>NC_143182.1:6262500-7512500 GCF_047325235.1 Durio zibethinus | reverse complement strand
AATTAAACTAAAATAAAAAATCGATTGAATACTGTTAACTTTATAAATAAAAAAAAAATTCCGGTTTTTATTTTCTTTTATAAGTTCCCAAAAAAACTAAGAAAGAAAATAAATTAAGATTTTGTTTATAATTTTTAAGGAAGGAAACATAAATTTTCTTAACCTTGACTTTATTTATAATTTCAGGGAGAATGTTCTGCTTGAACCCAAATTCAATTTGACGTGACACTCTAAACTCCACGAGCGGAGTTAAAAACTGGGCCTATTTGAGATGGCCCTTAACCTTTCGGGCTCAGTCAGAAATGTTCGTGGGTCAAGTTTGGTAAGTTAAACTTAAAATTGGACAAATTGCGTAATTCAAATTTTTCTTCCTACCACTTACTTTCGATAGGTAGTCGAAACTCTTCCCGTCACTCTTAAGTACAACAAAGATTGCGAAGACTTCAAAAAAAAAAAAAAAAATACAGACGAATTTCTTCGACATTTCTCGTACGTTTTCTTTTATTTTTTTTACTCGATCTAAAATATTTCTAAACCCTAGGGTTTTCCTTAATTATCTCTATCTTTTTCAAATTTTCAAATCTTGTAAAAAAAATTATTTGCAAGAATAAACGTCCGTTTTTTGGCGGTTGATTAAGTGAGAATGTGTTGGATTTTGATTGCAGGAAATGCCCAGAAGTCTATCTGGATTTCTGGTTCTCTTACTCTTCGTATCGATTTGCGAAGCGGCTTCGCTTTTTCAACCGATCTCCGATTCTCATCGATCTGCCGCTCTTGAGCTCTTCACTCCCGACCATGGATCCTTTAAATGGTTTTCTCAAACCCTAATCTTTTGTAACATACGATTTCTTGACTTCTACGTTTAGATGTTAAGAAAAGAAATTGGGTGAAAATGGAGAATAAATGCCGTTGAAGGTCAAACTTAATTAATTTAAACTCTTTTTTTTTTTAATTTATGATGAGAATTTGAGATTTTAGTTTCTTTTTTGTTTGAGTTCGAAGTAGAAAAAAGATATTTTAGATTAGGGTTTTAGGAATGCCTATCTTATTTGATGTAATTGATATCACCAGCTTAGAAGAGACCTACGAGGCCCTAAGAACATTTGAGCTTCTTGGAATTGAAAAGAAGCCTGATGTAACCGCCACCGCGTGCCGTTCAATTTCCGAAACCGTTGGGTCATCATCTTCAGCCCCAAAGGAACTTTTCTATGCTTTAAAAGCGAATAGCATAGCTAAATGCAAGATAAACGAGAAAGCTTCTCAGGTATTATTTGAATTTTGCATGCTGAAATGTGGTTCAAGAGCTTTAAACTTTGTTAAACCTGGAACCTAAAATTTTTTTTTTATTTTTCCTTTGCAAAAGGGTATTATTACAAGACTTAATGCTGCCATCAAGGGTGCAAGCTCGTTGCTTGACTTCTACTATTCAGTAGGAGGCTTGGTACTTATCAAGGTAATGAATGCCTGCGGTATATGGGTTATTATGATTTACTCCTTTTCTCTGCTTGCAGTTTAAGAAATTTTATGAGTTTTCTAGATGATTTATATACACATGCTTCAGCTTGTTATGTTGATCGTGAGACCTTATTTACCCTGCTTCTTTTCTACAGGTTCTATAGCTTTTAAGTTGTTTCTCACTTTTTCCTGCATACCTTCTAATGCATTGTTTGTTAATGCAGGATCAGAGTTCTAAAGCTGATGTTCATCTTGCTGACGCTGAGGGAGTTTTCCGCTCAGTCAAGGTTTGTTGCTATTACTAGATTTAGTTTAATGGTGAGGTTAAGATATGGTGCTGGGCCTTTCCGGGCGGGCTGAGGCCTATATTTTTTTTAGTCGGATTGTTATTGATGTGATGAGATTTGGGTTTGTGGAGGTGGCTTACTTCTTGAACTGACTCAAACTTCCATTATTATATTTATTTTAACATTTCCATTTCAGCTAACTTCTATGGCCTGATTTCAGTTGCAACATATATTTGTCATGGATGGATGATTTTATGTTACAAATTGTTGTCAGGCTTTCAGCCAGAGTGATGGCAGGTGGCGTTATAGTTCAAATAACCCTGAGTCTAGTGCCTTTGCTTCTGGTAAAGATTTATCTAAATTCTGTAACTTGTTTTCCCTAGACAATGTCTTGCAGAATCACCATATGGCTTGTTATATTACTGATGTTAGCTCTACAATAAATGTTGCTTATTCTTCTTCCCATTTATTATTGTTTAACTCAGTTGTATGATACTTATTTATTTAGGCTCGTCATATTCTTGCAGGAATAGCCCTTGAAACACTTGCTGGAATTGTTTCATTAGCATCTTCAGAAATTGACCAATCTTTGGTAAGTAGTAAATGTTGCTTGCTTTGATCTGGTAAAAGTTTTGACCAGTTCATGATTCTGAATCATTGATTAGCTCTAAATGGATGATAAGTTGCTCTCTCACTAATCTTCATTTACCTCCTTTTTGGAGGCAAACAATGTTTTTTAGCTTTGGATTTGGATTGATTATTTATTGTCCTATGTTTTTTTAACGGTTTACTTAATTCTCTAGCGACATCATCTGGGATATCTAACTTGGAGATGGGGATGGGTATTAATTCTGGTTTTTTATAGAAACATAAGTAGGGATTAGTATATACCAGACCAGATATCGGATTCTTTAGGGTTTTCTAAATTATTAAATTATTCTGTTGAGAAAAAGTGGATTATCGATTATTCTTCATGTTGTAATGAGGGCTATATTGGAACTCTTGTAAGGAAAAGTGGATTATCCTTCTTTTGATCATAGATCTACCTCTTTCTTTAGTGATGAGGGTTATATTAAACTCTAGGCCATCTGATTAAACTCCTTAAACCTTAATAAGCTGCAGAAGGATGTTTTAGGTCTGCAAATAATGCATGACTCATCAAATGAATCGATAATCATCCATATTCCTGTGACTTTTAAATATTTTTATTTATTACTTCGTTTATTCTTATGATGTTCGTTTTTGATATCAAATCATCTCTGCTCCAGTGAGCACAGTTTGCTTTTATCTTAATGTCTTGTTTTGGTTGCTTCTTATCTGTCTCTGTCAACCATTTTTATTGTCAGTCTGGGCATTCCATAATTTATCTTTGCTTACTGTTGGCAGATCAATACTCTAAAAAATGATATAAGAAAGCTTTTTGACATTGTTGAGAAATATGGTATGTAATTTTTCCTTTTTCCATTTATCATCTCTCAATCAAAAAAGGATGAACAGTTTTACTAATTTTAAATCTTATCTAGTCTGAAATTTGTTTTCTTTTTATTCTCTGTTAATCAAGTTATCTCTTTTCTCAGATGATGGGCCCCTTTACTTTGATGATAAACAACTTGATGATCGTGATTATGAAGGACCTTTGTCAACCACCTCATCTGTTGTTAGAGGGCTAACAGCATTTGCAGCAGTGACTCCTGGAAGTCTCAATGTCTGTTGGGAGAGCTTATTCATCATGCCTTTTTAACCCACTTGTCTTGGAATGTGTTCAAATACTTCTAGTTTGTGTCTGCAGCTTCAAGGGGACAAAATACTCGGATTGGCTAAATTCTTTCTTGGTATTGGAGTTCCTGGTGATGCCAAAGATTTCTTCAACCAAATAGACTCTTTATCTTGTCTGGAAAGTGACAGGTAAGGTTTTTTATTGGGCAGTTTTAATGTATTTGCATTTATTTAATATAATTTGATAATGACATTAGATTTCTTTTTGCTACCATGTTATGGAATTATTTCAATATCTTTTTATGACAGTGATATCTTAACCTTTGTTTAGTTTTTGTCGTTGAATAATAAAGTTTCTAGGTGACTGTTGAAAGAAAGTAAGAAATTATGAACGTGCTTATTTGTATATCTCTAGACCTCTAGTTTGCAGAAGTTTTTAGCTGTATTTTGTATATTCTGGAATTGAGCATAGTGTTTCTATACATGTTTTAATACTTGCTTTATGTCTTTTGAGGCTCAAAGAGATTGCCTTTTATCTTTTGAGACACAGAGATGAGCATTATTTTTTGTGTGGCATTGTCACCCTTTTCGTTGGTTTTGCATAATGAAGCCCTGGAGCTCACTGGACCTGTAACTTGCTATGCAGGTTTTCTATCCCACTGATCCTATCTCTTCCATCTACGGTGCTTTCGTTGACTAAAAAAGACTCACTCAAGGTTTGTCCCTAGTTAAAATCCTTGACATGAATAAGTAGTGACTTAAATGCTTCTAAAGTGGCAGAAATCTACCACCCAAGGATTGATTGTATTAAGTATTAGTGGCATTTCCATTTTGCTTCTGAAGATACTTGTGATGTTTGATGTAGTGTATGCTGACCCCTGTTCTGGTCTCTCTATCAAAAAAGGATCTTTTTTATTATCTTATTCAACTGCATCCAATTCATGATGCATGTTATTGGTGCATTGACTTGCTGTTCATCCCTTTTTCATTTTCATTCACATACTTAAGCCTCCTTGATTTATACCAGATTTGAAATCATTTAATCTGGTTTATAGGGTTTTGTTATTACTGACTGTTCCTTCTTCTACTCTTTGATATAACAGGTTAGAGTTAACACCTTGCTTGGTTCAAATGCACCAACTCTAACAGTGAAGCTTGTGGGAGCTTTTAATTCTGGTTCAAAGGATGCGTCTCTTGTTGAAAGCCAGGTCTGTTTTTCCCTCAAGTAGTGTTCATTTTGTTGGATATAATTCTGCTGCCTACAAGTTTTTAATTTTTGCATTTTTTATTCTGTTTAATTTGATTCAATGTTTGTAAATATTATCAAATACAGGAACTTAAGTTTGACGAGGAAGCTGGTGTACATATCTTGAACAACTTGCCGAAGAGTATTGATGTTGGAAGTTACACATTTGTTTTTGAGGTATTGTTCTTGTAGTTTATTCATGGATTGAAGCTTTACGTTCATCTGGCTTTCCATGACATGCGAAATTTAAACTTTTTAGATTGTTCTTCATGAACCTGAGCGTGAAAAGGTTTATTATACTGGAAGCCAAACAGAAGTACAAATATACGTCACAGGACTTATCAAAATTGAAAATGCAGAAATTACAGTACTTGACAGTGATCTTGCAAGCGTAGTAACACAGAAAAAGTATGTTGTCTGTTTCTTTTGCTTATGTTTTGTTGGCTTTTATAGTACATATAATTGATATAATTGATGACTGTCCGGGGTACTTGTATAATAACATCTGATGACACTTTTACAAGTTAGTGCCTAATGTGTTTGAATTTTTTTTTAACTGAATTCTGACCTTTTGTTTTATTCGTGGTCTAACATCCTATGCATATAGGCTAGATTTAGCTGGACAAAATGCTGTATCATTATCAGCAAACCACCTCCAGAAGCTGCGTCTATCCTTTCAGTTGACAACTCCTCGTGGACTTGCTTTTAAGCCACATCAGGTTCCTAATTCTAGTTGTCTTCATTTTGAACAAATGGTATTCTTTACAGCAGTTCGTTGCTAAGTTTGGTGGTTTGTAGGCATTGTTCAAGTTGAGACATGAGAGCAAGGTTGAGCACATCTTTGTGGTTGGAAACTCTGGAAAACAGTTTGAGATAGTTCTAGTTAAGTATCTTTCTGAGGTGTATGATGGATTAAAATGTTTGTATTATTTATAATTTTTTTTATATTAATCCTATATGGCTTGTCTTGTAGAATTTTCTTGGGCTGGTGGAGAAGTTCTTCTATCTCTCTGGTAGATATGAAATCGAGCTTACTGTTGGTGATGCTGTTATGGTAGGTGTTGCTTTTGCTCTTAGAAAATTTCAATTTGCATTAGTCCACAAATATGTTGAAATAAAATATATATCTTTTGCTTATTTCAGGAGAACTCTTTATTACGAGCTCTTGGACATATTGAGTTAGATCTACCAGAACCACCTGAGAAGGCGCCCCGGCCCCCTCCACGGTCTGCTGATCCTTACTCAAGATATGGGCCCAAAGCTGAGATAACACACATCTTCAGGGCTCCTGAAAAGCGGCCACCTAAGGAACTTTCTCTTGTTTTCCTGGGTTTTACCATCTTGCCATCACTTGGATTCTTGATTGGGGTGAGTCTTTCATGTTTTGCTGCTTATTATATTTTCATTCAACTAGAAAGTTATTGAGATCTGAATTTCTAATTTATTTTTTTAAAAACTTTTTTATGTTTGATCAAATTGTTTGAAATTGTTTTGGGTTCTGGTTACAAACTCAGACTGGTGTTACCCTACTTAATTCTCATAACTCATGCATATCTGTGTGTCTGTGGCATGCTGCATGCTCCTTCTTGTGGATTTTTCATAGCATTTTTCTTGGGGAGAGCCACTGGGTGCGTAATATCTTAGAAACAAGGATTTATTAGGATGGAAAACGAAAAAGTCTTAACAAGAGGTTTTGGGGCTATTGAGATCCAGCCTGGAAGAGAAAAAGCGTTTTGGTTCAATAGCATTCTTGGAGCTTGGTAAGCGATCTCTGTAGGAGATCTTTGGCATTTCAATTTGCAATCTTGTTGTTAAGGTATTGAGGATTGCAATAGGCCTGCTTTTAACTGTTTCTGTCTGGTTCTTGCATGCATGCATGCATGCATATGTTAGTAATATTTACTTTAATAATCTGCTCATGCTATCTTGAAACCCTTTTGATACTGGGTGAATATTGCTCGCTTTTACAGCTACTACGTTTAGGGGTGAATCTGAAGAACTTTCCTACCAAAGCCGTACCTGCCACATTTGCCATTCTCTTCCATTTTGGCATTGGAGCGGTTCTGTTGCTCTATGTGCTTTTCTGGTTGAAGGTTAGTATTATATGTATTATTATATACACTTATGGTGTGTTTGATGAACTAGATTATGATAAGATAGAATAAGATGATATTATGAATATAAATTAGATTAAATAATATCATCATATTTTGTGTTTGATGTGTGCAATGATTATATAGGATAATTTTATTTATTGGTTAAAATTATCTTTTCTCAAAATTTATACAATTTAAATTATTAATGTAATTTTTAAGGGTATAACACGACATGTAAATTCAATCACATGAATTAAAAATAATTTTTTCCATTTTAAGAGAATTGAATCATCCTATGCCAAAAGGATGATTAATCTTCCTTGCAATTTTATCTATTTCTTTAGATACAAACTTAACATGGTATGGAATGATTATCATCTTATTTTATTTATCATCATATGCACCAAATATGGCTTTAAACTAAACTCCTGGGCTAAAGTCAGTGGCCCTTTTTTTTTATATATATATATATATTTATTATGTCGTTAATATTTTTTATTTATCTTATTGGGTGCAGTTGGATCTATTCCAAACACTAAAACTACTTGGTTTCTTGGGAGTTTTCCTTGTGTTGGTTGGACATAGAATCCTTTCCCATTTGGCTGCAACATCATCCAAGTTGAAATCTGCCTGAGATGAATGAATGAAGAAAGAATTCCTTTACAAGCCTGATGTAAGAAAAATGAAATGGTCTGCTCTTTCGATAGGCAGATATGTCTCGGACATTTCAACTCAATTTTGTAGGCTCATTTGTTGTTTTTGACAAATTGAGTAATCTGTTACGAATCTTAGTAATTAGTGTTACGTCAAAGAAAATATGCCACTCCAATTTATTTGGTAGCAACACCAACATCAAGAGAACATGGCCTTTGATTAAAAAATATTTCTAATTTAAAGTGCTGAGTTGACTAAAGATATGTGGCTTCTTTGGATTGATGGTTGGAATTTGCATTTTGTACTTCTTTTTCTGATCTCTGCATAGCAGATATTGCTCTAGGTCCTTTGATTCTGATTTCTGCCACAGAAGCAATTAATGAGTGGGAGGAAATATACAGTGTTGATATATTTTTCTTTGTTGACACAGGTGAAGCTCAGAAATAAATAAGAATCAAATGTTTTATCAGAAGTGTGTAATTGTAATCATGCATTTTATTAAAAGAAATTAATTGTTGAAAGAATAATTCTCTTGCAGTCTAAGAATTTAACGAAAATAAATTGATAAAAAAAAAGGTGAAATGAACATAGGGTCAACATTCTGGATATGTGCCTATTATGTTATAGAGTGAAGATAGAAGATAAATGAAAGAGCATACAATTGTAGAAATCAGCATCGCCATTTCCTGGATTGGAACTTTGCAGTCGTCTTACTTATTTATTCCGATTCCTTGAGGCTTTCACTTGTAAGCCACGTTTTCTTTTGAATTATGAACACTGCATCATCCTCATCTTGCTCTGAGTCCGACTGAGAGTCTGCTGTCGCCACTGATTCCCAGTGTAATGCTCCTAAGTATTTCTTTATCAACTCCGCTACTGTTCTGTTATCATGAACAATTATGAAACCTTTTGGCCTCAATATACGGTCCATTTCTATTAATAAATCCACGATGCTACACTCTTTCTTTTCAATATCAGAGAAGACGGTCCAAGCATGAAGGAGATCATAAGTTCTTGGATAAGTTGAGAAGCTTTCACACCTGTTAGTTGCCGGCACAGGAATTTTAGCAACAAATAGGATACTTCAAGGCAGACTAAAATGAAATATATGAGAAAGGAAAAAAAAAAAAAATTCATGCCGTCAGATACTTAATTTTCTATTAGCTGTTAATAACTCCCTCAATCTGGGAGCTAAGGCTCTGAGAAAACTAAATAAGTATTGACCTCTCTGAACTCTAACCGACTGTATGATGAACATGTCTTTGCTGAAACCCTCTCCTTCTCCTTACTTACTCCCTCAAAGCAGGACCATACTAAATGAAGTGGTTACATATTAAACTACAAAAAAAATCAAATTACTTGTCTAATTTAAAATTTTAACATACCAGTTATGGACGGTTCCTATCAGGCCTCTGTCATATACTATCTTAAGAGTGTTGGGCCCATCTTCTGGTACCACATTCATAACCCAAACATCTTTGTCATTTACAGCAGCTGCAAATGAACCCAGGTTTGCCTTCATGTCCATTACATTTCTCACTGTATCAGACTCAATATGTGGACCCAAAAGATTCCAATAATTTTCAACTCTTCGCTGCCAAAGTTCCTGCAACACATCAATCCAGCCATAAACCAGTTTCTTCATGCATGTATTTGCTTATAAATGCAAATATCATGCAGACGTAAATAGGTGTAAGTCTTGTAACAGATTACCGTGTCCTTTACAAACATTTCATCAGAGTAGCCCAAATCAGCAAGACGAGGAGGTGGAGTAGTCAAACGAGCAGGCCAAGGAGCCAACCCACTCCCTTGTGCTCTCTGGATTTCTGATTGGGTTGAAAGAGAATGTCAACTTTCAATATTAATCTTTCTAGCATGGAAACAGCTTATAATGCAACAAGAAAGCAAGGTGCAAGCAGAGCAATATTTCTTTTGTCAAATACACATTTTATGTGCAACAGCTAAAAGAGAATTCTCCTCTTTATTTAATACGGTATTACTGATAAGTAATAATAGAGGTTTACTTCTCTAATTGTCATAAATATAAAAGAATAGATAGAAAATCTATCATTAATCCATACTTAATCCTGCCTTTCTGCATATAGTTTATAAAATGCAATGATTTTAAGATACCAGAAGATTGCACTTGGTAATTAGAAAATCTCATTGAAAAGGATTACAAGAGTGATTATACTCTAAAGTATGCTTTTCTTTCAAAAATAATGGCTTCAAAGTTAAAAGTCATTTCTATCTCAATAAAGTGCAGTGTTATACATGTTTAGTTCTAGTTTGCAGATTTGGTAGAAAAGTGACTTTAGTCTAAAGTCCTTAAACTTTATACTATTCTCTTCAGCACTTATATTTAGCAGTAGTCCATGTTTAATTCTATTTTGCAGATGATAAGAGTTGTAAGTACTTACTTTAGTCTAAATTCGCAAGAACTTCAAAATTCTCTACAACGTTTGTGTAGTATTTCATGGATAGACAAAGCGGACATCAGAAGATACATACCAGACAAGGGATCAGAAGATATATACCAGACAAAGGAGTAAAGGGCACAAGTACTCACGACTGGAGTAAGGAGTGATACAAGCTTCCATTGGAACATCCCACACTGCATCTGGATCATCATCAGATTTGCACATGGGAGGATGAGAACCAGGCTCTCTTTGCATGTAACAGTCATTTGTCAGGGGTTTGACCCAAATAACAGTTTGATTCCTTTTAGAAGCTATCTTCCAACACATTCGCTCCACGAGGGCACTCATTGCTCTCCAAATTCTCAGATCTTCTTCATCCTGGGCATATGCTTCAGGAGATGAATAGGCAAAATAACCTCCTGGCCTGAGTACCCGGTCCAGCTCCAAAAGAAGAATTCCATTCCTTTGAAGCCAATCAATCCTGCATCGAGAACAATGTGCAAGTTCAAATGATCTACTAGGGTAAGGAAGTCTCTTTGTCCCTAAAACACCGAGATATGCAGGAATTCCTCTCTCCAGAGCAAACTGGATCTGGTTTTGATGAACGTCATTTGGGGCTAAAGACATTGCAATGATATCAGAAGAAAGCAAGTATCCTCCAAAACTAGCAACTCCACAACCCACATCAAAAACTGTTCGGAGGTTTCCTTCATTGTTTAAAATGTTGTCTGGAAACTTTAGCATCTGCCAGTTGAAAACACAAATATGATTATTGCTGTATTCATCAGAGTGAAAGTTTCATATATTCAAATAACCCGTAATTTTTTTTTTCTTTTTCCTTCCTGAATAGGACAAATCACTTACATTTGCCATTGAAGCGATATACTTATCTGCCCCATAATGGAAGTGAGTTCCTCCTCCAGGAAATACAATCTTGTCACCTTTGACAACCATCCAATTCTGATCAGATTTTTCTGTTGCAAGGTGGGTATGTGGTATATTTGCTTTCCATACCTCATCCCTGCTTTTGGGCCACTTGATAGGGGTCTGAAACCATCAAGAACCAAAAATTTTATAATTCCTTAATCTGCACGGTAAGAAACATATGAAATTTTCTTAACTCCATTTAATGTAGAAAACTAGAGCAAGAGTTCACCTTGTATCCAGGTGGAGGAGGAATCAAACAATTGTAGCGTCTTTCAGGCAGTGGGCAATGTCTTTCATAGTGTTCCATCACAGATAAATCCAACTTCAATCTTGTTTGGTATATAAGATTCCTGTCTAGGCAAGGAATTAGCTCGGAATGTCGATCGTCACAAACCTTTGACAAACCAATGACGAGCAAAAACCAACTAATATCAGGTAACCCATAAACAAATATAGGTGCAAAATGGTACAAAGTTGGCTCATATAAATTGCACTCACAGGGAAACTCTTTACTATAACACCATCATCTCCATCTTCAAGATGTTTATCAGAAGAATCAGCAGTTTCTTCATCCCCACGCCAGTAAGAAGAACCAAGTTTCCTCAAAGATTTACTTCCATACTCAAGTGCAGATGAACCATTGTTCCGAGTATATGCATAGAAGCAACCACAACAGATAACCAAAACTACTATCCAAGTGACTAACCGTTTCTTTGGATTCACATCAGCCCTTCCCCTTGTCATATCTTTTTCGAGCAAACCAAGAAGAAAGAGGAAAAAGAATCTCCCTTCTACTTTGACTTCAACATGCAAATAAGATACAGAGTTAGAGATCTTTGCAAACCAAATTATTGGATTCAAAAGACCAACTATATATAGATTTAATATCCAAACTAACAAATCAATATTTCAATCACAGAAAATACCTCAAATTAGAAGTAACTTTTTTGAATCCCTGCTCGCATATCCACCGGAAACTGACAAAGAAATTACAAAATTTCAAAAGCAGTTGATGCAAAAAGACCCACATAACTCATCGTCAGCTTCTCAGCAATTACTAAATTCAAAACCATTGATTCTAATGAATGAATGCATGACATAAGACAATTTAGAGGGCTAAACCAGGGCATTGGATCCAATAGAAGACACTAAACAAACATTGGCAGTGAAATAAATAACAAAGCAACAGTTTTTAAATATATATATTATTACCTTGTAAAAAAAAGCCAAAATCTCCCAAGTAAAGAAAAATCTTGCAGAGCACAAAGAGAAAAAAACCCAGATCAAATTGAAAACACCCAGTTTCCCAGTTTCAGTAATATACAAATAAAAGCATTGAAATTGATGATTAATACCATAGCAAACGTTAAGAGTAAGTAGTAACTAGTAAAGCACCGACAGTTACATTGTCAAATACAATTTGACATCCAAAAACAAAAGCTTTGAGAGGGATAGAATAGACCCACTTCAGTCATTCAAAGCTTCAAACTTTTTCCACCTAAAAAATAATAACAAAATATCAAATAAGAAAAAAAAAAAATGCTGTCGGCAACATGGGCAAAAAGGCGGAAAAAAAAAATGCATGTAGATACTGTATTCTTTACATACCTGTAAAGAAAAAGAGGTGTTAATTGAAATCAAAATTTTTCCAAAAGAGGACAGAGCACTGAAGAAGCTTTTTGAACATTCAAAAAAGGAAAGTTCTCTTCTTTTTTTTAAATGTTAAAGCTGTATCTGGTCTCTGTTTTAAGGCTGTCAGTAAGTTAGCAGATGAGAGGACAGAGATAGAGACAGAGGCAGAGACGAAGTTTAACGACAATGAGGGCTGTCGTTTGGTTAGTTTCGAATTCAGGTATATACGCCGGTTTTTCTGGGGATTTTGTTACAGATTTAGAAGAATTCTTTCTTTCTTTCTTTTTATTCTACAGTCAAATGCGGCTCAAATTAAAAAAAAAAAAGCATTTTATTTTGTTGATTTGGATAAATAAATTAAAAAAAACGTTTTTTATTAATGGAAATTGGAAGAACATTTATCAGGTTATTTTGTTAAATATTTTTTTAATTATTTTGATTTATTTTTTTGTTATATGTAATATTTAATTGCATAATAAAAATAATTAATTTCTCTTACTCCAATATTCAAACTCCAATTTTTAAAACGTAATCTTAAATTTTAATTGAAGAATTATTTTGATTCTTGTTTTAATTATATAATTATTTTTTAATAATTTTTATAATTTTACTATTAGATAAAATTATTAAAAACAAATAAAAGATTAAAAAAATATTTTTTGAATAAGAAATTAGCAAATAACGCTCTTTTTTATTATGTCTGGTAATTTATTTTTTGTATTCACAAGTGAAGTTATATTATTGCAATTAAAAATTGATATTAGTATTAATCAAAGACATTAGAAAGTTGAAATGTAATATTTAGTTTAAGGTGACAAAGGTTTTCACCACCATTTGATCAATAATTGAATAAAAAAATTAAGTGAAAAATTTTATGCTAAATTTGTTGAAATCATTAATTTTCTTTGACAAAATTTAATTTTATTATTAAGCTAAAACATGAATACAGTTGAATTTGAGATTTAATTTGATTAATTTAAAAAGTGATTTTTAAAAAATAATATCTATTAAATATTTAATATGAATTTTAATATTTATAATTTTTTTTAAAGTTTTTCAATTATGGATTATCTTTGTATTTATTTTCATTTGTTATTAATTTAAATATTTAATATAAAAATAATATGATATAAAATTGTAATTGGAGTAAAAAATTTCTTCAAAATATACTATTTGATTGAAAAATTTGAAGATTTCTATTTTATTTTAGTTCATGTAAAGTTGATTGACACTTAGATAAATTAATTTATTATTAAAATTATTATTTAAAAAATTTATGTACGTAATATTTTTTTAATTATGTAAATAGTAGGATAAGAGGATATTTAAAAATAAATTAAAAATTTCAAAAAAATCTTAGGTCACGTGAAAAGAAAAAGGTGTTAAGTTTATGAAAAAAAAAAAGGCCAAAAAAATTTATGAAAAAATGAAAGTGATTTATTTTTCATCATTATTATATCATATTGCAAATATTATAAATACACGTCACTAAACCGAAAGTTCCAAAACCGAGAAGTGGGCGGCGCCGCCAACGTCCGAATTACCGTTGGTGTTAAGGTTCCAAATTAAATTTTAGGGTTTTTTCTTTTTCCAAAAGCTCTCCCTTAAAGATGGAGAAAGGGAAAAAACGCAGAAGAGAAGAAGAAGAAGAAGAGATCGAGGCCAAAAATAGCGATGCTGATCATTCTCTTTCTCTCGGTATAAAAGCTGACGCTTCAAACAAATTACTACCAGTTTCCTTTTCGTATTTTAGCGAATGTTTTTCATGACTGCTGTCTGATTTCGCAGAGAAAAATCTTAGCTTTAGCGACACTTTGATGGCGCTTCGTATAATGCGAGCCCAGTTTCCTCAAATTGATAAGGTTAGCACTCTACTCTACTCCTAATATCTCTACCTTTTATTCAAAAAATTTTATTTTGCAATTTTCAATTAAAAATCAAGTTTTTTTTGTTTTAAATTTTTTATATCAACTTTTGTTTAAAGCTATAAAGCTAAAATCCTTTCATTTGATTTGGTTCTGTTTCAAGGTCGCAATTCAACCTTTCATTTTGCAGTCACAATTGTATAGCAGTGTAAAGGATAGAACTCAAGTGGATAGGGAGCTAGAGGTTTGGTTCCTTAAACTTCAAATTTAGTATATTATTTAGGATGCAAAATTGTTCCTGAACTATGATTCAATTTTAAGTTTGGCCAAAAATTTGTTTTATTAATTGAATATTGAGAGTATCATTTATAAAGTTATTTTTTTATATGCTGTTGCAATTTGAAGTAAATGTTGCTACAACTATACAAGTTATTAAACAAACAGAAAAAAAAAAAAACTTTACAAGTTATTTTATTTAGTTGAGTGTTTGGCATGTTGTTGGTTTACATTTTGTGCTGAAGCCTTGAATTTTATATCCCTTTTTTAGAACTTTATTCTATGAGATGTATCTTTATGTATTTTTTTCTAGGGCATCATGTGGTTTCCCAGGAGAAAAAGGAGTCACCTACTTTCCAATTAGATCCACATGCATTTTGTAGATTTTAGTTAGACATGTACGTTTCGTGGCTAACACATTACACATCATGTGTTTCTTGGTAAAACACATATTTGGGACATGTTTGGTGACTGAAACGTGATAAGAAAAGATTCTAACTACCTGGACAGTAAGTACCTAGTTCTTGTGAAGTGAGCATGTAAATGTTCATGTTTATTAGGAGTTTCTTTGATTGGAATATTTTCTTGCAACTTTTTTCTCTGAATTCATAAATAGAATAACTTTTTACTCAGTCCCATGTGGTTTTTGTAATATGTTCTCTTTTCTGCAGTCTCTAAGGAGGGAGAAAGCAGTGCGTGTTTTCAAACTAAATAGTGGGCAAGATGATCATGGCATAATGTTTTTAGATGATTATATAAAAGAGGTTGGTTGATTGATGTTTGTAAATTCTTTTGATTGAGGATGATTAGCTTGTCATGTTAGTTGCAACTTTAATGTTAATTAATTCAAACTGAGGCCTGTTACATATAATCTGAGCTGGCTCTGATTGAGGTATTAAGCTTTATGGTGCTTGGTATTCTTGGCAAGGGATGTTTGTTTAGTAGCAAGGCTAACTATTGTAGGCTACCTTTTGACTGATTTCTCTGTCCATAATATTTACAGATAGAACATGTTGTCAAAAGAATTGAAAAAAGGAAACAAGGTGATCTTGAAGTTTTTAAGTGGTTTAAAGTGCATGTTATTGAATCCAAGCTGGAATCTAGCATTGAACATCAAGAACTTGTGAGTGATCCAAACATCAATGAACTATGTTGTTCGTTTACTTTCTACTCTGCTTGAGATAGATATAATTTTGTGTTTGTTAGAACCTTCAGTCAACAATTGCATTCTGCAAGTACAGTTTTGAGTCATTTTGTGAACCATTTTTCTATGTGCCTGTGTTTGTATGTCTGATTGCTTCTTTCTGTTTACCATGCATATCCATTTAATGCATTTTTGGTGCACCTAGTTTTTCCCCCTTTATAAGGAATTGTCTTGAAAGTTCCTTTGAGGAATATTTGATCTTGTTTAGAAAATTAGTAGATCCTAGCCATTACATGTCTGTTTCATATTTAGTTTGGATCTCCAGCTTTTGTTCCTTTTTTATTTTTTATTTGGTCTCTAACTGTATTAAATATTGGCAAACAGAACAGGCAGACCCATATTATCTTTTTCTTTTATCGGGTAGAGGCAGTCATATTTGTTGAAAAGGCAGACCAACATTATGCTACTTTAGTACCTAATTTTAATCTCTTAGCACACCTACCTTTTACTTGGAGTTTGACATGCCAAAAAACTTTTGCTTTTTTAATATGTTGATGTCCTCTACAGAAAAATTCACTACTTGTGCTGCATTTCAAGTGGCTCCGACCATTTCCTTAAGTGACAATTATGGATCTATAGCCTACCTGTAATCTCGTATTTTAGGAGCATTCTGAAATTTGTTTTTTTGATGTTCATATCATGTGTTATTGCTGTTATTATTAATAGTATTATTATTTTTGGGTGCTGATGTATTTAGTTATTTCAGTATACGTTTGGTGTGCATGACATACTTATCAATTTTTTGTGATGTAAAAATTTTAAAATAATTTTGAGTATTACTAATTATCAGGTTGTTTATCTAGTGGTAGACTCATATATGTATGTATATATATGACATATGGGTTAAATGTGATGACTCCAGAGATCTTATATTATGAAACTTTCATGTTGCGTAAGAAGATATTAACTAATCTTTTATGAATGTCTTGTCCTCAGGACTTATGTTCTTTCTACTTTCATTTTAATAATTTTCTTTTTAGAATGTTACCTTAACCTGTTTAGGTTACCATTTGCTGTGCATGCAATTTTGTCTCTATAATTTCATGGTTTTGCTTGTCTTTGCTGCAGTGTTCACTCTTATCACTAGGGGGAAGGGTGAAAGATGAACACATATCCCTCCTAATCAATGCTGGCCTTATTGTAAGAGAATTTTGCTTTTGGTGAATTTGTCATATTGTTTCAGTTTGTTGAACTGCGTTTCTTGGGTACTGTATATTTTGTGGCTATTTTGCCTTGGTATATCATAAAAACAATTTCGTATATTAAATTCAGTAATTATATCAAGCTAGAATTACATCCTGTATTATGAGTGCCATCTGGATGGGTTTATTAGAATGCACAATTGTAAACTTGTACGTGTGTGCGCATGAAAATGCTTTTCACTTATTTTTTATTGGTATTTAGTTGAATGGATTTTTTTTTTCCTTTTAATTTTCCACCATATGGTACTTATGCAATTCCATTTCCCTCTAATTTGCTTTATTTTTTCATCTTATTGCATAGTTGCATTGAACATGTTTGATTTCTCCCCAAGTGTGTTCCTGTTCTAACAATGGCATTTCCTTTCAGACTCGCCAATTGATTGATCCAACTATGTACTGGTTTGCAATCCCAAATATTGGTTCAATACTGAAAGGCCTCTCCCAGGTAAATAAACATTTTAAGTTAATTTTCCTGCACTAACCAGTGGGATGTTAATATTTGCTTGTCACATTCCATTCCTTACAAGTTCACTGAGTTTAAGTATTTGGACTCACCAGGCATGTTGGGCTCCTATGATTGTGAGGCAATATGACAGGTTTTATTTTGCAAAGAGGGGAAGAATGTCTATCCCTGATATGTTGATTGCTTTTGTACCTGAAGTTGTGAGCATATGGTGAATTAGGTGCTTGGAAATATAAATATACTACCAACTCATCATTGGAACCATACGCTAACATGGAATGTTAGATTTTGCTGGTTAGAAAAAGGAGTTGAACAGAAATTTAAGACCAAATCCCATTGAATCCTTTTATGTTATTTTTGGTTCCCAATGGTCAAAACTTTTGGTTTCACCTATTTGGTTTCCATCAAATTAAAAGGTCAGAAGGAGCCTGAACTTTGAAAGTGGATGCAATATTAAAATCTGTGGACTTTACTTGAGTATGAATTACATAGATAAATATCCTCCAAAACTTTTCAAACATTTTGCATTTCACCAAGTACTTTGAATAATTTAGATGCTGCTTTGGTCTAACAAAGTTAGAGTGCTTTTAGATTTTATAATAAGATATTTTAAGTCCTCTACTCTGTCAGCGTTGTGCTTAAAGTGTTCTTATTATGCTCGGTATTCAGGGAAGGAAGGAACTCCTCTCTCTTTTAAATCGTAGAAGATATAGAGAGATGATGTTGGCTGCTTTGGAAAAGAAGCGGCTTCGATTGTCTCCTCTTGATATGAGGTTTCACCTTCGTGACTTGATTGGATCTGGTCATCTCAAAACTGCCCATACACCAACTGGTATGGTTGTTCGGGTTTCAAAAGAATAGAACTCAAGAAGATACCACTAGGAGTGACAGTTAGATTATATTGCTTCTCTTTGGGCTCAGTCTTGAATATGAGGTGTAGTTACCAATTCAGTTGAGTCATTAGCTTTTAATGCTTTAAATTGCCTGCTAATAGAATGATGAAAAATTTTGATTAGGTTGATGAATGAACAAAAGACAACCATTGTCAATGCAATCATTCACATCAGCATGGAATGCTGGATGAAGTGAGTGTCTTCTCTTCTAAATCTTGTATTATTCATTTATTTGGCAACCTTCCGTGATTGATTAAACTGCTGTAAGGCTTAACACTAATAATATTTCAGTTGATTGCTTGTCATGGTGATCAATTGCAAATTCATGAGGTTGTTTTGCTTCTATCAACTTGCCAATCTAATATTTCAGTGCTTTAACGTTGATCTCCCCATGTTTAAAGTGAAGTGAACCACTGTAAATGACCTTTATTCAATTAAGCTGACCCTGACCTTAACTCAGAGAATTTGAATTTGTATACCAAGCTGCTGAAAATCTTAATTTTTTTAAATTGAGAATAAACCTTAAACTCCACTATAAACACCATAATACATATTAGAAAACAAAAGCGTTCAAAAGTGAAACTTTTTTGGTAAACATCTTGACCATATTTATAAACACTCTCTTTTATATGTATAATTGTTGTATTCGTATGCTTGAATGAAAAAAAAAAAAAAGAACAGTAAAAATCAACTTCCCCTTAAAATATTGAACATTTAAAAGATCCTAATATATAAGACCAAACTGTTTAAAACAAATTTAAAAGAGAAGATACATGCTACTTTATTTGTTTATTTTAATTATAAAGACCCTTGTGATGACCAATTTATTGATGGTTTTCTTTAAAAAAAAAGTGACTTTTCTAGTTCATAAATAATTCAATTTGACCAAGAATTAATATATTATATATATGTATGTATGTATGTATGCATGTATAGGCATGCCTAAGATTTGAATCAATGGGGGTAAATAATTAATATCAAATTGTAAGGTTGGAATGGAGAATCTTAATGTTTTTGACAATGGTGCAGCTGTCACCTAGTGCAATCTTAAATTAGAACGATTATATAGATGTTGCAGCAACACTTGTTAGTTTTATATTTATATTTGATCTTGGTGTAGCTAGAATCTCTAGGAAAATATTTTGCTTTGCTTGCAAACCCATGTAAAGAGAGAAAGTCCTTGATATGGTCTCATACTAACTTGGCTTTTATGCCATATAGCTTAGAATTTTAGGCAGTTGATGAAATTTAGCACAAGGAAAAAATCAGTTGAATTGAGTGACATGACCATTTGGTTAAAAGTAAGGATATCAACCTTCTATCTGAAATAAATGCATTCCTCAGAAAGTCACCTATTCTATCAGGGGACTATATTTTATTCAATGAAACACAATGCATACACTGGTAAATATGATTTGAGGGGACAAGCTGTGAGAATAGTTGCCTGACTACGATTTAATTGTAGATGTTGGATAAGAAGTTAATGTTAGAGAACTTATGCTTCTATTCCGTCTTTACTTCCTCTACAGTCTACTGTGAATTCTTCTCATTGATCGGGTTTGCAACTATCACCATCTATGAGAGCTGATGTTACATCTTCTAAATTTTGCATATCTGATATTGTTACATCAATTGTATTGTCATACTAACTGGAAAGAGAGGGAGAGAGAGAGATGTAGGACCAGCAAGATTTTAGAGTCTTGTGATCTCTGTGCAGATATGGCTTCTAGTAGGGCAATACATGCAGAACTGGATTCTTGTTGTCTGCACTTCATAATTAGGACAATTCATTGTTGAATGATTATTTTTTGGGGTCCATGATGTTGTGGACTTGGATGGTCATTAATAGCCAGTACGAGTTTGTCATATTTGCATTCTGATCTCATAAATGTGATAAGATTTGTCGAAGAACATTAATCCCATTAGAATATGGTACTTTTTCATTTATGCCATAAGGTGGAAAGCTTTCATCCGGTGCATGTCTTGGCTATTTGCTTCAAATACAAAGCCCATTCACCCTATTGGCCTGTATATACATTTTTATATCGTTATTCGTTCGGTTTTCTTGGCATAATCCACTTGATCTGGTTGCTTATATTTATTTTATTATCTCAGATGAGTCGGTTTCCAGTTGCTTGTTCATAGAATTATTAGATGTGAAAATTGAATGTGGATTTATGCTTGATGGTGAGAGTATTGATGTGTATGGCTTACTTTTGAAAAGTGTGTGTTGGTTTACGGATTTCTCTGGTTCCGAAACCGGTTTCATATTTTTTTACTATGCTCAGTTGATTAAAGCTTTATTTGAAAACTCGGCATTTGCATTTTTACGAGAAAAGGTGCCAAGATACGTGATTTGAGACTGTACATTCTTTATAGGGACTGGATCAAATCCAAAAGTATGCAAGGGATTTATCACATGATTTGCAAGTGATTCAGCTTTTTTTTTTTTTTTTTGTTATTGTTTTTTTCATCTTTTAAAATTTCTATGTCATGTACCGTAAATAAATGTTATTATTATAGAATTTAATAATAATATAGTTTTGTTTGGACATGATTACATCAATGCTTGAATAATATGAAAGTAGAGGTGTAAGATGTACCCAACGGTACGACTAAATTAGCTTCCGGGCATCTTCCTCTTCCTGCCAAATTTTGAGCCCTATTGTACCATGGAAAACAATCATGTTCATGGTGGTTCTCATCCAAGTGGACTCATCAGCATCTGGATGCTGACCGCTAATCACAACCCACCTTGTCTGATTGGTGATTTCTTCGGCCGGTCTATGCAACCAAGTTCTCACCGTCATTTCTTACAAACTGACAGCTCAGGGTTTCGTCGAAAGGTTTCGCTAACTCGTTTATATATTCCCATTTTCAAACAATGATGGTTTTTTTTAGTACTTTAGACTAATAATTAAATCTTGATTAATGAAATTAAGAATTTAATATTTTATTAAACGCATGATTGTGGACAAAATGGTGATTTTACTCCCATTAACTTCATCTTATTTGTGGACATTCTTAGCTGTTTTCCTCTCGATCGGCGTCCTTCTCCAGACATTTAAAACCATTGGGATTGAATATTGATGCTTTCGATTTTTCGAGTTTCATATCATATTAATCCAATGAACTTGACATGAAATAAGTTAATCATGTTGATTTAATGTTTTCAAAAATTTCCACACCCTTTTGGATTTATTAGGAGCTATCAAATTGAGCAAATATGTTTCATGACTCTGAAATGAAATTATGACTCAACCTGACCACCTAATAATAATATTAATCTTAATTTCAACTTCTATCCAAAATTAATTATCAATTTGGTAATTATGTACAATTTATGTGTTTTTTGGTTGTTTTTTTTAAATCAAGATGGGGTATAGGAATCTCTGTACAGGGTATTTAACAAGAGCCTTGGGGGGAATATTCGTTACTGAAAGAATTAAAATCAAAGTGAATGAAAAAGCTTTACATAATAAATATGAAGTCACGAAGCTTTACATAATGATTTTGAAAGGCATCACCATCATCAGAATGTGGGATAAATTACAATATTGCTAAAGCAGTTTTGAAAGCCTCCAGAAATCCAAGCGTATGTAGTGTGTGTATATATGCAAAAAATCCATGTAATCTATACATCTCAAATAAATCTCTTATTTAAATGCAAATATTGTCACACAAGAAAAATTGCTGTTGCTTTTACTATTTAGATGTTATTGACGTAGACTTGATGATTTTGTTTCTTGTTTGATTATAATTCCTCGTGTGTCCATTGCTTTGTAGTTTAGAATTACATGAAATTAAAGAAGCAGATCAAAGGATCGGTCCGAATAATCACAAAAACTTTAGCTATTGTTTAATAATTCTTCTGACCTGTAGTTTAGGAAAGAGCTTTAGACTAACAGAGTCCAGTTAGGCGGATAAGTTTCTTAAAGGTTGTTTAAACGGTTTGCTTTAAGATTCTATATATATATATATATATATATATTTTGGGTGGTGAACATCATTGTGAGGTGGCGTATCAACAGTTTTTCTTTTATTATTTTAATTTTGTGTGGTTTAGGGACCATTTTTGGATTGTTTCCAGAGAACTTTTGTCAGTGTTGTTCCTCTTAAGCTGACATTGCACAACCCAATAAAAAAGTGGAGTGGGGTTTGAGAGAGAGAGAGAGAATAGAACCCTTGAAAACCAAAATCTGAAGGAATAGTGTTAGTTTATGGTATGAATCATGGTAGCCAATGAGATGGGTTGAGTTATAACTTATAAAGGTTTCAATATTTAATTTAAAAATTTAAATTCAAAATTTATTAAATTTTCTGACTCTTTGGTCTGAGCTTGAGAAAGCCTCCCTTCACTTTTTTTTTTTGTTGACAAAAAAAATTCATATGATATATCTAAGCAGCCCTAGTTGGTAAAGGACCGTAGTGGCATATTCCTTACTCGATCATTTCCGTTTCAAATCTGCAGACATTCAACGAAGGCTAGGCTTATTAGCAGTTTGATTAAATACTCAAGGTTTCTGGTCAGTCTAATAATGGGATTAATTCCAGGAGTAGAATAAAATAAATTGTATGACAAGAAATTGGGTTGATTGTAGATTAGTTCAGATCAGCTACCTGCCAAAATAAACATTAATGTGGTTGAAGAAAATGGGTAAATTTGAAACTACTACGCTAATAATTTGGTTTAGGATCAGGGTGTATGTGGATCCCAGAGTTAAATCCAAAATGCAATCAAAGACCTGCAGATGTTCTTAGCTTGAGCAGATTTATGGCCTCCCCCTAATTGCTTATGCTTCTTTAATTTTAAATTATGGGAGTATGGTAGGCCATTTTACATAGAATCTCGGATTGATTGATATTGCCTGTGAAAACATTGTTATTTGTCAATATTTATCGACAACCAAGCATTACAAGACACGCGTCTTCTCTGTCTCTGACGACATGTAAAATTATGCAATCTAAGATGTTTTCCCTGTTAGTGCTATGGCATGCTTAACTGCAATGAGGAATCCTAGTTCTTCATTTCATTTTCTCAGAAACACTTTGAGCTGACAGAAGTTCAGTCAAGACTAATGATCTTTCTTAGCTTAAAGATCACGGATACACATCCAGAGGATTATTACTGTGACAGCAACTTTGGCAGCTGCTGAATCTGATAGCTCTCCCCCTCTCCTACTTGATAATCTGTCTCTCCCTTTCTCCATTATTGAACCTGCAAGTACAGCCTACAGACCTTGATATATCAAGAGAGAAAGCTTAATTATTAGGAAACAGACAAACACGGTTCAGATTTCATAACAAGTTCAACAGCTCTAAGTGCTTAACCGCAAAATAGATTTGGGGGGTGAAAACAACAGCTAGGATGAGAATGATTCAGAGATTAGTTTGTGTGAATTTTACAAATATATTAGGTGAACAATAGCTTTCAAGATCCAGTACATACTAAGTTAATTGTCATGCCCTCCCTTAAATCAAGGGTTTTTTTTTTTTTTTTTTTTACTGAATCCAGATTACCAAGCAAATTATAATAATGGAGGTGAGCAATCTCATCATCCACTTAAAAAGCCAAGTTGTTGTTGTTCATGGTAGGGTTGTTGATATTGGATATGTGGGTCTTTTAAGATTGAAATAATTTTGAGAAAAAAAAAAAAGAGAAAAGAATCCTTCATGTGATAATTATACACGGGATTCTGTTCTTGCCAGAATAAAAACTTTTTCCTCTTTTTTTTTCTTTTTCTTTCTTATACTTTCTTTTTTCTCTTTTCCTCTTTCTTCCGTTGGTGTCTCTCTCAGGCAGTGTGTCTGCATTTGTGGGCTCATTCAAGAACATTTGCGGCGCTCAAAACTAAAAACAAGAACTAGAATTGCTAGCGTCTTAACTCTCATAAATCACCTCAAACCCTTCTCCATACACGCTATCTCTGCAATCACAAAACCTAGCTTCTTCTTCACATATATTGTTATTATTATCATTATCCATATAATTCTCCAGCTGTCGTCACAAGAGGCATGCAATGTCGCCAATGATCGTATACGCCTCTAATCCAACAAAAAGACCACAAAATTATTTTGTCAATATATACATATTTATATTTCTTTAAAAAAAAAATAGCCGACGTTTTTATTAGCAAGTAATATGTAGTACTACTATTGTTGACTGACAGATAGTTTTTGTGTTAAAATCATAAACCTAAAATATCTGTAATTAACTTTAGAGACGAATTAGCTTAGTAAATACAATTGTCGGAGTTGCTTTTATGACTGCCAATCACATCCATGGCTGCGTGATCAACGATGCTTATACTTGTAGATAACAATTTCCCTCGTTTTCAAGCTATCAACCGAATCTTTTGATGTTGTTACATTTTTTTTAGCAAAATAAAAAAAAAATTATTCTAGCTTGAAAAAGACATAAAGGTTTTTTTTTTTTTTTTTGCTTTTTGATGAGGGTATATGTCTAACTAATCATGTATCCAATTTGAGGGTATCGTTTTATTCCGAATCAGCTTCAAATCCACTGTGGGAAAATTCCTTTTGATGGAGTAATCGCCAACAATTTTAATTAAACTACTTCAAATCTACCATAGCTTTGTTGACAAAAGTGGTGTCTACTTTGTTCCTATACCTAAAAATCTTATACTTACTTTAAGCATGATTATTTTTCTGTTATACAGGTTAATCAATGCCATTCTTAGCCAAAATCTTTTTGGGTTTGTGAAGTAGGGATGAGATTTTTTATTCAAATAAAAAAAGCAAGATGATCGATTTGAAAAGTTCCAATACTAGATGTTTAATCGTGCATGCATGATAATTAAATTTGTTTCAAATCCTTAAGGTATAGTAAGATATTGTTTGTTAAGAGACTTTTTTTAGGTTACATAATTAAGAATTTTTAGTTTTATCTAATACATTTTATTCTCAGATCAATTCAAATAGATTTATTTATATTGAATTTAGTGCATTCATGAAAAATTATTTTCTTACAGTCTCAGATTCAAATTAAGAGAATCAAAATAAGAACAAACCTCTCTCGTCACTTCATTTAATGCATTGAAAATCATCAAAATCATACAATTTTTAATTCATTGAATGAACATTTACATTTCCTTGAATACTTTTAATTCTGAATGCTTAACTTCTACAAATATATCTTTTCTATTTTTGGTACATATCGTATTTGGAAAGAAATGAATTAAGTAGCCAATCATAACATTGAATTGAAAGGATAACAAATATCACATGAACCAACTGTTTTCTGTTAATTAACAAGGAACAACCTTTTTTTTATGAAAACAAGGAATAAACTTGGAATATTGTTTCATAAATGTACTTCAAGACAATATGATAAACCCTTGCGGGTAAAGGCTTGATAAAAAAAAAACAAAAAAAAAAAACCCAACTTTATGAACAGTAAAAATATTTTATTATAGTCTGAACAAGATATATATGTTGTTTCAAACCCCAACCATACATCAAACAAACAACTGATCAATAAAATCAAGTGAAGTCTCTTTTATCTTTTTTCTAGATTTGAAGAAAGCTAGCCTTAAATATGTTTTATCTGTTCAAAAAAGCAAAAAGGAAGTTTGTTTCTTGATAAAGTTCAATAATGGTAGTTTTTAGTCACGCTATTCACCAACAATCTCATCAACTTACCACAAATTTCAAAAGTGCATATACATAAAGTGAATAAAGATTACTTTTCTTTGAAAAAGTTATTCATGGAAGATGAAAATTAAAAAGTTGGGGAATATTTGGCACATGGGTCACAAAAGAAAGATCAAATATATTTCCAAAACTTATTTCATGTCTTGATGATTAGGGTAAAGTTCTTATAAAAATCTTTATGTTATTTTATCATGATTAAAATTTAATTTAAATGATTCACGTAATGAGTTTTATTTAATAATTTTAAAATTTAAATTTTAACTCTTATAATGGTTTTTTATTATCGGACTGCAATTTCTTTATAAAATTTTTTTTTTCTGCTCATAAAGAAATTTGCAGACAAGGTTCGGATGATTCTTCTTTGAGAAATCATGGGGGAAGACGAAGGAAAGAAGAAAGCTATTCCAATTTTTGTTGGTATACGACCGTCGTTTAGCTAGCGAGTAATAATTTTATTTTTTTTTGCTTGTCAACTCAGCATGCAAATCTTAGGATAATCATTGAAATCATAATATTTTATCAATAGTTGTACGCGTAAATGAAGCATTTATTAATTTATATATATACATAAATCAAAGTATTATAATTATAGGCGACTGATCACGATTTTGAAAACGCCAATTGCTCATTAATAACAAGTGGCCAAAGAACATTAGAGAAACCACGTGGGGGTCTGACTCATGGCGCTGAGTTGGTGCAATCCTATTGGACAAACTGTATAGATCGATGACTAGGTGGACCTCCACATGGAAAAATGTTTATGTAACTTTCTAATTAATAATGAGACATTGAAATTTAGGAGGAGATGACGACATTGGCATTTTGGGGTACGGTGTGTATGAATGAATATCCCTTAAAATTAGAAGAAGCCCATAACTTATGGAAGTGTATCAACCAAAAAGGACACATTTTTTTAAAGGTAAGGGAAAGAAGAGAAAGCGATTGGAAAATTATTGGTTCCAAAGAGGAATGTGAAGCCGTCACTCATCGTCCAACATCAAACCACACCCATAGCTAACTCAAGTTCCCTCCTTGGAGAAAACCCTAACCCTACAACTTCACTATCATTGGAATTATTATCTTAATTTCGTTGCTAGGGTTCTCTCCATGATTTTATTTTAGAAAAATCTATACGTCATTCCCACCCTTATGATGTGTACCTTAGCATATAGGTGAATCACATGCCTTCCGGCGCCATCGACGCCCCTACGAACTTCGGGTTTTTTAAAAATATTAATGCCAAATAAACATTAATAAATTAAAAAAAAATTATTATAGTACATGTATGTAAGTTGGCTTGCTCGAAAGACTAAATGTTCAAACCTAGCTCGTGAATTACTAAGAAAAGTGAATGACCTAGTTTTGACTTGAAATGTTGTTTATGGACTCTTCTTATCTTTACTCCTTTCTGTTTCTTGTAAATCAGATAGTGGGTCAATTTGATGTCCAATTAAGCATTTGGTATAGCTTTTTTTTTTTTTTATAGTTAGTCATTTATGGTTTTTGATGAAACATTGATTGATAATCCAAGTTAACTTAGTTGTTAAGATAATGATTATGACAAGAAGCTCACTTTCATATGTTAATTCATCAACTCATAGATATATGGCAAACTAATACGCATTAAATTACCGTTGTTTTCCGACATGAAACAAAGACATCAAACCCCATTTTTAATAACTGTCGCATCGCGTTCTTCTTTTCCTTTTTGAAAGACATTTTTTTTTTCATATAAGTCCGACAAATAATAATGATAAAATATTTTTTTATTTAGTAAAAGTTTTCAAATTTATAAATAAAGTTAATAAAATGATACACATAACTTAATATATGCTTAAAAAATAAAATGTATAAATTTTTTAATTCGTTAATTAAATTAAAAATTTACATTAATAGGATATAAAAAACTAATTCTAATAATAATATTATTAAAAGGTGCAAATGATATCATCTAATGGCAAAATTGACCCTTCATCTTAATAGCTACCCAGCTCGACCTGCTAAGCAAGTTACCCACCTTCAGAAAATCACAAGGCCAGTATCGACCTTATTGCTATGATATATACGTATAAATACATATATCTAGATATTGTAATTAGATCTTAGGGCTTTTCTTTTTTTTTTTTTCACAATTATTATTTAATGTAATAATAGTAAAATTTGAGCTTTATTATCTATATTATTATATAGAAAACTCATGATTAATTAAGTGTCACGGGTCAAATAACATAAATCCAATTAAAAATTAATAAAAAAATAAATTATATAATATAAAACATATACTAATAAGATTATGATAATAATTTTATTTTCCTTAAAAATTGAGTGGGAATCCAGAATTTAAAAACCACTTCTAATTATTTTATCTCCGTCTCAAAGTTATTTTACTTTGTTTTATCTTAAATTATATGATAGTATAAAATCTTTTTATTATTTTAATGTTTTTTAAATAATTAAAATATTATCTATTTCACCCACATAATGAACATTGATAAGTCTAGTTTCAATCTAATTGAATTGAGTTGTGACCCCAATCCTGTCATCATCAGCTATATACTATCCCCTAATTATTATTATCATCAGATCATGACACGTCTTATGACAAATATCCTTTTGTCTGTATTTTCTATAATTATTTAATTAATTATTATCATTGTCCTTCTAACATTACTCACTGAAAATTAAAAAGAAATAGTATTTTTTTTATAAAATAAGGATATTTTCGGATTTTTTTTTTAAGAGCAATCTTAAGTGGGTTTTTTACTAATATGTGCATTTTTTTTCACAATATCATCTTGAGATATTTTATTACCGAAATGTTTTTTTTTAACAAAATCGAATGATAAAGAAAAATTCTTTTTGTTTTTCATCTCAACTAATTAATGTAGATAATTAAATAATATTATTAATGTATAAACAGTTCACTTTTTTTTAGTTATATATATATATGACGGGTCTGATGTCCTTCATCATTAGTGGACCCCAGTTAGACAAGCATCAGCCCACTGGTTTTTGCTTAGCATCCATCCAAATTTTATCTTATGTGACCAAAATTTGAACAGATGGGATGGGATTCTCTCTCTCTCTCTTAAATTGATAATTATTAATTATTAACATTTTCTTCTTCTTCTTCTTCTTCTTCTTCTTATTATTCCATCTATTAATTTTGATTATTTATTATATTTTCCTCCTTTTTGTGTGTGTGTGTGTTTTTTTTTTTTGTTTTGAGTTGTCTCTGTTCTTGCTCAGACCAATGAAATGGATCACGTGGTCGGGGACATTAGGTTTTTTCAGCCCTTTCTATTGATCAAGATGATAATATGGTCCCCCTTTGATGGAAGTGTCCGTCGACCAACTATTATTATTATTATTATTTTTCGTCACGTACAAACCTAGCTATATATATATACACACACAATACAAACCTTCCTCTTCCATATAATATTTTCAAGTCCTAAACGAAGAAAATCATACCGTACCTTCTTTTAGTTCATTTACATTCCATCTCCTACCTTAAATTTATTCTTTCATTAAATTTTGCCCCTCTCCCCCGTCATGCCAAAGATCTCAAAGAAAAAAAAATAAGTTTCTTATATATTTCTTATTTCTTTTCCCACCCACCACCCTCCCCTTTTCCTTCTTAGCAACATAAATATGGGGCTAAGGGACATTGGAGCTACACTGCCTCCTGGGTTTAGGTTTTATCCAAGCGATGAGGAGTTGGTCTGCCATTATCTCTACAAAAAGATTGCCAATGAAGAAGTCTTGAAAGGTACTTTGGTGGAAATTGATTTGCATACATGTGAGCCATGGCAGCTTCCTGGTAGGTCTCTCATCCTTTTTATCAATTATACCAAATTCCTTCTACGGTTTCCCTTTAAGGTTGCTTTTGGAATCTTATTCTTTGATCACTTTCTATCTTCCCTGAATATGGGCTGTTCGCTAAAATTATTAATGTTCCATTAAAGCTAAAGAAAACAATAATAATCATTGGTTGATATATATATGTTAAAGTTTAAGCAAACTAGCAAGGATGGTCTCTTAGCTGCGGTTGTCGGTGTGTTTTAGCATGTTTGAAAGACAAACAGAAAGGAGGACAATTATTGAATTGTTCTGATCTCTAGTACAAGGCGCAGGCAAACATGCGGTGCCGTCTGCCATGTTATCTATTAGAAACAGCAGACCAATAAACACGTCCTCTAATAGAGAGAATGAAAGAGAAAGAGAGATGGGAAAGGAAGCACATGAGTTTTCTTAGAGTGTATACACTCACACACACACACATATATAGAAACCCATAAAATATATGCATGTATATAAGTATGTATATATATATATATATATATATATTTATGCATGTGGTGAATATGTAAGTTTATTCATCTTCATTCCTTTAATATATAGAAATATAGAATGCCAACTTCTTTAGTGATAACTCCCAAATAAGTACTAATAATTTTTCTTTGGATATGAATCCACCAATAGTGTTTTCTTTTTTGTATGCCTTCACCTACTTCTTGAGTCATGTAAGTAAGGTTTGTTTGTTTTTTCTCTCATATGTTTATGTTTTTTGTTTTGGCACATTGCAAGAACTAAAATAATAAATAAATAAATAAATTCTCCATCATTTGATTTGATTCCAGTTATATATATACATTTTACTAACTATAGCCTAAAATCATGGGATATCTTTTCCTTCAAAAGCAAAAAGTGGGAGATTTCATCTTTCCATAATTTGAGATATTTTCCCTTTGTCTGAAATCACAACCATCAAACTTACTGGTTTAGATGTTTTAGTATAATTTTCTTTGTTAAAATAAAAAGAACTCCTAGATTTTTTTTTTATTCAAGGGATGGAGTTGAACTAGTTTTTGATGTAAAAATTATATGAACAAATAATTAAAAATATATTTGCTCTGCTAAATTGAAGCCCCCCTAATAAATGCATCAAATCATCAAGCTATAGACGATGCCTATATATCTTCAATAATTCATTTATATATGCCAACTCTTAGACAGAAAAAAAAAAAAAAAAAGAAAACAGCTAGCATTTGCATGTTTACCTGCTTTTTAGTCAGTACAAGTTTTTCCTTTTCAAAGTAGAAACTGTAGATGTATATGGTACTCATACGCAATAGACAATACCTTTGCCCATATATCATCTTTCTTTCTCTCTCTGTCTCTGTATCTATGCTATCTCGTGCACTTTCCAATTTATGTAGTCGTGTTCATTAAGAATAATTTTTGTCCATAGACAAACTTGGCAAGTCCTAACAATTATGAAAAAAAAGATCATCGCAATGATCTCATGCGAGGGTAATTAAATTACTTGGTCATTGCTATAATAGAGAAAGTTACACAAGACATAATGGCTAAATGTTGAGTGTGGTCTTAGACTAACATGTGACCTAGAAATAGAAGCCACTCTCTTTGTCACCTTTTGTTTTTTTCGCACTTAATTTATTGATGCGTGGTAGTCTCTTTTTGGTTGAGCGAGAAAAATGAATCTTTAAGAGCTTATAAGAGTGATTTTCATTACTAAGTGTTGCTTGCTTGTGTTTTATTTTTGTAAGATCTAGCACTTATTGTTTTTTTAAGGATTCTTGTACCATTCGATTTTGCTATGAATTTAAGATTTTGATTTAAAATAAAAAGCATATAAGATAAAATTTTCTAAATATAAATTGAACAGCCTAAAGAAGTCTGTACGTAATTATTAATTATTATATTGTTTTAAAGTTTGTATCTAAGATATTAAGTATAAGACAATTTTATCTCATTTAGCTGTTACATAGCAATTACCAACAGAGAGTTTGCTTCCCCAAAATTCTCCAAAAACATCACTTTTAAGTTTTTAAGACAATCGTCCAAGGCAAACAAAGAAACTACAGTTAGTTGTTAGAGAAAAAGGTTGTTTTCCCTGGCATGTAATGCCAGACAAATCCTTAGCTTTCTTAGACATAACTCATAAGGTGACAAAGACTTACCAACACTCTCAGTAATTCAAGTAAGAAGAAAAAGTTAGTGAATTTTTTTTTTAATTATGTCGATTGAAAGCAAAAGAAAATTCCATAGCAAAGCTTGATGTAACTCATCCAGTTTTCTGTCTCCTAGATAAATTATTTATTGTTTATGAACAGTAATTAATTATATTTTAATTATCCGTATTTATACTTACTAGGAGTGAAATTAAACAAATTACAATCAACAAATGAACTATATATTTTGTGTATGCATGGGGACTTAAAATGAAATTAAAGAGGTGGCAAAGCTGAACGCAAACGAGTGGTACTTCTTCAGCTTTCGTGACCGAAAGTATGCCACAGGATTCCGAACGAATCGGGCGACGATTTCCGGGTACTGGAAAGCAACAGGGAAGGATCGAACGGTGGTCGACCCAGGAACACAAGAGGTGGTAGGGATGAGAAAGACTTTGGTGTTTTACAGGAACCGAGCTCCCAATGGAATCAAAACGGGTTGGATCATGCATGAATTTCGCCTCGAGACCCCACACATGCCCCCTAAGGTCATTTTCCTTCGCTGCTCTTTTCAACTATGTTCATCAATTTCTGTTTATATATGCTGCTTGAAAATGACTGAGAGAGAGATAGAAATTTAGAGAAAAGAGAGGTGGTTGGCAATTGCAACTGCCATATGTATGTGAAATAAATATCGTGTTTTCTCAAACGAAACTTAACAAAAAGTAGTGGGCATATGCAAGTTGTCCACTTACCATTTGTTCAATTTCCATGTGTTCTCATAATCAAGTACTTATGCAATGATAGTATTATTGCCGAGGGGGAGAGCAAAGAGAGGGATGTTTGAGGCTTATCACCAAGGCAAATTGGATGGGAACTATTCATATGTATATATGAGCATGGCCGGCCACTTTTGTGTGTGTGTGTATATATATATATATATATATAACGAGCATCTATATATTATGTATAGCTGATCAAGTTGAAGTTTTGTCTTGTGACAGGAAGACTGGGTTTTATGTAGAGTTTTTCACAAGAGCAAAGGAGAGAATAGCACCAAACTTATCAGCTCCCCAATGATGTTCGAGACCTCAACTCATGCCCCATCTTTAACAGACCAAACAACCATGGCTTGTGGGTGTCAACAAATCAGCTCTTTATCCACCACAGCTACCCATCAAAGCCACGGCCAAAGCTTCCTAAACCTGCTTCAGTATAATCCTCATCAGGAAAAGAACAATAACAACAATCATCCCTGCAGCAATGAGGCTAGCTCCAAAGTTGATGATGACTACGAGTTCTTGTGGGCCATAAACATGGAAGAAAACAGCTTGGGAGATCATCATGTTCACGGGGTCTCTTCCAACTTGGAGGACATGAGATTTGAGATTGATAACAGTATGGTTATCCTATGAAAAATATTGAATAAAAAAAATAAAGAAAACTACCATTTGTTGATTTGCGATGTTGGTGTGGTGTTTGCCTTTGACTATACAACTCATTTTACATTGGATGTTAGAAGATTGTGTGTATTTTCAGTTTAGGGTTTTTTTTTTTTTTTTTGTATACATTGTGCATTGTAAAAATTATATATATATATATATATATATATATATATAAAGCATCTTTATTCTTTACTGGTCTTTTTTAAATTCAAAGTTTATAAACATTTTGTAATTAAGATTATATATTATTATTCAATACATAGTTAATAGAATGCGAAAATTTGACAAAACATTTTTTTTTTTTACATTTAATCAAATATGTTAACTTTTTATTAAAAATTAATATTTTATCCATAATTAATGGACTTTTATAAACAAAAAGTAAAAATTCGCTTATGAAATTTTGTACTCCATTAGCAATGCAGTGAACATTGAACAAAAATCCTAAGACTGTGTTGTAACCACCTAACTATTATATATATATTTTTTATAAATATTCAGATTAGACTATTAGCTATTAAAAGGAATCAGTTATACCATGTGTACTTTGATCCAACTTTATATTAGATTTAATCAGCTATATATGGTTTAATTTAGTAATTTGTTATAAGAGTACGAATGTACTATTTGATTATAATTGTAGTTTTTTTTTTTATACTATTTCATAAAAAATATATATATATATGTATTATAATTAAAATCATTACTATGCAAAATATAAACAAAATAATTTTTTAATTTTACAATTAATTACTCATTGTTAATTGCATTTTCAGCAAAAACTTTATTAATTGAAAGGTAATTTTTTATCAATGAAAATGCAATAATAATGATAAAAAAAAATCATCATACAATAAGTGTTGCTTGTTTGCCAACTTTTTTTTTTTTTTACATTAAAAGAGTTATATATATTTATTTATTATAAAAAATGAGACCTATATGACAGTGCAGGCATGGAAATCTCAATATTATAGGGTTTAAACTCTCATGAAGTATGAAAAATAGATTATGAAGCTTATATGGAATCCTTTTCTTGGTGTAAGTTTTTGGTTGAGTTAGATTTTAGGTTCGTGCCTTTGCGGCATTGTGCTCTTGCCTTTTATATTTAACTAATTAAACACAAGATTTTGTAGTTATGAATGCAATGAACAAAATTTGATACATAGTGTAATTGATAAAGTATACTCATTAATAAATTTTAAAATTGATAATTGGTGGCTCTAATTTACCTCTAATCTTTTTTCATATCGGCTACGGTCTCTTTTATATAAAAAATATGAATATCTTTATTGCATTAAAATTACTAACTAGCTACACTTAATTTAGTTCTCCAATTAATTAACTTCAATCCCTAAACTTTGAGTCATTAATTTTAATGCATGACATGATTTTTATTGGGGAATCTAGCTAATAGGCAAAAGAACTTTTGCTAGTGTGTATCACTTTATGTACAACATATATGCCTTACTTTTTCAGCTAGTCATATCCTCATCCAAAGCCTAAAATTGCGTACATTTGGGTGGTTAAATTCGACTTATATCTTTTATTGTAAGCTCCAAGGATAAGATATAAAATATGGGTTGCCAATCCCAACACTTTTTTATGGATTTTTAGTCTTTAAGTTGTTGATAGCTAGCTTCATTGATAAAGTTTTTTAAATGTTTTTAGGGCTACTTAGACTCGATTTTTACCAAAGAGAAAAATTATACAAATAATAAAAGATAAATCACACCTTTAGTTACTTAATTTTAGGTGGTTTCTTATTTTGATCATTCAACTATGAAAAATTATAATTTAATCGATAATGTTTATGATATTATCTTTTTTGGTTAGTCAATTATTAATTTTTAACAATATGCTTACATGACAATATCACATTATTTGTAAAATATCATGTGATATTATCAATAACATTATAAATTTTAAAAATTACAAATAATTTAAAAAGTGAGTTTTTTTTTTTTTTTTTATGTAACATCAATTATAATTATACCCAAGCTTAACTTAAGTGATTGTTATCTTTCTTTCAATGTTCAAAATTTAAAGTTGGAATCCTCTCATTTCCCTTAAACTTTAAAAGTGATAAAAAGCCAATTTTGATATTTTCTTATCACTTAAATCTAACAACATTTTATAAAGTCGAGGGTAAAAATTATCAAATACACTGATAATAAAATTTTTTAACTCAATAAATAAGATTAAAATGAGACACATATCTTTTATATGTTTAAAAAAAATAAGATGTGTCATCTTCTAACTTCGTTTATAAAATAAAAGAATTTTATTATTAATGTATAATTTTTCATAAAAAATTACAATTAAACAATATACTGTAGTTACCTTTCAAAGAAAATATACTACTGTATTCTCAAATTCTCTTTAGCATCGTAATTATTTGAGAAGGAATAACAGTAATCGATTAGGATATATCCTCACTAAAGCAGAATATTCCCTCCTTTTGTCCTTCGTGTCTCTTTGTAAAAAGGTAACAAAATACAGAATAAATATGCTGTCTTTTATATATCTTTATTGGAGAATAGAAAAACCATTGAAGAGCTTCAACAATCATCCCGCAATAATTTCCAGAATATTAGAATGATTGGTTTTATTTCTTACATTCTCACGTAAACTTCACAAGTAAAACTCACATAAATAAATAAATATATATATATATAAGAAGACATTATTATCTCTATTATTTGATGTACACAATTATTTTTGGTGGATATATATTCCAGAGTTTCATTTATCCCCACTTGTCACCAAAAAAAAAAAAAAAATTTTGTGGTTATATTTCCACTTATGATGGATGAGGGAGACATCTGTATCTTGTTCAACTAGAAGGAGAAACAAAGCCAAAAAGCACCTAACCCCTTTTACAAAGTACAATCATTTTGAGTAAATACAAGAGTAATTAATGAGTCTTATCAATAATAATGCAATTATAACTCTGCTTTTTTGTTTCCGTATTGCATGATTTAATTTGGTACTTATATCTCTTTCTAATGACGATGAAAGCCTTAATTAAGCTCAACCTTCCATTGTTTCAAATACAATATATATAGTGAAACAAAAAATTTCGAATTAGCTTGTTTGATTAATTTTTTATTTTCCCTTTTTGCTTTTTTATTAAATTTTGTTAGACAAAGATTAGATGAAATGATGAAATTTGAGTAATTAATTTGTTTTTAAAAATTTCCAAAAGAAAAGCTTCAATTGTGTAAACGTGAAATTTGTTTTAACCACTCAATAATGCAGATGGTCCCTAACTACCACTAAAATCAAATGAATTAAGTAATATTCAGAGGTCACTGACAATTCTCAACAAAAATACATTTATTTACTTAACTCCAAATTAATCAACAAACAAATCCAAAACACGTAAGCCAGCTAATGTTACTTTTGGACCACCACATTTCACTTGCTTGAGTTAATCCTTGAAAGAAAGTGAACAGAAGTGATTCAAATGATTTCTATGAATCTACCTTCATTATATAATTTTAGAGAAAAAACAATCTCAAAATAGATGTAAAATACTACAGAAATTTACATCCAAACTATAAAATATTATATGTTTTAATTTAAAATTTTCATAATTTTATAAGATTTTTTGCAATCTAATTTTAAGTTTAACGAATTCTTAAAATATCTTAATATAATATTGAAGTGACATAAATATAACGTTCTGATTCTATATTAATTATGTTGTATACTATAATAGAAATGAGGTCCATTTACTTGAAGCATCGGGATTCGAATAATTGTAGGTTCCTGGTTGGATCGAAGAGGATTCTCAAATCAGACAGGAGCCATGACCGTGATAGTATGCAAGATTGCATTTGCCAACCAGGCAAATTGCCAAAGACCCAAGTTAATCTATCATTTTTGGTCCTTGATTACTCTTGTTAATTAATCCAAATTAAGACATCCAAATGACAAACATATTGCCAATTTCTTCCTACTTTCCATCAATGAAACCTGTGACAATATTAATTAATTTCTGCACTAACTACAAACTGAAATGACAAATCATGGAACAAACAAAACATCATCAAACAGTAGTTTGTTTTTGCATCTTTATATTGGTTTTGAACTGAGAAACCTTCCATGAAATTTCAGGCCATAATAATGTTTGGTATATATTTTTCAAAGCATTGGATTCTCTCTCAAATTTTCAATTGGAAATGGACAAAGGCATCGAGGATTGAAAATGAGAGAAAGGGTCTAGGTGATAAAAATGGAGAAGGAAAACAATTGTAATAATTGATGAATGTAATCATATTAGTCAAGAAGTAAAAAAATTTCAAGTGTTCGATGATATTAACAAGGACCAAAATTTTTGTATTGGTGATTGCGATGTGGTTAATTGCAATGGAAAATCAAAATTGATCAGAATAGACTATTGAAATTTGATCCATCCCAAGGAAAATTAATTAGTTTGTTTATTAAAACTCGAAATTAAACAAGTTCTTGATAATTAGGGGAATAAGAAGGTTAAGTGATCAGACTATTAAATCTGTTGCTGAAAGAGAATTGGAACAATATTATACAAATCTCGGCACCCTCAATAATAGATTTAGATCGTTTAAAGAGTGAATTAATCTGAAAATGAAAATTACATTGGGTTATACATCATTAGTGGAATGCTTAGATTTTATAAGTGGAATAAGCACAAATTATTTCAACACTTTATATCTAAAAAAAAAAGGAAGATCAACAATAAAAATCATGAATGAAGCTGCTTTGCTTGTAGAACACGATACACGGGAATGTCCGGTGTTGGGCAATTACCACTGTTTTGTAGTATTTTCTGTGTGCTCCAATATATATATATAAAAAAAAAAAAAACAAAACAAAATCAGTGCAAAGAAAAAAAAATGTAAGTTGGGAAAAGGGTCAATGTCGTGTCGCAATGGAAAAGACTGGACACCTTTTTCTTTAAGAGAAGCAAAAAAGAAAAGAAATTCTTATCCAACAGTCCAATTTGTAAATGCCATAGTTCCAGGGCCTGGTTAGCCAGTTGGACCAAAATCTGAAGACCAACTTCTGCAAATTCCCGAATCCTACTCTTACCTGCTTTCCAGTTTGGGCCTTTTGGTTTACTAAAATCTTTCTATTATATAATTTTAAAAAATTCTTAAATTATTCTATTTTTCTTTAGAAATTTTTTTATATTTTTATTATATTTAAATAAATCTTTATCTTTATATTTTGATTTTGATTTTTTTTCAAATGAACTTTTATTTCTAATAAAAGAATAGTTTATGTTAGGTTTGCTCATTTAGATTTAAGGGTTGATTTAAATATAAATTAAAGATTAAAAATTTATTAAAATATAAAAATTTATTTAAATGTAACACAAATATAAAAATTTATTTAGGTAAAGTTATAAAATTTAAGGATTTTTTTTATTTTAGAAAAAAAATTCTTGAGAGCTAATTTTGATTTTTGGAAGTTAAGTGGAGGGAATGGAGTACGAATATATTTGGAGATATATATGTTATATAACATTAATTAGTTTGATTTTTAATGTTTTTAATTATTTTGATTTTCAATAATTTGTTTTTAATAAAAATTTCATCACTTTTGTAAAAAAAATCCCATTTAAAAATTTTATCCTAATATTATAAATTTAAAAATGTAAAAATAAAAATAATAAAATTTGACATACCCATGAGTAAATAATAATAATAATAATAATAATAATAATAATACGTTTTCAAAAGTTCTTTTTTTTTTTTTAAAGTAAAAAACGATGTCTATCTTTAGTTTTAAATTTTTGTAATATAATTTTATAGTTTTTTTGTCAATCCACCGAATATATTTATCTGACTCGTAATATTAATTTAATCAAAAGTTGTATATAAAGTATAGATAAATAGATAATTGGCAAAAAAAACATAAATAAACAAAAAAACAAAATTGGAAGAGGGCATAGTGGGAATTCCATTATAGACCGCTTGCAGTTCCATTCTCAGTCCAAACACCGCTCGAAACCAACCATCGACCAAAATGTGGGCAATCAAATTATGGTTACTTAAGTCTTTTTTCCCTTTCCCCTTCGAATTTTCCCTTATGGATTGACCCAGTTCTTCGAGGTTTCTTCAAAACAGTCGGTTCCAATTGCATTAGACATCTGGGATTTTGTCTCCTGTCTCCTTTTCTTCTGGGTATGTGCAGAGCCTTTTAAATTTTTTTTTTTTTTTGTTTTGGTGGTTTTCATTAGTTTGGTTGTAAATTTTAGGTGTATGAAATTTGTGGGAAACTTCACTTGGTTTAATGTAGGTTCTTATCCAACACCACTTGGACTTTCGTTAATTGAATGATGACCCAAAGTTGTCTCTAAATTCTGAGAAAAATAAACTGTAAATTGTTGTGAAGTTTAGTATTTGAAAAATGTTGTTAAGTTGCATTGGAATCAATTTTTAGGTTCCTTTTCATTTCAATGTTTTTCAACTGCAAAATATTTGTGGGCTTTTATCTAATTGGCTGTTGAAAATTAAATTCAAGGTTTTCAAGAAAGCAGTTGATCTTTGGTCTTTGTTGTTAACTACTTGTTACATTGAGATTAATCAGTTAAAATCTCCTTGGTTATATAATTGCTATTTTTCTGTTTTCCAGTTTGGATATGGGGGCAGAACACTGGAAAACTCGTATTGAAAATGAGAGTCCTGCAAGACTTTCAGCTCCACCAGGTTTTGCATCTCTTTCGTCTTTCTTCTTGAAGAAGGTTGAACATCGCGAGGAAAACTTGGGCTTCAAAGACTCGAAGGATGCATCCACACAAGGGAAACTGCAGGTAGAGGCCAAATCTGACGTGATTGATGTTGAAAAGCTAAAGGAATCTGTTGGGAATAGACCGTGGATACTTTATGACAAGAGCGATCAAATTGCAAGGGAATATCATTCCATGCAACATTATAAGGTCATATTTATGCCTTTCTTCCCTTTCTTTCTTGCCTTTCGGTATAATTTGTTTAGTCCATATGCTAGACTATAGTCTTAGGATCTATATGATTCTGTTTTACATGCTTCTTTCTCTCATGACTTGGTACCTCATGACCATTTATTGAAGCCTTGAAACAGGCAACAGTAATGCAGTATCCTGGAGAAGCAAGAAGAGATGTCCTTGAAGAGGCGCCTGTTTTTCACCCATCTGAAGAGGTCCCTTTTGTCTCACTGGAAAAAAAAATGACATTTATGCGTTTCACTGGTTATGCTTCAATTTATTTGTTCCAAGTTTGTTAATGCCAACTGTTTTGGCTGGTAAAAGTTTTAAATATTTAAGGGGTTTGAATCTTATCCCAGGAATTCAATGACGCACTAAAGTACATTGAGAGCATACGTCTTAAAGCCGAGCCATATGGAATTTGTCGTGTTGTTCCTCCTCCTTCATGGCAACCACCATGCCTTATTAAGGAAAAGGGCATATGGGAAAATTCTACATTTGTTACCCAGATTCAACAGTTTGACAAGTTTCCAGCTCAGTCCGTGAGGAGCAAAACAGCTGAAGTTTATACAGGTGCAAGTAAGAGAAGAAGCTCGGGAATGAGTTTTCAGCAAGGGTTTAGGAGTGAATACTCCATGAATCCTGAGGATGTTGCATGCTTAGATATGGAGCTCAATGTGTCCAAACCTGGTCCAGAATTTACCTTAAAAACATTTAAGAAATATGCAGATGATTTCGTGCAGCACCATTTTTTCTCCAAACATAAGGATGCGGATCATCATGTCAATTGCAAACAGGGGGGGCCATCAGTGGAGAGTATTGAGGGTGAATATAGAAAGATTGTTGAGAATCCCACTGGAGTATTAGAGGTATGGTAGAATCATGTAATGTGCCCATTTATTATATTTTTGCTTCTGCTCCTAAAATTATCTAATATACTTATGTCTTGATTCTTCATAGGTGCTATATGGCGACAATTTGGATACTATAACTTTTGGCAGTGGATTTCCAACAGCATTAAATTCTTGGGAAGTAGATAATTATCCTAGTTACATTCATTCAAGCTGGAACTTAAATAATGTACCTAAGCTTCCAGGTTCTCCTCTTTCTTTTGAAAGTGATAAGACTTCTGGTGTATTAGTGCCTCAGCTACGTATAGGAATGTGCTTTTCATCACAATATTGGGTAAGGATGGCTTTGTCGATCACATGTTACTTCTGCTAGATTGCAAGATGCTAAATGTTTATGAGTATGTTGGTGGATGTTTGTGTCATAGACATTTATTTATGTACAGCAAATAACAATCAACGTATTTTTCGTTTTGTATAAACAGCTTTTCATGCTTGTTTTAATTTATTTAATCAATTTTATGAGCAGAAAGTTGAAGAACACCATTTATACTCACTATGTTACATGCATGTGGGTTCTCCAAAAATTTGGCATTGTGTCCCTGGGAGATATTCCTTCAAGTTTGAGGCTTTTATGAAGAAGTTCCTTCCAGATTCAATAGCCAAACAGTTTAAGCTGCATCAAGAAGTGGTGAGTAATAATTCCTTATTGAATTGCATGCAAGGTTTACTTTTTGTTTGACCCTTAAGAGGTTATTCCATGGCATGCTTAAAATAAGCATGTGGAGATTCGTGCTGTGATTTTCTATAACATTTTTTCTTTGATGTATCTTTAGCTTGTAATTATACAAGCATTGAATCCTGAATTATTCCAATTGTGCAAAAAGTATTTTTTCCGAAAGCTTTATTTTTTAGCTTACCTTTTAATAAAGAATGCTTTAATATCGCTGTGATGACTCGTCTGTGCATCCACTTCATTGGCAAGTATTTTGCTGGAATTCATACTTATAGGAGTTCTCTTAATACAAGAATACTCTGAATGTAACCTTATGAAAAGAAAGAAGAGTTTGAGGTAAGTGTTTGCATGTGTAAGTATAATTTTTTGCTTGCTATATATGAACAATTTCAGTGGCACTACTATATTTTTATTTTCTAGAGCAATCTTTATCCTGATACTATTGGATTACTTGGATGAGCCCTTTATTGGTCACATAATTTCAATTTCTCTGTTTTCAGTTTTAGAAACTAGGATGTTATAGAAAGCTTAGGAAATTTGTGGAGTTCACGTATACCCTAAAGCTAAAAGTATTTGATGCAGACCACAGGACTTTCTCCGTTCATGTTGAAGTCTGAGGGCGTACCTGTCTACCGTTGTATTCAGTATCCTAGGGAGTTTGTTCTGGTTTTTCCAGGAGCCTATCATTCAGCATTTGATTGTGGGTTTAATGTTGTTGAGTCAGTTAATTTTGCTCCTCTTGATTGGCTACCTCATGGGCAGAATGCTGCAGCACTTTATCAAGCACTGGGAAGAAAGACGTCAATTTCCTTCAATAAATTGTTGATTGAAGCTGCTAGAGAAGCTGTGAAGGCGCAGTGGGAGCTATCTTTGTTAAAGAAGAACACCATTGACAATTTAAGGTGGAAAGGTGCCTGTGGAAAGAATGGGATCTTGACTGAAACACTGAAGGTACACTTCTGAATCTCATCCTCTGTAGTCGAGGTTGTAATCTATGTGAACTAGAACTTCCTTGATTTAGAAATTCTGAAATTTGTTATTCACTTCATACTCCATCCTCCCCCCAAAAAGAGGAGAAAAGGAACCCTTCTTCTAAAGAGATCAGGGGTGTGGTTCTGAACTCATTGTGTGTGCATGTGTATTTCTAAATTTTGGTTGCAGCTTTGAATTTGTAGTCTAGATAATATCGTAATTTTATACTTGAGTGGAGCAATTAGGCTTATAGTTACTGATGCTTTTCCTCTTGCTTTATATTTTGCCCCTTTTATACTTTGAGTGGAGCATTGAGGCTTATAGTTACTGATGCTTTTTCTCTTGCTTTATGTTTTGCCCCTTTCTTTCTCACATGGGAGCATGCAGTCATGTGTCAAGCAGGAAGGTAATAGAAGGGAATACCTTTGTACCACCTCTCAGAAGAGGAAGGACAAAAACTTTAATGCTACTGGCAAAAAGGAATGTAGCATATGTTACTTTGATTTGTACCTCTCAGCTGCACACTGTCCATGTTCTGCTGATAGATATTCATGTTTAAATCATGCAAAGCGGCTTTGTTCTTGCACATGGACTGACAAGATTTTCCTATACCAGTACGAAATCAGCGAGTTAAATATTCTTGTTGAAGCATTGGAAGGGAAATTCAGTGCAGTGTATAGATGGGCTAGAGAGGACCTTAATTTGGGTCTTCACTACTACATTCCTAACGAAAATTCATGCACAAAAGATAAAGGACAAAAAGAGCACACGTTCCAAGATGCAGGAACATGTTATGGCAATGGTTGGACTACTGCTTCTTCCATCAAGGCAGAAATAAAGGCCCGTCTACGGCAATCACAATACCTGAATCAACTAAAATCAGAAGAGAAGACAGTATCAACTCCTTCCCTTCCAAGTGTGAGTCAAGATGATACTTCCATGTTACTTAGAGAGATGATGTCAAAAGCTTTATCATCAAGTAAAAGCATGTCAAGTTCCTCAGAATCTGAGGAGACAGCAGACCTTAACCTTAATGATGGAGGAGAAGGACGCATCTCATCAACATGCAGTTCGAGGCCTCCTAATCGTCCTGAAAGAGAAGTCACATTATCAGAGCTTCTAAAAGATATTTCCCATAAGCATGGTAAAACAAAACATTTTAAATCAACTTCTAAAGGACTGCCTCTGAGCCATCCAGCTTCTAAGAAACGAAAAAAGAAGTAAATCTGAACTCGGCGCTACAACTAGCTTAGGCCTTGATAAGAAGGGTCAAGCATCCAGGCGGGTATATCTGCCAATCAAATGTACGTTGTACAGCTACATTAGTACGTAGACAAAATTGTCGTGAATGAGATAGAGCCAATTAGCCTTTTGTTATTTGCTTGCTGTGTTGCCTACCTTACTGCTCTCTGGAATTTTTTCCTGTTGTAGAGTGGAGGAAATTTTTTTCAACCATATTGTGTGGGTCAGATTGCAATTGTCTTTAGTAGGACATGGACACTTTTTGGGAAGAAAGCCAGGTTATTGACATTGTTTTTGAACAAGTTTTGTTAATATACCTCATATGATTGGAAATTTTGAATATCTATAGCCTCTTTTTTTTTTTTCCTATGAAAGTTGCTTGATTATGAAGCCTTGCTTGTTTCCCTGTTGAGATAAAATACGGGAATATATTATGCAATCTTCAACGGAAGTACCTTCTTTAATGCCTAAATAAATCACATTGAATTAATAAATTGGTAAATAAATATGTCAAGAATACATGACAAGACATTATCTTGTTGAATTAAAATTTTAATTAATACTCACGAAAGAATTATCTCAGGGTATTAACATTCAAAACCAGACAAAAGACCGTTTCATTGTCTCAGAGGCCAGCTGAAACTAATCCATGCAATGTGACAATGCCAATCAAGACATTTTGATGATCGATAACGGGCAGAAATTGTACAGGAGAAGGTGGTGATTCCATCTTTTGCATGGCTTCCACTGCCATCGCTTCTGCACCAATTGTTCTTGGTTTCCTGTTATAACCAAAAGGATATGAGTGACTTGATTGAAAACAAGATAATCCATTAATCAGAAAGCAACTTCACAATTTACTACAACTCATTTGAACACTGCCCTTTGCATTTACCTGTTGCACATTTCTCCCACCGTGAGCTTGAATATGGCTTCACCGCTGGCCTTAAGAGTACGCCGCAAATCACCATCTGTAAATGTGCCAAGCAAGTGATAATCCTCATCTATAACCAGCAAGCAACCGCATCCTTTACTAGTCAGCTCCACCAGCTGATCCATTATCAAATCTCCTTCCTTGCAAACTGGAAGTTCATCTTGCTTTTTCATCACATCTTTTACCTACAAGCACAAAAGCACCAATCCATCATTCTACAACTTCAATAAAAAGAAAGAGTCTATATTTTCGTGACCTTCAAGTTTCCTCCACATTACCAATTCTGAAAATTAAAAGCAATGAAGAAGCTAATGCACAAATTAAGCAGAAAGCAAAACATGAGAGAAAAAAAAAAAGAATTAAAAAAAAAGGAAAAAGAAAAACTTTCAGTCTCGACTGTCCATCTATCTCAGTTAAATTGACAATGACATGATCCTAGAAATAGAAGTTCAAATAAATCCATCAAATTACCGCAATAAGTAATAAATCAAACATTTTCAATTTTCACCATTCTACTGCTCATATATACATATATATATATATATCAACCTTGGCATTCATTAGCAAACAAAAAGAACAGTCTTTGAATCTTTCAATTAAAACCCAGATCTCAAAAAATTGAGAGCAATAAACTTCATAAAAAATGTTAGAAACCCACTAATGATCCATAATCCCATCATCAAAAGCAATTAAATTTATCAAAATTCTAATCTCAAAATCAGTAAATAATAAAAAACAAACCTTAAAGATAAGGCTTTTCCCAATCCTCCCAGCGGGATGATTCGCCGCGTATTGCTCCTTAGTCAAGTTCTTAGCTCCCATAAGCGCAATTGCCACAGTGTCCCCAAATACCATCTGGATCGCCGTCGAAGTCACCGGGGCCAAATCGAACGGACACAATTCCCTCTCCAACGGTAAATGCACGTTCATATCGCAAGCGTTGGCCAAGGCATTGTTGGAAACGGAGGTAACCGAAATGAGATAAACCCCCTTGGCTCTGGCGCAGGGGACGAGACGGAGGAGTTCTTCTGTGGAGCCGGATTTGGAAAAGAGGACGAGGATGTCGGCGGAAGAGAGTGCGCCGATGTCGCCGTGGAGGGCGTCGAGAGGGGAGAGGAAAGAGGAGCGGATGCCGAGGGAAACTAGGGTTTGGGAGATCTTGTTGGCGACGAATCCGGATTTTCCGACACCCGAGAAGAAAATGGTGCCCCGAGAATTAAGGAGTGTTTCGGTGAAGGATAATGCTTGGGATAAGTCCAGGTTTTGGAAGAAGTAATTGAGGTGGTCTTGTTGGGATTTGAAGAGGTTGAGAAGGGTACTTTCGGAAATGTGATGGGCCTGGGGCTTTTTGGACGGTGGTGACGGGATGTCTAGTGACGGAGGAAGCGATCCCATAGTCGGTGGTCTCAGATCTAATAATTTTTCTTTTCTTTTCTTTTCGTTTCTTTGTATATTTGGCTACATCCAAGGAGAAAAGAGTGGGGGTGGTAATACCGGGATATTTGGGGTTGATTTAGCCGTTGAATTTTCGCGAAGAAGAAAGGGGGAGTTTAGGGTAACTTTCAAAAACAAAACGTGTCGGCAGGTCATAACTAATTTCGCCAAATGATCTGCTTCTGAGATTTTCACATGAATGTTTGAGGGTAGAATTTTGAGAATAAAAAATGAGATTGCTACTATTCATGGGATGATTTTTTTTATATAATTCAGAGTCAAACCCAATAATACTAATGCAATCCCAAAATATTATAAAATAATACTCTCATTTGAAGATTGAAGAGCTTCGATGTTCCATGCATGTTAATTTTAAGCCCTTTACCCATACATGCAACAGCCACTTTCATCTTGCTTATGCTTGGATTTATTTGCAGATTTTTTGTATAATAACGTCTTTGATGGTTGATCTATTTATATTTGAAGTTAGTATTTAATATACTAAAAATGTATTATTTTTATACATTATCAACTATTTAATGAATAAATATTAAATTTTCAAGTCTTTAATAATAAATATTAAAAATTTTATTTAAGATTAATTAATTATTAAAATTTTATTCTCCCCTAATTTTTTTTTTACTGTTTCCCTTTTCGATAGTCCGAGACCCTCGTATCCATTTCTAATCTTGCTATTTAGATTGCTTTTCTCACAATTACAAAGGTAAAGATTATTTTTTAAGACACAGACGGATCATTATTAATTTTCTTCTACAGATTTATTGCTCATAAATTAATCATCTTCTCAATTTTTGAATTTAGATTTTTCCAAAACAGATTCGTATGAACCTTTGGATGAAAGACTTCTTCATTAAGAGCTACTTAAAATTTTTCCTGATAAAAAGTTGTTGTTTCTTCGTCTTTTAATCTGTTTATCTAGACAAATTCAGTGAACTTTATTTATTTAATTGTCCGGTATTGGAGATCACAAGTCATGTGAGGTTTATTATTGATTGATAATGTATAAAAATGATATATTATTATTGTATTAAATATTAATTTTTATATTTAGATTTAGTTCAATTGTTCATGTTTATTGAATTAATCCTTGAATTCTTTTTTTCACTTATTTCCTAATTCATCAGAGTTTTGTTATCATTCATATCAATAATTGTGTGCTCTGATTTAATAAAATAATAAAATTTTAATTTTAATAATTAAAATTTAACTCTAATAATCTCAATTATAATATATATGTATATATATATATATATATTTACTCGTTTTCCTTTCTTTCTATATACTAGAGATAAGGTTCAAGCCTTCGACGAATAGAATCCCTAACTTTTGTTTTCTTCTGTTTAGCTGTTTGAGACTGCTTGTCAAATATGACTTGGACAAAAATGCGGACATGATATAACACTAATGGCAGGTTTACGGCTCACTGGCATTTAATTGACTCCCCCATTAAAAATTTATTTATCAAAATTTTCCATAATATATACAAACAAATCAACATTTATCTTTCCATGAATTCAATTCAAACTAAAGGGTTTGTGCTTGGGCTTCCCTCCCTTCCATTAGTACTCATTAATAACTTTAATTTTTTTCTTCTAAACAAAAAAATATAAATATAAAATATATATATATATATTAGATTATAACTCGTGTGATATATGAAATAATTTTATTTATTTAATATGAATATATATATAAATAAATTTTTTAAAAATTTATATTCAAAATTTTAAAACTTATAACACAGATAAAATTTATATGTATTGACTTGTTATTAAAAAATAATTTTTTGTAAACAATAAGAAAAAAATTATGTCTTTCCTTTGGATATATTTGTTTATAATAATATTTATACATCTCTAAGATTATATCAAATAAAAATATTATGCCTTTCTTAAAAAAATAAAAATATATATTATTGAATGATAAATTAAATAATTAAAAAAGTATTAACATACTTTCATTTTAGTATATTTGACTAAATTATTATGTAAAATATGAAAAATGTTAGAAAAATATGTGAAATAAGAAAAAATATATATTTTACATAAGAATGAAACTATAATAACAATAAAATATATCTTAACAAAAGTTATAAACAAAAAAAAAAAAAAAACATTGCAATAGTAATAGAATATATCTTGAAAAAAAGTTATTGAAAAAATAAAAAAAATTGATGTATAATATATTACAGTTGTAGTTTTAAATTTGTAGAAAAATTTTTTAGTGGCTATTAGAATTAAATAGATAATTTCAAAATTAATCATTTAAAATTTAAAATAAGATATAATAAGTGATAAAGATAGTATTAAATTTTTTGCATTTATTTGAAATATAAATTTGATAATTAGAGCTTAAATGGATATAATCGTTTTGATGATCTTATTATTCAAATATTTAAAATGAAAAAATTTTGAATTTTAAAAAATCTTATATAAAGTTGCTTGAATTTTTAATGTCTTACCTAAATTTTTTAAAAAGATAATTTTTTAAATCAAGATAAAAAGATTTATTGAAAGATTTGGATAAACTTAATCTTTGTAATTTTTAAACATGTTTGAAAGATTTTAATAATTAAATAATATTTTAAATGAGGTTATTTGGTAAACAACTAAAATTATTTTTTTAAAAAATAAAATCCAAATTTCATATTTTTAATTTTAGAAAATATATCTCTAAATTGATTTGATTTTCAATTATAATTTGAATAATTTTGATATTTGAATATATTTAAAATTATTTAATTTGTAATTAAAAAAATTATCTTTTTTTTTTTAAATATCTTATGTGTCATTTAAGAAAGTTGTCCACATAAGTGTCCATGTAGCAAACTTATTTATGTATGTTGTTATATAATATATATATACATATATTAGATTATAATCCATGCGATGCATGAAATAATTTTATTTATTTAATATGAATATATATATATATATAACTATACATATACAAATTGGTCTCTTTTTAAATTATATTCAAATCTTTAAAACTTATAGCATATATAAAATTTATATATATTGACTTGTCATTAAAAAATATATTTTTTGAAAATGGCAAGAAAAAAATTATGTATTTCTTTTGGATATTTTTGTTTACAATAATATTTTTATCCTTGTAAGATTATATCAAATAAAAATAAATTATACCTTTCTTAAAAAAATAAAAATCTATATTATTAGATGATAAATTAAATAATAAAATAAATATTAACATACTTTCACTTTAGTAATATTAACTAAGTTATTATGCAATATATGAAAAATGTTAGAAAATATATGAAAAAATAAAAAATAAATTGAAAAAAATATTATTTTTCATAAGAATAAAACTGTAATAACAATAAAATATATCTCGAAAAAAAGTTATAAGCAAAAAAAAAATTATAATAGTAATAGAATATACCTTGAAAAAAAGTTATTGAAAAAATTAAAAAAAAATTGATGTATAACACATTACATTTGTAGTCTTGAATTTGTAAAATAATTCTTTAGTAGTAATTAGGATTAAATAGATAATTTTTAAATTAATTTTTTAAAATTTAAAACGGATATAATAAGTGATAAAGATAATATTAAATTTTTTACATTTATTTGAATTATAAATTTGATAATTATAGTTTAAATGGATATAATGGTTTTCATGATCTTATTATTTAAAAATTTAAGATGAAATTTTTTTGAAATTTCAAAATCTTACATAAAGTTGCTTGAATTTTTAATGTCTTACTTAAATTTTTTAAAAAGGTAATTTTTTAAATCAAGATAAAAAAGATTATTGAAAGATTTGGATAAATTTAATCTTTATAATTTTTAAACATGTTTGAAAGATTTTGATAATTAAATAATTCTTTAAATAAGGTTATCTAGTAAACATCTAAAATATTTATTAAAAAATAAAAATTATTATTTCATATTTTTTATTTTAAAAAATATATCTCTAAAATGATTTGATTTTCAATTATAATTTGAATAATTTTTATATTTGAATAAAATTACATTTATCTAATTTATAATTAAAAGAAACTATCTTATTAGAAAAAAACCTATTCTATATGTTATTTAAGAAAATTGTCCAAATAAACGTATATATGACAAACTTGTTTATGTATGTTGTTATATAATATATATGTGTGTGTGTATATATATATATATATATATTAGATTTCATGATTCCAATTTCTCATTAGGGAATATACTTACCACATTTACAAGGAGATTTAAGAGTAAACTGTACTTAGGTTTTATAAACTTTTCTTGTCAATTTTCTTTTTAAACTGTGGACATAATTTTAGTTCTAGTACTAATGGAGACAGGATTTTGATCTAATAATAACACATCTTCTATCTTCAGGCAAAAGAAAAAAAAAAATCATTTGTTTTGCTTTCATCTATTCTATCTTTACCTTATATATCTTATTCATCTCCCCTTCCAAACTCCCAATTCCCAAGCATATATACCACTGATCAACATCGCTTTTATTTTAAGTAATGTGGATCTCTCTTCTTTAAATACATCTCTTTAGTGAAAAAGAATTCATGTTTTTTAGGCAAGACTTAGATCTAGGGGCTATAAGGATTTTACGCCCATTTGGCGTAGCTTGGTTTCGGGAATTTCCGCTTTGCAGCTCAGTTTCAAAGAGGCTTTCGTGACACTCCAATGGCTCTTTTATTATTAACTGATGACCCTTACAGGCCCAATGAATTGGGCTCAGCAAATCACAAAAATCCACTTCAATGATTCTTTAATATGGGTTTTTTTTTTTTTTTAAGGGTAAAAACCAAACTCACATATATAATGTGATACAACAGTACATAATCCAACATCTAACGTCTAATCTAACACAAAATGAAAGTTGTCTTTAATATATGTATATTTGAGCTTGGAAAAAATTTTTCAGGTGAATGGAGAGCTTTATGTTTATAGTTGTTTCTTAAGTAATTTATAGGTTTATAGTTGACTTATATATTAATTTTATGAAGTTTGTTTGACAAATGTAATGGATTTTTCTTTTATGTGTATGTTCTTTTAGATATTGATTTTTTTTTTTTTTTGTTTAGACCATGCTATTGCGTGGAGTAATTGTATTGGAACTCCATTTGTTTGTTTTTCTTCCGTTAGCTGAAAGCAGAACCTGTAAATTTCTCTTCAATATTCGTGCATAAAACATATAAATATTGCATGAAATTGTGTAACTAAAGATGTACTGAGAGCATTCCTATGTTTTTTTTCAAATAAATTTTATTTATTTGGCTGAGCAAATAATAATAATAATAATAATAACGGCCAACAAAAAATAGACGAATCGCATGAAGATCCAAATTGAGAACTCCCCAAAACAAGGTGACGTACAGTTAAAGATATTAGCACAGTTTATATTAGTCTCCGTGGCAGAGACGTACCTTGAAGGGAAACGGTATAGCCATATAGCATTAGCTGTAAATAGCAATAGGCAGGAGTAAGTTTTTCTCAGTAAACAGAAAACCAGGAAGTACTGTCAAGCAGCTGGAATATCTCTGGTAGGGGTCCAATATTCATCCAGCTAATTTCACTTGCATTAAGTCATTTTCAGTTCTTTTTTGTCATTACAAGTATAATTAGTTTATTCAGGCATCTTTTCTTCGATCTGACGCCAAAGATAACGGTACTAGACAAATTTAACTGTTTCTGCTAGCTCCAACCATTCCTCACTAGATTCACTTGCTACGTCTACTGCCCTATACATTATCTAGCTATGAAGCCCCCACTGCCAGGCCCTCTGTTTTTAACCTTTGATTTGAGAAAAGCCAAAAAGGCTCATTGTCGGTCTGGATTTTGGGGATGTGACCCAAGACCTTTCAAAAGACTGACCAACAAATTCCACCCCCAGTCAAATATTTTTGGCAGTTTCACCAGTAAAACGCTTCGAGAAAGGGCATATAATTACAATCTATGGGTGCATGGCAGATGACACGTCGTAGCTAGGCGGATAGCAACTAGAGTGGTCTTTGATCTAAAGCCTTAGGGGGTGATAATTATTATGCTTTTTGGAAGGATTTGGGTGAAATTGTTGCGGATAGCAGGGATTCAATAGTGAGCTAGCAGGCCGAGAGTAAGGACCACTTGCACTAGCTAATTATATATGATCAGCCCCCTGTGCCTTCACAATGTGAGGTACGTACCTGCCAGTGATATATATGTAGTTTGGCTGAGCTTGCAACTTCCAACTTAATCTATTTGCTGCTGGGCTTGCTCGCTACTAGTACTGTACTAGTATATATATATATATATGGCTTTTTCATTATAAATGGTTGAAGTATTACACGACTCAATCATATAATATATTATATATTTTTTTATTTTTTAAATTTAATAATTTAAAATATAATATAATGATACGATATAATAATAATAATATGATTAAAATTTTTTAAAAAATTATAAATAAATTTAATAAAATAAAAAATTATATTTTTTATTTTTATATCGATATTAATTATTATATATAATTTTTATACAAAATATAATGTAAATATGATATTTTATAATATAAATTGTTAAGTGTACTTTTTTTTATTATGCGTGTGATCTTATCAATCTAGTGTCAAATCACATTGCTATCGATGGTTTTTTGCGAAAAAAAAATGTGGACATTAATGTGATCATCTATATCATTACCATTCTTTTAATTTAGTATGTGAAGTTTTATAAATTTATTGACAGGGTTTTCCTCTTAGAGAAATATAAAAACTTTACTCTCCTTCGGCTAGCTACTTCATACATTTTCATAACTACATATACGACAAGACTTGATCAAGTTACATGATTATTGGCTTCATAGTTTTTTAGTAGTTACTACATTATCTATAAACTGTCCTTTTATGTAGTAGAATTCAACTATCATGATAGTTTGTCAACTATTTTTTATAAAAGATAAATTAATAAGAACTAAATAAGTTATAATCTGTTTCTCCCATGCACAATGTGTTTTTTTTTTTTTTTTATAATGTAAGTCATAGTTTGAAGATAAGAGTATAGGTTACAAATGTAAAGATTTGAACTCTATGCCTATTAGATACAACTTTATAAAATTGATTATATGAACTAATTAAATAGATTTCATTGAAAAAAAAAAAAGCTTCGAATATACTAAACTGGAAGTCGCTATATATTCAATATGAAAAACTGCATTAAATTTACCAAGTTTTTGTAACGTAAATTGGTGATAAATGTTAATTATTTAAGTCCTTTAGAATATAAATCGGACAAATTGATAAATGTGTTACAATGCGAAAGTTATCCTCTTTTTTATGTACTTCCAAAAACAATTTGTTTTATTCTAACCCCCTTGCCATTATTAGGTGACAGAAACAGAGAATATAGATACAAGGAATCACCCAAAAAAAAACATTGAAGGTAAGCAAGTTTTTATTTTTCCTGCATGTTTCTGCCTATCCTTTTTCCTTTTCTCAATCGAAGAATACCTTAACCGCAGTTACAGTAACTTAGTAAGTACCAATAATTAAAACGTTTCTTTGTTGTTGTGGTTGTCTTTGAAGATGGTTTTAACCATGAAAAGATCATCCTAGTAAAAAGGGGGTCGGAACAGGGAAAAGGCCTTAATTTAATTAGCTGTAAACACTAAGAGAGTACCCTCTTATCTCATTTCATGCTTCTAATAGCTACGAAAGAAAGCTCCAAAACCAAAATAAGAAAGAACGTTGAAGACGAAACTGAGACTGAGAGAGAGTTCAGACTAGAGAGCTCCCATTCCATGTTTCCACGATAGGTGCCCAATAAAGGATTCCATAATTTTAATCACCATCACCACCACTGTATAGTACAGGGAAAATCGACTATCAGACGTGGTAAAAAACAGCAATGGCAGACCCCCGGCCCATCTATGTCGATTTTCAGACATATACTAATTATATATATACTGCCAGCTGCTTCCCAATGTCTATCTCCCAATGGAGGCCCCCATGCATCAATATTCATTCGTTTCTTCGACTCCCTTCCCTCTCAATAATATTCCTTATCCTTATTACCAGTAATATTAATGTATCTAACAAAGCATATAGGGCATTTGCCTTGAGGAAAAAAAAAAAAAAAGAAAGAAAGGAAGAGTTTTTTTTTTTTAGCCAGCTAGTTGCTAGTCCAAGTCCAACCAAAAAATATATAAATTAAAGATCAATTAATTAAATTCATAAAAGAATCAATAAAATAAATTAGTATAATATTAAATTAAACTCAGAGACTTGAATTTGAAATCTAAATGTATGGTCTACTTGTTATCATTGAGACATCTCGTATCACATTGGAAGCTTTTGCATTTATGCATTTTTTGAATTTATATCACTTTTGCAATTTAGAGATAGTTGAAAAAGTGAAGAGATTGCAAGTGCTAATGTCTCATGTCACATTATAAGCCTTTGCATGTATGTGTTTTTGTATTTTTATAACCTTTGCAACTTAAAAATTAAAAAAAGGTGTTACAAGTATTAAAATTTGAATTCTAAATTTAAATTTTATTTTTAAAAAATAATTGTATAAATTAATTGAATTAAATCATAAGTTTTGTAACATGATTTTTCAACAAAATTCAAAAATTAAAAACTTTTGGAACTGTTAAAGTTATCAAAATATAACCTAAAACACATTAGAGTATTAGATAAATGCTCTAAAATAATTATATCATTAGTATCAAGATAGGTATAATAATTCTCTTATTTCATTAATTATTATTTTTAAAATCAAAAGTCTTATTTGACCATCGGCATATGTTGTTAGTTAAAGATATCATTTTTATTTAATACTATTAGAATATTTATGCAATTAATATTATATATTTCTGTTTTGGTGAAAAGGACACGTAATGTAAAATAGCATTCATCACAAAAGAAATTGAGTACGTTAGTGCACCCAATAAAAAAAACCTTCAGTTTCATATTAAAAGCGACATGACATGTCCCTTATACGCAGTTTACTTGGAAAAGAATAAAAAGTTACTACGAACAAATTAATAAAAATGAGTTTATAATATATAAAAAAAATTAATGGTAAGTAAAATTAAAATACATCCCTGAAATGTAAAAATAAATAAAAAGAGGGGGTCCGTACGTAAAAAAATTCAAAATAGTACCGCTAGGAGAGGGAGGGCATACGAAAGAGGACCCCATGCATCGAATACCCACCGCCTCTGGGATCTTGACTGGCTGGGCCCTCTTACTTGGTTTTGTTGTTTTTTTACTATCAAACGTCAGAAATTAAAATGATGAAGCGCCATGATGGGTAGTCTCGACAACTATCCTGTACGGATCACTCCCACAGAGGCACGGTGGAAGGCATTCCATGATGGAGACACGTAGCCAAACGCATGTGAAGGTGGCGGTGTGAGAATCTAAGAATTTTGTTTTATTTAAATTTTACATTCTCATTTTGGGTAAACCAAAAAAAAAGAAAGTGACTGTAGCCGACATGGATGCCAGGTGTGCACGTGGGATTCGCATGGGTGGTGGGTCCAATCTCATATTTTTCTTTTATTATTGGTCAAATCGAACGTCCCATCTCATTGACCGTAGGATGCGGGATTCTCGTACGTCTCTGCTCCTTTCAATTGATTGCCTCTCCGCTCCTTTTGAATTATTTTGCATGTAAGTATTGTATTTGTACCCCAAATATACCCATCATTCATACGTAAGTACTCAATAAAAATACAGTACGTATCTCCATTTTTTTTTACTTTCCACCTCTCTGAATTTTATCCCAAATGTATCTTCCGCCGTATGTTTGAGGAAGAGGTATGGATACACAAATTTTAGAGAGATTGATTGTGACGTCATTTTTGCCCTTGATCATGCTAAAAGGTCTTTTATCAAAGAAACGAAAGTCTGGCTGTAGGCCACTCCCCATACTGTATGGTCAATTAATGCTAGGAAAAAAAAAATCCTTTTCACTGTTTAAAACACATCTTCCTTACTTGACCAAACAAATTTAACTCAATTTTTTTTCTTTTGGGTGAATTTATATTTTTCTTATTAGTCATATACACACAATGGATATATAAACTAGGGACAGGGCTACATTGTCCATGTGTGATGAACATTAGTGTGAATTAGAAATATATTATATCTATGATCTCAATCATATGCAATTTAGTTTGAAGAAAAAGAAGAAACTTTAGAATGTAATTGAGAAGCTTTCATAGTAATTTTTAATTTAAGTGCAAATAAATTTTTGAAAATGTTATCTTCTGCATAGAATGTATCCAAAAAGAATAAGATTACATTTCAAACTCCTCTTAAACACACTTGAATAAAAAATAAAAATTAAAAAAAAAATAGCGTAAGAGAAAATGATTTAATTCTTCAAATGACTATATGTAAAAGTTGTGTTAAATAAACATAAATGAAAGAATTTATAAGTCCTAAAATGTATTTGAAGCACCTCTTTATGAAAAGCATCACTTGAAAGAAGAATCCTCATTTTTGGAATGAAGTATCATGTTCAACAAATAAAATTTTTGAATTTTTAGTAGGAGCATTTGAATGTCAAAAGTAAATTTTCATACAAAATGTGAAATCCTACATTTGACTCTTCATCTCATAAAATTCGGATGTCCAAGATAAATTTTTAGATAAATTACATTTAAACTTGGTCATTCAAATTCTCTTTAAATGACATCTAAATTCCTTTACTTATTTTTCATTCTAAAAATTATTTAATAAATTTAAAACATCATTATTTAACACTTATACATAATACATGAATAATGCATAAATTATAAACTATTTTTCATAAAATTCATTAAAAAAACACTTAAAAACATTCATTCTTTCATAATATATGGAACACGCATGTCTTCAGCCTCAGTATGTTCTTGATGTTGATGATCAATGCAGGCTCTTTGATGAAACCTTTCCAACATAGTACTAGGATGTTTCATTATTACAAGGGATTGACAAAAAAACTATTGTCTTGCTAGGCTAGTTCTAAATGTTGCTGATCTAAACTACTACCAGTACCCTGTAAAACTCTTTAACTTTATATTATGATGATGTTCCAGTTTGAAAAAAAGGAAAAAGATTTGACATACTTCTAGCTTATTGCAACTAGGGCAGGACCCATTGGAATGGGTCCCAGTTAGAAAAAGGAATTTCATCACTTGTTCTGATCAAAACATTTGCCTGCTGTGATTCTTTTATTTTCTCCTTCTGATCTCTAAAGTTCGAGTTTAATTGATGCATATGAGTTATAATAAAGTTTGTGACATTTGGAAGTACTGTAGGAACGTGAAGGGAAATGGACTGTAGAGGGCAGGGGGCAGTGGCCTGGGTAGTGGTCGACCTTTGCAGTGGGGGAAAACTTTTGTTCAGAGAAATAGCATGCATAAGTATAAATCACATTTAGGCTTATGGGGAAGGTAAATTTTGGGCTGCCTTACTGCCAACCTTTGGCTTCTATTGCCTCCACTTTTGTACTGTTATGCATAAGTATAAATATACAAATGCTGCAGTTAACACACCACTTTTCTTTTATTTTTATTTTCGTTAATCCCATTTTGGAGGAAACACTTACAATTTATAGTTATGCATTTAGAGTCTAATTTTTACGTCCTCATAGATATTGGAAAAACTAACTATTGAAGTATGGATTGTCAATTTGTCTCATTTTGATCGTGGAACATTCATAAATCAATGTTCTTTTTTTCCTTTGAAAAGTTTTTTGGTCGATTGTACCGTGCGCAGCTGCATTTGACTTTGATCCACCCTCTCATATAAAATACATGTTTTAAACAACAAGTTTTTTCTTCTTGATAATACAAGCAGTTATTTTCAATTTTTGTTTGGATCTAATTTTTTGTCAAACAAAAATCTAATCTTGTTTAGTAAAACTTAAGTTCATCTACTTACCAAATGCATTAATCATTGAAGATAAACTCATATGTAATCTTTTTGGTTTCATGTGATTTTATTAATTTTTAGCTAGAGGTTGGAAATTAATATATATTATACATTCAACAATTATTGCAATAGTAGCTTTTAGTTTTGTAGAAGGGACGACACAATTTCATGGTTCTAAACTGCTATATCATTTGTAGTATCATACATTTGCAATGTGCTTATTTCCCCGGATATTCATCGAAAACCAAAAGTTCAACATAAAAAAAAGGGAAAATCAAATGTACAGATCTAGTTATGGGAAATTAAGGGATCCAATCATAAAATACAACTTAATGTGCACGCTCTCACCATGCTCCAAAGGAAGCCTAAAAAAATAGCTGTAATCTCATCATTGGTTGTTGTTAATTAGTTTTACTTCTAAGCTTAGCTATATTTATGTACTATACAACAAATTAATATTGACAACAATTTAACTAGAATCCAATCTCAATTGATCATATAGAACATCATAACCCCCCTTTAGTTGACTTTCAATATCGTTCTTAATTTCAGCAATTTTATCTTCAATCTTTTAATTTCGACACTTTTACCTATCGGTGTTTCAAGAACCATATGAAGCGCTTAATTATTGGACAAATGTAACTTAATTTAGCTAGGTGGACACGCACTTGATTTCACTAATATTAGGGTAATGATTTCAAACGTGAACCAAATAACAGATTCTTTCGATTATAGAAGTTATGATCATTAATGATCTATTTCTAGTCGTTCAAAAAGATTCTTGAAGTTACCATCTTCAATTCTTCACCACTGCAATTGGAGCTAGGTCTGCATATTGCTTGCAACAGCAGACTTTTCCCAAAATGTATTGATGGAGATATAAAGGGAAGGTTATATCCATCTTATATTATGATAATATTGAAATTAGTGGAGTGCAACAAGACCCAACCTTTCAAAAAAAAAAATTATATGCCTATAGAAATTAATTGCATCTATGTTGAGGATTGTGGTGCCAGCTACAGAGTTGTTATTTCCATTGTGCTCAATATTGAGCAAAAAGAGATGAAAAGAAGAATGTTCGAAACTCCAACTTCCAATTATTTCAAGAATGCAAATTACCTAATTTCAAGTGAATGATCAAGGTAAATCATTGGATCATTCTATTACTAAAATTTGCCCCAACAAGATGGAGATACAAATTATCTTCTGAGCTACAATAAATATGGTTATGGAAATTGTATATCTTTCTTATTCACTCTCTTTGTCACTACGCACACAACTCTTGCCAACATCTGGCATAAGTAGAGATATAACTAGCTTCTTACATTAATTTCAAGCAAAGTAGCATTGCGCTCATACACATGTACAGAAAAACTAATATGCCTGTAGAAATTAATTACATGCATAATGGAATTTTATTTTTTTTTAAAGATGTGTATTGATATATTGAACACAGAGAACAAGATAGAGATAGAAGCATCACAATGTGAAAATGCAAACAGGAAAACCATATCATATAGTGTAGAATCTATATAGATATTAGATTAATTGTATGATCAGATCTGTAGAGGGAGAAGAGACGATTAATTAAAAAAGTTGTAATTCTTGCTAATAAAGAAATAAAGTTTATAAATCCATTTCAACAGACATGAAAACTTTTAGCTAGCACTTAGAAATATTGGCCATTAAATAAATTTCAGTTGGTGATTTTACAAGTGGAAATTGTCAGAAAAGTAAAACCTATAGTGCAAAATTTTAATGCAATTGCAAAGCATGATGGAGTAGACCTTGAGAGCATAAAATATATGCATAATTTGGTTGAAACGATACTGAATAAATAAATAAAAAGTAGATTCCATATGTTTGAGAAAATTCATTTTCACAAGTAGGCTAACAAATTCTAATAAAGAAACTAAAGAGGAAGAGGGGAAAAAAAAAAGAAAAAGGGGACAAATGTCTATTCTATTGGTGAAGTGTTAGACTCTTAGTACTATTGAGGAAAGTTCAATCCTCATCAACCTCAATTATAAAAAAAAAAAAAAAAAGAGAGAGAGAAAGCATCCACCTCTCAATTGAAAATCGAAAACTCTTGATTGCCTGTTATGACTATAAGCAAGTAATGTCAAGGAAAATAACAAAGGCTAACCATGGCTGACTCATCAATCTGAGGCATGCATTTCTTACATTTGAATGATAACTTTCGTCATTAAATAGATAAATTTTCCAGCACAATCCTAGATATGTATATATGATGACATGAGAAAGGTAATGCTTTGTGATAATATATCCTTTTTCTCACAAAAGGGTCCCTATTTCTATAATTTAAAGCATAGTAGGACTAATTACATATATAGTTAATCTAAACAACAATTAAGAACATCCGTATATAGATCATCTCGGTTCTCACAATAAGGGACAAGAAAGTTCTTTGGCATCTATCCTAGCTAGTAGTATAAGTTATACCCTTATTGGCTAAAACACTCCCATTCCATTAGGTGCAACTTTTTTTCCACTTAAAACAATGTCTCAATTATTCTTTAAAGCCAAATGTTAATCACCAAATCCAAAAGGAATGACCAGACCCTTTGGCAATCATAGATGTCCTGTCGGCCAGATTGATTAAAAAAAAATTCCCTTAAGTAACTTCATACACATTGGTTTTTAATTCTTTGATGTATCTCATCATTTATGTTGGGGGATTTGAGTTACCTTTGAAGTAATTTGGACCAAAATGTTTTGGAAGAATTAAAAAAACCAACTTTTCTTCTCATCTAAGTCTAATTCAGTATCTAAATATTACATTTCAATGCTGAAAGGCTGTTATTAGTTTTACTATCTGAATACTTTCTGATCTCCTCTTTCTGGAATAGTTGACAGATAGTTCACAATGGGAAGTGGAAGATGAAACTCCACAACTAGAATATTTATTATATTTAAGTGTTAGATCATTTGTAAATGAAAATCTAGCTTGTTAATTAGAAGTGTTAAACTATATACAATGAACATTGTTGTCTGCCATATTTTCTATATTGAAATGACAGCACCAATGACTAGGGCTGGCGAATCAGTGCAAATATATAATTATAATTGACCATTTTCTGGCCACTAACAAACTTTCAAATTCAATATCACAGAATAAATAGAGAGGAAACTAATGCTAATATCAATGTTTAAATGGTTTGATGTTGTTCTTATATTAATTATTAAATCCAGACAGTAAAGCAGTAAACTCAAAGTGCCAAGACAACAAAAGAGAGAAAAGAGAAGTCAGAAAAAAAAATGACAAGCAGAGAGAGGTGAAACTGACTACCATAAGCGATAAAGCCATTAAACAACTATAGTGCTAGACAAATCTGACACATGATCCTCATGTAAAGTTCTTTCGAGCACTTAACAGCAATGAATGGACTTGCCAACACCCTCATTAAAAGAATTGGAAAGCAAATGAGGTTAAAACGAGGAGAGATACGGAGAGATGAAGTGCAAATAAATATGGTTTGGCATACATGACTACTCAAAGTAAATAAAACCCATGAGCAATTAGATGCTCTCAGTTCCACTTAGGCAACAAACTGCTAGTACAATCACTCTTAGAATGACTTTTTTTAGTACTACTACTAGTCCTTACCGAGGATACTAACACTGTTTGCATCAAAAGTAGATTCAAGGAATCCCCCAAAATTTCTAAAGCATTACCAATTTTTACCACTCTAACGGCAAACAGAAAGCATAGGAAAGTAAAACTACCCTTAAAAATATACTGATATCTTAAAATAATACCATATAACTGATGGAAAAACTAAAGAAAGCTACCCCACATAGATCAAGCAATTAGGAGCAACCAGGAGAAACATTTACTCGTATGCTAGATAGAGTAAACTGCTATTTTGCTGATGCATATTTTTAACTTGCACCTGGCGGTGGTGGCAGTGGCAGAGTTGGGATTTGTTGAGCTGGTGGTCGCTTACGCTTCTTCTTCTCATAGCTAATCCCTCTTGCTTTTGACTGCGAATCACGAACCTCACGAAGATAAAGCCTCACAGCTCGTGCCCCAAATGGGTTTGCTTCAGGTTTTCCTCCATTTTCTTCAAAGGCAGCTCGGAGGCGGCCGATGAGAGCATCAAGGCTACCCCAGGCTTGACGAAGTGGGCATGGGCAAGGGGCTGGTGGGTTTGGGTGGCCATAGAAGGGGCAGATTGGAGTGTGGACTTTGGTTTTGCCGAATTGGTCAAGGTAGCGAAGGAATTCCAGGACGTGAGCTCCACTGCACCTGGACAGAGAAAGTGGGGGCCTATGATTCTTCAGGTACTGCCCAAAGGTGTTCCAGTCACGGCGCTTTTGGTTCTCGTAGCGGCTAGAGCTTGAAGAAGACGATGATGCAAGTGAAGTGGCACCGTCATTGCTAACGTTGATGAGGCTGGCGTTTTCGGACTTGGAGCTATCCATTTCTCTAATTGAATCGCTGGAAAGAGGACGGTTTTTAATAGGTATTCTACAACTATAAAACTATTATTGGGTTTTATTAAATTGGGATATAAAAAAGATGTGTTGGTCGTCTTTGCGGTGATGGTGCTGATGGGATGTTTCTCTTCTTTCTTTCAACTACTTTCGATCTTAACTAGGGTTTTCCTTTCCTTTTGGGTGATGAGAAAAACTCTTTTCAGTGACCATAAGACAGCCTAATATAGACCTAACAAAGAAAAAAAATAAAAAAGAAAGAAAGCAAAGAAAGAGAGCAAAGCAAAGTTGAAACCGTTGAAGACAAGTGAAGGAACTGAAAACTTTGGTTTCTTATAACTCCTTCAGCTTGCTATCACATAAGTCTACTTTCTGGCAGATGTCACTGTTGACATGAAAACAACACAGTCAGGAGAAAAAAAAAATTAAAACAAAGCACTAGTGCTTAATAAAAAGAAAGTAAGACCCTGCAGATTATTGATTGATATATATTACACATTTCCTTTTTTGAGGAGCTAGAATGGAACTTTTGAAGTTGAAGTACTAATTTTTATGATTTGGGATTGGTAGAGATAAGAGTAGTGGATGATCTGATTAGATTGATGGGAAGAGAGAGAGAGAGAGAATATCTTTCTCACACAGCAGAGTTTTTCTTAGTTTGGAGCGATAGTAGAAAACTTTGCAGCAGTGGGGGAATCTTGTTTTTCTGAAATATATTGCTAAGTGCTTTGGGTTTTTTTTTTTTTCTAAAAAAATGTGGAACAAAGATATCTATATTACTTTGTTAATGGGTTTTTATGATTATTAATGGCATTCTTAACTTAAGAGAGAGAGAGAGACAGAGGGAACTCTGGTTAGGGTTGTGGAAATGGCAAATGAAAAAGGGTCAGGGGTCAGTGCTCAGGGTAGTAGGTTGCGATGGAGACAGGATAAAGTTTTGAAAGGGTAAAATTTAAGGCAATGACATGATTTTGTATTTTTGTTTCTTTAACCCTGTAGTTTGGAATGACAATTCCTTCTTCAATGACCATAATACCCTTTGGCCCATTTTCTTTTTCTTTTTCTAAAATAAAACTTTTATTTTCTGTCACCTGAAATTGTGCCTAATTTATCTCCTAAAAATACTCTGGAAAATTCATGTAAGTTTTTACAAAAACCCTTTTTCTTTCTTTTTTTTTATTTAATTTCTTTCAAAAAAGTTAGAGTTGAGTGAGTTGCTTTTTTTCATTTTTATTAAAAAAATTAAACAAGGAAAGATTATTTAATTTTAGTATCAAAGTATATGTAGGTTTCAGTTAAAATTTATACTAAAGTTATAAATTGCAGATTAAAAAGAATTGTTGATAATAAAAATTAAATTAAATTAAATTTTTATATATAAAATATTCTATTCTTATTAACAATCAATCCTCATTCATATACTTTTACAAGGTACATATATTGACTTAAATTTTTTTATATCTCTTAACATTTTAAAAAAATAATTAAAGATATTCATTCAATCAGTTCGATTAATTTCAAATCGAAGTAATCTAATTATATTATTTTATTTTCATTAACTGAACTAAATTTTTTAACTTAAAAAATTAACTGTCCGAAATTAATTCAAATGGTTTAATTAATTTTTTTGGTTAATCAAATAATAAAAAATGTTAAGTTAAATTATATTTTAAATTAAATATGAGAAATAAATTAAATAAAATTATCCAATAAAAATACTAGAACACCAAAATATTAAATTAAAAACTCTAATAACTTGAAATGAAATGAACAAATTCATATATTTTTAATTTTATATACAGATTTGATAATATTTTGATTAAAATTTAGGTTAATTTGATTTTTAAACTGAATTAATCAAAACCAAAGTATTTTAAAAATTAATTTTGATAATCAATCAAAATTAATTTAATAACTAATCAATTAATCGAATTAAATCAATTAAATCGATTAATTTAATTAAATTTGAATTATGAACACATTTAAGGATAATAGTTACGTGAGATATTTACTTACTCAGTGTAGTAGTTTTTTTATTATTATTTTTTTATATAAATATTTTTAAAAAATTTGCCAAATGATTTTTTTGTTACAATCCAAACGAACCTTAATTATTTAACACAAAATTTAACATTAAGTTTATGCAAAAAAATCATAGATACAGTAGTTCCCTTGTGATTTCATATTTTTAACCCCATTTTTCAGAGCTTGAATTTTGAACATCTGATAGCCGTGAACTTCAAAGTGCTTAGGCTGCATGACTAGTATGAGTGTTTGCTAACTATTTCTTTATGAACTTATTTAGAAGTGTACAAGCAAAAAAAAAAAAAAATGGAGGCGGTAAGTGAACTCCTATGTCCTTTCGTTTTGATTAAAAATATATATACTTGTCAAATACCCATCCAATTATATAGACAATAAAAATATATGATATTATAAAATCTTTATTTTTCCTTAAAATGTGTTGTGTGTGAGCTCGAAAAGCCACTTCTAATTCATCTGTGGGTCACAAATCACAATCTCGGCGCAGAATACGACAAAGTCAATGCAAGTAGCCAATCAGCTTTCCTTTAACTATCATCACTTATCCGACATTCAAACTAAGATGCGCAGTGAAAATTGAAAAAGCCTAACCCTGTATACTTAAGGGGAAACCTATGCTCTATAACTTATTGTGGCCACCAAAAAAAAAAAGAAAGTCTTAAGACTTTTGGAATTATAATATTAATTGATTAATGTTTAAAGTATATTTTTTTTTGTACGTATTTGCTAATGTTTTAACTGGACATATGCGGTAGCTGCCTGTATACTCATCTGTTGCTAAAAAATAATAACGATTACCATAATAAGAAATTTTTCATAGTTTAAAGTTAAACCTTTAATGGAAATGTTTGATTGTGGACATAACATCAGCATGCAGTAACTCCGATTACTGCTGATTATTACCATGTGTTGCAAGTGCCAAGGTACCACTATAGATGCATCCAGCAAGAAAATATACACATGAAAATTATTAAATACATTGATAATAGGGTTAGCAAGATAATGCATATATTAAAAAATTTTAAAAAAATTAATTAAAAAACTATGAGATATACATCAATTTTTTAATTTTATTTGTAAAATTAAAAAATTTTACCACGGATATATTAAATAATTTCTCTCTCTCTCTCTCTCTCTCTCTCTCTCTATATATATATATATATATAATATAATGAGTGTGCACTAACAACTATTTTTCTTGATTGTTCTTCAGGAGGACTTTGCTGCAGTAAAAATATACTTTTACTATCAAGAAAAAGAATTTTATCCTAGAAGAAATTAATCAAAAACCTTACCTAGTACGGACTAAAATTGCATGTTAGGTCTTATTTATGAAATAAGGAAAGGGTGCAATAAAATTTGTACTAGAATGAACAAAATTCAAATTAAAGGACATTGAAGCAGCCTCATATAAATTGCATTCATTATTCACAGCTATACATATTATAAGTTGTGAGGCTACATTTATAAGTGCAATAAAGATAGGTTGCATGGAACACTACACTAGAAAACAAAGCTTTGTCTCTCGAGGAAAGGAAATTAAAGAAGAATTTTCTATTATATATTGTACGTACTTGCAAACTGTTGTAAATATTGATAAGCTACTTATTTTGTTCTTTGTTTTCTATTAGGTAAAACGCAAATGCTTCCAACAACTCCAATTACAGACGAGTCCCAAACCCCATGAACGCCCATATTTAGTGAATCATCTTTTCCTTCCTTCACTATTGTAGTCATCGTCCTTGTCCCACCCCCTCCCTGCATTGAGGAGAGCCTTAAAGAATGGAATCTGAAAGGTAGTGAAATTTGGTTAAGAAAAATTATTAACAAGCACTGTCAAAGTAATGAGCGAAAATCAAAGAGGATCGAACCACTATAATATACATCACTGTGCATTTTCTATTTCTCTCAACCTCTCTTATTTGGTAATTTTTCATTTTTTCCTTGCACTTTAAGCATTACTTCTCAAATTTTTTGCTACAAGTACTGTTTACTTCCTCTAACACTGTTTATTTGAGACCGAAAATTACTAAATTGGTATAAATCGAGTAATTATGAGTGTTTACTATTTCACTATAAATTTTTTTTTATATATTGATGTTTAGTTATATTGATAGTCAAATTTCGTTAGTAAAAGAGATTTTTATTGATGAATTTTTAATACCTTCAAAATATACCATACTTATATCAATATTTTATTTAACCGTTGATGTAAATAAATTTTCTCTGACGATATATGACTATTTGTAATTATAAATATATTATATATTAACGGTTATTAATGTAACCGTCAATATAAGCTTAAAACAAAAAAACTATTGGCTTATAAAAAATTGAATGGGATTATTGAAAGTATTTTTTACTAAAAATACTTTTAATAATCCATTCAAAAAAATTTTTACATGGATTATTTACTAACTGTCAAATTTTGTCAGTAAAAGAGACTTTTACTGATAGATTTTTAATACCATCAGAATGTATCATACTTATAGCAATATTTTATTTAACTGTCAGTATAAATAAATTTTTTTTATGGTATATAACTATCCGTCAGTATAAATATGTTATGTATTGACTGTTATTAAAATAACTGTCAGTATAGGCTAAAAACAAAAAAAAAATTATTGGCTTACAAAAAATTGAATGGGATTCTTAAAAATACTTTTGGCCAAAAACACCTTCAATAACTCATTCAAAAAAATTTAGAGAGAAATTATTGAAGCCATTTTTTACCAAAAACACATTCAATAATCCATACAAAAAATTTTGTAAGGGGCTATTGAATGTATTTTTGGCCAGAAACACCTTGAATAATCTCTTATAAAAAATTGAATAGGATTATTCAAGGCATTTTTCGTCAAAAATGCCTTGAATAATCTATTAACAAAAACACTGAAGTAGTTTAGTCGGTTAGAGTGTACGGCTATTAACTATAAAGTCGTAAGTTTGATCATTTCCTTTAGTATTTTGAGATTTTTTTGAGAGATTATTAAAGGTATTTTTTGCTAGAAATGTCTTGAATAATCATTTGCACATTGAATAATCCCTTAAAAAAAATTAAAAGAGATTATTTAAGGTATTTTTGAGTCTTAAATAATTTCCTTCAATTTTTATGAAGAAATTATTCAAGACGTTTTTGACAAAAAAATACCTTGAATAATTTGTTAACAAAACATTGGAGTAGCTTAGTTGATTAGAGCATATGGCTATTAACCATAAAGTCGTAGGTTTAATCTCTCTCTCTAGCATTTTGAGGGTTTTTCAAAAAATTATTAAAGAATTTTTTAGTTAAAAATACCTTAAATAATCTTTTACAAAAAATTAAATAGGATTATTCAAGACGTTTTTAACCAAAAATACAAATAATCCCTTTAATTTTTATGAGAAAATATTTAAAATATTTTTGGTCAAAAATGCCTTAAATAATCTATTAACAAAAACATTAAAGTAACTTAGTTGGTTAGAACATATTGCTATTAATTATAAGGTCATAGGTTCGATCATTCCTTTTAGCATTTTGAAGGTTTTTCAATGGATTATTGAAGATATTTTTAGCATAATCCTTTCACAAAAAATTGAATAGGATTATTTAAAGCATTTTTGATTAAAAATATCTTTAATAATCCCTTGAAAAACCCTCAAAATACTAGAAAAAGGGATCGAACATATGACCTTATAGTTAATAACCGTATGCTCTAATTGACTAAATTACTCTAATGTTTTTGTTAATGTATTATTCAAGATATTTTTTAATAAAAAATACCTTAAATAATCCTATTCAATTTTTTGTAAGAAATTAATCAAGGCGTTTCTGACAAAAAATACAATGATTATTCAAGGTATTTTTGATAAAAAAAATGCCTTGAATAATCATATTTAATTTTTATGAGGAGATTATTCAAAGCGTTTCTGGTAAAAAACGCTATGAATAATCCAAAAAATTGGTAAAATATTATTCAAGGCATTTTTGGCTAAAAATGCCTTGAATAACCTCATTGAATTTTTTGTAAAGGGTTATTCAAGGTATTCTAGCAAAAAACGCCTTGAATAATCCAAAAAAAAAGAGACAAGTTTATGAATTTAAATAATTTTCTTTACCTCTAACTCCCACCGACTCTACATACTTAATCTCCACCTCCCACCAACTCTCTCAACCTCTTACCAACTCTATAAACTTAAACCCATCGACACCCATTTTGTTTTAAAGTTGAATCAAAGTTGAAACATCAAGACTCTCATCATTTATCAAAGGTATTTTTCATTTTCTGCATTTCAATTTTATGTCATAAAAGCATGCCTATTATTTTTGTATTTTTAGCTGTATTTGATGAATCTAAACTCAGTCTTTATCACTTCGAAAAGTAGAAAAGAGCTTAAAAATGTTATTAGCGGCATTGTTTTTGTTAATGAAACAACTTCAATAAGAAACACAAATGAAAACTTCATCTATTTTGCTATGGATTTGTGGCCTCTTGATAAATATGACAATGGAACATGTAGCTGGGGAAAAGCTTCTCCTTAGGCCTCTTAGATAAAAACATCATAGAAAAAAATCCTTCTTTATGAAATTTTAATGCTTACTTCACTTTTACAAAAATTTCTTAAATAACAATCTGGCTTATCAGAAAATGAATTGTGTGGCTCCGACATTAAAACAAAAGTTACAGAAGATCAATATGCATCTGATGTGAACAACTTTCAAAACATTATTTAGAATATATATATAGAGGATTTGAAGTTCGACTATTAGTAATAACACCGAATGATTCTTTGATGCAAACTTCGAGCACCAGATTTGTAGACATTTAATAATATATATTAATATTTTTTTTATTTGGTACAATGATGTTAGTTCTTGACTTATTTTAAATTTGTGGATTATAAAATAATTTTGTTGTTACTTTATTTCAAATATTATTAAATATTTTTTTTATGTATTTTTACTTTATATGAAATCATATCATATTATGGTTATAAAGAAATTAATATTAATAATTGAAAATATAGTTCAAATTTTTTTTTTACCAATGCCTTAAAATTTATACCAACGCATTTTACTATTGAAATATTTTAGGTTATACTAACAGTCTATACTAATGAACATTAATCGTCGATATAGGTAAAAAAAATTAAAATATATAACTCTATACTAATGGGTGTTAACCGTCAATAAAAGGTATAACAGTTTAACACACAATAGATGCTATACCAACAGATATATATTTACTCATGATCTTAAACCGTAGGTATATCTCTGTAAGTTATTATGACATCTTAAAAACTGTTAGTATAAATATATACCAACAAGAGATATACTGACAGTTAAAAATTAGTCGAAATATATATTTTAACCGTCGGTATAGGGTTTATGATGTTATACTGACGGATTTTGAGGTTTTACCAATGCTTTTTTTAATGTCACTATATATCATATTTCTTATAGTGTTTTTTCATTTTTACCCAGAAATCTAAAATGGTGTTTTTTTAGGTACATTTGAAGAAGTTTAAAAGTTATAAGAGAGGTGATTTGAATTGACTTGAATTCTTTTAAACAGAGATAAAATTCATTTGATATAATCTAAGTTACTTTTTTATAGTCATGCTATTATTAGAAATATAGAGAGAGATGGAAAATGTATTTCAATAACATGAAACAGTACTATCATATATAAAATTAAGGTTATTATACATGAATATGATTGATGAAATATCCCTAACTTATGATATGACAATGATATAAACATAAGACTATATATGAACAGATCATTACTTAAGCTTAGTTAGAAAGATACTATAAACAATACTCATTGTTAACAAGATGAGTCACCATCAATCTTTTTTAACTAAGTGTGATTGGCCACCTAATGAACCTATCATTTTAAGATGCTCCTAAGCTTGACTAAGGATTTCTAAAAGAATAAGTTTTGGTCTACTAATCATAATAGGGTTCGGGAGTTTAGTTATATATAGAGAAGTTTATAGCATCCCCACATGCTCATCCAAAGGATAGTACCATTTTATTTTAAATTATCTTAAAGTATTGATTCTAATGGTTTTAATTTTAATATTTAAATATTAAAAATAATTCTTAAGATTTCTCCATTAATTTGACAAAATTCTTAAAAATACTTTCTTACCTCAAAAGTATTCAAGAATTTCACTTGTTTTCCTGAAGAAGCTTTGTTGTCGGAAAAAATTTTAATTATTTTTCCATTTTTTGGTTTGTTTTTATTGAAAATATATCTAATTATTCCACAATTTATGCCAAATTAAAAATTTTTTTTTTAATTTCTAATTTTTCACCATTTGGGCTTATTTAGATTTTTTTTTATTTGTAAATTTTTCACCATTTTGTTCTATTTAGAAATTCTTTTTTTTTTTATTTTTTTATCTAAAAAAAATAATATGACAATTATTTTTTGAAGTTTCATTTAAATTCTTTCACCATTTAAGACAAATTAAAAGAAATTTCTCACATAGAAACTTCTTAGGAAATTTATCATTTGAAATTTTTAAAAATCTAATCATTGGATAATTGTCAAATATTTTTTTATTATTTTTTAAAAATTTAAAAATAAATATTAATTATTTTTATTAAAATTTTTTCTAAATTATTCCACAATTTAAGATAAATTTAAAAAATTTTCTCACCTAGAAATTTTACAGAATTTATCATTTGAAATTTTTAAAATTTTCATCATTGGATAATTATTATTTATTCTAAAAAATACTTTATTTTAATACATTTTTTTATTTGTTCTAATTTTTTCTAAAATTTATCATGCAAAAATACTTTTAAAATAAAATAAATAAAATACCAAAATAGAAACGGATCGGCTTGACGACTGAACGGCTCGATTACAGACACAAATGGTGGCTCTAGAGACGCAGCTTGGTGGCTCGATGTGGCTCGGTTGAAGGGCTCAGTTGGAACACGAGTCACAGAATGGGTTGACACTCGGATCAAATCACCCGTTAGGAAAACACGCTGATCCTAGGTTTTTTAAAGCCAAAATGATGTTGTTTCTAGAAGGTAGAAAAGCCCAAGTTTTTGTTTTTCCTCCAAATTTCCTCTGTTCTCCCTCTCTTCTTCTCTTTTTTTCTTTCTTTTTCTCTAAAATTCAAGAAAATCGATTGAAGCCTTCACCAGATTTTGGAAAACAACATCGAAATCTAGATTGAGTTGTCGAAATCTTCAAGTTTCGCAGAAAATTGAAAATTTCATCAGAATATAAATTTTTTTCAAAATTTTCTATAAAAATTAAAAAACTTGTAGATTTTTCCCTAAAAATTTCATACTCTCTTTCTGACTGTTTGTCTTTGTGTTTGTTTTTTCCTCTAATCTTTCTGTGCACTTTCTTTGATCTGTGTCTATGTTTTTATGTATTTTGAGGCTTGATTAGGGTCTGTATTTAAAGCATTTTGATCCAAAAAATCCTAATTTTCTTTAAATTTTAACTTTAAATTCAACTCAAACTTTACAATCCAATTCAAATAATTTCACACAAATTCAACCACTTATTTTTTTTATTTTTTATTAATTATTTTTTAATTAATACTAACAAGTAAAACTCCAAAGAGATTATGGTGTCTACAGCCATTAGTATGAATTTCCAAGGATAGTTAATGATGCAATATCTTTAAGAATTTAGAGTTTAATTCAATTGGTTTATATATTTATATTTTAAGAGATAACATTTAATAATTTTAAAATGTAAATCTCAATACTTATAATTTTTTCTCTTATCCTTAGAACGCTACCTCTTTTGAAAAAAAAAAAATGCTACTACCAAATTAATCTACTTTCGCAAGTGCTTCAAGTAAATGGTTTTGGAGGAGGGGTAAGACAAAGAGAATCGTGATGGGTTAATTTATTGGTAAATTTTATAACTGGGGTGCCGAACCAAATATGGTAAAAAAACATATCATGTGGCAATTTGATATTTGGGTACATATCACAAGTTTGGATATGATAGTAAATGGACCCAGACACATTGCATCATATTTAAAAAGATATATATACCACATAAAGGCATGACCAAAGACTATGATGTCAAATAATGAGATGAAAATTGTTTATTGCTTTGTGGTTATATAGATAATCCTAGTGGTATCCAATACATAACAGGTGGAGTACTGTGAAATTTGTGAACTACTTTTTTTATGAACATTTCCAAGGTCCCCATAGATTTTTTAAATGTCCTAACCTGGGGCAGGTTAAACAGGAAAAAGTAGTTGAGACTCATAATCACCATTGTTAAAAGCTTATAAATGAACTAAACTATTCAAAGATGTGAATTTGTACTTGGGCCCCTTTTGTTTGTGATGAAAAAGGACCAACATGGAAGATGCAAAAGAGGCAAATCCATGCCAATGCAAATATCTAAACCATCATAAGTAGAAATAAAAATAAAAATCCGGGCAGAGAGGGCAAAGTGAAAACATAAGCTGCCCTCATTTTCCATTTTTCCTTCCTTGAGAAAAGCAAAATATATATAGTAAGTAACATTTTATTATTAAGATGCCCATATTGTTTTTATATATTTGTGTTAAGCAAATCAATTTGTTAGAAATTAATCTTTATTCAGTCATTAAATAAATATTTTTTCCTGATTTGTTGAATACAAAAATCTAATATGTAATGCTTTTGGAAACATATTGTGCGGTAGTAGCCAATAAAAGCAAACAAGACAATTGTTGGAACTGTAGTTTTTCACTAGGTTTTTTGTCACTGAAAATCTTTGTCATAATTTTTTAAACAACAGATTAATGTTTGGTGGTAAAATTATTTTATTAGTAATGGCGTGTGCCATGCACGTGCCCCTTGCCTTGTTCTTGTAGAAAACCACGTACATTTACCACGGCTTTTCCCAAACAAGTATATTTTAAAATCTTTATTTTTAAATTGGAGTACTTTTTAAATAAGGTATTTTCTAAAACATAAGTACCATGTCATGGCTTATGTGGCAAAAACTTGCCACTTTAACAATTTTTGCATTTTTTTGGTTCCCTATTTTCATCACTGCTTCACCAAAGATGATTGGCCACCAACCACCAATGAAAGAAGCAACATATTTAGACTGACTTGCAACTAGTTAAAATAACACCACAACAACATAAAAGCTTTCGCCACACCATTTGCACATCCATTTCAAAGTTTTACATTTCTGAGTCGATATAATAAAGTTTTACATGTTATGGCTTATGTGGCAAAAACTACCACTTAACATCACTCCTTTCGCTTCTTGTCCTAGAGCAGTAACCATTTCCAGGCGATCTAAATCGAGGGATAGCATTGAATGATGTGGATTTGAGTGATTTCTTCGTTGTCGATCATGGTGGATGCTGATTGGTGAATCGGAGAAAAACGGTTGACTTTAAAGTTTGCTCGGGAGAAATAGAGTTTCATCTGCGTGGAATGTTGGTGGCGAAAATTTTTTTAAAAAATGAAATCTTGTTGAGGAAGGATTCAAATTTCGTAGAGAGAAGAGGGAGTGAGTTTGTGGGAGACTTGATTTGGCCACGTGAATATTGAGGTGCAGACCAAATGCCCAAAAGCTTCAAGGTTTTAGCGGGTGGGGTTGCTTTGCCCTGAACTTGTTCGACGTACATCGAAATTATCTTGCTCCTTCCAACGGTGGTTCGTGGCCGGCCGGCCATTATGGTGAACAGTGATGAAAGTATGGAACGAATAAAAGAAGAACGAAGAAAAATGCTATGTGGCAAATTTTTGTCATACAAGTCATGACATGGCATTTGTATTTAGAAAATACCTTATTTAAGAAATAAAATTAAAATATTCTAGTTTAAGAATAAAAAATTTTAAATATACTTGCATGGGAAATAAACTCCACATTTATCTCTTTTGGTTCTCTTGAGTTCTTACAAGTATGGTTTTTTTTTATTATTATTTAAAGGCACTTTTTAAAATTAGTATATTTAAAAGTTTTTTATTTATATATTAAAATTATCATATTAATTATTAATTATTGTAATTAGTACACAAATTAATTATTTTACATGGCATGTTAATTAAATAATATTTAATATTATTAAATATAATTTTTTATAAAATAATAAAAATTTATTTTTGAACAATATAATAATAAATAATTTAGTTAAATAAAGAAAAGATTATATAATCAATTTAGTCCATTGTTTTTTTAAATTACACAATGAGATAGCTCTAAATGTTTTTTAAATTCACCTCATTCACATGTTAAAATTCCAACTATATTATGCACGCATACATGTACAATGACAATTTATATATATATATATATATATAATTTTCTCACAAAACAAGAAACTGTTATAGTTAAGTATGGATTTTTTTAAGGAGAAGTGAGTAGTTTTTTTTTTTTTTTTAAAGATAGATATTAAAAAAACATATTATATAAAAATTTAAAAGATATTAATACCCTTAATTTTATATTTATATTTTATTTTTAAATAATTTCATTGATTAAATTTTTGACATGAGTCAAATAAAACTATTATATTTATACGCGTAATTATCTCGAAAGCTTTATAAGTTATAACTCTATATATTTTTTTAGATATTTAAATAAAAAAATTAATTGATATGCTAATAGTAAAATTTTTTAATTTTATAAGTGAAATTAAAATGATAACACATATCTCTCTTTTTTTTTAACATATAAAGAACATTTTATTATTTTAATCCTGATTATAAAATTAAAAAGTTTAACTATTAATATATTTAATAATTTCTCTTTAAATAATTATCAGCTCAAGTTCCATTTTCTAAAGTAAAACATAGTAATACTTAAGAAACTCGATTATTCACACCATATGCATCCATAAACACCGATTCTTTGATCATAAAAGCTGGCAGCAACCCTTTTTTGTGTAAAAATTCTTTGAAATTAGAAATCATATATATTATTATATTAAGTATGAAAAAAAAAAGAAAGAAAGAAAACAAAACCCACATCACTATCATTAATTTATCAATACAGCTGTTTGAGAAAACTTGCACGTTTCTAAAGCCACACAGCTGTTTTGAACCTTACCCTTGAAAACTAATGCAAGATTCACATTAATGATTCAAATCAAAACCCACATTTTATTTTGGTTTTTTCATTTTCTTTTTTTTTTTTCCTTTGGTAATTTTGGGGAAAAGGGGATGGCTTGTTAGACTAGGCTTGAATTTTCTTTTTTGGACTATCTATAGGATAAAATTTTAGCCCTAACAATATTGGTCAGTTATTAATTATTGATGCGAAACTGTAACCAAATTTATAAAAGATAAGTTAACGACGTGACCAAAGTTCATAGTATTTGTCTAACTGCAGTTCTGTTAAGTAAAAAGCATTTGAAAGTGAAAGTCTCCAATTTACTGATGACTGAGGCCAGCATATTAATCTTATCCACATCCTTTTCTTTTATCGAATTTTTTTCTAAAATGAAAGTAATGAATTCAATCATTTTGAAATTAAAAATTATCATATATTTATTAAAAAATAAAAATATTTGATTCAATAATTGATGTATAATCTTTTATATTGAAGTGATAATTTTTTTTTTTTATTTGAGAAAAAGCAATACCAAGATAGTAATATTCTTTAGATTTTTCATCAAAGAATTTTCAAAATTTGAGTTGAAAACCAAGAATTTTTTAACAAAGAAAAGTTAATGCAAACTAAATTAAATTGCAAATGACCTTCTATTTATTGAGAACAAAAAAAAAAAATTTATTTATAAAGGTGAAATTTTTAACTCAAGTCTCAGTCATATGAATTTATCAACTTTTTTCTTGGTACTTCAAGTAATTATGGAATTATAACTTTCCTTTAAGAGGGGTCTCTACTATTCAATCCACGAACTTGTTAGAAAGTTATCTATAATTGATGAGAGGGACCAAATTTTTGCTTTGCTTCAAATTGGCCTTTTAATTTTGGCCCCCCAACACATCCATATGCTGATACATAAAAGCTTCAACATGCAGGCAAATGTCCCAAGGAACATCTCAAATTCCCAATCCTAACCGCATCCCTGTTTGCGAACAACACACATGCACATACTAACATATAAATAATAGAATAAATCCAAAACAAAAATAAGAATATTCAAATATACTTAATTTGACCCAATTTAAAGTGACCTCCTTTAACTCTAATTCACTAATAAATAAAGTTTACAATGAAACTTTTGGAAAAAGAAAAATCACTAAAAAAATTACTCAAAACTTAATCCAAAATTTAATTACACTCTTTTAAAAACTCACTCATATTCTTTTGATGTTTAATTATTTGAGATAAATTAACTAAAACCAAAATAACTTATTTATAAAGATAAAATCTCTTATAATTTTTAAACTTTCTACGTGAAATTTAAAATAGACTCTCAACAATTATAAATTTACCGAACTTCCCATGGGAGAAGAGTTTCAAGTAAGTTCTCAACAATCCTTTCTTACACCAATATCTCCATTGATCCCTTTGTGATTAATAATTGATAGCTACTCCCTAATAGTTAACATTTTAGTCTTTTTTCAAACATTTTAATGTTTGTATTAGCAGCTGGTCATGCTTGATGTTTCAAGTTTGAGGTGGACATATTCAGCCGGGCCCGACCTGAATCCAAATGATTTTGGTCTAAAGTTGGGTTCTTTCACAGGTGACTTGTGACAAAAGCAGTATCACACTTCTTGAGGTGGGCATTTCTGCATTTTTTTGACAGATTCAATGGAACACAATGTTCTCTCATCTAGAAACCCTTTTTTATATCACTCTCACATGATACAAACATCATGTCGATTTAATTTTTCAAATTCAGAGTGTATGAATGAATTTACATCTTATTTCAAGTGGATGCTTTTAATCTAATTATTTATAAATCTACGGTTTGAATCTCAGATTTTTATCCTTTGACACGAAAAGAACACTCGTCGAAAGGTCATGGAGGATCAAAGTAGAGATTCATGAATAAGAATTGATCACACCAGAGATCAGTGTGACGCAGTGGGCGAATGGTCACCTATAATGCAGGGAACAGTAACAAGAAGTACTTAAAGAGTCTGATTGTTGGTGGGAAGTATTTTCGTACCCAAAATGCAAGCTGTTCTATATTATGGGCCCATACATAAGATTAGTGGACCAGGGCCTACCTTGGGTATTTTCCTTTTCAAAACAGTAATACGTACCAGTAGAGTGTGGACCATGCTGCAAGTTTCAGGTGAAAAGTCACGTATTATCATATGAGTACTGCAGTAACAAGGATGAAACTTTGCAAATATCGTTTAGTTTGTCAACTAGTGGCTTAGATTTTGAGCGACAATTTGATAGCTTGAAGATTTTGGGTGTTTCTGGACCATTGAACATGTCGGCTTTGCTTAAGTTGTAACTTGCAGGAAATTAGGGCAGAGAATGTAAAACAAGAGGAAATAACTTGTGGTTTTATGGGATAGCCTTAGGCCCTTAGCCATAGATACTAAATACCTTCTGGTTTGTCTTTTTCCTTCAAAATTGAAGTGAACGAATGGCATTCAATTTGATTTCCTTGGTTGGGAAAGCGCATAGCAGGGGCAGTAAACCACGAGAAGTAGCCTAAAAAGAACAATCCCTCCTGTTACAAATGCAGGAGTACGAATTTGGAGTTCTTTAACCTGAAAAGGTTGGCAGAAACAATAATTTTCAATAGAGATGAGTAGATAACCACACAGGTATTGATTCACTTGCCATTGTACTTAAAATCAGAAGAAAGCTCCCAAAGCTGCCTTCTGATATTGTTTTCAGAATTATTCATTTGCCAACCCATTCCCATTAATGGCGTGCTTCCCAGTTTGACACAGACTCAGGAGAGAGAGAGGGAGAGAATCAATTACTTCAACCCCCCGGCAGATGCTTTGAGCCACAAGATGGTTAAGTAGCATATCTACCAGTCGGTTGATCATTCTTTTCCAGTTGACAGTATTGCTGAGTACCAGGTAGAAGTAAGAAGCATTTTCGTCAAACAAGTGTAAAAGCACATATAAACAAAAATTATTTGGGATTTAAGAGCAACTAACCTTAATAAAACTTTGAAATCTAGTGCCTGTAAAGGTACAAGATAAAAAACAAAAGCACAGAAAAGGGAACATTTGCCACTAAATAGCAAATATATCTTTCAACAAGATCCCATAACAGATTACAAGAGTCTATAGCATATGTACAACATATCTACAAAACTAGGGAACAAATCTGTTACTACATAAACTAAAACTAAATGAAAACCTACACTCGGTACTATGGCAAGCCAAGTTCTAAGGAAAATTACGCAGTAACTTATAAATAACCCATCACCTCCAGGGAACGCTTGCCCTATTTCCCCACCCCCTAACCGCCTTTAAAAAGGGGTTAAAAACAAACAAAGAATATAGTTCACAATGCTAATGCATATAGCTGGAGAGCTTAAGAATGTTTGAAAAGAGAGCTCTGAAAGGACCAATTGAGGAAGAACAACTTACATGGAGTAGGATATCAAAAACTATATATATATATATATATATATATATATATATAACAAAATTTGTCAGTTTTCATGTCTTGACCTTCCCCGTGGCACCTTCTCTCTGATTCCGGAAGTGACTGAGAAGCTGTTGTGCCTGCAACAGTAAATAAATAATATATCATGCATTTTCTCTTGTGCATTCAGACAATTTTCTTTAGATTAAACAGTAATCAAACATGTAATTAATAAGCAATCACCAAATTTAAGGTTTAATGAGCTTTACAAGAAAACCTTGTGCCTTTCTGATGTCCCTACTTTTCACAACAGGTTTTGGAAACATGACACATTTTCCAAACATTCTAATTAGTTACAATAAGAATCACAGATGCTAGGTTCAATTTCTGATAAATAATTGGACAAGTGGTAGAACCCCTCAATAGAGTTCATCACATAAAATATAAGCAATATAATCACAATTCAACTTTACTGGTGAAATGAAACCAAAAGTAAGGAATATAATCACAATATTGCTTATTACATTAAGATCCCAAAAAAAGGAGCACAGAATGCAAGAATTGCAGCACCATAACAGAAGAAGAGGAAAAAGCTAAGCTGCATACCTTTTCTTTTGCTCTTGGTGTGCCAGACTGAGACAATCCGACAAGGGGTGGCACAGCCCCTTCTTGCAAAACCAGGGTACAGAACTTGGGATTATTAAGGCATAGTTGCAGCAATACAGAGGCAGCATTTTCCCTACCCCTCTGTGATCCTGATTCAACAACTTCAACTAGTAATGGGATACCACCTTCTCGTACAATTGCCACACGCCCTTCCCCGATTGTTGAAAGGTTTGAGAGAAGAGCAACTGCCTTGTCAACCATCCCACTATCAGGATCCATTAACTCAACAAGGTATTTTACCGCACCTGCTTGAACTATACGAGCCTTATTTTCATGAAAGATTGATAAGTTAAACAAAGCAGTAGCAGCATCTTTTTTTCCTCTCAATGTTCCTGAGCACAGAAGATTCACCAAGGCTTTGACAGCACCAGAGCGTCCAATCCTAGCCTTGTACTCTTCCAGTACAGAAAGACTGAATAAAGCTGCCGCAGAATTTTCTTTGGCTCCATCATTTCCAGACTTTAAAACATGAATTAGTGGCTCGATTGCTCCCGATTCTGCAATAATAGCCTTATTATCTTCATTAATTGAGAGATTTAAAAGAGCTGTAACGGCATGCTCTTGGGTTAGCTTTACTTCTGAGTATAACAGAGAAAGTAATGGTGCAATAGCACCACATCGACCTATAATCATACGATTGTCCATGTTGTGCTTTGCAAGAAGGCGCAATTCTGCCGCAGCTGTAGTTTGGACTTCATTTGATAGGCTTTTAAGGTTGTCTACTAATTTCTTCACATGGGAACTTGTGGTCAAATCATCACCTCCTGACCCAGAAAATGTAATGGAGTTTGCTCTATTATAATTATGGTTTCCATTGACAGCCTCTTCTACTTTTGTACCAGAGACCTGCAACTGCTTTCCAGTTTTCCAGGAAGAAAATCCAGATTCTTTTGTTGAAGGAGAAGTGCCAAGGCATTCAGATGAAATTTCATCTAACTCACTCATTTCACATTTCTTCAACCTCCTTGACAAGTCATTCGAAGCAGGAGGCACATAATCAATACTGGAAATTTCACTTAAGGCTGATTCAGTCCTGCTGTGAATATATGATTGCTCAGGGGATTGGTGGTCACACTTGTCAATCTCCCTGCTTTGGCATCTATTGCATTCTCCACTAAATCTTGATGAGATGTCAATCTTCTGCTTCTCTAAACCATTTCCAACTTCAAGAGATGATCTTGATGTGGAACTACTACTGTTTGCAAAGCAATGGAAACTATCAGTACGTGTTAAATCTTGAGGAGATATATGATTTGAAGGAGAAGAGATTGAGACAAGTTTTGCATGCCCAGTTTTATTGGAAAGTTGTAAGTTGTTTTCCTCACACCAACTTGCTACCATAGCTTTGACCATGTAATTTGGAATGAGATTTGTATGCGTGAGTGATTGACGGGTCTTTGGGCAAATGGTCAGTCCACTATCAAGCCACTTTTGGATGGAGGCCCTGTCATAAGTTTGCCCAGAAGCCACAATAACAGGATCCATCATAAGTTCCAATGACAGGGGGCAAAGGAAGTGTGGAGGAATCAAAATGCCACTTGTGGGTTCAAAGTGCTCAATTTTAAGCATATAATCACGTATATGGGAGATAAGATCCACAATCTGATTGATTTGATCCAATTTCCCTTTTTCATTGTTGACTTGCGCATTCATTCTCTCTTTTTCCACAGCCACAGTCTCTTTTAACATTTCCTGGTTTGATACCAGGTTCAGTGACTTGATAACTTTTACCAGATTATCAGTGCAAGGAATAGCATCATCTTTTAGACTTCTCAACGCCTCCCCTATATTTTCTGATAGTCTCTCCTGCTTCAGACATTTAATTCCCCGCATACAGTGCTGAAACAGTTGAACATCAATTAGTCTCACTACTCAAAGTGAGCTCAGCACTGAGAAATTGATGGCAGTTTCCATTCAGCTGCTTTAACAATTTCTAAAAGGACAATAAAATTTGCAGAAAGAAAATGAATAGCATTTTTATCATCCAAACATAGTATGACGCAACAAATTTGATTTTTGCATACCTGAACACTGGTTATACTTGAAGTGGATGGCGATGACTGCAACAATCTATATAATATGTGACATATGTGAAGTGAAGAGCTTTGCATTTTTATCAGAAAAGGCACACTCTGGAGAACCTGTACATGTTTTTAAAACATAAATAAATAATTGGAATATAATAGTAGTAGAAGCCTGAAAATCCTATTTCTTTTACTCAAGAAGGGAAGGTATGCGTAAAACATCTCAACATCCAATATTCAAGCTTATTTTCTTTTGGGCGACTGTGCCAGATAATAGGGGGAAGTCCTCCCTTTCCCTTCCTCCCACCCCCCAACCCCTCCCCCCTCCCAATAATGAAGGCATCATTTGATCTCAGATCCTTGATATACCATCAAAGAACTTTACGAATTAGGATAACAAGCACCTTCCTTGTTCGTTTTACTAAATGCTATATTTGATTGCAGGAAAAACATGAGGACATAAATGCACTTTATCGCAAACTATAATAAACTGGATTAGCTTTGCCATTTTATGACTCAAGTGTTCTTCTACAAAGTATTACATTGTAATACCTATTTGGCACCATCATTAATACCTTTAAATTTGACTGTGTTACATTTGCGAGAAAAGATTTTCTCGTAGTCTATAACAAACCAGGTTACATTTGGAGTCATTCAAGGTTTCTTCTATAAACTATAATATCCTACAAATTAACTGAAACTTCACAGAATTTCAAAGAAGGCAAATTTTATATGCTTATACTCATTATGCCTAGTATTAAAGCGGCTGGGCATCCATCTTATCAATGGTTTAGTAAGTATCTCAAATTGATGGTGGGTACTATTTGGCTCCTCTGTCCTGTCTGAACAGCACCTAAATTGGACTGAATTGATGGCAACTGTTTTTTTGAACATTAATTAAAAAAAAATCATGAGTAGAAAATAGAATATGCTCATAGAAAACTGATGTTACAACAGAGTTTTGACACAATGCCACTAAATTAAGAACCAAAAAACATAGACAAATCAACTGGAAACGGAATCCTTGTTTCCAGCAGCATTTTTTTTTTCTTTTAGGTGTCATTCTACCGAGGGAAAATATATTCAGTAAAGATTAAAATTAAACTCACCCTGTGGATTTTGCTCATCTTAGGACACCAGTTCTCCATCAATTCTCGAGCCTCGTTAACAAGAATGTCTAGCTCTTCACACTCTTTATATAGAATTTCATCTGAAGGTATCTCGCAATCAACAACATCATCAAGCAGTGGTTTTAAAAGTTTTAACACTACAACCATATTGCTGTAATCCTCTTCAATGGGAACAACTTTTATTGTATGGCATGATACGAGATGAATGAATCGAGAGATACTGTTGATAAGACATCTCACGGAGGTTGTGTCCATCTGACCTGTATTTAATGGAGCATATGAAAATTTAAAAAAAGAAAATACTTATAATTGGAAGCAATATAAAAACTGCTCAGGCATGATCTGTTCATAGGTACAAGAGTGCCCTTGAAAAAACTTAAGTTTGCATCTTTGTCTGTATTGACTTTTTCCCATAATCTAAGGAAGCCCACTCATCTAGATGTCGAACAAAAATATAAAAGATCAATTTTTATAATTTTTTTATAACAAGAGAAAGAGTTGTGATTGATGTCTATGTGAGGAACACAAACAAACACATACACTGCTCCTGAATTATTTATTCACCGTTGCCATGGAAATTGATCTTTTATCCACAATCTAAGGAAATCCACTTGACTAAATTTCCAATTTAATAAAAAAATAAAATATCAGATTTTATAAGATTCAGTATGAAGAAAAGGCTTTTGACTAGCCAACATTTGTGTGATATGTTTGTAGAATATTGGACTTTTAACTTCAATAGGCAAGGTTCAATCCCTATAACCTCAGGTCGTCAAGTCAAAAAAAAGGCTTTTGATTAATGCCTGTGGGAAGAACACACATCCATTGTGACAGGAAAAACATATTACTTACACATTCAAGGCATTTTCCATGTTGACTTTCCCTTTATAGTCTAAGGAAACATTAGACTAGCTTTCCAACAAAAAATAATACTATGAAATAAAATAAAAGATAAGATCTCCACAAATTAATAGTAGCTTGGTAAGTGAAAGAGGCTTTTGACTAATAGCCTTTATGAGAAAAAAAAACACAAATAACCATTGGGATCTCGGAAGGCAACAAAGAAGAAAAAAAAGCTACTAAAGTTTTATATGAAAATGTTTTCATAGTTTATTTGGTGGTGAAGATGCTTGATAAAAGTGTAAATTCTAAATGTCTAATACTCACATCTCCATTGTTTCTTGAGAGAGTGAAAGAGACAGGGATAGAGATTTCTTAAACTTCAATGATGAAAATCTTTTCACCCTTCAGTTAGTAGCTGAAGAAAGCTTGATAAGAGTTTGAAGTCCAACAACATCAAAAGCTAAGTTTAATAGAGCTACCGTAAGATCCAAAGTTCCATTTTCTTCCTCTTAGTTATCAGCAACCAAAAAAAAAAGGTACTATGTAAATTCACTGAACCAAAAAAAAGAAAAGGTTTTTTTTTTCTTCTCTTCGATTAGAAACATAATTGAAATACTACCCCACAGTTCACAACTAAGAAAACCCAAAAGGAAAATTCACATAAAATCCGATTCAAAACAACAACACCACTTTATATAATCAAAACCCACCAAAATATTGCAGAAAAAAATTTTAAAAAATTTACAAATCAATATTTAAAGGAAGCACGTTTCTAGCATACCTCTTTCTTGAAGTGGGTTTAAGCTGGTGAAACAAAGAAAGCACAGATCTTGATGGACATTTAAGCAATGAAAAACACTTCAATGGAAATAACCAAATATTAAACCTTTAAGCATCAAACATAATAATTTCAAGCTCAGCTTTTTTTCATCAGCAAAGCTGCAAGAGAGAAAGAGAGATGCAAGAAACTAAAGAAAGAAAAGTGGAAAAACGAAGGGAAAATACCGGAAAAGGAAGCAAAAGGGTAGACTGGGTGGGGCCCTATTTAGTTGAAGATTTGTTGGGTTATGAGAAAAAAATTAATTAACAGTGGGGAAGACTTGGAATTAATTAAGGTTAATTAATTTTTAATCATGCTTAGTTGAAACAGAGAAAAAGAATTGAAGGGCTTAGGTTTTTTTTTAATTAGGATTTTATTAACTAGTTAAAATTTTTTTAATAATATTTTATATTAAATATAATAATTAATTTCATAAATTTTAATGTATTAAAAATAATAATAATAAATTTCATAAATTTTAATGTATTAAAAATAATAATTTAAAATTTAAGATTAATTTTAAAAAACAAAATTTTTAAACACTCGTTAACAAAACTTTTTTTATTATTAGTCAATTTTAATACAATAGAATGAAATCATACAAGATTACAAGGAAAATGTACAGTGTACTAGGAGTCTAGGATTGGTCTTACGTGTAATAACTCATCAAATGACTCATTTACCCTTGTCGTTTCCCACCTTTCGCAATTGCATGTGTCGGCTTTTTTTGCCCTTTTTCTTTTTTAAGCCCTTTTTTATTGGATTGCAATGTTTACCATCAGTTGATCACTTATTTCATAGGCTAGCTGACTAAAAATTAATTAAAAAATAAGGAATTAAAATTCCAACTTCGGGTGATGATAGCAATTCTTGTTGATTTCCTCAAATAATTATAATATTTAATAAAATGATTGCAAAAAATTTATGAAATTATTTATACGAAGTAAAAAAAAATAATTCATCAGATGATTATATGAAAGGATAAAATTTGGAGGATCTGGAATCTGTATTTGCATGACCATTGTATGGACACTGATTTCATTTCTGAAGAAGAATATCTCATAAATTGTTAACATTATAGTGCTAAAAAAATTTGGCATCTTATGGTAGATACATGATAGCTGATGAGACTCTACTTTCACGTTTCCATCCAATGGAAGAAATATCCATCTTCTGTCTTGTTCAACTCTGATTTTTCGTTGTGAATAGCAGATACAGGTATAGTTGCAAGTCACATGAAAAAAAAGAAAAAAGAACTCTGGTAAAAAAACTCTTGTCAGCTATTGGGCTTTTTTTTTAAAAAAAAAAACTTTGTTATGTGAATGAAAAAATTAAAAGGGGTCAACTACATGATTCTTTCTTTTTTTAATCCCAAAAGAAAAAGATATCAAGAAAGATGAAACAATACTAGTTTTACAGGAAAAGAAAATTTCAAAAAAATTTGAGGAGAAATTTCTTCTTGTTGATAAAAGGAGGATAAAGAAGAAGAGAGTGCAGTGCAGCCAATTGAATTGGCAAAAGCATAAGCCTCATTGTTTCCATTCATTACACATTGATATTGTACAAAGACTACTTTTCTTGTCCTTAGCTGCCTTAATTATAACAGCCTGCCCCATTTTTCTCCTGTTGCCAGCTATGAGCATATTTCCTGAACATGAACAAAGACTCCAATCCCATCCTTCAGTGGCATAAGTTGAATCATGTCTCTCCCCAATTTCAACTATCAAAGCTAAAGGAGATAATACAACAAAAAACCATGCATTGCATCATTAACTGCCCTTTTTTTTTTTTTTTTTTATTTGCAGAAATTAGCTTACAAACCTCCAAAAGTAGGTAGGGCACCAAGTGAAACAACCTGCCCTACCAGTCATCTACTAAACGAAGTTTCAATGGAGATCTGTGATTTTAGCTTCAAAGAAATTAAAATGTTTGGTAAGCAGTGTTGAAAACATGGCTGAAAAAGGCAATGACCCTAGGCTACTGCTTTGGTTTAAGAGGGTTTTGTCTAATGAACCAAATACTGAAATACTGACTCTTTTCGCTGGTTTGACTTCTACTTCATTTTTCAAAAACACATTCTTGCAAATCCCAACTTTTTTTAACAGGTTTTACTCTACTTTTATCTCTTACATATATATGGCCGAAGTCAAATAACATCATATCAGATTACATTACTTTCTTCCTTGATCATACAATTTAAATAAAAAAAAATTGCAACCATATTTGCCGTACACGCCATGTTGCCAGTTTTCAGAGGACAGAGTTTTCAGCAATTGATTCCCCATATGGGGATGGAGAAAAAGTTGAGACTTTGAAGAACTCTAGTCTAATCAGATGCCCCATACCAACACCCTTCACGATTTCAAGGCTTTCATTTAATAAGACATTTCTCTATTGAAACAAACAATGATAGCTTTACTTTCAAAACTCACTTATCCTAATCCTAGTCTTCCAATATCTTCAAGTGTCGGTCACACAGTCGATCCAGTAGTAAACAACTAGAAATTCATAAGTTTATAGGAGACTGAGAATTTAATTACCTTATATTTTATCAAAAAAAATGATAAGTTTTCCATTGATAGTGAAAACTAAACGATTTAAAATAATGTGATGTTTCTATCAATCCAGCAGAGTGAAACTCCAATAAAGTTATACCGTAGCAAGGACCAGGAGCAGTGGGCAAGCCATGTGCAGGTTATACCATCAGGTTCAGAAAAAAAAAATGATGTAAAGGGTATTGATGTTGGATGGTAGGGGCCCCCTTAGTGCTTCATCTTTAAGACTCAGATGAAAACTTTACCGGCCAGGACATCATTAAAAGCTTCGAGTACATTCTGGCTAGCTTCTTCTGGAGCTAGAGAGCCCAACCAGGCAACAAGTATCCTACTCGTATCTCTTGATTTGTCAATTTTCCAGAACATACATTTATCAGCTGGAACATCCATTCAGAACAAATCTAAGCATAAAACATTCTAGCTTTAAATTAACGTATATATGGCCTCTGGTCATTCTATTTGTGCAAGAAATGATCATTAATCAAATGTTCTTTTTATTTCTCTGTTCTTGGAAGGGTGCAATTCTAATAAAGGGAAACATACGTACAAAGAGGAACCTGTCAGGGAATTGCAGGTCGCTTGCTTCGGCTTCAAGCTAGATCACTCAAATCATATGAAGTTTCCCGGAAAGCCACGCATTGTATATTTTACTAAATAATGCTATTCTTAGTACTTGGGCAGAAACATTATATAGGCAGGTATATATGATCATTCCAGTTCTGTAAAATCAAAATGACAGTCTAATTTCATTTACAGTGAGCATGATAATGTAACACAAACTAAAAATTTCAAGAAGTTTAATCTGCCATGGATAAACCAATCCCAGATCCATTACGGGATTTCCACCAATCACACACTATAGAGCCTTATAACTTGATCTATTTTGCCTCGGCAAACAGGGCAAAAACCGTTTTTGGCCTTTATCTCATTTAAACAAGACATGCAACCAGCCATATGACCACAGGGGATGCATGCACCTTCAATTGGAGCTTCCCAACATATTATACATGAGGAAGAACCACCATCTTTAGCATCATTTGTTGGGAAGGCTCCATAACCTGTTGTCGTTGGATCTGGTATATCCACTGGATTCAGATCAATTGAAGGATAATGAATTGGCTCTTCACCTAAAACATCCTCGGGAATTGGTGGAGCAGATGGAGCTGAAGACATGGAAGCATTGAATCCACTTGTTTGGACAAGAGGGGGAGGATCCATGAGGTTTTCGACATGATGACTTTGTTTACCGGTTGGCCTAGAATCAGGCACAGCCCAGTCATTGTCTTTTTTTGTTGGAGCATCCATCCATCCACTGTGATCCCCAAGGGTTTGGACATGATGACTTTGGTTGCCAGTTGACCTAGAACCAGGGACACCCCATCCATTGTAGTCTTTTATTGTTGGTCCATCCATCCATCCAGTGTTACTTGACTCTGAATGTGCCTGTCCAGTAGCAGGACCCCATCCATTATAACTTTCAACATTAGCAGGATTCTCCCAACCATTTGCATCAACTGCCCCAGAGCTATGGTTATTATTAAGTTCTGCAGATTCAGCAGCAGTTGCTGCACTTGAAGTTTGGGTATCAAGAACCATTGGGGAAGGGATAACCTAGAACATCGAAGCTCATGTTAGTATGCAAGATGCTTACTGCATGTTATATAATGCGTGAAGAAAAATAATACTGTTTGTGAAACATAAAGACCAACTTTCCAAAAGTAATCCAACATAACTAACAAGTTGTTATCCAAAATAATCAGTGTCCCTACTGACAAATCACAGAAAATTCAAGAAGACAGTGCACTTGTTTGACAAACTTGGTCAGTGAACAAATCAAGATGCTAAATCAGAAACCAGAACTTTAAAGCAATCCTCTTTAACAGAACCAAATGACAGGGCATGAACATGTCTTCTATTAATACTTCAATTATATGGCCTCCATAATTTGGAGGGCAGCATTCAAAACAATTTATACCAAAATGCTGCCCAGAAAAATAATGAACTCATGTTTCCCAGTTCATGGCTGTTCATATTTGAACACAAGCAGAAGTTTTTCCCACTCTAGTTTAGATAATCAGACAAATAAGAGCGCCATACAATTACAATGAGCAATGATTCTAGTTTCACAAGAATGTCTCATGATGAAATTTACCTGAAATCTTCAATACCTAGGATAGTTTTCAAATACACTTATTTGAAGTAACAGCAATATGCTCCCCATAAAAGATAAAGAATCTGATGTCTAATTGGAAAGGTGATATATACATTATACACCCATCTCCATTGCATCTGCTCAGATGAGATTTTTGCTTTTCATAACAAATTAAATCTCTGAAGGCAGCATCCATTATCACCTTTCTGAACTTTGATCATGCATGTATTTAGTTTCTCTTTTAGCTTTTGCACAAAAATTAAGACCTGTGAATTTCAGCAAGATGACATTTGGAATCAGCTAAACCTATAGGTCCCAGACCATGTACCTGAAGAATTCCTTTGCATGCACTATATAACCATTGAAGCTGCTGTTTGTCCCCCTCATTTCCAGATGCAAGCTTGTATTGAGTTTCTAATAGATAAAAATGAAATGATTACAAAGGTTCAAACAACCAGAGATTCTATATAAGAAAAGATTGTTGGTTAATATAGTGCGAAAATGACAAAGTCAATGTCTATTCCATTTCATGGTTAGATTTACCACTGCCTTCATAGCTAAACAATTTTTTATCATCTGCCATGCAAAGATTTGTTGATATCTAGCACAAAACAATGGCATGATAAAAGAAAACAAAAGCAAAAATCATAAATCTGAACTTAGACCTTTAATCATCTATTTCATTAATGATTTATATTGAAATCAACAAATTCCAAAGTTGATCAGAACACTAAAATAATGAGGCAAGCATGATGAAGGAACTTTACAGATGTATAAAGGTCACATGCAAAACCCAAAAGGAGTAACTCATTCAATTAATAAGAACCCCCCAATCCAGTGCCTAAGGGCAGTAAAGAACAAGAAGAACCATAACATGACTAAAAGTATTCTTAATCACAGTCAAATACTTATCTACAAAAATGGCAGTTACAAGTAAAAATAATAAATGGAAATAGGTTCAGCTATAGGAAGTTACTGGTTGACTGATCAAATATGGCAAGTGATGGATCTGATTTATGAAATTTGGGTTCTTCAATTTTGGCCTTCCAAAGAGCAATCACTGTCTGAGGCTGTGCATCCTGCTCATATCAAGAATCACTTTGAAAGACTAACAAAAAGATGTAGATATGAAAACAACTTAGGAAACACTGGCAAAGTTACAGAAAAAATTATACCTATGCACAAAAAAAAAACTTAAAAGGAAAACCAAAAGAGGTTTATCCGGTTAAATGGTTACGGTAACCTCTCACAAATTATTTATCGAATAATACTCAAGGCCAGACAATAATTTTCCCAGGGGTCTAGGGTGAAGGTCAATTGAGTACCTTACCTGCAAAGTGGAATATATGGCAAGCTCAAACCTGGAAGGCTTCATGGAATTACCAGAACCGCAGGGTACAATGACAGCCCAGCTGCAAGAATGCACACTGATCAGCTAAGAAGTAAATGCACTACAAGGATTAGAACAATTAATTAATTATATATATATATGTATATATATATTTGTAATATGCATCATTTAAGTTCTAGCCAATTGACAATTTGATTGTGTGGAAAATCTATCAAGAAAAAATGAGATATAAAGGCAGTAAATCCACATTGTACAGACATTTTTCTTGATAACAACTGAGGAGCAAATCCACCAAGAAAGCCTGGACCGCGAAACTCCCGCAACCAGCCAGAGAAATAGCAAATATGATTCTGGATGGAAGAACACATGCAAGAAGATTTGAAAGACAATCTACTATACCAAGGAAGTATTTTTAATAAATTACACTCTTATATCTCTCAAGCATACCTCAATTGTACGGACAACATTTGTAAACCCCTTAATTCTAGCAACCTCAAGTGGAGTATGACAATCATCATTCCTCAATAAAGCATTCGCTGAAAACATTAATGCCAAACAAGAGCTCATTATACATTTAGTAAATACCAAACCAGATCATAGTTCCCACCACCAACCACCACCCGCCACCCCATCCTCTCCCCTTTTCCCAGAGTAATGCAAATAGCACCTTATACAGAACCAAATAGGAAGACATACTGCCATGAGAAAGAAGCAGTTTAACAGTCTGCTCCAGGCCTCTCTTTGCAGCATGATGTAATGGAGTCCCTGCATTTCGTCCTACCAAAATTTGCAGGTTAATTAAGGAGGCGGAGTTAACACAAGACACTATTTATCGCACAGAAAAAAAATCAAAATTATTGCTGATTATGTACCCAGTTTAAATGTTTTAAGCCTGAAGTGAGACTACCTAAACCACGCAACAAAATATATAACTTGTTCAAAGATTTACAATTTATTATAAAAAAGAATCACTTGAGGCAAAATTCAAACTATACAGCCTACAAAAACCCACCGGGGCGGTAAGCATTGACATTGGCACCCAATTCAATTAGAGTTTTGGCCACATCGATTAATTCAGGATTCATGCATGTCACAACAAGGGGAGTTTTTCCATCTCTGTCAATCCACTGCGTCAGAAAAACAACTCAGATGACAACCTTCATTGTACAAAAGACGCATATAAGCAAGTATCAACCATAAATGATCAAATTCCTTCTTTCCCTTCTTTGTTGTTTTTCTGTAAACTACAAAAGACACCCAGACTCCAACATATCCAATTAACACGAGCTGAAGGCCAAAACCAACTTTCCCTAAAGGCCAGCTCTTTATTAACTTTCCTCAAATTTACCTTAGAAAGCTATATGAAACTACTATATGCAAAATAAGGGAAATCAATAGTTACGTTTATGCACCTCAAGGCCAGCACCTTCTCTGCAAAGAGCTTTAATGCCATCGACGTTTCCAGCATTTGCGGCCTGATAAAGCAACTCATCTTTCGATTGATGTTGGACCATCGTATCAAGTTTCTGACCCATCAACAAGCCTTTACCAAAATGAAGATAACCCAATTTTTTTTATCAATCAAAAAAGAGAATTACAGGAAGGCATGGAATTTTAGATCTATCATCTATGTTTAACTAATTAACTCCGTAGAGGAAAACAACGAGCTATCAATCTGATTTCCTTTTTATGTTGTTGTTGGATGAGAAGCTATCAAATCCACAGCTTTGGAGGAAACAAAAGTGGGTAGTGAACGATTTCTGAGAGGAAACTTCTAGTCTTCAAAAAATTTGCGTCTTTTAATTTGAGGACAATGAGAAAGGGTTGAGGGAAGATTTTTGTCAGATAAACGGGTGGTGATATGGTGAGAACGCCCACACCAAAAGAGCCACGTAAGTGAGGCTGTTTGTTTTCGAGTTTGGGATTTCAAACCCTTTCGCCTACACATTGGCAAACATTTCTTAATAAACACATGCAATTCCAAGGAACAAATGTAGTTGTTCTTGTGCTTTTGTTATGTCATGCGTGGAAGTGGCAGCCAACTACGGAATGTACTAATATCAATGTAAGTTTTACAATTACCAATAATCACCGGGCGCAGAACACATCAGTTAGCAAAGCGAATGAAGAAGACCCCGAGAGACAAGTAGAATTTAGAACTAAATTTAATCACAACTGACTGCTGAAGCATGTTGAGTTCAGAACAAAAGAAGATTGATTTATCAATGACATTCAAAAAATTGCAAAGGGCTAACTTGACAGAAATATATCTAAACATCCATGGCTTCCAAGCCTCTTGGAAGGAATTTTTTGGCACCTCAGTTATACGTTTAAATAGTAATAGAAGATAAGTACTATGAAATTGGCACAAAAGGGGTAGCTTAGAACTATCAAAATGAAAGTGAGCTTTCGTTTTAGCTTCATCACTAATTAGCCTGAGCTACTACTCAGCAACAACACCAAATCGCTCTTCTTCATTTTGGAGAATCCCTTCAAACCACGAGACTTTGCAAGTAGCCTGAGTTCTGGTAGCTTCAATGCATTCAAATCTTCATGTCCGATCTGCTGTTCCCCCACCTCCTCATTAACAGCAGAAGATTCATCCTCAGACAACTCATCCAACACATCAGGATCTTGATAGATTAACTCGGGCTCAAGCTCCGGCTCAGTTTCAGATTCTAGTTCCTCCTCAAATTCAGGCACAAGATCGGGTGCAGGAGGTGACTCAGCCAAACTCAAATTTCTCTTCCTATCTGAATGGACATGTGTCACAGAATTGATGGTCTCCTCGCTAGAATAAATTGGCTGATATTTCATTTGTGGAACAGGCGACTTCCGTTGGAAATTTGATGCTGGTCTGCTTAAAGTAGGGGCATAAGTTTCTTTGGCCTCATTCCTCGCTCTATCATTTGATTCAAAGAAGCTGGAGCTTTTATCTTCATTGGCAGAGCCATTCACTTCTCGATGATCCAAATTCAGGTCTCTGCTGCTGCTGCCAATGTTGTTGTTTTTCTTACCTTGTTCAACTGAGTGTTTCCTCAACAGCTTAAGGAGACAATCAACTGTTTCACTCTCTTTACCTTTTCCCTGTAAAGCTCCAGTTTTCTTGTCTTCTTTAGCACCAGCTCTTTCTCGAAGTTTAGATTGGACCTTCCTGAAAAGCTGCACAATCTCCTTCTCTCTGGGACCTGGGGCTGCAGTGGCTTGAAATTTTGTGGAACCAGAGAGGGAGAGTAATTGCCCATTTTTTGAAGATAACAATTCAGATTCATCTAGAGTTTCAAAATTCTCTCTTTCTTCATTTTGCCTATTCCTCCCTCGAAACCCATGCCTTTGCCTCGAGCTGTCAGGTTTTCTCCAGTGATCACCAGAACCTGCTCTGCACACAAAAGATATTCCCCTGGAACCACATTTCAAAGATCTAATCTTCACATGTGAACAAATTCTGTGGTCACTATGTGAAAAGCAACGAGACACAGTCACTGCTCCTCCAGAAATACCTGAACAGGAGAGATATCTGCAATCTGTTGGTCCATAACCTACAACAAAATCAGTATCCATTGATAAAAAATTAAGAAAGGATTTTGCTGATGAATGCCCTTAGGGCACTTGTTAAGGTTAGTTAAGTTACTATTTATAATTATATTTATATTAAATGCAGTAGTTAATAGTTAATTTGATGAATTATAATGCATTGAAAACTGTAACTTACCTAATATAGGTAACCTTAAAGAATGCACTTAGTGCACTCGTTAGCAAAACCCATGAAGAAAATAACCATTTAAGTAGCAAGATTTTTTTGGGGCCTATTTCTTCACCCATGATGGACTTGCCCAAAAATCCAATAACCAAAAACAACCAATAAATAGCACAAACAGATAATCTACCTTAGGCAAATCCCACAATCAACATCAATCTTCACAAAGTTGCAATCACTTTAAACAAGAAAAAAAATAAATTTGAAATTTCACTCAAAACAAATCTAAGCATGCCTATTAAACTAATCTTGTCAGAGAATTCCTAAGATAAGCAAAGAACATAAAAAGAACCAAAAGTAACCAACTCTTTTGTCAGCAGATGCTCACAAATATAACAGAGTTCTAGTTATCTAGACAATATAAAAGGAAAACTTCAACATTCGCTAATAAAGCTTAGTTTCCAACTGCCCTTGCATTTTCTAGAGGTTGTGTAAGTTAAAACGTCCTCAACTTTCCTCTATGCTTTATACCTTATTAACTAATGCTGATAATGAAACCTCAATGCATTATCTTTTGTTGTGCATTGAAAGAAACCAACGAAAACCGCCAATCGACCATTACAAACTTAGCCACAATAAAACCACCGTGTGAACCAGCACTGGGACAAACTCAAAGATCATTTACCCCCATGTCAACAGAGGAATGCTGAAACCAACACGTCAAGACATGACTCCGTCCTCCTCTGGCTCATCATAAATTGAAATTACTTATTGGAGATGCTACAATCAAATGCAAAATTCAATAGTTTTTTTCTCTTCCAAAAATGCAATTAAAAAAAATAGAGGAAAAAAAAAGCGTAACACAGTTAAGCAACCTCCCAAACCACAAGAATACAGACCTAAACAAATTTAACATGAGAATTTCAGAGAAGCCAGCATGAATGGTCAAAATAGTCCACGAATAAATTTAAATAAATTTAATAAATATTAACCAATTTATTCTTCACTTGGGATAAGTTAAAGAAAAAATAATCCTTTAATAAAAATGGGTTATGTATAAAAAAACCCATTACAGCCCTCAACCTCGAACAGAGCAAACACTTCCTTTCATTTAATTTCTCACGGTTTCTTGGCAACAAAAGAGAAAGAAAAGGAGATTGAAATGAACCCCCCCCCCCCCTCAAGAAAAAACAAGTAAGAGAGATTTACCAAGGATGTTATTGGAAACAAGTTGAAGTGCATGCGACATGAGTTAGGTAGTTCTGGTGCAGAGCGTTCAGGCGGTTTTGCTTTCTCTTCGCAGGGTTTCTGAGTTTTTAACCGAGAGGTTTTTCTCTGTTTGCTAAAAATATAAAAGGCCATTGATAAGGGACTTCCTCGGTAATATTCATTTGTTATGGGCAATAGTGGATTAAGACAATAACAGGCCGTCATGCCGTAATCTGGGCTGAATCAGGCCTCGAAAAAGCATCACAACGGCTCAATTCTCATGCATTTAGATTGGAGAATGAAAGAAAAAGAATTTTCATTATCAAGGACTGAGATGGTTAAAAATGCCTTCTAGTGACTTATCAATGGCTCAAATTAGAAAAAAAAAAATCTAACACAAATATTCGGACTAGTAAATATACTAATAAAACCTTAAAATCTTTTATACAAATCGATAGTTATTACTTTTTAACTTTTTTTTGTTACATCATTAGGATAAAATTATTGTACAAGTAAAAAGAGAAGGGCAGCTTAACTCAAAATTAAATCCTTGACGTCCCGTCAAACGTCAACTGACGACATTACTTTTAAACTTTTCACTTTGTATTCAGTCCATTTACCCTATCTAAAGTTATATTTGCATTTTTGGATAGGACATACTTTCTACTGCTTCATTTGAGTTCAATGGCAAAACAACAGTTTTGATGCTTTCGAGCTCTTCAGCTGGAACGATATAAAGAAATTACCCAATTGCCGTGCCTCTTAAGGACAAACACATGAACCTCAATACCCTTTTTTTTATTTATTTAAATTTTTCTCTCTTTAGCTTCCATGTTAAACTAATACGATATCCACGGAGGAAAAAGGGCAATAAAGACGGTAGATACACAGTAAAGGAGCAGCATCAAGTATGGACAGTTTAGGCTTTTGTGATTTTTCAACATGTCATGGACATCCAGCTCTATTTCCAACATTGGAGAATCCTTTCGCATGGCGTAATGACTGTTAGAGGAACATCGAAGTTTCAGCAATCAACAAATTTTCATCTGACACAAAATCAAATGGTTTGAGATAGAAAATTACTATAATGGAGCTACCTGTTCTGCATAGGACCATGATCAACAGCTGTTCGCAGACAATATATAACTCGGCCAACTATGTCGGTCATGGGAACTGGACCAAATAACCGACTGTCCTTAGCTTCCTACCGTCTCAAAAGAAGAAAAAGGAAAACAAAGAAAAATGGAGAATATGGATCAGGTTCTACCAAAGCCATATAAACAGTTGTGTTATTCATTACTCAGACAAATCGGATTAAAGAACTCGGCTCACAATAGTAAAGAGATATGCAGGTAATAGTTAATAAGCAGCCTTTAGAATAAAGATTATGAACTAGATTAATGTTTTCTGTTTCCCCAAATCTTAATGATGCCTATCGATTTGTATAAGAATAGCAACTAAAACTTTTATCAGTTGTATTACTAATATTTTATACCTTAGGCTTCAAATTTTCATTGTCAGCCAACACCCAGCACCGGTCCTTTTTCAAGAACAAATGGCACATCTTTTTCATCCTTAGACACCATTTCACATCCATCAGTGGCCGCCAATCTTCTGACCAGATAGTTATCTGAATTGTCAGGGTCCTTCAAGACAACGACATCTCCAACAAAAATTCGACTGCCCAGAAGTTATGCATAGAGTTAGGAAACCATGAAATCATAGAAAAAATAGAAGATTAAATATGAAAGATATGTTGAACAGAAAAGGCAGTAAAGAAAGAGGATCATAACAAGATTATCTTCATACATATGTGCATACAGGCATACATACACAATTGTATGTGCATGTGTCACACCCCGCGTGAGCTCCATCGAGGCCAAGGCCTGAGCACCAGTGCAAGGAGGTCAGACCCTCGATCAAGCACCAAGCCGGAAGAACAAGTCACTGCCAGAGTTGCCTGATACTGAGCCTAAGGACCTTGCGCCAGAAGCTTCTAGAGAGCCCCAGAACGGTGGTGCGGGCAATGGATACGAGAAAAGCTCTAGATAAGCCCCACTCGGGCCAAAAGGGCGGGTATGGAACCTTCTGGAAGGGCCAGGTCCGCAAATGGGCAAAAATACTGCAGTGCCCAGACAGTGAAGCTTCAGGAAGGCCCTGGGCATGGACACTCTGGCTGGGGAGCTTAGAACATTTTGGACCCAGTTTGCCACAGAGTGCTTGGAACCAACCCTCTTCTAGAGACTGCCTAACCAACCTAATATGTGGTTAGGGACCTTGAAATCCTCTAGAATGCGCATAAGAGCCACACATTTGGTTGTTTAGTGACCACATACTACCCACCAATCTTGTATGTGACTAGAGACCTTGTAACCTTTTAAGATGTGCATAAGAGTCGTACATTTGGCTCATTAGTGAACATATAGGTTATGGGTTCATGCATAAATAAAAGTGCCCCTCCTCTTAAAAATATATATGAGAATTAGTGATCTTATAAACCATCAAGTTATTCAAATACAATTATATAAAATCACATTTTATTAACAATAAAAGATTTTGTGTTCTTTCACCAAGTGACTTCTTAATGTATACATCCACTTAATTTTTTTAGAGATTAACTTAGGCTAATTTTTTGCCTAAGATCGCATGATTGCTAGGTTTAAAATCAAAGCTCGTTACATTTGCATATTACAAATTAATGGAACGGTATAACCTTTCACAGAGGTTAAGTCAAAAACATCATTGACAATTTGATTATAGAAGTAAATTGATTACAATTTGCTACGGATCAACTCAAACCAGAGTTTTTTCTTTTTTGATGTGTTCCAACTCAAACCAGAGTTATAAAACCATAAGTTTATTTTTCAGGTGCTCTAAGAACTTGCACATTTAAATTTTCAAGGAGAAGTGAATCTCTAGGAAATGGTACCAAGAATATCAACTCTGAAAATACACAATTTGAAAAAAGAAAACCTTTCATTCCAACAAAATCCAAAAAAAAAAAAAAAAACCGTTTAAAAAAAAGAAATGTATTACGTTGGGTCACAAGAAGAGTACCCCTTTTTCTCCAATAGTTGGGTCCATTGCCTCTCCTTTATTCCGGTGTAAGTAAGTCAACTTTCCCTGAAACACATTTTTCCAAACTGCATCTTGTAATTCCCGGTCATTGATTTGGCCTTTCTTATAGTTCTGCTCCACGTTAAAATCCCGATCATTGATTTGATCTCTCTTATAGCTCTGCTTTAGTTCCCGGTCACTGATTTGTCCTCTCTTATAGCTCTGTTCCATGTTAAGATCCCGGTCACTGATTTGACCTCTTTTATAGCTCTACTCCACATCAAGATTCCTGTTAGGATAATATAAAGAATGCTAGTAAGTAAAGACCAATAAAAAATTTTGCATTTTTTAAATTAGTATAATTTATGCAGCAGAAGAGACGAAAGCATGAACCAACCATAGAAGCCATCTAAAATTTTAAAAGTACATTATTAACCGAAGCACCTCTAAATCATAAATTAAGCGTGGCGACTTTACAAATAAAGCAGATGAAATTTTTTTATATTTTTTAATTTTCATCTAATACTCTTGAAATTTCCAACTTTTTTGAGTAAAAAATTTTATTCATATAAAAAATGATATGAGTGACAAAATGTATACTAATACAGGGTTTTTTTAATGTAATGAAATTTGAAGTTGCAAGCTTATTCTTGAATTATTGATAAACTGCGGGTACATAAAGTCTCCAGTTTTTGCCATCTGGTTAAAGCCACAAGGATGGTTTGCTTACATTTGTCCATAAATGTAGAAGCCCAGCAATCAGCGTAGTTCTTAACTTAAAGCAAAAGTTGCAAGACGATCTATTTTCTGTGACCAATTGACCAGAATAGTTGTAGAATAGCAAATCGCATCCCAATTCATCATAAAGATGAGAACATAAACTGTAGTTTACCCTTCACCAAAAGCCCTTTTGGATATCATGAAATAGGCAGCAAGTGCAAAGAAAAACAACAAACCTTTTAACTGAGTTCCTTCTCTTCTCTATTTCAGTCCAATGTTGAAATGAGACGTTGACAAAAAAGACCTCTAATAGAAACTCATGAGCTTTACTTATTGGCTTCTTGTATACCACAAAATTTTCATATCATTCAATAGCAGCATTTCCAATTGAGAACAAAAGTAAATCTAAAAAGCCGTAGATCTGCTGCAAGATCGTCGCAACTCAGCAGAAAAGGACATAAAATCATTCAAAGGGGCAAAGTGATTTTTCAAACTTGTGAAAGAAGCATTAATTATCATAGCAAGCCAGTCAGATTGTTTTAAACATGGGTTCCTTTTTTTTACGACAATGCCCCTTTGAAGAAAGGTGTACATGCCTTAAAGAATAATTTGATGTCATAACTTCTAGATCTTAAAACCAGAACTGGGATACGTAACGAGTACTAAACGCAATTTATGTAATTTTTATTTAAAATAAAACGCCCAACAATAGTTCTAGAAATAAATATATGTCCCAATCTTAGAGCATGTCACTCACAAGATAAAGCAAATGTATCCAACATTTAATTTCTTCAACTCAAAAGTGATTGCCCTTAGTTATATTTCCTAGGGACCAACAATCTGATTTATTTTTCCATCCACTACCCAAAGTATACTATTAGTTACAGCGTGAAATATATGATCTTCCACCTTTTTTTAAACCCCACATTGGAGGGCTTAGAGCGCCATCTTTTTTTCATCCTATAATCTTCAAAAATAATACTTGCATCAAAACTATAATGCAAGTGAATGCATTATACTCTTTGCCCCCGATTAAACCTAGATTCAAACACTGATTTCAACATTCTATCTAGGAAACAGGTTTCAAATCATATCAATATTAATATTAATATTAATACATATATATATATAGACAGAGTTGCTATCAATGTACTCAATGAAGTTTAGCATACTTTCTAAGAATTTCAATAAACACAACAATTTATTATGTAAATTTGACAATATACCACCATAGCACTTCATTAAAAATCATTGAAAATAAAAAGGCAAAAGAAAACAAGATGACATTCAGAAATCAGGACAGAACCGTTATCATTAAATACTATCCATTCTCAAATCCCTAAATAACAACAACCAAACAATTCTTTAAGAAAAATATTAATTATATATTGTTACAAATATAATGATATTTATATTGCATTTTTTTTATATATTTTCTTGTATCTAATATAATTATTTTTTATTTCATTGTCAATTTTTTTTAATAAAACATTTATTCAAACAATACAGTTATAAATACTAGATTTTTTATTTTATATATTTTAAATTGTCTTCATTTCAAAAGCTTTCAAAATTTTAAAATTACCCATCTAAATGCACTGTAAGAAATTTTTTCTAATATTCATTTTTTTATCTTTGAAATTTTTTGTAGTATATAATATTAAACACGGTTAATTATGATTAACTATAAAATTAATCAAATTAATTAAAATTTCATTAGATATATTTTTAGAAAAAAACAAATAAGAAAAAATTTAAAATAAAAAACAAATAATAACTTTTAAAATAAAATCATAAAAATATGAACTATTTTTTTCCATTCATATTCAAAAGAAAAAAGAAACAGAAATTTGAGCCTTACTTATTTCATTTCATAATTATATATATTTGATATATATAAAATTAAACAAGATCATTTGATCATAAAATTTATCGTTCTATCAATAAAATTGTGTAATTATTAATCTCATTTCATAATTCAATATGTCACAAGATAACGATATATTAGATTATTATGCATATATTGAATCTCAAAGTATTATTATGGCTCATAATGAAATGAAATAAGATAGTTATTATTATGGTTCAAAGTATTATTATTAGTAAAAGTTATTGAAGATGCTATTTTCTGTTGCTAAACATGTTTTTTAAATCTCGCTTGTACTTTCTATATGTAAAGTTTGTAAATTAGGGACAGTGTTGTCCTTTTTCTTTTGTAAGTACATCCAATATTTCCTTTACCAATTCTTTTTTTTTTTTCAAATAATGCTTTATTTTCCTTTGTAAAATGTTACAATAAAGGGAAACAAACAAACAAACAAAAAAATTATAAACAAAAATTACATATATGATTTATACATTATGATCACGTTTAAAATATGAAATTATGATAAAATAAGTTAAAATAATATTATAAATATGATTAAATTAAATAATTTTATTTTATTTTATATTTAATATATGTAAAAATTAAGATAAAATAAATTATTTAATAATTAAAATTATATTTTTTAAAATTTTATATAACTTAAATTGTTTATTTAATTTTTAAGAGTATAATAAATTATATAAATTTAATTTCATAAATTAAAAATAATTTTTTTATTTTAAGATAATAGAATCATTTTATATTAAAAAAATAATAATTTTTCATATAATTATATCTCTTTAAATTAAATATAAATTAAATTTAATATAAAATAATTATCAAACTATTATATTCATCAAACCTATCTTACGCGTGTTAAAAATAGATTATTTATATAAGCTTTCATGCCTCATATCTTAAAGGATAATTTTATTTGATATTTGTGATTAAAAATTATAAAAAAAACCTATTCAGGTTGGAACAAAGTTATTGAAGCTTGGAAGCCAAAAGTTTCATTCACCTTAATTTTTTTTAAAGAAAGTAATAGATTTTATTTTTTATGAAAATAGAAAACAAAGCAATAGATATTTTTTTAGTCGCGCTTGGCCAAAAAGATAAGACATATATTTTGTAGTCGCACGTTAACCAGGAAAAAAAAACCACGCGCCCGGGTACAACTCCTTTGAAGCGGGGCCCAGGAACCACGAGGTCGCTAAACGAGCCACGCGGATCTTAGACTTGGACCGTTCTCATCGTCAGCTGTCATCTCTCTGTCTATTTCCTCTCTCTCTCTCTGCTCTCGCTTCTCTAACGAACTGCTAAAAGGAAAATAAAAGGACCAATTCCCGTTCTAACTCAAAGCCCCGATTTGTCTCTCTTTTACCGGAACTCAGTGCAGGTTCGTTAGGTTTTTCTCTTTATTTCAGTTATTTTCTTTTGTTTCTTCTGCTTTTTGTTTCTGTACATGTTATGATCTTGATTTACCCATTTGCTTTATTTTTGCTAGTAAACAAAATCATACTTTATTGCGGTAATATTAACGAATTTGTTTTTTTTTCAACCTAAGGTCTTTTTTATTTAGCTTGGAGATTTGATTTAACCAGTTAAGAAAACGGGGAGGGTATGGATAAAATGAAACTAGCTCAATGGGGTGAGAAGTTGAAAACGGGTGGAGCTCAAATGAGTAGAATGGTTAGTGGGAAAATGAAGGAAATTCTACAAGGTCCAACACCCGAATCGAAAATGGTCGATGAGGCCACATTAGAGACCTTAGAAGAACCCAATTGGGGAATGAACTTGAGGATATGTTCTATGATCAATTGTGAAGAGTTTAATGGGACCGAAATTGTTAGGGCCATAAAAAAGAAGATATCCGGAAAAAATGTTGTCAGCCAAAGGTTGAGTCTTGATTTGTTGGAAGCTTGTACCATGAATTGCGAGAAGGTAGCTTCTGAGGTGGCTTCTGAGAAAGTGTTGGAAGATATGGTTAAGATGGTTGAGAATCCGCACACGGATCACGGGAATAGAGAAAGGGCTTTGCAGTTGATTCGTGCTTGGGGACAGTCTGACGATCTGGCTTACCTGCCTGTGTTTCACCAAACTTATATGGTAAACCATTTTCACCTTGATTCGAGTTCTTTCATGTGTTGGTGTTGTATACTTGTATGTTGGTTTAGCTCTACATAGTTTTACTGGTACTTTGATGACAATCACTGGGCAATGGCATTTGTAGTTTCATTATTGCATCATATCAATAAAAGCTGTCAATCTGCTGATCTTTAGTTATGCCTGGGAAAAATCTCTGGACTTCTTCATGATATGTTTAGCAACATGAAATTTATCATAATATTTATTATTTTAAATCATATTACAAACGTTTCCTTATTTTTACTCCGATGTTAAAAGGCTGATCAGCTTTTAGGCAGCTGGACTTTTTCTAGTGCTGATAACAATTTGCTATCATAAATCATAGACCCAGTTTTTCGTTCTTCCCCTCCTTTCCCTGCCACTAAAGCCTTTCTCAGTCCTATTTCCATGTCGTAGAATTAAAATAATTTGGAGAATGAGTACCAGCAACTGCAAGGTTTTGTTCCTGTTCTAAGTTCAGCCAGGGTTTTACTTCATGTTCTCAAAATATAATGGAATTAAAATGTTGCAAATGCCAATTTGCACGTTGTATGTCCTCAAGTCAACTATTTAAGCTTCTAAGTCACCTTTGTTTGCATTATCATTTCATTATCTTCCTCTTACACTTCTATCCCATGTTTTGATACTTCATAATCCAATTTAAAGGTAAAAATGTTTCTTGAAGAACTTTTAACAAGAAGGGCTCCTACTAAATGTGTTTTTGTTTTTTGCTGATATTTTATTTTTGTTAAATTATCTACTCGTTATGAATTGTCAAATTTTCATCTTTCGGATGCACTTATAGTTTTCAACTTACTATGGATGGTTCCCAGCACCTTTCAAATTTGCCTACACCAATTGCATGCTGGCTATCATGCATTTAAAGACAGCAATTCTCCAGCTTTTTTCTTACTTTTTCTCCTGTTTTAATGTAAAGCAGAGCTTGAAAGGAAGAAGTACACACCTGTCAGTAGGTGATGGGAACTCACCCCTCTTGCACCATACCTTGGAGTCTTACATAGGAGAGCCATTGCCTCCCTCTGATAATTATCCTGTCAATAACACAGGATTGCATGGTAATGATTTTGCCTATAATTATGGGAGTCTATCTGTTGAACAAAAGAAGGAACTTTTTGAAGTAACTAGGAACAGCCTTGAGGTGCTCTCTAGCATTTTGAGTAGGGAAACAGAGCCAAAACCCACAAAGGTAATTCTTCTGCTTCTAGCATGAAAGCATGATTTAATCGTAACCGAGTAATTTGTAGTTCATAGACCATGCTGCATATCCGACCATTTCTGTGCAGCTATCATCACTTGACACTATATCATTGGATATTATCTCATTATTGTAACTTCTATTGAAGATGCTAACTTCCATAATTCATTTAATTTTTACCTGCTCTTTGACCTCTTCAGCATATCCGGAAATGAATGCTACTGCCTTTTAGTTTTTATTTTATTTTTCAAAATGCTTTTTATTAGCTGCATCATGAAGCTTTTTGTTCTTCAAATGTGATATTACCAGCATAACATCATCTGGGTTCATAGGAATGGATTAAATGCACTCTTCCATGCCAACCCCCTTTAAAATTAGAATGATACAATGAAGGAAAAAAAGATGAGGAAAAGAAAACTGAAAAACTAAGAAACGTTCTTGTGTGATTGCAGGACGAGCTGACAGAGAGCATGTTGGAGAAGTGCAAGCAGTCACAGCCTGTTATTCAAATGATCATAGAAGGCACTACTGATGATGATGGAATTCTCTTTGAGGCACTGAATCTGAATGATGAGCTTCAACAAGTCATCTCCAAATTTGAGAAACTGGAAGCTGGTTCAAAGTCTGGAAGACAGCCTAATGCCTCTGCTCCTGCGGAGCCCCATAACGAAAGTATTGTAGGTGCTTCCCCTTCGACCCATGATGAAACCAAGACGAGTGCTTCCCCCTCGACCCATAATGAAACCCAGATGAGTGCTTCCCAGAAAGCAGATGGTAATGAATCCAGCAGTGATAAGAAAATATTGAAGGAGAATTGAGGAGTTAAGAGGGTTTCCTAGGTTTAATTTCCGTTGCATGACTTCTTGTGCTGTTAACTTTATGGTCGGGTTATCGTACTTGGTGAATAAGACTATGTAGTCCAGTCACAATGATTTCCCTTTTGTCCCTATCTTTTGTTAATATACAACCGTTTTTTCATTTCTATATCTATAATCAATAACCATTAAAGTTGTACTAAGCTTTGAATTATTAGACGGATCATATATGTCATGAACAATATATATATATATATATATATATGTATATATAAAAGCTATTAAAGTAATCCCATATCCTTTTAAAATCAGGTAAGTATTGACGTTACAAATAATTTAAGGGTCAAAATGTCATTATTTATTATGAGAAATGAGCTGGAAACGAAATGATTTGGAATTGTTATGGGAGATGGATTGAGAGTAAAATGAGATCGAAGGATTTTATTTACAGTAAAAGCTTAAGTATAATGAATATTTTGTTTCATCATGTTTTGTATCCAAAAAATCTTATTCTCTAACTTTTAATCTATATTATATGATTGCCCTAAAAATAAATAAATAAATAAATAAAAATATTATAGATTATAATAAACTAATAAATTTAAATGTAATAATAATTGATTAATTTTTGAAAATAATATATGCAAATATATATATTTGTTTAATTTGAGAATTAAATTCAAGTAATTATAAAAAAAATTAGAATAAACAAAAATCATATATACATATTATTAAATATATTTAGACCATACTTTATTTTATATAAAATTATTATGATTTCAAATAATTAAAAAATTTTAAGAAAATTTAAATATTTTACTAATCAATTATTATTTTATTAGAATGTTCAAATTTAAAATTTTATATAAATATTAAGTTAAAATTTCTAAAAATGTATATTTTATAAAAAATAAAAAATAAAAATTTTGATAGAAAAAGCCAGAGAATTTTCTAGTATCTATTAAAGTTGTCCTAAACTTTGAATCATTAGACAGATCAGATACGTCATAAAAATAGCTTCAGGGGTAATTTAAGAATTTTATCCCTAAACTTTAATTTTTGCCAAATCAGCAATTTCTCTGTTCATTTAAAAGTCATCAAATAATTGCCGCATCATGTTAGCTAATTAGCTACTTCATTATCCACCTCATCGACTGATCAACATAATTAAAATTGTCTTTAGTTTTTTAATTTAGTGGTTATAAAAACTATTAAAAAGACATAAAATTTTGATTTTGAATCAAATTCTCTTATAATTGAGCTTCTGCCCCCTTTAAATGAAAAAAAAAAAAAACCATAATTAAAATCAATTAAATTAATAACAACCAATTATTTCTTAAAAAAAAAAAGAAACAATTTTTTTACAGTCTAGAAGCTTTATGTGGAATCGGTGCGGATGCTTCACAATCGGCAATGGAGGTGGCGGTCAAAGTGCTTTGATGTCGAAAACTAACAAATAAAAATAAAAATCACTTACTTCAAACAGAGAATAATCAGAAATTTTTTTTCATATTTTATTTTAATTGATTTTATATTACATGATAATATTAAAAAAATCAATCAAAACACAAAAATTTAATAAAAAATATAAAACTCCACTTTAACCAAACACACAAATAACAATCATACAATAAATTGACAAAATCCACCTTAAATATGAAAAATTTTCATATTTTTTATACTTAAAAATAAAATGGTTAACCACCATCATCATTTGAAAAATTTTCAAATTTTGCTATATTTCAAAATTTTCAAAAAAAAGAAATAAGCCACCAATAATACAATAAAAAATATACAACTAAAAACCCAAAAAAAAAAAACCTTTAGATGTAAAAGGTTTTTTAAATTCTTTATTTTTTATTTAAAGCAAATACTATGGGAGAAAAAAAATATAACTCTTAAATGAACATAATGAAGAGAACACCACCAATGGTGACCGACAAAAGTGGCAATAATGAAAGTGAAAATAAATAGGAAGAGACAAAAAAAAAAAGAAAAGAAAATGAAAACTAGGAATTTTTTAAAAACCCACTAAAAAAAAAAAAGAATAAGGATAAAAGAAATGGGAGTATGCAAGAAAGTATGAGGGGATTAGCTTTGAGAATGGGGTAGTGGAGACAATTAGTGAGAGAAAAATATGAAAAAATTAGTAAGGTTTTGTTTTTAAAATTTTTTTTTGGAAAAAAGGAAAATAAATAAAAAAGAATAAATAGGCTCATTTGATGTATCTAATCAATATTTGTTGTTTTGACTCGATAAAAATAATATGATAGTGTTTGGCATGTGACGATCACTTAAAAAATTATAGTGATTTACATGTAAATATTAGATTATTACATTTGATAAGTATTCAATAATATTATGTAATGGTAATTTTGAATAATTGAGAGTGATCAGATAATTATCTTGAAAAGTAATGTAATTTTTATATAAAAAAGATTAAAAAATTTTATCACAAAAAAAATTGATATATAAAATTAATAATAGTAAAATTTACTCATTTAATATGTAAAGTAAAAACTTGCTTCTTCTTAAAGTTATAATTATTTTATATTATAAAATTTTATATTTTCAAACTAATATTCATTAAAACAAACTCAAAAATGGTTTGTGTATTTTATATTTTTTTAATATTTTATATATAATATAAATTTTTTGGTTTTCTTTTTATTATCATTGAATAGATTGGTTTTATTTTTTAATTCAAATATTTTTTACATCATTTATATTATAAAAATAAATTTACCTATCAATAAATATATTTATTAATTTAATTATTTAATTATATTTTATTATAAAATAAATAAAATTACTAATATTTTATAAATTATTATCTTTAAATAATCTTAAAATTATTAATTTGTATAACTATTATAATATGCATTGTTATTTTAATAATTTTAAACACCAAAATAACTAATTTTTAGTAATACCAAACATAATAATTTTTAATTCATAAAGCTTAATTATTGTCAATCAAATAAAATGATTTTTAAATCACAACAATTAATATTATTTTGATAATAAAATCACTTCGATTCATGATAATCTTGCAAAAATTAACAAATGCTATCTATAAATTAATGGACATATATGCTACATAATAAACTTATTTTATATATATATATATAAAAAGCTACACCACCGATATTTTGATTATCATTTATTGTGTTTTATTGTTTCTTGCAAGTTAAAATAATTTTGTATTTTTAAATAATAATCTTAGAAAAAACAAATTTTAAAAGTTTTTCAACTATATAAAATTTTAGGCAATTTATATGAATTGTTTCTAAACAAAATGTTTAAAATAAGAATAATATAGTAGGCTAACTTCAAAAAATAATATTATATATTACACTAAAATAAAATAAACTTAGACTCCATACTTGACGTGTCTGATTAGCAGCCAAGAATAAAAGAATATATACTAAATTATGAGAATATTTTTTACTTTTTGTTTATTTAATTTTGAATTTTATGCATGAATTAAAAATTTCAAATCGGATAAGAATACAAAATAAATAAAATTAATAATTGAATAAATTAAATATTATTATTTTATAATTTAAAAGTCAATGTTTTAAAACAATTATCATGATTTATTTTATTATTATTATTATTTTATTTATAATTTTTTTAATTTAATAATATTTTTAATAAATATTTTTTTTAAAAACCTCACGTATAGCTAAAGCATCATGCATATATATATATATATTAGATTATAATTAAAATAATTAATAAATTGACATATAAATATTAAATGAAATCGTGACAAATATATAGTTTATTTATATTTGTAAATTAGGTTTTAATTTAGAGATAAAAAATAAATTATAGGTATTGGAACTGGAATATTAAGTTTGTTGGATATAATTTTTTAAGGGTGTTTAAATGAATATTTTATATATTATATATATATTATTACAGCATATATAATTATCAGATAATAATTACTGACGTTGATGTTTATGTGGACAATATATTTTTTCGACAAGTAAGATAATTTTTAAATTTTTCATTATGATGACTCATAAGATATTTATTAATTTTAATTTATTTATAAAAAATATATTTTAAAATTTAGTAAATTATCTAAAATTTTTAAATTTAATAAAAATTTAATTTAAATTATAATAAATTTCTTTTATCCTGTGCATTACTTTATCTTAATTTTAAATCAATTTTAAAATAATTTATCTTTTATAATTTATTTACAGTTAATATTAATATTTAAATTTATCATAACTTTTAAAAATATTATTTAATATCTTTAATTTTTTTTATAAATACTTATTATATTATCTTTAACTTTTAAATATATTTCATAAATAAATATATAAATAAACAAATATATGCCTTAACATGGTCATATAAAACCTTAATATAAATGAAAACTAGAGATTACTTTTTATGTTACAAAATGGGAACCATTTGTTTAATAATTAGTGTACCAATTCAACTTAGTGAAAAGGTAAATGCATAATTTTTAAAATTAAAAAAAATAAAATAAAACTAAATGTATCAATAACACCTCCATACTTACAACGTCTCTTAAGTTTTTCATGTGCAGCTAAATAAAATTGATATATAATTTTTACATTTTTTAATCATACGATTGCAATAATATTTTATGATATAAATCTATGATATATTTGAAAAATTAGTTATTAGGAATCTATTTAGATTCTAAACTTTGTCATACTTTTACAATAAAAATGTTAGCAATAAAAAATTTTCAAAATATCTATTGTGAATAGAGTCAATATATAAAACATAAAAAAATTTAACAGATAAAAGTATAAAATACTAAAATTTAAGTATTATTATCTGAATAGATTTATATAATAAATAAATTTATTGTTTAAATATATTTATGGATTGAAGTTTATCAAAATTTAAATAAAAAACCAATTTAAATATAAGATAATTAAATAGATAAAATTATTATTTAAATGTATTTATAGATTAAATAAAATTATATAGCTTGATTTTTTACTGTTTTTCCATTTAACTTATTTTCCAAACAATATTCCATATTCACTTTAACATTATTTTTTTACTGCTCTTCCATTTAAGGTGGATTTTTTTTTTCTTTTCCATTTATATTTTAAATATATTTTGAACATGTTAATAATTTAATAATATCAATTTATATTTTTATTTAAATTTAAATAAAATAAAAATAATTCATACATTGCATGAGTAACAAGCTATTAATTATATAAATTAATTGAATTAAAATTAAAATTTAATGATATAATTTTTAAAAATCATAACAAAATTATTATTATTATTATTTCTTAAAGATATACTAATAATTTTTTACAATGAGATATATACCTAAGTGTTAAAAGAGAAAAACATATTATTACTATAAATAACAACTTTATAATTATAAACTAAGATCGTTTGAAATTTTAACTTGATTATTATATCTATCTAGGGTTGATTAAAATGAAAATCCTAAATTAAGGATAACATTAAACAATTTTTTTGTAAAATTAAAATGGGCCTTGAAGCCCTTAACCAGCAAGGTTAACGTTAAATATTTAAATTTTGATGAAAGATGCATGATTATAAATGAATCAAATATAAATGAATAAGTGTATGTTCATGTTTATTCATTTATTTTTAAATGTGTTTGTATTTGATTCGAGTTTATTAAGAAAATGACTATGTTTATTTGTTTAAATAATATGTTATTCATATTCAATTCACGTTCGTTTAAATTAAATTAAACGAGTTTGTTTATGAATATTAAACGAATATATTCACAAATATATATATATATATATATAAATGAACACATTTATGAACAACAAATAAATCATAATAAAACAAATTTAAATAAATAAATCTTAAAAGAACATGAACAAATATAAATAAATATAAATAAATTTTAAAATAAAAGATAAAAATATAATTTTATTAATATTATTATAAAAGAACAATAAATAAATAATAAATAAATAAATTTTAAACGAATCATAAATAAATTTATTTATAAATATAAATAAATAAATAATTATTTATATTTAATTTATTTAATAAATAAATATATAAATGATATTTAAAATTATTTATTAAATTTAATAAACAAACATAAATAAATAAAAATCAAATATCTTCACGAAAGATAAAAACAAAAAAACGAATACGTTCATGAAAGATACGTGGAAACCTCCGTTCGCAAATGATTCCCCGACGCCCACCAAAAACTAACGTCTCCTCTAAGTTTTCCACTCTCCCAACTCTAATCACTCTATTTTCGAAAATCCAACCTTCCTAAATCTTCCAAATTCTCTCCTCCCGCCTATTCTCTCCCACCGAATCCCTAATTCTTCCATTTTCACCAACTTTCCAGGAAAATCCCCCTCGTTTCCACCCTCTCAAATAAAACCGTAACCCTAATTATCATTCCATCCAGATTCCCAATACCCTAACACTTCAAATCCAAAAGAGTGAAAACCCCAAACCGAAAAGTCAAAAACCATGCCGTCGCTGACTTCTCCAGGAAAAATACTCCGCTTAGAGCTCGAGAACTTCAAGTCCTACAAAGGCCTCCAAACTATTGGTCCTTTCTCTGACTTCACCGCCATTATTGGTCCGAATGGCGCGGGCAAGTCCAATCTCATGGACGCAATCAGCTTCGTTCTTGGAGTCCGAACTGGTCAGCTACGTGGGGCCCAACTTAAAGACCTAATCTACGCTTACGACGACCGCGAAAAAGAACAACGTGGCCGACGCGCATTTGTGCGATTAGTTTACCAACTTGCAGGTGGCTTCGAGCTCTGTTTCACCCGTTCCATCACCAGTTCCGGCGGTAGCGAGTACCGTATCGACAGCAGCGTTGTCAACTGGGATGAGTACAATGGGAAGTTAAGATCCCTTGGTATTCTCGTTAAGGCGCGGAATTTTCTTGTTTTTCAGGTAATTTTGTTTGTTTTTCTTGGAATAGGATTTTTTTTTGGTGTGGAAGTTAACGCTAATTTATAAGATATAATGATATAATTTTGAGAAAAATTTTCGTGGTTTAGGGTGATGTGGAGTCCATTGCTTCAAAAAATCCGAAAGAACTTACGGGCCTGCTGGAGCAAATTTCCGGTTCTGAAGAACTCAAGAGAGATTATGAGAACTTGGAAGAGCAAAAAGCTAGGGCTGAAGAAAAATCAGCTCTTATTTATCAGAGAAAAAGGACAATAGTGATGGAGAGAAAGCAAAAGAAAGAACAGAAGGAGGAAGCCGAGAAACACTTTCGCTTGCAAGATGAGCTGGTATAATTAAAATCTTTGATTTGTATAATTTGCTTGTGTTTACTTTTTACTTTTTTAGACACTAAGCTGGGTTGTTAATTTGTCCTTTTGATGGTCTAAAAAATTGTGCAGAAATCTTTGAAAAAGGAGCACTACTTGTGGCAATTGCTTAACATTGAGAAGGATATTGACAAGATTACAGATGACCTCAACTCTGAAAAGAGGAACCGTGAAGATGTGATGCATGAGCTAGAACATTTTGAAACTGAAGCAGCGAAAAAGAAGAAGGAACAAGCCAAGTACCTAAAAGAGATTGCTCACTGTGAAAAGAAGATCTCTGAGAGAAGCATTAGACTGGATAAAAGTGTGAGTTCTATGAAAGTCTTTTTTCTTGCGAGTCAGTGCAAACTTGTACTGTTGGAGTTGAATTATTGGTCTATGTTGGAATGCCTGTTTGTCAATTAGTTTTGATTAAGCTCCTTGGGGACTATTTCTTTAGAGTGTTAAGTTGGGGAAGAGGGTTTTAAACTAGCGACCTTTTTGGGGATAAGATCATGGCTACTACAAGGCTATTGCCTAGTCCTTGAATTTTATGGTAACTAATGTTGCTTCTTTTCAAATATAGTTGGGACTCCTATTCCAATTAATGATGTGTTGATCTCAGTTTTTAGTAGATCATTTCTAGACTAAGCTTAACAAGTTATTATGGTCCAGATACTTGAGCACTTTGAAAGTTATTTTGGCATGTGCCGTTCATGAGGCGAAATGTAGTCCTGTTCCTTGGCCATCTCTCACATATTTATTTGCCTAAGTGCTTGCATGGACAGTTAATGTAGGATTTGCTAAACAACTCAGCTGTTATTGTAACACTTAAAGGGCACCACCTGCCACCATCCTCTTGCAAGGCAAGATGTCTCAAGTTGGAAGATGATGGATCAACGGTTGGTATTTGGTAATCTTATGACAATGACATGGTGTTGGAACTATTGGCATTTATGGTGTAAGCTTCCATTGAGAATTTGAGAATCTGGGTTGATTAGGGTGTTCAAAGAAGGATTAAGCTTCTCTTTTTTGTCTCTGTGGTAAACATAATTTAGATTGATTTGGCCAATTAAGCTAGGGAAAAAAAATATTTTGTGACCTAACTTTGGAAGCGATTCCCTGATGATTATCTCTTCAGATAAGGTGACTTAACTTTGGCGCAAATTGCGCAAGGCCTGTTGCACTTTCACATACCAAAAGATGATGGGAAATTTGTTATTGGCTGTGTCAATCACCTGATGTTGGCTTCAAATTTCAGTTTCAATGGGACCTCACATGTTGGAAATTATCTTGTCATTTTTATCTATTGTATATTTAATTTTTGGTAAATGTTTTGTATCTTATGTGTTTATGGATACTAGAAATTGTGTGTTATGTCTTCCAGATTCTTAGTATTCTAATTACGTAATGGGTTTTGACTTCTCAAATGACCTTTCCTTGCTTGCCTTTTATGCGTAGTCCCTCATTTGAAATGTGTATCGTATTAGTGACTGTGCTTAGCATGGTTATTCACATATAAGAATAGATATTTTATGGATTAGGATGGAAATATCTGATGGATGTGACATAGACATGTGCCACAAATGGCTTGAATGGCATGATCTTTGTTGAAAATGTTTTTTTAATTGTGTATAAATTTTTTTGCTTGTACATTTCTAATCATTACTTATTGTGTTGCTAGTTTCCAAACATTAATTATCTGTCTATATATCAGTAATATTAATGCATTGAATAGAGGCTTGTAACTTAGTTTTGTTTTTGTTTTCTTTTTTAATTTTCCCTGAGTGCAGCAACCCGAGCTTCTGAAATTAAATGAAGAAATGTCTCGCATCAATTCAAAAATCAAGAGTAGCAGAAAGGAGCTTGAAAGAAAAAAAGAAGAAAGGAGGAAACATGGTAATGATATAAAAGAACTACAGAAAGGTATACAAGATCTGACTGGAAAGCTGGAAGCCTTAAATGAAAAAAGTCGTGATGGTACTGGAAAACTCCCTTTGCTTGACAGTCAACTTACTGAGTATTTCCAAATGTAAGTTCTTTTGGTTCCTTATGAGACAAAATTCTTCAGTTTCTTTGCTTGCATAGATTTTATCGTGGCTGAAATATCAAATACCTATTTTTCTCTCAAATTCAACCCAAGGATTTGTGGTTATTGTCCTTGACTCCTGGGTCTTTTTTATGATAGAATTTTCCAGTTTTATTTGCCATCTACTTTGCTGGATAATTGTTAATGTTTTTCTTTCTTCCTTCTTTTAGCACATTTCATTAAAGAAAATTTGTTAGCGTAATATTTTCTTTCAAGATATATATATATATATATATATATATTTTGGGTGACTAGAACCGGTATCTGAGCCTTAGTTAAGTGAAATAGAACAGTTTCTGAAACAATTTTGTAGAAGAAACATTGTGTTGAGTCTTTGTTCTTTTTCTTTCTTTCTTTCTTTCTTTTTGTGTGTGTGTGTGTGTGTGTGTGTGTGTGTTTGGAATGGTGATTTTTATGATAATTACCCCTTTCCTCTTCACAAATATTACAAAAAAGGGAGAGAAGACCGGCTCTTTGAATATTTAAGAAAAGCCATTGCGTTTTGGCTTTAGATATCACACAAGTCATCTTGATTTAGTGCAGAGAAAGCAGTCTGTCTACCTTTTTATGTCATCAATTCCAAGTGTCAATACCAAGTCGACCTTGTTTTGCTTATTCCTATAGATTATTCTTCTGGTAGCTACTATGTTCGTTATAATGACATATTATTTGTCTGATTATGGTTGATCAAGAATTGGCTTTATGGTTGTTAACTTGGTTTTGATATCAATTTTATGACAATTCCTTATTGGTGGCGGTTGTTTGTGACACATTTTTGGGAGAGGCATTTTGTTCTTTATATAGTATTGTCTTGAAAAAGTAAGTTCAGGCAGTTCTCATAGATACATTGTCTCTTGGATTGCCTCAAGTGAATTTTAGAGTTGAAACTGGATCAATGATATTCGCAGAAATTTGGTTTGCTTGTTGTTGATTGTGTTGTGCATTATTCTTTTCTGTTTGATAGATGCAATCAGTGAGGATGGAGTGCATATTACATTTGTGTAGCTAATCAAAGCGCAATTTCTTCTTTATTTCCAAAGTGTTGCTTGAAGTTGCTGTTGTTAGTCATGGTAATGATTTATCTGGTTTTCTGCAGGTTGTAGTAGGATCTTTTTGTTTCTTCCATGATTTAAAATTTCCCATAAACTCTTATAAGTAGGATTCATCATTCATTGGTTAACCTTGTTTGAATTATTGAACTTTTTTTGTACAAGGTGCCATTGTAGTCATACCTTGCAATTTGTTTTCATTTGACCTAATTAAATGGTTGGTGATGTGTAATTATATACATATACATATATATATCTATATATATATATAGAAATAGATATAGATATATCTATCTGGGCATGTGTCTAGTATTCATTTGTGCATGTAAACTAAACTTCATAAGTTAGAAGTGAATCAGTTCAAATCCTGAAAACTTTCTATTTACGGACGCAATATTGTGGATCTTGACGTTTCAGTAAGGAGGATGCTGGGATGAAAACTGCAAAGTTAAGAGATGAGAAGGAGGTTCTGGATAGGCAACAACATATTGATATTGAAGCTCAAAAAAATTTGGATGAAAATCTTCAACAACTGAGTAATAGAGAGCATGAGCTGGAAGAACAGGAGGACCAAATGCGAGCTAGACTGAAGAAGATTCTTGATACCTCTGCTAAACAGAAGGATGAGCTTGCAGATCTGAAAAAGGAACTACGAGAAATGCAAGATAGGCACCAAAAGTCCAGGTTATTCAAGTTGATGATAATATTTGGCTGCATTAGTCTCATTCCTCCTGTTTATTTTCTGTAGTTACAATCTTGAAATGCCTTGTGCTTATTTAAGATGCTTTTCCTCCGTCTTTGAATTTTGACATGCAGGTCCAAGCATGAGAATCTCAAGTCCAAAATTGGTGAAATAGAAAATCAGTTACGTGAACTGAAGGCTGATCGATATGAAAATGAGAGGGATGCTAGGTTGTCTCAAGCTGTCGAGAGTCTGAAACGCCTGTTTCAAGGAGTTCATGGTCGAATGACTGATCTTTGTAGGCCAACTCAGAAGAAATACAACCTTGCTGTAACTGTTGCTATGGGCAGATTTATGGATGCAGTTGTGGTAGAGGATGAAAATACCGGAAAGGAATGTATTAAGGTCTGCTAATTTGTTGCGTTCTCTAAGTAATCTTTTCATTTGTTAGATTTTGCTGTTAACAACATTTAATACTTGCATCTAAGTATTTAGACCCTTCTTGAACTGTGTGAAGATGTCTGAGCAATAATATACGTGAGTGCTTATATGTGGTGAAAATCACTCAACTGACTGACTTTTCTTTCTTTGTGTTGTTAAAACTTCTTTTTTCCAACAATCTTTTAAAAATGAAAGAAATATATTACATAGTAGGAAATGGGAAAAGCTCCCTTGAGGCATCTGTAAAAAATTGACAGGAGCACCATCATTGCAGAGGAATGAATCCCACATAACAAGAATGTATATTTCATCATTACTGTTATTGTTCATCATCTTGAGTCCTTGTATACTGGTCAGATATTATGGTTGTAATGCAATATGCATGTAATTAGTAGTTTGTGTGTCTGAGCATGATCTTGACTTCTGATTTATACTGTCACTTCCTCCCTGAACCCCATTTTTAAAGAGTAGAAAATAAGAGGAAGAAATAAATGGGATAATTGAAATTTAAAATTGCTATTGCACATTGACGATTCATGCATGTATAAAATTGGTTCCTTTACTGTCATCCTTTTGTGTGATTATAAGAAAGAAGAGAAAATGGAACCGATAGAATTGTTGGGTTTGTGATATAGTCATATAACAGTATGTTTGCAATTGCAAGGTTTTTTTTTTCTTTCAATATTTAATGTTGTTCTTATATAAGTCTGTTCTTGTTTTTTTTCCTTCAGTGTCTAATTAATTTGATTGGAGTTGGTTAACATATAACAGTATGTTTGTAATTGCAAGTTTTTTTTGATCTTTTTTCATTATTTAATGTTGTTCTTATGTGAGTCTGTTCTTGTTTTTTTTTCCTTCAGTGTCTAATTAATTTGATTGGAGTTGGTTAACACTTATGTTTAAGCAAAGTGGTGGTTTGATTATTAATCATGATTGTTCTTTACAGTATTTGAAAGAGCAAAGGCTTCCTCCTCAGACTTTCATCCCTCTTCAGTCAGTGCGTGTTAAGCCAATCGTTGAAAGGTTGCGCACCTTAGGCGGCACAGCAAAGCTCATCTTTGATGTGATCCAATATCCTTTGCCAAAGCTCATGTTATACTTGTTTCTATAATTGTAGGAGAAACATTTGTACATGCCATCCTGCTTCACAATTTACAGAAGAACTTCATATGGATTTATCTTTTATAGAGTTGCTGAAAACTCCATACAACTGGGGCTTTATTCCCCTTGGATAGCTAGCTTTAACTTTTGTAGCTTTCATTAAAACAACAATTATTTTCTGTTACACACTGATTCTCTGGGCACTTGATGTTTGGTCATGATACATTTGGTTGTTTCTGGCAAGCCACTGATGGAGGCACACTTTACCTTAATCACTTAATTCCGTCACTAATGGATTTGGTTATGTTGTTGGAATACCAGGTTGTGCTTCTTATAAGCTTAGAATTTGATTTGATTTTGATCTTATCTGTCTTTTCGGTCCATTTGCATTTTTTGCTTTGTTTTAGTGTGTAAAAGAGGCATGTTCTTGTTTTTAGTGTCAATGTACCGCCCCATTAAGATATCTTCTGTCCCGTAGAACTGTGTGGAAGGTGTTAGGTAAAATCTTGGAGCATGTGAATCTGGGGCTTCTACTATGGTCGCCTGTGAATCTTAAGTTGGTTGGAAAAGTAAGAAATGCTTATCATCTAGTTTATGAACATGATGGCAAGAAAGTGTCTCATTAAGGGATGGTATGGCTGATGAAACTCTCAGCTTCTTGGAATTATGATGGTGGCTTTCATTTGAGTGCATTTTTCATAAGTTACTATATTCTTTTAGTTGAATACATATGAGGAAAGGTGTATGTATCCCAACATTGGCTCAAGAAAGAGCATAATAGTGGTAAGCATTTATTCTGAGAAACTGTATGATGTTATCTCCATGCATACCTGTGTTTAGAAGACATGTAATGGGAGGTTTTTGGTCTTTATTTGTTCCTTCCTCAACTGGATGCTGCCTTAATCTGTTCTTTTTTATCATATATAATAAAAACTATATCTCCATTAACGAATTTGAAAGGAAAAACTGAAAAGGAAAACAAGCATCCATATGCCTCTACATCTTGTATACTTAACATTCATAAATTTGATCCTGTTTTGGAGAAGGCAGTTCTTTTTGCTGTTGGGAATACTCTAGTTTGTGATGATCTTGAAGAAGCGAAGGTTCTTAGCTGGACTGGAGAGAGGTTTAAAGGTGAATTTTTATTTTCCTTTTCATTTTGTAGTTCTTGATACCTTTGTATAGAATTCAATATTAATCTATAAATTTGTATTCATGCATTAGTTGTAACTGTTGATGGGATTCTACTTACAAAGTCTGGCACAATGACTGGTGGTACAAGTGGCGGAATGGAAGCAAGATCAAACAAGTGGGATGATAAAAAAATTGAAGGTTGGTTTCATACTTAATTTATCCAAGCCTTTTATTATAATATTAACTGTTACTATTTTACAGGTCTGAAAAGAAAAAAGGAACAATTTGAATCAGAGTTGGAAGAGCTTGGATCGATTAGAGAGATGCAGCTAAAGGAGTCAGAAACATCTGGGAGAATCAGTGGGCTTGAAAAGAAAATTCAGTATGCTGACATTGAGAAGGTAGCTTGACCAACTAATATATAGAGTGACTCCCTATCTGCCTTTTAATAGAATGCTTTTTTTAAGGGAAAACATCTTTCTGTAAAGGTGGTATTTGACATTTGTATATTTGCCATTCTTCTCTGTATATAGTTTAAGAGCAGAGATAAATTTTTTTTATCCATAATGGATACCATCATGGTTTGTTGATTCCGTTGATCACATAGGTAAATCTGTATTCATTTCCTGTTTTGAGAAAGTAATATGTGCAGTTTAAAGTAAACTGCTGAAAGTATTTTAATCTTATTCATAATGGATACTATAGTGATTTTCTTCATTGTGTTGATAGGTAAGTGCTTTTATTTACAATTGATCTTCATGAGATACATAATATAAAATGTTTTTGTTGCAGAAAAGCATAGAAGACAAGCTAAAAAACTTGAAGCAGGAGAAGAAGAATATTAAGGATAGGATTGAATGTATTACTCCTGAGGTTCGGAAGGTGATTTATGATGGTAACTATGCTTTTAGTCTATCTATGGTATTTTGTGGCTTCTCTTATGTGGTCTAATTGCTTGCAGTTAAAGGATGTGATTGATAAGAGGAGCAAAGACATCATGAAGCTGGAGAAGAGGATTAATGAAATTATTGACCGACTCTTCAAAAATTTTAGTCAGTCTGTAGGGGTGGCAAACATCCGTGAGTATGAAGAAAATCAGCTCAAGGCTGCCCAGAATATGGCAGAAGAGAGGCTTAGCTTGAGCAATCAACTCGCTAAGTTGAAGTATCAGTATGTTTTCTCTCTCCATCTATATTTTTCTATTATAAGCGTCTCCATTGCTGTAATAAATCTTTATTTGCTGATTGAAACCTCCCTGATGACCCATTAGTGTATTCTGGAAAATATTTTTGATGCCTTCTCAGTTGGCTATTCTAATTCTGAAAAGTTTTCTTACATTCTTCATTACATAACGGCTACTGGAGGAGTTAGCATATCTATTTGATGTAAACAGTCAAATAGCATACTGAAGTCCAGACTTCATAGTAATTTATAACTCTAGTTTCAGTTAGCACGTCGCTTCTGTCATCGTCTACTATGATGCTGTGCAAGAATGTGGTAATACGGCATACCTCCAAGAACTAATTATACACTGAAAATAATGTTAGGAAATTAAGAAGAAGAGACATGCTCATCTTTGATAGATTTTCGGCCAGAAGAATAGGTTGTAGTTGCATTACACTGTTGCCATACAAATCCTTTGCCTATGTCAAATGTTTGAAATCACCTTGTTATGCCAGCTTTGTATGAACTGTGAATGTATAAGCACCTAAAAATTGCTCCCTGTAATGCCTTATAGGGTGAAGAGACCCTAAAATTGGATGGAAATGAGCTATTTTTTACTCTAATATCATTTATGCTGAATTAGCTAGAAGTGAAAACCTAAAGAAAGGTAAAACCTTTTGGGTAAAAAATTTACAAGGTTAGCATTCACTAACTAATAGAATTTTTGCTAGGCAGTTCTTTAGATCAGATTATGACATCTGGTTTTGGTGGGCATACTGCTGGATTAAGCAGATGTCTGGTTTGCCTGTGATTATTATGATAGCATCTTGATTTGTTTTTGAGACTTTGACGAGAAACTGATGAAGAGTAAGAGTGGGGATTTTGTTTTTTTCCTGCTTTACAAGGTCTCAACCTTTTATTGTTTATGGTATAACATGATTACATCAGGAAACATGTAGATCTCCCAAATGTAGCTTGTCATTAGACCTTATTCTAGCAAGTAATTTTATTTCAAAATCATCCTGCATTGCTGCTCTATGGCATAGCAAGTAGCAACTGCTGATTGACACTTATTCTTCTTTCTGACTTTTAGGTTGGAGTATGAGCATAAGCGAGATGTAGAATCAAGAATTAAAAGGCTGGAATCTTCTCTCAGTTCCTTAGAAAATGATTTAAAACTGGTTCACAAAAAAGAGGCTGAAGTCAAGTTGACAACAGAAAAGGCTTCTGAAGAAATCAATCAGTGGAAAGAAGAAGTAAAGGGTATGGTTTTGTCCATACGTTCTATGTGAAGTTCAATATTTTGCCAGTAAATTAATCCTTTCAATTATTCTTCTAATGAAATAAACTTTTATAGTCGCAAACTTTTACAGTTAACCCTTACATGTTTTAGAAACTTGACAGTTGGATCTAATAATTTACTTATGTAGATTATGCTGTGCCATGTTTTCAAGTGACTCAGTTCTCTAGCATATTATATGGTAGCAATTGCAACTGCAGTAAATACATACAGAAAAATTTAGTTTCAGCAATTTAATGGCTGTAGACTGACATGGATGATGCACGTGAATAGATTATTCTACCCAGCAATTGAGTTTGTGAATGCCGAAATAACAAATAATTGAGAGTGGTGTATGACTTCTTGAGACTTCCTAACTTGATTCTTTATAACAGTATTTCTTATCACAAATTTCTAATATAATTTCTGAGAGTTTATTAGAATTGTAAAGTGAAATTGGTAACATTCAACATGGTATATGGTTGCTGACTCATAGCAAATAACTCTTATGATGGTTTTTTGTCCGCTTGAAGTTCTGAAAATATTTGAGGTTCCATTGCTACTTTCTTTTGGTTCAGTTATGCTGCTTGTCTCTCTTAACATGTGCAAACAACCCTGCTCCTGTTCAATGTATATAATTTGATGTCCTTTTATTTATCTCTATTTCTTTTTGGTAGAGTGGAAATCCAAGTCAGAAGAGTGTGAGAAGGAAATTCAGGAATGGAAGAAGCAGGCTTCTGCAGCTACAACAAGCATATCCAAACTTAATCGCCAAATAAATTCTAAGGTCCAAAGATCTTTTTTTTCCCCTTGCAGTCAGATTCTTGAATATGTCTAATGTTGAATTAAATTGACCTATAAATCTCTTTCCTTGATTTACAGGAGACTCAGATTAATCAACTGGATGAACGGAAGCGGGAAATTATTGAGAAGTGTGACTTAGAGTGTATTGAGCTTCCTCTCATTGCAGATCCAATGGAAACTGAATCTTCAAATGGGAAAGAGTTTGATTTTAGTCAGTTAAATAGATCTCTTCTGCAGGATAGAAGACCTTCTGATCGGGAGAAACTTGAAGCAGATTTCAAACAAAAAATTGATACCCTGGTGTCAGAAATTGAAAGAACTGCTCCCAATTTGAAGGCTCTTGATCAATACAAGACTCTTCAAGAGAAGGAAAGAGATGTAATTGAAGAGTTTGAAGGAGCAAGAAAAGAGGAGAAGCAAGTAGCTGACGCTTACAATTCAGTAAAGCAGAGGAGGTACTAAACCATTATAATGTTGCAACAACTCTGATCTTAGTAACAAAAAGAAATTAAAATAAATAAAGATAAATGGTTTTTGAAATCATTGAAACCTAGTGAAACTTAATGTCTAGGTAATCTAATAATGTATGCGATGGCACTTTAGTTGTGCTGATTTCTTGATAGCTACTGGTTCAATGGATTATCACTGACAGTTGGATCTAGTAATGGTTAAGGAAAGCTGTTCTGCCTGCAATATCTGCTCAAACATTTTGAAAATTTGCTGCTTGACTCGTTTCTTAATGATTATGCAGATACGAGTTGTTCATGGAAGCTTTCAACCATATTTCTAGTAATATCGATAGGATTTACAAACAGTTAACTAAGAGTGGTACACATCCATTGGGTGGGACAGCATATTTGAACTTAGAAAATGAGGATGATCCTTTTCTACATGGCATCAAGTACACAGCTATGCCACCAACAAAGCGCTTCCGGGATATGGAACAACTATCTGGTGGAGAAAAAACAGTTGCAGCACTTGCACTACTCTTCTCCATCCACAGGTGCACTTCTGAGATTTAGATTATTCATTCTTTCCCTATTGCTGTAGGTTGAATCTGTTGCAGGAGATGCAGTGTGTTCAATTTATTACTTTTGTACCTTCTCATTTTAGTTTGATGTATCTTTCATTAAGTTTGACCTGTTATTTTCCTATTAGCAGGGTCCTAAAATTTCCCCTTCATTTTCTTTTATTTAAATTGGATTTTGTTACTGTTCTTCCCTTTCCAAGTTGATTCTTTCCAGTTAGTTGTGTGAGCACATTCTTTTTAAAATTTATAAGATGATCTGATGGATTAAGTTCCTCAGGAAAATGGGTAAGTTATCCAGATCAGAGAGGGTTGCCCTTCCATTTTATATGGTCTAATGTTGTTCTCTTACATGCATGTGTGGTTCAGCTACAAGCCTTCACCCTTTTTCATATTGGATGAAGTGGATGCTGCATTGGATAATCTAAACGTTGCAAAGGTAGCTGGATTCATCCGTTCAAAATCATGTGATGGAGCAAGGGCTAGTCAGGACAGTGAAGGGGGCAGTGGTTTCCAAAGTATTGTGATATCACTTAAAGATAGCTTTTATGACAAGGCTGAGGCTTTGGTTGGGGTTTATCGGGATTCAGAGAGGAGGTAAGTTCTTGACACCACACCTTGTCCATAAATCCAGTGAAATTTGCAACATGTCTAGTACACCAGCATAAATATACTTTCTCATTTTACAGCTGCTCGAGAACTTTGACTTTTGACTTGACCAAATACCGGGAGTTATGAACGCAATTGCAGATTGTAGCTTGTAAATAATTTGTTCTGTAAGTAACCTAGTTTAGCACAATCTTGATATTACTTGAATATACTATGATTTTCGTAGGATGTAGGAATGTGGAAATGAATGCCAATTGCTAATTAATCTCTAGGTTTTTGTATCTGAACAAAATGTTTGGTCCGTCCTGTGTCCTAACTACTGAGTTGGATTCTCTCTCTCTCTCTTGCATGTGCTCAAGACGTTGCATATTTTTGTCCTTGAATTTGCAAATAGAATGAAGTCAAAACGTACACTAACCTCTCTGAACCTCCCCTCTTAACAGTTTCTTTCCATCTCATTTTTGTTTCAGTCTAATGCAAGAATACATAAAACAGCCTGTTCTGAAATCATTTCCTTTTTGTAATGGTTTATATTTGCTCCTCTTTTATTATTATATCCAGGTCGAGGACCTTAACAATCATTATTGGTTTTTTTTTTTTTTTTGGCCAATCGTTATTTGGGTATTAGGTGTATTTCTAAACTAAATATTTGGTATGTTTCAATTTTCCCCGGAAATGCAATTTTTATTATCTTTTTTTTTTAATCTTTAAATGTCAAATCATTATTTACTTATTATTGTTCCATTGTTGTTTGACTATTTCTTTATATTTCGGCATAGAAAAATCCATCTCTTTGTTACATAACATTACCCTATCAAGCAACTACTCTTAATTGGCCAAAAGAAAAACGATAGTTTGTTCGGGAAACAAAGAAAGCACGTACTTTATCTTGGACAAAAATCAGTCAATACTCAAATCATTTTTTTTCCCACAAGAAAATTGCTCTTACAATACCTTTCTTTATTTGGTTCTCCTCTCTCTTCCTCTCTGGGCCTCAACGTTGAATCTCTTGAGGTGATACTCATCAGGGTTTTAGTTTCCGGCTGCCCCCTCTCTATTTTCTGGATTCTTGCAAGGGAAGAGCCCCCAACTAAACGGCAAAATGGGGAAGAAAAAAGAAAAGATCAACAAAGTCAAACAAAGTGGTAAGATTCAAGATCAAAAGATGGCCAATGAAATTGAAAACGAGATGCCCCCCCAAGTTCAAGAGGCTAATGATAAAGAATATGGAAAACCCTTTGCCAACCAAGAACCCGATGAGGAAAACTATGAAGACCCTCCATCGGTTCAAGAAGATGAAAAGAACGTTGCAATGGAAATGAAGCAAATAAAAAAGAAGGCCCTGATTGAATTTAGGAGCAGAGTTGAAGACGCGATTCTTGGGAACTATTCTTGGGGAAACATAATAACCATGTTGGCCGAAAAGAAGGCACAAAGGCAATTGAACATCTGAAAGAGATTACACTTTGGGATGTACCCTTGATGCCAAGCAAACGCCATGAAGGAACTGATATGTGGTTTGAAAGATATAGCTGATACAAGGAAGGTCGCCCTCTGTTTTACAATATATGTGGTGCTTTGAAAGACAAGCAAATGCAATGTAAAATACTTGGTTCGGAAGAGAATTCCGAAAAGTTTTTAAGATAGTTCAAGACATGGAGAAGGGTATCAAGGAACTCAACTTTGAACCCGGTGGAGCAGACTCTGTAGTTCGGATTATGGATTTAAAGAACTCACCAGGGCATCCCACAAAGGAACTACGTACCGTTTTCCGAAAATCTTGGATGTTGCTTCAAGACCATTATCCTGAGCTCATCCATCGAAATGTAAGAGCAAAACATAGCCAGTTAGGAATGATATATGTTCTTTGATTAACTGACCATTGCTTAGTTCTAAATAATTTCAAATGAAAATTAAATCGCATATTGTTCATACCATAGATAATGAAATAATTGCTGATAATCATAAATGTTCGCTTGCAGTACTATGTATACCATGCGCTTTCTTCACGGCTGAAAACTCAAAGAACGAATAGCAAGATTGTTTTTGCCAGATCAGGGAACGTCACTGAGGCTCTTCTCAATTTAGAAACGTTATTCACTTACTAGTTCTAGTTTTTCAATATCCGATTTCCCATTGTCATCACATTTGCTTCTATCTTTTAATCCAACTTTGTTCGGAAACAAGATTAATATCTCCAGAAAACCTTGCAGTTGAATATGGAGGTCTCAGAAGAAAGAATGACAACGAGTTTTTTTCAGAGGACATTAGGATCAGAGCAAATACATCGGGGCGCATCCAAATTCCAGCCCGAGTTACACGTACAAAAGCTAATCTTGTGAAAATGTGGGTCTCCTTGGATTAATCTTGCTTAATTTTATATGTAATTAACACGCTGGAATGACAATAGTTTGGGATTAAACGGTGGTGGGATGTATCGTATAAGGAGGAGTTCGTCCCAGACGATGAAGGCTCGTAAGGAAAAGAAAGGGGAAGAGAGTGTTAGAAATTCTTTTTATATTAATGAACCAGGGAAGATTGTTTTATCTATTGATAATTTCATGCTCAAGAAGAAGAAGAAGGCTCTCTGTAGATACAAAACCAAATCCACTGTTCCCATTTATGTCTTGTTTAAGAAATAGGAGTAATCTTTTCGTCATTTCCTTTCATTTCGCCTACTGTCGTTGACAGACCCAGATTAAAAATTATGTGTAAAAATGATACCCCTTGTATATTGTTGCATGGTACTTTCAATTTTGGTGGTATATAATAATATTCTTGGGTACTACTTAATAGCTATATCTGATCTCTCATCACTCATATTCTTTCATATTAAGACATGTTAACATACAGCTTTCAAGGACTTGATCTCTAAGTCACTAGCATATGCTTCCATTTGAAACATGTAGCTGAAAATAGTTGTTTTTCAGCTTGCTATTCTATTGCAGAAATGTTTTCCAATGTCTTTAATAAGAGTGAATATGATCATTAATTTTTTAAAAACACATTAAACTTTGGAGAATTTGTTTGTTCCGCTGTTAACTGAGCTTTTAGATTTCCCGATCAATGGCATACCCCACAAATAACAAGAAATGTCGGGAAGGAGGTCTTTTTGCTGCTGCTAGATTTATCTTATGGTATTGATCTTTTATAAGTTTTCCTTCAACTTCGTTCGCGTGGCCTAATGGATAAGGCGCTCGCCTCCGGAGCGGGAGATAGTGGGTTCGAGTCCCACCGTGAACGGTTTAAAATTTTAAAGATTTTTGCAATTTTGCAATCATCATTACTATGGCTAAAGCTTTAAACAAATCAAGACGCCTAACATGCTACAGCCCAGTTAATATGGCTGAAGCTTTAAACAGATCAAGACGCCTAACATGCTACGGCCCAGTTGTCGCAACAACTATAAATCAATCTTACGCCTAACGTGTCCTGGCTCCTTCCATATATTCGCGTGGGCTTCACGTGAACTTTCGTAGCCTGTAGCCCTTTGCCCTTTGGTTGTTTAGACTTGAGATTCACCTGGCTGGCTTAAGTGGCCTCAAACTCATCTAGAAAATTAAAATCACTCTCCTCCAAAATCTCAAATGGAGACATGTTCTTCTTTTGGATTCTTCTCTTTCGAGTATGGTAATTTGTACTATCCTCGGAACCTTTGAGCCACCTGCCATATCTGATTTTATGATGTGTAAGCTGTTAGGATTAAGTCACCATACAAACAGAAGAATGGCGAAAGAATCCTGACCTCCGTTTCACTCTTTCCCTTCCATTTCTCTTCTATAAATACCAGCTTCCTCTACTCGCCTCTTCACATCAACCAAATAATTAAGCAGCCTTTTCCACACTACATCATGGCCAACAAGCCTTCTCTGCTCTCTCTTTCTCTTAGTTTTCTTTTGCTCTTCCATGGCCGCCAGGCCCGGTCTTCGCAGTCTCAACAGTTCCAAAATGAGTGTCAAATTAATAGGTTTGACACCATTGAACCCGTTACACGAATTAAGTCCAAAGCCGGTGTGACTGAGTGGTGGAACCCCAATAGTAAACAGCTCAAGTGCGCTGAAGTGGCAGTGATGAGGCACATTGTTGAACCTGATGGCCTTCTTTTGCCTTATTTCACCAATGCTCCCCAGCTTGTATACGTTGTCCAAGGTATATAAAACATTTAGTATCGATTATAATCCATTTTTAAGCTCACTTTTTCAAATGCATGAATTAAGTTAAAGTTTGACCTTACGGTTTTGTACGCGATGCTTTAAATTTGTTCAGGTAGAGGTATTTAAGGCACTGTAATGCCTGGATGTCCCGAAACATTCCGGGATTCACAACAATATCAACATGGACAAAGCCATAGGTTCCAAGATAAGCACCAGAAAGTCCGCCGCTTCTGTGAGGGCGATGTCCTTGCATTGCCTTCTGGAGTAATTCACTGGTGCTACAACGATGGCGATGAGCCTGTTATCACTGTCAACCTCCTTGACATTAGCAACAGCGCTAATCAGCTTGACAATAACCCTAGAGTAACCATCTTTACTCAATCTTGCAGTAAAATCATCAATCTCCAGGTCATTTTTCTTAACTTTTTCTTCAATTGTTGTGTTTCTGATCATCCTTCTCTATGTTATAGAAATTTCATCTTGCTGGTAACCCAGAAGAGGAAAAGAAGAAATTAAGGAGGCTACAAAATCAGCAGCAAGGAAGCAGTAGCGAGAGAGAATCTGAGGAGGAGGAAGAACTAAGAAGATGAAGATGAAGACAACAGCAAATCTCACCACCACCAATAGTAGCAGAGCTCATACGGTAACATTTTCGGCAGCTTCAACCCTGAGTTACTTGCTCAAGCTCTCAACGTCGACATGAAAATCATTAAGAAGCTCCAAGACGACCAAGGAAAGACAGGGACCATGATTAATGTCAAGGAAAGACTCCAAGTTGTAAAACCACCCCGGATGTAGCATGAAGAGCGCGAAGAGAGACAGCATGAGAGACGACAACAGCAGCACGGTGGAAGAGGAAGTCAAAGCGATAATGGACTAGAGGAAACTTTCTGCACCATGAGACTCAGGGAGAACATTGCCGACCCTGAACGTGCCGATATTTTCAATCCTCAGGCTGGTCGTATAAGTACTCTTAATAGCTATAACCTCCCAATCCTCAGGCACCTAGGCCTCAGCACTGAGAGAGGGGTTCTCTACAACGTATGTATTTGAAAATTTGTGATTTTATATAGATGAAAAAAATTCACAAGTTCACATTTGATCAAAACAGTGAATTAATTACTCTGTAATTTATTATAATTTCTTGTTTTTGGTGAAAATTTTGTGTGCAGAAAGCTGGTTTGATACCACAATGGTCCATGAACGCCCACAGAATATTCTACATGCTGAAAGGACGCGCCAGGGTCCAGGTGGTGAACGAAAACGGTGATGCAGTGTTCGACGACTACCTTGAGAAAGGACAGCTTCTGACGGTGCCACAGAACTTTGCCTTGATGAAACGGGCTGGAAGTGAAGGGGCCGAATGGGTTTGCTTCTACACCAATGACAATGCCATGAACACACCTATTGCTGGTCGAGTGTCTGTCTTGCGGGCACTGCCTAAGGAGGTGGTTGCAATATCGTATCAGATTTCAAAAGAAGAGGCCAAGAGGTTGAAATTTAGCAACACAGACACCTTCTTCTTCACCTCTTCTAGCTCCAAAAGGAGCGCTGAGGCTTAAATCCAAATGACAATCGAAGCCATGTACTGTAATAAAAGAGTTTATGTATTTTCCCTGTGTTTTTTGGTTGTTAATTAGTTAGTAATTAGGTGAGCTTAGCTTATATTAGAGGATGAATAAAAGATACATAGTCTTCTTATACGACAGACTATATTATGTAAGTGGCTGGAAAGTTACCGCTTCTGTTTGTAACTTGTAATATCTACTACTTTTTACGCTAGTAATTAATGTCTACTTTTTGTTACTCTTTAACTTTGTCATCTCTTTTAATTTTTGTTTTAATTTTTTTTTTTTTGCATCAGTAATTTCGTCTCTTCGACTGTAAGTTTTCCTTCAATCTTCTATTTGATTTTATTTTTATTTGTAAAATCTGAGATAAGTATATTATTTTCTTAGGTTTATCGTGAATTTCATTAATTTTTAAAGCGGTACAAAGTTAGAATAAATACATTATTTTCTTGGCTTTATCTTTGATTTTATTTTAAAGATAATTCAAATGATAATTATTTTGTAGAATTGATATTGGTCATGTGAAAAAATAAAAATAAAATAATTAGTATACTTTTAATTTTATCTCTAACTTCAAAGGATGATGTACATCTCTTCTACAATTGTACTATAACTATCTATTAATCAAACACAAATCTCTTAGAAAATTCATTTATAAGGGCCCTTGGCCGTTGCCACCGCAAATCTCAAAGTTTCCTCTTCTTCACCTTTTAGATATTTAAATTACAAAACAGGTTTCAAGTTCAAATTAAAGTCTCAACTTAAGTGTGAGTGGCAGGCTTAGCAGAACGTTTCGTTCGGACAGCGAATCTCAGATCCCCAACACAGCAGTTTCTCTTTCAAAATGGAAGTTTAGTGCTTCAAACAGCTTAAGAAGATGGCTACTTCTATTTTACTGAGTCAACTCATTCTCCTTCTCTTCCTCCCTTGCTTTGCAGCCCCGTCATCTGCGATTACTACCAAACGACAGCCTGGGTTTCTCTACTCTAGAACCAGTTCGGGGAGATGCACTCCTCAGTAAGCTCTTTCTCTCTAAAAACCCATCAAATAATGCTTTTCTGTTTTAGTTTTTTCTCAAATACCCGGAAATCACTTCCTTGTAAACGAACCAAAACAGTTCTAAAAATCTTTTTTTTTTTTTTTCAAATTGAGACTGGGTGAGTTATGGCACCGACTTGACTCAGGGATGCGTAATGGTGAGTTTTGTATCCGCAGGTTCTGGAGCAGCGGGAGAGAGGCGTGGCCAAGGATGATCCCACAGACATCGACAGTATTGAACGTGTTCGGGTCGAGAGCGTTTGAACGGTACAGACCTGATATGACATTGTTGGAATCAACGGCTATGAATAAAGATTCGAACGTGTTCGATGAATTGCTGGAGCAGGCGAGCGCTGCCTTGCTCAACTCGTATGCCCGGAAAGGGTTTCCTTACTCGGCTTGGGAAGTGAAGACACTGATGATTCAAGGGTTGGTGTCGGAGGATGCTGCAGCCCGCCTAACCAAACAATTTTCTGTTGCTAATGATGCTTGTTATTAGTACTAGTATCCAGTAGTGTTTATCAACACCATTCACATAGTCAGATTCATAAAAGTTATATTTGGGAATGGCTATTAAAATTATAATAAAAATAATAAGAAAAGTAATGGAGAGGACTTTTTTTTAAATAAAAAATAACAAAAAAAAAAGGCTAATTTCTTGGCTAGAAATCAATTCACAATCTATGGGGAATGGGTTAATTTGATATTTAATTCTTGGGGAATGCTACGGACAATGTTCTTAGCAGATGCTTTTCAACACTCGAAATCTTATAAAGCTACTTCATTCCGATTTTTGAATTTAAAATTTGTCACCGTCTGTATCGGTAAATATTTTTGTCCCAATTTTCAGATACTTTATAATCTCTATTGTTGTGTGAATTTTTCTTTCATGAAAAGAGTGTAGTATTAGTGGAGCTTTTTTTCTTTTTTTTTTTTCTTTTATCAAAGTGATTTTTTATTAGTTTTTCTTCTAACAATTTTTATTAATGACTGAAATGTACAAGTTAAAAAAAACTCTAATGAAAAAATTAATACAAAAACCAACAAAATAAAAATTATGATATAACAAAAGGATAAAGCGAGCTTGTGAACCCCGTCTAAAAGGGAACTTTATGCCCCCTGTTAGCAACAGAATTGCCCATGAGCTTGATGCAAATGACTCAATAATAAAAAATACCGACAAAACTGTCGAACACCAACAGGAGACAAAGGTTGGAAAAGATTTCAAGAATAAGCTTCTCATGGGCATTTTAACAAACATTTTGTAGTCCCAACTAGTCACCATCCGCAAAAGTGAGAACCAACACATAAAACAAACTAGATTAAAGTAAAATAGCAAAATAATCAACAAAAGCAAAATATATAAGAAACCGAGAAGAATAGAAGCCATTCTCTTTCTAAACTTGGCGTCCTCCTAATTTCAAAATTCTCTTTACTAACTCATGGGTAAAATTCACTTCTTGTTCTTTTCAGTTTCAAGGTGCACCTGTTTTACCTTTTTAAATTGATAAATAACAATTTTTTTAATTGAACTTTTCAATATAAATTTCATCAATTAAAGGGTAAAAGAAAATTATATAAGTCCAGATAAAATATATAATTCAAAATAACAAATTAATTGGGGTTTTTTTTTTCGAATGAATTTAATCAAGTATAATGAAAAGTTAAAAATAGAAAAAAAATTATTATTGATAAAAAAGACTCAGCTTTGAACTTCTCTGCTTAGTTAAACACTTACATGCCTTTTTATAAGATGATGTGGCTTTACAAGGGCTCGTGTATCCAAAAGCGATTGTGAGAAAGAGTGTCGCTAGCATTGTTCTTTAATTCTTTTGATTTCATTCAAAATAAAAAGAGGTAGTAAAGTTTAAAATATCATTTTTTTATTTAAAATATATGAATTTAAATTTTTGATAAATCAATTTTGCAATGTTTTTTTACTTATTTTTTTAGAATACGCAATATTTGTTTTACATTTTCTATGCGTGTTCTATTTTTATAAAATTTTTTTGACTGTTATCAAAAGGATCTATTTTGATAAGAATTTTTTGACTGTTTTCGAAAAGATCTAATAATGTATGTAAATTAGATTTTTTAGACAATTACGTATTTTGAGAGGCAATTTTGATTGGTTAATAAAAATATAATTCAATGCTATTTTTTTTTAATTTAATTAATCTATTGATTTTTTAAAAAATGTAAATCATTTTAATTTCAATATATATATATATATATATAAGCATCATCTCTTTCAAAATGTTTATATTTTGTAATTATAATATCTTTAATTCATGTGCAAATTATAGGTTAAATAATGATAAGATATAATGTGCGAATTTCGTGTGATGGTTGATTAATCCGATTAGTTCATCAATGGTCAGTAAGTGTTTTAATGATGATCTCGCACATATTTCATATCTAATTTAGTGGTGGTTTTAAAAAATCTCATGAATTGACTTGGGTTACAAACTTAATTATGACTGTATTGACTGTATCTTTTAGTATAACAAGTTATTCTTTATCTTGGGATCAAATTGGTTATTAAGCAATCAAAATTGTAAGAGGTATTCTAAAAGCTATTTCAATAATAGGATCGCATTTTGTAACAAAATTAATTTTATATTTTTAATTTGAGAGGAGTTAGAGTAAATTTAATAGAATATTTGTTAGAAATTATTTTATAATTGGATTTTTAAATTTGAGAGCAATTAAAGTAAAATTTGTAGAATATTTGGTTAGACATTATTTTATAATTCAAAATAATTTTGAAAATGACATAACAAAGAAAAAAGTCAAGAAGTTAAATTAAAATCTTTTTTATCATAGAGGTGAATTTTCTCGTACTTTAGTGAAAATATGGAATTAATCCTTTATGTTAATTTTAATATGATAAGTATTTTATTTTTCACATTTTTGAATTTTCATCTAGTTATAAATGGTGTTTAAATTCGTTTATTAGAACAGAAGAGGTTGATTATCTAACTTTTTTTAATGTGCATTAAAAATTTTCATGTAAACAATTACATAAGAATGTTTCTATGGTTTATTTTAATTTTTTTCTAAATTTTAATGTTATATTAAATAAATTTTATTACAAAATTAAAATATTTTATTTAAATAAAACACTTAAATTAACTCATAATTAAGCTTCATATTTCATTAATATTTTTATCTTTTTAAGAAAATAAAAATTATTACCATGGCAATTACATCTCAATAATGGTAACAATTTCAGTGATTTGACCTTTTTGCTAAAATATAGTGATATATAATCCAAATTTTTTTTATTTTTTAATCTAATATTTTATATTTTTAATTAAATAAGATGTCATATCATGTTTTTTAGTTAATCTTAACATTTTCATTTTCTTTTAATTTTTTTATTTATAAAATAATTTTTAATAAATTTTTAATTATTACATTTTAATTAAATTTATTCAAATAAAAAATGTAATAATGAAATAGTACTAAATGAAATATTAGTGGTAATTTTAAAATACTTAATAAATTGATAAATTTGTAAATTATTTATATATGATTTTTTTTTCAAAATTTAAATTAAATAGTTAAAACTCAAAGATTTTTCGTTTAATTTCACCAAACATGAAAAATAAAAAACCTTAATATACTAACAAAAACCCTAACGTACTCAATTGGACTACTCAACTGGTGACGGCCTATTATATCAATATGTTTTCCAAGTAAATTCAAAATAAAGTTTTAGTTAATTCCATTAACCAAACAACTCATAAATTTTCAATTATTAGTTTTTCATGACAAAAAGTTAATTAAAAGTCTCATATTTACTTTAAACTTGATAATTTAAAATATGATAATAATAGAACACAAACACAATAAAAAAAAGTGATATAATTTGAAATTTCAGTAATAATTATATATGACAAATAAGATCTTTTCTTAATGTTAAGGTGAAGGCCCTAAAACCTTAAGGTTTTAGGTTAAAAAAAAAGAAGATAATAACTACAAATATGATTTAGAAAAGAGAGATACTGAAAATACTATAACTATATATATGGATTATAAAAGAGAGATACTGAAAATATTGTAACTTGTATTGCTTAAAGTGTTTTTATACATAAGTTGGAGAGACCCTCTATATATAGTTGAAGTTCTCATGACTCAAGGACGAAGATTGACTTAATACAATAATTATTACAGAGTCCAAGATTATAACAAGATCCCCATGAATTAATGGTTAGGATTGACTCAATACAATGAGCATGAATCAATGGTTAGGATTGACTTAATACAATAGTTATTGCAGAATTCAAGATAATAATACAATCCCATGAATCAATGATCAGGATTTACTAAATATAACGTCCATTAATTAATGACTAGGATTGATTTAATATAATAATTATTATAGAGTCCAAAATTATATTAAAGAGCTCAAATTTTGTAAGAACAATCTTAACTTGATCAATCTTCAAATCTTTCTAAAAGTTTCACCACTTTGAGTTTGTCGGAGCTTAATCTGTTTGTACTTGGGCCTAACTTTGCCTTTTTCTTCTTTTGTCTTTGAAAGAAGAAAAAAATTCTTTTTTTTTTACCACACTGTACCATATATATATATATGAAGAAAAAAGATTTAAAAAAAAAACCTTAGAAAATTTTAGTGAAAAAATTGGTTGATGGCTAGTAGGAAGCTGGTTCAAGATATTTTCATTACAAGACAACCCTTTTTCTTCACTTTACGTTTCAACAAGTAAAACGTTAATAGCTTGGTTCGGGAAGATTATAAAATTTTGCCTTTTTTTCTAATTAATTTTTTTAAGCAGGTGAGTGTTTGGTGTTTTAGGATTCAAATCTGGGACTAAAATTGCTATATGAAAAGTGGAAATGGGTACTAGAATAATTGACGGTTTAGTATCTTTAATGAGTTCTACAAGAAAATTAAAGGCGAAGCTAATAGGTATTTTGAAGCTAATGATACTTTTCACTTATGATAGGGTAAAAATTAAAAAAATAAGTCTTTTAATTATACTTAAAACTCAAGGACCTAAATGTATTTTACTCTAAAATTTATAATGAATCAAATTATTAAATAGAGGTTTTTTTGTAATGAACCCGAAATAGCCCAAGTCATCAAGTCAACAACCATGTTAGTATTTTTAACGATAAAAAATTGAAGGAGATCATCAAGTTAACGACCATGTTAGTATTTTTAATGGTTAAAAATTGAAGGAGTTAGTGGTTAGACTAAAATTATCAAATCAAAATAAATTAATTTTTTCAAACTTTTTTTAGGTTTAATAAATCTAAATGAGTAAAAAATCATTCATGTAATTTTGAAAATAAAGAATGAAAACTTAGTCAACTAGGTAATTAAATGTAACGGATGGTGTGGTAACAAGCATTGTAATTCCAACCTGTTTTCCAAGAATTAACGGTCTTTTATGTAATTTCATGAACATAAATAATGAAAACCCTAGTCTACTAGGTAACACAAATGTAACGGATGTTGTTAACGATCGCCATACTTCCAACGTGTTTTCCAAGTAATTCCTAAAGAAAGTTTTAGTTAATCCTATTGACAACCTATTGATTTTCTATTTATTTCTCATAACAAAAAATTAATTAGAAGTTTCCTTTTTTAGTTTTATTTTCTCCTTATTTCCTTTTCTTTGAAGAAGAAAAAAATCCAATTTTTTACCATACTTTACTATATATGTGTGAAAAAATTAGCTTTTTTTTAACAAAATAAAAACCCTAGAAAGTTCTATAAAAAATTTGTTCTTTTTAAAGTGTTTCTATACATAGGTTGTAGAAACCATTTATTTATAGTTAAAGTTCTCATGAATTAAATATTAGTATTGACTTAATACAATAGTTATTATAGAGTCCAAGATTACAACAATAGAGACCATTTATTTATAATTAAAATTTTCATGAATCAAAGGTTAGGATTGACTTAATACAATAGTTATTATAGAGTCCAAGATTACAACAAGATCCCCATAAATCAATGATTAGGATTGACTTAATACAATAGTTATTATAGAGTTCAAGATTACAACAAAATCCCCATAAATCAATGGTTAGGATTGGCTAAATACAATAAACATGAATCAATGGTCAGGATTGACTTAATACAATAGTTATTATAGAATTCAAGATAACAATATGATCCCCATGAATCAATGGTCAAGATTTACTTAATACAATGACCATTAATTAATGACTAGAATTGATTTAATACAATAATTATTATAAAGTCCAAAATTATATTGAAGAGCTCACATTTTCCAAGAACAATCTCAACTTAATTAGTCTCCAAATCTTTTTAAAAGTTTCACCATTTTGAGTTTGTTGGGACTTGATCTATCTGCACTTAGCCTAATTTTCCCTTTATCTCTTTTTCTCTTAAAAGAAAGGAAAAATATACTTTTTTTTACCACACTATACTATATATATATGAAGAAAAAAGAATTTAAAAAAAAAACCTAGAAAATTTTATCGAGAAAATTGGTTGATGGCTAGTAGGAAGCTAGTTCAAATTTTTTTTGTTGTAAGACAACCTTTTTTCTTCACCTTACATCTTAATAGGTATAACACTAATAGCTTGGTTTGGGAAAATTGTAAAATTTTGTTCTTTTTTCTAATTAATTTTTTAAGGTGGGTGTGTGTTTGGTGGTTTAGGGTTTGAATGTGACATTAAAATTGATATTTGAAAAGTGAAAATGGGTACTTGAATAATCAATGGTTCAGTGTCTTCAATGAGTTTTCCAATAAAATTAAAGACAAAGCTAACAAATATTTTGAAGCTAACGATATTTTTCACTTGCGAAGGGTAAAAACTAAAAAAATAAGTTCCTTAACCTTTTTTTAGTGGGGTAATTTTTATTTTGAGATATTATGAATATTGTATAAATCTAGAATTTCAGCAATTGATTGAGAAACTAAAATGGAAAGTAGAAGAGTTGAAAGTTAGTTAATTTTTGTTTTAATATATTACACCTAAAAATCTTTTTTTATATATTATTAATATATTTTAAGAAAAAAATTATATTATAAAGAGGTAAAATGATCTTTTAATGGAGTTAACTGATAAAAAACCTTGAAAAGTTTTAGGGTGAGATATTCATTTTTTAAACTAATGGACTTGAGTTGAATTATATTTAAAACTCAAGGATCTGAATGTATTTTACTTTAAATTTTATAATGAATCAAATTATTGAATAGAGTTGTATTTGTAATGAATCCGAAATAGACCATGAATGAAATGACCATTCTTTTCAACTAAACAAAATAAGAGATTCAAACTTAAATTCTTACGAGGGGCGAGCTTCTATTCATTTGAAAGATTAACTTTGAATCCTAACAAAATGAAAGAAAAAAATAATTTATTTGATAAACTAAAACATCAATATCACATATCATAATGAAAAGTTTTAATTTTTTGAGGTTTTTGCAAATAGAACTTATCTAAATAATTATATTAAATTAATTACTAAGATTAATTCTAAAACCAGTAAACATTGAGTTTAGTAAATTGCTTTAATGTATGTAAAATCTTGAACCTAAATTTGATTATAAAAAATATTTTAAATATGGTTTAATTTAAGGGAATATAAATATTGTTTGATGAATAAATTTACTCATATAATTCTAATTCATTTAATAAATTAATAAAAAAATAGTTTTATTAAAATTAAACAGTAACATATTTGTATCATATATTGATAGATTTGTGATAGATTTTTACTAAATTTGTGTAATTTTTTTTTCGTATGATCACAATATTATATTATAATTGTGACAGAAATTATGTCAAAATTAGTAACAAATTTTATATTTACAATGAAATGTAACAAGAAATAGTGATGAAATTGGTAACAGTATTGTAGACACTCATTTTTATTTATTATTATTTATTTTTATCTTTTTTCCTTTTCTGACACCTTTTTTGCCAATCGTCGGTAGTCGTACTGTTAGCAGCACTGATAGTCATCGGTTATCACTTTGACGATCGCCTTAACCCTAGGCAGCCAAAGTTTAGTAAAATCTAAAAAAATTTGAGATTTTGATTCTAATTTGGCTCTTTATAAATAAAGCCACAAAGGGGACCAAAAAAACCCACAAGAAACCATCTAGAAAGGAAAACCTTACAAAAATGAAAAATTAGATTAAAAAATTGCTAGTTAAAAAAAAAACCTTTCTGTAAAAGAAACCCAAGTATACCAAAACAACAAAAATAAAAACACAAATAAAAAAAAAAAACATAGCCTTTGGTAATGGGGAACCATAGCGCTAAACCTAAAAAAAATTTTTTTCTTCCCAAAACTTTGGGCCTCATTCTACGTAATTTAGGGTAATTTCTTGTAAAATTAGGCTTAGATCTGTGTTTAGAGGGTTAAAAGAAAGATTTTTGGTGATTTTATATTTTTTGGCAACTGATAGACAACGGACGACAACAGTGATAGGTGAATGATACGATGTATCGATGCTAGATTTTAGGAACAAAAGTTGTCGGGTTCTGGGTTTTCTAAAGAAAGAATGAGAGTGGGAGGGAAAAGAGAGAATAAGAAAGAAGAAAAAAATATAATTTGGCCTTTAAATAGGCCTTTCAAATGACGTTATTTTGCAGGAAAAAGATCCGCGAATTAACTTGAGTCCGACCTGGGGTTTGCGCATCTAAGGTCCACGCACCCGACACGCAACCCGACCTTATCCCTTGCTGATTGGTCCAACTGAATTGGTTGCTTGAATAGCTGAACCGATTTCTTGAATTACGAAATCGCTTCAGACTAGGATTGGACCGTCGACGTTGACTCGTCGTTGACCTACGTTGACTAGTGAAAATAATTGGTTTTTGTTTTTTTAGTTTTTATTATTTATTCCATTTATTCTATTTTTATGTTATTTTTGTATCTTAATTTATAATTTAAGGTATGTAGAAATAAGTAAAATAATGATTAAAAAAATACTAATAATAAATAAAATATGATAAAAATTAAAATTAAAATTAAAATAAAAAATGGTGATTTTGTTAAAAATATTTACACAAGATTTTTTTAAAAATATTCTTAAAATGTTAGAAATATTTTAGAAAAAAATTTAAAACATAAAAAAATATTATTAACTAAAAAAATAAAATCACAATGGTGATTTAATAAAAAATTTTATACAAAGGAATTTTCTAAAATGTTCTAAAAAATGTTAGAAAATTTGTAGATTTTCAAACAAAAATACTAACAACAATAAAGTCACAAGTGTTGATTTTATTAAAAAATATTCACACAAATAAATTTTCTAAAATAATTAGCAATATTTTTGAAATTTTCAAAAAAAAAATTATCATTAATAATAATAAGATCACAAGTGGTGATTCTTAAATTATTCTTTTCAAAATTTTGCCAAAAGTGTTGATAAAATTATTTGAACATCTTTTCAATAAAAAATAATAAAATATAAAATATTTAAATTGTCGAAATAAAGAAAATTTTACAAGAATAAAAGTCACAAGTGGTGACTTTATCAAAATTTCTTAAATAAAAGATTTTCTCAAAATAGTCCGAAAGTGTCAGAAATATTTTGAAAGTTCAACCAATAAATTTTACTTCAATAATGTAATAAACAAGAAATAAACATTTCAAAGTAAATCAAAATTCTCATCGATAATAAAATTAAGAGGGAATTACAAGTGGTGATTTTTTTCCATTTTTTAAAGTTCATACTAAAAGTGTTGGTATAAGAAAATTATGATTTACTTAAAAATATATATTAAAATAAATCTAACGATTGAGTCTCTTCAAGGAAATAAGTAATTTTTTTAAATACTCTTGAGGGAAAAAATTTTAAGTTATACTGGAAGTATCGAAAATAACTTAAAGAATTTTTTATAATAAAAATAAAAAAAAATAAAAAAAGCAAAAAACTATTGAAACAAGACCATTCTAGGATCATATAAAATTAATTGGTACCCTCTTCAGACGGACGTTGTGGGGGTGTTGTAACCTTATCCAAACATAACTGTATTCTTGAATCCAACCTCAAATTCATAAACCAAAAATAGGATTAGTGGCCAATCATATCTCAACAAAAAAGATTGGTGGCGACTCCTTGATTTTCACATCTAGCAATCGAGTCTTCGGATAAAAATTCGTTAAGACAACTTGACAACTCTGTTGGGGACGTAAGAGAGTCGAGCCAAAAAATTATATGATCCTTAAGTCTTGGTTGGATAATCTAATTTTTTTATTTTTATTATTTTATCTGCTTGATTATTTTTTTATTTGTTTATTTATTTGATATGTGTTCAAAAATCTATTCCTTCACACACTCTACGTGCATATCATAATATGAGTTTTAGACCGGGACTCTATCCTTTTTAAGAGGGGGTAGAGCACCTATGCTCTCGTGAGGTGTTAATCTCCGCAATGGCTAGCGAGATACTCTTACTTAAATTGAATCCTTTTTATTTGAAGCCTATTATGGGTGAAAATTGAAATGCCTTACTAGTTCAGCATCGACAATAGTAAGGAACAATTTAGAAACCTTTTAGCTTGTGTCAAACCTTAAACCTTGCATATAGTGAACCTTAGGGGTCTAACTTTAGGATAAAGTCATGTTTTTCCTTTTTTGTAGAAATAATCTAAATTTAGGTCACATACCTATTATTTTAAATAAGTTGTGCACTAACTTGTTTTGTCTATTTCGTTATTCATATTGTATGCTAACTCTATTCTTGTTTGCTACTCATTTTTTGCATAAGTCATGTCAACATCAATAGGTTGCATTTATTTATTTGTTTATTTGTTCGTCTATTTTCATTCATTTCATGCATGTCATTCATTTGTAGATTATCATTATTCATTCATCATGTCATTGCATAATATAGAAATCTTTGGCTTTATCTAGGTTAGTAATTCAGAAGATATCGAAAATCAATTGGAAACACGGATATGGGCCTTAAAACTCAACCATGAAGAATTTGGTCATGACCTACGAGAAATAAAAATACAACTTACCAAGTTAGTGGAAAAGCTTGAAGTAGTCCATTTTCAAGAAGCTTTATCACATCTAATTTGTTCATGTATCAAACAAACATAGGTCAAGATCAAAAGCTTTTTATAAAATTGGTGTTACAAATGCATCTGATAGCTCAAAAAAAGATCAAGTCAGGAAAGAAGCAGAAGAAAAAAGATCTTCTAACTTCATCCAGACTCCACAAATTGGTTTAAACCCAAATCTATATCCCTATCCAATTATCCTTCAATAATTCTTTTTGGCAGCCCAAACAAAACTTGCTCCCATGTAACCCCCACAAATCAGCCCAAACTCATATTATTTCTCAGTTATGAGCAGTGCATCCTAAAAGTCTGGTGCTTATCAATCTATCCAGCAATCAAGTTTTTCAATAAACCATCTAGCAAATACACTTAATTCTATTTCATGGCCCACAATGATGAGACAAATAACTACTTAACCCAAAAAATCATTAAGTAAAAAGAAAGAGAGAACCATCATTGATCTAATCCTTATGACTTATACTTAGCTATTCTTACAACTCTTTAAATACCATTTGATTGTACCATTTTCTCTAGAGCTACTAAAACCTCTTTATCCTAAATGATATGATGTCGATACTCGATACGATTATCATTATGAGAAAACAAGCCATTCAATAAAAAATTGCCTTACTTTTAAATGCAAAGTACAGGGTTTAATAAAAAATGGCTGGTTAAGTTTTGAGAATGAAATGAAGCTCAAGATTGCTGAAAGTTCATTGCCTAATTATATAAATAAAAAAACCTATCAATAGTAGTACCATGATCTTGAAGTTGAAATATAAGACCAGGCAATAGATTTTAGGATTATTTAGGAATGTTATTTGGAGATTCTCGTTATCATAATGATTTTCAATTTAAAAAAAAAAAGCTTTTATTTAATGGCATTCAACGCTTGCATCTATCCATTCATATAAATTTTGTTTGTTTGCATAAATTTGTAGCTACCCATCAACATAATTTTTAATTATGGTAATAATAGTTCAAGGGCTTGATCGTTAATAGTTTCAAAGAAATCTGGTTGCCTCTTATCTAATACCTATAGAGCAAAAACAAAATAACTGAATTGAGTAATTTAAGAAAGCTTACGATGAAATGAGAGGATACCTAGCCCAGATAAAGGGAATGTTGAAAATTTTGAATGGAAAAACAAAAAAAACCTACATTCAAAAAATCAAAAATTCTCCAAATCCTACTGGGTTTGCTTCACATTAAATCCAAGTATCCCAAGGAACACAATCACAACAAGACTTATTTTTTAAGGCACATTCTTATCTTGAAATACCTTTAGTAGCTACACAACGACAATCTCAAGGATACACTATTTTTGAAGATAAATTTGATCCAATTCAAATCTCTAATGATCCTAAAAAGCTAAAAAAATGGAAAAAAAGTTCATTTGAAGTAATAAAAAATTCAAGTACCCAAAAGAAGATAGATCTCATAGAGAAGAGGCTTCGAGTTATTGAGAGAATAGATTTTTATGGATTTATGAATCCATCAGAGTTTTGTTTGGTACCAAATGTGATTGTTCCTTCCAAATTCAAGATCCTAAAATTCAAGAAGTATGATAGGATTAAATGCCAAATGACCCATATCACCATGTATTGTAGAAAAATAGTTGCTCATGTTCATGATGATAAGCTTTTAATCCATGTATTCTAAAATAATCTTACAAGGTTTGCTGTTAGATGGTATGTTCAGTTAGACATAACTCGCATTATTTCATGGAATAAATTGGTTAAGGCATTTGTAACCCAATATAAACATATTGTAGATTTGGCCCTGGATTGTTTGTCATTACAAAATATGGAAAAAAAACCTATTGAGAGCTTTAAAGAGTATGGATAAAGATGAAAAGATACGATCATTCAAGTTCAACCATCACTCATAGAAAAAAAATCGTAGCTTTTTTTGCTAACAATCTTCAAACACCTTATTATGAGAAGATGATTGGGAATGCCATAAAAACTTTTACGAACATGGTAATTTTGGGGGATAATTGATAATGTGATCAAAAGTAAAAAACTTAATGGCAGAGATATGAAGAAATATGAGGCATCTAAGAAAAAAGACAATGTGCAAACTGTAACTCATAAAGAGCAATGAGACAGTGGTTTTGCACTATATTATTTGCATTTAGTTTACCACCCTTACTACCTGTCATAAATAATGTCTCACCAAATTTTTACCCGAACCAATTAGGGGTTTAACCAAGCTTTTGCCTCCAAACACCTATAGCTATACCCCAACCAGTCAATCAATCAAATCTTTTTGGGAATAACAAAAAGGGACAGCAAAGTAACAAAAGAAAAAATCATGTCAACTTTATTCCTATATCTTACACAGAATTGTTACCTCAGTTTATCTAGAATTAATTTTTAGAGTTTAAGTATCTAGAACCCTTTTAACCTCCTTACCTAAAATAGTATGATCCTAATACAGAATGTGATTACCATAATGAAAATTAGGGCCACTCGACAGAGAATTGTTTCACACTAAAATATAAGGTTAGAGCTCTTATTAAAGCTAAAAAAATATAATTTGGAACTAAGAGGGATCATCGTGTTGCTGAAAGCTCTTTACTTTAGAAAAAAGGTGAACCAAGGGTGTTAAAGCATTGATATGAATAATTTTGATACAATGGATAGATGAAAAATTAGAGAATGGTTTTGTGACTTTTATGGGTAACTGATGGATACTTCGTTCAATGTTACAAAGAGATGAATTGATTCATGTGACCCTTTTATTTTATTTTTCACTTCTATATTAGATATGCATACGAACTTCATGACTTGTGTGAAAGTTTGAATCTGAATGTCAATTGAGAGAGTTTTTTTTTTTCTTTTTGTCTTAAGTTTTTTTAAATATATATATAAAGAATTTTTTTTTTATAATAAAAATTCTTAAAAATATTGGTGGTCGTTATTATGAATCTATCTGAATAAAATATTCTCGTTTCTTTTTCACATTCCAAAATCACTTGAAAAACCTTAATGCTCCAAAAGATACAATTTTGAACTTTGTGACGTCTTTTGTCAAGGCAATAAACACTGAAATGATCAATTTGAAAAAAAAAACTTCTGAGTTTATGATTTTTTTATTTAATGTTGGTGATTTAATAGGTTTCAAGGCTATGCTTCAAACAAAAAGTCATTTAGACAACCATGAATACACAAATGCATCATTTTTTCGTCTGGAGGCATATTGATAGAAGAGTATGATTTTCAATTACCTTAAGATTACCTAGTTTATGTCACTATCTAAATTTATGATGATATGTGCAATCGGGACCTAAATAAAGCCTTTAAACATGATTTTCATTGTCACATAAACCTTGTTGACTCATTAAGATAAAACAAAGATTGGTTATTATATGAGTTATGAAACAAGAAGAAAAGAAAAAAAATAAAAAAATGTCGATGATTACATCATGGACTCTAGATATTCAAATGATCCCAAAAAGAGAAAAAAATAAAACAAAACAAAAAATGATAAAAAAAAAGGTGATAAAACAAAATTTTAAATTTTCAAGGAATCACTTTTTAGCACAAGTGATCATGTTTGAGATGATAAATAACTATCTTTTTCTTATCTTTTCACAAATAAAAATTTATCCATTTGCTACCCCTTTAAGCCTAATGAATCCTTCACATGATGTGAAATAATCCTTGATATGATCACCTTCTAATACATGTTTTAAGCTTATTTATCCATTCCTTCATAACCTCGAACTTTAGCCTATATTACATACCCTAAAAAGTCCATTTTGGTTAAACATGGATACTTGAATTGAAGAATTTCTTCCTTGTAGAATCTTCATTACCAACTTTGCTTTTGTCTATTTTTTTTTGTAAAATTCTCTTTCACAAAAGTACTTGAATACATGATGAAATCATAAAAAAAAAGGAACAAAAAATGGAAAAATTAAGCTTAAGGGTGAAAATATGAAAATGGGTAGTCTAGAGTGAGAATGAGATTGCAACATGAAAACTCATTGTAACTAATGATTGAGATGTGTGCAAGGGTTATCATAGAAATCTTGACCTTTCCAAATATGATCTTGAATTTACCACAGCTGGTCTTGACATTTATTAAAATACTACATTATGATACTAAAAAGGGTATCAAATATGATTTAACCACAAAATAACCTTCCAAAAGAATTTGTTGTTAAGCTTGGATAAAAATTCAATTTTCCATATCAAGTTGTGAGGTCTGTTTTAATAATGCAGACCTCAATTTGACAATTAATCATCTAAGCCATTTGAAAAAATGGAATTGCTATTCTATTTAGACATATGCATAATAATGATCACCATTTTTTTAAAGACTTAAGAGTCACATTGTTTCATAAAGGTTGACTAAGATAATTTTTTGTGAGAATTTTGTCATTAAAAAAATGTTTTTAGGGAAAGAAAATAAAATTAAAAAAAAAAATTTTGAGAAAAATAAGTGGCACTATGGAAAATAATTTTTAATACAAAAGTATGTTTAATCATTTGAGTTTCACCATAGTTTGATGGCTTATTTTCTTCAATTCCCATTCATTAAGTTCGAGTTTATCATATGCATGTTTGATTTGAAGATGAAAAAATGGAAATAAAAGTCAAGAAATCCAAATTGTGAAAAAAAAAAGCAAAAATTGATTCAAAATTAAGTAGCAAAGAAAGAATTTAGAATTGAAATGAGATGAAAAATTTTGGATTGAAAGAAAAAAAACTTTGAAAATTTAAAAAAAGGAGATTTGGGGCAGTTGTATATGTTGACTTAGTTTTCTTAAATTTTTTTTGAGAATTTTAATATTTTGACTTTGCATTTGCATCATTAGCTTGTCCATTGTTGATAGGAATGTATGCATTGGTATTTTGGAAAAGACATTTGTATTTAATGTGCAAAGAGTTTGAAGAGCTCAAAGGGGAGCTCACTACTTACAAGATAGCCATTGAGAATGACGTGATTGCTAGTGTGCCAAAGTCTTGTATGGAGATCCCCAAGCCTAAGGAGTTCAAAGGGACTAAGGCTACAAAAAAAATGGATAACTTTTTATGAGGGATAGAGTAATACTTCTGAACTATAGGCATGTAAAACAATGCCACTAAGGTAAACATTGCTTCCATTTATCTTACTAATGTTGCCTTATTATGGTGGTTGTGCAGGTGTGATAATGTGAGGTATGGAGGTGCCATGATTAAAATTTGAGATGTATTCTAAAAAGAGTTTAGAGAGCAATTTTACCCGAAATATGCCATTAATGAGATGCAGGTAAAGCTACACTGACTTATTCAATAAGGAAGCATAAGGGAGTATGTCTAAAAGTTTTATGAATTGATACTTTAGATTTTAAATCTAAGTGAGGTCAATGGTCTGTTTGTCTTCATTGATAGGCTCAAGCCATGGGTGAAGCACGAGCTACAAAGACGAAGAGTTCGTGATCTTACCAAGGCCATGACTACAGCTGAATCTTTGATAGAGTTTAAGCAATAAAACAAGTCAGAGTCTACCAAGCCCAGTAAAAGGGTAAGGACAGAAAAGATTGAGATAGATAGTTCAAGGAAAAAAATCATGATAGACAGTCCAAGAATGAAGATCAAGACCATTCAGAGAAGGATGGCTAGAAGAAGCCATCAACAGGGAAGTAAAAAGCTAAGAGGGATTAGGAGTCAATCTTATGCTACCTATATGAAGAAGGCCATATAGCACGAAACTATCCACAGAAAAAAAAGCTAGCTGCCATAGACAAAAACTCGATGAGGAGCTAGAAAAGTGGATAGTAAAGCTTGGGTCGATAGTGCTTAATATTATTTAAGGCAAGGGGAGTCGTAAGCCAAAGAGCTTGATGCATGTAGATCTGTTGGTTACGGGACAGAAGATGAATGCTCTAGTGGACACAAAAGCATCACACTTGTTTATCTCGAGTGATGAAGCCCAGAAGCTCAGACTCAAGGTGCAAAAAAAGATTGGTACCATCAAGATAATAAATTTTAATAGGGTGATTGAAGTAGCTCAAGAGGTAAAGCTACAACTCGAAGATTGAAAGAGCAAGAAAATCATTATGGTAATACCCTTGGATGACTATGAGTTTGTGATTAGTTTAGATTTTTTTATTCAGATTAATGCCCTTATTATGCTTTTTACCAATTATATTTATATTTTGGATGAACGATGCCAATCACTTATACCATTGAAGTGAGGGTCTAAGATTGGAACCAAGGTGCTATCGGCTATTCAATTTGTCAAGGTAGTGAATAGAAATGAAGACACCTTCTTGGTTACCTTGAAGTATGATGAGCCTAGGGAAACAATAATCGACACCTCTTTGAAGGTGCTAGAGGTGTTAGAAGCCTTTAGCGATGTAATGCCGTATAGCTACCTAACAGGTTACCATTAAAAAAAAGAGGTGGACCACAAAATTGAGCTAGTGCTCGAGGCCAAGCTACTAGCCAAGACTTATTATCGAATGTCTCCACTAGAGTTTGAAGAGTTAGGGAAGCAGTTAGAGGAGCTGATTAATACTGGCCATATCAAACCATATGAGGTACATATGGACGCATCAGACTTTACGATAGAGGGAGTGCTGATGTAAGAGAACCATTCGATCATATTTGAGAGCTAAAAGCTTAATAAAATTGAGTGCAAGTACATAATCTAAGAGAAAAAATGATAACAGTGGCGTATTGTTTGCGCATTTGATGGCATAACCTATTGGGGGTCGAGGTTTGTGGTCAGAACAAACAATATGGCAACTAGCTACTTCTAGATGTAGAAGAAGCTATCCCTTAAGTAGGCTTATTGGCATGATTTTTTTACAAAATTTGATTACAGTTTGGAGTATAAGCCAGGGTGGGCGAACATAGTGGCTGACGCCCTAAGCAAATCAAGAAAACTATTATGATAAATTATTTTCAAAGTATTAGATGATGATATTCGAGTATTAAAGTATGTAATTACATTTTTTCGATAGTGATAACCAAGTATTAAAGTATGAATTTCATTTTATTGATGGTGATATCCAAGACATTTTCAAAATCACTTGGTGGTGATATCCAAGTTTAAAGTTTGAATTTACATTATTTATTTACATTTGTATTTTTTTAATGGTGATATTTGAGTTTTCTTTGGTGGCAATAACTAAAGTCATTTACATTCTCTTGGTGGTGATATCCAAGTGATAAAAATCATTTATCCTTTAGTGGTGATATCTAAGTGTTAAAAATCATTTACATTTTTTCAGTGATGATATCGAGTATTAAAAGTCATTTGTATATTCTCGACAGTGATATCTAAGTGTTAAAACTAGAATTACATTTTCTCGACGGTGATATTCGAGTGTTAAATGTTGAATTATATTTTTTCGATGGTGATATTCAAGTTTTCTTTGATAGCGGTATTCAAAGTTATTCATATATTTTCGATGGGGATATTCGAGATCATTTGCATTTTTTTAGTGGTGATATCCAAGTTTCTTTTGATGATGATATTTGAAGTTATTTTTTGATAGTTCAATTTATTTTTATTGAGCTTCTGTTTAGAGAAGTCTTTTAAATTTATTTTTATTGAGCCTCTGTTTAGAAGAACTTTTCAAAATTTTTTTTAAAAAAAAGAAAAACTTTGTGTTTAATGTTTTGCCTAAACAAAATGGTAATTTTTTGGTCTTTGCCTTATTCCTTATTCTAAAAAATAGGCAAAGAGAGGTAGCTATAGACACCTATTTTATATTTATTTTTTTTCTTTGTTCCTTTTCTATCACCTTTTCTATCAGCCGTCGATAGCTGTATTGCAAGCGACCCTGACAATCATCAACCGTCACTCTGACGGCCACCTCAACCCTAGGCAACCAAAGTTTAGCACAATTCTAAAAAATTTGAGATTTTGATTCTAATATGGCTTTATAAATAGAGCCACAAAAGGGAAAAACCCACAAAAAACCATCTAGAAAAGAAAACAAAACCTTACAAAAATGAAAAAAATCAGATTAAAAAAATTTTTATCAGATAAAAAAAAACCTTTCTATAAAAAAAAAAGCAAAAATGCCAAAACAACAAAAATAAAAAACACAAAAAAAAATAGCCCTTAGTTATGGGGAACCATAGCGCCAAACCAAAAAAATATTTTTTCCTGAAACTTTGGGCCTCAATCTACATAGCTCGAGGCCATTTCTTGCAAAACTAGGTTCAGATTTGTATTTGGGGGGTTGAGGGAAAGATTTTTGGTGACTTTGCATTTTTTTATGACCAACAGACGGTGAACGACGACGACGACATACGGATGACTTGATATATCAACATTGAATTCTGGGAGCGGTAGTTATCGAGTTCTGGGTTTTTTAGAGAAAGTGAGAGCATCTGAGAGGGAAAGAAAAGAAAGAAGAAGAAAAAAAAAATCTAATTTGGCCTTTAAATAGGCTTTTAAAACGATGTTGTTTCGTGGGAAAAGGATCTATGTGTCAACTCGGATTCGAATCGGGTCCATGCACCAGACCTACAAATCGACCTTCTACCCTGTTGATCGATACGGGTGAATCGCTCTAGGCCGGGATTGGACCGTCGGCATTGACTCGTCATTACTAATGTTGACTCACTGTTGACCGACTAAAAAATTGATTTTTTTCTAACTTTTATTATTTATTCCATTTATTCTATTTTTATTTTTTTTTGTATTTTACTTTATAATTTAAGATATGTATAAATAAGTACAATAATGATAAAAATACTAATAATAAATAAAATATGATAAAAATTAAAATTAAAATCACAAGTGGTGATTTTGTTAAAAATATTTATACAAAAGAATTTTTTAAATTATTCTAAAAATGTTCAAAATATTCTAGAAAAAATTTTAAAACATCAAAAAATATTATTAACTAAAAAAAATAAAATCACATGTGGTGATCTAATAAAAAATTTTATACAAAGGAATTTTTTGAAATGTTTTAAAAATTGTTAGAAAATTTTTAGATTTTTCAAACAAAAATACTAATAACAATAAAGTCACAAGTGGTGATTTTATTAAAAAAAATTCACACAAAATTTTTTTCCTAAAATAATTAGAAATATTTTTGAATTTTCCAAACAAAAATTATCATTAATAATAATAAGATAATAAGTGGTGATTCTTAAATTATTCTTTTCAAATTTTTTTCGAAAGTGTTGAAAAAATTATTTGAAAATATTTTCAATAAAAAAAATATAAAATGTTTAATTGTCGAAATAAATAAAATTTTATGAGAATAAAAGTCATGAGTGGTGACTTTATCAAAATTTCTTAAATAAAAGATTTTATCAAAATAGTCCGAAAGAATCCGAAATATTTTGAGAATTCAACCAATAAATTTTACTTCAATAATGTAATAAACAATAAATAAACATTCCAAAGTAAATCAAAATTTCCATCGATAATAAAATCAAGAGAGAATTACAAGTGGTGATTTTTATTTTTTTTTTAAGATCATACCAAAAGTGTTGGTATAAGAAAATTATGATTTACTTAAAAATATATATATTAAAATAAATCAAACGATGGAGTTTCTTCAAGAAAATAAGTGATTTCTTTGAATACTCTTGAAGGAAAAAAATTTAAATTATATTGAAAGTATAAAAAATAACATAGAAAATTTTTTATAATAAAAATAAAAAATAAAAATAATCAAAAGACTATTCAAACAAGACCATTCTAGGATCATATAAAATTAATTGGTAACCATTTTCAGACGGGCGTTGTAGGGGTGTTATAATCTTCCCCACACGTAACTATACTTCCAAACTCAATCTCAAATTCGTAGACAAAAAATAAGATTAGTGGCCAATCGCACTTCAACAAAAAATATTGATGACGACTCTTTAATTTTCACGTCTAACGATTAAATCTCTGGACGAAAAATCATTATGACAGGTATTTTACAAGGTTGTTAATACATATCGAATAACATTTCAATTTTCTTTAAAAATGTGGTATATGTTGGTACCAGTTATTTCGACATATTATTTTGGATTTTTTAGTTTAGTATAAATATATTTATAAATATATATGAACTTGTATATTATAATCCTGGTAATAATTTACAAAATAAATAAGCAATAACTTCAAAAGTCAAATAAATAAGTTTAAAAGTATAATAAATAATATCATAAAATTTTCATGATATTTTTAAACATTCAATCTTATTATATAATATTTAAATAAATATTTTTTATGCAAATATTTAGATAAAAACAAAAAGATAAAAAAAAATTAAATTTGGTTTCATGATTGTTAAATTTTAGAAAATGAGCACAATTATTTTCTTGAAAAAAATTGAAACACTTGTGAACTTTGTTTGAAAAATAAAGTACAAAAGAAAACAAGTTCCAACAAAAAAAAATAAAGAAACCAAACTTTTAAGAGTTATTTTGTTAATTAATTTTATTTTTATTAGGTTAAAAATAGGTAAACAACAAAAAAAAAATTAAAAATTACAAAACATGTTTCACATTTACTTAGTCATGTATCAACCAAAATAAATCAATTTACTAAAATTAATTGAAATCAGTTGAAACCGATGAAAACAATCAATATTACCTGATGTCAAATTTTGTATAAAAATTTATTTTTAGATGTACCATGTTTTGGTATTATTGAAATGTATCAAAACTAAATTAACAACTATGGTATTTTATATAAGTGATAAAAAATTGTGACAGATTTAGTAATAATATATGAAAATTATTATAAAATTTTCAATATTGTGATGGAATATTAAGATAGAATATTGTTGCAATTTTTCAAAAATAAAACATTTTTTTAAAAATTCAAAATATTTTTTATATTAGAGAGACTAAATTTTAAATTTTGTATAAGTAAAAAGACTAAATTTCAAAATTTATATAAATATAGAGATCGTTTATATAATTTAATAACTAATTTTATTCATCTCAATTATTATATCAACAAATTAATCTTATATCAATAGAGTCAATATTACATTAATAAAATAAATGTCTAAGTCATCAAGTCAATTATTATGTTAGCATTTTTAACGATAAAAAAAATTAAAGGAGTCATTAAGTCAACAATTACATTAGTATTTTTAATATTAAAAAATTAAAAAAATTAATAATTAAATTAAAATTATAAAATCAAAATAAATTATTTTTTTAAACCCTTTTTAAGTCTAATAAATCTAATTGAGTTAAAGACACTTAATGTAATTTCAGGAAAATGAAAAATGAAAACCCCAGTCTCCTAGATAACCAAATGTGGCGGACGTTGTTGTAACCGGCACCGTAATTCCAACATGTTTTCCATAAGTCAAAGGTCTTTCATGTAATTTCATGAAAAATGAAAACCCTAATTTACTAGGTAACAAAAATGTAATGGAAACTGCTGAGTGGCCGTAATTCCAACGTTTTTTTCAAGTAATTCTAGAAAAAAGTTTTAGTTAATCAAATTGACAACCCATTGATTTTCTGTTTATTTCTCATAACAAAAAGTTAATTATAAGTCTCCTTTTTTTAGTTTTATTTTTTCCTTATTTCTTTTTCTTTAAAAAAGGAAAATATCCAATTTTTTACCCCACTCTACTATATATATGTGGAAAAATCAGCTTTCTTTTAAAAAAAACCTAGAAAAGTTTTATAAAAAAATTGGTTGATGGCTGCTAGCAAGCTGGTTCGAGATTTTTTGATTGCAAGACCACCCTTTTTTCGTCACCTTTCGTCTCAACAGGTATAACGCTGGTTCGGGAAGATTTTAAAATTTTGTTTTGGTTTTCTTTTTTTTTTTCTAATCTATAACGCTGGTTGGGAAGATTATAAAATTTTGTTTTTTTTTTTTTCTAAGTAATTTTTTTGGTCTGGGAATTTGATGTTTTAGGGTTCGAATGTGAGACTAAGATTGTTATCTGGAAATGGGTATTTGAGTAATCGATGGTTTAGTGTCTTCAATGAGTTCTCCAACAAAATTAAAGGCGAAGTTAACAGGTATTTTGCAGCTAATGATATTTTGCGAAGGTAAAAACTAAAAAAATAAGTTTCTTCATCTTCTTTGGGTGTAATTTTTGTAGAAATTCGGAATTTCAGCAATCCGTTGAGGAACTGAAGGGGAAAGCAGAAGAGTTGAACGTCAGGTAATTTTTCTTGTATTATAGCATGATATAGCCTTATTAGGGTAATAGGCTGAGACATACCCTTGTATGTCAAGGGAGTGCCTGAGATGGTGAAATGGCGAATGCAGAACGAAGCAGACAACTGAGCAGCTCTACAAGCAGGTCGATGGTACGTGGACAGAGGCTGAAGCTACAGCTAAGAAGGTTAGGTTCAAATTTTTCTTCTCTTCCTATAGTTCTTTCAGGGATTTGCCTGTATTATTATTTACTCAGAGTAGTTATGCTGACACTATATTATGTATCTATTATGTGTTTTCTCCGAATTACTTTTCCTTGTAATGCATATTTATGGATGTTACATAATACCCAAAAACCATTTGTAGCTTTCCTTGTGCATTTTGTATAAATAGATTTTGTGGAATTAATAGGTAATCCAGCTTAATCGACAAGCTTAACTTTAGAATTCGACCATAGCTCAGACGTTGGCTTGATTGGATCAAAATCGAAGGATGATTACTGAAAACCAACCTCCCATTGATTTCACGTTGCACAGTTCTGTTAATACATATACGCATGCACATATGTACATATGTATCTATGTTGCTTGTATGCAATGTTTTACCTTACGATGATGCCCTTAGTTGCCTCTCTTAGATGCTGCCACAGTTCAGGCAATATACATTCTATATTCTTTGCTATGTGGAATAATATGAATTGAATCAGCTGTAGTATTCTTGTCGCTACTAGAAATAGGCGCGTGTTTCATTGTTGTTTAGCTCTTGGCTGTGAGATGTGAAGAAGGTTTTTGTCTGTTTTGAATGTGAATCTTTCAACGAGCTGTTCTCTATGATGGGGATACCTAAATCATATTTGATTGGCTATTATGTTGTTTGTAGGTTTCTGCCAACGTGAAAGAGAAGATTTCAGCTGCAAAAGCGGAGGTTTGCTTTCTATTCAGATGGTTGGCCTACTAATTATGTCCATGACCATTTGTTAATAAGTTATTCCATATTCTTTTGATTTAGGTTAAGGAAACTTTTGGGATTGGAAAGGAAGAGTCTTCACAGTCAACCAGTACCTCGGCTCAGCATGGAACTGAAGTGAAGGATGGAGAAAAGGTGTCATCCGGGGAACAGAAACATGAGCAGTCTGGGTCTGGTGATACTGCAGAAACTATATTTGGAAAATTGAAGTCAGGCATTTCTTCTCCAAAGGTTTCTTTGGCTTTCCAAAGGTTAAAGGAAGCAAAGGTCATTGATTTAGCAAAGAAGGGATATGACATTGTTAAGGATGAGTTAAGGGGTAACCCAAGTAAGAGAAAGCACCTGGAGTATACTCCCCCTCCTTCATCAGCAGGTGAAAGAAGTATGAGAACTGATATTGTTGTTTTGCCATCTAAGCAGTCCCGTTGGAGTAAAAGGTGGGAGGCATTAAAGGAGAAGGTAAGTTTACCATCGTTAGTGAGTTTTACTAAAATATCACTAAAAAGTTTCCCATATTACTTATATATCTCTGCTTATGTGAATGGTCTTTTTTCTCTCGTGCATAGGTGCAAGGTCATCCTTTATTCAAGCATGTTAGCGGTTATAGTGAACCTGTTGTGACAAAGGGCCAAGAGGTAAGTTTCCAGCCTGTTGCCTTTTCTTACTCACCGTCCTTCCAGTTCTTTTGCTTACTATTTATTCTGGTTAAGATTCATGCTCTATCTATTGCTTACACTGGAGTGTCTCAGTTTGTTAAATCAAGAAAAATAAAATATACACATACTTTTCATTGAACTGGTTGAAATTATTATATAACTGAATTGGCAGATTGCAGAGGATATGCGTGAAAGATGGGAGACCAGTGATAACCCCATTGTTCACAAAATTCAGGAGTATGCTACTCATTCTTGTTGTGTTTTTATACTTTTCCTGCTACTATTTTAGTAATCTTTCAACATGATATTTGGAGTTATTCATGTGATGTTTTGGGTGCTGATTTCATAGTTCTCCTTTTGGCAGTATAAACGAAAGTATCTTTCAAGAAACAGATGCTGCAGCATCATACAAAGAAATACGTCGACGAGATCCGTATGGTCTCCTCTCCTTCATTTTTGCGTCAGTATTGCTTCAGTATTTATGTTCCATTTCTTGACATCTGCTATGGAATTCTTTGGTGCATGGATTAGGTCATTCTCTTTGCCAGAGTTTGTGGCAGAAATTCAGGAAGCAATCAGGCCAGTCCTAAATGCTTATATAAAAGTGAGTATGGGGTTCTGCTGGCTCATATTCTAGTGTTTTATCATTTCCAATAAAAAGTATGTTGCAGATGGTGGCTTTCTCTAATATAATTAGCAAAAAAATTTATACATGTAGGGAGATGTTGAAAATTTGAAGAAGTATTGTAGTCCTGAGGTCATTGAAAGGTGCAAAGCAGAGCATATTGCTTATCGGAGCCATGGTATATTTTTCGAAAACAAGGTACAATTTTGTTAAATGCCGTATGATATGGATCTTGGTAAGATGGTTATCTTTAACCACAACCATATAAAGTTTTCTGGAGTTTGTTGTAAAAAAAATGAGCACGAAAATGGTGACCTGATATAACAAAATGTTGTTATAAATTATCATGGCCTTGGTAAAAGTCAAGTAGCAGATTGTTTTTAGGATGATTTGGTTCTAAATGTATTGGTGAATTATATTCTTGATATGGACTATGAAGTGATGTTTCTAATTTGGGCCTACTTCCGCCACAGATTCTTCATGTATCTGACGTAGAAGTTAGAGAAACCAAAATGATGGGGACTTCCCCCATTATCATTGTGGCAGTATGAGTTTCTTCTGCTTCTTCAGTTTCTTTCTTGATTTTAGGCTTCTTAAGGTTTTTGAAGCTGATGCTGGCGGCCTTTGCCCTCTATATTGACAGTTTCAAACGCAGCAGATCTACTGTGTACGTGATAGAGAGGGCAAAATAACGGAAGGTGGGAAGGTAAATGAAAAACTATTTTTCCGTTTTGCCTGTATTTTATTTCATGAATATATGATCATATATTGTTTCTGTATAAAGGCTACCAGTTAAAATTGTGTATAAAATTAACTACAACAATTTGAAACTTAGGTATTCTATAAATCAGTGGGAGATATGTCAGTGTTGTGTTCATACCTTTGCTTTAAAAGATTTTGATCTTTGATTTACCATCTTGTGTGTTCTAAACATTAAGAATGTGTTGATTTAGATCTTCTAAAATTTGTCTTTTTCCTAGGATACGATTCACACTGTGTATTATGCTTGGGCCATGCAACAAGTTGATGTAGAAGAACTTGGAGAGGGTGCTCTCTATCCAATATGGAAGCTTAGAGAAATGCAACAAATTGGTGTACAAGCCCTCATCTAGTTCATTTTATGGTCAATGTCCTCTCCTATTAATGCTGGTGTTGTATGATTTGATGCCACCTGCTTTGATAATTTTTTTGTCTGCTGATTCTCTCTGGGTTTTGTTAGTTTCTCTGCCAGGGAGAATTTTAGCTGATAAATAATTTTTTCAATTATTTTTTAGCAAATAAAGGAATTTTTACAGGTTTGCCTGAGATTCTTGAATGCGGTTCAATGTATGATGGCACTTGACTTTTCTGTGCATTCAATAGGGTAGGAATTCCTAGCATGCTGCCATCAGATGGATTAACATGAACTGTTATAACTTTCCAAGAAATCTATCCAGATTCCAAGAGGCATCAAATAATGTTTCTTTATAGCATTCTTTATTCATGGTTCATGATTCTTTTGTCTATCTGATGGTTATCGAAATTGTGAATTTGAAGAGTTATAGTGCTCATTGCTTATTTTAAAGGCTTTACTGTCCCCATGCCTTACAAGCTAAAGTTTTAGCGTTTTATCTGTTAACTTGGTTTTATAGATTTCTAAAAAATGTTTTCTGGTTAATGCTAGAGTCTTAACTGCTCCATATCCTCAGAATTTTTTGGTTTGTCTGTTCTTCTTCTTTTTTGTGGGTTTGCTTCGAGAGTTGGATTCCAGGTTTGGGAATGCATCGTGCGCATTGTTTTCCCCCCTAGGAACCATTTTACTTCATGGTGCAATAATGAATAGGATAATCTCGATTTGTAGATTTTCTATGGATGTTTAGAGATTTTATGGTTTAGGTAGAAATCTGTTTCCGAAAATCAATCCAAGTTGTAGGGAATACAACATGCAGAAAATATCTCTGAACTGTAGGTCTTTACGATCAAAAGCTTGGAAGATTTGTCAGAATCCAATACACTTTTTATTGATGATAATTCAAAAGCTATACTCTTGCATGTATTTGCACTTACCTAATTAACACTCGATTTCTGCATTGAAAAGTTGAAACCTATATCTCTATCTCTGTAAGAAAGGTTGTGCTTTGAGGCCATGGTTCCGGGGTGGTCGAGACAACAAAAAAAATAAATAAATAAAGGGGAAAAAGACCGAGAACTTTATCTAACATGAGGTTTGGCTAGGAGGAATCAGCATAGCCTTCTCCTTGGACCGCTTCACTTGTTGTGCTTCTCCTGGAGAAATATTGCAAGAGTTAGTGAGGACTTGTATGGGGATACCTGTTATTACTGAGAGGCGATCAGCCAAGGGGCTCTTCATTGGCTGGCTAGATATTTTGAAGGACACGTATTCGAAAGCCATTGCTTCCGGCTCTTGTTATTACTGCGAAGAATTGAGGGATTATTTTGAAGGACATGTCGCCTTTCTGTATACTCTCATCCATTACGGCTCCTCCAGTATTATCCACGATATGTTCTTGGGCTTCACTATTGGTCACGTAAACCACCCTGTGGTCGGTCATTGACCAGTTTCGCTTTTATAATGTCTAGAACCATTGGGCTTCACCATCTATAACAATTTTGAAAAGTTTATACTATTAATTAATGAAGTGATTCTGGAAAACCATTTGATCTTTTATAATATCTAGAATCATACCAAACTTTCTCGGCTTGAGATAACCTCTTTCGGCGCTCAAGTCAAGGTATTGAAGGATTGGGAGCTTTTGCTGGTCTACGATGCTGATTCTTCCGGCTTGCCTTGACACAAAATCAGCTTCAATCTTCATGTTTTGCTTAATTCTCATGGTGCATATGATCTCTTCTATTCCATTTTGCTTCATTTCGTACTGCATTCTTTTTTCTTCCTCTTCCTGGGGAACAAAACTCATCGTTTCGTTACACTTGACCAAGACTCACTTGATTATTTTCCTTCTGCATTTTTCTCACAACCTTAACTGGAACATCGAAAGCCTCTGCCAGTAATTGCTGATCGAATCCACTCAATAAGCCTCGGAAAGTCTCTTGACTCCTTTTACCCCTCTGTCCTCTACTACTTGCTTGTCCTCCAGCCAGACCGAAATACTGTGCAATATCAAAGATACATAAATGGATTCAGGGATACTTTCTAAATGTAAGATGACAGGCTTGCAACGCCAAATACAGTAAAAAAATGGTTATCCTGAAGTTCTGGTCCAGCTGGTTAGCTTGATTGTTGAGATCAAAGACAGAAACCGCGACTAGCTCTTCTTAACCATCATTGTGGCACCAACGGGCTGCACCAGCTGGGATGGCAAGAATGTCTTCTTGGCTAATCCGACGCATCTTTTAGTGCTGGTCCATATTCTTCTGCTGGCTTCATGCTCTCTCCATCCGCTTTCTCGGCTTCTGGAGGATTTTTGTTCTGACTTATAAGTCTCTAGACACCCTGGGAAAGTCGCTCCAAGCAAGTCACTACTTGTAGAATTTATTGCAGTCATGTTAGATTCTCTTGATAAAATTTCCAGATTTTACCATTTACATAAACGTTTATTGTCAAGTTTCTGAACCTTTCAGGACATAGCGCAATTGAGGAAATGGCTGGAAGTTAGGCAAAAGAGAGAGACTTGGGTTGGATGGTGGTTTTCAGTGCAGCTACTCCAGCACATTGGAACTGCTTTTCATTTTCGTTCCAGGATTCAGCCATACCCCTCTTGGATTCAATTCGTTGAGAGGGCTGGCTCCTAGTAATCTGCTGCAGCAGACATTTCTGTGCTTGCTGAGACTGCAAGTATCGCTTCCCAACAGCAGCATAAGCAAGCAAAGAGAGGAAAATTGCAAGAGCTAGCTTGGCAGTAGTAACCATGTTAAGGAAATTGGAAGGAGGGGAGATGAGAAGGTTTGGGCCTTTGAGGTCCGTTTTATAGTGTGGAGAAATTGGATTGTAGTTAAAAAGTGTTGGGTCGGAGGCAATGAAGGCTAGTTGTTTTTGCATGTGGAGAATGCCGTGATGTTAACTAACGCAAACCACCTTGCAAAGTTGCAGTGGGTTAAACTTTTGCAATGCTAAGGGCATTTAATGCGTGGTGAAGAAGTGGAAGTTTATCCTTCAGTGCTTAACCCCCATTTGTCGAGGCTTCTTTGATTGTTAGATACTTCCATTTAACATTAATTTCTGCCCAAGGGCCGAAGGGACAAATTTTCTGGGCCTCTGAAGGATCAGCATAGCCTAACTATAGGCCCAGTGCTCTAGTCTCTAGTTTGGTCCTGATTCTTCTGTAATATTCATAGCTGGATTGGGCAACTTTGATGAGCTTACATAGCCCACGACTGTCCTGAGTTGGTTATGTTACGCCTTTTTAAAAAAAAAAAGAAATATTTTTACTATAACCTTCACGCAAGGCAAATTATTTCTCAAGCTTCATACATGCGTATATATATATATATATATATCTGCATTCTAGATTAATCCTTGCTTTTTCAAGGAAATGCAACTTAAACATGCCTTGAAGAACCGATGCAAATTGTTAGCCTTTTCTCTTTGACTTGATAGATATATTGTTGGGTATGACTTTCAAATGCTTAGCTTAACTTTAAGATATTGATATGGCCGTAAAAGGAAATTCAATCAGCTAAATATGTTTACGTCTTGGTCTTATGAAGTTAGATGTATGGTTAGGCATAAAGAAAATATGCCGCCTTTCAATATTTACCACCAATGAGTAATGATCATTTGCTTTTGTTACTTTCAACTTATAACCCAACCAACCAACCAAACCAAAGCATATTTGAAAACTTGGGAAAATGGAAATTAAGGCAAGAATTTGGATGGATTGTTCTCACGAAAATGATTTAACACAAGATGGGAGGATCAAGAAACAACAAAAATGAGAAAAGGGCATCCATAGATCTCCACCTTATCACCTTTGAGGTACCATGGGAACTAATATCATGGGTTGCATAAAGAAGGTCCTTTTTGCATAAAGGAATAGATATACGTGTGAAAAAGGCCTAGAAGAGAACCAAGTATGAAATCTCCTTAATGATCTAATTATAAAGATGACTTCAAAAAGGAAAAGTAATTAAACAAAAAGAGTAGAACCATCCAGATTCAGTGCACGAAATTTTTAGGGGTTAGGGCCAATTAGGTTTAAGGCTTTGATTTACTTGTTCTCCATGTCACCCCCATAGTTCTATTATTAGCATTAATCCATAGTCCAAATTCTCAACTTTCCTCTTCAAGAAAACTTTGTTTTTAGTATATATTTTAATTTACTCTTCTCTATTCTCTCTTTTCTTATGTAGGTTGATAATCTCATAATTATTATAAATCTTGTATATTGGATCAATTTCATTAGAGCTTCATCTTTTTATACTTCACTAATTGAAAAATAAAAGTTGTGTGTGAATTTTTAATTTTAATTATAGAAATTCAATTTATGCCGATATAAAAATAAGGAGAATATGTAAATAAGTATCCAATTGCAAATGGTTAGATGAAGGATAAATGTGATTCCAACTTGTCGGTTGAATTAGCTTAGGATCTAAGCTGGTTTAATACTATTAATTAATAAACACAGTTACTTTCCAGCTACCAGTTTTCCCATATCTGACTAATATTTCTTGTGACAAGTTGTTAGCGTAAGACCTAAGCGAGTCCCATAAAGTTGAATGATAGAGAACACGAATCATATAACAAATGGCAACAACAAAGATTCTAAGCTCTCTGTTTTATAAAGAAGCAAATTTTATTTGCATTTGCATATCTACTTCTTATCTCTCACACTCTGTTCATGTCTTGTTTGAGCATAAGGCTTCCTCCAGCCAAGAAGGCATGGAAGAGCTTTACTTCAAAACTTCAAACCAGGCTGCATAAACTTCACAAATCCAAAGCTATCAAAAAACCCAAGAATAATCGGCTGCAAACAGCTGCTTCAAAAACTACCAGGCCTTCACTTTTCCTGGGGCAACGCCTAATTCAGCGGAACAGGCGACGTCGTGCTCTTCCTTTTGGCTACCAACGCCACTACGTCTCCAAAAATAAAGCTGCTGCGCCTGTTTACATAGATAAGCTCTTTAAAGAGGCGCCTGTCACCGAACTGGCGGGGTTTATTCCTGATCAGCAAACATCAGAGAAGAGTGATGTTCAAAGGGAAAAGAATGAGAAGCAGATCATTGATCAAGCTGCTGCTGAAGAGGCAGGAACGAGCAGGGGAGGAGAAAAGATGGTGGATGAAAAATCTAGTGTGGGAGATGATATGTGGGAATCGATAGGATTGGCGTCGCCTATGCTGCACGGAATAGATGCAAGAGCAGAAGAATTTATTGCAAGTTTCCGAGCAGAAATGGAGCGTCAGGAAATTATAGCACGTAATTTGTAGCGTATATATAGGTTTAGTTATTTTCCATTATTTTCCACTTTTTTCCGTTGTCTGTAATATTCAATCGATTGTAAGAGGAATGATTTCAATGGCTTTGAGAAATTAAGAGGAGGAATAATCACTTACACTTGCGGTAACAACTAAGAATCCTTTGTAAAACCAGCATGGAATTATTAAAGGAAAAAGAACAAGATTTAAGTATGGTTTTTTAGATTTAGTTCGTTTTAATAAAAAAAAAAAAAATTCAAACTTGACTTAAATAAACCTTATATAAATTCTAAGAGGAGGATCGAACCATGTCAACCGATCAGATCGCTTCATGATCTGCTTCCTAGGAGCCCACAAGTCAGCGTCTGATTCAGAGAATGGTAACTTATTCTTGTACTAAAAATTGAAAGGAATGTACGTGTTTAAGCTGCTAATGCTTCCATTATTTTGAACAACCTGTGCCGATGGTGGTGCTCTACAGATTAATTACAAACTTTCTCTTTCTCCACACGTATTATAGCTGATAACATACGTTGTTGATTTTCCTTTTCCCCTTGGAAATCCCATTTCCTTAGCTAAGGTCGAATACAATTCAATAGGAACAAAATCTAAATGATTTTTTTTTCAGAGATTTCGGATGAATAAGGCAAAATCCAATGATTTTTTACAGTACTTATATCACCAAAATCCAGTGTTTTTCACCAATGTTTAATCCAAACGGATCGTGAGCGTTCACAATTTAGCAAGCTGATTAAAGCATTTCGCTTTTTATCAATATTTCTCCATTATGAACGATAAGCTGACAAAACGTAGGGATTGTCTCATTTTCATCAGCTATGTGATTGATTACAGTGGTGATTTTCACATGTATCATGCTCAAACGATTAGAAAACAGTTGGGCCCATGAGATTCGGATTCTTTGAACTTTTCACAAGAAAATACGCAAAAGTTTTTGAAACCAAATTTATCATGTGATCAATGGTTATCTCAACTCTCAAGATTTACGGATGACAAGCAACAGTTTAGCCACCTTTAGCTACAATATTGATGAAACCGCCCAGAGAGTTGAATTGATCATTTCTTTTTCTCTGAATTCCCTTTTCAATTTGATATGATCGAATCTTTGCCCCATAATTGCCACACATTGCTTTGAAGTCCCATTCATTTGATGATTTATGTCGTGAATTTGTTTCACTTTCTGTGATAGATGCAGTGTCTGATTTAATTTCAACCTCATTAGACTTCTCCTCTTCATCCCTTTGGAAAAGGATGTGTTCCTAAAAACCAAAATATCTTGTGAAAATAGCATGGGCTGCTCACATGTATCACACGAACTGGTGTGTCTGCTTATGGGTTTCTATTTGCTAATATTTTATACACGAGAAAAATGTTACTACCATCAATAAAGCTTAAAAATTTTCAATTATATATCCAATTCCTTGAGCATCTAAGCTAAGCAAAGCCCAGTAATGTTTATATTTCAATTGGACTAATCTTCATTTAAAACAAAAAATAAAAAGTCAGGGTTAATTACTTAATTATGAAAGTATTGTGTTTGTGTTTGACAAAAAAGCTTTTGATTTTGCACCCGAGTATTTGGTTTAGTGGTAGGTGATATATCATGATAAGCGTTCAAAGAATAGATTTGAACAGATAAGGTATATTAATTTCACATAGGATAAAAAAAAAAGTCATTAAATATATAAATATATTTGCATTGCACATCTCAATAAGTTGGTTTTGTGAAAATAGAGTAATGGTCACATAATAAATGATATCAAGGTCAACTCTGAGCTTATTTGACTCATCGTCAAAGGCTTAAGTAGAGGTAAACAAGGTGGATAAGTCTGATTATTTAATAAGATGTCGGAATAAAGCATGATGATAAAATTTGATCACGTCAAACACTCTAAAAAAAAGCAAGCATCATGATAATTGTGACGGGAACGTCATGTGATTAAATGAGAGAGAATATCACATCTATCACTCAAAGAGAGTAAATAGAATACATTAATCTTACATCAGATAAAAAAAAAAAGATCGTTGGACATATAAACATTGATGCCACACATCTTAATAAATTATAAGTGTTATATGTGACTGGTGGGAGAATGTGAGAATATCATACCAAGCACTTAAAAGAGAATAAGTAAAATGTATTAATAATCATACATCAAATAAAAATAGACGATCATTAGGCATATAATCATTGGTGGTGCACATCTCAATAAATCTATTTTATGAAAAGAGAATAATGGCCGTGTGATACATGCATATCACGCTCAAAGAGTTGGGTTTGAATTCTCTTATCCAAATAAAAGATTTCTTTCTCCTCGTGATAAATTCTGAAGATTGATTAGCTTATTTATATATTAGAATAAAGGCTTATATCCGCCTGCTATTGAATTAAAATGTTTATTTCTGATCACAACCTTTTCCCGGTGCTTGAATTGTGTCTACTACAACTCTAAAAGATCAAATAGATGCATGGCTCATACGTCAATTGAATATTTTCTGAAATCTACTCCAACTCTTAACTCTACGATCACCATTATAAAATTCAAAACATTGGTGTCTAATCTATTAATTTCATGTTGCTCTCTCTTTCTCTCTCCCCCATCCCAATTGATTGTTTTGAGTAAATAATCTCTTTGTAGGAAAACAAGTATGCAACGATTAGTTGAGAAAATCAAGTTTTCTTTTATGATGGGTTTAAAAATATATTCTTTTGATAACTCCAAATCCGACACGAAATCCCTCGCCTAATAATGAATGATTTGGTGGAGACTGTAGATTAAAAAACAAAAAACAAAAAAAGCATTTTTTGTGTGTGTGAGAGATAAGAAATATACTAGCCATTGTCAAGTTGATGTCTAGTGGCCATTTTAAAATGCCTGTAGCTCTTTTTGTTTTCAGCGGAAAATGCTTGGAGATCCATCCATTCAATAAATTACTCATGTCAACATTAAAGTTTGATCACTCATAAAGCACCCAGGTGCCAATGCTTTTTTTATTTTATTTTTAATATATCACTTAAAAAATAGAAAAATAAATGATTGGATGTGATGAAATTTTGATGAAAAAAATATAAAACAATGGAGATAAGGAGATAAAACAAGTTGGCATCATCGTGTGGACCTCATTTTTATTTTATTGTTTTTATTATATGTGTCCAATGACATTTCAGCTTTTTTCTATTATTTTTTATTTTTTTCAAATCTTACATCTTACGTATATAAGGGGATGTTCACATGTCCTTTGTTTGTTTTTTCTTTTGTTTTGTTTTTTTTTTTATGGTTCACAAATATGTTTTAAATTATAAAAATATAGTTTTTTTTTTAAGATTTTATTTTTTTATAAAAAATTATTTTTAGTGTGTAAGATCTACTTATACCAAATATTTTTATTTTTTTAACTTTTAACTTTTATTTTAAAATATAAATAAATATATTTAAGATTTTAAAGTTTTTTTTATGGGACTCACTTGCTACCAAAGATATATTATGTGTTTTTTTTTTATTTAATAAATAATTTTTTAGATTTTAATTTTTTTCAAATCTACTTTATATCAAGGGTTTGTTACGTATCAAGTTATTTGATTCATTTATTTAATTTTTTTATTTACATTTTTCTTTTTTTATTTAATAAATTTTTAAATATTTTAAAATTTTTAATATGGGTGCATTTGATATTATTATTAAAAATATATATGTTTTCTAATTTGATAATTTTTAAAGAAAAAAATATTAGTAGATGTCTCGACGTCGCATCTAAACTTGATTTTTTTGAACTTTTTTTATAAAAAAATTAAGGATCAGATCAAGATTTTTCTTGTTTTAAATCAAGGTTAAGTTAAAAGAGGGTTTAAGGTCTTTCATTTTACCTCAAGTATATATGTGAATTATATTTTTAATTAATTATTTTATTTTATAGTTATATATTATTATATTAATTTAATATTTTAATTTAATAAAAATGTTATATTTATATATAATTAAGATTTAATCCATTCATTATATAAATTTTATTAATTTTGACTTTCGTTTGATTTCCATTTAAGGTGTCAACGTGATGTCTTTTTTTTTTTTTTTTACTTTTTCTTTGTTTTTTTCAACTATTTTTGTTTTTAATTTAGACAAATTTGTTAAAAAAACAAATGAAAATGTCCACGTAGCACTCGAACTTACTTTTTCTTTTGTTTTTGGTTTTTAATTACATAAATTTTACAATAAATTGATCCAATAAGTAGTGATGGCAAAAAATTCGTATATGATGGGTTTTAATCCGACTCAATCTGATAGTTTGTGATTTTTTTTTATTTTTTATTAGATAAAATTTGTAAGAAAATAATATCAATAAAGATGTCCACATAGCACATCATTTATTATTTTTTTTAATTAAATAAATTTTACAATAAAATGAGTTGATCAATAAAGATGACAAAATTATCGGTATTCTATAGGTATTTATTTGTCTGGATTGGATATGAGTATTTTCAGTATCGAATTAAGTCAGATTGATTTTTTTAGGGAAAATAAAGATTGGTCAAAAAGCAAATTTAAGGTGCTTTATCCCTAAGCCACCCTATACTATATGTAATAGTATATATTTTATTATATATTTAATTTTTTATTTATATATTATATTAATAAAGTCATTATTTCAATGATTTCCTTCTTCTTTTTTTTGTTTATTTTTCTTTTCCTTTTGCTTATTTTTTTTTGAATTTTTAAATAATAAAATTATCATTTAATAACTCAATTAAAAAATAATATTTTAAACTTAATTGGATTATCCACATAGTATACCAATGAATTCCTTTTCCTTTGTTTTATATTTTTTTTATTAAATTAATTTTGTTAAAATATAAGCCAATGGAGATGTCCATGTAATACCTTATTTGGTTTTTTTTCTTTTTTTTTGTATTTTTTAATTAAATAAAATTTGCAAAAAAGGTGACAATTGATAGAGATGCAAAAATAATCTGTATCCAACAGGTTTTGGTTCATTTCAATATGATAGTGAGCAATTTTTTAAAAATTGGGTTCGAGTTGGGATTGGTCACTTTTTTTTTTTTTTTAATAAGATATGAGATTGGTCTAAAAATGTGTTTAATATGTTTTGTTTGATTTATTTTAGAATATATATAAAAGTATAAATATTTCATTATTAATTTAATCTTATATTTATATATATATATGTATAATATTAATAAATTATTATTTAATATTTTAATTTAAAAAATTAATATTTTGAACTCAACGGAGTGTCCAAGTGACACCTTTTATGAGCTTAATTTTTTTAATTTTTTTTCTTATTTACTTTTTGAGATTTTTTTTATTTAAAATTTTTTTATATTTTGTGAGAATAATATGTGAATTTAAGTATTCACATGCTATCCTATTTATTTATTTTTACTTTTTCTTTTTTTTTAATTAAATAAATTTGATAAAAAATTAATAAATAAAAAAACAAAACAAAAAAAATTTTCACTAGTGACAACGTGCAAGTATGCACCTAATATAATTAAATCCTACGGATTTCAGCAAGAAAATCAATCTTGAGCACAAATAATGATTTTTTTTTTATTTTTTGTTTTTAAGAGAAAATATTTAGTTCTGCAATTATCACTCATAATTTAATCAATGTAATCAAGTAGAATTTAATTTCGGATATGCATATCTACTGATACGTACTGATTAGCATTTCCCTTCAATTTATATCTGTCTTGAAGTTAATCATTTTCTTGGATCATGATGAATGTAAGCATTGTAATTAATGAAATCAAGTAGCTGACTTCACAGTTGATCTAGCACCACTTTTTTGGTTTGAAAGTATGAAAAAGATTATAACAATATGCCAGTCTAGACAAGTATACACATTAACTGTAGTTCTGTTTGACAAGCAAAGCACTACTGCAAGTTGGTTATTGCCAAATTATTCGATTTTGGAGTATACAAGATTAATTTGCACGTTTTGACAATTTCAAGATTGTTTAACATACTTTTCATTTTATGCTGATCAACAAGCTGAATGATTATTATTTTTTTTATCTTCATTTCCAATCTGAATAATCATGGGGTTAAAATTGAAAAAAAAAACGTTACATCTAACGTGATCGAGAAGTTAATTACTAACTACAACTCAAATTTCTGGTACTTCTGGTAAATCCCCAGCTCTCGTGAAAAGATTATACCAAAAATCCATGTTAGTATCATTATCATATAGATTTGAACCATAGTCATTGACAGGTTCCAGCGTTGCTAATGGGAAGCTTGGAAAGTACTGACGATAAGGTTGTGGGTCAGAACCAACCACTTGAAAATCGCTGGCCATGCTTGAATTGTCAGCCGATAATACTTCTGACCAGAAGTTCTCATCGATTTCAGAGAAATCTTCACGCGTTTCAATCTTCATCATGCATATGTTACTATTGTTTTCGCTTGTCGTTACTGTGGAAATTTCGCTGCTTGATTCTGGTGGGGAGACTGGCCTGTATCCGGGGCTATCTGCAGTTACAGGGCCTAGAAAATTCACGGGTTCTTGCTCTTTTTTGATGTTTTTGGATGAATCAAAATTGGCTTGTCGCTTGTTGTCATTGGAGCCATGGTTCTGTTTCAGCCTCTTCTTCAAGTGGGTGTGCCACACATTTTTAATTTCATTGTCTGTTCGTCCTGGTAATCTCGCTGCGATTGCAGCCCATCTGAAAAAGGAGAAGAAAAGCCATTGGAGGATCAGAGAATCTGCTGAGGCTATGCAGTAAACAATGTGGTGTTCTTGCCTTTGGCAGTAATTTTTTAAATGAAATAAATGATGAAAAAACTTGTTTTTAGTGTCAGATGGAGAAAATTAAGTTTAGTGCACTTTCCTAATCGGTAATCTTGTTTGGTGTTAGTATTTTTAATTGTTTGAACTTTGAAACATGTTTATAATAAACACAAGGACAATCACAGCAAGGAATCTTCTCAGTCCAACATGTTTTTGTGATATATAGTATTTATAACCAAATTGAAACTAAAAATGGTTATCAAACCCATGTGCTCTATTAATAAACAGCATATTCCAATATCCTCAAAGTTCAAACTAATAAATGAAACTAGAAATTACCCAAGAGGATCAATCAGTTTTTTTTTTTTTTTTTGAGGATTGGACCAATAAATTTAATTTCCTGCTCAAAACCTTAATAGATCTTCATGTTTCAAAATGGATGAACTTAAATTCTAGTATGGAATTTGGTTTTAGTTTAATTATGTTTTGTTTTAAGCTAGTGAAATGGAACTTTAAGTTTGTGGGATTAGAGGAATTCAATCAAAATACGCACCTATTACCAAGCATTTCATGTAAGTTAATTATGGTATCCTCTTCTTCCCTGGTGAAATTTCCTCGTTTAATGTCTGGCCTCAAATAGTTTGTCCAACGTAGCCTGCAACTCTTGCCACACCTCAATAAACCTGTAAAAACAACAAGAAAAAGAGAAGAGCAAATGATGGTCAAAACCAATACAACTAAATTACACGCAATAACAAATCAAGATTATGAAAATTTTGATGCATTTTTGTTCAACAAGTAAATTACCAGCTTGTTTCGGGAGTGCTCGCCAGTTGCCATGGCCGTAGAGTTTAATGTAATCGATGAGAATCTGATCTTCTTCAGCGGTCCAAGGACCTTTCTTCAATCCCATTTTCTCACAGCATGGAGCTCTCACCATTGTCCTCTCTCTCCCTTTCAAAGCTGAACAAAGTCTGGCTGCTGTCTTGTTAGCTCTGTTTTGAGATGCCAAGAACTGATTATAAGCTCAAAATAACAGTATTTATAGGGGTTTTATAAATAGCAGTGCATCATAAGAGTCAAGAAAAATGCAAAACCAAAAGTTGGGCTGCACAAAAAAGTCCAAAGTGTAATATTACATTATTGTTATATATTTTTTTTCATATTTTTCAAAAGGCATATCTACGCCCACAATTTCTAGGAAATCTCCTTTATTCATGTATATCATCAAGGTGTAGTGTGGTGATGGGATCGGTTGAGTGGTCAATTAAAACGTGGGGATATATCATATCATATGGAGTTATTGATTTGAATAGAATGATTTATGTGCACAAGTGCATGAACTTTTCAGGCAGTTCATTCAGCTTTACTCCAAGTATATATTTCAACTGGTGTTGAGTGGCTAAATATTTTGGTAACAACTGGCTTACTTTGTGACTTCAAAAGCTCATTGGAACACAACACCTATATTTTAGAGTTTAACTTGGTCAAAACTGACCACTCAAACCCAGTTCAGTATAGTACTTCTCAACAACAATATTTATCAAGTGAAAGCATGCATTTGAGCATTTGACTTAAATTTTATTTGGATGACTGGTAAAAAAAAAATTCAGGATAATAAAACAACATGATGAATCCTGCTCTATTAGCCATCCCAATGAAGCATTAATTAATTGACACGTCGTTTTCCTTGTCAAAGAGCAGAGTCGAATTTTCTTCTTCTTAAATTTAAAATTAAAAAAAAAAATGTTGAAGTAGTACTATTTAATATCTAATAAATATCCAGTATTTTATAGTTTTATATTCAAGTTGATCTTCCACTTATAAAATATTAGATATTTATTAAATATGAGATAATATCATATTAACAATATATATTAGCAACAATCTTTTTCCATTCCTCTTGGGTATAATCTATTCTTTAAGTGAAGTTATCTTTTATTTTGCTGTGGTATTATGAATAATTTTAATTAGGAGAATAAAAAATCAAGAAACATAGTTATCTACGATATGTTTAGATGTACGTAATTAATGTAAGGATAGCTGTTTAATTAGTATTATGTTTTTCATTACACATAAAGGCTCATTAGAGTAGAAGAAGGTTAAACCTTTCTTTTCAAAGGTGCTGCAATTGTGAACTGTCATAGTTTTAATTTTTTAAATTAGAAAATAAATTTTTTTTTCAGGTTTCACACGATGGAAAAGTAACTCTTTTTCATACCAGCTCCATCTAAATTTTCTTTTGGGCTATAGCTCCACCTAATTAAAACTTGATTATATCTTATTAATATGGTTATTAAATATATTATATCTAATAAGAAAAAACATTATATAAAACGATTACTTCATCTCAATATATGTTTCTTTTATTCAAATAATATCATATAATTATATTATTAAAAAAAATCAATCATTTAATACATGTCATATGAATTTATCAAATTAAGTACTCATTGACCTATTGTTGTTATCATAAACCAATGCTAAGAAATTGATTGAACTTTCTTTTTTCTTCTCAAATAATATTAAAGGCAGACAAAATTATATGAGAATTTTTTGGGGCATCTTTAATTAGAACATATGGAGTTGCATTTTCTCTTTGATGAATTTGGTACCATATGCTATATATTTAGACAGAAAAAAAGAAGATAAAAATTGGCATTGTTTTGAAATTGGCATGTTAATGGTGTTGAAACTTGAAAGGGTCAAGAAAAGCAGCTTGTGCTTTGTGCTCATGCGTGGGACAAACATGGAGGTTTTTTCCCAAGTGAAGGTACTATTTAATTTTAATTCTCAAACTGGAGTACTTCTAAATTTTTTTTCCACAATAAAGATATTTTGACTCGATTGACGTCCACATCAGCATTCTATCCAAATGAGCATCTTCTTTCATCAATTCTTTTCATCTTTTTTCGTGCAAGTTGCAACATATTGTTATCTTTTTCATAATTTTTTCCTCCAATCTCATTCTCTGAACAAAGTTCATCAAATAAGTATTTACAGAAAATAAAACTTGAATAGATAAGCCTTCATTTATCTTGAGAAATACTCAAATTTGAATTTTTTAAAATTTATCTAACCTAAAAATCCTTTTGGTTATTAAGAATGGAGAGGATTGAAGGATAGATTAGGGGAAGAGCGAGATGGATATCCTAACATTCAATGTAAAAAACCTATATTACTGTAAATTAAGGAGAAAGAAAAAGAAGAAAGTTTAAATTTAGAACCAAAATAAAATTTTGTTGGGAGGAAGTTTAATGAGAAAGGAATTAAAAAATTCGGAAAAAGAAAAATATTATAGAAAAAAATCGAAAGATCACGTTTTTGTCGGAGGGTTAATGGACAACGGATTTTGTGATTTCATATTTTCACTCCCACAAGTTTTGTGAAGGAGAATGATTCAAGGAGTTTGGCAAGTGAGTACTCTTTTTATTTCAAGCTTACTCATACACAGAGGAGAAAGAGGGAAGAATTGGAGGAAAGAGAGTGACGAGTAATTATCATGCCAACAAGCAGTGCAATTGTATAAAACTACTTGATTTTAGGAATAAAAATTGAAAGTACTTAATTTTGGAAATAAGATTATAAAATAACCTAATATGGAAAAAAAAAACTCGGCAAACATGTTCAGGCTTTAAATATTACTAAAAATATTTGCTTCCACTATTAAATAAATAAATATATATTCACAGCAAATTAATTTTTTTTTTTTTTTGAAATCATGTGAGATAATAAAAATAAGTAAAAAAACAGAGGACTTGGGGCCATATGATCAAGTTTAGCAGTTGACTAATAGTCTACTCTTAACCTACAACAATTAAATGTAACAATGTGACATTTAATAACTGAATTTTATGTAATGTTACAAGTAAAGTAATACACACTTTTGCTGTAAATTAAATATACTTTGTAACACCAATTGTAGCATCGATCTTTTATGATGCAAAAATTATTTTTGTCATAATATACAAATTATTACAAAATGTTGCAATTAGAAGTATTCCAAAAAGTATTTTTAACGATTTTTATGTTTATTAATTTTTTTTTATGAAATGTGAATTGTAATATATAGTTGGAACTTTTTTTTTTTTTTTTTTTACCATCACATATAGTTGCAACTTATTAAATATTTGTGTGTGTGTGTGTGTGTGTGTGTGTGTGTTTGTGTATATATGTATAATTAATTAATGCTATGAGAAATAAAAGTTTTGCAATATTATAAACTTTGCTTCAAAAAACTTGTTGCTAAAAGATCATAAATTGATTTTTTAAAAACGAATGCAACATCATGGATATATGGAATTTAGTGTATCATGGCTAGCCAATAAAGTCATATACAAGTTGGATAGAAAATACAATGAGAAAGCAGCTTTGGCTTCTACAATTTTATACAATTCTACATAACTCAGTCTGGTCATGACATGATCGTTTGCAGATTTCAAAAATAGTTGGAGACTTTTCCAACTTTTTAATATAGACTAATATTTGTTTTATATGACAATATATTTTCGGTTGACACAAGCATACTTGACAATTACCTAAACTCTCAACTATGATTTCAGCAGTTATGTTTGAGTAAAAAATGTCTGCTATTGAGAAGTACTTAATTTTCTGTCAATGAGAAAATCATAATTTATATATAGGTTAGTCTATTTAAATTATTATTATAAAAAGAAGATTATTAAAACCATCATGACTTTTATTTAAGTTCATATTTTCTACAATGATGTCACAAATTAATTAGGTAAAAAGTCGCTTATTTTTGTCTCACAAATTGTCATGTTGGAAAATACGTAAAGCTAATTGACAAAGTTTCAACGTTCAAATACATAGAATTTACACTAGCTTCCTTTTTGCACAACATTTTAATATTTAATTGATAATTTAAGAGGAAAAGAAATACATTATTTTCTTTTTTCCATGAAATTACATAAGCAATATGGTACGTATTGTTGAATGCTTGAACTCAAATTTTCAGCAATATAAATTAAAGCATAAACATAGTTAATGTTAAAATTTGTAATAATCATTTTATTTTATATAAAAAAAAATTGTAAGTAAGAGATAAGAAAAAGAGAATTATAAAGGTTGAGGGTCGAATTATAATTTTACAAGAATTTAAAAGTGAATGAATCATTTGAGTAAATCCTATATTCAATTTAACGTATTTATTTATGTTGATAATTATTATATAAACTAAAATGCTTTGAAAATCATGGAATAAAAAATCAAATATATATTTTTAGACAATTCAAATGCAGACTTTGAATTGAGTAAAACTTCAAGGATTGCAAGTAACGTGGATAGTGTTGAAATACAAAAATTCAGTAATATATTAATTTTCTATGTATGAGGTTGCACAAATTAACTAGAACTCAATAAACAAGAGACAGATAAGCTTCTCTACCATTGAAAACTTTTTCCTAACTTTTCTTGGGAGAGAATAAATTACAGTAAAACAAAGGCAGACTGGTCATAAAAGGAAACTTTTACGTGACTCTCAAGGGAAATAATTGATAGATGAGTGGCCAAAGATCTTGATTAAATGGGAGATGGGAGGAGTATTTTGTTTTGGTAACCTTTCCCGGTTAAATGTATTAAGACTTGAAAATGGGTGATTTTGTTGAGCCCACCATAATCAAAATGTTGACTTAATTGATCATCAATTCATGATCAGCTTCTTTACTGTGGTCCTGTGGGGTAATAGTTAAAGCATGCTTCCATTTCTTATGTCAAAGCTTTTGAAGGGGAGGGAGCATTATAAATTCCTAACTTAATTGGTCACTTTTTTAAGTCAATCCGTAACATTTGAGGTTACCGACACTGGCTAGATGCTCAATGTTTCTTTGAATATCTTGACATGCTTCCAACATGTATATGCCCTCGTGTCTTTTTTTTTTTTTTTAAATTTTATCTCAAAATGCAAAGTTTATCACTTTTATAAACACAAGCGTGCAATGTTTTTTTTTTTTTTTAGATTTGAGATTTGAGGAGAAAGGTATTTATAAATAATATATATGCACGTGGATGAAACATATATAGCCTTCCCAATAATTCCAAGATGACATGTGCTTTAAACCCCTTTCGCCACCTCTTCTTTTTGGGTATATTTTAATACCAACAAATTAATAAATAAAATAATAATTTTTTGGATAAATGAATAAAATACAATAAAATTTAGGAATTAGTAAAGCAAACATAAAAAAGACAGAAAAACATGATAACTGATACAGGGTCCAATCGTAAAACACAAACTGCAACATAGTGGGAGGAGCATCCAAATCAAGCCATAACCGTTTCCAAGTTAATGGCCATGGGCAGAATGGAGGATACAAAAGGCTAAAAGCTTGAATTTATTAATTAGAAGCTTACCCAAAAAATGGTAAAAATTAATTAAGCTGCATTAATGTAATTACTGAGAAATGAAATTTCAAGCCAGTTAAAACAAAAGGAGGGCTTAATACTACTAGTTTACTTTGGTTGAATGCATTTAGATGACATACAATATTTCAAAACATAAATTAATTAGGATTTGATATTTGTTACGGACTTTTCTTATTTGATCCACTGAGATTATGTTTGGTTGAAGGAAATTTTGAAAGAAAAGAAAATGAAATCCATGGATTTTACCTTTCGATGTTTGGTTGACATGGAAAAAGATGAAAAATTAATTTGATGACAACAGACAAGTCACAACAAAAACATCAAATAAAGAAAGAAAATGGAGAGCAAAAGCTCTTAAAATCATTAATGGGGTGATACCTAGGGTGAGGTGCTTTGGGGTGCTCCCTAGTCCCTTATTAGAAAATGAGTTTGGTACTCAATACAACTATTTTTTTTAAGAAGAAGAGGTACTCAATACAACTTTCTTTCTCAATACACAATGGCTTAATGTTAATTTATCTCCAACCCAAAAGACAAGCATGCTACCCTAGCCTCACCAATATCATAAACCAATTATAATTATAATTATATTTTTCATCCTTAATCAAAACAACAAAAATTTTTTGTGGAGCCCGGCCTTGAACGGGGCTTTGAAAGACCAATCAAGTTTGATTAGATCCAATTCGATCCATAAACTTCTTTAATATAATTTAGCACTTTTTATAAATTTAAGTTCAAAACTTTCGGTTTATAAGGAGCCCTTGCTTCTATAATAAAAGCCTGAAGTCCCAATTTCCCCAAAAAATTGTCTCTCAATGCATGTCATGGAATTTGCATCTTAAGATTTATATAGAAAACCTTCATTTTTAATTATCAAAGAGAATCATTACACATCTTAAGTTTAATTAATACACTTTCATGAAATAATGCCAGTTGCCCTTTAAATATTTCAGGTCGGCTGAATAAAGTGTTTTTCTTTCTTTTTTTTTTGGCCAAAGCTGAATAAGGTTGAATTAGCAGCTATTGCTACAGCTCTTTTTTTTTTTTTGGGTATAATATTTTCAATGTATATAATATAAAAAGATTTCTAATTACCATGATGAAAAAGATAAGGATGATCAAGGTAAAGTTAATATAATTATTGTAGACACCGGTTTTGTTTGGGTCTACTGTTTTCATTTCAGTATAATATTAATGATTTTAATAATAATAATAATAATAATTTTAAAAAATAATTATTAATTATATAAAAAACAAAAAAAATAAAAAAATAAAAAAAGAGAATAACAGAAAGTAAGGTGGTTGGCGCTGCTGCCGCCCTGGATCAGCCACCCTACAGTCCTCTGACCAACCCCCTGTCTAAACAGCCACCCTACCACGCCTACGACTACCATCTATTCCCCTATTTGAAGCTCCTTAAAAACCCCAAACTTCTTCCCCTTAGCTCTCTCGAACCCCCATTTTCGAAAGCTCTCTCAAAGATCCCCTCTCGAAAACCTTCAGACAGTTCTTCACTTCTAGACACACTGCCCACAACACCCTCTCGAACACCCAGACACAAAAAAAAAAAAACCCTTTAACCCACACCAACCAAGAAAATAGAAACACAAAAACAGAAATAAGAAAAAAGAGACAAACAGTCCTCCCTGTAGGGAAGAACCCAACGCCAAAGCTACCTACAAAAGCAAAAAAATCACGTAAGTCTTGCTTCAACAAAAAAAAAAGAAAAAAACAGAAACTTTGAGTCCTGATCTACGCTGATCGAGGTTGTTTTTGGTAAAACGGACTTCAGATCCAGGAAAAGCGCGTTGAAGAGCGCTTCTTGGAGTATTATTGAAATTTTTCGACCACCTGCGACCACCGACAACCCTGTCGGCGGTGACCTAGGTGGTGGCCGTTGCGGTGGTCCGATGACCAGAGGACGAGCTTTCCCCAAAGCTTTCTCCCCCCTTTTTTTTTTTTGAAAAACAAAAAGAATGAACAAATTTTTTTTTTCAATTATATATAAAAGATTAAGGAGCAAAACGACGTGGTTTCGGTCAAAGAGGATCCGAGTGTTGACCCGAATCTGACCTGGGATCCGCGCAATCTGACCCGTGGATCCGCTCTTCCAACAGCTACTAATCGGTCCAATTGAACTGGTTTGAACCGGACCGAACTGTAGACCACTCAATCGAACCGCGTCGAACCGACCCCTTTTCAGTCCAACTGAACCGTCGTTGACCGGTCCGATTTAGGTAAAATTTTTTTTTTATTTTCTAATTTTTTTATATATATTATTATTTTTGTTATTTTAAGTATTTTTATATATTTATGCATGATAAATTTCTAGATTTGTTAGAATAAATATTTAATTATTTTAATAATAATAAAATTAAAAATAAGTAATAATTAAAAATATATATTAAAAATGCTCAAAAATAATAATAATTATTATTATTATTATTTTCTCTGCCTAGATGTTGGAGAGAATAAAAAATATTTTTTTAAAGAAATAATTCAGCTTAAATGTTGAAGAATTATTATTAATAAATTTTCATAAAAAAAATAAAAAAATTTTAATTAATTTTCAAAAATCATTAAAATCAAACTTACTTCGAAAATCCGCCTAGATGTTGGAAGATTTTTAGAGATGTTCGTATTTTCTTAAAAACGAAACCTTAAACACTAATTTTTAATTTTCAAAATCTTAAGTTTCTAAAACCCCTAAAAATCCTAAACCCCATAAAATCCAAAATTTCAAACCTTTAAACTCTTAAATCCAAACCCCTAAAATTCAAACACTTAAATCAAAACCTCAAACCTCAAATTTTAAAATCAAAACCCCAAAATCCTCAAACTCTAAAATCAAAATCTTAAACCTTTCATACCTTAAAACCGAACCCTAAAACCCTCAAAACTTAAATCCAAACCCTTAAAATTCGAATATTCAAAATCTTGAAACCTTAATCTTTAAAACCTTTACTCAAGTCCTTACTCAAAACATCCTAAAAATTCTAAGGATACGTATGAAAATTTCATTTGAAGTAATTTGTTCCCGAATGCCGCCTAGATGATGGGGTATTTAGAAAATTTTACTTCGTTAAATCTTTTCTCACGATTTCTTAATTCGCATTAATAATAAGATTAATAAATAAAAAGTATAATAGTAAATTGGGATCTTAAATATAAATAGTCACACCTAAGCTTTGCTTAAATGTTGGAGAGTCGGGGTGGTCTCATTATACTTAAGAATTCAATTTTTAAATTGCATTTCATCCTACATAACATTCATTGGCATATATACATTAGCATGTTATTATCAGTAATTATTTGTACTATTCTGTCTTTAATTTTTATTTAATACTTGGTGATAAAATATTTTATAATAAAAAAAAGAATAATACTTTTTTTAAAAAATGTGTGATATTACAAAATAAAAAAAAACATTCCGAAGAAAATAATTATTGGTACTCTGCCTAGATGTTGGAGAGTTACCAACAATTTTTTATAAAGAATGTTATTTCATTTTAAGGATTGTTGTGTTAAATCTTAAGTGAAAAGAGTTATTTTAAATTTTGCCTATATGTTGGAGAATTTTAAGATAATTCTTTAACTTAAAAATTTTCTCAATATTTTTAAATAAAAATTTCATCAAAATTTTATTTTTTCAAATGAAGAGAATTAGTGTTAAATTTTAAATTAAAATCATTTTTATCCAACATTGAAAATAGCGCGTAATTAAATGGTACTAATTTATGGGTGTTGTGAGGGTAATAATTCTTCTCCACACGTAATCGACTCCCGGATCCAATCTGATAAACTTTAAACCCGTTTTTATAGTTTTATTAAAATGATACACTTTTGGGTAGCCAATCATACCCTAACAAAGATTGATGGCGACTCTTTCCTTTTATTTTTCTCGATTTTAAAACTTTTTTATGTCTAACGGTCTCAAAATAATTATGATAACTATCATGACAAGTTTATTGTTTTAATTATAAATAAAATTAAAGTCTTAATGGTTTTATTTTGCAATTTGCACTTTAAAAATATGTAAAAACAAAAGAATGCAAAAATTAAAAATAAAAAATAAAAAGGGTGAGGGTATATGTGCAGCCTTGCTGCTAATTGTGGGGATGGCTGCAACATCATTTAGGTTGGATGAAAAATTTGAAGTGTCCAGTGGCAATGGTCGTGGTTAGCACCAGGCAATGTTAAGTGGACTTGAAGGCGTAGATTTAGGCTTCCTTTGGGTCACATCTTTTTTGTCTAACGTGTCTCCCTTTGAAAATTCGGTATATATCATCATAGACGAGCAAAAACACCTTTTGGCCTTTGCCTAAAATGGAATCGCGAATTTTCCGATTATCCCATCGTTTTCATTATTACCAGAAATTATAGTCATGGTCGGTATGCTTGCATTAAAGCGTAAAATCAGAAATAAATAAATAATTTTTTTCAATTATTTAATTGTTCAAAAAAGTGTGTGAACCGAGAGAAGATGTTGAGAAATGAGTTGTTTATGACTACTTCTCAGCAACCGGCATAGTTGAAATCCTGTTAAGTTTAATACGTACGTTTGTGGTAGACATTGAAGCGGAGAGGAGGACAGGATTGTAGTCAAAGGTAAAGGTGTAAGACTGCGACTTTTGTGCTCATGAATTCCGTGGTTGTTACAAGCACTTGGAGTAGTGACATTGACACAGCAGAAACAGGAAATATAAACTCTAAAATAAATTGAACTAAACTTGAGATATTAAAGTTAAACGTGACTTTTTGCAGGCGGGCAGACATGAAAGAGATTCGGTACTCTCTCATTTTCCCACTGCTTCAGCACTCAGGCCCTCAGCTGTATCTCGATCGCTCACGTATTAATCAGGTTTACCCAAATCCAATAATTTGGGGCTTTCCAATATTTGTTGTGGCTTTAGCTTTCGATTATATTTAAAAGATTATATTTAATAAATTGAAGCAAATCTCAGCACATATAATTTTTTTTATTACTCTCAGATCACGGTCTCTTTTATTAAAAAAAAAAAAAGACAAACTGTTGTGTGTCCTTCCTTATGGTTTGGTCTGAATGAATTAGGGCCAAACCTTCAACATTTTTTATGTCGTTAATTACATATGTAGATTAGATTATCCAATTTAAGTTCCTCTTCTATTGCTTTGCATATTGACAGCTAGCTAACAAGCCACGAAAGCGTCACATTCTCAGTTCAACACCCTCCAGCAAAGACATTAAGTTGCACAGGCTTTGTGCAGCGCTGAGTTTTTCTGGTCACAGTCTCGCAGATTAAGGAGAAAAAAAAAAAAAACCAAGGACAGAAGTATTTGTGGCGATTTAATTTTTGTTCATTGGACAAAGCTTTTCTATCCCATCAAAAATTTTGAATGGCAGATTGTTCTTCTAAATCCTGAAACCTGCTGCTTATCTTGCATTTGAAGAAAGATTGATGGGCAGGAAAACAAACAAAGAAAAATTGTGGATTACTGGGTTGGGTTGGCTACGTGAAAAACATGAAATGGAATCCTACTCTTACGAAAAGGATTGGTTGATTTTTGAATGCTGTTTGCTAAACAAAATCCATTTTTGAGGTTTTATTAGTCAGGGGAATTAGAGGCTGCTGCTGCTCCAATGCATGCATGATCTGACTTTGCACCCAAACTCAGCAGGAAAAGTAACTCTAAAATTAACCGGGTGAGAAATCAAGTTGTAGTAAACTTTGCAACTTAAAAAGTTCACTTTATTTGACAGAATGAGATTTGAATACGATGGTAATGAAGAAACGTCCGGAGTTATAATGATTAAATTCAATTCCTCGAAATTTCAGTTACAAAATAAAATTAGAAAAAAAAATCTAATTAGCAGTATGAAATTTAGGCCCCCTTTATTTTATGCAAATTGAATTCTAAAAGATATTGACATTTTAAAAAAGAAGAAATTTTTTATTGTTTAAATGATTCAATGAAAAATATTTATATCATTTTGCTGTTATTTTTTTAAAATAATAATATTGGCATAATTATTAAATATTAAAATATTCATTATTAAATTATTGAAATATTAAAAAATTTAAAATTTTAATATAAATGTTTTAAAATAGTAATATTTTAATAATAATATTTAATATTAAGATACTTAAAAATACATTAAATATTTAAAATGATAATCTTTATTATTAAAATATTTGCACTGCATGCAAATTATTATTAAAAAGTAAAATATTTATTATCAATCCTCAGAAACAACAAACATTGATGATTTTACTGATGTTTTTCATTCCAAAAATTCAAATGCAAGTTAGTGCAAGTACAGCCTATATTCAAATTACGGGCACATCACTACCTCTAAAAACAAATACAATCTCTTTTACAGCTCAGTTTCAACAATGAATATCTGTTGTCTAGGAGTAGAATATCGAGTGAACTATGAAATATCAAAATACAAAACGGCTTCCCGTTCCATCAAGAAAACGATCAGTATGCCAACCTTTGGCCTGCAGCTCACACAGAAATGGAGTGAACATACTGTTCATCTTGTTGTAAGCATCTTGCAAGACACTAATGTCATGGGCCAAGACTCAAGTTTCAAACCTGCGCAACTCTAGGATCCAAGCATCCACTCATCCGATGTCCCAAATCAACCTAGCCGAGACTCAAGTTTCAGACCTGCGCAACTCTAGGATCCAAGCATCCACTCATCCGATGTCCCAAATCAACCTACTTGTCACGGTTCACACCCTTGTGAGATATTATCCACTTTAACCCCTTTGACCTCACAAGTTTGTCTCACAAAAGACGTCTCATAAGACAAAGGTGGTGTGAACCCTTATATATCCCAATGAGCTTCTTTTTATATCTGATATGAGATTCAAAACTTCTCCTTAAGTCCGTGACATTTTTCCTCACCCAGCCTCGTGACGCCCTCATCACGAAGGCTAGCCATCCTTCCTACTTCTCTCGAGGCGCTTGGTATGGATTGAACGGTTTAGAGTTGTCTCTGATACTACTTGTCATGGACCGAAACTTAAAGCTCAAGACCCGCGCGCTCCATGACCTGGATATCCACTCATCCGACGTCTCAAATCAATTTACTTGTCATAGTTCACACCCTTGTGAGGTATTGTCCGCTCTGGCCGCTCTGATCTCACGGTTTTGTCCCACAAAAGACACCTCATAAAACAAAGGTGATGTGAACCCTTATATACCCCAGTGACCTTCCTTTATATCTGATATGAGATTCAAAACTCTTCCTTAAGTCCATGACACTAACACTTGGCTCATGGAAGGAATTCTCCATGCTTGCAGCATATGCAGCAAATAGCCAACCTCTTAGTGCATCTTCTCCTGTAGCATTATGCTCTAACAACATGTCAGTCCATTTATTTCCATGACTCAAAACAAACTTCTCTTCAGGGAATATTTCTTTCCATTCCTGAAGTTTTGAAGGCTTGACAACCTTGTGCAAAGCCCTTCCTATTTTCACATTCCCAGCATCTTCAATTAGTCGTCCAGGAAATAGCAGATCTTCTCGGTATCTGAGATCTGCAGGACTAGATACCTTTCCTGTCTTGAGTCGAGTACAATTGAAAAATCAAACAGATGAAAAACCTTGGCAGGCATGTAAAGTACTGGGTTCAAACCATTCAAAACAAACCTTTAGAAAATCAGTCACAATCATGGCAGTTCTCTGAGGATTCAATGTATTGACTGGTGCAGCTCGCATTTCTTCATCGACACTATACACACGTATGAAGGAAAGAAAAGGCCCAACAACCAACTGCAATTTCTTATTCATTATCAGCAATCCAAATTGCCAGGAAATGACACACACATGTAAAGTAAAAAGCTTGAGATGATAAAGAGCAGAAAGGATTAGCATGCAAGTCCTAACATTGCTGTGCCTTCTCTTGCATCAATAGCATAACTATAATAAATGACTAAAATCAGAGAGTCATCACAATCTTAATACCTTCCCTTGCATTGATGAACAAAGAGTAGATGCAAACTGCATCCCAACTCCTATACCAACAACATTGCAAAGTGTTGATATAGCCTCTCCTTTTGCAAATAGGTCACTAAGATTCCCTTCTTTGGCAACTGAAGAACATATTGGTAATCTAGTCGCCCTTGCAGCAACCACTGCCATTCCTTTCAAATAGAGAAGTAAAATTCAACAAAGAAGTACCAATTGGCGAAAGAGTAGTATTTAGCATGCAACTCTAAAATGTTCTTAAACTAAACCAAAAAGGCAAATTTTTGAAGTGAAAGTAATGGATGTGGGTCTTCGGGAAAGCAAATTAATCACAAAAGTTATGCCTTTGCAAAATTACCGAGCCCTGCTACTTCAAGAAAAAGGTGAGGACATAAAGGTGAAAGAACTTCCAAACCCGTAACCAGATCATAGAGCACATCAGCTGCAATATTAAAGGCTTCTTCATTGAAAACACTCAACATGACATAGGTAGTATCAAGTGAAGAGTAGTTGACATTCAGCAAAAACTGCAATAAGAATACAAACCCAAAATTCTCCGACGTTTTGGTTCTGAGTTCATTCTTGCACCCAAATTACTACATATGAGCTTTCCCATATGCTGCATTCCATCCTTCAATATCTGCTCATCAACAAAACAAACGGAAAGTTTCTTACCAAAAAGTGCGGTTTGGATCACATATTCAGTATGAATTCTTCAACTAAAATAAAAGCTTACCCAACCAACTGCAGTTGCCTGTGCAGGGGTAGGTCGCAAGCCTGCAGCAAATAAAAGTGACTGCAAAGGAGTGAGAATGTATGGAAATGACAATGACCTCATATTTACGCTGATAGTCATATTCCAAAAGATCAACTAAATATTTTCACATTTGAAAATAGACAGCCCCTTTTCCCCTACCTCATTTTTTTTTTTGTAAAATAAATTTTAGGCAACATCTATATGCTACTGTTACTAGGATTTGGAGAATCCTTCTAGGTATGAGAAGGGACCTGACTTATAAAACGGATAATGCTGCACTGGACAAGTGTTGCAATGCCCGAAATTGTGTGCATCTAAGGTAACCCTCATTCACACTGTTCACATGAAACACCAACAAGTAATAATTACAAACTCTCAGGCTAGTTCCAATCTCATAAATTCAACAAGTAAACAAGTAGAAATAAAGAATTGTACCTATATGGATATCCCGAGGGAAAGAACTTGTTCAGGAAAGGTTCAACTACCCTATGGTAGACCGGTCTTGAATCATTAACCACCTTCACCTACACCAAAAGAAAGGAAAGGAAATTCATGAAATACCCAAAAGAAGTATTTGCAAGTAACACCATACCATTACACTTTGAAAAAGCAAAAACAGCTTAAATTCGCCGACCAAACTATATGTAAAATTTTCTGAATGGCAAATTTAAGTTTAAGATATACTCACGGAGAGGTAGCCGTCGTGTACAAATTCGTAACGGCGAGTGACGGAATCAGATGTTTCGAGCCAGCAAACCGGAACTTCGACTTTGGGTGCTTTCTCTTTACCCGGTTCCTTCCTTGGCATCTTCAGCTTCTCCTGTTTTATTCGTTTTTCAAAACCAAAAGCCAAAAGAAAAGCAAAGAAAAGAAATTTCATATTAATTCTTGGAGAAGATAAGTTTGAAATGATACCAGCAAGTTCATTTGGAGCGAAACGAGAATTCGATTTCGTAGAGCGGTGGGAGGATAAGACACTCACGACGTTGGAATCGGAGAAAGTAAGGACGGAGAAATCCAAAGAGGGAGCTTTTACCGTTTCCACGAAGAGTTCATTTTTTTATAATTTGTGGGAACGTCGTCGTTTAATTGTCTTGCGTTTCCCAGCTCGGCTAAGGGTCAGCCGTTGCTTTGACCCTCATGGCTAACTAGCTGTGGGTTACGACAAGCAAAGTGGATTTGCGAGCCCATCAGGGATTATGGTCAAGCTGAGAAATTGTGATTTAAGAAACTAAGCCCAGAAATTTTAGACTGTACAGGTTCATTTACGCTGCCATTCAACACAGTGGCCATATGTACCCTTGATTCAATTTTGAGCACCATGAAAAATAAAAAAGTGTTTTTTTTTCCTATATACACTTGAAAATCATGTAGTAAATAACCTCTGCCATCACCGGTTGTTTTTAGACATAAACAATATAAGATTGGACATTAAAGCTCTAAGGAAAAGCCAAATATTTCATCAGATCAAAGTGGTTTCATAATGTCACATCAGGATCATCATCATAGTCTGGCTCACTAGAGTGTCTCATTCTCTTCGCTTCTCTAGCTCTTCCCTTCTTTGGTTTTCCTCTGCAAAGAATACAGACATATAAGTTATATATAGTTGGAGTTTAGAGTTTTAAAGCATTTGCAAGACTATATCATGCTCAGTTATTGTTTTCAAGCATCAGACCAAGGTGAATTTTCACAAATTAATATTCCGAACGAATACAAAATTAACGCACTTACTGCCCATTGGCAAAGTAACCTCCTCCCTTAGACCGACCAGGACCATAATCTGATTTCCCATCTGCTAAACACAAAGGAATCACAAACAATAAGCATCAAGAAAGGAAATTTGTTGATGCACCTTCATATTATAGGCTCACCATCTCTACCAGTAGCAATCTCTTCAGCCTGACAAAATAAACAATAGCAGAAGAAAAATCAGTTGGAGAAACCTCCTAGTGAACAAAATTCTGAGAGAAAACAAGTTGTAGACTCCATTCTTTTTTCTCCATCCAACTATTTTAAAGTTAATAAAAATTAGCTGCAGTAAACACAAAACACAAAACACAAAACACAAAACAACTATTTTACTGAAAATATCATCTTTCATGAAATCCAGGAAGAGTTATTCCCAAAGATAGGTAGTCATAGTAATTAGAATATCCAGCACTCTTTAAATAAAATGACGCCATGTTTGGAAGTGCAACAGGATCTTTATGTTGATGATGGTTTTAAATCAACCATCCAGTTTGGAAACATTTAGCAGGATTTTCTGTAGAATGGGCAGCAATACATTAATTGCAATGTGTATAATTGAGGAGTGTGAGAAAGACTTTGGCCTGCAAGGACATGCAATTTTGGTGCTTTTATTTCCAGCAATAGCAACATGCTGCTTGCATAAAGTTGCATTCAGTTCATGAGCTTCTCTGTGGATAATAGAATGGTTGTCACTCAATGTGTCTCTGAGTATGCAATTGAATGCAAAATGATATAGTGAAATGAGGACAAAAAAAGAAACACAAACAACCCTCCTCCCAACCAAAGTATACAATTAGAAAAAATGTGATAGATAAGAAGCAAATGCCATCTCATTCATAATCTAACATCTTCATCCTATTAATGGTCACATGTGCTTATAATTCACATGCAACTCTAAATAAAGAATGCAAATTCGGCATTGCCTATAGCCCTAAGCTTTGGTTGTAGCAAGACACATCTTGAAGCAAATTTGGTTCTGTGCCAGCATTTGGAGAAACCAATCTCATACTTCATTTGACATGGACAAGAAATCGATATGCGAGCAAAGAAGAAAAGAAGAAGAGGAAAACAGAGGGCAACTTAATTAAGAAGAATACAAACTGCAGGAGAAGTGACCGAAGATAATGAGAATAGCCTATCCTCAGGCTGGAACTTCCTGGACCGCTTCAAGCTGCAACTCAAGTTCAATAATGGGTCATATATAATATACAAGCCCCTAAGACAAGTTTGCATTGCATTGAATTGAATCGAATTGAATCGTTCTTAAGGAATGTCACACTATGACTTGGGGAATAGAACTTAAAAAAAAAAATTAAGACTTAGCAAAGCCGCAGAGCCCTGAAGCTATACATCTAACAGACTCTATAGTCTCAGATAATGTTTTTTTGGCTTAATAAATCCTAAACAAAGATAATGAAAACTTTAACATCACATAGGCAGATGAATAAAGAATAAAAATGAAGGGAAAATGTTAAAACAGGCATCCATACAGGGCAGTGTTCTTAGATGAAGAGAGGAATCCCTCAAAACCTTTCAAAACGTTGCCGCATTGGCTTGGATCCTGTAAATAACTTGTCTCCATATCATACACCTGCATTTAACTTTCCACTAATATTCAAAACCAGAAATAGGAATGTAAAATATAACCTGATTTGAATAAAATTGGGAGGAAAAGAGAGAAAAAGGATGAAACTACCTGTCTTTCGATGTTTCGAAGCTCTTCTTGAAGCTTGGCTCTTCTACTAAGTAAAGAAGCAAGCATCGCTGACGGGGTTGATGATCCTCTTTGACCTAAAAGCAAAGATATCAATTCATCTTTAATAAATAAAAAAAAAAAGGCAATAGAAATTCCAAATCGATTGAAAAAAAATGTGATCGTAATGGCTACCATCGTGATCCATATTTTCGCGCGAAAAATTTGAGATAATTTAGAACCCTAAAACCTAAGTAGAGATACTCCCAAATCTTGATTATGAAAGGTTTTGTCGGATTCGGATCGGATCCCTTTGGTTTCTGAAATTTGAAAGTTAAAGAAAAAGCCCTCGTTTTCAAAAGGTCCGAATTGTCTACATTAGTTTGTCAGTACGACTAGATCTTCTAGCCAACAGAATTGCGCCATTTGTAGGCTCTAGGGTGGACCCATATTCCAAACATATTTGGGCCGGACTGGACTGAGTTAGGTTATTGGGTCCGGTTGGCTTTGGAAATAGTTTTTTTAATAAAAAAATGGATACGCGGCTACCAGAAGAAGAAGAAGAACTTGAATTGATGATGACGATCAAAGGGGGGCCCCATGGACGGCTGAGATTTGCTGAAGGTCAAAAATGGAAAGCTTGAGATTAAAAGAGGCGACTTTTTTGGATATTCCCTGCTTGGGTGTCGGTTTCGTCGTGCAAATTGCAAGCGTTAACCCTAGGCACCGCCCCACTTTTCTTTTCTATTTTTCTTTCATAACCAGGGCTGCTCTTCACTTCCATTTTTCTCATTTTTTTTTATTCTAAACTACTTTCTGCTGCCATGTCGTTTAGAGGAATCAGTCGGGTATCTCTCTTTCTCCTGTTTTCCTTTCTTTGAGTTTCATGCATGGGTTCATCTTTTTATTGTTAAATTTCTTCTAAAATGTTTACTTTGCTAGTTCTTAGGCTCATTTCTGTTCTAAACAATAATGTGAACTGCTAACTAAAAGGCTTTCATTTTAACTTCTTGTTCATAAGAAAACATTACCCTTTGGTCTTGGTGTTAGAAATGATTTGATGTGGAGGAAAAAAATAGCTCAGGAAAAGGCCTTTTTTTCCCTTTTGAAGAATCAGCTTGACTGTTTAAGTAATTGATATATGACTTTGGATTGGTATCTTAGATATTCTTAGGGGCCAAAGAGGTTGTTATTGCATCTTTCAACTTGAGTTTCTTCCATTGCATGTTCTATATGTTCTTAGGTTTCCTCAAAATTCTCGATTATGTCACATTTTTCAGCCTCGCGGCTTATGAGTTTAGCACATGATTGCTTATTCAAGATATTTAATCTCTGAAACTAATGAGCATGTCAATCCATTTGTTATCATCCTTTTGAACAATATGAAAATTAAACGTTATCAATCAAATAAATGTATGACAATCTGCTTCTGTTTCCAGCCAAATGCTACATCTGGCATGGGCGTTGCTGATCATACCAAGGATAATTTTTTGGAACTGAAAAGGAAGAAAGTTTACCGCTATGTGATATTTAGGATCGATGAGAAGAAAAAGGAGGTTGTGGTTGAAAAAACTGGTGGCCCTGCTGAGAGCTATGATGACTTCACTGCATCTCTGCCTGAGAACGATTGCTGATATGCTGTATATGACTTTGATTTTGTTACTTCTGAAAATTGTCAAAAGAGCCAGATTTTCTTCCAGATTTTCTTCATTGCATGGTTATTTTTTTTGCCTTTAACTGTCTTTATATTGCAATTTAACATATTTGATAGGAGCGATTACTTGTTATTGGACAGGTCCTTAACTTGATATCTTATCTAGCTATACATCTCAAGCGACAAATTTCAATTGTTTATGTCATATTAACATCAATATAATATGTTGGCTTTGGACCTCCTTGAAGATGTAGTACACCTATTAGTTGTTTGGTACATTAGTAACTTAAATTGAGAGAAAATTATAACCATATTTGTTAGCATTCCTTTTTAAATGCTCTTGGGTGTATTGCTGTATTATTTATTACCTTCATGCAGGTTACGCTTCAGAGTATTTGGATACATTGTTTTTGAGTGTGCATTTGTCAGTATGGTACCCTTTTTGGTCGTTTATGCAAATTAAAGAACAATTAAAGTTTTATATGGATTTAATTGCCCTGCAGCTAGAAAGGAAATAAAGGAACAATAGGGGCTGCCTGTATGCTTTCCATGGCAGCATTAATGAAGGAATGCAGCTGCGGGAGATAAAATACCAGTATTTGCTCCGTGTTTTGCTTGATAGACTTACGCAACCATAACTGGACATCTTATTTTGCAGTCTTAGTTTTTTACTTTATAGGCAAGAAGGTTACTCTTTCGAAACTTGGGATTCACTAGGGATAAAAAATGGACATCATTAATATTGTTCTCATGTAGCAATGGCACTAGCCTGGCATTTATCAGGTTAAAGAAGTTGCTCATCAAATCTTCTTAATTAACAATTTGGTTTTATTGATCAGGTCCCCTTCATCCTCTCGAATCCGTGCGAAGATGCTCTATGCCACTTCTAAAGACAGGCTTAGAAGAGAACTGGATGGCATCCACTATGAGATTCAGGCTACTGACCCTACAGAGATGGATCTTGAAGTGTTGAGGGATCGTGCTCACTGAACGTTCTGTAATTTAACTGTTTCATTTGAGGAGTTACCTTCTCCGCTTTGCCAACTCTGGATTAGTCCTTGCTTCCTAAAGCTACGTTCAGAATCAATTTCTGACAAAAATTAGTATGTGTAATTCTTGAATAACCAGTATCTGATGAAGGTGATATGAAGCTCTGGGCTAAAATTATCTGGTTGCTGTTAAATCTGGTTCTTTACTGTTTTTTTTTCCGCTCAACAAAGGAAGTCTGTCACCGGTATTTGGAAACTGTCAAACAATTTTCACATATATTGGTATGTTTAAGAATTATTCTCTTTGTTTCCCTGTCCAATGCATTTTCTGTTCCGGTATTTGAAATTAGAGAGAAAATGTAGGGTCCCATTTGCGGGAAAAGATCTCCATTACTTCAAAATCAAAATCGGTGGAAGTTCGATCCTATGCTAAGGTGAATATTTATGTTTAAAATTTAATGATTTTAAATTAAATATAAAAATAAATAAAATTAATTAAAATATAAAAAAATTAAAATAAATATTAATCATAGATTTAATTAAAAATGCATTATTTACCGCCTTTAAATAGAATAGTGAAAACTTTTGATTTTGAAATATTAAAATATTGAAGAGGTATTTTTTCATAGTTCAAAAATGATTAAGGAACATGTTTCAAGTAAAAATCTCTTGATCTTGAGTACATCAAGGCAACCCATTCCAGGAAGATGATAACACGTGCTTCGATCTGACGTGCTGCGTTGTGTAAATTGCGCCTATCGTTTGTCTCAATCAATTTCTTTAGCTGTAATGACGTAGCATTGCGCAAATTGAATGAAAAGTGTCAAAGCAAACCAAGTCCAAGAATCAAGCATGGTGTTAAAGTCCAAAGCCGAGTGCACCAAGAATCAAAGCATGGCGCTAAATTGAGCAATCAACTTTGAAACAAAGGAAGCAATAATCGAGTCGTACACTGTAAAGTCTTGAAAGTGAGCCTAGGAAAGCTAAGTGCCCCCTCAGTACTCGTCCTTGACAAGATTTTAAGATAGAAGTCAAAGTTTTGGAAACGACTTGTGGATGTAACTGAGCACCCAACCATTATTTTACAAATCTGGCTGTAGAAAATGCAGAAACCGGCATTCAAATACGACTTATTGAGTTTGACAACACTTTATCCTCCACCTCCACTACGCACTATAAATGACTTTGAAAAAGCGCCACAAGCAATAACTGTTAAGTAAACGAATACGCAAAAGAGCCAAGATTAATCTGAACCTGACTTCTCGGTTCAATTTAGATGGCTGGCTGTTCACAAGCCACAGGAAATTTGTTGATAAATGGAACAAGGCAACCACTGAATTCTCTATTATACCCTTCAATTTTAAGGTACAGAACAGAACTGAGGATATTGGAATAAGGTAAAACTCAAAGAACAACAGTGAAATTGAAATCTGACATCAGAAACTTCTATTGCCTATTGAGAGTTTTACAACGGTTCTACTTGGTGCTCAGGAACTGGTTTATTAGTCCAACTTATGCAAGTGGAACTGTCCTGTAGTTAGTAGGCCTCTCCCTCTGCTCCATTATCTTCGTTCTCACCTGACATCTCTTCTAAAGATTTTCCTTTTGATTCTGGCACCAAGAAAGTGAACATGAAGCCCAAGGCATTGACTGCACCTAACACAAGAAGTGAATTCTTCACCCCAATACCTGCAGGGTACCCTGCATCTGCCTTGGCCTTATCCTTATTCTGAGCCAAATACAAGAACCCAAATGCACCAACTATGGCACCAAGCTTTCCTGATGCAGCTGATATACCATGGCAAGTGGACCTCAACCTTGCTGGGAAAATCTCAGCTGGTACGACAAATGTGGTGGCGTTAGGTCCAAAATTTGCAAAGAAGAAAGTTAATGAGTACATAATAACAAAGCCAATTCGGTTGTCCTTATGTGTCCAGTGGTCGTAAGGGATAGCCAGCGCAAACATGAACACTGTCATGAAAAAGAAGCCCATTAATTGGATGGCAAATCTTCCCATCTTATCAATCAAAGCCACTGTGAACCAGTAGCCTGGAACAGTGCTGCAAAGAGCAATTAGTGTTTGTGCTCTTGCAATTCTGAAAACTTCCTCGAGGGCATTCATGGTCTTTGCAGGAGGAATCCAGCCCACCGCGCTAAAGATATCCTTTTGGAACAAATTTTGGCTGTAGAATGCAATGTCAAGCAAGAACCAAGTGGTTGTTGTTCCTAGCAAGTGAAGTCCATGACGTTTAGCAAACTCCTTGGAGAACAAACCAAATTTGGATTTCTCCTGTTCTAATTGCTCAATCTTTTGTGGCTCTGCCTCAATGTCCATCTGCAGGACCTTTGACATATCAGATGCAGCCTGCTTTGCATTCTTAGCAACAAGGGCAGTGTAACGAGCAGTTTCAGGCATCTTCATCCTCCAGTAGTAGGTAAGAGCGGCTGGGAGTGCTCCAACCATCAAAATAATACGCCAAACATAGTCTGCTTGTGGAACCGTGGAGCCAAGTGCATCAACCTCATAAGGTGGAGCATCAAACCTGGCCTTGAATGCTGAGGATAGAATAATTGCAAAAATACCACCTGCTAAAATTCCAAAACCTTGCATTGCAAACACTGCAGCAATGAACGCTCCGCGAGTCTTCTTGTTGGCATATTCAGACATGATGGTGGCAGAAAGTGGATAATCACCACCAATGCCAAAACCAAGCCAAAAGCGGAAGAAGCAAAGGGTCGCCATGATAGATTTAGGGGAATGGCCAAAAGAGAGACCTGATGCAATAGAGCATATGACCATGAGCATTAAAGTCATACCATATACCTTCTTTCGGCCTAGCTTATCACCAAGCCAACCAAAGAAGAGCTGGCCTGCAAGTGTTCCACAGAACGCTACACCATTAACTGCAGCTGATACATTGGGAGGCAAAGTTCCAGGCTTCTCTGCACCATCAACATGATAGTATATGCGACCAAGCAATTTGGTAACAAGAGATATGCAGAAGAGATCATATGCATCAGTGAAGAAGCCCATCCCAGCGATGATGATTGCTGTGAAATGATACCATTGTGTTTTGGCTAAATCAAGCGCGTTAAGCACCTCTAATTGTCCTCCTGCCATAGCTACCTAGCTCACTTGCAAGCTTTTTTATCTGCTCTCTCTTCCTCTGCAAAGATAGACACGGGCCAAACAAATCAAAGAGCATACCTATAAATAAGAATCAATATCAGTTCCTTCTCCGACTTCAAAGCTCTTTTTTGACATTTCTTAGCCAAGTGGATTATGGTAATGCAAGCAATAATTGGTTACAATTACTGTACCATATTAGCTTCATAGTTTGACGACCAAACTAATTGGGGTCACTAAAACATAGACAAAAATAATATAACAAGAGAGCACCTTTGTTTCGTGCAGAGGCAGCAAAATTGTTTTCTTAACTAATTTAATTAGGACCATGCATGACGATGAAGAAGACAAATATAACATTCATGATTCACGACTATGTTCCGGAAAACTTGTAATCCACTTATTCGATTATGTTAGATGATCGAATGGTTGCTGTTTTTCTCTACAGTTGGTGAACTGTGAACAAGTTTCTTCAAGTCAAGAAAAACGATAATTAGTCCAACGGCTCCTCCTTGTCTAACCAGCTTTTACAAACTCCAAAGGTTAATCACCCTATACATAAACCAAATGCAAATTAATCAAACAGATGGTGATGGATATCTGTTTAATGGGAATTGTGATTTAAGAATACGGCTCTAGAAAGTCAACCAAAACTATAAAAGGGGAGGGGGGGGAAGAAATTAAGCAGTGAAAAGGACAAAGGAGCAGTCCAGAAAGTCCAAACTGCAGAAACAATCCACGTCACCGCCTTAGCCATATCCATACTGATAACCCTCCCCGGCCCCCACCAAAATTAACAAGAGAGACCACACCTCTTTCCCAAGAAGATTAAATGGAAGTAAATGTTTCCTCCTATATATGTTAAAATGCATGGAAAGTTGGTTAAAGTAAGAAAAAAGACGAAGTGAGCATAAAAATTATGGTGAATATTCGTGGAATACTATTCTAAACAGACTGTTAAAACGGTTCCTATGAAGAGGGTACAGATCTTTGAATTAAGAAAATTTCTGGTGAGCAAAAGGAGAGAGTGGCAGACTGACAGTAACTAATTTCTATTTTTAACCCTTCAAAGTCTGACTCTTCACCAAAAGCAGAGAAGCGAAAACATACTCAGTACCTTTTATTTTCATTCTTACGAAGTCTAAAATTGGCAAGATATAGAATTGCTTCACTATTGACGTATATACCATAATTGAAAATGTCATATGGAAACAGAACAATCCATCAGTTTCCAACTAGGATCATAATACCTTGATAGTACACAAAGATAAATATACTGAAAAGCCTTTTCTTTTTTACGGTCAACGTGAAACTTTTATTATAATTAAATTGAAAAGGAAAATCCAAGAACATATAAATACATTTTAAAAGCAACATGATACTATGTGGAGAGTTGCAGACAGATTCACGAATCAAGGACAATATTTGAATACTTTATAGTAATTTGAACTTATCCATAAACAAATCAAAGCGATCATTGATGATTTGATTTTCCTTCGTTAGTCAGGGAATTTATTTCTGTAGCAAGTTGCATCAGAACCAACCAGGACGATCAGTTTCAACTTTCAAGAACAGTCGTCTCTAGTAGCATTCTGTTTGCATGATTTACACAATCCCAGAGCTTTGGAGCTCTGGAGGATGAATAACAGTGAAAAATAAATCAAGACCCTGATAATAAACGAGGGTATCTCAAGTTTGACAAATAGAATCAGAAAAAAAAAAAAGAACGAAATTATATAGATATTCTAAGCCAAAAAAAAAACAAAAAGGGAAAACCCAGATGTATAAAAAGGTGTTCATTGTCGTCATTAACAAAAAAGCAATCCCATTTGCATGCATTAAGAAATTTTATTATACCCATTTTAAGAAAACCTGAAAGAAACAATAATATGGCTAAAAGAATATGAGACAAAAGAACGAAAACAACATCTATAGAATCATGAAGAGAGAGAGAGAGAGAGTAAAGCCTGTAAGCGGAAGTTTCTGAAGCTGACCTGTTTTCTTAAAACGTCGCGTCTGTTTCTCGAAGAAAATAAAGTGAAAGAGAGTGAAATAGAAATAAAAATAAAAATAATATCTTAAAAAGTAGAGAAACAGAAAGATTTGGGATAAAATAGAAGATGGTATACAATGAAGTGAAAGGTCATGCAACGCAAGAGCATTTATAGAAGAGAGGTCTGACCAACAATCCCAATATATTCCGAATGCCCATCGGCATATTCCTCCACTTTTTTCTGATATATGTTTGAACCCCATCCTCTTACGACGCCGCTCCCGTTGTTATTTTGACCTTTTATTTGGTTCATTAACCCACTATTACCCTTGTTTTGTTCGTGTTTTTAGCCCAAAAACGAAAGTAAAAGGAAAAGATGAAACTTAGTCCTAATGAAAATGATTGGCTATTAATTCGATTAGAATTAGATATCGACGCCTGGGTCCAAGTGCTGTCCATGTTTCCTTAAACCTTCGTTTTCCTGAAAGGCAAAGAGTCCCAAGTCAAACTTAAGTGTGAAAGCCGTGGGTTGGGTGATTTGATGCATCAGCTGACGCGGTTTCATTGATAAATTAAAATTTGGTCTTTTCTACACTACTTTAAACATTACTTTCCTTCTAATTAATCAAAAAATCTATTGATTTTAAAATCAATGAAAAGGCTGCATCTTGTAAACTAAAATTGATTGAAGAAATTCAGATTTATTTTACATCAATCAACTTCATATATACCTATTTGATGAAGAGCCTTGGATCAATGATCATGTGCCTACTCAGGTGGTGACTGGTGAGGCTCTATTCCATGATCTGCGTGTAAAAAAACAATAAAAGAAAATTTACGTTTTACATCTCTATTTTTTATTAAAAAGTTATAGTTTAGGAAAAAAAATTATAAATACTAAGATTTAAAATTTAAATTCATTGAATATCATTTTTTTAATAATAATTATATAAAATAATTGAATTAAATTTTAAATTTTGATTAATTATAAAAATATACTTTTTATTAAATAGTTAGGGTGGAATTTTACTACAACACTTTCCTTAAATCGGTTTTTCTGTTTCACCAAATTTTAAGAATTAATAATTTGAACAAATAATATTTAATTTTAGGCAAATGGGTTTATGAGCTGAAGTTTTTTTGCGACTTTGAATAAAAATTGGTTTTATATATACAATTGATGAAGAAAAGTTATTTTCATTTGAAAAATTTGTTAAACTTCACAGATGGGATAAAATCGTTAAATTTTACAAATAAAATTAATGGGATAACACATATTTTTTTAATAGTATGTTAGATGAAATAAAATCCCAATCTTAAAAGCTTATCATAGCATATACAAAATTTTTTTGGCCATTATCATAGCATGAATTTTGTTCTTGCCAAATACTCGATTAATTTTCTTTTGTACTGTTTCTCTTCTCCCGCTTTAATAGCAAAACAACGCACACATATTACTAGGTCCAAAATACATACAAATGCTCATCAAATCACGTTTAGGCCAATTATTTCAATTTTCTACTATAATTTGTCTTCAAATTAAAATTCACTTGTGACAGATTAGCAAATACATATATTGTTATGTTAAAAATGTGATAAACGATAACTTTAACGAGTCAAATTAATCAAACAATATCAAATAAACAATTCAAGTTTTCATTATTAATTATTACACCCCATATAATTTTTTTTCCTTCATACTTGTAATGTAAAGAAAAAGGTTTCGTAATTTGCCTTTACTTTCTTCATAATAGATTTTGGGAACTCCACTTTCTTCAAAACATGTGGGCTCCTCCTCCAACGTGTGGTTGCAGCACTTAGCATTCATGTTAAACACATTTAAATTAGGCTCAAAATGAACTTAATTTTTCTTTTTCTTTTTTTTTGGTTCCCATGTCGATGTCAAGTTGGGAAGCTTACGAAATTAATGTCTTCATTTTGACTGTTCAAAAATGATGGATTATGTAAGGTTAGGGATGCCGATGTTAATTGTTGAACACAAAAGATGGAGTCCATGACGTTGTTCATTGACTGGCCTCCTCAAATCAGTTAGGGACCTTGCCTTGAGGTGAGTGTCCTATTTTAATAATAAAACTTTTTTTCAAGTATTAAAAATTAAAATTTTAATATTTTATTAACGGATGAAATGATATTTTTGTATAATATAACGAAACTCTACAATAATGGTGAACATAAAAAAAATATTTTCGTGTTGATTCTGTTGAACAAAGGAACAGTAAAAGTTGTCTAAATAAAAAAAATATATATCTACATAGGTGATATTATGATTTGTACTGACCTTGAAATATTCTTTTATACACAATTTTTGACTCGTAATTTGGGTTTATTTAAAATCTAGTCTCCAGCCTGCTGTTTCCCAATTGACGTCTTATTTGTTATGATTGGGATGGTGACGACGGAAGAGTTTTTTTTTTTTTTTTTTGAACTTAGTCATTTGTTTTATTTGAGAAAATGGTTATTGAAATGTGATACTAATTTTGTAATTTCCACGCGCCCCATTTGACTGGGTGAAGTCACAAGCCACGGAGCTGCTGCTTTGTAACTTAATATTTGGTTATAATTATTGAAAATAAATTACATTAAAGATTTATTTAAAATTAGTTAAATATTATTTGATGAATAAAAAAATTTATAGAAGAAGAATTTTAAAAGAAAAAAATTTTAATTGGTAAGTTTAATTTGTAAAAAAAAATTTTTAAAAGAAAATAAATTTTTTATAGGTAAGTTAGTATCCTTCTTTATAATTAGATTTGAAAAAAATATGTAAGAGAGTTATAAAATTTTATGGGATAGACATTTTATAAGATTACTGAAGATTTAACGTTCTTATGGATATGTATGTTTGAGTGGATTAAAAGAGATTGAAAAAATTTACATAGATATGATGCATTTAAGTGAACTATAAGAGATTGAGAGGGTCTATATAGATATGATGCATGGTTCACAAGGATATGTATTTGTTTGAGTTGAAAAACTTCGTAAAACTAAAAGAGATTGAAATGATCTATGAGTATTAATTATTGAATGAAGCTGATATAATTTGTATGTTTGTAATTATCAACAATTAATGAATTTTATTTTTCATTCATGAACGTAAATCGATTGAATTGAAATATATTAAATTATTATTTTTTATGTGATTAATTGACTGATTAATTATGCTTCTACTGATTTAATTGAATTGAGACATTTTAACCTAACAATAACTATATATATATATATATATTCACAGCAGAAAAAAATTGTGTTTTATGTAATTAATTAAGGCAGATGCTGTAGAGAAGAGCATATGAATGAAAAACTATGAAATGAAGGCAGAACAGGCGGTGATTTTATGATCAGTACTTCATTAAGATTATCCAAATTCTTAACTGATCTGCCAAAATCTGCACATGTTCTCCTACCCCTCAAACTAATCTACATCATGCATCATTAATTTCCATGCCGCCCAAACTCTTTTTAATTCCTTATACGACAAATTATTGATATATATACATATATATGTATGTATGTATATTAATTTGAAGAATTCGCTAGCTGGCAATAATTTTTTTTAATCAATTTGAAGGCTATAATATATATATATATATATACATGTATGTATATATTAATTTGAAGAATTCGCTAGCTGGCAATAAATTTTTTCAATCAATTTGAAGGCTATAATGGGGTATAACATTTTCCCATCTCATTATATTTGATCTAATCCCATAAAAAAAATTATTTGAACTAAGAGTTCAAATTTAAAATCTCAATCTACAATATGAAAACAGGTGCTGTCATTGAAAATTTGGAAGCATAGTATCAAACTGGCTGTAATTTTAAAATACGATCAACAATATATATAGCCAATCAAAACCAAATGATAAATAAAAAAAAAAAAATTAATCATCATTGTATGAAAACAAGCGGTACAATGTCTTGTTCATGATAATAAACAAATTAATACCATGAATTAGTTCTCAATGTGAGGCAGAAAACTGGTTGTTTAGCGTTGAAATCCCAGCACAATGCCAACCAACGGTCGCCATTAATTAAAATGTCATCATTAGCAATTTTAATTTGTTAATTTAAGCCTAAAAAAATGTAACACCAATAACTTCAAATTTTTAAGTTGTATGGAAAGAATAGTTTTTCGGGAGAGAGGGAGGAGACGATGTTTTAAAATAGAGAAAAGTAGGGAGAAAAATAAATCAATAGGTTGAGCATTAGTGCCATGAAAGGTGGCCTAATTTTAAATTTCAAAGAACCAATAAACTGCAAAAACTTGAGCAACTTTCCCCCACCCCCACTAAATGCTGTTGGCTTTGCGGCCATGTGCATTGAAATTAAAAACTTTGGTCTCATTGGGTTTCAGAGTCATTGTTGAGGGCCATGGTTTAAAGAGAACTTCCTTGATATTTCTTATCGTTCATTTCTTCATCTTGAAATCAATAACCCAACAATGAAAAGTTTTTTTTTTTTTTTTCCTTTCCCCACAAGTTTTATCTTTAAAAAAAATCTGCGTTTGATTTGTTTCTTTGGAATTGACTACTGTTGTTGTATTTCATGCGTTGTCCTAAAGGTTAGTGGGGAACATGATGAAAAAGCAATGCAACTAAGTCATTTAAGGACCATAACTGTAGTACCTCACTATCTGCTTCACCTTTTCTAATTTCCATTTTGGACAGCCAGCCAGAAGGACAAAGAAGCACTTGGAAATGGCCTGGTTGGGTTTCCCAGAAAATTCCATGAGGAAGAAGCACTTGGGAAAATATGAAATGGTACAATGGATTTTGCTCTATTGTTCTTTGTCTGTGCTTCTGTATAGGTTGGCTTATGTTGTCATTTGATAAGACATATTAAAACGCACCGAGTTTTAACAGTGATGATTCTTGTGATTAAGCTTGCTAAATGATTACTAGCAGCTAAAAACCTTGGTAAACCATAAATCAAAACGCAAAATATTAATTTATCAAAAAATAAATAATGCATTCTAAACCGATTAATATTTGTTCAAGTCAATATTGCTTTTTAATTCATTTTTATTTATTTTATATTTAATTTAAAATATTAAATTTGAATTATAAATTTAGTTGAAAGTGCATTATTATTCTCTTTTAGATAAAATAATAAAAAATAATTCTTAACTTTTTAGAGAGATAATTGGATAAAGGAGAGCATTTTAACAATTCAAATTATTCATCCTCTTTACAAATTACAATAGACGTTAGTCATGTTGAATGGAAGGGTTCTTTTCTTTGGAAAAGAACATGTCCAACAATATCGTGATAACCAATTTTGTGTTTTTCCCTTGAATGTGCAGTCCCCATGATTGTATAATGATGTACTGTACCAAATCATTCACCCATGGAAGAAATGAGTGTGTTGTTTCGCTTCCAATAAGGGAACTTTTGGTTTTTGAAGATAAGAATCTATCCTTTTTTCTTGTGTGGATAATGAATCATCAATGAAAGGAAAGACTTGCTCCTCGATAAAGACCTCCATCTGCCTTAGATTTTTTCATTTATATCTTTAAGCATTTTTTGGAGTTGTTCGACCAATTTAGAAACGAAATAAGAAAATAAAAAATGAAGTCGTTCATAATTTTTTATATTAAATGTGATTGATTATCTATTCAAACATATCATTCTAATAAAATTTTAAAATTAAATTAAATTTATTAAAAAATACTTTTAGGATTTGGAAAACAGGTTGGTCTAGGAGTAAGTTACGCATAAAAAATAATTAGCACTCTCACAACACTCGTTTAAAATGATATTAATTAAATACATATTATCCGGTGATTTTGACAAAAATAGCTTTAGTTTTGATATTTGAAAAATAATTTTCTTTACTTTTTTTGTTTTATTGAAATTTTAGTTTTTTTTATTATTATTATTATTATCGTTATTCTTTTTTTTAAAAAATAAATAAATTAAAACCATTTTATTGAAATAATTCTTAAAATATTCTAGTATATTAGTAATATTAGAAGAATTATTTCTCACATAGAGATTTCTTAAGCATTACTTCTTAGAATACCTTCAAATCCTATTTTTAAAGGCTTGGATTTATTTTTTGTAAAAATATGCATACAATGAGAATGATAATTGTAAACATCATTTTATTAATTAATTAATTTTTTTTCTTTCTTTTTTTCTTTTTCTTTTCTTTTCTTTCTTCTAGCAGCTTTTCTATCAGTCGCTAGCAATCGCATTGCCAGCAGCTCTGACAGCCGCCTATAGCTGCCAATGGCTCTGATAGCCACCGACAGCTGTTCTGACAGTTGATGGTCACCCTAATCGTAGGCGATCAAAATCTTAGTATGTTATCAAAATCTCAGATTTTTTGAGATTTTAATCTTCCTTTTGCTCTATAAATATAGCTACAAAAACACTAACGGAAGAAACTGGCAAAAAAAGAAAGAGAGATCTAAAAATAAAAAAGGCACTACCAAGTTAAAAAAAAAAAAGAATCAAAACACCAAAATAAAAAAATACAGTCCCCTGGAATGGGTAACCCAGCGCCAAAAACACAAAAAAAAAAATCAATCAACATTAGTTGCAACAAAAAAAAGTCAAAATAAAAAAAAAAGAGAAAAAGGGTTTTGGCTAAAAGTTCAAGAACATATCTAGGTCATTCGGGTCTCATTTTGATAAAACAGAGCCTAGATTTGAGTTCAGAAAGTCGATGAGAGTATTTTGGTGTTTTTTAAAATTTTTCAAGACCAACGATGGCGGTCGGAGCTCGTCGCAGGCAAGGACCATGGCCGTTGTCATGACGAACGGCCATCGACCCCTAACTTGTCTGAAGAAAATGGGAGAGAGTTTTTTTTTAGGGAAAAGGGAAGAAATGCTATTTTTTTTTTTTTAACTTTTATATAGGACTCTAACACTAAAACGATGTCGTTTCATTTAAACACCAAAACGACGTTGTTTTAAGTTCAGGATCCGCTCGTCAACCCACCAACCTGTCAACCCAACTTGGGGTTCATACAACCGACCCGATGACCTGACTCACCCTTTGACCATTAATCGGTCCAACTGAACTGGTCGAGACTGAACCAAATCGATACTAAACTGTCGAACTGACTGGACCCGTATTGACCGAACCATTGACCTATCTGGTTCAGTTAAAAAATTTTTTTTGAATTTTTGAATTTTTAATATATCATTTTATTAATATTTATGCATATTAAAATATTTATATTTATTAGATTAAATGATGAAATATGTAGTTAAATTTTTTTAATAATTTTTTTAATTTTAAAATAAACTAAAATAATAAAAATAATAAAAATAAACTTTCTAATAATAGTATAAATTAAATAAAAATGTAAGAAAATGAAATTTTTATCCAACGATGAGATTCATAGGTACCCGAGTAGTGATACCTATGAAATCTCTAAGTGAGAAAAATTTTTTTAATACTAATAGTGTATTGGAGTATTTATAAAAAAATTTTAATATAATAAAAAAAAAATTTTCTTGTTATAAAATAAAAAAAGTAAAAATTTACTAATTTATTAAAAAAAAGTGAGAGGAATAATAATAAAAATGAGGAAAAAAGAAATATTATATGATAATGGGATTCTAAAACTATTATGAGTAATGATGCATTTTTTTCAAAATAATTGTTTTACTGTGCATTTTTTTGCCACTTCAAAGATTCAAAAACTTTGCCAAATTTCTTACTTTTCAATGGCCTTTGATTGTGAATTGCTATTATGCGACCTCCCTTACTTGATTATTTGAGATTAATTGTTGTGCTAGATTTTGCTCCCTACCTCCATATTGATTATCAATTGCTATTGTGCTCAATTGTTATTTTTTCATTAGAGTTAATGATTTTAACCGCAAATATTAATAGAAAGTAGACTCAACGATGTGTTTGATGTGTTTTAAGTCACAGCCATAAATTAATCTTTATTTGAACAAATTCAAAAAGATTATATCTTACATTAAACTAAATTAAAATCAAAATCCTTAATTGAGAGAAAACACAAATGTTAAATTTTTAATTGAGCACTTAACCACGCCAATTTGATTGCTGTTGAGAACTGAGCAGACATAGGTGCATAACCGCAATTAATTTGAAATCAATGTCTAACATTGTTGCTGATTGCCTTTGACAAATAAGAGTTTTTTCGTCTTCTTAAATGATCCAATTTCTCTTATAACTACACCCAAAAGGAAAAAGTTTCCGGGTGTGGATAAAACAAGCCAGATTGTAAATGGACCATATAGACTTCCGTATAGTTAGAGTGAAGGCCTGGATTTTCAAGGCAGTCCACTTTGACTTTGGGTCAAACATGAAATTTACATGGGCTGAGAAACCATTGGACTTTTAGCTAAGAGTATATTGACGAAAAAAGAAGAAATATCATGAAAGGTTAATATAGAAAGTGCCAAAATGTCGTCTTCATGAAATTCATGGCAGATTGTTATTGCATTTGGGTTTTATTTTTGTTGGGTAAATAATACTCCTTCATGGATGATGACAGAGATGAATTCTACATGAATGGCTTCTTTAATTTGATTCTTGATGCGACTCCTGGCAGGGACAACGACACTCAGTGCTGCTCTAGTTCAGGTTAATCCCAATTCTCGGTTAGTCCTATGTTGGAAACAAGACTATTTTCATTTTCAATTCCTATGGCTATGTAAAAATGCAGTTGCTACTGGTCAGTGTACTATGTTGGTAACTGTTGTTTATGCATGCATGCTGGATTATTTGGAAGGAAAAATTTGCAGCTATGATGCAGAACAAGAGACCCTGCATGTACAGACATTTCAGATGATAAATATGGAGCAGTGAAAGAGAAGCTTTAGTGTATTGAGCTAGAAAACAAGTAGGAGTTCAATGTGTAAAAACCAAGTTGTCTCCTGGAAAAAGCCTGAGGAGGGTTGGGCAAAAATGAACTGTGATTGGGGCTTTCTGTGATAAAAATAAGAAAGCTCGTATTGAGATTGTAATAAGAAACAAGGATGGAATGTTGACTGAGTTCAAACCTTACAATTATCATTCATTCACAAATGTTATACTATTGAATAAGTCTTTGTAGCAAAATTTCATTCCAATCAAAGTCTATACATATAGTTCCACATAAAAAATTAAAAAAAAACTATACTTAATGTGATTTCAATCAAAATCCACAGTATTGAGAAGGAGAAAAATTCAGATTCACAGGTTTTAGCTATCTCCATTCTCTGTACTATTACAGTAACGAGAGACGACGTGTTCATTTCCAGACTAGCTTCTCAATTTGCATACACAACCTCCACCTCTGATTTCTTTTCGGATATCATAATTTAATTTAGAAAGCCCCCAGCTGGAATATATAAAAATTACTGCTCAATATGCAACTTAGTCAAGCACACAAAGGCACAAGGGAAGAAATGAATCAGTGATGGTAACTGATACAGAGACATTTTTTATTCACAAGCGAAGTGTCTTGCTACGATTAACAGAGATGCAGATATTCCTTCGCTTTTCTTCCATTTTCTTTTCCTTCAAATTCCATAAATTGAAATGTTTCTCAAGCTACACAATTTACTGTCAATACAGTCAATCAGTTTTTCCGTTTGAACCGATCTTGATAAGCATAGTATTTGATTAATTGTTTTTTTTTTATTAGTTCTTTGTAATTGATTATTTATAGAACAACTTATTGCTCACTTTTATAAAAAAATTAACTCATTTATCCAAAAAAAAACCAGCTGAAAAGTGGTTTCAATCATTCAACAACCATATAAATTTAGCCAACAACCGTATTTTATGTTCGTAGAATGTTTGAATTTTAGTTTTAGTGATAAGGTTTAAATTAAATTCAACAAAAAAAAAAAACAATTCATAAACAATAGTTAAATACAAAACGGTCGTGATCAATAAATCTGTTTGGAAACTATGGGTATCGTAATCAAATTAGAATATTGGAGGGTGGGATTTGGAATTATTTACGTGTATTATTATTCATAGTCAAACGAAACTCTTCCATTTTTTGTTTTGCCTCTCAACCGTTTCTGCTTTTCTGACACGTTGAAAGTGCTCTCCATTACGCCATCCCCTTGAGATTTGATGATTGTGCGGATCAACAAAGGGAGAAAATTTTATTGAAAACGAAAGGAATACAACAAAAATTGAAAGCCGAAATCATCGTCATTCATCGAAAAATGTCCATGTTTGAATATATGCATATGGTGGTAGCATTAACACTTGACTTGTCAGCAGTGATCCTCATCTTTGTTTTTTCTCCTTTTTCTGCACTTAACAAGAGGTTGATATTTTAGAAAACGATAAGGTGAGCCTGACTACCTTGACTACCGGCAATCTTGACAGTTCTGAGGTGCCACGTTTGAACTTTGAGTTGTGGGCTGTGTTTTATTAATGAGTATAAATTCTGAAATATGACCAAAGTCCCAAATCCAGAACTAATTAAGGCTTGAATTATGATAGTTAATATATACCACAACATTACTTATAATTCCTTATCCAATAAGAAAATATATAGTAAATAATTCTAACTCCATGTCCAAGTGTGACACTTTTTCATTTCCAATTACAGTCCAAATCAAGATTGGCTAAATAACCCAGGACAATATGGAAAAAAAAGGCAATTACAACTACCTTGGCAATTATTGGATAAGAATTAAGGAGAAAAGAAGAGAAAAAAAAAATGGTGGCAAGACAGGCGTCTATGATACCAGACATAGTTGCAAAATGATAAGCTAATTTTGTTTTTACCGAGAGCTGGTACTTTCTGATGAGCTCAAAAGTTTCTCTAAGTAATGGGATCCTAAATCTTCTAACACCACCACATTATTCTTTGCTTGTGATGACTGCTTCTTTTTGTTTGTCCTGGTGGTCATTTTTCTTTGTAAATAATTCCTCTCTTTTAGTTCTACGGCTGGTGAGGAACCATCCTGGCAGTAGTAATTCATGTTTCGAAGCGATTCCCGGACTCTTTCAATGGGAAAATTGAGCACAGCTCTGGGCCCTTGTGTCGATAAGGCTGCTTGATCATAAGCTAAAGCAGCTGCCTCGGCGCTGTCAAACGTTCCAAGCCAAACCCGAATGCCATGCCTTGTCGAATCCCTTATCTCCGCCGCGTATTTTCCCCACGGTCGCTTCCTTACCCCTCTGTATGATTTTTCCTTCTTGGATTGCTGTTCTTCTTCTTGTTTGTTGGCACTGGAAGTGGAAACTACTACATGTGTTTCTTCATCAATTAACCCACAACTGGAAGAGCCTGATGATTCTCTTGACCTATGATGAGAAAGTGAAGTATCTTGAGGAGACAACTGATCTTGGGAGTCTATTATGTCAAATGAGAGGAAATCTTGGTCGAGGAAAGGCTCATGATTAATATTGGATGAGAAAGACTCAAGCAAACCTTGTGGAAATTCTAGCAAGGAGTCTGAATTTTGGCTTTGAAAGAAGGAAGAATCCATGTTTTCGATGGATAATAAGCTGAAGTTTTTTATGCGATCGCTTTATAATTAAGTTGCTTTAGTTTTTAGCTGAATATGTATTGATTTGACAAATTTTTATCGGATAAATTTTTATTTTTTTATTGTATTTAAATAAAATTTTATTTTAAACAAAATATTAATATATATTAAAGATTTATTTAATACAAATTAAAAATTTATTTCTATATAAATTAAAAGTTAAAATCTTATTTAGATATAAATTAAATTTTAAGAGTTTATTTGAGTGTAAAATGAAAGTTAAAAGTTTATTAGATGTAATAAAAATATAAATATTTATTTAAATAAAATGGTAAATTGTAGAGTTTTTTTTTATTAATTTAGCATTATTATAATCCAAGTTGCTTGTGCATGTGCACCATCTTATTAATATTATTTTACCAAGTTGTAATTATAATAAATAAATTAATCAATAAATGAACATATAATTCAACAAATTTAATATAAAATTAGATCACACTGATTTTTTATGAAACTTAAAACTAAGAACTTAAAATTTCAATATTTTCTTTTTGTCACTAAATCAAGACCACACTCATTCTCTTCATTAACTAAGCCAAGCCAACATACCAATAAGGCATTGGCTTAATGATAACGAGAAAGCTTTGGAACCCATAGGTATTAGATTTAAGTTCTATTATACGTGGGTTTAATTCAATTTTATATTAATTTATTTAGTATGTTTTAGTTTATTTAGTTATTATTTTACGATTTGATATATATTAATGTAATGCTTAATTATTATTAGAATTTGTAATTGTAAATTTGAAAAAAAAAAAAAAAGCCTAAGCCAAGCCAATCAACAATTTAAGAAAAAAAATAATATGAGATTTTACAATAATTTGTGTTAGAGAAAAAAACCAAGATGCTTCGCGCTTTGAGATAAACATTCGTTCAATATTATAGATAGTATATAAGGAGTTGGGAAATTCAAATTTAAAACTTTTTTTTAAAAAATGTGGGTGTAATTGATAAAGTTAGAAGGTTGTCACATGAATAATTAATAAATTAATATAATAAATAAAAATTTTGTATTAATATTCTAACTTCATTTATGAAGTTTAAAATTTTGATCAATGATATATAAAATAATAATTCATATATTAATGTTCCGTAACTTATAAAAATTATATGCGGCTAGTATAATGGTTAGAAACTATTATATATATGCTACGGAAATAGAGTGCATAACATAAAAGTAAATAGTTTGATAAAGTAAGAATAAGGAAATTCTTAGGAAATAAAAATATATCTTTGGTTGTTGCGCATTTAATGTTGAAATTTTAAGAAAAAGATTTCCAAATATTCATAATGCTCTTCTATTTTATTTTGAAATTGATTTTGATAAAATTAAAAATATTAATAAAAAATAAATTAATTAAATAATATAATGATAAAATTAAAATTCATTACAAAAATATATTTTTAGACACAAATATAAAGTGACTATGAGATTTTTTTTTTATAATAAAACAATTAACTGGCTGAAGATACAATTATTCACTAAATTCCAACTCCTCCAATCATAAAATAGAGAGTAATAGAAGTAATTGTACCACGAATGCTATCCAATTACACAGCATGACGTAGTTAGCTCGAAAGAAACTGAATTCTAGGGAAAATCCAATAGAGTCCTTGATCATTAGACGATCGTTAATAGAGGGGTAATCTTGGGTGTTGCTTCTGATGCAGTAGTTTTGCTCATACAAATTGTTCTTTGAAATTCGTACAGTACTTGTCTGTTACTAAATGGGAAAGAAAAATAAAGGGCAAAAGATTCTTCCTTTCCTTGTATGATATATGGTAGTTGGTTCTTTATTCGTTGGATATTATATATTATCTGGCAGCAGCACTGCAAAATTGTTTACTGATTTATGCACAATCAATATAGAAAATTAAACAAAAAACAAAAGCCAGGATAAGGTGAAAATGGAAACGACAAGTTGTTTAATTTATTAATCCACACAAAGAGATACAACACTTTTCGATACAGTAACGGGTCTTTGATTTTTAATTTTGAAGAATCGAAGTAATATTTTATGATAATAATTTTTTAATATATAAAATTTGTTAATAATAAAAAAGAAAAAAAATTTATATGTAACATTTAATAATTAAATTTATAATTATAAGTATGTAAATATATTAAACAATTGGTGTTATGATTTCTCTTTATATTATAAATTACTAGCAACATCTTTATAAATATAAAATTATGTTAATAATTTTGGCATATAACAATTTAATAAAAAAAGTATGTAAAATATAATAAGATAAAAATTTTGATTAAAAAATCACATTTGAATATTTGTTAAATTAATTTTATTTATTATAATTCTTATATATATATATATATGTGCACGCGTTAAACTTAAATATACATATTTATGAAAATATAATTGTGACAAAGTTATTGATTTAAAATGTAAAATTATTTATTAATAAGTAAATAAGTTTAAAAATTGTAATGTTTAAATATAAATAATTTTTATTGTTATATATTAATAAATATATAAAATAATATATATATACACACTAAATTTAAATTTGAGGGGGCTAGCTAAGATTTTTGTAAAGTAATTTTAAAATTATTAAGAATATACGTATAAAAGATTTTTAAAAATTTTTTGGAGCCATGGCCCTAAGCTCTAGTCAGGCACTGCTTTTGGTCCGACGATTCTCTCTCCACGCGAAATAAGCTCTATTGGGTGATAAAGCTCGTAAAAATTCGACTTGAATTACGATTAAAGTTTTAAAAATTGTTGGGAACGCTGCTAGTTATTCTATTTAAGGATAGTAATAGGTCGGATTAAGATAAATTTTTATTCCTCTTAAATTTAATTTAATTTTATATTAATAATATTTAAATTTGATTTAATATGATTTTTTTGTTATTTTTTATTAAAATTTGATTTGATATTATATAAAATTATATTTGATTTGATTTAAAATTAATAAAATATTATTTTTAAAATATAATATATTATTTTTAATATTAATATAAAATTATATAAATAATTACAAATATTTTTTTATAAATATATCAAGATAAAATTACTTAAAATTCAACCTTAAATTTTTTTATTACTCAATCTAAAATTCAATTAAAAAAATTTTATCTTAAATAATCAAATCATATCAAAATTTATGGATTAGGAATGAGTTTATCATCTCTACTTCTACTCAGAATATATGTGTACACTTGAAGTTATATTTATGAATCGTGATTTTGTAAATAAAATTGTAAAATCTTTTTCATCAAAAAGATACTAACTAGCTTATAATATTAGGCTGCTAATCTACTAATTTTTATTTGGGAAGATCAGGAGCTTTTCTACGTACTATTTGATACTTATATAATTCATTTTAAATCATGAGTTCCGGTTTTTTTCTTTTCTTTCTTTTTTTTTTATCCTCGTTTGATCGAACACTATTCAGGAAACATGCGCGTTAACTTGGACCTTGAACGGTATAGAAGGGAAAAAAAAGAAAAAGAAAAAATTCTTTATCTGATTAGACTTGAGTTTTGACAGCCGTTCGGTCAATCCAAGATTCGTCCACTACAAGTAAGGTTTGTGAGTTGGCCTCAATTACTTGTCCTATATCATCTATACAAAACAGACATTTTTAGCGTTATTGGTTTCATCGAAAGACAAAACAAGCTTAGAATTACAGCTAACAATATCTTGTAGACTCCTAGGTTAGGCAGGTTAGGCTGGATTCAATGACCCCTTTTTTGTCTCTATCTCTTCACATTTCAAAACGTACGTGAGAAATTCTTGTTTGGCGCTAGTGTGGCTGTTAGAAAATTTTTTGAATTAAAATAAAGTGCATTTAAGAAGTGAAGTTAAAAATTTTAAGTATTTAGTGTTGATTTAAAAAAATAGTTTACGTAATTGATATGTTCAAAAAATATACATAAAATATTAAAATATTAAAATATTAAAAATATAAGATAATATAATAAATTTTTTAAAATTATTTATTATTATAAAAGTACATGTTGAGTAGTTTTTTTATTTGGATTGTAAAATTAAAATTTTAAATTAAAAAATAATTTATATTATTTAGCATTGAAATTGAATTTATTTTTTGATTAAAAAATATTGAGATTTAGTAAAAATTGCTTTTGAATATAAAAATTACTTTCAAGAGTAACGCCAACGTATGTCTAAAACAAATTATAAAAAAAAAAAAAGTTATAAAAAGTAAAATATGTATCCATAATTGCAAAATTTTAACATTGTACATTATGGGAAAGAACATTTTTAAGCTCGTGAAGATTTTATCAGTTAACTCCTAAATTTGACTCCACAACATATCTCGCTTGAATTTAGTTTGCATGCCAAGGTAAATTTGGATTAAAAAAGTTTTAAATCTATTTTTTAAATTAAAAATATTATAATTATATAAAAAGTTATTAAATTAATTAATTAATTAATCAATACTTTAACACAACTGATTATATTTAATAAAAATTAAATCAAACTCACATGATAAAATTTAAATTTGAGATTTCAAAATTTTAAAATTTTTTTATCATTAAATCAAAATCTATTTGAAGGGTAAAAACACTAATTTGCTCACAATTTATTTTAATGAGGAAGAGAAACACATGCCTCATATTATAATGACGACAGCTAATATGTCGTGGTCGTTTTCTTTCTAAACTGAACATCTGAATTCTCTTAAATGAATTTTGTCTTTATCTGATCAGAAAATAAAACAAAATAGTACATACTAATGGGGGATGAGGGTTTCGGGGATAGAAAAGAAAGAAAAAAAAGATGCTTAGATTCTTCCTTTACATTTAATAATAATTTTCTTTATCATAGTCTCAATATTTTTTGGTTTCTTAGAAACAAATAAATTGAAAGTGGAAGATTAAAGCAACCATTATTTTATATAATGTTGCGGCATCTGTATCAAATTGTTTGTCGATATCTTTCATTATATAGAAATAAATTCCATTGACAAGTAGTTCTGTTGTGTTGTGTCTATCTAAAACAGTAGACATCAATGGAAATAATGCCTATTGTGCTTTTCTTTCTTTTCCTTTTTCATCCTTTGTTTTGAAAATTGCTTTTCCATATTTTGAACGAACACTTTCCTTTTAAATCTGTGAAAGGATTTCTCTTTAGAAGAAAGATAATAAATGTTAAAATTTAAACTTTAAATTTATTTAAATATTTTTTTTAAATAATTATATAAATTGATTGAATTAAATTTTAAATTCATCTTTTTTTAATTTTAATATATACCTAGTTAATGGGTTGTATAAACTAGACGATAAGTGGAATAATGTCACACTGACACTGGATTTCACAATTTAAAATATAATTAGCATATTTTAACCGTTATTTACTTAAATATAGTAAAATCCGAATGTCAAAGTTAGATTTCAACGAAATCCAGTAGCTTATTCAAGCTTTCTAATCCACATAATATGACTCAATGGTCTTTTTGTTGTTTTATCTGAATCCCCAACTAGAATTCTTTTGGGTTTTCGTAAACAATATAAAGTCGGCCATAAATGGGAAAGCACTTAAAATCTTGCCCCCATTTACATATAGTTTAGAATGCAATAATTGAGGCAAGACAACATAAAAGGTGAAATTTTTTACTTTCCTATCATTTTCAAGTTTCAACTATACAAGAAACCAAGATCGGATAAGATGAAGTATGGAACAAGATTTAACAGACCTCAAATCAACACCCCAAGAAAAGTCGGACAGTTACAAGATTCAATGAGATCAAGAAAAAAAACAAAAATGAAATGGAATAAAAAAATTCGGAGGTAAAAACTAATTAAAACCCCAGCGCTAATGGCAAGAGTTTTTACCGGGGAGCGGCAGTTTCACATGAACTTAGCAGTTGTTCCAAGAAATCAGCTCCTAAATCCTCCAATACCACCAAGTTTTGTTGTTGCCTTGCCGTCTCGTTTTGTTTGCTTTTCTTGTTCTTTGATCTTTTCCTTAAGGAGTGTCTCTTCTTCAGAGCCACAACAGGGGAGCAACCCTCTTCGCATCGATACTTGATGTCCTGAAGCGATTCCCTGACAACTTCTATTGGGAAATTGAGAGTAGCCAATGACCCTCTCATTGAAAATGCTGCTTGATCATAAGCTAGAGCAGCGGCTTCAGCGCTGTCAAAGGTTCCTAGCCAGACCCTGACACCATTTCTCGTTGAATCCCTAATCTCAGCTGCATATTTTCCCCATGGCCTCTTCCTGACCCCTCTGTAATTTTTTTCTTTCTTGGGTTCTTCATGTTTAGCGTCCGAGGTAACCTCTTCCTCCTTTACACCATCGGTGGAGTTAGACTCTGAGGATTCTTTAGGCCCTTCAGCCAACAAATCCATCCAAAGCGTTTCTTCAGAATCATTGAAGTTGAAAGGAAGAAGCTCATCCCAGCAACTAGAAAAAGGCTCTGGCGACCCAAACGATGATGCAGGGGAGAAATCTGGAGTAATTGAGCACTGAAAGAAAGAAGACTCCTCCATATCTGGGTGAAATTCTTGCAAGATTATTCGCCTAGCTGTACGCTTTAGATTTTGCCCAAGTTGTTCTCTTTGTTCTCTCAGTGACAACTAACAAACTAGGCTTTGGTCTAACATTTGAAGTACCAAACCCTCTCTATATACCAGAATTAAAGAGCAGATTTGAACAAAAAATTATTAAAAAAAACACAGATTAAAATAATGAAAAAAGATTTAAAAATAAAAATCCAAAGAGGAATTACGCACGTGAGTCAAATGACGTACGGCGGCGGGATTGGACCAAAAATTGCATAAGATATGACGTATATTTCCTTGTCAGCATACTTCGGCCTTCTGCTTTTCGTTTGTTGTCAAAACTTGGAATTCAAATTCTTTCGACTTTTCTCTCCATACTAAAAAAATAAATGAAAATTTACATCAAATGATCGGTGTCGTTTAACTGACTGTAATTTGTTAATGAAAGTCCTTTCTTTTTTATCCAAGACCCAAGTCTTGAGAAATGAGAGTCCTATTTCCAAATTGATTCAAGAGCAACACGAATTTTTGATCAAATTACTCTATTTTAGAGGAAATATCAAGAAAGGGGTTTTAAACAAAACAAATTTTGAATTGCATTCTCATACCATTGTTTCCGGTCAGACAATTTTCCGACCAGAAAATTCTACCAAATATATAGTATTATAATTTCTTTTAAAGATTTTTTTATCTTTTTAAATTATAATTAAAATTCGAATTCAACACCCATTAGCTTATCTACTTGATTTGAGATGAACTTTAGACAAGGATTTTAAGCTTGTATCAGTCTGAACTATTGTTTGATAAAAAAAATGTATTTTTAAAATATATAAATATTGATAATTTTTTTAAGACTTTAATATTTATGAATGGTAAATTAAAATTATTTTGCTCGAGTTGAGTAAAATTTTTTTAAAAAAAATTAATCAAATTTAATCTGAGTCGTAAATACTTCTAACTGAAATAGATATCAACAAGAATTGATTGTTGAGTTTTGATTTGACATTTTTTCCATGTAAACCGCCCTTTTTTCACATTTATTTAATTAAAGTTTCATCGTTTCCCAAAACAAAAAAGGTAAAATAAACAACACATACAAAGGCGGTTTTATGGCATATCAATGGATAAAACTTGTCATTGCCTCTCACATCAAGCTGTAAATCAACGATTTTTATGGCTAATTTTTTGCCACATCCAACTGAAAAGCATTTATCATATCCAGCCAAAATTCAATCCGCTTTCTTTTTCACAAGCACAATAAAGATTAAGTTTTGCTTGGTAAAAAATATTAGGAAAAAGTTTTTCGTCTTTATCTTTTTTTTTTCCATTTTCTTATCAAGCAAAGCAAATGTAGCTAATTTGTAAATTGCCAATTTCTGAAGTATAGAAATTTCAAGAAATGTCTTCTGGTTCTTGGCATAATGCCAAGAAATTTTTAAAAAAATATTAAAATTTATATTCGAATTAAAATTTTTTTTCTTTTTATATAATGAGATGTTGCCCTCTTTTAAGCAGAAAAAATGAAATTTCAAGAAATGATCTTACATAAACCATATTCTGATATTTGCAGTCAAATTTTAGTGGTGAGAATGACAAAGTGTATCCATCTAAAAATTAGTTAATAAGAACTGTATAATTCAACCATTCCAAATTACAATCATTTATTTATTTATTTATTTATTATATTTGAAATTAACGGTAATTGAATTTAAAAGTTTAACATTATATCAACTAATCATATAATTGTTGATATCAATTTACTTGTTTTGCATAATATCATGATTTCAGTGGCACTTGTTGCAAAAAAATCTATTGTATAATTTGGGAGATTTTACTTAGAATCTTCTTTATTATAATTCTGCAAGTAAACAATTATAATAAAAAATTTATTACTTAAAAATATGAATTTTATATAATTTTTTTAAAAAAATATTATATAATATTAATTTATAATTAATTAATTACATTATAATAATTATAGTTTATATATTATATTCAATCTAGTCGATAATGACGAGAATACATGTGAAATGAAAGGGGACCCTGATCAGGGTGTTTAAATCCATTGGGCAAAGCTTAGGCAATGCTCCACCACATTTCTGTCAACAACACAAACATCAAGATCGATCAAAACAACAATATTGAAAACGATGTGCCCATGAGCATCTGCATACGTTATGAATTTCAGTCATAGTTTTCTTCATCTAAGAAATTAATTAATGTGAAAAAAAGTCAGGGATCAAGGTCTATCAGCATGCAAGAAATTACTAGAGCGAAAGCGACAGGGGGCGTGCTCTCCATCGCTGTTTAATCCAAATTGGGTCTATATTCAGGCCCCCTCTATCTTGAAAGCTTGCTTTACCATTCAAGGTCTTCAAGAACTTTGGGATAAAATTTTAAGTCCTCTCAGAAGGGAAAAAGATTATTATATGGTGTAGGTTGATTGAGACCTCTCTCTATTCTTTATTTTCCTTCAATTAATAAATCATTTCATAATTAATTACAAATATTTGGAATAAAAAAATGTTTAGAAAAAAATTAAAATTTAATTTAATTAATTTATATAATTATTTTAAAGAACTAATATTTAATAATTTTAAATTTTAAATCTTAGCAAGAATAATTTTGTTTATTTTTATATTACAATTTCTTTTGTAAAAAAAGTGTTGGGAGCTTTTAAAAAAGAGAGAAATTGAAAAAAAAAAAAGTTGATTAAAAAGGAGTGTTGGAACATACTTCGGAAGATTTTTCTTATTTTGAGAATTGCAAAGTAAACAATTTCACCATTTGATGCTAATTGTTAGATGTCAACTTGTGCTTTTCTTTCTGCCCCTCAAATTTTCTTCAAGTATGATTCTAATGGGGACAAAATGGCCCCTAGACACACATTAAAATAATGATAGTACCAAAATTCTTGACTAAATATATATAGAGAGACAATTTGCAAAATCTTTTGGGAGCAATTTTCACACTTGCTTGTATACCGATTGGGCTTTAAAAATCATAAATACACATAAAAACCCATTTTCGTTTTACTCGAAAAAATGGTAAGATTTTTGTAGTAATTGAATAAAGAGAAAAGATTATATAAAATAGTTACTTTGTGTCGGTTTATATTTTTTTATTTAATTATTATGTAATTATAGTAATAAAAAATTAATTATTTATTACATATCATATATATATAAATATGTTAAAATAAATCTTTATTATTTAATTATCACATATAATATAAATTAATAATTAATTTTTTAATGAATTAAAAATATATATATTAATATAAAATAATTATTTCATACAATCTTTTCTTTTAAATAAAATGAAAGAACCAATACATAAATAAGTGTATTAAAAATATATCAAAGCAAACAATAACTTTATACAAGCCACAAATTTCTTCTTGAGCATAGTTTTAAATCCAAACCTTCCCTTCCTATTTATAAAAAACAAAACAAAAAAAAAACTTTTTTGGTTTGGTTTTTAATAAATATGATAATGATTTAAATCAAATTATATTATATTTTATTTTATTTTTTATAATGTATAAAATTATGAATTTTAAAATTAGATTTAAATTTGAACTAAATTTTCATATAATTTAATATGATTTTAATTAAATTTTATTGATTCGATTCTATTTATTATTTTTTAAAATTATTTTTTTAATTTTTTATATATTAATTTAATATAATTTTTAATATATTTAAATAGATAGAAGTATAAATAATTATTTTATTTTATAAAAATTAAAAAAAAATAAAAATAAATAAAAATATATATTTCTATTCAATTTTTTTTATTTTTCACTTTTTAATCCAAAAGTCTATTCAAATTTAATACATATACTTAATATCTAAATTTAATCTAAATCAAATTTAAAAAATTTATACAAATTAAATCAAACCTTGGTATTTGAAATCAATTTTTAAAAAATATATTTTTTTTCTCACCTCTAATTCCTGCTTAGTGAGAAACTCCTGTCACGTGACAAGAGGGTGGTCGCAAGGTCAAGATGAATAGTGGTGCCCACCATACCCGGACTCAGTCATTTGTGATTTGACTACTTTTTTCTTAATCCAAAAGCAATAATTTTAGGCCAGACAACTCCAGGATTCGTTGTATGTGGTCACTTCCTAGATTACATTATATTTTTTTATTAAGCCCTCAATCATGACTGGCTCCCATATGGCCTTAAAATAGGCCTTTATTTTTCCGTCCGGGGCCGCCATCGCCGTTTCCGGGGACCAACTATAGTAGCTATCGGAGCTTAAAGGAATCGCTTTCTGTATAAATAAATTAGTCAAAGGTAATCTATGATGATTAGCTTGACTAATTGCTTGTTAACTAAAAAATTTGTAAAGTAATTTTTGTTAGTTTTTAATTTAATCTAATACCCCTATATTAATGGAAAGATGCCAGCCTTCCTAATTAGGGGGATTATAGATGGTGATTTCATTGCTTTGCTGTCAACAAATTAAAAATAGAGTAAAATGCATGGTGCTTAAATTTAATAACCATTACAAAAAGAGAGAGACAACTTAATTGAGATTAATCTTATTCTTTTAAGAAAATCAATTTAATAACGCTTCCTTGATATTCAATCCTAAAATATATCTTTTAATTAAGTGAAAATAATGCAATCAGACTCTCAAATGGAACTGAACTAAGAGGAAATTACATGAAACAAAGTAGTGAAATGAGTGCTAAGCACTTTCGGTTTCATGGGCCAATCAAAATTCAGCGGTGAACGCAGATATGTATGGCAACTTGTTGTTGATGTAATAGCTAAGTAATTGGGGATGGGGCCGGCCAACGGAAATTTTTTCTTTCATTTCTTTGTGGCAAGGTGCATGAACCACTGTACGTAGCTTAGTTGAACAAAGGAGATATGCTGGGAGCTTAGCTAATCAATCCATTCAAACAAAAAGATTTTGCAGACGTATAATTAAACGAGCTAGATTCTGACGGTAATTATTTAATGATTTGTCTGATGATCGTGGCGATGTTATGTGCTATTGAGCACGATCGTTTCATGACCATGTTAACATTTTTAATCCTAATTAATATATAATACTGATTTGATTTATACATGTAAAACAATTAGTAATCAGACCAGGGTAAATTAAAAAAAGGGTGAATATTTTAATTAAAATGCTGAGAGCCTGAGATTATAATCATTAAAATGTACATATTCGGTATTCCATCATGTCAGTTCTTCAAATATTCTTTTTTTTTCTTTGTTTCAAAAAGTTGAACTTTTCAAACACCGAAATAGATAAATGAACCCAGTGCCTTGAAGAAGATTCTAATTTCTGCGGGCGTTTGGGTTGATCAGGTTGGTGGGTTAAAATTCAGGTGCCTGAACTGAACAAGGTTGCTATTTTGTTGCCTTGGTTTTTCTTTTTCTAATTAATTCACATATTTTTCATAGCTAGTTGGTGGCATATTCCTTTTGGCCAAACAATTATACTTCAATGCGTCGCACCTGACCTAAAATCAGGTCAGCAAGTGCATGAATCTATTCATCATCATCCTTTCGCTATATCCATTTTCTAGAGAAGTAGAAAAAAAGAGAGATATATAGTTTGTTCATCATGCATGTTGCTTCATAATTCAACACATATTAATAATGTTACAACTTTTTTCAACTTTGTCTTTAGTTATGCACTTTGGGTAACTTTAATTTGACATTTAAGATTTTAGATTTTAAATTTTCACAAATTGGACAGCCCCTCGTCCTTGCACTATATAAAACTTTAAAGAGCCTTGCTATATGCTTGCTATAATATCCCCTTGAAAAATTTTAAAATATACATATATATATATATATATTAAAAGGTCCGAAGGTCCGAAATGTTAAAGTTAAAAAAAATTATCTTATTAAAATTAAGAGTTAAAAAATATAAAATTTTTGTATGTAAGTTAATCTCTTTTCATTATTTAATTATCAAATTTAATAATTTTTTTTTTATATTTTTACATGACTAATTAATTTGAGACCGATCAAGTACTAAACATTTTTATTACATAGTGTTAAAACAAGATTAATACACACCATTGGAGCCATAATAGATAAGTACTTTATAATTGAAGCAGGAAAATAGCAAGAATGGTCCATAGATTTTCAATGAAATATCATATTGATATTTAGACTATAAAAAATCACTTGTTAATCTCCAAACTTGATTATAGAATTGTAACGTTTTTTTATTATTTTGATAATTTATGTTAAAGTGACACACCAAAATAATTAATTGAATAATCCATTAAAATGAAGTGGTTTGCATTTTTTAATTTCCTAACAAAATTCGTCAGAGGTTTGAAAGTCTTGACTAATTCCTCGTCAAAGGTTTAAACAGAATATCATATGAGAAAAATTATAATAATTAATTGACTAATGGGATATTAATTTAGTGATAACGAGAAAGTTCTAAAATTTTAAAGTTCTAAATTCAAGTCTCATTATGTGAGTTTAATTCAATTTTATGTTTAATTTGTCTAGATATATTTAATTTGTTGATAATTATTTAGTAATTTATTATATATAGATATAATATTTGATTATAATTATAATTTTTTATGTATTTGTAATTTCATAAATATATATAATTAATTGGAAACAAGTATGGAATAAGAAATTAAGCTACATTATTTTGTTTAAGTTTTGATTCTTAATTTTTTTATAAAATTACTACTACAATTTACAATCATAATTAAATAGTATATCATTGAATAATCAAACAAATAAACTAATCAATAAATTAAGACATAATAAAATTAATTCAACATAAATTTAAACTAAACCCATAAAACTTAATTTTAATGGAAAATTTAAAAAGCATTGGGTTGTGGTGGGGATGACAGAATCTAGATCGGGGTTCCAGAGCTATGTCACTCGGAAAGGAATATGGCGCTAAATGCATTGCACAACTGCTTTGAGCAGGTAATTAAACCATATAAAATTTAATTAATCAATCACTAAGCAATAAATAATAGGAGTAGATGGAAACGAATAATTATTTGATCATTTTGGAATGAAAAGTGAGGATTACCTAGATTTTCAATGAAATATCCTATTGATATTTAGACTATCGAAAATCACTTCTTAATCTCCAGACTTGATTATGAACTTGTAACGTTTTGATTATTTTGATAATTTATGCGAAAATGACAGGCCAAAATAATTAATTGAATGAAGTACTATGCAGTTTTTAATTTCCCAAGAAACTTCGTCAGAAGTTTGAAAGTCTTAACTTGTTCGTCAAAGGTCTAAAACGACTACCATCTGCTTAAAAAATTATGATAATTAATTGATTAACGAGGTTTTGACTTTTCGACTTACTGATAAAGAAGATATTTTAAAATTTAAAATTTAAGTTTCATTGAATGTAAGTTTAATTCAATTTTATATTAAATTTATTTATCATTTTTTGGTTGATTTATATATGAATATAATATTTATTATAATCGAAAATTTTTTTTTGTACTTGTAATTTTATAAAAAAATATATAATTAATTGAAAAGCATGGATTAAGAAATTAAGCTGCATTATTTTGTTTAAGTTTTGACTTAAATTTTTTTATAAAATTATATTACATCACTAAATAATCAAATAAATAAATTAATCAATGCAATAAAACATAATAAAATCAATTCAACATAAAATGAAATTCACGAAATTTAATTTTAATGATAACTTTTGAGGGCATTGGATTGCGGTAGGGAAAACAGAATCTAGATCGGGGTCCCAGAGCTATGTCACCCATAATGGAATACGAAGCCAAATGCGTTACACAACTGCTTTGAGCAGATAATTAAACTGTATAAAATTTAATTAATTATTAATCAATTCCTTAAGCAATAAATAATAGGAGTAGATGGAAACAAATAATTATTTGATCATTTTTGAATGAAAAGTGAGGATTACCTTGACGTTTTCCAATGCTTTACTATCATTTTCTTTTTCTTGCGCCCCAAGGCCTGAAGGAAAGGCAAAAATATGTGCTTGTTCTAGGAAGTTGTTGGAGAGAGATACCTCGTATCATGCAATAACAACATCAAATCAGAGAGCAAAAGGAACTATGTTTGAAATCAAAACATATGATGATGATGAGGTAGACAAAAAGAGAGAAACTTTCTTTTCCTTGTCCAATGACGGAAAAGAGAACATAATTATGTAGATATGGTTATTTTTATAGCTTTATTTGGCCTACAGATAAGGGACACATTAGGCGTTTGCCCCTTTGTGGTTTTGTTTGCATTAAGGAGAAGAAATGTAATGGAATGAAAGGATATGATATTTCATAAAAAGAAAAAGGGGAAAAGAAACAAAGAAATAGGAAAGATCATTCTGCCTTTTCTCTTCTTTGGTAAATTAATCGTCATCATAATTAATTTCAATAGTAAGGGATTCATTTATAACTATACTCTTCAAGAATGTATGTTTAGAATAATTTTTCCATGCTTTTTCTGGAAAATAGCTTATCCATATCATTTATTTATTAAATTTTAAATGGGAATATCTTGATTTCTATGTAAAAATTTCATTTTATTCATATCATTTATCTTAAAATGTTAATTTATTGGATAGAAAATAACATCCACTAATTTTATCATTGAATTACTTTTGTTAATTAATGACTTAATTCTAATATTCAAACTACTTATAATAATTTGTTCAACTATATATTTTGTTTTTGGTAAAAATAATATTGTCATACTTATTGTTTTTACGTGTTGTGACATATAATAATTGAAATTCAAAGCTAAAAAAATTAATATTTTATAAAATACCCAAATGAAAATACCATGTAATATATAAATTTACCAAAAAAGAAAAAAAAATCTTATAGTGAATTGCATATATTAAAGTATATAATATTGACGACTTATATCGTTAAAACAAAAAGGCCAAAGAAGTGGCAAAAATGCTCTTATGTTCTCTTCCTACCGTCATCAGGCATAAATTCGGTAATGCTGAATTGATTACACATCCAATCAACCGTTTGACTGTATATTTTTTGTTACAATTTTTTTTTTCAAAAAGATAAAATTGAAAAAAAAAACTGAGAATAAAATTTTGGCATATACTATATTTGTATTTGTTGAAACCTAGAAATGTCTCAGCCGTCAGTTGTGGTTTTCCTTTCAAATTGGTTGGGCTTGAATTTCAGACATTATATTGTTGTGATTGTTATAAGATTTTGCATTATTATAAATATTTTCGAATTTGATTTGGCTTTTTGTTAAATATGAGCCTTTTGAATTTCGACATCTTTGTTTGATGTTATAAAAGAGGAGATTGAAAAGGAATTGTCAATAGTAGTTCTCAAGTATCGTTTGGGCCTGTTTTCTTGAGCTCACTTTCAACCTTTTATTTGTTGAAGCTTGATAGGGCATTTTGAATGAATTTGGGTCCCTAAGCCGATGGGAAAGCTTAGCTCAGAATGCAAAACCAGACGGATGTAGTCAGATTAGAACCCAAATTTTTGGTCAAGAGGCTTGGTCCAGTACTTGGAGCTTGGCCAATCCTCAACAATGCGCCTTTTTTTTTTTTTTTTTTTTTTAAATTACTATAGAAAGCTTTATTTTAATAGATATAAATAAATATTTGATGATCCCAAATGGAGGGTTAACGGACTGGGCTCATGCTCATTTCTTTCGGCCTGAGGCAACTGGCCCAGTTTTTTGTTTTTTTTTTTTTTTTTCACTTTTTATCCTTTCTTTGATTGATAATGCCAGATTTAGCGCAGATCCAAGTTTCAAGTAAGTAAATTTCCGACATAAATTTTTAAATCTGAAAATAAAATAACATGAACTTGTTAAATCAATGCTTTCAAGTCTTATATGTGTGTGTATATATATATATATGTACACGTAAATCATTATATTTCACTTTGACGGCTAACAACGATAATCATTAGATGGTATGATTTTATAGTTTGTAACAATGGAGCAGCATCATTATTTGCAAACCAACGGAGTAAGTAAGAGCCGCCAAAGGAAAATAGCACCATGCATGCACCCTGACATATTTTGGATCCCCCCACTAATCGTTAAGAAAAAAAAAAAAGAAAACATTGCTAATTACTTTATTAATACAATGGTTTTCGGATGTAGTTTTGGTTACCGGCTTGAATACGTGGAACAAATCGAACTTTTGTTCCTCATCCGAGGAAGTTTCATAGCAAGCACATATTCCAACCGTCAGGTATGACCCAGCTTTTTGGTCATGGCGTATATGGGGCCATTAATTGACCCCTTTTGAATGACCCTAATCCATGTCATATATAAAGGCTATCCATTTCCATTTTTCCCAACATTCCATACATTTCTTGCCAACAAATTAGTTTCAAAATCGAAAAGTCTCAATTCTTCGATTCATTTATACACTTGAAACACCTAACAAATGGAAGCATCTCAAGGAGGGAAGAACACAAGGAACAGTGGGAAGGGAAACGGAGAGGTTCGATACAGGGGAATTCGCCGAAGGCCATGGGGCAAGTTCGCTGCTGAGATACGTGACCCAACGAGGAATGGAGCACGGTTGTGGCTAGGAACTTTCGAGACGGCTGAAGAGGCTGCAAGGGCGTATGACAGGGCTGCTTTCGCTTTCCGGGGTCACTCAGCTATTCTCAACTTCCCAAACGAGTACCAATATCAGAATCCAACCTTTCCACCGTCTTCAGCTTCTTCATCTTCTTATTCAGTTGCTAGAGGAAATCCCCCTAAAGGAGGAGGAAGTGAAGTTATAGAATTTGAGTGCCTGGATAACAAGTTGTTAGAGGATCTCCTCGAAAAGCAAGAAGACAGGCAACGCTTATAGAACAAATGTAACTTTTAGCTTTCTTATCATGGGTTAATTAACCATGGAAATAATAATTTCTGTGTTCTTCCACTGTAAGCAAGGGAAATTTCATTTACTCGTTTCTGATTTTTCATTTTTTTAAAATCTTTAATGGAAACTTCATTTTTATTGAAAAGTGGGAGGGAAAATAGTCTTGTCTTCTTTATTCTTCAACATAAAACGGAGACCCGATGGAAACTCCCAGAGTAGCGCGTGGCGGCTGTCAAGGTCAAAATCGTATGCTTGTGTGAAAGGACAACTTAAGCAACAAATTCCTGATTTGATGAATGATGCAATGCAAGTGGGCCATCAGCGATTCAACATAAGGCAATTGATACGTATTTTTGTTTGACAAAAAGAACAATAATAAAGCACACAGACTAAAACTCAGCCAAATCATGCAAACGTCAACTGGGGTCTCCATATATATATGAATATAGGGCCCTGATATGTAGTTCTCTAACTACTATTTTAAAGTAAAGATAAGAGTACAGAAATTGACAAAGAAATCTTATTATCTCCAGGGCTCGCATTCAACTGTGAATTGAACCGGTACTTTAGGATTGAAGCAAGTTCTAGCTAAACGACAGGAATAGAATGGTATTGTTGTTTTGCAGAAGAAGATTCAACTAATCCTGTTTGGAAAGAAGGAAGTCTGCAACCCCTTTTGAGAATACTAAAAATTGTTTCATTCTTTCTTGGTTTCATTATTCTCAAAATCAAGAAGTTCCTCTAACAATTTGTCATCCAAATACTCCAACTCCAGAACTTCTTTGTCATGGTCTTTCTTATTTTCCACATTTTCTACGAATGAAGAAGAAGAAGAAGAAGAAGAAGCTGCCATTGACGATGAAGAAGATGAACAAGAAGAAAAAGAAGAAGAAGGAGGAGGAGGAGGAGGAGGAGAATTAACAGCCGTGGGTGAAACCATATGTTCATCTGGGAAGTTTAGAATAGCCAAGGGACCCCTCATTGAAAAAGCAGCTCTGTCATAAGCTCGAGCTGCCTCTTCTGCTGTCTCAAAAGTCCCCAGCCACAAGCGAGCTCCTTGCCTCGTCGAGTCCCGAATCTCAGCCGCGTATTTTCCCCAAGGCCGCCTTCTAACGCCTCTATAGCGAACGCCGGACTCTCCCTGTCCCGCTTTTTTCTTGTTGTCTTCTTCCATGGCGTTGTTTGAGCTTGAAAACGAGCAGTAGCGAATAGCTTCAATTGGGCATTTATACTAGGTGGCAAACGCACACAATTGGGCCATTAAACAAATGGAAGATTGTCATAACCCATCCAATTAACTAATGCCAAAACTTTTCAACTTGCCAAAGCCCAAAGATTTTTCAGACACAGACATATATTTTAGTGCAACGAATATGGATGATTCATGCACTGACGAAAGATGAGTTCATTTTTTCTGTATATTTAAACAAATTGTGTGCAAATGTTTAGTTTTATCGTTCTTTTTCAATTCATTATTTTTTCCCTGTTGATTCAAATAGGTTGAAGTTAGTGGTGATGTCACAAGGGACGCGCTAATAATTTCAATTAATTATTCCTCAATAGAATCATAACAACAATGTTTAGGATAAAACAAATATTTCTATTGAAAGTATCTTTTATTCGTAGGGCATTTTCTCTTAATTGCGTAGCATGAGTGAGGCTAGCGGTGAGGTCAGTCCATTACGTTTCTTAATTCATCGTCAGCTTCAAAACATCATTATTCTTAGTTAAGGCTTCAGTAGTTAAATCTGGAAACAGTAATAAGATTAAACATAGATCTAAGTATCTAACGAGGTAGGATCTGGTCCTCGGGACGATTGATTTCTTAATGCAACTACTCTCCAAGTCTATTTCCGGGGTGACATCAGAATTTGATTCGTCTGATATATAAATATAATTATCACGCTTTCGCGTAGGGAGGTGAGATTATTTTGATTGCGTCAGCATGTTTGGTCACCATGGTATTATGCCATTGATTCCTGATGTCACTCGATGAGGATAATTGAAGCATAACAATGGAATCAAAGTTCTCAAACAAACAGTAATGAAGACAAAAGAAAAATGAAAGTAGTAGGATTTAGAAAGAACCAAAATTATAGTTAATGGTGTGATTATAGATATTGGAGGCAAAGGATCCTGTAATTGATTGATTAGAGTTTAATTTGCAGTAAACAAGAAAGTTTTTGTTAGTTTGAATTCGTGGGATTTAAAAAAAAAAAAGAATGAATGGGGCAGACAAATACTGTTATCATGTTTAAGTAAGTATGGTCCATACTGCTTTAGATGATTCAGAAAAGAGATTCTAGTTGGAAGAGAGGAATGGAGGCTCATAATAAACATTCGTCCTGGTTAATTGTTCCATTTGGTTTCAAAAGTCTCATGCAAGGAGAAGAGCCATTGCTAAAAAAAAAAAACCATTCCATTTAAATGGAAGGTAAAGATAATTTTAATGAGATTAAAAATAATAATAAATTTATTATAATTTGATTAAAAAATTTATTGAAACTGTAATTAATAAAAAATTTGTATTAAATAAATGTGATTAAAATTGATATTTAAATTTAATTAAAAATAAGGTGAATTCATTCGCTTAACACGTGGACACTTAGGTTTCAGTTTTCAGGTTTTCTTAGAAACCATTAAAGCCCACGAGATGGGGAAAAAGAGTACTTGACTTGACTGCATCGTTGATCGAATTGGATTATGCCAGACATATTTGCCAGCAGGAACGTAAGATAGAACATCTCCGAATGGCTCCCCTAGTTTGAACTGTGATTCAAAGCTGACAAGACAAGACAGGACCTACAAGGAAGCCTGCGTAGCTAGGCTACTAGGCTTGAGTAGGTCAAACTTTTCTCCTCCAAATTTTAAGTTGGGTATCTTGTCCCTTTTATCAATGGATACAAAGGCAGCCACGACGAGAAAGCAAAAAGCTACAAATTTAGGGAGATTTGATCTCTTCAAGAAAGAAACACGTGGAGATGTAGTTGAAAGTTGAGACTACTTTTGCTAGGTGAAGGCTCTGATTTGCTTTAAAAACTCTAGGCATTGGTATTATTTGCTGGAATCCACTACCATAAACTTCTTGCTTATACAATATTTGAATGAAAACATCATGATGGTGGTCCTTTCTTTTATTCGCTTTTGCTCTTAAAATTATGTAATCTTGGCCTTTTGATTAATTCCTTTAAGAATAGCTAGGTATTAGGCTGTAATGGAGTTGCCCCGTACCAATAATTCACCCGATCTCGGGCTTTGAATTATTAACCCAAATCCCCTCTATATTTCAGTTTCGTTTCATGGACCAAATCGACAAAACTCCCATGTAAATTGGCACATGCCCTTGCCCTCAAATTATCGGATGAGGCATTAAGCTGAACAACAGTAAATACAGATAATGAATGAGAACTTAGCATTTGTTCACTATATTTCTGATAATTTTAAAGTACCATCAGAATAACGAAAAGCAGAAGCAGAAGAAACCAACTGCAATCAGCAACAACTGTTCTAGAAATCAAAATCAGAAATAGAAGTTGGGCTGCTAGGGAGAGGAATGGGGGGACCATTATGAACAGCGGGAAAAACGTTTCTTCTATTGAAAATGTGGAAATGGAAATAAAAAAGAATATTGATAATTGATAGGCGAAAGCTCCTGATAACATCTAGTAGAAAGGGAAAGACAAGGAATTCTAAGGAGATTGTTATCATTAACATGCATGCACCATAAATTTTATATACTATCTTTTTACCATGAAGGCTATTCCATGTTCCAAGTACAATGCACCTGGCTGCTCTTCCACATTATTGACAGCTGAGAATTACAAAAAGAAACCTGGAATAGAGCAACTTGGTTTGGGGGGGGGGGGGGGTGGTGGGCAAAGAAAAACAGAGCAAATGGTTGAGAAATAATGCCTTGCCAACATGGGCTCCATATGGCCGACGCTAAACAAATAATTGGTATCATTTTTGAGGTTCAGTTTCCTCAAGATTTTGCAGCAACTTCTCCTCTCCCCCTTTCTTTGAGACAGTATTCCCTAAGAACTGGAAATATTTTAAAGTGATTTCTACCTCTACATTGAATCTGAAACCGTAATAAAATATTATCATCCGACTACAGTACTAAAAGAGCTGGAATTTCCCTGGAAATCACATGCAAGCACAAACCATATCTTCCTCGGAAAAAAAAAAAAGCCAAATGATACGTGCAACAACCCATAGTAATAACCGACTGCACTGAGATTTTAATCAACATAATTACAAAAGCTCCAAATTTAGGATGATCTAAACTCTAAACAAGACATGACATGGGAGTCTTAGTAGCTAACTCATCATAGCTCTTTTTCTAGCACCTTTAACAAGCCCAGTTTCCTTTCCGTTGCATTTATTGAGATATAATGCATACAGAATTTGATGAAATGATACCAAAAAAGGATTAAAGACTTCCACAACTGAAAATTTAAGGATAAAATTAAAAAAAAAAAAGGTTGTTAAGATATTAACGGGAAGAACAATCTTCTGAAGGGTAAAAATAGGGAGAACCAACCTGCTCTGCATGAGACATCAGAAGGTTCTGCAAATGACGTAACTTAGGCCATCAATATAACAGAAAACTTCGATGGCTGGGAAGAAATTGAGTTGTATGTTTTTAAAACAAGAAAGCCAATTTTAGTTGTCTATATTGTTGTGACTCTTCATTTTTCTTGAAATACATGCATCCGACACTTCCGACAGACACGGATATAAAGGTCTGATCCTCCAAATATATGGAAAATTTTAAAAAAATCTTACCGTACATATGGTTAGACACATACCCGTTTCAGTTAGACTCATAACTGTATCCGAAACTCCCCTCCGAGTCAAAGTAACATAGTTAGCAGTAAAACAGCATGTTAAAACAATGTCTAATAGGCAAATTTCAACCCAAGATATTATCCAGCCAGATTATTACATTCTACTAATTTCTGTAAATTTGAAGCAGCATACTTATTTCTGCAAAACATATGAAAGTGAAAGGGCAGCTTTGAGTTTCGTGGAAATTGTTAAATATAAGATCAAAAACAGTTCAAGTAACAGAGCAATACCTTATTAGTTCCAAGTTGAACCAGGTATCAATGTAGTTTTACATAAAAGCTCCAACCATGTTAGGCCTACCAAGCACATTAATATCTCATCTTTAACAATAACAGGAAAAAATGAGAAAAAACGGGAGAAAGAAATAGCACAATCATCAGTTCTAGATGTAAACAGATAGTTTGCATGGGTTACAGATCTGATCATACACCTCCAACTAAACTATAATAAAGTTCTCTGCTCTCCCATCTATCACCATCCCCTTAGCATATTGAGTATAACTGTCCATACATAACCCAGAAGCGCTTTGCTTGCTAACATACATCTTAGCATGTAAGGAGTTCCTCCAAATGTAATCAACTGGTTTATTGTATACTCAGGTATATAACAGCAAGGACGCCAAAAACAAGTCCAAGCTTATGTTGGAATCTGTTACCATTACTAAAGAAGATAAAAGACTTCCCATAATCAGATCAAATCATCATCCGGAAATATTTTATAACTGCTTCTTTTTCTTGTCCAAGTAAAAATGAATCCGCTGAAAATTCAGTATGGCCCACAGAAATTGACGAAAACCAATTTCTGGCCAAAGCACTGAAGGAGAATACAAATAACAGTTTGCACTCTGCCATAAAAGAAAATTGCTTAAGCGTGTCTCACCAGAAGTACGTATTATGATATCAGGATCAGCTGCAACTGCCATATACATATGCTTCTCAATATCAGTAACTTTTATAAGGTGATCCCCTTCATCCTGTTCATCCCTTCCAAGTCTGATTAAACCACAACCTGCTCCACTTGAATTCAGTACAGTAATTTCATCCCATTTTTCTTCACAAGATTCTTGAATGGCATGAACAATCTCATTGGTGGAAGTGTAGGCAACACAAATAGACAACACTGCTTTGGAATTCTTAGCAGTGGCAAGCATAGCTCTCTCAGCTGCCAACCTAACTGGTTCACTCAAGAGTTTCAGGTTCCCAGAAAAATAAACTCTAACACCATAACGATTGACAATGCTCTCTTCCTTGAGTAACTCTTCAATCTTTTCTAGCATCAAGTCCATCAAAGATTGAACTTCCTCAGGACTTCGCTTGAAATTCTCAATGCTGAAGGCATATATTGTTACGTATCTCACACCAAATTCATAGCAGTACCTGAGCATAGACATGAGAGCTGAAAATCCAACTTTATGGCCAGCTCCTTCTATCAAATTCCACCTCCTTGCGTATCTCCGATTCCCATCCATGATGAATGCGATATGATTAGGTATGGGACCAACAGAAAGAATGTAAAAAATGCATTTCCGCAAGAAACTAACTAAGTTGCCATATATCTGGACCACTCTCGTACTAATTTTCTCCATATCAAAACCTTATACAGATTTGAAATCTGTAAGACCTGTCAAAATGGAGGAGAAAAAGAATTTCATGACATAATATATGTATGGAAAAATTTGACAATCTAATCAATCAGATATGATGTGACTATTAAATAATATTTTAGCTTTTTGAACATTTTATAACATGGCTGAAGAGTTTAGACATTAAAAATGTCACATAATGTTCTGAGGATAGTTGGCAAAATTTAAGCTAACGTTTAAACTCCTTGCATTAGAGCTGAGGGTGTTGTTCAAGTCCAAAATTAATAATTCGTTCCGTTGCCTCAGGGAAATATCCAAATGCATAGAGAATTTGTTATTGAAAGCAAGTACCGAGCAGGTATAGAATTGTATTGATTCCAATACAGGAAGAAGAATAGGCATGGAATTTTTTTTTGACTAAGTTGCAAACAATACCGTGCGTTAAAAAAAAAAAAAAAAGATGCACAAAGGCCCAAAATACACAAAAGGAATACAAGGAGCTACATGCATATTCTTTAGTTTGAACAAGAAAGAAAAGTTTCCAACCTGTAAAAAAAAAACCCTGAAAATAGCACGAGAACAATTACCCAATGACTAATTAAGCATCAAAATCCAGACTTCTTCTATTTTTGGTAATTAGAGAACCACTACTTCACAGAATCCATTTAAAAACTTGCCAATTCTGATCACCCCCAAACCCAAACTAGGAAGTCCAGCATTGATTATGAAAAAAAGCTTGTCTTTTTCTCAATCAAATCAAATAAAAAGAAGTATCACCGGCATAGTTAAAGTCAAGACCAAAAAGAAGCAAAAATATTAGATTCAGATTTCAGAAATTCCTTCTCATTCTTGATTCATTTTTGAAGCAACCAAACCAGTAGAGTTAAATAGTTACCGTTGGATGCCGGATCGGTTTCAAGAAACCCAAATTTGCCTCTTACTGTTTCTTTGACTTGCTTGAAGGTTTTGGAATGGAAGAGTTAAAGAAAGACCTAAACACTTGAAAGTCACAAATTTCCCTTTTTTTTTTTTTTGGTAGAGACAGAGAAATCTTGTTTTAACGAACGAGGTGGGGTCCCAAGTTTGAACGGTTGAGATGATCCTCGTCAAACGACCAAGACCAACGACCTGTCTTCGTTTTGTTGAAGGTAATTAGAGTTAATTACGGGCCTACTGCAATGTGTATGGGCCTTTGTAGAAGACTGACTGGAAGTCTTTGGCCCATCTTCTCTTTCTGGCCAGCATGCCCAGTTTCTCAATCACCCCCCTTCTACGACTTTCTTCAAATGTACAGATATGAGTTGTTCTCGGCTTAAAGACATAGTAACGTGAAACGAAAATAATAAAAGAATTTATCATCTATAATATTTTTTATTATATATATTTAATATAATATAAATATTATATAAATATATGAATTATTAAATATAATTTATTATTATAATTACGTACTTTAAATTTGCTTGCTTTACTTCTTTTATCTCAATTATTGTATTGGTATTGACTTTTGTAATAATGAACATAAAAAAATTAGTGAAAAAATAAAAAAGCGAGGTCAACCAATATCTTTGATATACAAATTCATAGTAAATGTTGGAATTAGACCAATAAATTATTGTCATATATAAATAAGCAGAAAGGCAAGTAGCATTTTTCTTAAAAATATTTAGTTGTTGTTTAGGATTAACTTTGAGTTTGTTTATTTAAATTGTCATGGTAATTAAATTCAATATTAATTTAATTATATTTATTCTAATTCATGGAAATAGGAAAAATCCATTTGCATGATTTATCAAATTTTATAGCTCTAATCCATGTATATGAGACAGTATTTCTTTAACTGGTTGACCTCAGAGCATATATATATATATATATATATATATATATATATAGTGGTCCATCAAATTTAAGAAGAAAATGAAATCAAACTGCCCAAAACTACTGAAATATTTGTCCAAGCAAACCTCTTTGCTAGTTTGCACTAGCCTTGTTACAATTTGTTTTTGTTGCTCATTAATGCTTATGAGGTTGAAGACTTTTTCAAATTTTTTAGCTCATAAATCTCATAAATTGGATTACAAAATAAGAGGTAATCCTTTCCCATCTCATAAATCTCATTTTGTTTATTTCAAGATTCGAATTTAAAACCTGAAAAATAAAATCTTTTAAGGTCTAACGTTTTGAAGTGTCCTGAGAACTAGAATGAGCTTCACTTGACTTCGGACAAAGATGCTTCGATGGAATGGGAAAACAAAGAAAAACATATTCACGAAATGTAGTTGACTAGCAATTAAGGGTGTGGGGCGCGGTTATAAGCTCATTTACAGCTTCACCATTATTTTCAGGCTTGAGGATGAAGGCAGTAACGAAGTCAACAAATTTGAAGGCCTTGTAAATTGCAGGATTGCATGCATTGACCAAAGCTTTTGCCGGTTCTATGAGACTCTGATCACAAGGATAAACGAAGAAGGAAATAGTTGTCCTAGCATCTCTTGAATTCGTCACGACTCGATGTTCTGCTCCTTTGAGTTTCCCGTTGCTGATAATCTAAATTTTACCATATGTTAAACAAGTAATGAAGTCGCGCCATAAAAAAAAAAGTATGAGAAATCGAAACATAATTTATTTTGTCATGGTTCTAAAATGACAATGACAAATTATTTGATCGGATACCTGTAACAGGTAGCCTATATTAACCACAAAGGCATGAGGAAGAGGTTGGACGCCAATCCATTGGCCATCTTTGAAGACTTGAAGACCATGTATGCGGCCTTGAAGAAGAATGGTGATGATTGAAGGGTCGCGATGTTTAGATAATCCCAGTGTCAAACTCGGTTCAGGGCATGGAGGGTAGTGATTAATCATGATTTTTGGAACTTGAGTGAGGTCGTTCCTGAAATATCCAGTGCTAAGTCCTAATCCTTCACAGATCAACTCCATAATCCTACAACTCAACTTCCATAATTCAACCGAATACTCCCCAACCACGTTTCTGAATAAATGAACAGAAAGAAAAAGGGTCAAACTGTCAAAGCAACACATAAAATGCTTGGATATTCATGCAAAAAGCTGAAAATTAAAAGTTTTTCAGATATCATATCAAGTTTATATGAGTTGATAGTTTACCTGTATCTAGTTGGCTTTTCGGGCCAAAATTGAATGCATTCCTCTAAAGGACGGCAAGGGTGCGTCACTGCATCCCTCCAATAGTGAAAATCCTCCCTGGGGTAAACATAGCTGCTTGTGTACAGCTTGCAGCTTCCGTTTGGGTCCTTGGAGCTTTCCCTTTCCTTCTCCAAACCGGGCATTGCATGGAATTCCTCTGCAACATTCATGGTTTTATCCATTAAATCCTCTGAAACTCCGTGGTTGATTACCTGCAGTTTTTGAAATATGTATGGTCCATTATTAGTAGAGATGATTCGGTTCTTGAAAATTTAAGAAACCAATATTAAGAGCAGAGAAAAATGCCATAGGTGAACCTGGAAGAATCCATAGTCTTCACCAGCTTTTAGAATTTGCTGAATTGTATCGTTTCGATCATGACGCTCAAGATCAATCACTGGAATGGATTCTCCTAAAGGAACAATGAGATTTCCGGGTCTTTTCTCAGGTGGCATCACATAACTTTCTGGTAAGGATCCATCATAACACCAGCTTGAAAGCAGTTCCATGATCTCAACTTCAACACCAACGTTTGAAACTGGAAGATACAGTTTTTATTGAATGTTGTATAAGCCTTTAGGCCAAGCTACAGGAAGTAAAGGGCAATAAAATCCTTACTAGAAAGTTTGACCAATAAATAAACAAATAACAGCCTTTCGCAAGCTAGACTTTTATAATCAGCCATATGCACCTGCATATTATCAGAATTTCTAATTATACAGCTATGATAACGATAATGATATTGAATTTGCAAGTTGGCATTATTTTTCTGAGAGATTTAAATGAATTTAATTAGTTCAAATTGTTTTTCCACCTTTCTTTATACCACGGTGATGATGTATGAATTATTATTTAATTTGTGGTCGGAAATGTATAATTCTTTTAAAAATACAAAATATTTTATGTAAAAAAATACATATTTTTGGAGTCACGGGGATTGGCATCTTAGAGTCCTCCATGGCAGCATCCAATATTTTCTCTAAATCATGAAAGTTTGAATAATGAAAATTTTGTAGATTTGATAAAAGATTGTTTGTTGATTGCATATGATGCATGGTTAAGACATCATTTTTCATTAGAAGGGGAGTAAGGAAACATAGTAAGGTACCGTTTGTTTCACGAAAAATAATTTTTGAAAAATAATTTTCATATTTTTTAGTATTTATTTGATAAAAAATTGACTGGTTAACGAAAAATAATTAATTGGTCAATAAAAAATTATGTTAGTTTTTTGAAAATTTTCTTACGAATTTGAAAAAGAAAAACATTAAAAAAAAAACTGTCTAAGAGTAAAATTATTTATTAATACTTTTAAACATAATTTTACTTATAAATAATATTATATTAATAGATAATATAAATAATAAGAAATAAGTTTATTTTATGTATTTTTATATTAACATAATATTTTAGTATTAAATATTATTATTAAAGTATAATTATTTTTTATTGTTAACAATTTCAATAATAAATAATTTCAATATATTTTAATAATAATAATTTTAATATTTTAATAATTATATTAATATTATTTGAAAAAAATAAAATTTTTAAAAAATAAATTTTTAAAAAAATAAATTTTTAAAAAAATAAATAATAAAATTTTTTATTAATTTATTTAAATAAAATCTCTTTCAATTAAAAAAATATAAATATTTTTTAAAAAATCATTTTCTACTAAATAAATGAAGTTTAAATCTAAAATGATAGTACTAAAAAGTTAGGAAAAAAAAAAGTTGGAAATAGTCTAACGTGCAGAATTAAACTAGATTTTGAGCCCCTTGGTTGACAAAAACCAGAGAAAATGGTTGCTACTGTCACTTCTTCTGCACTGTCACTTCTTCTGCAATTGTCTGTCAACACTCTGTCATCTATGCTGCAACAACAAATGTACCATTTAACATCAGTGCTTGCTGGAATCAATGTTTAATAGTAATTGAGATGTAACACAAATAAAAGAGTGCTGAAAAGCAATTGTCAAAATGAGCTGTTATGTTGGTAGTTTTCATTCAAATTGCAAGAGTAGCAGCCCCAAGGTCAACACCAAAGACTCTGGTTTATTTTTGATATTGAAAGATTAGAAAATTTCAAGCTTTGCTTCCTTCGCGGAATAGAAAAAGGATTGTTTTTTAGGCTAAATCTAACTAATGTTACGGAAACACTTGAGTTGTTAATATAGAATTTCCGACAATCACGTATTGCCATCCACTACATGATGAACAACAACATGGGTGAATGGACCATTGGCTGGAAAACGAAAATGAAGATAATGACATGGTAAATCAGCAAAGGAAAAGCTACTCAATCCAATTTTCTCGCCACTTTCAGAAACAGTGCAAAGAAAATAACATTATTTATAAAGAAAATTTCAAATAATTTTAAATAGACAAAATAAAAAAATAAAACATTTGCGTATTTGGATGAAAATTTAATATTAGATTCATGAACAGATCTAATATTAATGGTTAAAAAATGAGAATCTAAATCATATAATATTTCAATAATTATTTGATGTTGTGTCTTAACAAATTATTAAATAAAAATTTCTATAATTTTTTAATTATGTAACTAATCAAGCAAGAACTACTGTTTTTATGAAGTTACATGTACAAAAATTACAATTACCGTAAAATAACGCTTAAAATTTATAGGAATGACTATTGCATTAACTAAATAATTAATAGAGCACAAACAAACTAGCATATAATTTGAAAAAAATTCAATATAAAAATATCGCATCAAATAATCCCCAAGTAATAAAACTTGAATCTAAAACTTAAAGGTTCTAAAGGCTTTTTTTCTTGTCATTTAGAAAAGAATTCATTCGTGATGAGTAATAATTGATTGATGGGAAGGATATATATAATTCATATTTTTCTTCTCTTTGATTTTATTTACTTTAGTTTGTTCAAGTTATTTATGAAAATTTCATGGTTAATTTATTGGTTTGTAAATATAAAATTACATTCTAGACTTAAAATTTATCAAATTTCAATGTTATTCATGAAAATATGATGAAGAATGAAAATCATGATCCACAAATTTGAACATTGTCACACTAGTTATTTGTGTAAATTAAACATTGCAATCAAATTACACTTGATTATTTACTCAATTATAAATTTGTTTTGATAAAGCAAGTTTCCTCATATTAAAAAAACACCCACTCTTATTTATTTACGAAAGAGTTGCTGGCATATGGGAAATATTTGATTTTAGATCTCAAAACTTGAATATTTTTAATTACTTTTTTGACTTAAGGCAATACTTGTTTTTGGCGAATAGAACCTGGTTCTTTCATTTTTGAAGAATTTAATAGTTACCAGGAAAATTATTGGTAAGTTGAGGATCACATCAAGTTTATAAATGAAAGGTTGCAAACTTTTGAGAAAGAATGAAAGTTGGCTATATTCATAAGGACCCATCGGGAATATCGCCAAATATACCTAAGCTACTAATATGGCAGATGGAAGAGGTGCACCAATCTCATTTCTGTAGTAGTTTAATGTAAAAAAAAAAAAAAAATTGCATTGAAGAAATGGTGAACGGTGTGACCAGATGAAACAAGGCAGTATGAGATCTTGGGACCTACAAAGTTCCCCTCAAAGGGTGACCTGATCATCACTGAAATGTTAAGCACCCTTATTTCTCTTTTTCAGCACCATACACAACTAAATTTGCCATCATTATTTCTCTAACCCTTGGCTTCCAGCCTATGCACAATGTCACATTGATAGATGCACATGTGTGCCCGTCCTGTCTTGTCCTGTCCTGCCTGCCCTGCATTGCACTGAATTGGGTACTCCTTTTTTTTAGTAATCAAAATCTTTGGCTTTAGCTTTATTGCCCCAATCCTATGTTTCCAATATCTTACTTGGAATTTCCTTCAAATCCCGTTTCTCTTTCCCTCTCAATTCACTCTTTAATTCTTTCTCAAGATATTCTTTATGTGATATTCACTTTTTATGAGTCATTTAGTTCAGGAACAAGCTTTCTATGCATCTTTCAAGTAGGTCAGTGACTTTATTTGGCTCGTATTTTGCTTCTTATGGCACCAAACAACAGACATATCTACAACCTCGGATTTCAAGCTCTTTCCCCCATCATAGATCAGCAAAATCCAACTAATTATCAGCCTCCCTTGCCAACTTCAGACCCTGCCTTTCCTATATTTGCCATAGCTGTGGTAAGCATCATGGGTACAGCTTTCTTGCTAGTTTGTTATTATATCTTTGTGAGCAAATGCTGCAGCTCTAACTGGCACCGATTTAATCTCCTAAGGCGGATATCTTTGTTTCGAGCAAGACAAGAGGAAGATACGTTCATTGCTTTCTCTCCTACAATTTGGAATCGCGGGCTTGATGAATCAGTCATTCGAGAAATCCCAACTTTTCAGTTCAAAAGAGAAGGTGATGAGAGAAGTATCTATGGTTGTGTGGTTTGTCTGAACGAGTTTCAAGAGCATGACATGCTTAGAGTTCTTCCCAACTGCAGCCATGCATTCCACTTAGATTGCATTGATATATGGCTCCAAAGCAACGCCAATTGTCCTCTTTGCAGAACAAGCATTTCAGGCACTACGCGCTATCCGATCAATCAAATCATTGCACCTAGCTCTTCGCCTCAAGACTCACAGCCATACACTGATAGCCTGATGGGTGGAGACGAGGATTTTGTAGTGATAGAAGTTGGAGGAGACGATGAAGGTGCTCTACTACCACATAGGCAACGAGAAAGAGACAATTCAAGAGAAGCATTGACGCAGTCGCAGCCTAGAGGTCAATCACCAAAAAAGCTGGAGCGGAAGCCCGGGAACTTAAAATCAAGAAAGCGCCACCACCTCTCAATTATGGGAGATGAATGCATTGATGTTAGACAGAAAGATGATCAGTTCTCGATCCATCCTATAAGGAGATCTTTCTCATTAGATTCTGCTGTGGACCGACAGCTTTACTTATCTGTTCAAGCCATTGTTCAACAAAACAGGCATCCTGGAGAGATTAATGCTACTGAAGAGTGCAGTAATAGAGCTCGGACATCTTTATTTCCATTTGGACACTGCCGGAGACCCAGAAACGTGGTACTTCCTGTTGAATTTGATTTATAATTAGAAATTGCTTAAATTTAATTTTGGTTGTTTATTTGTTTGGAGTTGGAAATTTGTGTGAGGCAAATGAGTATAACAGAAAAAGAAAGCTCAGAAGAGTGTAGAGTGACTTTTCACTGATATTGTATATGATGAAAAAAAAAAAAAAGGTTCTTACGGAAAATGCAGGCATGGGTGTGAAAATCATGCTTAAGGCACTATGTGCGGATAGGATTTGATTTCATTATATTTGGAGTTATTTCTCTTCATGAATGACAATGATTGCTTCCATGCGCTTCTGTTTAGAGTTTTAGAGAGATAGTGAGGAGAAGAAAAGGCAAGAGGGGCATTAAATGGAAGCCAAAGTTAAGGCCCCAACAATGAGTAACTTCAACTCCACAAGTTAGAGCAAAGAAGGTCCTTTAGCAATGATCACCGACTTCTTTTATCTTGTAGTAGTAATTATTTTGCTGCTGCTGAGCAGAAGGAATGATTTGGTTCAAGTTTAATTAATCAAAATTTTCTTCTTACACGATTAATTATGCCATTATTTTGAGCTAAAGACAATAATACTCAGAGTGCGACCAGTCGGGGAAGTGTGGCTAAATGCTCAAATCACGATCGCATTGTTCAACTCGGTCACTACCATGAGCTTCCTTGAAGCTGACAGAGCAACGTATCACCACCTGTGATGAGACTCAAATTCAGGGGCACACAGTAATCAGACTTTACAGTGTTTCTTCTTACGTGCACATTAAACTCGATACCGTAAAAGTAAAATAAAATAAAATTATTTCACCAGTACAATTTCTTTACTTGACCAATTTTTGATCGCATAAATAATACTTTCTGCAGACATCCCCATTGACAGAGATGAAAAACATGTCCGATTAAAGAGAAAACTTGCTGCTTAGGAAAAAATGAAACACAAGCATTATCTAAGCTTTCCCGTACACAACAAATTGGCAAATCCAAAGTTGTTTTCAACGAAGGGGAAAAGAAAGAGAATCTATTTAGCTGCTTTAAATGACCAGTTAAACATGTATTAATACGAATTAAAGAACATAAAAAAGTGGGGGAACATTGTGATTACAGTGCATAAGCATAAAATACTATAAGTCTACCGTATTGAGCTGGTTGTCTGGTTAACAGGAACACTGGTTTGCGAATTTCTGGAAGCAAGACTATTTTGTGGCAAAGGCAAGGCCTTTGTAGGTAGCTGGTTAGTGGATGTACCACGGGCCTTCGTCTTTAACTCTTTAAGAGTACGTTGGGCTTCTCTGAGCTCATCTTCTGCACTTGGTCCATGGCCTTCCCAGGCATCAATTACTTGCTGCTGGAATTCGATTGCAAGGGTATAGCTGCAACATCCGAGAAATAAATTTTAAGATCCAAATTTAATCCTAAAAGCCAATATACATTGTAAAACAGATTCATTTCAGTTGGTGTTACCATTAGAATGTATACTTGCAGGCAAGGAATATGCTTGTACAGCTAATTTGCATCATTCTGCAATACTCAACATAAATGGAAGTTTCATATAGCATACAATAAAATTTAGATTCTTCTAAAACTGAGCGGTAGTTTCTTTGTTGGTATAAGAATTAAGAATTGCTTTATGAATGTGCAGGAATATTGCATATCCTGTCATTTTATTACATTATTAACCCTTGAACGTTTCACCTTTAGACCTCCTTGAAATCTGTTTTCCTTTGAAATTCAATTTCTCTCTGTCTCTATAGCCATGAACAGATTTCACTTCAGCACTGCCCCAAGATACCCTCACTTTAACATGACTCCCAATAATTTCCAGTTATTTACATTTGCCATTAGAAAACAATAGAAAACTAATTAAAACGTTATTAAACATTAGAAAACAATGTATCAAACAAAACGGAAGCATCTAGTCTTTCAGTAAAATGCATAAAAAGGTGTTGTTTCTCATTTAACAATCAATTTTATCCAAGATGTTTAGGGTAAATATGACTGTTCACCAGAAACATCTTAACTTGCCCAAAGATAAAGGCTTCAGAGTTCAGATAAGCACACAATTAGTTACATAGCAGGAAAGAAGTCACCACATTACTAGTCTAACAGAAGCATATTTGAGATGCAACTCCAATATACTGAAATACAAAAAGCATCATGCATAGAGAATAAAAGAAAAACCAAGAAAACATCTTACCTTCCCATTGCACTATATGCCTTAGAAAGATTCTGGCAAGCTTCAATTGAATCTGCATGATGAGGACCAAGAGAGACATCCATGATGTCCTTTGCAACAGCAAACATTTGTGCTGCTGACTGAGGTCTATCCAATTCCAAATATGCGGCCCCCAAATTGTTGTAAATATACCCGACCCCGAAATGCTTGGAACCAAAGCTCTCTTTCAATCTCTCTGCTGCACTCTCCAAGTAAGGAATTGCTTGAGGCACCTCACCTCTCAACAGGAGTAACCACCCTATTCTAGCAGAAACACTTCCCTCTGAGTGCTGCTCTTGAGGTTGCTTCTCAAGTAAAGCCAATGTTCTCTTTAACAATGAAATCGCAGTCTCAAACTCATTCATAGTCTCATATTGCATTGATATCTCTGAGTATGCCTCAGCAACTTCAATTGGCGAAATTGTCTCTTTCTTGTCAAGAATTCCACAAGCAATCTCCAAACACCTCTTTGAGTCTGCAAATTTTTCCTGATTACAAAGAGCCTTTCCCATCGAAATAAACACCAGAGCTCGATTCTCACTATCTTTCTCTGTCTGTGGAACTATACCTTTCAAAGTATTAATAGCTTCATCATACTTCCCCAATGCGATCTGCATATTAGCAGCATCAATTTCTGCACGGAGCAACTCAGAGCTAAGACCCCAATTCTTCAAAACCTTCTGTGATAACTCATTCTGCTCCAATGCCTTCTCATGCTCCTCCATACCGGTATAAATAACTCCAAGAATCCTCCTATCATGTGCAACCTCCACTGAATTATGGCCCAGTTCCTTCCTATGAATCTCCAACGCCTTTAAACCAAAAGGCAGGGCCTCCTTAAAGTTTAGAACAGAGACATAAGCTTCAGCCAAATCCCTATATGCCACCCCCAATTCCTTACTATCCTTCTCCAAAGTCATCTCCTTAATTTCCAAAGCCTTCTTAAGATTCTCAAGAGCCTCCTCTCTCCTACCCATAGCAGTCTTCACATTCCCCAACTCAAGCTGCACCGCATGCAGCACTGGCCTGATATCCTCAACACTAGCAACACCCTCTTCCTCTAACCTACCAAGCAACCTATTAGACCTATTAAGATAGCCTAAACTATCATTAAACCTTTTTAAACCATAATTAACAGAACCCATCAATTGTAAAGCCATGGCTACAAGTAAAGAAGGTTTACCATCTTGATCCAATGCTTTCAATGCTTTGTCAGCAAAAGATAGAGCTTTTTCAGGGTCTTCACTTTCTTGGTCAAGTTTGAGTCCAACTTTCAATGAAGCTAACCCCAGCTCTCTCTCATCAAAACAAGCTTCCATATCTTTAAATGCTCTGAGCATTTCTTCAGCGGTTTTAGCAGACTCAAAAGCTTCCTCAAGATCGGATTTTTCTCTCAGTTTTCTCTGCCTAGAGGACAATTGGGTTGGTTTTTCCACAAGGGTATCGAGATTACAAGATGGGTTTTTTTGGAATTGATGGGTTTTGAAGACTAAGCCATGGGTTTTGGCACAGGATTGGAGGCGACGGCCAGTTGAGTGAAGCGGTGAACAAGAAGAAAAAGAAGAAGAAGACGATGATAACGGAGAATTATCAGAAACATAACTTCTGGAGACAGGGGCAATTGTCCTGAACCTTTGGCGGCAGAAGTTCGAAAGAAGAGAAACTGAAGCCTTTCTCATGCTGAAATTGAGAAGTTTTGAGTGGAGTTTGGCCAGTTTTGGCGTTAGGCTTTATTTCTTAGCTTTTGTTAAACCCTTGCAAAAACCCTTAAAAGTGTCTTTCTCTGTTTAGTTTTTATTAGCAAGGGCAACAGCGTCAAGGTAGAGAATGCAGAATTGGAAATGCAAAGCAAAGGGAACAGCACTGAAACGTTGTCGTTTCATCTAGGGTATGATTAGAAATATTAAAACTATGCTAGTCATTTCCTTTTTTTAATTTTCATATTTGTGACACCAAACAATCCCATCACCTATTTTGAGTAAACTTTATTTTATTAACTAGACAAATGTCCGGTCACAATTTTATTAAATATAAATAAATAATATTTATAAAATAATGTCTCATATGAACAAATCAATAAATTCATTTAATTGAAATTTTATTGAAATATAAACTAAAAATTAAAAACTTAATTTCTAATAGTACAAAACCAATAATATATATTTTTATAATATATTGAAACACAAAAGATCAAATTAAAATATAACTATTTGGATATGATTCATACATATTTATATTATTTAATAAATTTGTTAAATTTAAATAATACTAATTATTAAATACATTTATTTACAATTAATTAAGTTTATGAATATTACATATTCATAAATAATCAAGTTTATGAATTATTAAATTCATACAATTTGAGTTTGATTTATAGTTATTTATACTACTCAATAATATATTTGAATCTGAATTCAAAATATTAAATTTAAAAAGCATTAAACATGAAGTACATTCATCAATTATTGATTGAGTTCATTAATATTATAAATTGTTAAATTGTTAAATTCACATATAATTAATTTATGAATGGTTAAATTGATGTACATAATTTAAAGTAAAAAATAAAAATATTAGTGAATAATATTCATGAACCTAATTAAACGAAAATTTTATCATTTATGTTTTATAATTAATTCAATTCAACCGACTTATAATGAGAGATACATGTCATTCAATTAAGCATTTAAATTGACCAAATGTAATCACTAATAATTTTTTCTCTTTCCTCCAAGATATTTTTTGGTTAATTTCGTTTCCATTTTTATTTAAAGTGAATTACTCTCCTAAATAAAGAAAAAAAATAAAATTTAGAAGTTTGCATCAGGTTAGCAAAAAATAAAGTTTTTATGAGAAAAAACAGTTTTTTTTCCCAATCAAGTTTTCCTTTTTTCTCGACTTTTTATTTTAAAATTTTTGTTTTTGTATTTGATGAAATTAAAAAAAAAGAGGAAGAGAGTATTGGAGTTAATTAGAGGGATTAAATAAAAAATAAAAAATAAAAAATTGAGAAACCAATTAATATGCTGACACCTGGCACAAAATTAGACTCCAGTGAGAGAGTCCCAATTTTGAGACGACTTTCGCTATAATGCATAAACATAAGCCTACGAAGAACATAAACTAGTTTGCCAAAAAGAAATCTGTCAACGCTATTTTAATGATGCTTGACCAAGACAAATATGTACAAAGAAATACATGGAATTGAATGAAATTTTAAAATGATCAATGGCTTGTAATTGTTTGTTTATACATTATCAGAAGGCTAACAATGACTCATTTGAGTCTGTTACCTCTTAAATCTGAGTTGAGGCCTTCAAGAAACTAACCTCATAATGAATCTATATACAACAAAGAATACAGAGTTTCCTCCCATAATGGGCAATGGAAACCCATTTGCATTCCATTCATCTGGAGGAAAGTGCTTTTCCATCAATCGAAGCTCAGGGACCTCAAATTTAAGGTGGGAGTTTCAGGAGGTCTGCTATAAATATCATCAAAATGAAGACTTACATCCCCTCCAGCTTCAAGATCATCCATGTAAGTCATGCGGGATAGCCGAGAATCCCTCCAATCAAGGAATTGATCATGCTCTTCTACACTTCTGTCAGAGAAGTTATCATAATGATGGCCTGGAGAATGGCGGTTGAAATCAGGAGGCTCAAGGAAACTTGTTTGGGGCTGTGCACCATGTGAACCATTTCTAGCCCACCAATGGCTCTGTGTATGGTGCGCCATCTCATTTGTATCATGATGTTGAAGTACACTCTCATGGAAGAAAGGAGCTGAAGTTGAAGCTTCAAGATGCGACTGTGACCGATCATCATAACGGTGTGGCCAGTATTCTTCATCTCTTGCTTCATTATGTGTTACGTTAGTTGGTACCCCATAATCTCCATGCTCCTGATCAGCTGGTTCCAATGGCCTCGTTGCAAGGTCTCTCCTATAACTGGCCACATGGTGAGGTCGAGAGGTATAATACCAATCTAGAAGATACGGGTGATTCTGTTGATCAGCATCAATTAGCCATAAAGAACCCATATTGTAACCAGTGCCAGGAATATTCTGCTGCATTTCCCTAGATAAAAGGCCGGTTCTATCTCCGTAAGCTCTCAGTGGGCTACCTCGCCACATTCTTCCTGGAGGATATGCATGTCTCGCTCCCTGAACTTGCAACTTTTGCTCCCTGAAAGCTCTAATATTTGACAGGAACTGCTTACCCTGAGCATCTGGTTCCCACGAAGGGTAGCTACTCTGGAAACTGCAATCAGAACAAAACAATTCAAGATGAAAGTATACAACAACAACAACAGAAAAGTATACAACAACAACAACAGAAAACTAAGCCTTATATCCCATAACTTTGGGGTTGGCGGTATGAAAGGCCAAAAGAAATCATGTTAAGTTGTGATAAAATGAAAGTATATATGAGAGGAAAATGTAGAAAGGAGATTCAACATGATATAAAGTGGAGAAAAAGAACCATAACAAAGAATAATCACAAAACTGAACTTCAAAAAAAAAAAAAGAAAAAGAAATTATGAAAGACTTGGGGGAAATAATGACTCTAGGAGGACAGGAAGGCATTCAAAGCAATCAACCAAGAAATAATTGTAAGTTGTAGATAAATGGCATTTCATACAGAGCAATAGCATATTATGTCTCATCAGATTGCATTTTAAAATGAAATTCAAAACTTGCTTTTATCACAGAGAATACTAATATAATATTTTGAGGTGATTTCTTAATTCCCAAACTATATTCACCTAGCAAAAAATAGCAAGAATGATATGTGCAGTTGTAATACAGAGCAAGTATACAAATTCAATTAACCTTACTATAATCATACCTCAAGAATGATTTCTCCAATTTCCCTTGGGAACTCCTCTGTGCACGAGGTGCATTGTGTGGAGAGCCATAATTGCCGTTGCCATGGTTTTGGAAATCAAAGGCACTAAAACTGCAAAATGAAGAAGGGAATAATCAAACACATTATCTCGTTTAATGGGCAAATGATATAGCTAGTAATAAACTGGTCCAAAAAAATTAAAAGAAAAAGAACACTACCTGCAGACATGACCAACACCTTCAACATCCACAGTAAAATCCGCAATGAACTGTAAAATGTCATCCACCCGCTGCAAAATGAACACAGCATTTTTAGTTCATAAACTAAGATGTATGGTACAAGAAATTACAATAGAAATAGTTTCCAAAAAAAAAAAAAAAAAAAAACCTTTGGGACAACAAATAGAAGCAAGAATGGCGTGAGGAAAATTGAGGCCATCTCCTCTAGCAACATCATTCCAGTGTACTGCATCACAAAAAAAGTACACTGAGCAAAAAAATAATTCAAAAAGTCTAAAGTATAGAGAAAAGAATCAAAACATTTCTCAAATGAATGTTAATTTTAATTGTATCTCCGAATCGGAAAGTAACAATGCCTAGAGAACTCATGGCTGGCCTAGAAATTTGATTGTTAGCACTTGATGCTGCAAATTGGTCAGAAGAAATGATATTTTGTTACTTGAAAATCCATAGACTTCTGGGAGTCGTAAAATTAAATACTAGAAATATCTGTTGCATCATCCAGATAGGGCTTCAAGACAACTAGGAAAAGCAATGACAGATACAAACTACCCATGTGGCTATATGGCAGTTACAACATCTTATCTTCCAGATCTTTACAACTGAACAAGCATGCAACTCCTAGATTACAGGTAAAACAAAAATAGGTACCAAGCGGAATTACCTGAAATAGAGTTTCAAACTCTATCCGGGCTATTTCAGTGTTTTCTCTACCACGCCATCTCTTTGGCATATAATGTGTATATTGGACCACCATAGACATTGCTCCTTCTGGATCAAGGACAAGAAGCTCATCGGTAACAGCTGCCCGGCTAATGGCCGTTATGGTTCCAAAAACAGCTGCATACCAAAACAAGTTCCGACCAAATATCTACAAATTTGGAAAAAAAGAAAAATGCAAATAACTAAAATGAAATACAGAAGAAAATAAAAGAATGTGAAAGTTCAAAAATATTACATGGCCCTCTAGCAAAGATTCCTCCAGTAAGGCAATGATAATCAAGATAGCAGCAAAGCCGCCAGATACAAATGAGATAAACTTTGCGATGACAGAAATAATTGGCGAGGGGAATTGCGTCAGGTACTCAGAAGCATGCATTACACTGCCATTAATCCGATGTCTGAATAAATGGTCAACCTGTAAGACAAAGACAACAGTATGTGTAAAAATACAGTATTACAATACGAGAAAAGAAGATCTAGAAGTGCAAAATATCCAACTAAAGAAACAATTGTTGTCATCTTATTTTCACAGTAGGTTCTAAACAGCTTTTCTTCTCTATGATAAATTTAAATTTTCTTTTTTTGATTTTAAAATTTTAAATTTTCACACAAGACACAAGTATGTAACTTCAAACAATTGACTAACACACAAGCTTACTACTTACAAAATAAAATAACAACACAAGCTTGTGAGGATAGGTAGTGGCTCAATCCTTCTTGACTTATAGCACAAGATAAAATGATTTAACTTAAAAATGAAGCGGTGAGAAGGTGACAATACCTCATTGAATTCCCTAAACATCCACTTTGACAAATTTGACCATCTTCTAGATGAAGCTGTGCTTGGATGATTATAGAATTGTTCAGCATGTCTTAAGAACAGATAAACCAGCATGAATATAACAAGAAATGGAGAGAGAAGAAGCATAGCAAGCCCGACAACCATGAGCCTCTTCTTCAACGTTCTAGGGTTAGAAATGAAGTCCCTTCTGACACAGAAGTTTCTGCAAAAAAAAAAAAAAAAAGCATTCCCTAAAGAAGTTGGTCATAAGCCCCTTGAGTTTAGTTATTTTTTCCTTTCTTCAAAAAGAAAAGAAAAGAAAAGAAAAACTAATAGCAAATGTTTTTGGCTACTAAAATCAAGAAAACCTCATAAATTTGTCAAGGTTTTCAGGGTTGCATTTGAAACATGAAGTACTTCATAAAATATTTTCTCCCTAAACATATAAAGAAAATGGATCAGTAAAACCATTTCAGAATTTTGACATATTTCAAATTTCAAGTAGGTGCAAGTCAAGAAAACACAAAAAGCAGAAGAAAAAAATTGCAATCAAACATGATCTTAACCAACTCTTTTCCTGCTACTTCATGAAACAATATCAACCATTAAAGACCAACCTAAGCAGAACTACTAAAACTTGGCTTTGTAGGGAAAATGAAAAATCTAAGAATTTCTTAAAGCTGCAGCACCAAAGTCAGCTGTTAGGTACCAAAACCATGGACTTGATAATGCAAAGAAAAAAAACATTGTCTCTTGACTACAAAAATGTACAAGTCTCAAAGACTGCAACCATTTTTGCTAGTGTTATCCACAACAGTCCCTCTCAACATAATTAGAAAAAACAATTAACAATTAAATGGAGGTATTAACTTCTTTGTATTTCAACACCAAAAATGCATAAAGTTATGTATTTTTATACCGCTTAGCACAATAAAGATTATATAATTCTTGAAAATGAAATATTATGCATTAAAAAATGAAGAAATAAGTAATTTTATCATTAGTCTGAAAGTAGAAAGTCATGACACTTACTTCCATAGATTGTTTTGCTTATACATGTTGGAACGACATTCATAACCGCAATGGTCACAGGAAGTAATGTACATAAAGCAGCAAGTCAAATGCTTGTGAAAAATTAAACATACCGGTCAAACATGCTCTGCAGTATACACCAATTTAAGGTCCATTCAAGTGTCTTTGTTAGTATCAAACGATGCCGCATTCCATCAGGGCCAAATTTGACAGTTGGACCAGCACCTGGGACCCAGGGTGAGATTGGAAAAGCAAGCACTCCTTTATTAAGCATTCCAATCAAGTAGTTCTCCTTCCGCATCAATCGCATAACCACATCATGAGCAGAAAGATCCTTCACCACACAGAGTTGTTGTGAACTTTGCAAGAGAACAACCCTTTCAAGGATTGTTGCCCATGACATGGTTTGAATTTCATTGTCAGTAACATCAAGACTGCAAAATTAAATTTAAAAAAATAATCATAAAATCATTAAACATTTATAAGATGCTGCTAATATACATGCTCTATCCAAATGCAAAATCAAAGCTTCTAGCTATCTTGTAACTTATCAAATATAAAAATTACCTGCTATAATAGAAATGACGTATTCCAAGAGTATCCTTTAATTGTGCAAAAAACCTCAAAAAACAGAATATCCAATAGATGGAAAATAGGCCCAAATATCCAACAATAATAGCTTTTGAAAGTGTTAAAGGGGTTAATGGGTGTTGGTGAAGAGCTTCCTTAGCAAGATCACATGGTTTAATTCCAGACTCAAATGCATCCATCCCACACTTTGCATTGCGGAGACCATTCCAATCAACAAACAGTAAGAAAAACCCTGAGAAACATATGGTAAAGCCCAGGCTCAGAAGTTCAACTATCCATTTTGTAATGATGCACCAAAGGCCTTTCTCACAGTAGTAGCTATAGAGCCGTTCAAAGAACAAATCCAAGTCGGCAATTGGTTCCACATTCAGAGTCTCACCATTAAGAAGCCCTGAAGGGCTCTCACTACCAGGACTTGGTGGTACTCTTCCATAGTCAGACAACTCAACCTCAGGAGGCACATCACCTAGTAAGCCTGTCGTCAAAGAGGATTCACCACCCCACCTCCACTTGAATATGCCAAGAGCATTTGCAGCCTTCTGCGTCCCGAACATCATTCGTAAACCTTGATAGCAGGGAAAAACAGCCAGTCCATTCCCCAAAAACGCAAATTTTTATGATGAGGTTCTGCCAATAAGAAGAAAATGAGACCAATTTCCTTTTTATGATGTATGTATGCCCATGCTCACATGCAGAGGAGTAAGTAGAAGCAAAGCAGATTACTAATCCATCATAATATGCACCAGAACAACAAAGAGACTAAGCAACATTATGGACTGCACAAAACTTAATACTAGCATCATTTAAATATAAAATCCAACTGAAATAACAAATAAAACAAGACATGAAAAAAACACACCATTTACAAAATATTTCTCCTCAAACCTTACACTAATTAATTAAGTTCAAATACCTGCAAATCATAAGTTGGAATAAAACCACAATCTTTTCCTCGATGAACCAGCTCGCAACAAGCTGTAAGATGCAACAATTTGAAGCTAGAAACTTAAATTGCAGATTTTGAACACAAATATTAGCAACTTATGTAAAACTATAATACATAAACCATAAAACATAAAAAAAGGAATAACATATTATGGAAGAAAAACATCGAACCAAGACAAAATTTCAGCAGATAAATTGGTGCCCATTCTTAGTTCAACTAAAGTACTCTTAAATATATAAAAAAAAAATCACCATATCAAAAGCTTAGCAGGAAAACATGCTAAAAAGGAAGGTAATTCTTGGCGAATTTTAAGTCGACCAAAGACTTTAATATCTATTAAAATAAAAACAAATTATTTAACAACCAAAAGTTAACCCAAATTATATCCATATAAATTCTCCAAAAGAAAAAGAAAATAAGCTGAAACAAATAACAAGCCAGGATTATCCGTATATCCAAATAAATAAGAAAAGGTATTGGAATTTACCTCCGACCCACCAACAAGCAGCTCCAATAAAACCCAAAGAATTAAGAAATAGTAAAAAACGGTGAATTTGGCCGATACCCACTAAGGATTATTTCGCAAAAACGACGCATAAATCAACAAAACCAAAGATCGACCGTTACTCGGAGAATTCGAAGGAAGAAAGAAAGGGAAGCAAAGGAAAAGAGGAGAGGGTTTTTGGTTGCGTAGAAGAAAATAAAAACAAATTATGAATTTTTATTATAGAGAATCGATTCAATATTACTAAGAAGAAGTTAATCAATTAAAGAATTCAAAGAAAAAGGGCCTTTGGGCTGCTTCTTCTTCTTCTTCTTCTCTATGAAAATTATAAAAAAATTTATTTTTTGAACGTAGGAGACGTGAAGGTAATAGCCCTATTTCTTTTCCTTTTTTTTTTTGTTTTTTTTTTTGTTTTGGGTTTTAGATTATAAGTGCCCAGAGGCCAAAGCCTCGGTTGGGCAGCGGAAGGAAGGACTTTTGTGTTAGTAATGGCAAAATTTTACTTTTTTTCTAATGAAAAACTTCACCTCTAATTTAAAAGGAAAAAAATGTGCGTTGAGTTGTGATTAAACCGAATGGTAAAGACCCACCAGATGTGAAGATGATTCACAACGGGGTAAGGCCTGAGGTTACTTATTCCCTTCGTCTTGATTTGAGCCTTTTTTTTTTCATATGGGCTGATTTTAACAAGTCCATGTACATATTTATAGGGTGGGAATAGGATATCCCTACTTAATAATAACCGTTTACGCTACTCTCCAAACATACCTTCATGAATCCGCGGGACGTAACGGATCAATTTGGCGGTCGTACACGTGTCAACATCATAGCATTGTCGACTAAGATTTCCCGCCAGAAAATCCACTTAATATATACACCCCCTCGATCCGCCTCCTTTCCTCTCCTCCGCCAACTCCCGCCTCCCTCCTATTTTCTCTGTAATTTATCCAGCCATGAACTCCTCAGATTCTCTCAAATCCACCCCTCTGAAATCCAAAAAACTTCTCAACCTAACCTCTAACTCACCCGTTTCCATAACCCCAGAAAAGTCCGCCTCCCAGCTCCGCAACCGTTCTCGTAACCGTGGCGTCGCTCTCTCCATCAAGGAGATCCGGCAAGTGGTCCAGACCCGGCCCAAACCTCCAACCGATCAGGTCAAATCGGCCCGGAAACAGATCTTATCCTGGGCCATCGAATCTCCTCCACCCAAAACCTCCGGTGTCCGTCACGATAAACTCCCTGAAAAGTAAGTCCTGCCTCTTCTAACCCAAGTTCCTTTCTTAAATATATATATATATATATATATATATATATTGTTGTTGATTGAATATTTGTGGGACAGTTACGAGATATTGTGTGGGTTTTTCGATGGCTTGGATTCTGCAATCCGGCTGCTAAAGCTGAAGGGGTCAATGCCAACTTTTACTAATATCAGCCCCAAAATAGAGTGTTTAACTGATAGGTAACTTATATTTGGGTTATTATTATGGGTGATTTGCTTTATTTACTTATTTATTCTTTGGGGGGGGGGGGGTTTGATGTTGATTTATAGGAGGTTTTCATACGGTCACTTGGCCCAATTGAAGCATATTTTACCGGAGGCGATTGAGATAAAGAGAATGCTGATCTTTGATGAGAGGACTAGTTGTATGAAACCAGATCTCCACGTTAGCATCATCGCCAATGCGATTGACTGTGGGGATAAGTCTAAATCTGAGACGAATCTGAACTTGAGGAGGGTTTTTCGAGCTCGGCTTGCAGACTATCTCAAGGCTCATCCTCAGGTATTCTCTTCAGTTTAGTAGCCTTTCTTTATATACCAATTAGCTATGCTAAAATATTTGGAGCATTAGATTTGTTTTAGTTTTGAAATTTGTAGTTGAGTTTTAGCTCTTCTTTTTTCTAGTTGAGATTTAACTTTTAAGCTTGAAGTTTGCTAGATATAAAATCAAAGTTATGAAACTTTATTGTACCCAATGTGAAACTTTACTTACACTTGAGGATCGAAGCTCTTAACTGATAAAAGCTCCAATGGCTGGTTCTATGCAGGGCTAAATACCTGGTTGTAATAGGCCTTTAATTAAAAACAAACACATTTTGCCCCTAGTTAGAAAGGTTACATTTTGATTCTTAGCAGCCAAAAACTTTTTAAATTCTACCATTCTGAATCCTAAACTTACCTAATATTCTTCTAACTATAAAACACTAAATTATCGACAAAAAAAAAATAGAAGAATAAAAACTATAGAACACCAGTGCTACTAGCTGTTCATTTATCAATTTCAGGACCAAGTTTCATTTTTAAGATTGACCACCTAATAAGATAGCTTACATTTCAAGTCTTAAATTTCAGTCTAATGGCTGGTTCTATGCAGGAATAACCACATGTTCACAATAGGCATAAGTTAAAGCAATCGTACACTCCTCTTGTTAGAAAGTTTACATTTTGAGTCTTAGGAACTGAAAAACATTTATAAATGTTTCTAGTGTTCTAGAAGTTAAAACTTGCCTAATGTCATTATAGCTATTTTTTAAGTATCATGTTGTGTTGACTTTAATTATTGTGCTTTCAGGGTGGTGAAATTCCAGAAGAAGATCTCCCAGAGCCATTCAATCGTTCAAAGAAGAATATGCAATTGAACATGATCAAAGGACCTATTTCATTGTCTTCTGATGAGTCATCAACTGATACACTGACAGTGCATCAATTCTTGACAGCACAAGGTGAAGTTATTCAAGAGGAAGCACGACCAAAACCATCCTATCACTCAAATTTCAATTCAAAACTGGTTGTGGAGACATTAGCTGATGCAATTAATGACCAGCAACCTGTGGTAGCATCTCATGTATCTCGATCATTTCGGAAGTGCTTTTCCCAGAAAGCCATAAACAAAGCACAGGAGGTTGTCCAAAAATGTTCACAGGTTTCCGTTCAGTCCTCAAATTTTCAAGTTCCAGAGCTATGTGCTGACAGATCTGTCAACAGTGACAAAACTGGCTCTGCTCTGACTCGATCCCCAACTAAATTTTTATCTAAACCAACTGCAAGTGAGACAAGGTCCAAAACTTGCCTCCCTGCAACTCCAATCAAAGAGGTAATTCCCTTGAAAACTGAAGATAAGTCCCCTACAAAATCTGGCAGTATTCAGTCCACTCCTGTAAAACTAGCTTCCACTCCTGCTAGGCTGATGACCGCCACACCTACTCTACAGCTGCAAAAGAGATGTTACATGAGCCCAGATGAGGTTTCTTCCAATTTATCAAACAAGTTAGTTAGGCGGCCACCGCGTACAAGGTCCTTGAAATTTGACACTCCTGTGAAGGAAGAGAAGGTTGTTGATGGCGTGTCTGAGATGGGAGGCAAGCCAGTCGACGATGAAGAAGATGATGTTCTTTCTATTCTACCTGAGAGCCTTCTGCATTCAGTAAGCCCTCTCTGAATTCTCTTTGCTATCATCCTTTCTAGAGCATGAATTCCATCTGCATACACATTAACTACAAATAATTAATCCCCTAGTGTTGACTTACCCACACAAATATCATCTGACTCTTTTCTACTTTCTATTAGATATGGAATTAGGGTTAGTTAATCAGTCTGTAAATAAGACATCCACTATTCTTATCCTAGCATTAGGAGAATGAAGGTTCTTAAACAAATGCACTTCCGCATGGTAGTTAATGAGCTTGGCGACTAAATTATCCTGCAATCTTACTTTACGATTTCTTGGCATCATTTAGCGTAATATCTAGTTGGAAGTGAACATCAAATAGCGCATGGAACAATGAGGTTTGGGCTTTGATTGCATGAGTACAATTTATAAGTAACCATTTATTCTCTTTGTAGATAAGGGAGAAAGAGAGGAAAGCAATGGAGGAGCAAGATCCAGCAATCTCACAAGCAAAGAGACGACAACGGATGATTGCCTGCCTACCTAAGCTCTTCAACATTATTCACTATCTTTTCCAGTCTGTAAAGCGCTCTGTTATTACCAAAGAAGAGCTTATGCACAAAATAATTGCTGGCCATTGTGATATTGCTGATAGAGGTAAGCCTTTATGCTAAACAGTTAGCAGCTCATGATATTTGTTTGGTTTACGAAAACATTAGTTGAACTATGTCTTGTACTGCTTTACCAGGAGAAGTTGAAGAGCAACTAAAACTGTTGCTAGAACTAGCTCCAGAATGGATATTTGAAAAGACAGCATCTGCTGGGGATTTACTTGTTTGGTGAGTCTAATTAATTTGACACTTTATATTGGCACTTTTTCCCTTCATTCGGCATGGTGATGATTGCTGGATGATTGTTCACATATTTTATTACAAAATCGAAAAAGTATCTGTATTTTTTTAAGACATTTAGCACATAAAATGTTTATTAGAACAATTATGACAACATATGTTACTATTTTTTAAGAAAGTGCTTCTAACTGATGGACTTCATTAATTATTTTCAGCGTCAATAAAGTGTCAAGCCCAGAATCAATACGAATGCGACTCCAAGAAGCGAAATGAGTGGAGAATCAGTGCTCAGTTCATTAAATTATATAAGAAATCATATTGTCAGCCGGAGTTCAAGTATCTGTCTACGTTCAGCTTTTGTAAAGTGTTTGTACAAGTTTGATGTATGTAGGACCATATTTAGGTATAAGATTTAGGAATGGTAAGATGAAAGCTTCTATTGAGTTTGATCCACCGTGTCAATACAAGTGTTTTCCTTGACTAATATGTGACTTCACAATCTGCAAAATATTTGAGATGATTTAAGGAGTTCTCCAGATCAACAATTAGAGGCAAACATTAATGTACTTGTGGCTGTGGAGGCCGTCAAAAACAAATCAAGTTCTTTTGCTGTTGCATGCCTTCTTCTTTTTTCTTGTGAATAAAATTGGACACATCTCTTGGTCAATCTCACAGAATGTGAAGCACTTTGATATTTAGTTTAGGGTGTGTTTGGTAGAATGAAAAAGTAGAAAGATGGAATGGGTTATAATAGTAAAATAATATAATTTTCTTTTTTTTTTTTTCATTTCATTTTTCAATGCTCTCAAAGTAATGGATGAAAATAAAACTTCGTTTTCTGTCATCTTGTTTATCTTTCCAATCAAGCGTATCCGTTAGTATTTGACAATTGCATTTTCTTTCCTTTCATTGTCAAAACTTTTTCATTATAATTTCAAAGGTGTAGAATCTTGTTTCAAAGATTAAGTATTTAACAACTTCTACAACAGGCAAAGTTTTAACCACCTTTAAGTTCTTTTCCAGCCGTATTGCAATGTATGCTGGGAAAACCTATCATAATATCAGAGAAAGTGACATAAGTTCCATTGAAATTGACCAAAACAAGGGACACGTAGCATCTGTCATGGTCATGAGCACTGGTATGACATCTTCTAAAGTAATTTTTGTAATATTAGAATCATACTGAAAAGGAAAGTAAAGGAATATTTGAGTGATTTAGCCTGATTGGAGCATTACATAAATAACAATAAACATTAATTGGAATCTCTTTTTCCTTTTCTGGAAACTTATAAGCATTTTTCTTGTTTTTCTTATTCTTCTTTTCTTCCTCTCCATTCGTTTTGAGAAGAAAATGATTGCAAAAGGAATTATAGGGTTTTACAAACATTGTTGCCCCAACCTCACAAAACCCTTGATGACAATTGACAAATCAAGTTATTTTGTTATGGCATCCTGATCTTCGGTCAGAAGCTTCGTGACGTCTCCTTCATGGTTCCTCCTTTACTAGTGAAGCTACCTCCTCCTTGTCTGCTCCCTTTAGCTCATCAAAATGTGAAGAAGACTGATCTTTTTCTTTGCCCCACAATATATAGCAAGTACAAACCAATGATAACAGTGACTCCACCCAGTGTGCTGAATGGTATATATAGTCAAATAAAATTAAAGAGGATATGTCTTTTGCAAGTTTGAACTTTGAAATGAGATTTGAAATTTACTTCTTATCAGCCTGTATATAGTTTTTCACCAAAGACAAAGTATGCTAGAACTGCCACTATAACTGTTTGAAGAGGATTAAACATGGCTGTAAAGACTGGCCCTTTCTCCTCCATGCACCACAATAGAAGGAAGGTGGGGATCCCAGAGCCAACAATTCCCTAGCATTGAGTTACATCCTACCAGGTTTGGACATGATTTTGAACAAATAGATACCAACATATTTAAACTGTTCTAATGGTTATGATCAAATTAATTACAGAAAACGTTATGGCCCAGAAATCAATACCGAACAATGTGACAGACCATGCTGCAGGTTGGTGCTGTAAGCACACTGCAAATACAGCCGATTGTGCAGACAGTTGGGCTGGATATTTCTTCATCGTAAATACCTACTGGTTTTATTACAAGCTTTTAAAATATATTGCCAAAAATTCCGAGATCATTATAACAATCATCTTTTAGTTTTTGGTAATACAAATCAAGAAAATGCAATCTGACTTTTTTTTTTTTTGAGGGCCAAAAACAAATTAAAATTAGTTTACCTATTACCTGCACAATGTACCATGAAGACATTGTTATGCAGCTAGCAATAGTAAGGATTGATCCTTTCACCCAGTTCTAATGAATAGAAAGTCTTTTCATGTGAATTAGAGCATCCCACAAGCTTAGCAGTGCAAGTCCTTTATGCAAAGTGATGATCGTGACCCCTGCCAACGATATTAAGGTTCCAAGGATTTTAGCTATCCCACGAGGACTCTTTACATCAACAACCTCCATCCTGCACCAAGAACATGAACAATATTGTACGCGAAATCTCCATTTATAATGTTTATAATCTTCAAAAGTACACTTGTTGGTTCCTAGTCCCCACCTGAACAAGATGGTAATTACAAAAGTCAAAGACGAAACGGTGTTGAACACTGATGCAACGAATGTTGGAGAAGTGCATCTCATACTTGTAAAGAACATGTTATTTGTTAAACCAACCCTGTTTTTTCCTCAAGGCAAAAAAATAGAAAGAAGAATTGCGAGTGCTTTTCATTTTTCTGAAGAAAATATGTGAATCTCTTTGGCCTTACAATAGAAACAAAAGAGTAGCTATTGTCTACCCCAATGAAGAAACCAAAAATATCTCCAAAAACAGTGCTAATATCAGCTTTGGCCTCGACTTTCTGCATAAAAAATGTAAAATCAATTAGAGGGTACAACTAGGTAGAAGTAGATAAGTGTTTGTATAATCTACCTTTCAAGAAAATAGGGAAACATCACCAAACCAGCTAGGCTAAATCGAAAAGTGACATAGACATTTGGATTTAACCCTTGGTTGAAAGGCAGCTTCTGTAATGAAATAGACAACTGCAGAAAAAATCTGCACTAGAACCATTCTTAGATGGGGATCTAGAAAAGGTAGCCTTCAATGCGCAGGCCATATCTTTTGCTTGTCTAATGGTGGCCTTTCTGCCTCTTTCTGTTTGCTTATAAATGGAGCAGGAAAGCCATCTATATGCTATTGTTGAAATGACATCAAGTTCTATTACAGTACAGTAGCAATAAAATGTGCTTTCATGTTTTAATATTTAATGGTTGCGGAAAAACTGTGAAAATTAATTAGAGTATCTGAGATTTGATTTATTTTAGCGACCTTTATGACTCTTATCCTGTAGGACTAGCTTTCTCAGTACTGTCAAACCTTTTTCATTATACTTTTCAGGGTGTGGAATCTTGTTGCAAAGTATAAATATTAAAAAACTTTTAGAACAGTCAAAATATTTTAGCCCACGATAGTGTTCTTCTTCTCTCCCATTAAAGTACAGTGAAAATTCTATAATAAACATCAGAGAATTTGACCTCTCCTTGAATTTCATGCCTAAATTCTATTATACCAAACAAAGTAAAAACTGTTAAAAACTGTCACGTTCGGATTTGTCTGAAATAAATGGGACACAGAACATGTTAACATCATTCATAGTTATATAGGCACAAATGTCATCTTGAAATGTGAATTCTGCAATGCCAAGAAAAATACTGTTGAGTGTATTATTTCCTACTGCAAGCCTTTTTGCTGGTTTTTGACAAACTATCCTCTTCAATCATTCAAAAGAAAATAACTTGAATGATTTTGAAAAGTTGGAGCACTACTAAGATAATGGTAATTTAAATAATAATATTCTTCTAATTGCTTATAATTTTCTCCCCCACCATCCTTGTGGAGTGGAAAATATTTAACTACTTTTGCAACGGGCAAAATGTTTTAGCCACCAACATGTTCTTCCCATTCATACGGTACATGGGAAAAGCAAACACAATAATGAGAGTTGAGTAACTTCTCCTTGAGTTTGATAACCTAAATTTTATCATACCAAACAAAAGTGAAAATGGCTGGATTGGGATTAGAATTAGTCTCTCGATCACAGAGCATATTAGTATCGGCCATTGTTGTCATCTTGCAAAATGAACTTTGTAATGTTTCAATGATACTGAAATAATGTAGTATTTGTGTACAGGAATTGCTTTTGTGGGTTCAGATTACCTATTATCGTCAGATATTTGAATAAAAAAATGCATAATTTTGCAAGTTGAAGCAGCATTTAAATAATTATTGATAACTTGAAATTTAAGATTCTTCTTGTTGCTTAATCTTTTCTTCCCCTCCATCCTTTGGGACCAGAAAAGTGGGACTGAGACCATCTTTGACTGTAAGTGCCCAAACCCTTGGTTGACCGACTTCTGTCTTTTGTTTTTGCTTTGGTTTTGGTAATGGCAGAACTTTTTTTTTCTAATGAAAAACTTCACCTCTAAGATTTTAATGTCAGATGATTGAATCAGAAGGGGGACTTTTCCAACAAATTTGAAACTCTCTTCATTTGTTGGGCCTCTGATTGCTCATTCCCATTGTTGGGTTCACTCCATTTCAGCTTTCTCTCATACGTTCGGGTACATAAAAAAACGGGCGTGGGAATAGGATATCCGTAATTAATAATAACCGTTTATGCAACTGTCCAAACATACCTTTTAGGGAATCGCCGGGACGTGACGGATCAATTTAGTGGTCACGCACGTGTCAACACCATGGCAGTTTCGGCTAAGATTTCCAGGCAGAAAACCCACATAATAAATAAATATATGCTATGCAATATATTAATTAAGCTCCACATAACAGTTTGATTATTGCACGCAACTTATATATATTTATAGCATGCAACTTATATACATTGATGACCGAGCTTCATATAACTTAACAGTTTGATTATTGCATGCAACTTATAAATATTGTTTGCTACGGCATCTGATCTTCCTTTTTTATCTGAAATTCTTTTTATTTCCTTCATGGTTCCTCTTTTTTGGCTGAAGCTACCTCCTCCTTGTCAGCTATCTTCATCTCATCACAAAGTGAAGAAGATTGCTCTTGGCTCTTAACGAAAGACTGATCTTTTTCCTTGCCCCACAATAGCAAGTATAGACCAATGATAACAAGAACTCCACCTATTATGCTGAATGGTCAAGTAAATGTTATAGAGGGTCCATAGCAGTGTAGTTATAGGTTTTTTTTTTACAAGTTTAAAATGAACAATGAGTTTTACTTTTTACCTGCCGCTATATAGTTTTTCTCCAAGAACAAAGTATGCTAGAACCACCACCATAACTGTTTGGAGAGAATTAAACATGGCCACAAAGACTGGTCCTTTCTCTTTTATGCACCAAAGTTGAAGGAAGACAAAAACAGCAGAGCATATTCCCTGGCATTGAATTTCATCCTACCAGGCTTAGGACATGATTGTGACCAAATACATTTAAACTGTTTTACGAATAATGAAATTACTTACAGAATACGTAATGGACCAGAAATTAACACTGAACATTTCGATTGACCATGCCGATGGCTTGTGTTGTAAGAACACTGCAAACACAGCCGATTGTGCTCCCCCAATACAGTTCGTCCATGCTGCTAGTGACACTTGTGCAGGATATTTCTTCAAAGTTGTTGCCTAAATTAAAGGTTTATACTTAGTGACAATAAACATAACTATCCGAATTTTTATTAGGAACCAAACTTATCTAAAAGTTATTTAACTGATTACCTGCATAATGTACCATACAGCCCATGTTATGCAGCTAAAAACAGCAAGGAATGATCCTTTCACCCAGTTCTCATGAACAGAAAGTCTTTTTATGTGAATTGGAGCACCCCACAAGCTTTGCACTGCAGGTCCTTTGTACAAAGTGATGGCCGTTACCCCTGCCAATGATATTAAGGTTCCAAGGATTTTAGCTATCCCACGAGGGTTCTTCACATCAACAACCTCCATCCTGCACTTGAAGAAGATCGTTTATGAAATTTAACTCTTCATAAGTTTTTTAAAGAAAAGAGATAGTGCATATATAGTCTTAGTCTCCACCTGAATATGATGGCAAGTACAAAAGTCCAGGAAGGAATAGTGTTGAAAAGAGATGCTACAAATGCTGGAGAAGTGTATTTCAAACTTGCAAAGTTCATGTTAAGGGTTAAGCAGTTTCTGTTTTTCCATCAAGGATATAAAATAAGGAGAAAAATTATGAGTGCTTTTACATAAATAATTCAAAGTCATAGAATCTAATTGGCATTAAATAGAAGTAGAAAAGTATTTATAATTTACTCTACCCTATGAGAGAAAGCAAAAATAACTCCAATAACAGTGGCAATGTATGCTTTGGTCTTGATTTTCTGCAGGGAAAGAAAATATCAGGTAGACAGAAAAACTTCTCACAATAAAAAAAAAAAAAAAAAGGCTTTCTGATTTTACACTATAAAGTCTTCAACCATGTAGTTTAAATAAGTATTTCTAGTACTTAAAGGTTCAATAATGTGGAAGTTGACAAGTGTTTGTATAACCTACCTTTCAAGAAAATAGGCAAAAGGAGAAATCAGACAACCAGCTAGGCAACATCGATAAGTGATATAGATATGTGGATTCAGTCCTTGACCGAAGGCAGCTTCAGTAAAGAAATACACGATTGCATAACCAATCTGAGATAGAAGCATGATTAAATGGGGCTTATATCTTGCGAAGGTTGCGTTAATTATGCAAGCCATATCCTTAGCTTTCTGCAACATTGATAGTCCTTTTTCCTCTCTGTTTGCTTGTGGATGGAGCTGGAAATGCATCTATAATTAATAATGGAGTCATAAGTGTTCTGTACAAATTAAAAGATATGCTTCCACGTGTAAGTACCACGTTCTCCACGAGATTCTGATGCAGAATATCACGAGATGATTTTGCAAAACAGCTGTGGCCAAAGTGGAAAGTTTCTTTATTAAAACAATAGAGATTTATATCATTTTAGCTACCTTTCTTATGTAGAGGCAGCTTCCCTAGATTTTATTATACCAAACAAAGTACAAATGGCTACATAAGGATTAATCTCGAGGAAAAGGGACACATGACGGTAAAATTGTAGCATCTGTCATACTTACAGACACAAATGTCATCTTTGTGGAGTTTTGAACTAACTTGCAAATTATTGTCCCTTTTTATATAAAAGTATGATAGATCTATTTTGTGTATTTCACAAAAGCATCTCAAAAGCATCTCAGTATTATAAATTTAAGTTTCTACATATATATTATAATAAAATTTCAAAAAATCTAAATACAAAATTGGAATATCATAAACTTCTTTATTAAAATTTGAAGTCTTTGTCAAACTCATCACAAAATAAACATAGACCTAGAATTACATTAAATATTGAGATTCTAAAAATAGCTCTCATGATATAATACTTTACCTCATGATTGATAAATATTTTAATACTATTTTTGTAAACCTGCATTCAATTTATAAGATATTATCTATTTTGATTTGAAAGTTCCATTATATTATCTTATAAAACATGCCTTATAAGTATAAGTTTAAGTTTTTATTTATATATTGTAACCGATTTTTAAAATATTTTGATATGAGATTGAGATTGCAGGACTCACATCTAATATGAAAGATATTATTCATTATGATTGAAAATTTTATAATTTTATCTCATAAAAAATATTTCATAAAATATGAATTTAAGTTTTTATATATATTATCATATCATATCTTTATATTCTTTCAATATGAAATTCTTAGTGTCTTGCAAATCTTGCAAAGTTAACTTGTAACGTTTCAATAACACTGAATGTAGTGTTTCCAAAAAGAATTGCTTTTGTGGTTTCTGATCACCTATTATCTTCATATGTTAAAAAAAAAAAAAAGAAATGAATAATTTTGCAAGTTGGAGTAGCACTAAGTAAATAATGATGACTTCAAATTTAATATTGTTCTTGTTGCTTAGTCTTTTCTTCCCCTCATCCTTTAGGTGCAGAAAGATGGGGTTGAGACCATCTCGGTGCTTTCAATCATGGCATTTTACTGTGTTACCGATTTAAAATATTTTCTTTTGATAGTTGAATAATGTTTCTCATTTTTTTATGCAAGAAAGACTGCCTGTAAAAATTATGCAATTATGCGTCAGATTCAACTTGTGATACAAAAATGTGTAACATATAATCTCGTTTTTCACAAGTTTTATACAGCAATCAAGAAATTGTAAATTGCACGGTTAGCAGTGCGGTAATCTCGTATGAGCAAGGTTCCAAATCATATAATAAGCTCTCAATACTTCTGCTTATCCAAGTACTTAGTTCTTTACAAACCTCCCTAGAAGTCCTTGTAGCTCTTGCCTCTAGGATGCATTTGTCATCGCCAGTTTTTGCCTTGCAGGTTATCTAAAACAGTGTGAGCACTACTTCTGAGTGGCATTCGTATATAGCCCACCATGAAAGTTACCAGAAAAAAAGAAAAAGCAAGCATCGCCAAAGCCAACTAGCTGCTATTTATAAGTTTCATAATATTCGGACTTCGGTTGACACTTGAAACAGGCTTGAAACCAAATTGATGCCCTCAGATACTATTATACGTATACCTCAATGTAAGTTCTCTTGTTAAAAGTAAAAAATTTCATGCTTAACTGGCAACTGTTTTAGAAAGAGGAGAGGATACAAAAACAATGCAACAAATCCAGTTTTTTGTATTATAAAAATCTGTTTTACTGTTTTAATTAAAAAAAAAAAAAACCATGCATGGTCTTTGTGGCAAACAAATGATTTCAGAATACAGAATCAACAAGTACTCAGGGACCAATCCATAAGCTTCACATAACTTAACAGTTTAATTATTGCATGCAACTTATATATATATTGATGATACTCTATGGAAGCTGTTAAAAGTAAATCAAGTTTCTTTGCTATGCATCTGATAGTCCTCTTTTATCTGAAATTCTTTTCATTTCCTTCATGGTTCCTCTTTTTCGGCTGAAGCTACCTCCTCCTTTTCAGCTATCTTCATCTCATCACAATGTGAAGAAGATTGCTCTTGGCTCTTGACGAAAGACTGATCTTTTTCCTTGCCCTACAATAACAAGTATAGACCAATGATAACAAGAACTCAACCTATTATGGTGAATGGTCAAGTAAATATTAAAGAGGTTCCATAGCAGTGTGGTGATAGTTTCTTTTTACAAGTTTAAAATAAGCAATGGGTTTTATTTTTTAACTGCTGGTGTATAGTTTTTCTCCAAGAACAAAGTATGCTCGAACCACCACCATAACTGTTTGGAGAGAATTAAACATGGCCACAAAGACTGGTCCTTTTTCTTTCATGCACCAAAGTTGGAGGAAGACAAAAACAGCAGAGCATATTCCCTGGCACTCAATTTCATCCTACCTGGTAGGACATGATTGTGACCAAATACATTTAAACTGTTTTATGAAGAATGAAATTACTTACAGAATACGTAATGGACCAGAAATTAACACTGAACATTTTGATTGACCATGCCGATGGCTTGTGCTTTAAGAACACTGCAAACACAGCCGATTGTGCTCCCCCAATACAGTTCGTCCATGCTGCTAGTGACACTTGTGCAGGATATTTCTTCAAAGTTATTGCCTAAATTAAAGGTTTACACTTAGTGACAATAAACACAACTATCCGAATTTTTATTAGGAACCAAACTTATTATAAGTTAGTTAACTAATTACCTGCATACTGTACCATGTAGCCCATGTTATGCAGCTAGCAACAACAAGGATCGATCCTTTTAGCCAGTTCTCATGAACAGAAAGTCTTTTTATGTGAATTGGAGCACCCCACAAGCTATGCACTGCAGGTCCTTTGTACAAAGTGACGGCCGTTACCCCTGCCAAAGATATTAAGGTTAAAAGGATTTTAGCTATCCCACGAGGGTTCTTTACGTCAACAAGCTCCATCCTGCACAAAAAGAAGATTGTTTATGAAATCTCTTTTGACTCTTCATAAGATTTTTAAAGAAAAGACATAGTGCGTATATAGAGTCTGAGTCGCCACCTGAGTATGATGGCTGGTACAGAAGTCCAGGAGGGAACAGTGTTGAAAAGAGATGCAACAAATGCTGGAGATGTGGATTTCAAACTTGCAAAGTTCATGTGAAGGGTTAAGCAGTTTCTGTTTTTCCATCAAGGAGATAAAATAAGGAGAAAAATTATGAGTGCTTTTACATATATAATTCAAAGTCATAGAATCTAATTGGCATTAAATAGAAGTAGAGAAGTATTTATAATTTACTCTACCCTATGAGAGAAAGCAAAAATAACTCCAATAACAGTGGCAATGTAAACTTTGGTCTTGATTTTCTGCAGGGAAAGATCAGGTAGACAGACAAACTTCTCAAAAAAAAAAAAAAAACCTGAGTTTCTGATTTTACACTATACAGTCTTCTACCATATATATAGTTTAAATAAGTGTTTCTTGTACTTAAAGGTTCAATAAGGTTGAAGTTGACAAGTGTTTGTATAACCTACCTTTCAAGAAAATAGGCAAAAGGAAACATCAGACAACCAGCTAGGCAATATCGATAAGTGACAGAGATATGTGGATTCAGTCCTTAACTGAAGGCAGCTTCAGTAAAGAAATACTCGATTGCATAACCAATCTGAGATATAAAAGCATGATTAAATGGGGCTTATATCTTGCGAAGGTTGCCTTGAATGCGCATGCCATATCCTTAATTTTGTGCAATATTGATAGTCCTTTTTCCCCTTTCTGTTTGCTTGTGGATGGAGCTGGAAATGTATCTATAATAATGGAGTCATAAGTGTTTTGTATAAATTAAAAGATATGTTGCCACCTTTAAGTATCACGTTCTTCATGAGACTCTGATGCAGAATATGACTAGATGATTTTGGGAAAGAGCTGTGGCCAAAGTGGAAAGTTTCTTTTTTTTTAAAACAAAAGAGATCTATTTATATCATTTTAGCTACCGTTCTTATGTAGAGGCAGCTACCTAGGTTTTATTATACCAAACAAGGTAAAAATGGCTATATCAGGATACTCTCGCGGAAAGGGGACACGTGCGGGCAATATTACAGCATCTGTCGTAGTCATAAAATGTCATAACGGTAGACGAATTTTATAAATAAAAGGTTATCATCAAATTTTTTTATTAAGTGTAATTAATTATCTATTAAAATTTATTTTTTAACAAAATTTTAAAATTAATTAAAATTTTATTAAAAATATAATTTTTAAATCTTAAAAAAAAAATTGGATATGAGAATTCAGTTATATATATGAATAAGTTATATATGAAAAGCATTAATACTTTTATGACGTTGGTTTTGAAAGTGGTATTAATTAATTATATGTTATTTTTTATTCATGATAAAATATCTTAATTTTAGTATTAAAAAATTTCCTTGACTTCCCTTTTTTTAGTTTTATTTTTTTATTTTTTTTAACATTTTAAATTTTCTCTTTTTATTTTTCTTTTATTTTTTGCATTTTCTTACGAAAATTATTTCATTTTATTTTGAAAAAATAAATTAGAATTTTGTTATTGAAAAACTCCTAAAACGTTTTGGAATATTGATAATTTTGAAAGAATTTTTCTCACCTATAAATTTCTTATAAATCATTACTTTAATTTTTTTATAATATCATCTTTGGAGGTTCATACCTATTTTTTTTCATAATTAAGTGATATAAATACAATGCAAATAATGAAACTTAATATTCATGCATTTATTTATGTATTTATATTTTATTTTATTTTTGTTTATTTATTTTTTTACAAATTATGTCCTTTTTTTAGTAAAATTTGTTTATTAATTTTTTCTTTTTTTATTTTTCTTTTTATGTTTTTTAAATTTTTTAATAGAAGAAAAAAGAATTGCTTTTTTATTAGTGTTGAATTTTTTTCTATTTTATTAAAAATTATTTTATAAAAACTCTAATATGCTGATAGTATTTAAAAAAATTTTCTTACATAAAGATTTTATAAGATTACTACGTTGATTTTTTTATATTCTCATAATTTGATAAAAAAAATTTTTCTTCTCTTTGTTTTTTTTAAATGATGGAATTTAGAATTATAATTTTTTTAAAAAAATTTAAAATTTTATTTCTATTTAATGCTATTTTGTTTTTTTTTTTTTTTAAGTAATAGATATTTATTTTAAAATTTTGAAATTTTAAACATGCATAAATAAGAAAGTAAATAGTTAGATAAAAATTAAAAAATAATAAAAATAATAATAAAAAATACAAAAAATATAAAATACTTGAATCCAACGACCTTGTAAATGGTTCAGGATGATTCGTATGTGGTTCAGTAATCTGTAAGTGATTCAAAAGTGATCCAAAGCAATTTTTTTCTGTTCTATTTGATTTATAATCAGTTCGGTTGGATCAATCTGAAAGTTGAAGAAGGCACGGGTTATCAGATAAGATGTGTGGATCATCGTGTTGGGTCAACAACTTAAAAAATTTAAAAGCTCCTTTCATTAGTGGTTTGATAATTTTAAAATTTACACTAAAATGCTTTTTTTATTAGAGACTCAATGATTTTAAAAATAAAACGAAAGGTTCTTCTTATTAAAAGTTTAACAACTTTAAAAAACTCATTCAAGTAAAAACTCCCTATAAATAGAGATTTTGAAACTTTATTTTAAAATCTTATTTAAAAAGGATTTGAAAATTATGTTCGAAAATCTTACAAAATTTTAAAAAAAATTCAACTACATATTTTATATTCTACTGAATCGTCACAATCTTGCAAATCTTGCAAAGTTAACTTACAATGCTTCAATAGCACTGAATGTAGTGTTTCTAAAAAGAATTGCTTTTGTGGTTTCTGATTCCCTATTATCTTCATATATTTAAAAAAATTTGAAATGAATAACATGCATGGTCTTTGAGGCAAACAAATGATTTCAGATTATAGAACCAACAAGTATTCAAGGATCAATCAACTAGGCCATAACTTTGTTTCTTCATATTGGTTGGCATCTGAACATTTTTTTCCCCAAATAAAAATGGATGTCTACATCATCCAGCCCTTGAAAGAATCGCCTTCCTTTGTCTCCTGTGAGTCTAAAAGTCCATTGATCTTTCTGTTTCAACTTTCGAGTTTCTATTTATACCAAAAAAAAGTAAAAAAAAAAAATAGTTTTTTAATCTGTTAAAGTCTTAGAACAGATTAAGGCATTAATTAATCTAATGGTTAGTTTAAGTAAAATTTCAGCTATCAAATGTCTAACTTTCCATTGCTGACTGCACATTCTGTTAGCTAAAAGGTGCTGCAGCCTAACTTTGGTGGTAATACAGCTACTGCTTTTTCCCATACAGGGATACCATCTCAGCTCTTTCCAGTGCCTTTCCATCCAATGATCAAAGACTTCTATACACAGTTGAAATCCATAATTCGTACATGGAACTTGCACTTACACAAGTTTAAAGGGTGCTTTGAAAATGATTAACCCTTAGTTGAAGAGAATCAGCAGTTGGCTAACTTGTGTTTAAAAGGGTAATATAGTGATTTTGTCCCCTACTAAACTGAGATGATAATAGTATCATTGTTAAATATTCAAGAGAAGTCCAATGAAGTCTAGAAAATTTCTCCCATACATAGAAGATACCAAAGATACTGGTATAAAAAGCTGGAAGATGGGCTGACTTTAAGAGCAAAAACAGGAATGAGGCAAAGGGAACTTTTGGAATTTAGAACTCCCCAACATCCTTCTTTGGGAACCAACAATTGGGGTGGTGATTCTCCATTGTTAGCAAGAGACATACTAAAGGAGTCACTTGAACAAAGGTATCTCAGGCTAAATTCTATTCGCACTCGATATGAGATCTTTCCCACCAATGATGATCATTTCAACTACAATATTTCTCAGACTCAAGCAGCCAAACATGAACAAGCCCCCACACCAAGCCGCAGAAGGAAAGGATTCCTGTCAAAGCCAATGCCGCCGCAGAAAGAGACGGCTACCTTAGGTACAAATTAAAATAGAAGGAGATGGTTTCCGAGATGGGATCCCAAAAATAGATGGCCTCAAGGCTGGTGCTAATTCAGTTTGAAGTAGGCAAGAAGCCTTTTATCATGACAAACGTCCAAGTGTTATACTAGAGGGGTTGATATACGCTTTTATATGTGTGGTGGGTAGTTAAAAAAGAACTTGGCAAAGGCATAAGATCAGCTGGCCTTGAAACACATGCATTCAACTAGATGTTAAGATTTGTTCTGTTAGAGTAGTTAAATACGCTTTGATTGGCTTTTCGTATTTTCTTTTCCCCATGTTAATTAAAGTATTGCAACTGATGATTGATTCAAGAAGCACTTTGTCATTTTACCCATAGGAGATGATGCAATTTGACAGCCTGCAATTCTGTTAGTATAAGTTGATGCATATATCATTGCGTTCAGGGAAGTTATATGTTTACTCTTAAGGCAAAGAATGAGTCCCTAAAACACTATATAAATCTCCATGCAATATCCACTCGAATTCACGGCCATAAGAAAAAAAAACCTTTTTGAAGCTAAAATATGAATTTCTTGTTATTTTTCTATTGTAAAATATCTGCTGGCAATGCATATCAGCTCTAGCTACAGAAATATTCTAACTTCAAGCAAACACAATCCTGATTGTAAACTATGTTGGGAGATTTGCTACACTTGAAGGCACGAGAGTATATTAGAATGTCCATACATATATGTTGGACATCACTAGAGTTCAAAATTTTAAGTTATTGGATTCTCTAAATATATATATATATATATTTCATTCAAATTTTTTAATAATGTGAATTATTTATTCAAGTTTTTGGGTTAGAGCACAGCATTAAACTTTGCTGCTTAGGTTGTCTAAGTACTTTCTCAAGCTAGCACTCTAGGTTAGACTTAATACGTCACCTATTTGGGTGTTCCGCTTCTGCATACTCATTGTATCTAAGTTAATTCTTTTTACTTTGATACCAAATAGCACATGAAATTAATGGACATGACCAACCTTCGATTTACCAACAATCTCTCCATCAACATTACTGAGACTCGAATCCGTGACCTTAGTTTTAATACTAATTGTTGGGAGATTTATCACCATAAGAGCACATCAAAGAGCCTATATATACATATTGAACATCATTTAATCCCAAAAACTTAAGTTATTAAATTCTTAAATTCTTTATATATATATATATATATATATAAAACATCTCAGATTTTTTAATAACGTGAAATTCTTTACTCACTTATAAGTCATAACAATCTGTGAAAGTGAATATTCCTGTTGAACTTCTTATATTGATTAATGCAATGAGGAGATCCTCTTGCCATTAGTCTCCTTTTGAGCAACCTAAAAGAGTTTTCTCGCCCAAAACCCATATCCATTAGAAGAAATTGAATTATTTTGGCTACCTTTTTATTGCTACCAGAAGCTGTATGTGATCTCTAACCGAATAAATTATGTTATTTTTCCCGAAAAACTATGAGCTTGAAAATTTGCTTATTTCTTTTAGCTACAAAAGTATTGAAAATTAAGAATAAAAACTGACGAGAGTATTACTTTTATTGAATTCTGCAGTCTCAACTATACCGGATTATAACTTGAACTAGTACATTGAAATTCATGACCATAAACCATTACCTGCCATCTACAGGCCCAAGTGCAACCCTGGGGTTCCCCAAAAGCCCTAAAAAATCAATGTTGTTTGTACTCTATTTGAAGGGTGCCAGTTATTCAACAACTTGAGATCGAATCCCGTTTTTACTAAGCATTAGGGCCTTATACCTATATGTGAAAGCCTAACCCTTTTATGTTCCATGAGAAAAAAAAAAAAAGTCAAAGAAGCAAATGATTTGTAATCAAAGATGATCTAAAGGGAATAAAATGGTGGACTTTTGCACTTTAGATGTCTTTGGTTTGCTCAAGATGCAAATGTGAAATGAAACTGGATGGTACTACAGAGTGCATTTGATTGGCCTATGCATAACCTTTTATTTTAAGAAGGGTTCCGCTCACATTTCCCCTCACTAGATTATTAGGTCACAGCTTATGTAAGACTTTCGTGCCAAAGCGGCCTCGAATTTCAAGCAACTTCTTTATTTCACTGCTATAATTTCAAAAGCATGCATTGTCATTTGGCTTGCAGATCATCAGAAATAGCAAAGCTGAGTGAGGGTGCCGACCATAGAGTTGGGACAATCACAAGTTTTGAGAAGAACAGTGGCTACGTGGTTCAACCCAGCGCAATAGCATAATCCCATCTGTTTGTTGGGCACACATCTGCAAATGCTGTAGCTATGCCTTTTGGTAAATCAGACGAGTAAATGTGATTCAGGCAAAAACAAAAAAATTTACTGGGGGACAACTTGACGGCGGCTTTGTCTCCATGAAGGAACATGCACTCATTCAGTCTGTTTAATTTTATTGTTGCCATGGAATAAACTGATCCCATTAAGCTTTTCTTTTTATTATTCCCTTTGTATTTTTATGCCCATTTGCTGTACGCACAAATATAAAAGCACAACTAGTAATTATTTTGTCATGTCATTTGGAGGAAAAGGGATGGTTAAAAAAGAATGTGTTGCTATAGTAAATCAAAAGGCATTATAGTTACTGATATCTGATTAAAGGAGAAATGCCAGCTCTTCTAAAATGGCATTTGTTTTTTTTTTTTTTGTCCCATCAACTTGCAGTTTGGTTGATGTGGAAACTTTCCTACCAAAGAATGAATAGGTTTCATTCTGACAAAGAAAAGCATAAAACAATGTTAGTATAGATGATCAAAATTTAATTCCGAATAATTTCAAATATAAAAAAGAAAAAATGAGTGAAGGAAAAAAAAAAAACTTTTTATGGGGCAAATTATCAGATTTTGTTCAGGTTATTTCTTTTAAAGTGATAAGTATGTAAATGAACGACAAATGTCGCTAAGACTGCCGTATCTGCCAAGTGTACTTTCACATGGGATTAAGCACCTAATCTTACCTGAATTACAAGTGGTTTCCAAGCAATCCTGTACCTTCCAATTCCATGGTGGGTAGGAAATCAGCCTTTTCTGTAAAACAAAATTTTATTCTGTAAAACATAATCTTTTTTTTTTTTTTTACTTTTCCTACCAATTCCTATCATTCTGTATCAGATGATTGACCATACTGATATCTGATCAAAAGGGTTTCCTTTCCTTTTGCCTGATTTTACCTTCCCTGAAAGTTTAACCCCTTTTAGTGTAGCTTTTTATCTATCTTCCAATCATTGTAGTAAAAACCTTGTGCCTTAAACTTGATCCCCTCCAAAAAGAAGAATAACTACATTCCAAAGTAACATAATGGGAAGTTTACTGGTCTTAAATTTGATTATAGTTCCTCTTACGTTAAGAAATGCACTTTTATTGACAGATGAGCTATTCTTTGATCTGTTTATTACTACGTGACTTTGCTTGTAAAATTCACACACTAATCATGAATCCTGCATAAACTATCCTATATTAATACCAAAAGAGATCTTAATCACAAATGCCATTCATCATTAGATTCCCCCATCCATAGATTTATTGGGCCACCACGAGCCATTAACTGAGTTTGAGTAATTGAGCTGAAAAGCTAGTGAAAAAATTGCAACTATGTTGGCACCAACTGAGCAGTGACACCTTTTCTTTTTGTAGGGGGTGGGGATTACGACTGGGGACATGATCAGTAAATCTCTTGAATATTGGGATTATTATTATTATTATTATTATTATTTTTATCTTTTGAGCTACAACTAAGCTTTAAACTCAAGACCTTCAGTCTTAGATTAAAACATAAAGGTTCGGACTTACTAAAAATATCTCGGGCCAAATAACTCTAACCTTGGGTTTGAAAGAAGTAATCAGAGTACAACTTAAGCAAAGTAGGCTTAAAAACTAAAAGTTCTAAGATGAGTTGACTGATCTTTGTGCATGTTAAAGCAAAACCTTTAAGTAAACCTTTTCTGTTTTGTTGAGAAAAGGTAGGAATTAAAGGCAGCATCCTCTAAATCCTTTTAAGGATAATTTTATTCAGGAAATGGCCACTAAGGTCTCACAGAAATCATCTGTTAACATTGTATTTCGAATGGGGTCTTCCATTTTCACGCCCATATATATTGACCTGAAAGAGAAAGAGGGGGGATCAAACACACCACTCATGACTATGGAGACTAATGAGTCATCCTCCTAGATTACATGTTAGTAAAAAGCTAAGCTACAAAATCTTCTTGGGATGAGTATTGTTTCCCAACCCTCTACCAAAAGATGAAAAAAAAAAAAGAGCAAGAATAAATTAGAGATGATCGAACTGATAAAAGGCAGCCTTAGAATCTAGCTACAGATGCAAATTTGAAAAAAAAAGAAAAAGAAAGTAGTAAAATAATTAATTAAAGATCACACAAAAATTGATAAGAAAATAAAGTGTCGGTCCTTGCCAATTAAATTAACCTTTATGAGTCACATCATTTTTTTTCTTTACATTTTGCACCATTACATAGCACTTACCTCATATGGGGAAGGAATGAATTGAGACTGAGATATATAGGGTGTAATGGGTTTATTCAATGAGAGATTAGAAAATAATCAAGTTTTTGAGAGAAAATGGAGGAGACATGTTCTCCTTTGTCTATTTGCACTCATTTTCTTTCACTATTATTTCCTATATGAGAAAATGACCTTATCATTTAAATCACTATTCTCAGCTTATTCATGCGTAAGCTTGCTAGTTGACTCTATTTCTATATATTAAAAAAAAAAAAAATCCTTGGCAGACATTAATTCATCATGGAAATCAATTCAATTACCCGACTAAAATCAATAGCAAAGGCATTTTCAATGGTTTAATTGGCATTAAATAGCAAAAGAAAAGATAACTAATGGTCAAATTTTTACATGATGATCTTGATAAGTTGATGTTTTGACCAAAAAACTTTTGGATGATAGCTACAAGACCTAATGAACAACAATTTTTTTTTTCTTTCTGTCAAATGTAAAAAACAACTTATTCATGGTCAATAATTATGTATGATCAATAATTGAGGAAATCAGAAATCTCTATATTACCAAAAAATAATGGATGAAATCAAGAGAATTTTTTTATCTCCCATTTTTAAAAATAAATATGGGGAATAAGAAATATGAGTAAAAATGAGTAGTTATTCTAGGAAGTGGGTGGCTTTTTTTAAATGTATTTTTATAAAAAAAAAAAAGTAAAAGACTTAAATACTCCTAATTTTATTTGGTTTGTAAGTAAAAATTTTAATTGAATTGGTATAACTTGATTCATGATATTAACTCAAGAATTTTATACTATAACCAGAATTTGGCCATACTCTATGTGGGTGTTTTGAATTAAAAAAATGTTTTTAAAGGGGAGAAAAAATTACATGAGTAATTAGTAAAATTAGTGTAAATAATTAATTTCGCTTGCAAATTTAGTTATTTACCAAATGCATGAGATTATAATTTTTTTTTAACATTTGAGATTATTAAGATTTGAACTCTATTCACTTAAACTAAAAATTCAATATTTTATCAATAATTCATGTGATTGTTGACTATGAAATCAGAATTAAATTTTCTTTATTTATCATATTAATCTAAAATGTGAATATATAAAAAAAATGAAAAATGGTAATAATTTTAAAATTAAAAAGAGCTTTTAACTTTTTTAAGTAATCAGTAGAATATAATATTATTATATTTGCCCAAAAAAAGAATACAATATTATTATTGTCCAAAAAAAAACTTTTTTGTTTCTATTTGGTTCTTATAATGTCATGCATAGAAAAACATATACAAAATGAATAAATTATGATCACGCCTATTAACATAGCCGCCCAAACTAAGGATGAAATGTCTTGAATTACTACAAATTGAATCTTTTAGCCTAAAGCAACAATGTTTAGTGATTATTTTTGATGATATTGATGACATAGGCATTCTCTTTTTATTTTTTTATTCTCCTTTTAACCTTACTCGTTTGTATTTTTGTTCTTGATGGTGAGTAAATTTTGGGTGACTCTCTTATTTAATGTCACAAATGGGAAAATAAATGAGCTTATAAAAGAAGGAAGAAAATGATTAGAAATCAATGGCAATAATCACTAAAGATCACCACTGCAAAACACATATCATGGGATTCAAAAAATTATGTTGAGTTGGTGTGGTGCAACAAGCTAAAAAACTAATGAACATGTCATGATTCTTAAATATATAGGCTTAATACCAAATAAAATTTCCATCTTTTAGTATATGAGATTAAAATTATAAAATTTTATTTATCATAATTATCCATTAAATCTTAAAAATTAATGATTGACTTTTGATTGATAATTTTAAAATAATATATGTTTTTTTTGTATACTTGTCATCTAGCCCTTACAAATAAATTTAAGTAAATTTTTTTTACAAATTAAATCATCCAACTAAAGAAAATTTATCAGAAAATTAAATATTTTATATGGTCAAAATTTTAATTACAATAAAATAAATTTTATAACTTTCAATTTCATGTAATAAAAAATTAAATACATATTTTCATTTTTAAGTAAAGTTCAAGAATTTATTTGAATGATAACCCATAATATAAACCGAAGAAAACTCTTTTAAAACATTCAATAAAAATTAAATCGTTCCATCCAAAGAAATCAAGACATTATCACTGCCCATACTCACCAATCATCGCTCTTGAATGCTATTAGATGATCATCGGATCGATATCGCAAAAATGAACTTTTTTGCTTCCATTAAAGTTATTTAAAAAAAAAAAAACAAATTATATCCTAATCTAAATTCTCAAGATCTTGAAAACAAAATTATGTGAAAATTCAAATTCATGATATATATATATATATATAATATATGCAATCATTTTAAAAGAAAAATGACATTTACACTGTCTTTTTCCTATTGAATTTCATAATTTTTTTTACAAATAAAATTTTAGTATTTGTAATTTTTTAAATTTTGACCAAAAAAAAAAAAGAGGCATTGAAGGATTGAGGGGTTGAAGAAAAAGAGGGCAAAAGAAAAAAATTGGTATGAAAAGATAGTATGGGAAAATCCTATCTAGGGAAATCATTTTGTTGGCCATAAGTGACACTTGCTAGAAAGTGTACTCAATTACCCCCATTTTCATAAATTCATGCATATTCTCCCCTTAAAGCCCTCCCTCCCCTCTTTCTTCTTTCACACCAAAAAAGGACAAATTTCTCTCAAATAACTGTATTGACCAACTGCAAGATGCTAAAATGCGCCTCATGCGTAGACTAATAAAGGAGGTCCGACGATGCACAAGTTATAAAGTTACGTCGCGCCAGTTTCGTCCAAAATAGCTGCTGATTGATTAACCCAAAAAAAAAAAAAAAAAAGGAAGCGAAGGGTCGGTTTTTTTTTTTCGGTTACAAAAAAAAAAAAGAAAAGGCGGTGGAAAGAAAAAATAAAAATAGCAGCGACTGTGGCAGAGAGATTTGAAATCGACTTTGTTGAAAGCTGCTTTTTCGAAGAGTCCGTTAAGCTTTGATCGATTCTTTTTTTCTTCTTCTTATTCTTTTTTTTTTTTTTTTTAATCTTGTTGTTCAATTCTTTGTTGAATCTCACACTCAAATCAAAGTAATTTTCGTCGCTACTTTTTAAAAAAAAAAAAAAAAGAAAATTGATCTTCAACGAGTTTAACTATCCATGTCGTCGGATATAAGCTAGACCTTTTCTGCAAAATCGTCCTCGCTCTCTGTGGCTTTTCACTTTCTCTTCAACGATTCGAAAAGATTTTCATTCTTTGTAACCCAAAAAAAAGATGGCTAAATGCAGCAACTTTAACGGAGTTTATTGCGACGAGATTTTCATGATTGATCTCGCGAGTTTGTTTTTGTAATTGGCATCTGCGACGAAAACTTTTAAAAGATCGTTTCTTTTTTTTTCTTCTTTTTCTTGGCCGCAGAGAGAATGGGAACAGATAGTTTGTTACTGGCAACGGTGGGACCGCCGATTAAACCGCGAGCGGGGTTGAGGAGAAAACAGGCTGGAAGAGGCTCTTACAGAGGAAGCTAAGGGCTTTATTGCAAACAAAGATAGGTTGGGGGTGATTTTGATTGAAATTTTGTTGTTTTTAGGTGGAGTGGGGGACCTTTTTGAACAAAATAAAAAGTTGGTTTCTTTTATTGAGGAGAGATAGAGATGAGCAGTACAACTAGCAGTGAGTTGCACCAGATACTAAGAAGTCTCTGTCTCAATACTGAGTGGAAGTACGCCGTTTTTTGGAAGCTTAAGCATCGAGCTCGAATGTCAGTAAACTTCCTCTTTCTAAATTTTTTTCCATTTTAAGTTGATCACCATATTTCTTTAATTGATTAATTTGCAGTATGCTTGTTTTTAGCGTAGATTACAAAAAGGCTTATGAACATATTGTCATGTTCCTTGAGGTCAGCAAATTCGGAGTCTGTATGTATTTTCATCTAATTATTTGGATTTTGCTATCTAAGATGAATTAAGGTTTTGGTTAATTTTTGAATTCGCGGTATAGTTGACATGTTATTTAGGTTAGGTTGGAATGACTTGGACCCCTGTAATTGGCATAAGATATAATTCACATCTGTTTTTTTCTTCCTAATAGTAGTATTCAGTTGCAAGCCGCCAACTCTGCTATTTAGGGATCTTTTTTTTTTTTTTTTTATCATAATTAGATTATCAAAAGGAGAAAATTAATAGTCACTTTGTTTTACCTTTAATTGTGTGGGATGGTATGCTAGCTCTTGGTGAAAATACATTGATGTGTTTTCTTGATTGTCATTCTTAGTATTGAACTAATTGCAGGGTGCTGACTTGGGAGGATGCGTACTATGACAATCATGACCAACATGATCCTTCAGAGAATAATTTTTTCGGAGATACATTAGAAAACTTGCACAATGGATATTATTCACATGACCCCCTTGGTTTAGCTGTGGCAAAGATGTCTTATCATGTGTATTCGCTAGGGGAAGGGTATGGCTCTATCCCCTGATAAATATGTTGTTCAGTGTTTGGTATGTTTTTGGCAATTTTATTGGAACAGTTAAAGAAAAATGATACCAGGATGCAATGGCTCAGATAGGGTCTTTTGTTACCCCTTCAATCCTCTTGCACCTTTTTTTCTTATCAGTTTACAAAACTCTGTTTTAATTTTAATTATGATTATGATAAGAATCAAATTACTGAATCGGAAAAGAAGTGGGTAATAGACAACTATATGTAGCTTATGCAACAATTCCAATAGTATTCGTCCCTTGTTTTGTAGGATTGTTGGACAGGTGGCAGTTTCTGGGAAGCATCAGTGGATATTTGCAGATAAGCATGTTAACAGCTCCAGCCCATTGTTTGAGGTGAGGAGCTTTACCAAGAAATGATAGCAAACATACCGTTTCAGAGTTGATTTGTTTGCAATACTCTCATACTCTGTGTTCTGTCTTAATTGGGTTTGAATTTCAGTTCTGTGATGGTTGGCAAAGCCAGTTTGCAGCAGGGATCAGGGTATGCATGCCTTTCCCCCTATCTGATGAATGTTTAGAGTGCAATGTGTTTTAGTTGTGAATTGTAATGATTTCCATGGGTCAACACATGGGAGTCAATAACTGATTATGTTTCCTGGTCAAAGTTCAAAACCTTTTTGGTAGAGCTTCCATTTTTAGCAAAGGCATTTTATTCCTCTTCACTTTTACAATTTTTTGGGCTAGTTTATTTGACCTTAGAATAAATTAAATAAAAGTTTTGTCCCTATTAATTTGTCTTCTGGGAATTTGGAAGTAAATGCATATCATATTGTTGTCTAGAACTGTCTTTTGCCTAAAGTTTATTTCCTTCCATATATATATGGTTACTCTTTTAATAGAAGTATTTTTCATTGTAGACCATTGTTGTTGTTGCCGTTGTTCCACATGGAGTTGTGCAGCTTGGCTCCTTAAATAAAGTAAGATGAGTTCCAATTGTTTTGGTGCATTTCTACTTTGTGAATTCTTGTCAGTGTATTTACTTTCTTTGGGGGTTCTGGGATGGATATCTTTAACCTTCTAAGGTTTTTGTTTTATTCAAATATGTCTTGCTCACTTGAAAGATGTTTTCTACTTTTGAAGCAATTTTAATAAAGTAATTGGCTTATGAAAATTTAATTTTTTTTTGTGGCTTTGTCCTTGTAATTTTGATACATTTTCTGCAGCATTTCTATTACTGGTTGAATTCTTTTGCTTCACAGAATTCTCTAACTTTATATTTATGTTTATTTTTTATGGAATACACTGAAATTATGGGTAAGAAACACTCGTGCCTTAATTTGTAAAGGCTCTTTAACATGATAAAGAGTTATTAAAGTATGTCTTAATATGTCCAAATCCTAGCAATCTTTATTGTTTAGTTTCATTTATTTGGAGTGCTACATTTCATGCGCTTTAGGTATTTAGTTAGCCTCTAGTCGATTTTCCATTGATTATGTGTGAGAGCCCCAAATATGAAGCCTTTTCTGCATTTGACATTTAATATTATTGGTAATAGTCTGTTGCCTTTTTCTCTAGCATTTCGAGCTCATAGTCTAGACTGCATTATTATCTAAATTCTATTTATTTGAATGGAGCAGGTATTCGAGGATGTGAAGCTGGTGAGTCACATCAGAGATGTTTTTTTTACTCTTCAAGATTCTTCGCTAGGGCATATTGCCAGTCCAATAGAATATAGCATGAAGAGTTCATTATTTGAGGTATAATTCTCTTTCTCCCTCTTTCCACGTTTCTGCATGTGTATATGCATGCGACCTTGCACAAAATTACATGTCCATATGTTTATGGTATTAATATTTTTGGATCTTCATTTTGCAGCCAGATTTACATACGAAACTATTAGATTCAGAAGTTATTTCTTTAGTTAAAGCTGTAGACAAAGAAGGGCCAGATGTTTTGTTGCCTGAGTTTTCACATTGCCAAAAGTGCAGTGATGGTTCGTTTGTTCTTCCACTGTCCAGAATTCATCACAAAGTGGCGGTTGAGGTGGAAAATAAGAATGAAGGGCTTGAGCTATCCTCAGCAGGGAGTGATGAGAGTGCTAAATTCCTGACACCAAGATTAAATGTTTCAAACTTGGAGCGTCTAAATCAGTTGGGGAGGAATTTGATAAACAGTGGGGCATGCGAAGGGGAGACTAGTGGTTGGAAAAGTTCAAGTTTGGGACAAGAAAATGTCTACACAAACAATCCTGTTGTGGGTAGTATAAATTTATTTAATGTGGCACTTCAAGCTGAACAGTCTGCAGTTGATCATGCATGCTACTCAAACTTCCTTCACTCTGCACTTAGTGATATGGTTAAGTCGGGTGGTTTGAGTTCTTATCAAAATATGGTGTTGGACATACCTGAATCTTCAGGCATAAAATTTGAAAAGGACATGACGAAGTTGGGGAATCCGAGTGATTTAAGTGGCTTAGACTCAATAAACACTTCCTTAAAGTTTTCTGCTGGCTATGAGCTTTATGAAGCACTTGGACCAGCTTTTCTGAGAAAGAATATCTATGCTGATTGGCAAGCACAGAATACAGAAGCAGGAGCTAATATCGAAATGCTAGAGGGGATGAGCAGCAGCCAATTGACTTTCGAATCTGGTTCAGAGAATCTCCTAGAAGCTGTAGTGGCAAATGTTTGCCATAGTGGCAGTGATATCAAAAGTGAGAGATCTTTTTGCACATCAGCACCATCATTGGTGACAACTGGAAATACACCAGAGCCTTCAAGCCAAACAAAACTTACTTTTAATTCAGCTGGTTATTCAGTTAACCAGTCCTCTCTCGTGGAAGATAACACAAAGCAGTGCCTAAATTCGTCAGAGTTATGTGGTGCAATGTCTTTGAAAGGGATTTCTTCTACTTGCCCTAGCAATTGCAGTGAGCAGTTTGATAGGTCTTCTGAGCCAGCTAAGAACAGCAAAAAGAGGGCTAGACATGGTGAAAATCCCAGGCCTAGGCCAAGGGACAGGCAACTCATTCAAGATCGTATTAAGGAACTAAGGGAGCTTGTGCCTAATGGGGCAAAGGTAAATTTCTTGCTGTTCAGATGAGTGTTAGATTCTGATGATTTTCTTTTCCGCTCTTACAAATGTCAGTCTGCTAAAATTTCAAGAAAAATATGCAGTGCAGTATTGATTCATTGCTGGAGCGCACGATCAAGCATATGGTCTTTTTGCAAGGCATCACTAAGCATGCTGACAAGCTCAGTAAATGTGCTGGATCAAAGGTAAAGGCCCGGGCAGTTTACTGGTTAATGATCATTTTGGCTCAGTAAATTAGAAACTTAGAAGATCTCTATGATCTGTTTAAGTATTGGGGTACTTGAATTAAATGACCTCATTTGAGTTCTATTGGAATTTTTTTGAGGGGCTTGCACCTTTGGGTTTTGTAGACTTATATTATAGATTCTTGTCGTTTGTCATGAAATGGCAACATATTTACTGAACACTAGCTGAAATCTGGTGGTCACAATTTTTCAAGCTTCTCTCACTGCAAAACTACTTTGAACTTGTTGATATAAAATCAATTACATGTAGTGGAAACACTCAACATTGGGAAGAGCCTGCCACGTTTTCTGCTAATGGTTTACATCTTGCTGATTGTGCAGATGCATCACAAGGGAGTTGGCATTCATGGATCATCCAATTATGAGCAAGGTTCAAGCTGGGCAGTGGAAGTGGGAAGCCATCTAAAAGTTTGCTCAATAGTAGTGGAGAATATAAACAAAAATGGGCAGATGCTTGTAGAGGTGTGTACAGAGTCTGTGTAGGTTCATGAGAATTGTTCCTGTTGTTATCATTACAGTTATTGTGTGCAAAGTTTATGAATTCATTGGCAGCTTCACTGCTTAGTGTATGTTAGTTTAGGAAATTTTGTTCATTACTTCACTGGTTATAGACATATGTCACAAAACTACGAAGAATTAATTGAATAACAAAGAGTGATAATCTGAAAATATGACAGCATGATAGCTTTCATACAGTCAAAGAGAAGACTTTATATCCTAATAGCAAGGAGATGTTAATGAGACTTGACTTTATGCTCAATGTCTTCTTTTTTTTTTTTTTGTGTTTATTCTTGGTTTTAAAGTATTTTAGTTGATCCATGCAGATGTTGTGTGAGGAATGCAGTCATTTTCTTGAGATAGCGGAGGCCATTAGAAGCTTGGGCCTGACAATTTTAAAGGGGGTTACAGAAGCACATGGTGAGAAGACTTGGATATGTTTCGTGGTTGAGGTAGGATTTATTTTCCAAGATGAATTATCTGGCATATTAGGGCATACACATGAATTTAATTGCCTGTCTATAGGACCATATGGGCATCTCAATTTCCACCTTTAATAGTTTAGTATTTGCTAGCCACAATATCCAAGCATTTCTTGCAAATTTGAGTTTTCTAAGTTCCATTCCTACATAGTGGATGCTGAAGATTGATGTCTAAAACGCATGCACTGATGGAAGCTACTTGTGTAAACAAAAGGAATAGAAAACAAGGGGACATGTTCAACATCTTGTGTTGTGTCATTTTGTCTTTGAATTTGAGGCTATGATCTGTGTGTTTCATCAGTCTTGTGCCTACCCAAAACATAGTCATGAGATACTAGTGGAACATGTCAATGACTTCCTTTCGATATTTATGAAATTTGTACATTGAATCTATTATAAGTTATACCTCCTGAACTCCATGCATGTATGAACTGCATTTGTAAGTGGCAAACATTTCAGTTTTTTTTTTTTAATCCACTTTTAACTTTGTTTCCCATTTTATAAACTAATTTCCAATTATGAACACATACAGGGACAGAATAACAGAATTATGCATAGAATGGATATCTTATGGTCGCTTGTGCAAATTTTGCAATCCAAGGCTACAACCTAGCTGCAATGGCTTGTCACCTCTTGGAGGCAGTAAAATTAGCTCCTAATGTTAAATATTGTGAGTGGTTTGTGATTTTTTATTGGCTCTATGCTTTTTGCTTCGTCTCTGTCTCCCAATCCCCTAAAAATATTTAAAGTAGGGGAAAAGGAGAGAGAGTTTACTTAAGAAACATTTTGTGAAGAGTTTTTTGCTTCTGTTCTTCATAGTTTGTGGAAATGCCATCAATTATTTTCTTTTCTCCTTTACCCAATTTACATAAGACATCATCAGTTATTTGTAAGTTGTGATGATATTCCAATCTGGGTGCCTTAGCTGGATATTTCCAGCTGTTATAGCTTTAAACTATGGTTCTCTACTTATGAACATGTAGATTCAACATTCACCATTAAAGGAACCATTGCAAGTAAGAAAGAGAAAATTGGATATCATAGTAAATTACAGACTACTTTATATTAGTGCTTCTCAAAATGATGATCATGTAGTATTATTGCATCATAAGGTTATTGCAATTTAAAATGAGGAAGGCTTGAGTTTCCATCCAGGCCTTTGGCCCTGAAATAGGCCATATATTCAGTAACATGAGTTTCCCGGTATATAGGTGGATTACTTTCTGTTAGGAGCTCTTTTATTGGTGCATATGGTTTAAGTTTATTAGCTGTACTTGGATAGAAAAAACACGCCACCGATACCCTTGGTACTTGTCCTGCCAGCACCCTATGCTCCACGCTTCTGAATTTGTCATTTGTGATGAGCTAATAAAGGAGAAGAGAAACCTCGTTTGTCATTAAAGACCAGGGAAAAATGGTGCTTGAATTTATAAAACATTTTTTTTCATCCGTTAGGCACAAGAATCATAATATAGTGATAATTATAAGACCATACCTGAATGAAGTCACCAATGTTAATCACAAAAGCGCCTGGAAGAGAAGGAACATCAACCCAGTTACTTTGATGAAGAACTTGGAGGCCTCTGATATTGTTTTGAAGGAGAATGGTCAGGAAAGATGGGTCTGAATGCTTGGTTGCTCCCAGCGTTAAGTCTGGCTCGGGGCAAGCAGGGTAGTAGTGGCATACCAGGGACTCAGTTTCCATGCATCCTATGCTGGCAAGGTAGTCACTGTGAAGCCCCAAAGCCTCTGATAGAAGTTCAGATAGTGTCTTTCTTAGCTTGATCATGTGTTTTATGTATTCACTTACAGCTTCCCTGCGAAAGTTTTTCAAGAATTTTCTGAGTATGCATCTGTTGTTGCATGCTTGGTGCTTAAATTGCATTTCATATATTACCTGCATATTGGAGGAAAATTGTGGGGGTCTAGTTGGCCATCATGGAAATCAAATGCTATTGAATCCCTCCAGTTTGCAGCTCCTTTGTTTACAAGGAGATTTCCATTGCAGAAATACCTAACAGGCTGCTTATAATCCCGCGAGTACCATTCCATCTTCACATCCTTTGGTTGTTCATGGAATCGGCGCACACCTTCTAGCATTCCATCCATAATGCAAAGAGAAACGCCATGGTTAACAACTTGAAAGAAACCCCATGTTTCTGAAGCTTCCAAGATTCCAGTCAATATCTCCTTCCGTCGGCTACCTTCAAAGCCTTCCAGATCTATCACTGGAACTTGGAAACAAACTGTACTAGTACTGCTAGCATTAAGGTTTTTCAGGCTTTCCAGGGGATGGATGAAGAACTTGGGAATCTTGACAGCACCAGAGTCAACAAGTCCTTTAACCCCTGCTTTAGTTTCATCAAAGTCCTTCAGTTCCTTTGCTCTATCATAACTTGAACCCTCTTCGGAAGCCACTTCCATGTCAACAAATGATACCTGGAAATTACTGAAGGAGAATGGAAGGGGGTCTAATTTTAGCTGTTAGTTGTGACCATCTAAGCAGAACAGGGGAAAAAGATGGTAAAGATGCTTAGACCGAATGAAAAGAATGGCGTTTCAAAAGGAGCACTAAGCAATGACCATTCATGCATGAGAAGTTTACAATCTCAAAGATGCTTGGCTGAATGAATGAATGATTGAAAGAAAATGGTCAGAACAAATGCCTTTGAGCTTATATGGTAAGTGGTGAGTAGTATTATTATAAAAATATTGTAAGGAGATGAGCAGTGGAAAAAGGCCAAACGTAGCGAGATACCCGCATAAGGCGATTCCTTGAAAATCACAATCTTGATACGTTACAAAACACTTACTTCATGGACAATATTAAACAACATGTTTTTCCTTAGATTTGTCTGGGCCTTTTCCCAAAAACAGAAACACTTCCCCTTCACAAGTGTAGCCTCATAAATTCTGCAGGAAAAAAAAATTGGGATTTTTATCAGAGGGAAATATTCTTCAAAATCCAGCTAGGCATAATTGTTGGCCCTGCTTGTACAAACAAGATTTTTTTTTTGGTTTACAAATATTTCATATATGCCTAAGCAAATGAACATCTCACAGAAAAAATATATAAAGAATAAAAAAGAGGGAGAATAGAATAGCCCAGGCTTGAGTTACTGTTGAGAATTAATATAAAAATTTTGATTAAATGCATGATATGATGGTATTGAAGATGCTATATAAACTTTAAATTTATGGTGGACTGAGTTCAGTAATCAGTACCAATTCCAAACGAAAATTATAGGCCAAATGAGTTTACATTTTTTGCCAACTTGAATTTAGCTGTATGTGCTTGGATGTGGGAATAAATATTGTGAGTAGTACAACCCCCTTGCATAAAAATATTAAGTCATAACAGTGAGTTTTTGTATTGTTTTTAGTTTTCTAGCATTGAAACTATTTATTTCATTTTCTTTCAGGTATTTTCATTCCATTTTCATTTTTAATTGTTCATGTTCATCCATATGTTTCACCGACCATAATTAGTTTACAAGTTCATGTATCATATTTTTATACATATTGAAATTAGGAACATGTAAATGGAAAGATACTGTGTTAAAGCGCCAATAAAATGCTTGAAATGGCTGTAACACCAACTACAGGGCACCCATCCGGATAAATCAAGCCAACAAAACAACATAGACGACAAAGTACTTTATAAAAAAAATAAAATACAAGACCAGGATCAAGACATAGTTCACATCAATATGACAACAAAAGATCTTGTAATAAACTATATCTTTGGATTAAAACTGAGAAGTTATAAAGATGAAAGCGCTTAGGCTTTTAATCTCTCAGCTAATCCAAGCGATCTAGTAGCTGATCATCAATAACAAATTCAAAAGTTTGGAGCATAGAGTGCTGGCGATGGACGGTTGCAGTTTTTTTCCTTTATCCAAGTTCTGCCAATAGTTTGAAGCCATATGGGTCGATAAAGGAACTTTTATCTGAAGAAAACCCATCTATATACAGGGAAATTCAAATTACTGGTCCTGAATATGTAACCTATTATCAATCAAAAGAACCTGATGGCGGTTCTGCCCTGCCTCATTTCAAGCTTGCATCGTAATTTATGGTCTTTTGTTTAATTTTCTAGAAACAATTTTTTCCCTGAGTTTATCTTAATCTCATATTTATAGCAATAAAATGGACCAAAATGTCTATGGTCTTAATCAATTTCAGGCTGATAAAGCTTGAAAACTATGTCTATCTGTTCTTATGTAACCAAGTATTGTCAGTTGCTTGTGATAGAAGTAACAAAAATTTTAACAGAATTGTCATGCCACTGCTAGATTACTTTTCTCAAATCCTAGTCCCAATATATGCACATTTCATAAAAAATTACTAGCAGTATTAGTTGTTTGGTTCATAATGATTTTACCTTCCCACACTCAAATTTTTTAATTGTAAACCTCATGCTTAATAAATTGGATTTCTTTATTTTTCTGTCACAAAAATCGAATTAATACTAATTTATTATCCAATTTGATAAGAATTAAATTCAAAGTATACTCTTATATTCTTCTAATTGACTTTTCAATAAATAGAATCAAATTTGTTACATTATTTTTTATATAGAATTAATATATTTTTTTATTTGAATTTATCAAAATTTAAATATGGATCATTGAAAAAAATTTAATATTCTACTAATAGTGCGCATCAATTAGCGAATTTGTACTGTTTATTTATTTATTTATTTTTATCTAATGAAAAAAATCAGATAATACACACCCTAGAACCAACTTGCTGAAAAAAGAAGTAGAAGGGAGGATATATTGCCCCACACCCACGGCTAGTCAAGGATTTGACAGCAGGCCAATGTCCCTCATGACCATAACTAAACTTAACCGTTTATCCTTGCTGCCAAGACCTCTAGGACAACCTCAGACATTAACTCAAAACATCCAAGCAATAGTTGATCAAATAAAAAAATGTTCCAAGTTAAACCAACTAGAAAGAATATATGCCACCGTGATCAAAACAAATGCAAACCAAGACTGTTTCTTGACGAACCAATTCGTCAGTGCATGCACCATTTTTTGCCGCATGGATTATGCAATTCTAGCCTTTTCCCAAATGCAAAAACCCAATGTTTTTGTCTATAATGCATTAATTAAAGGCCATGTTCATTGCCATCACCCTTTCCAAGCTTTAGATTATTACAAACATATGCTGAGAGCTGGAGTTTGGCCCACAAGCTTCACGTTTTCTTCATTAGTTAAGTCTTGTGGTTTGGTTTCTGAATTTGGGTTCGGAGAAAGTGTTCATTGCCATGTTTGGAAACATGGGTTTGAGTCACATGTCTTTGTTCAAACTGCTTTAGTTGATTTTTATGCAAATGTTGGAAAAATCGTTGAATCGAAAAGGGTGTTTGATGAAATGCCTGAAAGAGATGTTTTTGCCTGGACAACTATGGTTTCGGGTTTCTTGAAGGCTGGGGATTTGGGTTCTTCGAGGAGATTATTTGATGAGATGCCTGAAAGGAATACTGCCACGTGGAATGCTATGATTGATGGGTATGCAAGAGTAGGGGATGTGGAGTCAGCTGAGTTATTTTTTAATCAAATGCCTGTAAAGGACGTAATTTCTTGGACTACAATGATCAACTGTTATTCTCAGAACAAGCTATTCGGAGAAGCATTAGCTGTTTTTGAGGAAATGAGAAGAAATAAGGTTAGTCCAGATGAAGTGACCATGGCAAGTTGTATTTCAGCTTGTGCTCATCTTGGAGCACTTGATACAGGAAAACAAATACATCATTATGTAATGGAAAATGGATTTAATCTTGATGTCTATATAGGGTCTGCATTAATTGATATGTATGCAAAATGTGGGAGTTTAGAGAAGTCGCTTTTGGTGTTCTTTAAATTAAGAGAGAAAAATCTGTTTTGTTGGAATTCGGTAATTGAAGGGCTTGCAGTTCATGGTCATGCAATAGAAGCACTGGCAATGTTTGACAGGATGGAGAGGCGGCATGTCAAACCAAATGGGGTTACTTTTGTTAGTATTCTTAGTGCCTGCACTCATGCAGGACTTGTTGAAGAAGGCCGTCAGAGGTTTTTAAGCATGACTCGTGATTATTCAATCCCCCCTGGAGTTGAACACTATGGATGTATGGTTGATCTATTGAGCAAAGCTGGGTTGCTTGAAGATGCACTATTCTTGATAAGGAGCATGAAGTTGGAACCAAATTCTGTTATTTGGGGTTCATTGTTAGGTGGGTGTAAGCTTCATAAGAATTTGGAGATTGCTCAGGTTGCTGTGGATGAACTGATGGTTTTAGAGCCATACAGTAGTGGCTATTACACCCTTTTGGTTAACATGTATGCTGAAGTTAATCGATGGGGCCAGGTTGCAAAGGTCAGGCATATGATAAGAGAATTAGGCGTAGAAAAGAGGTGTCCTGGGTCCAGTTGGATTGAAATGGAGAACAAAATTCATCAGTTTGCTGCATCTGATAAGTCCCACCTGGCTTCAGATGAGATATACTTGATTCTGGCTGAATTAAATGTGCAGCTGAAACTAGCTGGCTATGTACCTGAACTTGGTTCTATAATATAGAAGTTTAGAATTCTTGAGAGGAAATGACATGTAAAACCAACTGCAGCTTGTGAAAGTTCATGTGCCATGTGCATCTAGCTCCACCGTCAGTAAACTTCCTCTTTCTAACTTTTTTTCTTTTTAAGTTATCATCATATTTGTTTAATTGATTAATTTGCAGGATGCTTGTTTTTAGCGTAGATTAAAAAAAAAACCTTAATGAACATATTGACACATTCGTTGAGGCCAGCTAATTCGGAATCTTGGTGCCTCTCCATCTAATTATTTGGAGTTCATTATCTAAGATTATATAAACTTTTGGTTTACTTTTGGATTAGCGGTATAGTTTACTTGTTCTTAAGGTAGTTTGGAATGGCTTTGACTACTGGAATTGGCATAGGGTATAATTCACACTTTTTTTTTCCCATTTATTAGTAGCATTTGATTGCAAGCTACCAAATTTGCAGATGTTCCTGGAATTAACATGCTTTTTGGTGTTCTTTAATTGTCATTTCTTTTATAATTAAAAAAAAAAAAAGGGGCCAATGCCAGTTGTTTAATTGGGATAACTTTTTATGGTGTTAGTTTTTTTTTTTTTTTAATATCATACTGACATTATTGGAAGAGTAAATTAGTATTCACTTTGTTTTACCTTTAATTGTGTGGAATGGTACGCTGGCCCTTGGTGAAAACACATTGATGTGTTTTCCCGAGTGTCATCCTTGGTTATAGAGTGATAATCTGAAAATATGACACATGGTAGCTTTCATACAGTCAAAGATGAGACCTTATATCCAAATAAAAAATAATAATAATAGAAAAAGAAGATTAGACTTTTCTTTCACTCATTGTTTTTTTATTCTTAGTTTTAAAAGTATTTTAGTTGATCCATGCAGATGTTGTTTGAGGAATGTAGTCATTTTCTTGAGATATTGGAGGCCATCAGAAGCTTGGGCCTGACAATTTTGAAAGGGGTTACAGAAGCACATGGTGAGAAGACTTGATATGTTTTGTGGTTGAGGTAGGATTTATTTTCCAGGATGAATTATGTGGCATATTAGGGCATACACATGAATTTAATTGCCAGTCTATTGGACCACTTGGGCATCTCATTTTCCACCTTTAATAGTGCACTATTTGCGAGCCACAATATCCAAGCATTTCTTTCAAATTTGTAAGTTTTCAAAGTTCATCTCCTACATATTGAATGCTGAAGATTGATGTCTAAGTTGCTTGCACTGATGGAAGCAATTTGTGTCAATGAAAAGAATAGAAAACAAGAGTACATGTTCTTGTGTTGTGTCTTTTTGTCCTTGCATTTGAGGCTGTGATCTATGCATTCCATCAATTATGTGTGCCTGCTCAAAACGTACTCATGGATGCTAATGGAACATGTCAATGACTTCCTTTAGATATTTATGAAATTTATACATTGAATCTATTATAAGCTGTAACTCCTAAACCCCTTGCATGTATGAACTGCCAAACAATTCATTTTTTTTAATCCTCTTTTAACTTTGTTTCCCATTTATAAACTAATTTCCAATTATGAACACATTGCAGGGACAGAAGAACAGAGTTAGGCATAGAATGGATATCTATGGTTACTTGTGCAAATTTTGCAATCCAGGGCTACAAGCTAGCTACAATGGCTTGTTACCTCTTGCAGGCAGTAACAGTGGCTCCTACTGTGAAATAATGCGAGTGATTTGTGATATTTTATTGGCTCTATGGTTTTTGTCTCTTGTCTTTGTCTCCTGATGCCCTAAAAAATATTTGAAGTAGGGGAAAAATAGAGAAAGTATAGTTAAGAAACATTTTGTGACGAGTTTTTTTGCTTCTGTTCTTCATAGTTTGTGGAAATGCCATCAGTCATTTTCTTTTCTCCTTACCAATTTACATTACACATCTTCAGTTATTTGCAAGTTTTGATAATATTACAATCTGGGGTGCCTTAGCTAGATATTTTCCAACTGTTACTGCTTTAAACTTTGGTTCTCTACTTATGAACATGTAGATTCAACATTCACCATTAAAGGAGCCATTGCAAATGAGGAGAAAATTGGATATCATAGAACGTTATTCGCTAAATTACAGACTACTTTATATTAGTGCTTCTCAAAATGATGATCATGTATGTAGTCAAACTCTTGCCTTAGCTTATTCATTTTTTTTAAACTCATAAGTCAACGTGCTTCAAGCAGCATTGAACTTTCCAAAATTTTGTCAAATATCATGAAAGCCAAAACTGATGTGTTGCTCAACTGTAATTCTTCCCTTACTTTTATGCACTGCTTTATTTGTATACATAATGTAAAACTTTTTCGATTTTACAATATTTTTTAACTCTTGATTTTAATAAATTTAAAAAATTAAGAAAGATAAATAAAAATAAAAAATATTTAAGTTTATCCTTTCATTTATTGAAATTAGCAATTAAGAAAAAAAATATTGTAATGCTCCCATTTAAGCAAGAGGACAATAAACATGAGTAGCTAAGACCGGCTGAGATTATCAAACCCCCCATGCCCTGGCTACTTCTATAATTCTCTGGTGGCCAGTAGGGGTCTTATTAATCAATCTGTCAAATCAAATGGAAAACATCCCTGAAGTCTACGGCCACTTGGATGAATATGACTATGCAAAACAACTGAAGGAATTCCTTGAGACGAAAGCTGGAGTGAAGGGGGTTGCAGACTCTGGAGCAATCAATATTCCTAGAATCTTCATCCATCCACCGGAGAATCGACCCAAATCAACATCGAATGGCACTGATACTTGTCCTCGAGTCCCTATTATCGATTTTGAAGGGTTAGAAAATGGGAAGCGAATGGAGATTGTCAATGAGATACGTGAAGCAGCAACAACATGGGGCTTCTTCCAAATGGTCAACCATGGAGTTCCACTTGCCACAATGGATAAATTGTTGGAGAGAGTGCGTCAGTTTCATGAGCAACCCCAAGAGGTGAAAGAGGAATGGTACTCGGATGATGAAACAAGAAAGATCAGGCTCTATAGCAATGGATATTTCACTGCATCGAGGGCGGCATATTGGAAGGACACTTTAATCTTTCTTGCTGCCCAACAACTTGAAAAAGAACGAGTTCCTCAAGTTTGCAGGTAACTAAAAGATTCTAGAATTGATAGTGAAAAGCTTATCTGCTAGCCTTGTAGTAATTGATTTCATGGATAATTTATTTTTTTTTATGCAGAGATGCTGTTATTGAGTACACAAAATGTCTGATGCGATTCAAGGAGACAGTGTCTGAATTACTCTCAGAGGCTTTAGGGCTGAGTGGTGATTGCCTAGCCAAAACTGAGTGCATGAACTCTGTTACACTGGCGTGCCATTATTACCCGGCTTGTCCTCAGCCTGAGTTGACTTGGGGGATATCGAGCCACACGGACCAAGATTTCATAACGTTACTCTTGCAAGATGACGTTGGTGGCCTCCAAGTTCTTCACCAAGATGAGTGGGTGGATGTACCCATTATCCATGGAGCCCTTATTTTAAACTTTGGTGACTTGATGCAGGTATTCCCTTCAAATGTGCTTTCACTGTTTCACATGAAAACATATGAACAAAAGAAAACAAATCAATATATTGCTCATATCCTTTAGATTTCTTTAATTTTTTTGGATGACCATTCCATAGTGATTCATTTTTCCACATGAAATCATGTGAGGGGAAGAAAAAGATACCAAAAGTTATCACTTCTTGGAGTTTGATATAAAGAATATTTCTGGGATTCGCAGGCTTATTCAGGTAATCCATTTATCTGTATGCTCTCTTTTGCAGCTGATAACAAATGACAAGTTCAAGAGTGCCCAGCACAGGGTGCGGGTGGTGCCAACGAATACCAGGGTATCAATTGCATCTTTCTTCTTTCCAACCTTTGCTAACCAAGGAAAACCATACGGACCAATTAAAGAGCTTCTGTCTGAGAAAGATCCACCCATTTACAGAGAAACTAGTCTTCAAGAATATATAACTTATATGAAGTCAAAAGGGCCAAATCCATCTGCATCCCTTCCTCATTTCAAGGTCTCGTCTTAACTGTGTTCTAGTTCTTAAAATTTCAGGGGGAGTGAACCAGTAGTTTCTAATTTTATCTTTGTTTGTTCCTGCAGTGATTGCAAATAAGATTTTAATAAAACAAGAGCCTTCCAGCTTATTAATGATTAGAAACCATCTCTGGTTCATAATAATTTTATTCAAGTTAAAAGTGTTGTGGCTGTGGTATGCTTTTTTAAAATTTACAATATGGTAGTACTAGATTTTAAATCATGGAATCAGAATTTGCAAAAGCTTTACCCTGTCTGTTACTTTAAGTTAAGGAGTCATAAGAAAAGAACAGAGGGGGATAAGTCAAACTTCTCCTAACAACAGAAGGTATAATTTAGAAAAAGCAGGAATATTACGTGAATATAATTAACAAATATGGAATCCTTTAAGAGCAAACATGCATCATCAAGAACATGTTCATTCCAATTTAAAAAGCAACTTAGACAAGTAGCGATTACATAGTTTAATCACATTGCAGTTGAAGATGCAGTAAGTAATTGACGAAATGAAAGGCCAGATTAATGAAGTATTTTAGGTAATGACAAAAATTGGAACACCATGAAAGAAACCCATCAAACTAAAACAAAAAAGAAATATGAAATCTTCACCAGTTAACCTTAAAGAAAAAAAAAAAAACCATTTTTCTTTTAAGAGAATGATCAGGTAGAGCTAATACTAAGATGCCATCATCATGGCAATCAAACCAATAGGGAAACAATATCACAATCATCACTTCATTCTCCGTACACCCAAAACTATTTTCAAAAATGTAAATCAATGAAAATGAGAAACAAAGTAGAAAATGTTTTAAAAGGAAGTTCTTTTTCAGGATCCAAAAACAAGCAGAACAATCTTGAAACATAGGTAATAACATAGCAAAGTTTAAAAAGTAATAAAAAACAATAGCAAATACTATCAATTTGCAAAGGTAAAGAGAATGATCAGATAGAGCTAATACATTATAGTTGCCATCATTACGGCAATCAAACCAATAGGGAAACATTCAGTTCATCATCTCATTCTCCATCCACCTTTTAAAAAAACCAAACACCAGAACCATTAACAGTGTTAAACCAGAGAACAATTGCCAAAGCTAACAAAACATAAAGCACAAGCAAACAAGATAACCAAAGTAGAACTAAGTACTACTATGTCGAAACGGCTTGTCTGATCTTCCTCAGGTATTTGGGCATAAAACTCTAACAACACAGAGTAATATATAGGCGGCGAGTTAAAACTTGAAACCCTAATACTATCAGAAAAGTCTGTTGGACTTGGTCGAACGCCCAAATGCATTCTTTGACGTTTATTGATATGGCCCAAACTCCCTAGTTTGATCAACATAGTGAATGACCGTAATACCCTCAACTTTGAAAATATTTCTTTTCCCTACAACATTACCCTTCACCATGCAGCGTTCGCCGCCACGGAGTGTGGCCAAGCGCCAGCTGTCAAGCTCGTTCAGAACCAACGTTCTATATTTGTAAGTATCTTGCTTCGGCTCCTCTTTTAAACCATCTCTATCGATTTCTAACAACTTAAATTTTTATTCTTTGTCATTTTTACTGCAATTTTTGTCTGGGTTTTCTTTTAAAAGCGAAACAGTTAGTAAAAATCTCAACTTTTGTGCAGTTTTGATCGGAACAGAGTAAAAACACTAGAAGCTTTACAAGGAAAAATTCTCTCATCCTTTCCTTTTTCTTTTAATATTTGGGTTTCGTGATTTTGTGGCTCGGGTGCTGACTATACCAATATTTTGATTGAAAGACAGAAACTTTATGGTAGATTTGTGAATGTGATTCTTAACCGGTGTCAATCACAATATTCAAAAGCAGAGGGAATAATATAACTAGATAAAGAGAAAGAGGCAAAAAAATGTGGCTCAAGTTTCTTTGAAGCTTGAAGTTGATAAAAAGGCTGGTTATAATACCAGATTATTACTCAAATATAGTTCTGGTGATGAAGATTATGTTGGTGATACCAAGAGGAAATTAGAGTTTGCTTGGCTCACAAAGGCTCTTGAACCAGCTCTGCAATTGTGTAGGTGGGCAATAGGGCTGTTTTATGTCAATTGTTTTCCATAATCTTGTTAGCTAAATTGATTACCACGTTATCATTGTCATGGTTTTAAAACTCGAGATCAAGAATATGAGCTTATGTTAGCTAGTTTCGAAGTTTCATTGTATTTTGAATAGCGATTAGTCACACTATTTTTTTTTTTTTTTTGCTAATTTTGGCTTTGTGGTTATAAGGGTCGATTTAATTTAATTTGAATATTGCAGGAAATGAAGTAGGGGATAAATCCCCGCCTGTTGATCGATCAATCTCAGAAATCATACCTAGCGTTCAGAGAAGTAAGACTGGAATTGAAGGTTGGAGCTTGAGTGGTCTTACCATAGGCCTATATCTTATTTACCTTCATCAGGCTTCTTTGGATCCATTTGAGGATGTTAAGGGTGTGAACATCGTATCAGATTCAATTGTAATTGTTGAACCCTTGTATGAAGTGCCTCTGCAAAAAGTTTTTAATTTTTTTTTTTTGGATAGGTATGACATAGGGTCTTATTAAGATGCTTTTATGAAGTAGGTCCGAGGACTGATATAGCATATTGAATTAACGAAAGGATGTTATAAGGATAATGTTGCCATCCTTGCAAGGATCACCATGCTTAGAGAAAGCAATGTTTTAAAATCTGTAAAGAACTCTAGCGTGATGAGTCCTGGATATTCTATAGGAATTGATCCTCTAAAAAAACTTGTAATATTTGGAATCCTTGGAACTCATACTGTCAATGACCTTATTACTGGTACTGTTTCATCAGTCAATGGAGAGGTCACATTTGAAGGCTATTCAACACACTTTGGCACGGCTGAAGCTGCCCGTTGGTTTCTTCACCGTGAAGTAGGAATGATAAGGAAGTGCTTGGTGAAAAATGAGATGGTTAAATTTTATGATGTCTCTTCTGGGATGTTTCAATTCTGTTTTAGGCTTCTCTGAACAACTCCCGCCCTGCCCCTTGGTTGTGCATCGCTTCTCTTCCCCTTCCGCGAATTTTAAACCCAAAATTTTATTTTCATAGTTGTAGCAAGCCTAATTCATTTACTGGGGTTTACGTTGAGGCTGGTGGGGCATTCTCCTGGAGCTGCAACAGCTTCTTTAATTGCAATAATGCTTCATAAAAAGTCGAAAAAGGAGGTGGGATTTAGCCCTGACATTGTCTCTGCTGTTGGATATGCGACTCTTCGTGTTTCCAAATAACTTGCTGAAAGTTGCTATGATTTTGTTACAACCATTGTATTGCAGATAAGCCTGATTCATCTACTTGTGCACTGAACAAGCTTATTTTTGGAATATTTCCTTCTATTAAATTGGTGTTTCGTAATTTAGTAGTTTTCCTTGTACATCTTTTGCCTTCTAGTTCTTAATGCTTTTTGTTTTTCCTTGCATACAGGATGACATTGTACCTAGACTAAGTATAGCATCTCTAGCAAGGCTGAGGAATGAAATGCTTCAAACAGACTGGTAAACACACAAACATTATCTAATTAACATATATATAAATTTTCCTTCTGAAGTTTCATTTATGAGATTTGAAACAAAAGAAGCATGTGAAAAAGATACTTAGATGGAGGACAAAAGCATCTTGAGTCGCAGAAATGCTACAAACCCAATTAGCATTGATGTCAAGGAAAAATTTTCACAACAAAAGTGCTTGTATTTGCATATTGTCTTTAGCTCAAATTGTTGGAATTAGCAAACTCTTAAAGTTTTTTATTTATGATTTGAAGGTTTTTCTCTTTATTGTTTTGTAATTTTGATGATGTTGAGGAACAAAATAATTTGCCATGAATTGTTTTCAGACCTAATTTACTTTTAGTTCTTCTCCTTGTATAAACCGTTGATAACCAGCCTAATCCTGATTCTTTAAAAATATGTAAGTACTATCTTGCTTTTAATTTAAATAATCCACCAATTCAAAATGTCATAATGATAAATTTTTAATTGATACGGCCAAATTTTTTTGTTCCCTCCGTGTGGCTAATTCTTCTGAATTTATATCAATGCCTGAAACATTGTCCACTTACTTTGTTAGGTGAAGGTAATCTGGTTAAGAAAATGGAAACCTATTATCTTGCTGTTAATGGCTTTATAAAATCCATTTTGAGTGATTTAAATGATGTCAAGGGAAGCAAAATTTATCGTTCTTGTTTGTAGATTTGGTGTAGAAAATAAAATATATCTGTAGTGATAGAGAGCAATAAAAGATCACATACCAAGCTGAAAGGGGCCGTGGGCCGTGGCTCATGGATTCTAAGATCAGGAAATAGAATGAATAATATCATTGTTATTCCTACCTAATAATTTTCAAACTTAGACCTTAAAAAGTTCAAATGAAAAAAAAATTCCAATATTCTCAATTGTCTACATTAAGAACTCTTAACAAGTATGCTACAGTATTGTGAACAGTGTTGCACTTTGGTACTCTACAGTAGTGTGAAAAGTAACCGACCTTTGGGAAAAAAAGAAGAAACACAAAAAAGAAAGGGAGAACAAAGGATATGCTCCTGCATCAAGGAAAGGAGCATAGGACTTTTACATGTAAAAGAAATTCTTGAATTTTATCCTTTTCAATATTCTCAACCCAAACACTGATAACATTAGTGTTTGGACCGTAGAGTTTCCTATGCCAGCAAGGCCAGGGAACTTTCATGTTCTCAAAGCACTTATACCCATGGGGTAGGGCTAGATTATGGGGTGAACTAATCCTGTTTGTTCTTTTAGTTTGTTTTCAGTTCAAGAAATTGTTGATTTCTTGTGTGCATCAATGAAACACTGTAGCTATAGGAGATGGGTACAATAACCTGCATCAAGCAACTTATTTTTCTTATATATTTAATTTAATTACATATCTTGTGTAGAAGTGGCTATTCTTTGTCACGTAAAGATATTCTGGTTTTCAAGCTGGCATCTACATGCAGACTTAAATTTAGTCACAATAAGAATTTAATTGCATTCCTGTCTTAACAGGATGAGCAGGGTGGAGAAGGCGGACTGGAAAAGTGTAGTAGAAATTGGTCACAAATGCAAAACTGGTTGTCTTCTGGACCAGATGTAGTGATGAAACTTGTTGATTATGCATAGTTCAGTAGCAAAAAAGAATCTTCTGGTAAGTTCTGCACCTATTATCCAGTTGTAGCACCAATTATAAATCGGATATCTCGTTACTTGGAAACCTTCCTTCTTTGGCGACTATTGTCTATCTGATTATGCTTTTCTAACCTGCTATATATGTCTTTGATATCTGTATGTGATGAACTTGTATTCTTTTGCCAATATTTCTGTACTCAATAGCTTCTGGTAACCTGTGTAGTCGCCTTGGAGAAGGGATACATAAAAACTAGCTCTAATGGGTTTTTAAGAACAAGTTTATGGTTTTACTTGGCAGGAAGGATGTGAAAATTTGTTAATTAATAGTTAAACTACAAAGTAAAAATGCGACTATAAATTTTAACTATTAGATTAACAAGTTTTCCATCTTTCTTACCAAACAAAACCTTAGTGTTGGGTCATGTACATTAGTGAAGCTCTGCTGCTTTTAGAATTTGCATTAAACAGTATCTTATGACATATTATGTAACGTTTAGGCTAAGGAGTGTTGGGATCAAATTTGCATCATTTGCTTCTATTATTCATTTACACCTGTACTTGCTCTACGAATGCTGTTTCAATCTATGTGAACAGATAGTGCCTCAAAAAGGGAATCAACTTCGGTCCCTTCAGCCTATATTAGAAACAGAGAATGTTGCTGTACTTCAAAAAGAAGAAGGTGCCTATACAGTGCCAGAGGTAGTATTTGTTCCCGGGACTGTTTACTGCTTGAAGAGGAACGTAGATAATCATGCTGAAAGCAGCGATGACAGGGGTAGGGAATATTTCGGTCTTGGGAGGAGACATCCAGGTGAACATTTCCAGAGGATAATGCTCTCAAGCAACTTAATATCAGATCACAGATGCGATAGCCACTATTATGCTTTACGAGATGTACTAAAAGGTTTGCCTATGTCCCGTGATGAAGGCATTTCAGATAGGACCGTCCAAAAATTTGAACATCTTTTACATTCTGTAAATTGTCAAAGAGATGTATCTTTGGATGCAGATGTTTATATTTTTTTTGAGCCTTCAGCAGGAAAAGGTATAATAGTGCAGGAGCAATTATTCAGTTGTTAATGTGCTCACGTTCCGAAATTTCATACAACTGAGATCATTATCTAATTGATTTGTAGGTGAAATTTCCTTTGTTGGCAAAAGCACTCTCTCTCCCTGCTTCAGTTGATGCTGGTTCTTTGACAAATGCTTCTCTAGGTGTGGCAAGGAAGTTGCGACGTCTGCTTGATTCTAGAAAGCTGGTTTATAATATTAATAATCCCCAATTCCATTCTGTGTGCACTGTAAAACGCATGAATCCACCAGCAAGAGGCACTGTGTCTTCCATTATACCTTGTCAGTATTTGTTGTTGGGGGCTGCTAGAAGCCCTAAGGATCTAACCCTACTCTAAACCATACTTTGCAAAAAGCCCTGCCTTTTCAGCTGCAGTGATGCTCAGAAATTCTTCCAGAAATATCCTACTTTATTGTGCTTGCCTAGCCCGAAAAGAATTCAAGTTCAGCATGGAAATTTCTTACATTTTTTTTTTTAAATAATGAAACGAAAAACTATCCAGCATTATGACATAGTACATCCCATAAATAATTATTACCCGGCTTCCCCACCATATTACCGACCTTAAAAAAGCTATGACTGAGCTAGATTTGGCGGTATTCGTTTGCTTTGCCACTTAGGCTAATCCTAGGGCGGTGTAGCATCCAAGGTGAAGTAGAAAACCACGCTTGATACGCATAAATATCCATATAAAGAAAGCTTTCCTGCAGTGAAAAGAAAGTTGTTGCTTTAAGGACACATTTATCCTCAATCTACATTGTCATAAACCTAACAATAATTTTAAAAAAAAAAAAAACCCCAAAATTTAAATTTTATTGACTGCACTTTTGGAATTGTCAGAAAAGAAACGTTCAACTCTAAAAATGGCCCTTCCGTGTTTGTTGTTTGTCTTCATCATCCAAGAACTACTTGGGATACGTAAATAGTCTTTACTATCATTTTTTTTTCTAATAACGTGATGATGAGATATATTTTCAAATTTTACTTTACCATTTTTTTTTAACATTTTGAGAGTGCACTTTTTGTTATCAGCTTGATGCATTAAAATTTTTAAATTTAGAGCATTTTTCACAAAGATCGAATTTTGATAATTAAAAACAGAAATTTTTTTTCCTTATCCACTGAATTAACACTTAGAATTAATAGTACTATCATTTCATCTAAATGGGTCGATCACTTGTTTCTTGTAAAAATAAATAATGTTAAGAAACTGTTGGGAAACTATAAGTATTTTTCTCGAGGGCTTCTTAATTCTCTGTTATTTTCAGAGTAAATGCTGGATCAACTTTTCTATCAAAAGCTAGACCAAGAGCAAGGAACTGTTATGTGGAGGAAAAGTTAGGGAGAATCAGACTTAAATAACATAATAATATCGATATTTTATCATGTTTCAATAAGCAACATGTTTGTCATGGACTGCACTTTTGGACACATTAACAACCCATTTCTGAATCATCAGGAAAGTATGTATTATCTTAAGCTCATTAAGAAAGCAATGAGAAAAAAAATTGGTTTCTTGCCGGAAGAAAGTTTTGTGTACTTCAAAAAGTCGAAATTCCACAGAAAAAATGCTGGAAAATTCATATAATAAAACAGTGAAGATAAGAGTTGTGGTGGGGGACATGGGACTATTCCATTCTTTACTAGTCAATGTCAGAAATTTCTCAGCTTTGAAGAAAATAAATCAAAACTTGTTTATTTAAAACTTTAAATTAAATTAAAATTGGTTACTATCATACACATTCAGACAAAGCTGTAGGACCAGATTTTTCCATTATCACAGGTTTCATTTTTTGATCAAATAAGTAATGGAAGAAGTTATAAACATTCCGCTCATGCACTCATTTCACACATTCACATAATATATAAATTATCAAAATTTTTGCATTTTTCACTTAAATCCCTAAAGTAAAAAAAAAAAAAGAAAGAACTTGCTAAATGAATGTATGAAAAGTCCATACCCCATAATATATAGTCGAGGAAAAATAAAATCCTCTCCATCAGTTTCCTTCAATAGACAGCAACAAAACCATCTCTCACTTTTTTTCCCCTTGTGGCTAACCCTCTTGAAATGACGATTGATCATTCATGGCTTAAGCTAACCTAGAGATTATTGGCCCCTATTTTATGGTTTGGACTTTGAAATCTTGTTCCCTATTCAATGAACATCCAAAATTTTTATAAAACTTGATTCAAGACTTAAACCATATCCTAATTACACTTAAAATAAAAACAAGATTTCTATATACTTACTTCTGAAAATGAAGCTTTTCGCTTGTGTTTCTCAATCATCAAGTAACGACATTTTCGTCGCTAGCTACTTGAAATGTTCGGAATGGACATTGATGTTTGAACGTCTAGAGTAAGTCGTCATAACTCACATGAAAGTTAAACATCTCAATTAGAACCCATATTAAAATATATAAATGAAGCTTTGATAGGGACTTAAATAATCCATTCGTGTAGGAATTTTGATCAAATATTTATATTTAGCCATGGCTTTTGTCCGGATTCTTGCTATTTTAATAAGAGATGATAGGCCACATTGAGACATTATAACTGTGTTAGATACTTTAGGGTATTTTGTGATAAAAAAAGATAAGTTTTGTTTAATTGAGAGAATTATATATATATATATATCAAATAATTGGAATAAATTAAGAAACCCTAGATTTCTTGCAATATATCGAATCCATATACACGTAAAAATGGCCCCATATGTAACATGGGTGTCGGCTTGACCGGTCCTTAAAAGGATACAAATGTTAGCATCATGCTTCAACAAGGTCTTTGTCCATCAACTAAAACAAAAACACCAGTTCTTTCTAGAGAGCAGTTATAACTTAAACTCATAATTTTTCTATATATTTTTTAATTTCTTTTTTGTTCGTGTTCTATATGCCATTTGAAAATTTTAGCTATTTCAACCGGTACTTCTGATTCGGGGAAGACAAGAAAAGATGGATCATTCAATTTTTATTTGAAAAGTTGAGAGATAAAATTCAAGGAGCAGAGCGCCGCTCAAAAAGCATGGAAAATTTCTTATAACAGTTGAGACATAATAATGCATGGGTTTAGCTAATTGTTGGACTATGATTCCAACAAAATTTCAAAGTAGCTTAGTCTTTGTTTTTCTAGGAGTCTTGTATTCTTGTTTGATGAGGCAAAAAAATTGTTGAAGTCTCGAATCTTGGCCTCCCATAGGAAAAAAATTAATGCACCTTAAAATCCTTAATTAATAATTATATAGCATAGACCTTTTTTTTTTTCCCATTAAAAGGTTGTAAATCCCAATGAAATAGTAAATAAATAATAGACTAATACCTAGTGATTGCTTAAAAAGTATGAAATGTTTGTTTAATTTGAGTTTTAAAGTGAATTGAGGTTTGTGAAAAGATGGATAAAAGGTTAGCAATTTATATATTTTTAAAAAGTGATATTTAATAATTTTAAAAATTAAATTTTACTATTTGTAATTTATATTTTAAATTTTTTAAGCTACGGTTTCTTAGCTATATATCATTTTTCTAGTGTTTATTTTTCAGGATAAATGTGGTGTTTTTTATTTATTCAAGCAAGACATTTGCTAAATTTGAGATTATAAATTCATTGTGCGACAAAAATACAAGTGAATGACATTTCTAACGTGTATTCATTTACATGTAGTTTAAATTTTTATTGAATAAGCGTATATTGTGAAGAGTTAGGCTATATATATATATATATTTTTTTTTTTTTTTTTTTTTGAAAAAATTATTCAAGGGTAGAAAATTTTATCAAATAATGATCCCTCCCCTTGTATTCAAACAATATATATTTACAAAAAAATTATATAAATGTGCAAGATAAAAATAAATTAAATTAAAAAAATTTTATTTTTTATCTTAAAAAAAAATTATGAATATAAAAATTACTCATATACATTAAATATCTATATAAATGAGAATAAAAATGAATTTACAATATTTATTAAATATAAATACAAAAATATATATAATATAAAAATATTTTATTCATTTCATATCTTACCTATTGATATATGTATTAAAAGATTAAATGACTCTTAATTTATCATTTTTGAATGGTGATAACGTGGAGTGTGGGACTCACATGTGTAAAAAACAGTGCCCCACTTCCGCACGTGTGGGGTGTCGAAGACAGAATCAACATCATCAATCAAACCGATCGCAGTCTATGTTAATTTTTTTTGTTTAATGTGCACGTGCACCGCAATCCCCTTGAGTTGTAAATTGTAACGGCTCTGCCTCTCTTTTCTTTTCTGTTTTTCCCCTCTCGCATCTTTTTTGGCATTATTTTTTGTTTATTTTAATCAATTCCTTTTCAATTATTTATGCTTTATACCATAGTTTTTATTGTTTATTATTCAGCAAAAAAAAAAAAATTTCTGTATGAAATTTGACTCCCCTTCCACCTCCATCTAGCTGTTGATTTGTTTAGTTTTATTTTTGTAATATTCTATAAACCAATTATGAAAGAAAAAATTTTAAAAAAGCAAACCATATTCTTATATAAGTTAATTTATCATAAATCATGTGAAATTTTTAAAATTTATCAATGAAATTAAAATTTGTTTGTTATATTAATTTTTTTAAAATATTTTTAATTTATCTTGCGAGAACATATAGCATCTTCCTTTATGAATGAGATAAATTATATATATATGTGTATATTTGTTTATAATAGGAAGATTTTAGCGGATGGGATATAGATAAAAGCAATTTGGGTTTAAACAATAATAGCATTTTGCCGAATGATGTAGGTATAACAATTTTCGTGCAAAGGGTATTTTAGAAAAAAATATATAACAATTAACAAGTAATTAACAACTCATCTTGTTTAATTTTTAATTAGCTTATAATTAAATTTTCTTTAAGTTGAAAATGAAAGGTGTAAAAAAAAAAGACGCGAAAAGTATAAGAAAAAAATTATTTGAAAAATGGCAATTTTTAATTCATCGTTTTTTATGCTATAAATTCAACTTTTTGAGTAAAAAAATTCTTTCTATCTCATTTTTTTATGTTTTTTTGGGATATTTTAAAATTATATTTTTTTAACATTTAAAATTTTTATATTTTTAATATTTTTAAATTTTTTTAAAATTTTTTTTTACTTTTGACATTAAAATCCATAAAATTTTAATTTTATAAAAAAATTTAAAATTTAATATTAAATATATTAAAATTAAATTTTTTTTAACTTCATAAAAATTAGTATATGATAAATATATTAAGACAAAGACAATATGTACATTTATTTCTTGTAATCAAATAAACATATAATATAGTATAATAAAACAGCCAAAATGTTTGACAAAATTTTACTACCAAGTACTTACTAGTATAAAATATTAGTTTGTTTATAGTATTTTGTTGCTCAGAATTTAAACCATCATTTCACATTCTTCTTTGTACCTTTAGGGTGACGGGCGTGCACTTTAAAGATTCCATTACGCTCATAGGTGGTAGCAATTAATTGGTAGAAATTCAATAAAATTAATCGTTTCATTTTTTTTTCTTTATTGATGCAGAGATCAGTTCTTGTCAGTGACAGCCGATATACTTATGGGTTTATTTTTATTTTGGTTTTCTTTTAATTGATGAGAAGCTTCTTGGATGGTGAAATCTTTGGTTAAAATATACTAATACTAATAGTAATGCCACTATCAAACTTGAACAAACAAAAGCAAAAAGTGCATTGTCAATAAATTTGTTTAAATATTGAATTATTCGTTTTAATTTAAATTTTTATTTAAATTTAAAAAAAATTTAATAAAAATAAAAAATTTATTGATATAATTTTTAAATTTATTTAAATTTTAAATTAGATATTGAATATAAATTTTAAAATTCAAGCTTGAGTCGTCCCAATTTGAATTCACATATATATATAAATTTTTTATTTATATTTAAATTAATTCTTATATATATATTAAAAATACATTGTATTTTATTTTATTAAACTTAATTTTAATTTTAAATATTTTTAATTTTTACATATATAAAAATAAAAATTATATAAAATTAAAATTAAGTTTTATAAAATAAAATAATGCTTATTTTTAATTTATATATATATATATGAATTAAATATAATCTAATTAAAATTAATTTAATCATATTTGTTAGTTTTTATTATATAAAATTAAGTTTAATTGGTGGATTTAAGATTGACTTTTTTAATTTAGATCGGGCTTGAAAAATTTTTAAAAACTAAAATTTCAGACTAATTTAAGTCTAGACTAACATATAAACTATTAATGTCAAATATAAATTTAGCCAGAATCCAACCAAACTCGACTCATGAATACTTCTAATTACCAAATACCACCATTTATGCCACACATTACTTTGATTGCTCTATTTCTTTCTTTTTGTGCTTTCAAATAGAGAAAGGTGGTTGCTCTTTATCAAACCATTTAGTTGAATTCTTTTGTTTTTCTTTTTACATTATTGCTCAATATAAGTAAATGTGAAAGTAGGTAAATATACATATCCTCACAGATATAAATATATATTTACATATACTATTAGAAAAATAATTTTCATCTCATCACTTTTATTTAAAATTTTTATATTTTTCTAACATAACATATAATTATTAATTAAAAAATTATTAGTGATTATAATATCTCATTTTATGAATTAATCAACTTACCCTTGAATTGGTAAGCTCTATATTTGAAATTAATCCAACAATTATGAGAGTATGTCATCTAGAATTTGTTATACTACAATTTTATAATTATTCAATTACAATAAAAAATTATGTAGGATCCATTACTTATAAGTATGAGTTCCACATAAAATTTTGTTGAACTTCACATAATTTTGAATTGTAATTGGTTAATAGTAGTAAAATGAATTGTAGGTGAAATGTTCCTACAATAATGTCATATCAGAAATTACGAAAAGTTGAGACAAAATTGATGAAACAAGCATCATAACTCTAATTAGGGGTAAAAATTTTGAGAAAATAAAAAGTCAATTTGAAACAATAGTATTCATTTTGGTTTGGATAAATTTTTTTAATCAATTCAGTTTAAGTTTAGATATTAAATATATATATTAAATTTGAATCAAATTTTAAATCAAAAATAAAAAATAAAAAATGAACCGAATTGAATTATATATTTTTATTAGTTTATATATTTTTAAATTTTATAAAATAAAATAATTATTTTATACCAAATCTATTTAAATATATTGGAAATTATATTAAAATAGTATATAAAAAATTAAATTTAAAAAATTGATGAATCAAACCGAATCGGTAGAATTTGATCATATCAAATCGTATGAAAATTTGAATAAGATACAAATCGATTCAAATTTTAAAAATTAATAATTTTATGTATTATTTAAAAAAATTAAAATAAATTTAATTTAATTCAAACTGTTATCACCTTTAATTCTAATATTACTAAGAAAACCTCCTTGCTCAATTGAAAATTTTGTTTGCCTGGATAATAAGTTATTTCAAATTCAACTCTAATCTTTACGAGGTGTAACATCTATTAAATTTTCACCTTGTCTTAAAAAGGATTATGTAAATCTTATTTACCTCAAAATTTTATCATTTTATGAAAAAAAAAAAAAAGCATATATGAGTATAACTTTTCATTTGTATCATTATAATTTTGTATGATAAAAATACATTTCTAAAACTAATTATTAGATCAACTATTTCATAGAATAAATTCTATATTTGGTATTTATATAAAAAATAAAGATTTCTATATGTTATAATTATAAATCATTTTTAATATAAAAAATAAAAATTCACTTACATTATTATAAATCTTATACTCTTTTTTAACATTCGAATCTAAGTACCTAAAAATATTTTTAATTTAAATCATTTTAATTCAATGATAAAAAAAATGTAAAATTTTCATTGATGGAAGTAATTACTCCTTAAAAAAAGATTTTAATAACACCGTACAAAATCAAAGAACAAGATTTGGATGGAGATGCTTTGAACTTGTTAGTAATTAACTTAATAAATATATTATAAAGTTTAAACAAGAAAAGTTGATAAGGGTACGGATGAATGTATGGAACATGGGCCGCACATTGGGAGATGCACGCGGCATTGAATGTGTACGCCACACACATACATCCACGGGGCATCTCTTTAACTCCACAATTTTTATTTTTTTTAATAATTGATTTGTGTAACAAATTTTATTTTAATATCTGAATTTAAAAGTGTAATATTCTATCATAATATATAATTAATGATAACAATTCTCTAAGAGTCTTTATGAGATGCTTATATTGAGCGTCAGTTGAATTTAATCACGATTTTAATATTATACATGTTTGTTTAAATTTATCTCGATTTAAAAAATTGAGTTACAAATTTTACTTAAATTTGTTTAGATTTATCTAAATTTTTTTTTAAGAATAAAAGACTTAGTTAATTTTTATTTAATTTTTTAATTAAGTCTTAAAACATAAATAATTTAACATAATTTTTAACAATTTATAATGTAATATCTTATGTATTTATTGTTTATATGATACACGTATAAAATATATAAATATAATAATATATATTACATATAATTAAAAAAATGTGTTAATTTATAAATATCATTTAACGAGGGTCAATTGGAACACTTAAACACTTTTCTTAATTTATTTAACTTTCATGAAAGTGAGAGTTAATTTATACAAATGCATCCAAAGAAAACAAAAAAGTATAATCGTTTAATATGTTAATATATGCATAAAAGTAGAGGTGCGAGTGACTTTAATTAATTAAGTTGATCATGGTCGCTCTAATTAATAAGTAATAATTTTACATTAGTTAAAGACATAATGACATTGTAATTAATCCTACTTGAGATCATGTGGTTACATGTTCAAAGTGATTTTAAAAAAAAAAAGAAGGAGAAACGCATAAAGACACTTCAAAGTTGTGTCTATCATTCGATCTTCTTGATCTCATTGTCTTCGAATGTGGCAAAGTACATACATCTTTGAATGTGGTAGTTTATAAACTTTCCGACATCCGAACATAGTTCAGTGTTAAATGTCCCCAAATTTAAAACATGATGACTCGCAAAGTTGGCAAACAAAAATAAAATGGAATTAAATAATAATAATAATAATAAAAAGAAAAGAAATGATCAAGCATGTAACATTCTCTTAATTTTATTTATGGAGTTAAAAAATTTCACGCAAATATTGAACTCAATTTATTGCTTGTTAAAGAGAAAGCCTTGATTCTATCTACCAGTTAAATTAACTCATCTATTGATTAGTTCAACAAATTTTTTTTTAATAAACTTAATATTAGGTTTAATGATAGGCGCATATATTTTTTTTATTCAAATAACAAATTTGAATTTTATTTTTGAAAATTTAAAATGTAAATTAATAATCATGTTTGGAATTAAAGTTTTGACATTTGACAATGAAACCCAATGGAATGTTCATGAAGGTTTAATCGTAAAAGTTTCAAGAAAAATCTTGCCCACTCGAGTTTATAAGAAGTTATTAATTTTTTTTTTCTAAAATGTAAATAGGACAAGGAAAAAAGAATTAAAATAAAAAGTCTCTTTGGAACCCCAAAAGGCCTATTTTCTTTGGATCATTTGCTATTTTTAAGTACTACAAATTTCAAAGCCGTAAGAAAATTTACAAATAGATGAGTCATGTGATGTTAAAAAAAAAAAAAAGTAAGGAGAGTATAGAGTTGCAAATATGTTACTACTTTAGCTTGATTCTTCTTTTTATATTTTATGGTAATGTTTGGTATAGGGTGATTATTTTAAAAATTATGGTGATCTATATATGATAATTAGATCACTATATTTAATAAGTACTAATCATGTGAAGGTAATCTCGAATCATAGGTAATCTCGAATCATCAGGAGTTATCATATTATTCCTTGGAGCGTGATCTAATTCTCGTATAAAAAGATAAAAAAACTTTTATTATTGAAGTAAAGTGATATATAAAATTAATAATATTTAATATTATTCATTTAATATGTGAATTAAAAATTTACTCTCTTAAAATTATAATTATTTTATATTATAATTTTTATATTTTAAAACTAATATTCATTGTAATAAATTCAAAATTATATATATTTTATTTTTAATATTTATTTATAATTTATTTTTATTTTTCTATTATTATGAATTTGTTAGATTTATTTTTTAATTAAAATATTTTTTTACATAATTTCTATATTATAAAAATTAATTTACCCATCAATAAATATATTTATTAATTTAACAATTTAATTATATTTAATTATAAAATAAATAAAATATTATTAATATTTTACAAATTATTATCTTTAAACAATATTAAAATTATTAATTCGTGTAACTATTATAATATATATAATTATTTTTATATTTTTAAATAAAATAGTATTTAATTTTTAGTAATATTAAATACAATAATTTTTAATTTTTAAAAATTAATGATTTTTAACTAATTAAAATGATTTTAAATCATGAATGATAAGATTATATTGATAATAAAATTAATTCAATAATTATATTACCATAATAATATTATAAAAATTATACTAAACAAAACCTAAGCGATGGTGCTGTTAGTGTTGAAGTGTTAATCAAAGTAGCTGTTGATATGGTTGTTAATGGCAATCATAGTCGTTGACAGGCATTGAGATCGTTGATTTAACGACCATCATACAACAAGGTTTTGTTTTGTTTTATATATATAGTTTTTGGATTACTACTTTTGAGATTAGTTGAACCCCTCCTACATTATTGTCTAAAGGTGATTAATTTTTTAATAATCCCCATAAAATCAATAAAAAACATGCCTTCTTGTCCTCAGAGATAAGTCTTTCCTTTTTCAAGGGTTAAGTGGCCAACAAGTACACATGACTTAAAAAAGCCATTTTGCCCAATGGTGGTGGGATAATGGCTGCCAATCAGGTCGATGCCATGCACAAACCCCTGTCCATACGTCCACCTTCGTTCTCCAGTTTCTGCTTAATTATTAGATTTGCTATTTCAATTTTCATGTTCCCTTTTTGTTATGTAGTAGTATATGGTGATTGATTTTAGAATTTGTTTTTATTATAGCCCACCCTTTTAAAATAATTTTTTCTTTGACAGTGCTAGTATATATAGTTTATTTAAGTGATAGAGTTTAAGTTTCACATTTTTCCAGACAAATGTCAAATCACTTTTTTGAAGTATATGTTGTTTGATCAAAGAAAAAAAAATTATATGGAAATGACTATATATATACTTCACGATATTGTAGGAAAACAGTAATATTCCAAGTAACGTTAATGCATGCTAAAATCGTAGTAGTAGTAGTAATTAATGCAAAAAAGTAATTATTACAGTTGTTTTGGAGAGGGGTTTAGGCTAATAGCTATGATAGAGAGAAGAGAAGGCGATGAAAGATGTCAAGTTGGGGGATGCCATTATTATTAGGAGTTTGGGTGTGGGACCAAAGGTGCACAATGGGTGCCTAGACCTTGCTAGCTATGTGTGACAGGAGAAAGTGATTTGAAAGTCGATTAATGATTATATATAAGATTAGTTAATGATGAAATATACTGTATTGCTCGACAGGCCCTGACCTGCTTAGCTTAAACTAATCAAATTCTCACTGTCCTTCCTCTGGCCTATTCGCTTCCTTCCCTTTTCTCATCAAGTGTCACTATCTTTTGTTTCATTCATTTTTGGAATATATGCTTGTTTTCTTTGCATATCCTTCTTATTTTGTTCCTTTTTGCACTCTGATTATCTGTACTTGACCAGGTATTATGATGTAAATATGTAATCCACCATTTTATGTCTAATAGTTACAATACGTTTTTTCCTTTATCACCTTGGTTATTCATATATATACATATATATAATCATGGGCTTTTGATTTTGCCAGCGAAGATTGAACAACTATATTTGTTTTTTTTTTGTTGTTTTTGGCAAAAGAACGTCATTCGTATCAGTTATCAGTTTGTGTTAATAACAATCCTCATGATCTGCTTTTATTTGATGGTAACTTAAATATTTTGCAAGTATAAAAGGCTATTACATGAAATCTCTAGGAATTAAAATTTGCACTTGTAAAAATATCTAGATGGTTATAAATAGGCTCAATAGAAAAGTATACGCAGCATGATGATTTTAACCTTCGGATTTCTTCTAATCATAGAAAAAAAGCTAAGTCCACTTCAGGTGGATTATATAGCATAGGAAGAGGGACCACTATTTCAACTCTATGGATTGTAATCATATCTGGAGTAGCACTAGGGCGTGCAGCGGCCTCTTATAAAATCTTTCAACTCACCAAAATGAGAGAATTTCATACTAAGAATTTCTTTTTGTTTTTTGGGTAGATGAAAGGAGAGTGTCAAACTGTTTAATCTCCATTAATCAATTTGACAATTTGTTATATATATATATATATCATCAACTAGCTCTGACTGAACCTCCCTCTTACTGGGTATTTAATTAATAATGAGCCACACATGCTGCAAATTTCAGACCTGAAATAATGAAATGATCATATATAATTAAAATTAAAAAAAGTGAACTCCACATGTTAGAAGGGTTCTGCCAATACTGAATGGTTCTCTTTTGTCCTATTGTTTTCCCCCTTTTCAAATTCCTTCTTTCTTTCTTTTTCTTCCTAAGATTTGTGCAAGAAATATAAATTACAGTGCTTTCACAATTTTATGTAATTGTGTTAATGTGAATATGGATAATTCAATCGATCCAAGCCAACATGACCATTTTCTTTACAGATCATAAAACTAAAAAAATTAGAACCCTACAATCTTTATATCCCAAGACAAGTTTAGATAAGGGTTCAGGACCTCTAGATATCTGTGTGAGAGACATTCAGGGATTGCTGAAATTGAGTTTGTTCTCCATCACATTAATATTCACAGCAACAGCATATAGGAGTTTATTTTATGTTGTAGACTCAGAGGATAAGCCTCCATAAGGTCCCTAAAAACTAAAAAGTTTTAGTAAAAAGAATCTTATCCCCATGAATTATGAACGAAAAGAAAAATAGAAGACTCTTGAAAATCGAAACCAGAAGTATTTTTATATTGTAGTATTGTTTGTATTTGAGATATAGGTAATTAGTTATACTGCTTGCATAATATATATTAATTTATTGTAGTTTTGTCGAGTAATTAGCTTAATTGAAGAAATTCAAGGGAAGAGAAGATGAAGATGTAGATAGAATAATACACGCCATGAATAAGTAACAAGTTTGGTGATGGATGGAACGTTTATCTTCAAAATTGTTCAATTTAATTGCATATATATGACCCATTGCCAGCTCTAGCTTTATATACACGACAATTTGTTAATATATCTCTCAGTTAAACTTAAAACAACGAACATCTAAAAGGACGAAAAGTCAAGAATAATAGAAAATAAAACAAATAACTTGACAAATTGATGTCTATATGGTAACTAATTCCCATTTTATAACTACAAGGACTCGGAAATATATGGCAAGCTATTTGAAGCTGTTGCAATAATTGAATATATGTAACAATGTGCAATATTTAGCTAGGTACCCTGGAACTAATAAATATTCAATTTCATTCTTAATTTGATCTGAAAGAAACAGTAGTTGCAGTTATGACACATATATAAGAACCAAGAAAAGCACAAAATAAGAAGTAATAAATCTAATCATCAAGCAAAATATATAGAAATGGCTTTGATTGTATGCTTGTTCTTTTGTCGTATAAGGATACGAAATGGAATCTCATTTGAGAGTATAAAAAATTTAGAACGAAGGGTGCAAGAGGGGTTTTTAAAGGAAAAAAATAATGAAATATGTAGCCCAATAAGGGGACCGAATGTAATTAAGAATTGATTATTAAATGATCCACCTCCCTCTTTCTCTGGTGTTTATAAGCCCCTTTTGGCGATAATGCTCAGCCCAAACCTCTCCTCTCTCTAAGAACAAAAAGAAAAAAACCACTTAAAATACCCAAAAAAAAAGAAGATCAATATGACAGGTTCTGGTTCCCCTTGTGGTGCCTGTAAGTTCTTGAGAAGAAAATGTGTTAGAGGCTGTGTTTTTGCACCTTATTTCTCCCATGAACAAGGTGCAACCCATTTTGCAGCCATCCACAAGGTTTTTGGTGCAAGCAATGTCTCAAAGTTGCTTGCTCACCTCCCTGTCAGTGACCGCTGTGAAGCTGCGGTTACAATCTCATATGAAGCACAAGCTAGGCTTCAGGACCCCATTTATGGCTGTGTTTCTCATATCTTTGCTCTCCAACAGCAGGTTTTGCGACCGTCCTTTGACCTTGTTTGATGTAAATTGATGATTTGAAACCCTAATTTGAGTTTTAAATGGAGATCTAATTATTCAATCTACCATTGCTTTCTTGTGTTTCAAAATTCTACAGGTTGTCAATCTACAGGCACAACTTGCTTCTCTTAAGGAACAAGCAGCTCAGAGCATTCTTAATGGCTCTGTTACTGCAAACCCTAATGACAAATACTATGGAAAGCTTCCTTCTCAGCTCCAAGAAGTTCAAAGTTGGTTTCACCCAGATAATTCAAGCATGGCAGCAAATTTTAACCAAAAACTCTTAAATCATCCCAGCACTTCAAACTGTGAGAATGGATTTTTGGATCCAAACTCTTTAGGGAATTTTGAGAATTCATTCATCTCATCAGGAGAAGATCATGTCTCATTTACTACTTTTGGGGAGACTCCTCATTCTTTGTCTTCCTTCGACATGGAAACAAACAACAGACAATGGACATTCCAGGATGTTGATGACCTTCAATCAATGGCCTTTGGCTATGCTCAACTTTCATGATGAAGGGGATCAATGGTCTTCAGCACAAAAGATTTATATAAAACTGGTGAAGACATCATCGACCTTCCAGTTTTGAATTGAATGCTGCATATTTTGAAACATATATGCACTTTTTGTTGCTATAAATAAACGCTAGGAACCCTAGAAAATTAATGTTCATACAATGGAAAACCCTAAATCCACCCTACTCTTGCTTTCTATAATCTAGTGTAACCTTGGAATATTGATAGAATAATAGTGTATTTCCTCTCTCTGAAAAACTGGAGAAATTGATCTGGTTTCGGTTGAGCAAATTTACTTTGTCTATGGACCAATTAAGGACCTCAAATTTTTTACCTAATAAAATTACTGTTACCTAAGTTCCTTTTCTACGCACTTTCCCTTTATGAGCCTCTTCATACAGCTGGTTCAAAATAATTTTACCAAATGCTCTAAGTAATGGATTCGATTCAAGATTACAGCATTGGTCTAAGTAATTCATAAATCCTACTCAGTAAAATGTTTATGATTTAGCTGAAGATTAATTATTTACTTTGTTTATTTGCAAGAAAATGACTGATGATGAGTTGGTTGAAGCTAAACTTAATGGTGCAACTGGCTTGTTTACGCATGAAACATTGAACTTTTTCAGCTTGACTCTAGTATGTAATCCAACTGCTTTGGCTTCTATCAAGGAAACACTCCTTTTTTGTTTTCAAGAATATATAGTATATAGCTCCAGAAACAACCAATTTTATCAAAGATTTAAAGATCTCTGAAATTATTAATTATGTATTGTGTGCGGAGAATAAACATAAGGAAATATGTACCAACCTCATTTTCATTAGAATACAACATGATTATGATCCCAAGATCAGAAACTTAGATTATTCGTGGAACCAAACTTGTCATTCTTGATTCACCCCCCAGTTTTGTTATACTCGATGTTGTTTACTACATATCACAATGTTTTTTGTGAGGATTTGCAATATTAATATTGTTGGCATACACATTTTTCAGTGCAAAGCAGATTTTTTTTGACTTGTCATATGGAATAAATTATGCAATGATCAGTGCAATTTATTATTCGATTGTTCTTCCTTAATTTCTACCATTATATATAGCATCATGATCAAGGAAGAAGGTAGAACTGTGAAAAATCTCTGACTGAACTTATTACTTCATGGATATATTACTTTAACTTGCAGGTTTGCCATATTGATTTATGTGGTGAGTAGTGTTCCTTATTCGGGAGATTAACTGCAACGAGTTACTAGTAATTTGATTTGAAGCAGAAAGAAGTGCATGTGTGTGAGTTGAAGGGTTTGATGACATATATATTAAGACAAATTCTGGTTGTCAAATCTGCCTAAATGAGCTGTAAAGTCCTAATTTTGCATTATTACATATCAAGGAAATCATTTGGACAAAATCATCGGAGATATCAGTGCTCAGTGCAAGTCTGATTTTCAATAAATTTTGGATTATGATGAATTAGTAGTATTTCAATGCTATTGAATTACTGCAATTAAATCTTGAATTGGAAGTAGACCTCACCAGTTCTTTTCTTTGCTCAATAAACATTTAACATCATAATTATTGGCAGATCATATCATATACCCTCTTGTTTTAATATTGTCTTTTTTTTTTTTTGGTTGGTCAAAATAAAAGGATATACCCCTTAATTGGAAAGCAGACCTGAGGCCTAGATCATATTTAATTTTGTATAGATTTTTATTGATAAAAATCAGTGTTCATCAACATCTTGACGTCTTTTACATATAAAGATGGGATGTTGAGATCTATTTTTCTTTTTTAATGATTTAGACATGATCAAATTGAGGAGAAAAAAAAAAGAAATTACAGATAATAAAATTCAAATATCAAACGTGTTGAATAATAAATGTCACATCTTAAAGATAATTATATAAATCAATAAAATAAAATTAAAAATTTATATATATGATGTTGAACGAAATATTGTAGCGACTTAGGCTGAATAATTGCTTTAATATAAGCTTATATAGGCTATAAGATTCAAGAATCTCTATGCTTGCCATATGTTTTTATCGAAATATACAAAGAAGTAATGAAAAATGAAGGAGCTAGCATTGTTTTGCCATTTCTTGAATTTTCCTCCTTTATTTTTTTTTTTTTTTTGAGTTGTCTAAAACCGCAGAGAAAAAATAGATAACATTAGTTAGAAATTGTTACTAGAATTTATTAATACCATGGCCTTTTATTCAAGTAGTTAATTTCTTGATGGCGTGTAAAACACACAACTACTCTCCCAAATACTTATGCACATTTCATCCACAAGAATTACGACTTTTGGGCTGTATTCCCTCTTGGTTCTCCCAAAAAAGGCCCAACCAAATGGCCGAAGTATGGCCCATTTTGCGATCAGCTAATGACAAAATGTTTAACATCTTCTCTATATTAGTGCTTTTTTTTTCTTTGATTAATTTCAAGCTATAAATTCATTAATAAATCAAAGAATAATTTTTTTTTTTGTTCTGTGACTATATGAGGATTAGAGGGATGGGTGGGAATGAATTTTAAAACAGCTCTACACCTTCTAAAGAATAATGGGTGTTTCATCTCTTGCCAAACAACAAATTTTTTATCACAACATAATGTACGGTTATCTTGTCTTAGTTAAATTGTCAAGATTAATATTTTTAATAAAAAAATTTCTAACTTTGATTATTATCATTCTAAATATTTTAAATAATTAATTTTTATAAATATATATTTAAAAAATACTTCATTAAAAAATTTTAGGACATTTTTTTAAAATTTCTATCAATAATAAATATAAAGTATCCAAATTAAACAATTTTGATCAACAAAAAGTCAAAATATGATAAGTTTATGGGAACAAATGAACTGCCTAAAATGAAAATTATAGTTTATTTTATTTATTATAAAAATAAGCAGCCTGTAAGGACGAAATTGTCCATCTGGCGTGATCTGATCTATTAGTGGACCCCATAATCGACGGTTCGGATTACACACACCTGCGTTGCAAAATCAATAGTCAAAAGTTGTATTTTAAAAATAATTAAAAAATAAAAACCACCAAGAAGACGTGTAAAATTGTTAGCCATTCATGATTTCCTTGTGTTTAGTCTCCAAACCGTTTCTTTCATTTATCCTTTTGTTTGCTTTCGTTTTATTTCTAATTTTTCAATTCCCAAATAAGACAATAATTCGTGTTTATTAGTTTGTAGTTTAAACCAACACGTCATCAACAATTCATGTCATGTGCCTAATAAATATTAAATATTCAAATTATAGAGCGTCTAAAAATGAGAATAATTTTTTTTATTTGAACGTTTAATTAAATGATTAATATAAAATTTGAGTCCATAAAAATAAAATATTTTATTTATAAGATTTAAATTTGATTTTTACTATTAATCATTTTTTGTGAGCGATTTATAATATAATTTAAATTCCTGTTAAGACTTGTCATATACTTTGATCTTGAAATTAAATATTTTCCTTCACTTAAATTTTTATAACAAAAATTAGTATAATTAATTATTAACATTCATCATATACTATACATTAATTCCATTAATTAATACTTTATCCCACCTTAATAATTAAAGTAAAGAATTAACCCCAATAATCAACATACTTTTCGCTGATCTTTTGACAAAGATTGGAATTGGAAGTGTCTGTCACGGTTCTAACTTATAACATAAATATATTTTATGACAATGGGTCTTGTCCTTTAAGAATAAGACACTATCAAAGAGACAGACCATACTCTCTTTTTATCTTTTGAAATCTTTTAGGAGTATACTTTATAATGTAACAATTTAAACTGTTTTCTACTAAAGTTTGATTTCAGTTCTTTTCTATTTCACTGACCTCACATTCAACCAATGATCACTCACTCCAATTTAATTAATCCTCTTTGGAATAATTACTTTTTCAGGTTCAAGTAATGGAGTCCAACAAATGTATTCTACAGCTTAATATTCCAATTTTTTTTTATTCTGCTTTTTTGTTTGCAATTTGAAATATATGGACAAAGTACGAAAGTGATTACTGTCGCTTTACTGGGTTTTTTTTTTTTTTTCTTTATTAATTGATTACTGATAAAGATTTTCCTGATATAAAGGGTGATGGGCTGGAAGAACTTGACATTAGATTAATCCTAACTTGTAGCTTGACTGAAGTTATTTATTCTCTTACATGTTTTTATGGTTTGTCTTAAGGTTTTATGTTGGTCCATTAATACTCTGGCAATTATGGCTCCGACGGTGGCAGCTGCCAACCAGGATATCACCCCTTGCTGCTGCTATCAGATTAACCCGTATAAATTATAATCAACAGTCCGTACAGGAAGATTATAAAAAATTTTAGTATCGCAAATATCTCTATGCCAACTTAGCTTACATGTTTTGTTTTGCAAATTAAGATAGTTACACTTTTAGTCCTAAATGTTTACCTATTTTTCGTTTTCAAACCTAAATGTTTCAAAATTGCTATTTCAACCACAAACGCAATATGCTACGTAGTTACCGTTATTTCTTTGTGTACATTCCGTTAGCAAATATATTTGATAATTAATGTTAAGACTGATATTATAACCATGTGATAAGGTTTAGGACTGAAAGCAAAAAAACACATCAATTAATAAGAAGAATCTGGAATGCCTAAAATGTTGGACAACCATAGATCAGTACTGGGTTGGAGCTTAACTTTTGTTCTAGTTGATCTGATATTGGAGATCGGTTAATAATAAGAATATCTAGAAGCAAATTAAGCTTGATTAATTATCAAAGAGAATGATAGTCTCGTTACTTGAACGTCAAGCTAAAAACGCTATAAGAACTTCTATCTTTTTTTTTTTTTTCATAATTTAATTTATATTCTATCGTTAAACTTTAAAAACTGAATTTATGATTCTATCATGTTTTAATCATGTCTAATAAATATATATACATTTTTTTATGTATGACCATTAATGGAGTTTGATTATGCTCTATACATGCTTATGAGACAAACAACACTTCAAAAATATAGTTGGAGAAGTTTTATTTGTTTCAATGATATATGGAACTTAAATAAATAGTACTAATTTTAATTATAACATCTTTAAATAAAAATAATAATAGATATAACAATTTATATTATGATATAATAATATAATATGAAAAATAATATAAAAATTAACACGAAAATGTTAACTTAAAATTTTTTAAAAATTTTATATGAATTTGATTAAAAAAAAAGTGCCTGAATTGGTTAGCAAAATGTGGGCAAAGCCTCTTAGCTCATAATGTAGCCTTTGTGCATTCAATAAAGGGAACATTTTGTCTATAAATATGAATACAGGGCCATAGGTTATTGGTTTTAAAATGAGCAAGAACTAATTATGTTAGGTAAACCTACTCATTAGAACATAAACCCTAGGCAAAGTGGGTCCCAAGGATACTTCCCCAAGGGTGTGCTTGCCTCTAATCACCATCATTGCACTCACAGGCTCTTCCCAGATATCCCTATTTGTTGACATGAAATTAGATTTTTCTTAGCAAAGCCATAATTCTATGCATCCCAGGTGATCTGCTTTTGGACTAAACAGATGCTGGAAAGGAATCCTTGGTCACCTTTAAACGATGTAGACTCATGTAAAGATAATCAATCTTAGATAAAGAATCAAGATGGTTGATTTATAACATTACAGCTCAAGTAATTAAGTTGAAAAACAAATTAATTAGAGTACTTTATATGGCGGTGCCTGTATAAATTTCTTCACTCATTTGTTGCATAAATTCGAAGATTTATCCAAACAAGTGAGATTACTTTTATTCAGAAAAGCAAAACATAGTTAACCAATGCTTTAGTAGAGCTATTTACATGTTTATTAAACTAAGATATTCTGACAATAGTTGGAGGCAATCATCTTGGTTACGGAAGAAATATATATTGACCCTGCTGCATAGTGTGATTCCATTCCAGGCTGATGATAATATATTATTATATATAAAAATAATGTCATCTAGAAAACCCGGGCCAAACAAATAACAATTGCTTTCGTAATTTAATATCCGATCGTAGGAAAGGACACCATAGGGTTCAAATTTGTATGTACATGCCATGTGTAATCTATCATTGGCGTTGATAGGTAGGAAATGAAAACAAATCTGGATAACCCGACTTTCAATGCCTTTATCAGATTGTCAAATGAAGTTGCTCTATTATTGTGGCTCAGTAAACAGTAATCTATCAAAAGAAAAAGTAAACCAACCCCCAGTAAAGTATTAGTTTCCAGGACAGATATATCTATCAGAACAGACAAGAATTAACCACCCCCAGTAACTTATTGCAGCTACAGTATGAAGAGTTGAAGACAGAGCTGAATTCCAAGTAGTAATAAAAATTTTTGATTAAAGAAAGGGGAAAATGCCAACATTAGGCTGATCAAAAAGTTATAGTACCAAGATTTCTTGAGTATATACATCATTCTTTGGAAAAAGATCATCAGCATCAGAACAGAAGCAGGATCATACTCCATAGAGAAAAAACAAAAGGATGATTCAGTTCAGTTCCTCATCATTCTAAGGGCAAGTGCTTGAAGCTCACCCAAATCACAATTATATGGTCTCTTCTTAGGATAACCCTGGAAAGAACACTCCTCTCTTCTTTGTATTTCTTGCATATTCATGCTATCAGCACTGTTGAGTTCAACCGACTCAAGTGAGCTTTGTGGGGAAAATGGATTCATGTAGCTTGGATAAGTTGGAATGGAAGGAACACCACAAAGGTTATTTCCTTGCCACTGACTGTCTATGTTATGTAAATTCATAGCATTTTGAGCTAGTTGAGCTTTGACTTGCATTAATTGAGCTTGCAGGCATGCCACCTATGAAATCAAGAAAAGAGAATACGTAAGAAGATTAGAAAATGGTCGCATACTAATAGCTGCATGTTTGATACTCTGTTAAAGTTAAAGCCAATCATAAACAAAAAGAAATTCTGTTGGTAAAAACCCTTGAATACAAAATCTGAAGTATAGATTTTTTCAGCAACTGTATCATTGCAACAACTCATCAGTCATGAAAGAAGCTGGTGAATATAAGAAGTTTGATCTTTCCAAAATGATTCTCGGCCGATAAATAAAAACTTTCCTCAGAAATGTGCAAATTAGAGCATGGGGGAATATTTGTTCTAATTCTATATGTAAGCTTCCTTCAAAAGAAAAAAAAAAATCTAATTACCTGTTGTTGCAAGGCGAAAATATGAGCAACACAACCATAGACAGGATCTCTAATCCTTGCTTGAGCCTCATAAGCAATGGTAAAAACCGCCTCACAACGGTCATGAGCTGGGATATGCAACAATAATTTGGACACGTTGCTAGCACCAAAAACTTTATGAATAGCTGCAAACCTTGCAGGGCCTTGTTCTGAACAAAAGTAAGGTGCAAAAATACAGTCAGAGGCACATTTTCGTCTCAAGAACTTGCATGCACCACAAGGGGAGCCAGTTCCAGTGACAGTAGCAGTGCCAGAGCGGGATGTTGCCATGGCAGAGACTATAGAAAGAGAAGAACTTTGAGAGAAAACAGTAAAGAAAACAAAATGCAGAGAGTGGCTGGAGATCAGGAATAAGAGAAATAAAATCTTAAAAATTTTCAAAGCGCACGAGTACACTAGGAATTGGTGCTAAAAAAAATGTGGTTTGGGGATGGTTGGCTGGCTAGGTGAGAGTGGGGCTGTTGGGGGGTCCTGCAGGGGCACAACAAAAGGGGTAGTCTTATAAGAAGCGTGAATGGGAGACATTAATGGCCTTTATGTACGGTTCTGAGGGAACATTTATTAATGGTTTATGCAATATGGGGATTGTTTTTTAATAGATCAGACCCAAGTTACTCTACGATTTAGACTTTAGTTTACATTATTTGAAATATTTTTAACACAACAAGTTTGATTTTTGGTGGTGTTTTTAGGTTTTTAGTAGAAAGTTTAATCTTTTTTTCCGCCGATCGCCGCTCCTTGGAACTGCTGCTCTTTGTCGCTTTGTGGAAGCTGCTCCTACTGCCACCTGCCGGTGAAGCCTACCGACAACAACTTAAGTGAATTACGACCTTTTTTTAGTGCATTTGGTTAATGTGGTTGTTGTATTATAGAATTTTTATATTGTTTGAAGATAAATTAGGTAGCAGCATTTGTATGTTTCAAAGCTAATCACTTTAATTCAGCCAGCTAAAACTGTTACATTTTTTTTTCATGTATACCACAATGATAATGGTTGATTTTTACATTGAGGCAAGGTGAAGCAAAGGAGATACTCGGTTTTTGTTGGTGTTTGGACTTTGGAAACCTGGACATTGACTTTGTTTTATCTGGTTCATGAAACTAGTGCTGCTCTGCCTACTGAGTTTAAAATTTCTTCCTCGTGTTTTTATCACACACGAGAGACAACAAATAAACCAAAAAGGAAAGAAGCCAACCTAAAGTAGCAACAAGGCCAAGGCAAAGGTAACCTACTCTGAATTGACTGACAGAGAGAGGCCATCATTTTTTTTCCCTGAAAGTAAAACAAAGACAAAAAAAAGGCTAACAAGAAATACACGTTAACCTGCGATGGAGTCCTAACTAGAGCCCAGTGCAAAGGGAAACCGAATGATTGCTTTTTTGTTTTTGTTTTTGGAAAATCAGAACGTTTTAAGAAAGATCAAAACAGTTAAAACGTGCACTACAGGCTTTTGAGTTTACTGCATAAATCTTCTGTGGTATTCGCGGACATATGTAACAAATAAACCATAATGTTGCAGGGCATGATTCTGGACAGCAATATTTTTGGAATTTATGTGTTTGCTCATTATTGAAGCATATCTGTCGACCAGAGCCATCAAAACTTATTCACTTTTAACTTAAGATCTGATCACCAGATTCACTTCATTCTCTTTCGCATTTCCTATTAACTCTAATTGCCAAAACCCCTTTTTAACTTTGTAACTTTTATTGTCCCCCTTGGTCGGAAAGCTCGCTCTGATTCAATGTTTCTTGTCGCCAATGAACTTTTGCTCCATTTATACCAAAAATGATTTCTTTGCTTAATGAAGATCAAGTTTGAGTACAAAAAAAAAAAAAAAAAAAGAAGCTATCAATAAATCAGCATGTGATCGTATCAAATTCACTGCTAATGCTTATTAACTAATTGGTAATTTTGATGACCATTTAGAAATTGACAATCAAAATAAAGATGTAGCTTTGCTGCAAACAAGCCCTTTAGGCAGGAGTAAAATGTTCAAATAATTGTATAAGGTTTATCTCATTCTCATCCAAGTATTTACGTTATATGAAGCTCACGATCTTCGCATGTAAGTTTGTCTAACACGTCTACTTAATTCAATATGTTATTTCATTGTGAATTTTAAGCTTCTGAAAAGTTTGTACACCACAAAAACAATGTATAATAAGAGGCATACAAACTTAATGCTGGAATTCACAGATATGGTTAATACATGTTTGCATCAGCCATGAGCAAATGTGGAAATATCAATCAACCCAAAAGGCCAAATCCAAAACAGCTGGAACCAGAAGAAAAATGGCGCGGCGCATTGGCCCAAGAACAACCTTTTAGCTACCTTAAATAAACATGCAAAGAAAAATATAGACTAGACGGCAGCCAACCAAAAAAAAAAGAGAAGCACAACTGGCATAAAGGCTCGTTACTCCCTAACACAGGAAAATGGCGGTTTGCACCCAAAAACTACTATCCAATGTCATAGTTCTCTGTTCATCTTCCTCGCTAGCTAGGCCATGACACCACATCACAGCGCCCCAGGCTTCGAATTTATATGGAAAAGATCCAAATCATTGCCAGCATTTATACTTTAAGTCAAGTTACAGATGCACATGCAAACTAACAATTTCTGTATCGGTAAGTAATAAGATACATTCGGTTATAACCATAATATCTAGTCGAGGAGCTAAGTCTTATATAGCCTTTGGTTATCTCCGATAGTCAAATTTCAGCTCTTGGTATTCCTGGTAAGTGCTAGCAAACTAAAACAATGAGTGGAGAATTGAGGCTAGACTTAAACTATTAAGGTAGGGATCATGTGCTAAATGCGGCTCAAGATAAGCCTTAAGCTCTAGGCTCTTCGAATTGAAAGTGTCAGTGATTGTCATATGACCAAAGTTTTTAACTACACCATAAACATAATGCATGTCGTATTTGCTTATTTATTTTCAAATGAGTACTCCATATGATCAGCAAGGGAATAAACTGATTAGTTCATTACCGTTTAATCCTCTACCATGTCGAGAGAAAAGACACGGAATCCTAGAAGAAAAGATCAAAAGTGCAAGTGTTTCTCCATTTTTTACAAACAGCTTTTACATGGATAACAAGCACGAGTTAAAAGATCTCCAAGCTAACACCCAAAACGAGATCTTATCAAGACTCAACCTTTGTTTCAGAACATCCAAAATGGGACAAACTTCAATATTTTTGACATTTACAGATCTGACCTTCATTCAAGTACATAAAAACATCCATCACTGCCCTCATCTCTTATGATGAAACCTGACTTTCAACAAGAACTGCATCTTAACCTGTCCAAAACAAAAACAATACGCAGATGATAAGTGCAAAACCACGTTAACAACATCAACTGGGTTCAACGGTAATAGCAATGATATAATTAGGGGCAGGTGCAGTAGCAGCAGTGGTAGATGGGTAGTAATAATAATTACACATGTCCAATTAGTTTCAAATAAGGCCACTCAAGTACACAGAAGGAAATATATCAGAGGCTAATTCAAATTTCAAATGAGGCCATTTAGTCTTTCTCCCTGAACATTGCCAACAATTTCCTAGCCTCAAATCTTGTCAGGCATCTTCCAAACTTAATTCCAAGGATTAATTCCATTGTTCATTTAACTTGAACAACTTCTTTAGTAAAAAAAAAGAACCCCTCATCTCACTAAAAGGAAAGAGATAGGAAGATGGCATCTTTGGGGAATGGGGATAGACAGAATTTGGTAGAGTAATTTAGAAAATATACCTTCAGCCTTTATATTAATAATGCACAGATGGATATACGTAATGCACATTGCAATAGAACCGAAGGTCTAATTTATTTTCATACACTAATGGTGGACAACATATCAAGTGCAAACTGCCACATATAGCTAATTAGCTACAAGGGCGGCAAAAATCTTTTAACTTACTTGAGCTGCATTATAAACAATGTACTCATTATACATCAGCTCAGATGCCTTCACATTGGATGGAACTGGTTTCCCACAAGGAACAATAATGTCATCCTTCCACTTTGCAAAGTCAGACTCCCGAGGCACTTTCTTGCCAAGCCCTTTAGTAGAGTGCTTTCCTTTTGGTAGTTTTTCTATATACTGAATGAGAATAAGGAAAAGTAAGCATATAGAAATATTTAATAAATGCCAAGTTCTCCATCTAGTCATTGGCAAGAAAGGGTGGTCTAACCTTGGCCTTTGTTAGTTCATAGACTTCCCCTAAAGCAACTTCACTGAGAAGCATTAGGCCTACAGAATTTTTCCTGTCAGTATAGCAATACTGAGCACTCTTACTGACCAAATCAGCAAAGTAAATCCCCTTGCCAAACTGAAATGCCAAAGAATTAAAACAGTTAGTCTTGCATAAGAAGTGGGTATATCCTACATGCAGTGATGTACGAGTATTTATGAAAAGAGAATGTAAGAGAACCATATAGCCTGTTGCGGGAGCTTCTGGTGGAGCTATTCTTAGTCCCTGGCTAAGTATTCCTACAAAATTTGTCAACCGTGAACCTGCATGGGAGAATATCTCATAATGGTCCAATAGATCCCAAAACTGTAGCATCAGGCAAATTGCCCCAAATTATTTGCAGCAATTTGCATCGGCAGTCAATCTCTCCTACATAAATAAATAGCCACTTACCATGCCAAAGAAGCATTCTGTTATTAAGCTTTTCTCGATAAGGAGTAAAATTAACAAATTCTCCATCTCTTTCAAGTGAGAATACTTCTTCCAGTTCAAGAGTCCATTCCTGATATTAACATATAGTTGCAGTAATTATTTATTGCAAATTGAACATATTTTAGAAGGAGGGAGAAAGGAAAAACAATAAACAAGCCCATAAGCAGTGCAGTCAGAGTTTGTCACTCTCATATAATAAAGCAGACTTACAGTATGAGTAGGGGCATGAGTCGTAAGGAGATATTTCTCAATCAACTGAAAATCTTCACTATCATGAGGAAGGGGAGCAATATCACAATTGAGTTTCTTGTATTTCTCATCAAGGGAGTCATCACTGTCAACATCAAAACCTACTAATCTTGAGGCTATTTCCATTTCTTGAAGAGCTTCCAACATTTTAACCTACATTTTAAGCACAAAAGGAGGATCACAGTTTATGCCTTACACGAGAAGCTTATCTAAACTAGCAAGTTTGTTTACAGCTTTAAGAAAAGTAGCAGTTTTCCAGCAAAAGTTGAGCAAGTTGACTCCAACTCCCTGACTTCAGCATACAATGTATCAAATTGAAACAAACGTTGATATCATGCTAATACCCACACTATTACAACACAGCAACCACGAAGATAACTAGTCAATAACATTTTTTTTATAAATTTTTTAGCAGTATTCTCTATGGCCAGAATGATAATCAAAGTGCCATGGAAAAGTAGGTTCTATGTTATGAAAGTGTTATCCACCAACAGCATAACGCTAAAACCACAAGGAGAAAATGTCCACCTACAGGCTAGAGGCATTGCTATTGACAAGCAATTCAGAGACTAAACAAAAAGCTACAACCTAAGTACTTAATCCGCAGCCAAAGAGTTAAGATGTCTTAAGGAAACAGCATAACACCCTTCACTGTTTCAGGGGAAAAAAAGAAAAGAAAAGGGCAATTAAGTATCAATCCTACAATGAGAAATTGTTTCTGAATTAAAAATGTGAATACCAATGCTCATAACAAGACAAAACGGGGACTGCTTCAAATTAATGGACGTTAAAACATAACATACAGGAACCAGGCAAGTAAATGTAACTAGGTTGTTGCCAATAAATGAAACCAATTACTCCACTTTATACGCAACAGAAATCAGTCCCCGAACAATTCATAACAGCACAACTACCCCTTATTTTGGGTTTAATGTAATTTCATAAGTTGCAGTAAAAGTTTCAAGGGAGATGAAATCAAATGAGTCACGGTGAGGCAATACTATCATTCAAAGGTGAGAAACATGAATACACAACAGCATAAAAAAAATTAGGAAAAGGAAACAATATGTAGAATCTGTACCTTTGACTTAAAATCATCTTCATCCCTTATGACATGTGGATGGGTGGAAGGAATTACAGTAAAAAATCTATTACTGGCATCAATAATCAAGCTTTCTTTGACAGAAGGATCATAAGCATTGCTATTCAATAGATTTTGTATCTCTGTCAATGCCTCAAAACCTGGGCCAAGGAGATATGGTTACTAAATTTTCTACTGCACATATACAACAGAAATTTAACTCATAGAATGCAACATCTAAGGATGTTCAGCATAATACATAAATAAATGAGACTTTTACAATTACTCACCCTTCTGAATATTATTTTTGCTCAGCTTTCCAAGTGGCATTTCAGACATATTAATCTCAAACTCCATCATTGCAGCCCTGCAGTCAAGAATGGATCTTTCAGACACCTAAATAATTTGAGAAAGAATAAGGAGAAAGGGGAGAGTTTGATTGGAGAATGGGCCATTGCCTGTATGTTTCCACATTAAAAAGCATCTTCATCAATTCAAGTAATGGATGAGGAAGTCGACTGTCTGCATCAGTGTGCTTGTTTTTTGACACCTGTTTGTTAATTCCATAATCCTACGAATTCCATCATGTAAAAGAGAATTATAAGAAAAGAGAATCCACTATCCAAGCAAGAGGCATAGTATATATAGTGGGAGATGAAAAGGAAATAGGCAATACAATATCCAATGGGAAAAATCTGCCAGGCTGTTTCAGGAAATTTCGTTTCTGTTCCCACGCCTCCCATGTATTCCCAGTCTTCTCAAGAAATAAATGTTTGAATTCAGAGATTGCATCTGATTTTGACATCTCTTCCAATTTTTTACCACCAATTTTTTCATTCCCAACACGACCCCATTTACGGAACACATAACAGCCTGACCCTTTATCTTCTTGGATGATTTGGAGGATGTAATAACTTCAGATGCCAAACAAGTAGAAGTTAATATTCATTGAGAGGGAAAAAATCAAAAGAGAGTATAAAAATAGGAAATCAAAAATGAAAAAGCAGAAAAATTACTGTAGCAATAAATTGATATGAGAACGGAGTCAGAAAAGCAATGAGGGAGAAGGCAAAGTTTCCAAAGAAGTATGTATCTCACTGTCTTCAAAGAGGATGGGAGCAAGGAGAATGCCCCTCATCATTCTTTGAAGAAGCGAGGGCCATAAATTTGTTAAGTTGTATCTACCAATAGGCAATAAGAAAAAACATTTAACACAAATTCCAAATCAGGAAGGTCACAGTCAGCCATAACATAACAAATTAAAGAGACAGCCAAAGAGACAGATGTGCAAAATGCACCTGTTAACACCAGTTGATAAGTCAGACATGTTCAAAGTTGTGTTATATATACTTTCCCCATCCTCAAGTATGTGACATGAATCTTGCAGACCAGAAGCTTCATGCACGGCACTTTGTCCTTTAACTTTGACAGTAACCATGCTAGAGGCCTCACCAATGGCTTCAACTTTGTAAAAATCAAATGGAAGCTTTTTCTGTCTTTTAAAACAGTCAACAAGGTAGTCCTCCCTAACAATTGGCAATTTCATCCTCCTGAAAACAGAAACACTTGAAATGAGTCTAAAATGAATGGAACAACTCAAGACCAGAAAGATGAAATCATCTTTACCTTGCCTTCCTTATCTCAGCATCATGACCATCCAACTCCCCACTCACAACAAAGCAGTTAGTATCTACAACATTATTTGTTAGGTACAAACCAATTAACATAAACAACTATTAAAAATACAGTCCAGGAAGCAGAAACCTTTCTTGATCTTAGCATGAACGACACCACCTGCTCCATTGATTTTTTCCTTCCACTCTTCCTGAGAAGCAAATATCCTCAAGAAATGAACCCATGCTCACATTTATTCTGAACAAACTGAATTTAGCTTCACTAACTTATAAAATATAGTGGATGAGATTTTACCATGGACTTGTGAGGTAATCCAGCAATAGAAACTTTCAAATCTGCCAAACTTTCAACCTTTGAAGTTTGAGATTGGACATTAGCAGCATGACCTGAAAAAGCAGATGCAGAAGGCAGGATGCGAACAGCCTTTTTCATTTTTTGTGATTTAAACCACTGAAAAAAGATTGAGTCAGTAAAATATTACAGTTTATATACTTGTATATCACATGAATCTTGTTGAATACCTTGCTAAGAAATTCATTATTTGTTTCATCTGGAACATTCCATTTCCCTTTAAGACGTTCAGGTTCACGAGTAGAGTAAGAACACTTGCTCCATACTGAAAGGTAGCCATGGCAACGGTACATGCCTCCAGAAAAGCGAAGATTACCAGAACACATGGGGCATTTGCCAAGTGCTCCAAACATCATCCCATCAGCACTGGACAAAATTATACCAAAAGAATCGTTTCAATTTTCAGTGTAGAAAATTAGAAGTTCATGTTCATTGCATGGTACTAATCATTAAGCAATTCATTGTGAAAGTTACATCTAGATGCACAAAAATGAAAAGAAAAAAGAACTAGAAACAACAGATTCAATTATCAAGTGTTTGATATAGGTACAACATATTTGCATCGATTGACAGATCAAGCAGAGGTATCTGCAAAATCATCCAATATATTTATTTATAAATTCACGAAATATTCATGCAAGTGCTCAACTAAACAATATATAAAAAAAGGGAAAAAACGCAATCTCAATGCATAGGAAAGACTTACCAACGATCACGCAAATCAAGTTCTGATCCTGCTCCATCTTGACCATTGGCTTCAAGCATTTCGCGCAGTTCTCCTGTTGTCACATGCTTCTTCAACTCATCCTTCAAAGCCCACAGTTCTTTGGTCTGGGCCTCCATTTTACTTTCCAGATCAGAATCATTTGGGTTTTTATCCAACAAGTCATTGGTGTTCTTTGTACACCCAGCCCTACTAGTTGGCACATCTCCTTCCAACTTAGTGACTTTTAAGTTCTGATCATCACCAACATCCTTTTTACGTTTTGTGCCAGCTGTGGAGGTTGATGCTGGCTGTTTATCCTCTGGTACCTCAGTTCCTTTGCCTGAAAAGGACAATGATAATTCAACTAGAAAGCAACTAAAATCAAAATTTAGAACCGCTAGGGCATCAAAATGAGAAAACCTAGGATATTATTCCCATACCATTTTTAGCAGCAGGAACCTTCTTAAACAATGCAGAAACAGTTGCCTGGTCAGAAGATGAAAGGCTTTCCCATCCGGGCAACTTCTCCACTTGAGTAGCAGGAGACAATTCCATGAAACACCTGGCATGGTTCCACACCAATCCCTTAGATCCTTGACCCTCAGGCTTGGAGGATATACGAACCTAACAATATTAGAAAAACCAATGCATAAAAATGTTAAACCTCATTTGCGCACAACTAGCATTATCAATGTTGTCTTAAAAAGTACTTAGAATATTTAAAATACCTAAAACTTAAGCATTGGCATAAACGGTGTCAGCAGAAACCATAAATGAATTTCAAAATTCACATCATGCACCTATTGTGTTCTTCTATATATCATGCATCTACCGTGTTCTTTTACATATCAGTTTTATTTAAGATAGATTGCAACATTAGGAATTAACTCATAAACCAACTCTCATATTGCTACCATGGAGTCTCTAACTCTGAAAATATGGAATTATTTAAAATGCACACTTTTAGGGTGGGGACACCAAGAAAACAAACAGCATTTTAATTTGTCTGAAAACTTTTTTAAACAAATAATAGCCTATATCATTTGCAAGAAAACAAAGAAGGTACAAGGGATACTTGTTTGGAAGATAATTCTAGAGAAATTACAAAGAAATGTCACATTTGATTTGGATTTGAAAAGACCACCCAGAAATCAATTTGAGAGAGAAAATAAAGGCACAAGTCACGTTGATTTTAAAGCTGAAAAAAGTAAAAATGTGCACACAACTATATATCCTTGGAAACACCTAACGGAAGAAAACAAATAGAGAAATCCTACCACCCCAACCATTAGTAGCATAATAAAATACGCACCTCATCCAGCCCTTATCTCAGAACAATTCTCCGACCACCTAAACCATTTTTATCTTACCATTTGATATCTAATAGTTTATTGTGCTATCAAATGGAAAAAAAATCTTCGACCTATCCTCACATATGAAGCAAGTTTCTATCACCATAAAATATTTACCAATTTTCAGATGTTAAGGCAAGCACCAAAAGAAGAGAATGTTTACTGGGTCCTTGAAGCATAATTTCAACCTTATACACTTAATTCATAGATCCATTTTATAAAACCACAAAATCAGTAACTAAAGTCAAACCCAATACATGAAAAGCACAAACAGATAAAAAAAGCATTAAACATAAAAATCCACCTCTCCTTTCATAATCTTTTGGGTGCAACTCTTGCAAGTAGCACGAGAAGTTTTTGAAACTTCAATAGCATATTCCATAGCTGTAGCAGTGACAGCATTTGCATTTGAGGGTTCGGCGGCCTCCACATAGTTCCTGATTCTTTGTTGGTCTTCCCATCGAAGCGATTCCATGCCTTCAACATCATCAATACTATACAATAAAAAAAAAAAGTTAACATCCGCATCTTCACGAGATTATCTTTCGGAAATCACAACGGACAATTAGTACAATACGTACGACTTTATCTGTTTTGCTTTCCTTAGTATACAATTGGCATGGTTCCACATCTAATTCATAGAACAGACAAACATAAGCAAAAAAAAAGATAGAAGATTTAAGTATCCACAATAATGGCAATGAGTAAAATTTAAGTAAAAGGTAACAAATTACAATAGAAAAATGGAGCCTTTGAGTTTTAGAAGAACGTGGGAGTCAATGTTAATGCCTAAACCTAAAAAGATCGGAATAGGGAAAAGCAAAAGATTAAGTAAGCAATTAAGCAATATGCCACAAGCCCAAATGAGAGTTACAGTTGCATGTACTCAACATTCCCTGAATTCTCAAAAAAAAAAAAGGCCAAAAGACCCAGAAAAAAGAAAATCAGTAGAGGAAATGTACGGGCATGAAGCCATCGAACTGGGTGGCGGTGATCATTTTGCCGAGCCTTAACTCCTCCTTGTCGATGATGCTTTTGCAAGTTTTGCAAGATGATCGAGCCGACTTGGCATACTCCGCTTTCCATGGCTTTGGCGGGTTAGCCATTTGCTCTCTTCTTTCTCTTGAGAATCAGCAACGGGTAAATGAAGTAGAATGTGTGGTTGTCAAACTGGGTTTTCTAAAGTATTTATAAGTGTGGAATAAGAGAAGAAAATGGAAGTGAATCTTCGGAAAGAATGAGTGAGAGAATCTGTTTGCTTGGCTGGCTTCTCTTCTCTGTTACGCCTTCCTTCTCAATGGGAGGAAAAAAGTGAAAAATCCCATTTTTATCTTACCCTCAGCTCCACGGTTTTTCACCTTTTGTTACGCCTTCCTTCTCAATGGGAGGAAAAAAGTGAAAAATCCCATTTTTATCTTACCCTCAGCTCCACGGTTTTTCACCTTTTTTTTTTGGCATAAAATGTTCGCGGGCGTTTGTCCAACGAACTCTCTAGGGACCAATTCTAAGTACTAACCTGGTCCATTGGCCCGGTTGCCTTTCTCTTTGTTTTGTTTTTTCCTTTTTGGTTATTTTGGCATTTCAATGGCATTCTTCTTTGTGTAAACCATTGAAAATACCTGTTTTGAACATCTCATTATCCATTATTCATTTCAGCAACCAACTGTGAATACAATACTAACAACAAATTCAACCATATCCAACCAGATTAGAACAATATTTTTGCTTCAGCTTGGCTTATGCAGCAATTAAGTTACATTTGTAAATCGAATAACTATTAATTCCACTGTCATTTATTTTTTAATTTTAATTTCATCATTATATTATTTAATTTTATTTAATTTTACCGTCATTATTGTTTTTAATTTTATTGTAACTAATCTTGTTATCCATCCAAATGAATCATAAGAACGAAACTATGTGATCAAGCTAAGAAAGCCACCCTCAACATCCTTTGATGTTCCTACACTGCCTCCCAAGGTATTTCTTTATTCATGGTAAACAGAAAGGGCGATAAACACTCGAGGAACAATGATTGTCTCGATCACTCCTTTGCTTGCCCCTTGCCTGGCAAACTTTACCAACGAAATTCAAACAAGCCATGACGTTACGACGCACCGGATGCAAATCAACTAAAAATTCGGGGAAGCGTGCTCTCTCCATCACGGTTCTAAAAAGGGGTTAGGAATGAAGTTCTTCTTTAGAAGTTACATCCGTTTTGTGTTTGCCACTAAAATTCATGAACGCAGGGCATGTTGAGCGGTGGAGAGATTGACTACAAACAGCTTAAGTACTAAGGAAGGGTGAATTAATCTCTAAATGTTTAGAGGAATTATCACTTCTTTAAAACGGTAGATGATAAAACCATCCTACTTACTAAACACTACAACAAGTGATGATAAAACCATCCTACTTACTAAACACTACAACAAGTGATGACTCCAGAAATTGAATCAAACTACTAAAGAACCATCTGAACTTGCCTTTAACACTCTGGAGCTGCACAAGAAGTTCAACAGCCAGTATTGCAGCAGTTCTTATCAGCAGTAGTCGTTACATGGACAAAGACCATCTTGAACATGATGAAATATCCTAAACCCTCACTAAAGTCTTTCTCCCAGTGATTAAAGAAATAAACCTGGATGCTGTGTGACAATCACCACATATTCTCAAGTTTTTCATCAATCTGCTGGGCATTCCATCTCCAGTGTGCATCAGTCCAAAAGTGATTGCGTTCATTTCTCACTATGGCTACAAAGAATTTCTTGTATAATCTCACCATCAACGTAATTATGAACCAAGCTTATATATGTTACATAACCATGTTCTCTCATTTTTGTCTCTAAAAGAATTGCACATTTGCTCAATCTGTGTTTATTTAGGTTAATCCATCGTCGGCACAAAAATATGTGCAACTACTTCCCAACTTCAATTGTGGCAAATCCGACACTCTTATGCAGTCCTTTTTTGCCAAATTTCTGCCTTATTTTCTTCACCAATTCCCATCTGCCAATATCAGCATAGATGCTAGAAAGCGAAACAAAAACAGACGCCTTTTTGGCCTCCAAAGGAAGGAGCTTCTTAGCTACCTTTTCAGCTAATTCAACCATTCCATAGATTCTGCATGCATCCAATAGAGCCCCCCAAACACTAGCACCTGGTTTTATTGTCATGTTGTTGATGAAGAAAGCTTCATCGATTTTCCCAGCCCTTCCTAGTAAATCTACCATACATGCATAATGTTCCTCTGTTGGAACAATCCCATAATCTTGAGTCATTGCTTTAAAATATTTCCACCCTTCTGCAACCTTTCCAGAATGACTACAAGCTGACAGAAGTGAAACGAACTCATTTGATAAAAAAAAAGCCAAGGCTTCTGACCATAAGCCATGCATTCCAAAAGCATTAATCATTGCACTCCAAGAAACTACATTCTTCTCTGGCATCTCACCAAAAACTTTTTGAGCCATAGCAACATAACCACATCTGGCATACATGTCTATGAAAGCAGTGTAATTTACCACATCCAAGTCAATCCCTTTTCTTATCATGTAACCATGAACACTCTTTCCTTGTTTCAAAGAACCCCCAAAGGAACAAGCAAGAAGAATACTAGCCAAGGTAGATGAACGTGGAGTCAATGATTGCTGCAACATCTGTCTAAACAAGACAATAGCCTCCAAGCCCCTTCCATTTTTCGCCAATGAAGAAATAACTGCACTCCGCAAAATCACATCCTTTTCACTAACCTCTTCAAAAAATTTCAGCCATAAATCAAACAAACTACATTTCACATATATATCTATAAGGGACGTTTGCAAGTAGACATTGGAATCAATGAAGTTCTTTTTAATACACAAACCATGAAACATCTTTCCTTCTATACCAGCCAAAATGTTTCCACAAGCTCGTACCATCCCTTCCAATGTAAAAGCATCCAATTCAAAACCCGAACTCTTCATTCTAGTTCAAAAACTTCCAATTCCTTTGAAAACTTCAAATACCCTTTCATCATAGTACCCCAAAGAACAGAATTTCTCCCAGGAAAACCGTCAGATACTTTCCTTGCATCTTCCAAGGCACCCAATTGACCATGCATATTCCCAAAAGCCGCTGCAACATACGGGTCTCCTTCCAATCCAAACTTAACAGCTACACAGTGAATCGATTTCCCATCTTTCAGGAACGATTGCTTTGATTGCAGATACTAAATTGAAACTGTCAGCCCCAACAAACTTGCTTCGCATTCGACTAAAAAGGCGTAAAACATCGAGATAAATCTTGTTGCTGGAATACCCAGAGATAATGGTGTTCCAAGAATGGAGATTCTTGCAAGTGATGTGTTCAAAGGCTTTTTAGGCAAATTGCAGAGAACCCAATTGGATATAGGCGTCGGTGAGCCTTGGAACCGAAGATGACGAACCCGTGGAACCCATGTAGAGTGATACGCGCATGGATTTGTTGGGTAAGAGAGAGTTTTGGTGAAAGGGAAAAGAGAGAAAATGAGGGTTTTCGTGAGGTTTTGAGAAGAAATGGCGGCAGCTTCGGCATCAACAGTTATCTCAAGGAACTTTGCTCAGAACAAAAGTAAACTTGCAAAAGTAAAAGGTAATTACAATTCCCAAGTACCCCCGACGCCTTTAAAGTAGTAGTAAGAAAATAAGGAGATTCATTCCTTTCATTTACCTCATGTTGTTACAGGATTGATGTACTTCTTCAAAAACTGATGACTGAGACCTAAAACTACAACATTGGGTAAGCGTGCGAAGAGATTTTTTTGCGACATTTTCAGCTCGAAACAAAGACAGACACAAGGTTGAATACCAACCAGTTTTGGTAAGTTTCCCACAGAATAAAATGTTTTTGGGTTGTTTCACTTTCTTTCACGTTCTAAACAAAAGGTACACTTCAATGATTTTGCGACTTCATTTCTTTTGATATTCGTCTTCTGACAAGGCACCAGCCACCGGCTTAGTGTTTTTCTTTTCTCCTTTTCCCGTTGACAACACAATTATTAGCAGTAGCGAATAATTTGTTATTTGCAGCAAAACACAGACACAAACACACAAGATGATTATAAGTTGTTCTTTATAAACTTCTGTGATCAATTCTCTACAAAATTTATCAGAGCCGTAATACAAACCCTAATCACCATGCAAATGTATAAATTAACGTGACAATATTTCAAAAAGAAAACCAAAAATCCTGGTATATCATTCTACTTCTGTCTTTTCCCCAGCTCATTTTTTAACCAGTTCTAATGCACCACAGGAGTTTGCATGAAGAGGAACTGCACACAAAATGATTACTATTGTCATCACTTGAGAAAATAACAGACTTGAAATTGCAATCATAGTTGATTTAAGTTAGAATTGTAAGTTACATGCCTCAAATGATTTTCCTGCGCTCTCGAATTCAAGCATGCTAAGAGCAACTTCACAGCTCTGTGAGACAATGGGCTCAGGATCTCTAGTAAATTCCTCAAGCAGCGCTACACTTTGTTCATCTACAACATGAGCACAACATGGAATTCAATTAGACTAACCAGAGGCAAGATTCATAAGCCATAGTAGTCATCCAAGAATTAGTGAATGAGAGAGTGATCAGATATCACGCTCAGCAACACGTATTATAAAAAAATGCCTTAAGAAAGTCCCATTGCCAACCCTCATAAAAAGGGCAGTTTATGTGGGACTATTCACGTCAGATAGCCTTACCTGCAATGGAACCGAGAGCTTCGGCAGCTTCATGTCTAACCATTGGATGCTCATTCGCATTCCTGAGTATACTGCTAAGTGCAGCTGCAGCAGCTTTATTTTGCAATTGACCCAAGACATAAGCAACCTGTATTAGAGCAAGGTGACAATCGTAAAAATCCATCCCGTTGTAAAGGAAACACGATAAGATTGCATAAAGGATAAGACTATTATTTAAAGGAGCATCATCAAACCTCATGTTTCAACAACGCACTTTTAGCCCCCAAAGAATCAATAATGGCAGAAACAGCTTCTTCTCCACCATGGTTTCGGAGAGCAAAGAGAGCTGAATACCTCTCGTACATGCCTCTTTCTTCATCCAAAAGAACCTCCCTTGATATTAGACGACAACAGTAAATAGCCTAAACAACAAACTTGGTAAAGAAAGTTGCATCTATTACCAATAATGAGAAACACCTAAGTTTATCAACAGATGAATGAGATGAAGCTGGTGCAGCAGGGTCTACAGACAAAAAAGGTGACTTTTCTGTCATGGATGATTTATCATCACTACCACCAGACTTTAACTCCTCAATTCGCTGGAGAGCCAGTTCACATGTTTCCCGGACTTCCTGAGCAGGATCTAGAACCAAACTATTCTTCAAAAGAGGAATGTTACTCTCTAAACCAATTGCACCAAGTGCTTCAGCTGCCTGTGGTACAATAATATATGAACCATTTAAGGAAAACAGCCATCATACAACAGAGATAAATCAAATACAAAACACTAGAACAACAGCTTAACATGAACCAACCTCGTGGCGAACAATGGGATGCAAAGAAAGATCATTTAGAACTGATTCCAAAGCAGGAATAGCTTCAGCATCTTGCATTTGACCCAACGCAAATGCAGCTTCATGAGCCAACAAATTTGATGAATCCCTTGTCGCTGCAAGAAGACAGATGGCAACAAAGATTAGACTGTTCGGTAGGGGAAATAGGGCAGATTTATACTATTAATTCATTGATAAAATCACCATTTACTAGTTTTTCTTTTGTGGGATTTTCCTAATATGTGTGTGTGTATAATCCATTATTGCAACTAACCCATAGATTTATCCCAGATTAAGTGACTTTGACTCCTATCTATGCATTTTCTACATTGGTTTGGTTTCAAAGAAAAATGATGCAAAATGGAATTAGAAAAGTAATCGAAAAAAGTAAAGTAATTAGTCCCCTATTTAGCATTACTTAATTATATTTACATACCTAAAAAAACACACACATATGCTCAGACAGTAATTAGACAAATAAAAAGACACAGAGAAATTTGGTATGTAAAATTAAGAAGCGAACGGACCTTGAATGAGAGCGTTGCGAGGAGCAGGGCCTTTGAGGTTGCGAAGGGAGAAGAGGGCTCGGAAGCGCTCGGATATCGGCTGCCTGGGGTCAAGCAACCGGTCGCACAGAAATTTCTCCATGTCGTTGGCCAAGGTCGATCCCGACGTTGATACGCCGTCGTCCAAGGAACCAATAAGTCGGCGATGCAGAACAGCAGATGGCGGCCCCTTGAGTAGTTGCTTCGAAACGACGCGGGTCGGGGATCTGGGGACTTGGATTCTCTATGTAATAAGACGATTAAAAGAGGAAAATGGGTTTTTTTTTTTTTACTTTTGTTCCGTTTCTTTATTGGGCCGGTTATGCTTTATTGTCACCGATAATAATAACTGTGTTGGGCCTTTTTGGCCCATTTGTTTCGCTCTATTTAAAAAAAAAAGAGTAGGAGTCCACATCAGCGTGGCCCCCACAAAAATACATACTCATCATAATCTGCCCAATCCCGTAACAAACATCCATCCCCCAGCATCCAGATTAAAAAGCAAACGAAAATTACCATTTACCGTCCACTCTCCCTCCACGCCCTATAAATCTTTACTGTCAGTAAACTATCCAATCTCAACTCCTGATTTGCAAGTATTTTTATTTTTTTTCTTCACAATTTGTCTGGTGCTGCCATAGCAGGGAAACCCATGCCATCTTCCCTCCAAAGGTAATCTATTCCCACGTTCTTTTTTGCTATTCTCTTTCAGATCTGAATTTCTTCAGTTTGATTACGCTTTTTTCACCTATCAATTCCTTCTTTCTTGGTTCTCATTCTCTTCTTTCGATTACCCACTTTTTTTTTTTAATTTTTGATAATTCTTGAACTGATTTCGTTAAATTCTTGAATCGATGCAGATTTTATATTAATCAAAGGGCTAAAAGACTTTGACTAGTACTCCAACCAGAGAGAGAGAGAGCTTCGATTCTCCCATTTTGAAAAACCATGAATCCTAGACGGTCAGTTGAATCTATATTTGGCGAATATTTGTAACCTATGGTTTGGTTGGGTTAAATTGCTTGCTCAGATCTGTTTTTGATTTATTGGCATCTGATCAGTTATTTGAAAGGCTTGCCTAATTACCTTGCCCCATTTCATATGAACTCTTTTCTCTAATGATTCCATGTGATTTTTATCAAATTTTGGTTGTATTTGAGAAAGGGTTAGTTTATTGGATGTGTATATGAAGTCTCAGGGCATGAGGTGTTGCCATTGTAGCAATGTTCTTTTATCAAAATTTTCAATCTCTCTTTTTGAAAGCTGGATTTCCAATCTAATTATATAACTAAAATGGTAGAATGCTCTTTGATTGTTAATTTTATTATCACCTGGGTTTATGGATTCTGCTCTTCATCTGTAGGAAGTTATTGTTATGTTATGTACTTATTCTTGTAGTCTAATTACAAATAAGGTCCGCTTGCATGCAGGGACATGCGTAACAACAGAGTTGCACTTTTTGATGGCATCGAGGAAGGTGGCATAAGGGCCTCATCTTCTTATTCACATGAAATTGATGAGCATGATAATGAAAGAGCAATGGAAGGATTGCAAGATAGAGTCAATCTGCTGAAGAGAGTAAGTCTGTTCCTGGCTGTTAAACTGAGCCCATCTATCTCATGCTATTAATAATTGCATTGTTTGTGTTGATTCCACATAGAGGCGTGTAATGTATAAGACATTTTAGCATTTTAGCTATTTTAAATGTTGATAAGCCAGATGAATTGGATAGTAGAATCTTGTCATCATCTGTAACAGAATGATTCTTTAATTCCTGTTCCTTCCTTTTTCTTCTTCACAAAGCAGAGGGGAGGGAAGACAATCTTGAAACTTTTCTTTCAAAGAGCATTAAAGGTGATATGCTCCTGTAAATATAGTAGTCTTTTGGGCAAATCTGTGTTCTATTTGGGTGCAGAACTTTCTATTATTCAGGTGTTATGGCATTTTCATGTTTTGAGGTAGATTTTAAGCTTTAATCCTGATTCAGTGACATGTTCTATGAAATCAAGATATGTGTTTGCTACAAGGTTGTAGAACTGATGACACACACTCAGAATATATATATGTCTCTCTGTGTGTGTGTGTATGTGTATAATATGTCCTGAAACTCCTATTTCTGTGAACATAAATATAATGCAAGCATATTCTGATACATGTCACTTCAATAGCTGTCCGGCGATATACATGAGGAGGTGGATAGCCACAATCGCATGCTGGATCAAATGGTATGTATGCAGCAGCAATAAAACTTTCTTCTTCTTAATGTATTTGGTTTTGCTGCTGCTGATGTTAGTATATGGCCCATGGTTTGTATGTAGGGAAATGATATGGACGCATCAAGAGGGATACTCTCAGGAACCATGGACAAGTTTAAGATGGTATGTGAACTAGATAACTTTTGCTCTTTGTGACTTTGGTTAGCTTCTCTAACTTGCAGCTTTCATTTCTTCCTGAAATGCGTGTATGGATGTGTGTTGTTAACTGGTACATCAACTGTTTCATGCCATAACAAAGAATCTGATCTGCCTGTCAGGTATTCGAGACTAAATCAAGCAGGAGAATGTTTACACTTGTGGCATCTTTTGTGGTTATTTTCCTTGTCATATACTATCTTACCAGGTAATTGTTCTATGGTGTATTTGATACAGCTGTGGGCTTTATGTGACAATTTGAAAACCCTTTTATACATGGTTACTGTAAACAATGTGCTTCCTACATGTAAGATATTTTGGTATTTTTGTATAAAGATGTTTTGGTATATCAAAAAGGCCTTGCTAGCATGAACTGGCTAGCAGTTAATGTGCCTTTAGCATCCTACAACGTATACAATTTGCATTATCTTTCTTCTATTCCTGTTAATGGCTTAAGATTTGAATGCAGGCTGTCTGCAACTCTCATACAAGTTCCGAATTCCTATTTAGAACTGAGCCAATGACTGGCTACTAAAAGTTAACCATGGTTAAATCTTGTTTTAGTTACAGTTTTTCTTACAAATTGTTGTTTGGTTTCTACCCATGGCGAGAGGAAGCGGAAGGTAGAGAGGGGACATTTTAATAGTAGTATTATTAATTTGCGTGGAGAGATGACAGAGAAAAGATTATCAAACAAAATGAAAAAGATTAGGGAAAAAAACAACTGAAGAAAAAACTATTTGTGGTTCTGATTAATTTGATTTTGAATTTAGAGCTTAGTTATGTTGTTTCATGCAATTACTTTTAAAAAATAATATTTAAAAAATGTTGAGTTCAAATTTTACCATTTATAATTTTTTTTATACTTAAGCTATGAATTTTTTTGTATAAAAAAATTTGATTGCGGGTACGTATTTTCTTTCTGTGTAATTGTAGAGAAATTGGGTAAAAATATAGTAGTCTGATGAACAAATGCTTTTCCTTTCAACAAGCAAAGAAAGTGGTTGTTTGTTTCCTCTTTCTACTCTCGCCCATTGTCCTTTTCTCCTTGTAATTTGTTGCCCTGTTGAAATGCTCGAAAGATCACCAAGGAAACCAAGTTTTATCTCGTTTTGTTTCTTCTTCTACCAATCATGCTCATATTCCATTTGAGTTTTCTGTTTTAGGTCCGGAAAGCAGTCATCACTCTCACCTTTCAAGCAATCACTTTCTATTGTTAATTTGTTTTAAGGTGTAGATCCACAATCAAATCATGCAAATTTGAGACCTTCAATTACGGCCATCAACGTTGGTTGATTAAACCTTTCACTTTTCCTGAAATAGTCCTTGGGATGATTTAGTTTTCAATTTCAAAGCATGCCGTCCCAATAAGCGCAAGGATTATCGCCTATATTTTTCAGTTTAAATTCCTACAATTTACTAATTCTCACGTCTTCTGATATCCACAATAAGTTTGACTCTGGATAATAAAAATCAATGCCTACAATCCACTAATTCTCATTATGGTCTTCTGATATCCACAATAATATTATGTTTGACTTTGGATAATAAAAAAATCCCAAAGGCTTTCTTGATAGAAGAATGAAAAAAAAAAAAAAAAGTATGGAAATTGTTAATTTAATAATTAAAATTTATAATTATTTTTTATTTTATAATTTAATCATTAGATTAACAAATTTTCTATCTTAAACTTTTTTAATCTCTCTACCAAGTAAAGCCTAAGAGAGAAACGTCAAATTCTTATAGATATAGTCTTCAAATTGGTGGTTAAGACAACTTAAGAAGACATGTAAGGTGAGAATTTGAATCCCATCATCCGTATATTTTATCACAAAAACACTTACAAACGTAAATTTGTATATTATCTATCTATCTATCTATATATAAAAATATGAACTCTAAAAGTGTTAATAGTGATCGATCCTATAAATTTTTAAATTAATAATTTTATTTTTAAATATATAACTTTTATTAATTTATTTAAATTTAATTTAAATCAACTAGAATTAAAAATAAAGTTTATGAGAAATTAAATTACTTAAAATTTTAAAAATTTTAATTTTAAAAGTGTTAAAATTAATTAACCAACATATCTTTAGTAAATTTTTTTATTAATTTTAATTTAAATGAATTTTTTATCATTATATTCTTTTATTGTAATTAGACTAAAAATGTGCTAAAAATGATTAATTAATTCTAAAAATTTTTAAAGTGATTGACTAAAATATTATTAGTAATTTTTTATAAATTTTAATTAAATTAATTTTATTTTCATTATTAAACTCTTTTTTTACAAGTAGAGTGATTTTTCACATTAAATGAAAATACAAATAAAACGATATAAAAACTTAATATGCATAACAATAAAACAATTATATGAAGTTTGTTTTTTTAGTTTTTGCAAAAATAATTGTATATGCAATTTATGTTGATAAATAAATTCATTAAAAATAATCATAATTAAATCATTTAAGTATTTTTTCTCAATCTTTTGCCTTTTAATTTTTTGTTTTAATATATCTATATTGTATGATAATGATTTTATTATTTATATGTTTTGTAAGTTGATCATTTGATCACTGATAACATAATTAAATCTTTTTAGTCCCTTAAAATAATTTTTTAATATATCATTCTTATACTTTTATATGACCTTTATAATTAATTTATCTTTTGTATTATTTTCCTTAGAATTTTATAATTGTTATTCTCATTAACAAAAATTAATATCAAATGCAAATGCAAATAAATTGCACCCCTTGACTAACAATAAGTACTATACAATTCATATAACACTTTAATTGGACATTTCACCTATAATATTAGATAATTAGGATACAGTGGAGCTACCAATAGCTTAATAATGCGTCCTGTCAAATTGACATAAGAATTGTTCATATTGATTGAAATAATAATTAATTTAATTTTTTCAAAACTTTTATCTTAATATGCTTATATATGATTAATTTATACCTCAAATTATTAATTTTTCTCAATTATATTAAATTGCTAGTTTTTTTTTGCCATCTAGGTTGTTAAACTATCTAACATGAATTATTATATGTAAAAAATTATCAAATGAAGTAAAATTAATTATTTTTTGTGATTCTTTTAAGGTGTGACAAAATCTATTAAAACTATTTTTTGAATGTGTTTATACCTAAATTCATTCATTTTTTAAAATATATGTTACTAATGTTAAAAATAAAATCATTATAAATTATATAGGTATTAGATAACCGATTTGATATTCTTAGAATTCAAAATTTCTTAATAAAATATGACAAATACTAAGATTGGGAATTTATTTTATTTTATTTTATTTTTTAAAATTATGTTTTTTAATATTTTTATATAATAAAAATGTATATAAATAAATTTTTTAAATAAAAGAAAACTTAAGTTTTCTATTAATAAAATGTTTAATTACGTTCAATTGACGGAAGTATTAATGAAAATTTATCCTAAGCAGAAAAGTAGGGTGAAAAATTGATTAATTATGCATAACTCTTTTTTTTTTCATAGGATAAAGAAGATTAATGCTATATGATGTTTAATGAAAAATATACAAATATAGTGATTTCAAATTTCTTTAGGATTAATATAAAACTCTTTTATTGGAAAAAAAAAAGTGTATACTTTTTCATTTTCTTCTTTATGTTAGTTGAAGAATACTCACTTTTGTATCAAAATTTTTAAAGTTATCATATTAAGTAATATTTGTTTAAAAAAAATAAAATTCATCAAATTAATTATTACTATTACATTTAATATAAAAATATTATTATATATTATAATTTAACTAAATTTAAAAGTGATTTAAAATCATTAATCAGTAAAATTTATTTGATAAATCTTTATTTAATTGTGTATTTAGTATTTCAATCATTTTAAATTTTAACTTTTCATAATTTTGAGTTGGATTTTAAACTTGGGACCAGTGACTAATTAGGTTGAGTCAAGTTTTGTCATTTACTTTTATTCGTAGTGTACTCAATTGTTTACTTATGCAACTAAACAAATTCGACTCAATAATTTATGCATATTTCTCTTTATTTAAAAAATTATATTCAAATCATCCTAAATCCAAATAAAAAATATATATACTTAATTACTTATAACTGTAATTTTATTTTAGAAATACTTTTAAAAGTAATTAATTTATTCAACCACAAAAACAATAAAATATAAGATATTAAAGATTAAGGAAAAATACTTAAATAAGGAACTTTTAAATTGTTGCGGAAGATGAATAAGAAGTATTAGACTTTGATTAGGTTACTATTTTGATTAAAATTTTGGTTATATTCAATCATTTCAAGTTTTAAATAATTATTAAGTTGTTGACTTTTAAAATTATTGAAGTTGAGTCAAATTAGTTCTTTTTTATAATCATATGTATTATATTATTTTTAATTAAATTAAAATTTAAAATGAGTAAAAATTTTATTTATACTCAATTTGAGTTTTGAATTGTTTTAAATTTGAATTGATTGATTCATATTATTTTAAATATTTTTTTATAACACTAAAAATAAATTTCAAAATAGAATGAGAATACAACACAATGAAAATTTAAATACAAAAATATAGAGATACTAATAATAATTCAAGAAGAAATCTTTATGTTCAAGTCTTGCAAAAAATTAAAGGATAAATCTTCTTTTGGAAATTTTGAAATTAGTATTGCAAAAATGTTAATTTAGATCAATGAGTTTATAATCGTTCATTTGTTAATCAAGTTATTGTTATATAGATTAAGAGAAACAATTCAAACATTCATTTGAAAATAAATATCATAGTTTATACTGATTCAGGGAGACAGCATAGAGTTAAATATTACTTGAATTATTATAATTACTTATAATATTCTTTACTCTTTTCAAATGAAAAAGTTGATCGGCATAAAAAAAAAAAAAGTTACTTGGAATAATAGTAATACTAATAAAGTAATAATTAAAAACATATCATCTTTTTTGTTTAGTAAAAAAAAAAATTTTATGAAGAATGCTAAGGTAATTATTACGAATTTAATATTTTTTAAAATTTTGATCTATTTAATTTTTATAAATTTTATTTAGTAAATTTGTTCTCATTACTTTTGTCACATTTATAACAAAATTTTTACCCAAAATTATATACTTAAAAATAGAAATAGAAGCAAAGTTCATTACTTCCATTGGTGACAAAATACTTCAAAATTTTTAATTTTTTATATATATTTATACTTTGCAAACAAGTATGAAAACATATACTCTAATAATTCAATCAAACCATTAATAAAACTTATCTTAGTATGTATTATTTTATCATGAACTAAAAAATTTAGAAAATATCTTAGAATTGTTTACTTAATGTATATCGTATATATTTTATTTATTTTAGTTTTAATACATGCGTTATGATTTTAATTTATTATAACATGTTAATATACTTATAGTAATTTAAAAGCATTTACTCATATTTTTCAAGTCATTTACACTTGAATTGTTTCTTATTTCTTTATTTACTTTACGTATTACATCATCTAGCATACATTGTGATTATTTTCTTTTTGAATATACATAAATAAATAATAAAATAATAGTGGATAATTAATATCTAAGTAATTATTATTGAAAACTTAAATGTAATCGATATACTTAGTAGTAAATTAGTAATAACTTAATTGTAAATGAATGGTAATTTCGTAGTCAAATAATAATGTTATTTGTAAAACGAAAATTATCTCGTATATTATTAGTGGACTTTTAAATTTCATGTTTCATAATTATAAATGCATAATAACATATTAGTGAATCAATGATAGGTTAATAAAAAATAAATGATAACTCAGTAATTAGTAATTAATAATTTTTAATAAATTAATGATAACTTAATAGTAAATTAGTGATAAATAAATAGTAAATTAATTTCAATTTAATAGTAATTAATTGATAAGTTTAGTGGTAAGTCATAAATAACTTAACAGTAAATTAATGATAATTTAATAATTAATCATTGAAAATTTAAAAGTAAATTAATATAACTTAGTAGTAGTTAATTATTAATAAATTAATAGTTAATCAATGATAACTTAATAGTAAATCATGGATAATTTAATATAAATTGATGATAACTTGATAATAAATTATAGTTAATTTTGTAATAAATCTGTGAGGATTTTGTAGTAAATAATCGAAAACTAAGTTATAAATCAATGATAACATAGTAATAAATGTATAATAACATTTAGTAAATCATTGATAATTTTGATGTAAATTATTGATAATTTTGTAGTAAATTACTAATAATTTAGTTATAAATAAGTGATAATTTAATAACAAATTAGTTAATCATTGATAATTTTGTAGTAAATCATAGATAAATTAATAGTAAATCAATTATAATTTTATAACAAATTATTAGTAATTTAGTAGTAAATTATCAACAATTTAATAATAAATGAGTCATAACTTATAACAAATCATTCATAAATTAGTAATAAATCAATACTAATTTAGTAGTAAATTATTGATAATTTAGCAATATATCATTGATAGTTTAGTAATAAATTATTGATAAAATAATAGTAAATCAAAGATAACTTAAGTGTCAATCATTAATAAATTTTTTTATACTTAAAACTGTTAAGAATTGAATCTTAGAATCTTGGTTACTAGCAAAAATGGAGTTAGAAATTTTATCTTAGATGATTAAGATAAAACTACCATCAACCTATTCAATAAAAAAATTTAGTGAAAAAAATTTTAAATTTGAATAAAACAATGATGTTAATGTATAAAAAGAAAATTATCTTATACTAAAATTGAACATGCACTTTTCTACGGGAATCCATTGTTAAATATATAATGATTCAAATTTTATTAATAACTACAAAAAATTTATCATAAGTTATTAAAAAATTACTAAAATTATATCAAAATATTACTAAAATTTTATCAAAAATTACCAAAATTGTATCAATAGTTACCAAAATTGTATCAAAATTTATCAAAATTTTATCAAAAGTTATTAAAATCAAAATTATATATAAGGTTATCAAATTTTACTTATATTATACCAAAATCAAAATTAAATTATTAGTATTTATCATTATTATCATAATATCAAAAAATTATTTATTGAAATAAAATTTTAAAGATAAGAATAACATGTAAGTTATGCATGTGTTAAAAACTAATATTATATATATATATATATATATATTATATAACTAAGAAATAATTTTTCATGTGTTCAATTATTGGAAGAAGCAGTGAAATTGCAGGGCACTGAACATTCCGACAATATCTAGCAAAATTGTACTTTGCTAATGTATCATATATTAAACAATACTATAGATTTCATGAAGTTGTCATTTTATACAGTGTCCAATTTTAAATTTATAAAAGCAATGTTGTAGTTTCCTCAAATTAAGCACCCACTTGTGTATGTTTTACACGTGACTGGACCTTCCCAGAAATTTCTATTTTGCTAATTTTAGTTATACTTTATCTAGAGTTTTAGTCCCACACCCAATTTAATACAAACAAACAAAGCAAAATCTGGGTTTGATACAAGCCAACTAGAGCTAGCTGGGTAAAGCTTTGATTGAGTCTGCTGCATTATGCTCCAGAAATTAACTTGGATATGATAAGTACTATAAGCCGGCCTTGGCCAGGCTGAAAATTTCAAGCCAAAGCCAAAGCTTTGACAAATGTTGTTGTTCAGTTGTGTTTGTAGTACAGTGCATAGGGGCTTAGTCATAAGAACTTGTTCCTACGCTTCTGTAATTTCTCCTAAAGATAAGTTCTTCTCTATGCTGGAACCATCTTACTTTCTCCATTTCTAAACATAATTAGCATATGTTTACCTAACGTTTCCTTCAATTGGTTATTACTAATTGCGTTTTATCCCACGCAAGCTGCTGATTGCAGTCCTTCAATTTGAGGCCAAGGAACCTTTTTTTGTTCTTGTTTTTTTAAAACAACGCCAAAGGAATTAAGGTTTTGAATCCTGAACTTAAACTCTAATATTCATCCGAAAGATAACAACCAATTAATATAGATTAAGTTGGGATTGTTAGAATGTATGTGCATTGATGTAGGTGACAATGTGACATATCAAAGTCTAACAGACAAAGAATCATAGAAGATATTTTGCACTACAATATTTGATCTTTTCATTAGAAATGCATAAATACTGCCAATCAGTTAGAACTTTTGAAATTGTGTTATTGGTATCTGCAAATTGTGCTGCTGAACTATACTAATATAAATGGGGCCATCTTAAGGGTAAAAATACATGGTATTTTCTCAGTCGGAGCTCAAAATAGGCATATAAACTTGTCCAAAAACAACAACAACTACAGCCTCTAGGCTTCATCCTCCACTGTTCTCCCATTGATATATACCGTATGAAGAGACCAAATCGGCTTAAAGTTTTTGCAACTTTTTATATCATGCATGTACAGTTTATGCACTGATGATGATATAAAGTTGCCTTTAAAAGTGGAAATGACTTGCAGCTGTCAGCGTATGGTGTTGTTCTATCACACATAGCTTCAAGAATATCATATCATGCTTTTAGTAACATTACAGCGCAAACAGTACTAGTGCAAACAGATGTGTCATCCAATAATGACATTGAAACGCAATTCTTTTTTTCGTTTTTCAGAACCAAACAAATTAACGAGACATTCTTGTTGTATATCCTACTGATCTCCATGAATTTCATAAGCTGACAAGAAATGGTGATTTTTGTTGGATACCCAGCTTCACATTAGGACAACCTGTGACGGGAAAGCAGTGCCTAAAAGAATTCGTCTAGGAACATTTGTCGTGAAAGCCTTAGTTCACGACAGGATGGGAGTAACCAAGCCAACCACAACCAAAAGTCTTTGCTTTACAATCTGCTTTATTCACTGGATTTGATTTACTACCCCACCGAAAAATGATTAATGCTACTGATTTTATCAGGTTTCAACATCTTTTTTCTCAATATAAATGTACTTGATGTGCGTAAAATTAGATGAAGTCTCCATGGGTATCTTATATATGCTAACAGGAAAAATTAACTAGGGAAGCACATCTTGAAATTTTTGTATCTCTCTAAATATAGTTAGTATAAATTAATTACGTATCTCCAAAAAGAATTTTTTATTATATTAGTAATTCAAATCCTCCTCTCTTAAATTTTATGAATAATACTGTACAGAAAATCATCTCCATAAAAGGAAAAATTCTACACCAAGATAAGATAAGAGGACAACAAATTACAACTCATGAATGTATGTTTGAAGGTGGAGGAGATTGCTGATCAATCCGCTGGCTAGCTGAAGATTGATCATTCAAAACCTGCATCTATTGTAATCGACATGTCCCGAAATTATTAATTTGTTTCATTGGTTTATAACTTCATAGCAAAGCATAAGAAAATACTAAGGCTCATGGCTAAAACATTCAGACTGGAACTAAAAATAAGTTATCGTACCGAATAGAGGTAATAAACTAGATGATATATATATATATATATATACACACATACCATATCTGATGATGATTTATCAGAGAGTAAAGTATTTACCCAGTCCAATTTGTATCTAACTGAAGGCTATTGGATCAAATTACAAAAACACTTTTGAGAAAAAACAAAAGATGCGTTTTGAAAATTGGATTCATGTAAAAGAAGAAAAGGTTTCCCATTACTATAATAAGTAGCTGGAAAGATACTTGGCTATGAAATAGTATGTCTCAAGTGGAAAGTACGAGATATGTTATCTTCCGTATTTGAACCTTAACTCCATGAATACATTCTATTGTTAAAAGTTGAGACATGAAAGAATTGAACTCAAATAAGAACACCATGGATAGATAGTATTAGAAACCTAAGCAAGAATTCTTGTTCGAAATCCGAATAACAAAAAGGATCAGTGATTACTCACTAGCTAGCATCGACTAATTTCCATTGATGAAAAACGGGAAATACATTGCAGAAAACTAGTACTGAATTTGGCAATCTGGTCTTCGTAGAAGTATCGATGTTAAAAGATAGCGTATATCCTTGAAGATATATGCATACTTTACTTCAAGACAAAGGAAACTGTTTATTTTTCGTTTGGATGAATAACAACAAGGGAAATAGTATAATATATTGTAAAAGATTTTGACATGAAAGGCATGTTTCCATGATGGGTCCTGCAGCTCAACTGCCTACCTAGGTTTCAATTCATTGAAGCAGAAACAAGCATCCAAATAAGACCTAATTAAATGCATGAACAAAGGATAATCTAATGTAATCAAGAACCCTACTCAGACAAATCTCACTGTCAATTGTTCTACATGCAGCAGGAATGCAAATTTATATTGAAGCTGTATTTAGGAAACCAAGTGTATAATTTCATCAATTTTGCTTAAAATTAAGGAGGAATATACATAACTTTAATGTGCATCTCAGTTTGAAATTAATAACATTTGTTTGAACCATGATATTTTTTCATATTTAACCAAAACTAGATCAATGATTTCTCTGAGACAGCATAAAAAAAAATTTGGGTTGATGGCTTTGTCCACTGTTTTCCTTTCTCATTCTTCTACAAAGCATTAATTAGGGTTTCCTGTAAATTCAAAAACCTTACAAAGAAAATAGCTCCATGTCTGCTAATAATTTCTCACTTTATTAAATCACAGGAAAATATTTCGAGTTCAACTTCTTATAAAACATGAAATAACAGAAAATTTTCTACAAATACTACTAAGTAGAAGAAAACAAGATTGTGCAAAAGAGCACACATAAAAAAGAAGAACATCTTACAGAATCCATCTTGCCTTCCCTCGCTCTTTGAATTATGAGGCATGAAAAAAACTCCTTTCCTTCTTCCTGTTCTTCTTTCTGCTCATTATTCTTCTTATATTCTGCTTCCTCAGTCACAATCGCCATAAAAATAAGCGCAAATACATTTATCAATGTGGACGAAACAACTTGATGTATCTCATTAACTTTTTCCCACATCGGAAAATATAACCGTCCAAGCTATTTAGTACTTCATAAAGAATATCCACAACTACTTTATATGTAGAGAAAGTTTTTAATTATATGTATATATAATATTATGGATCATGACCTAATCGAAGCTCCAAGTCTAATTCATCTTCTTGGCTACTTCCATCTGTCTTCTTGTTTTCATGATCATCTACATGGGATGGACCAATTCGCAAGCTAAGACTCCTAGGCCAATCCTCCTCCCCATATGGATTCATATGCTGTGAATTGTCCACAAACAACTCATCACTGTGGTGTGTGTGTGGGGGTCTAAAACCCCAACCAGAAGATGGAAAAAAAGCTTGATAACTTACATGTGCCTCAGGAGCTATGGGGTAATACGGCTGATAGCTTTGGATTGGTGGATAGGAATAGGACCTAAGGCTTGCGTAATAGTCATCATCTACTTTGCCTGAAACTATAGGAACTGAACTAGGCCTGCTCTTGGCTCTATCTTTCCTGTGGATATTCATGTGCCCTCCTAAAGCTTGTGCTGTGTTGAACCCTCTCTTGCAAAACACACAGTCATAGGACCGGCCAGTGCCTATATCATCGTTGCTTTGCTCCGATCGATCAGTATCTTCACTCGAGCTTTTGGAGTCTTCAAGCTGGTTGGATTCCATGGAAATTGTTAATTAAAACTCCCAAATCCTCACAAAGAAATTAATTTGTTGGGGATAAAGGCGTAGTGGAACAGAAAGAGGGGGTAATATAGGGAGGAAAAGATGAGGAAAAAGTGTTAGACAAGAGACAAATAAAGGACATAGGCATTGGGTAAGTGAGTTGTCTGAAGATGTTCTGAGAGAGAAAAGTCTTAGATGTTTGCTGGGAGAGCTTTTCTGTTAGCCGGCTGTGGTAGTGGATCCATCTTTAGCAGACAGTAGTTAATATTTTTTATATAATATTATTTGTCTGCCAATTTTAATCTCTCTTTTGTTGCTTTCATCTGATTTTTCCTCAACGCGGTCTCCATTTTGTCACCTCTCTCTCCCTCCCTCCCTGCATAGATTTTTACCCATATTTCTTTAATTTTATATATACAGATTAGCACATCTACATATAATTAATTAATTCATGGTAAACCTATTCACATTGAAGATACATTTCACTTTCCCAACTACTAATCTTTGTGTGTCAAATACGTTACCCTAGGAATGATTCCAGATTTCCTTTGAATCCCATTTATTTACCAAAAAAGTACAAAACTTCTTCAAACTTAAAAATGCATGCAGTATATACTTTTAATGCATTATAAGTAGATGCTGTTTCCATTGTTTTATTGATTACCAAAGAAATATGTTCCATCTAGAACTAGTACTGCTATATTTAGGTGCGTCATTCAGTTCATGGTTGTGAATTGTGGCAGCAAAATTTTTCATTAATAGAACATAAAAAATGGCCCTTAAATTAATCATAACTGTTGCATTTATAAAATCATGAATTAATTATGATTCTCTAATGAAGCCTTGCTTATCACACTGGTGACGAAAGATGTAGGAACCTTCCTGCAGAATATATTATGAGGAAAAATAGTGTAATTTTGTACTTTGCACTTGTCCTTAAGTATAAGCTTTTTCTACCATAATTAATGGGAAACACATCATCTTTTTGTCATCACAATAAGCTTCATATTTACTATCATGATCCTTTTAGGTTTCAACTGATAAACAAATTTTTTTTTGCTTTGGAAAAGTTTTGATTGTGCACCATGAATATAAACATCTGATCATACAATACTCATAAATATTAGAAATTCCACAAACTAACAAACAGCTCTGCTAATTATAACCCCATAAAACAAAAAAAATCTGCCATCGATGCCATCCATGATCGAAAATCTTAGATTTTCCCAAGTTGTGATTGATCATGTATGTACACATGCTAGCTGCATTATTAAAATGTCTCGCATACGCATTCTTGGTTTTATCTCTATGGAATTGAGCAGCCAAAATAATTGTAACTTACAATAAAGAAAAAGAATAAATGTTTAAAGAATAGCTCTCGGCTTCCATATGTTTTAAATATCAATACCAAATTGAACTTGAGTCATTTTCCTTTTCTCCTTCTGTAATTATATGTTTTTATATATTTGCAGGCCAACATTTTTATATACAAGAGTAGGTTAGATGTGTTGACAGGGCAGGTGCTTTGTTTGGTACAGACATGGGAATTAAAATGGCAGTTAGCACTATCAAATTTCCACCAATTTCATCACTTTTTAATGACTAAAAATTCCATTTTTATATGATCATATCTATATTGCATGGAGAAAAATGAACTTACAATTCATTTTTTATATTATATATACAGTCCTATACTAGGTGAACAATTTCATTTTTTGAAAAATTATTTAGTTGTAAATTAATTTAACGACCATCATCTCGGACATGATAATAAAAGTGCATAATAACTTAAAAGAATGAGAGTTGACATAACTTTAATATCGATGAATCATTAATTAGATTAATTATTTATGCTATCATAGAATTGTCTTGATGCCATGCGTAAATGAAATTTTGATTTGCTTTAATGTTAAAAACAAAAGGGTTTTAGGTATCTTAGATGTTTGTAATTTGACTTGGTCTGCCAAAAAAATTGTGGGAGAAAGGAGATGAGAACTACACTAGAAAAGACTTAGGACAATGGCAAGAACAAGGACGACAATAACGTGAGTGCGCTCCTGCCAAGTACTAATTTTTATTCCATGTATTACCAAATCACTTTGCCCTTTACTTTGGATCAACTTTCTCTGTTGATGGTACTCAATGTCTCACAGTCCTTTACTAAATGGTTCTGTTGGTGAGTACTTACTGTAATTTCAAGATTGAATTTCAAACATTAATCGAATCTAAATTCACCACTTAATTTTGACTCAAATGGTAAGAGAAGGCCCGAAGTCAGTGGTGCGAGCTAGCAAACCAAATCATGTGTAGGGCGGAGCTTGGGATAAAATCTGAATACAAGCCTTAGGCACTCATTTCTAAATAAATAAATTGGACTTGAGCTTCATTGTGTTTTCTACATAAGCAAGCTAGTTAATTTTCTTACTGTATTGGCCTTCAAATAAGAAAATCAAGTTAATTACGTTAAAACTGAAGTCTAATTCTAGTTAAACTTGAGAACAATAAAAAAAATTCAAATTCAAATTTCAAATTTTGTAAATTTTTTCACTATTTTCGGAACCTCATAAAATTATCAATTCAAAACTAAACAATTTTATACCTAATGAATGTAAAGTCCAATTAATTTATTTTCAAAAAAAGGGTTAACAGCATATAGTATATAGGAATGATAAGATTGTGTGGTTGTGGAATTGACAACGGTTTGATTGTTTGTCATTTTGTTTTGTCTCAATTAGTTTGTATGAAGATGCTTTTGCTTCATAAACTGTGTGAAGGAATGAACAAACTCTTGAAGGGGATAGTAATTAATTAATGATCCATCAGACTTTAATTAGTCCCATTTTCGATGTGTAATAAGTAGAGATTTTCAACATCGTTTGTAGATTTAATGATTAACAATATGGTAAAGATTGGGAACTGAGACATGGATGTTTCAAGTCTCAACGCCCATGATTTAGAGATAAAAGCAAAAGTGAAATGGAGGGGACTTGACTTTGGGAACAAAAGGAGGAAGAAGAAGAAGAAGAAGGAGAAGAAGGGAAGAGACGAGACGAGTGCCAGCCTTAAGATGGTGACGTGCGCCGACTAGCTTTTCCGTTATCCTCTCATCCCATGCCACTTTCTCACTCATCTTTTCACTTTGGCAGCTGGTTCTGTTCTTGAGTGACCCCCCAGACGTCTATTCTTTTACCCTTATTATTGTTTATTTACTTTAAGTGAATGACTTCATTTTGAACCTTTAGTGCCTTTCTCTGTTTCTCTCACAGTCCACTCATTCTCATCTATTAATTGCTAGCCCGGACACAGTGAGAGTGAGAGAGAGAGAGGGAAGAGTTCTTGAGTGTTTTGTTGTTTTTGGTCTTGGTTTGCTCAGATAAAAAAACTTGTGTTTCTTGTTAAGGAAAGGCCATCATTTTCCAGCTGACACCAGACATTTGTGGGGAACATGATAAAGTTTCAGATGTTGGGAAACAAAACTTCCCCTATATGCACACTGACCAAAATGCCTCTTTAATTAGAATCAATGGACAAGGCAATCTGGTAATGGCTACAATATTAATGGGCACAGTGGCTGCTACTACTTTAACCATTATTCATGCATGCCTTCTTCTGTAATGCTATATGAGATTTGATCAATAGGACAGATGTCATCAAATTAATGATAGGCTTATTTGTAGACTATAGTTAAAATGTCTTCAATTTGACAATCTCCTCTCTCTCTCTCTCTCTCTCTATATATATATATATATATATATATATATCCACATTCTTGCTTGCACACATTCCTTCTTTATCTTCTAGTTGTATATATAAAAAAATGAACATCGATCTACATTTTCCACCATAAATCCTCCTGGTTTTCTATTTTTTTTCTTGTATTTTTTCTTAATTTCTATATATATCTAACTATCTTCGCTAGTTTTGTATATTCTGCTCCGGATACATTACTATCAAACAGTTTAAAAGTAGAGAACTACAGTTGGGCGCATGCATGCTTAGATAGGTTGATTGGAATTCTCATCTGTCTTTGTTTATGACAATTGTTTCTCCAAGAGGGTAGAGTGTGACGGATTTCCTCTCTTTTTCCCAAGACCAAGGAGCATAGAATTAATGAGAACAATGACGTACGTAATTTCTGATTTTTACATCAGAATAATGCAAAGAGAACATTCATTAATTGAAGAAACATCCCATCTGATCTGATCTGTCATAGGAAACAAACAACTTCATCTTCGACTATGTTACAATATTCAACCCAAGTAAACTACCCTGTTATGATGATCCTGGTTTTGACAAACAAGGGGAAAAAATTCGGGGCAAAGCTGATGAGAAAAGTTCATGGAGCATATATCTGATAGATTAAATGAACAGAAGAAAAGTAAGGATGTCTATTCAAGCTCATTAAGCAAGAACCATATTTGCTAAAACACTAATTGTAGTCCTAATATCAGTATAATATTGCTTAATATATTGACAACCTTCATCATCAAGGCTTATCCTGAACTTTTCTATCTGTTGGATGAGAAGGCTACATGTGGGGAAGCAAAGAAAATTTTCGAGTACAGAGAAAAAATAGAAAAAGCAAATGCAACCTACATGATGAAAGAAGATACATAAAATCAGATAGAGCCACAATACTGCCTGGAATTAGAAACATAGCACTTAAAGATGGCCGAGTCGAAGCTCCAAATCTAAAACCTCCTTTGAATCTTCGAGCCCTCTCTCCAAGTCTAATAAGCCAGTAACTCCACCAACCTCAAGCTCATAATTTTGTGCATGCCTCTTCAATTTTTCAACCCCAAGAAAAGGTATCATCGTCTTCTCTTTTGACAAATCTCCAAGTTGAGGGATCAAAGGCTTTCTTCGGTTTTCACCATAGGGTAAAAGCGAAGAGGAAGGAGTACTGAAGAGTGGAGAAAGCATGGAATGATGGGGATAGACTGACAAGTTAACAGAATGAGAGGGTATTGAATTAGATGGTGAAGAAATAGGGTCAGGGTTAGAGTTGTGTTTGTTAGCGTTCCGATATTCTACAACCCACGAAGATAACAATCTCAACCTGGCTCTGTCCTTCCTATGAACATTCATATGACCTCCAAGAGCTTGAGCTGACCGGAATTCTCTCTTGCAAAAGCTACAAGTATAATATTTTGGATGCCATGTTGACTCACAACACGAGTGGTCACCCTCCAACTCCAAGTCGAAGCAGTTACAGCCCCACTTGCCAATCTTGTTTGCACTCAAACAAGTCTTCTCCATGCTACAATCTATATTCTAAAAACATCAGAAAACAAATTAAAAACCAAAATGTTGGTTTAACTAGTTGGTATATAGGCTATAGCCATAAGAAGAAGAAGAAGTAAATGCAATTTTAGAGAGAAAGAAAGACAACTTACAGATGATCGATCGGTCTCTGAGAGATATGGTGGAGAATAATACAGTTAACCACAGTGAGACGAACTGAGCAAGTATTATATCTGCTTTATATAGAGCCGCTACTGAAATTCTAAGCGCCAGAAACAAAATATTCCATTAAATGTACTCGCCAGGCAACAAATGTTGGTTCTATTTCTGGATATTAGTTTACCGATATATTAATCCACAAATTTAAGTGCCAAAAATATGCCTTTATGCCAAAAATGTACCGGAAATGCATATAGCAGATGTTAATTAGACTACTGAATGATTACGAATCTCGACAACTTTTGAATTTGGAAAAGAGAAATTATAGTGAATAGTTATATACAAGAAAATGTTACAATATATATGCATAGAAAATGTAACGATACAATTCGAAATTAAATTTAAGTGATTAATACAATCATTATCATCTATTAAATCTAAAATTTAAATTTAAGCATTAGCAATCTTTTTTTATTTTTAAATTATAACCTCTTTTATAAAAAAAAAAAATGTATGAGGTGAAAAATAATTATTTCTTTGAAAAAAAAAACATTAGTCCTAATCACGACGTCTGTGACCGAATCTTGAATTCTAGAATTAGAACAGTTGAGTTTGTTAGTACTGACATTTGGTAAGTCAAAGTTGTATTTGTATTCATATAAACTTCATATCACAGGGTTGCTTGTTTTGAGATAAAATTCTATTAGTAGATAATTTTAAAGCTTCTCTGTAAACATTTGAGTGTTTTTTCTCTCCTATCTTCGATTAATAATTAATAAGATGTCGTCTAGCTAAATAATTCCTTTTTGCATTTAAAAAATAAAGAAAAAATCAAAGACATTCCCTCATTAGTGCATGCTACGTGATAATACAAGCTTATGGTTATGGATACGTCAATTCTTAATCCGTACAAAGATGCCAAATTGCCAATATCTTGAACTTTGCACCAACCCTAGTTTTAGTTTCTACATAGAGAGAGAGAGAATCCTTCATGACATACAATAAAAAAATTAAAGTAGATCAATGCTTCCACAACTTAAAAAAAAAAAAAAAAAAAGGCTGATCGATAAGGGTTTCATAGAAAGAATCCACAGCAAACCCATTGAAAGAGCAAGATTATTAACATTTTTTTTCTAATGCCATGGCAGCTATCAATTTCCTCTATATATAAATATATATATATATATATATATCTTGAAACAGCAAACAGAGAGTTTACATATCTGTTGGACGAAGAGGAAATTATCAAATATCGTTCCAGAGGCCAACAAGCATCCTACTGACAATCTTTGCAGCCGCCTGCCTACTTTTTAACAATGCTAGACTTTGATGAAGCACAATAAGCATCTCATTTATGTATGGTTCATTTCATTATTCATTAACAAAATAATATGATAAATAATGCAGAAAACTGAAAATGCTGTAATCTTCATGAGAGGTTTGATTTAATTCGACCTCCGTTAGAGACAAGTGAAGTCACAGCGATTAGGAAATGACATTTTGAAAGGATTAGCTGACTATTTGACCTAAAGAATCTTAATCCTACTTACAATCTTTGTATATGGTGTGTGTAATAAGTCGTTTGAGTCTGCATGCCTACACTATAATGCTAGTAAAATTGTGTTAAATCTATCATCTAGATAACAAGCAACAGAAGCACAAAGATCCATCAGAAGTAGTCATCAAATGCCCCCTCCTTATCACTGTCTTCAGAACCTGCACAACATGACCTCCAAATCTAAGAAAAATGACACAGGTACTACCAGCACATCCTCTCATCGTCAAACATAACTGTGAACTAACTTTGAAATATAACAAATTTTATTAGTAGAAAATTTTTGAAATATCAGGCAATGAATTGCTAAATCAGGCAAAATTTTTCCTAAAAGAGAGCATTTCCTGTAAAACAAATATGTTTTATTTGTCTTGTCTGCTATGTATTTAGTTGAAGCTGAGTCCAAGCGCAAACGGCATTTGCATCAAGAAATCATGCTAACCTGTAACTTCAGTGGCTGAAACGTCTTTAACAATTAGTGGGAGAGCATTAGGAGGGGGAGAAGAGATGTTAGCTGAAGCACAAACTGAAGCTGGAAATGTGAAATCTGAGTCACTTGATGAAGCATCAGAGTTGTCAGAAGTATCAAAGGAATCATCTCGAACAATGGGCTGAGAGGTTGATGTCGAATTTGATGGAGAACGCAAAATTGTTTTCAGTTGTGAAAATTGGTCAGACATACTAAATAATAGCCTGAGACATGGAAAGACCAGAAATAGCATTAGTCAACAAGGAGCAGGAACTTCATTGAGTTTGAACTAATGTGGTGTAACCAGAAGTAATGCAGATATCAAAACAATCTTAGAGATATTATCAATGTAATGCAGCAATACTTGGCAACTATTGTTGCTAATAATTGTTTTCCCTTGTTATTTTTCATGTGATATGCTCATTTTCTCAGCAGTGTTCTTTCAACAAAAGTTAGATAGACACATGTCAATAACCTAGCAGAACAAACAGAGAATGTCATTTCATTACTGATCTTTAACCATTAAAAATTGTTCTTTCATAAACAGTTGAAAACTTTTAAGTGTGCGATTGTCAACTTTTAGATGTCAACTTTTAGACAAGTGAACAAGCAAAATTTATGAATAACAAGTAAATACATCCTTGTATTACCATCTAGTGTAATCATCTTCTATGATCATAAGTTTATCTATTAAACTTACCAGGAGAAGATGAATCAACACAAAATCTTAAGATGTAAGATAACATCAGACTACTGTAGCTTCATTTTTAGTTTATAAATCATTTATTTATTTATTGTTGGTAAATAAAATCTAATTGATTCAACTTAAAATATTATCTATTGTATAAACAGCCCTTAGCATCTATGTAAACCAATCTACTCATATCAACAGAAAAAACTGGGGGAAGTGTCGCAACTTAAGTTCCTATAGCATTACACAAGCTAGCACAATGTGACAAAGTCACTTCCGATTTAATTTTCTTAGAGGTGATACAGAATTATCTCTTTGCTAGGATCAACTTCCGTTATAACCTTACATAAGATCAAGCTCTTGCAGAGATGAACAAATTTCAATAATAAATAAGTTCAGTAGAAATCATTCTTAAGGGATTAAAATGAAATACTATCTTTACTGTTTTTAAACTTAGAGGCCATATTTTTACTCAATACAGCCAGTAGCAAGACTTCAGCCAGTTATCAACATAAAAACATCAATATGGTAATTGTTCAGATCAGAACTTGAGAACCTGATTCTATAACGGGATTTTTAATACACATGTAAAGGGGCAACAACCCAAGAACCATAAAAGAAGTAATGATCACATAGGTTTTGCATATACATTTAAACACTAGTCATTTCGTCCTGGAAGAACTTTGGATATCTCTATCTCAAAGTATTTTCCCCCTAATAAACTGAATTAGATATCTTTAATGGAAAAACTCTTGACAACTTAAAGACGACATAGTGCTAGTGCAAAACAGCAAAAAGTAGAATAGATGGAACCACAAGTTAAAGTTAACTTTTCACAGCCTGCAAAGTCACTTTTCTTCCTTATAACTCCTGCACTTTATAAGTGGTAGTGCTCATCTTGACCATAGTGAAAGTCCATTCTGGAGCTCTAAAAGTTTACATGGTACAATTTTTCTCAAATCTAAAGACCAGCATGTGACCAGAAGCATATTCGTTACAATAATCATCTTAACTGACATTTTATGTACCAAAAGTACACAGGTTAAACTGTCTCTAAACATGATAATTTATTCAATCACTACCAATCAAGTAAAACTCTGTTTACCCAATCATTAGAAGCCCAGAACAACTTCTAAACACAAAACATAGCAAGTTAAGTTATCCAAAGCTAACTTCAATACAGTGTAAGATACACTTTAAGCAGTGATAAAAATACAACCTGTTCAAAGAGTCTTGAAGCTGATAAACTCTTCTTTCAGTTTCTTCTAATTTCTTCCGTCTTTTCTCACTTAATTCTTGGGCTTCAGCATGTTTCTTTTCATATTCATCAGCTCTTTTCTTTTCTCCGAGCAAGCGGATCTGTAAGACATAAAAGCTTGCTTAATGAAAACAATATTAAAAAGTTTAAAATTCAAAGCTTGGAAAACAGTTGTTGCAATTAAGATATGGTGAGGCATGTCAAGCCAAGCAAGAAACCATATAATGAAAAAACCCTGTCCAGATTGCACGTGGTTTATTAACCATGTCCAAGCGCTAATTTCAGTACTCATAATTTGGAATGGAACCAATAGATGAAAACATCAGGAAATGTCAAATGAGCACCTTTCATCTTTGTGCTTAGAAACATGAGACATGGATGCCCACTAAGGCTTCTATCAGTAGCATGAGAAGTAACATGTCCAAGCTCTATTAACAGAGTTTCAAAAGATGCTAAATTGAAATTTATGTTAGAATAGGTATTCAGATGCTCTCTATTTAAATTCCATTAATCCAGGTCCAGAGAGGAAGTTACACAGATGACAGATGGTTAAGTACCCTGGAGGTTGTATCCAAGAATATAAAGAACCATCTCTTCATTTAGAGAATTCCCATTTCAAGGTTTTTTTTTAAAAATAACGCAATAGTTTATCTGTCTGTGTTATTTAATCTTTGTCTGATGTTTTGTTTAATTTCAGCAAATTCATCATTTCTTATATCCAGACACTCTGCAGGGTTCTATCACATCACAATTTTAAGATTAGACCACTTTACAGGTCAGTGAAAATTCAGAAGCCATACTTTTTGAGATGGAATGCACTGTATTTTATGAAAATTTATTAGGCTCGCACCTTTTTCTTGGCCCTTACATTTAACTAGACAGAAAATTTAGTAGCAATTATGAAGAATGATGGATTATTCAAAGAAGAATAGGGTTATATCAGCAGCACCTTCAGCTTTTCAACTTCTGCTCTAAGAATCTCAATATTTGAAGCATCTTCGATGGGACTTGATATTTCTTCAATGATAGGACATAATTCATTTGCTTTTTCCGCAACCTCATGCTCTTTATCAGGAAATGCATCGGTTTTCTCTGCTTTCTTCTGCACAGCTAGGGCAGAATGCGGGAACTTTGCTTTCTCTTGTCCTTCAAACTATACAAATAATAGGAGTTCAGTTAGAGAACATAAATGCCAAATGACCAAAATTTAATAATGATGAATTTGTTAACCCTCATAACAGCCATCGTCATCACCACCATCAGAACAACTGCTAAGCATTTTCTTCTCAACATCCAGGCAATATCCAATTCCAAGCAATGGAGGAAAAACTGCTTCAACTTCAAAACTTTCCAATAATTATATAGTGCCGAAACTAATAGTTTAAAGTGCCTTGCTTAAAAGTTTTTTGATTAAAAGACACAAAAGTGCAGATCTGCATGCTTGCACCACACATGCAGATAACTGTTATATATGTATAAATAATTGGGTATGTATCTTTGTATATGTGATCTTTAATACCTATAATCTATATTGTCCACAATCTTTCACAGATATATAAGTTCAGACCTTGATAAAACCTTTTATTTGGACAGAAAAGGACATCAATGTTTATTACATTTCTAAAACATCCTTCAAGAGTTATTCACTCATAAATTATTGAACTTTGGCTGCTTACTTTATAATTCTAGATCTATTTCTCTTTCCTAATTGCAATATAATGTCACTAAAAATTAATTTCAAAATTAAGAAAAAAAAAAAGTCACTAAACATTTAATGAAATTTAGTGGGTAGTAAAATGTTGGTCTTCTTAGTTTTAATTCAAATATGATTGGTGGTTGTAAAGTTCCCTAGTTTCAGTTACCTGTCCTCCTTAATTCTAATGCTAGCATTTAATGGCATAAATTTAAATATCCAAACTTTATTCTTATTTATGTTTTCAAGTTTTGTAATATTTTGAAAGAGAAAAAAAAAAAAAAAGAAATCATACTTGAAAGTCTAGAACTTCTTCTCAAGAAGATATATCACAGCAAAATCCAACATAAATCCAACTTATTTTGAAGAAAAACAACCAAAGCACTAATATTTACATGTAATTCTATATTTATATTATAATATACTAAAGTAGGCTTCCGGTAACACTGTTATGAAAACAGAGTCACCTCTCAAATGGGCACTGTTACCATAACAGTACCCACATTTTTTACTTGAATTTTTTTTTCTATTTTCCTGTTTTCTTTTTTTTCAAACAACCACATTTCTTTTATATTTTTTGCATTTTCCTTTTTCAACTTCAATCTTTTTGAATTTTTTCTTTTAATTTTTTTCCTTTTTTTTTTTGTATCTTCTCTACTTGGTTTGCACAAATAAACCATTTTATTATCAATATAATAGGTTTTTTCCAATTAAATGAACTAATTAACGTACTCAATTTGTATTATTTTCATACTATAATGTTAAAAATGGGTGTTATTTTATTTATTTGACTACTTTATGTATGAAGTGTTGCATTATTATTGTTTTTATTTTTAGCTCATTTTTAGCTAAATCAAAACACATACACTTTTAATATTATTAATTATTAGTACATAAATTATCAATTGTAATTATAAACTTATAAATTTTGGTAGGATTGGCATTTTAATGAATACATTTCACTATAGTTTAAAGTTCAAATAATGTAAACTAATAATTGTATTCATTTGTATCTCTTAATCTTTGATTCTCAATTCAACAAATTATATACCTATATTATTATATTTGTTTATTTTTAACATCTTTTATTCACATTAATATTAACTATCAAATGTAACATAGCATTAAAATGTGCTTAGCAATTTGTATAATAATCATACTAGTGCAAAAACATTTGTTAACCAAAGTTGAAGAGCCAATTTTGTGATGAATATATATATATATATATATATGCATTTTTTTTGAAGTATCAAGAATATAAATTCTATATTGTAGTGACTAAATTTGTGAACTAATCAAATTATCACATTAAAGAGTAAATGATTATTCCAACCCTTTTATGGTGTTATTGAATTATCCTAAAATAAATATTGAAGATAAAAATATAAATAAAAAATTTAAAATTTAATAATCATTTAATTAAAATTAAATTATTTTAAGAGTAAATGATTATTGAATTATCTTAAAATTAATATTGAAGATAAAAATATAAATAAAAAATTTAGATTATATTATTAATTGATAACCTAATATTTAAATCCAATTTCACCAATTAAACAAGAATCTAAATAGTATGTTCTTAAATTTATAATAAATCCTAACATTCCTAATTTAATTTATCTTTAACTTTAATAATATCTCGATTTTTTACAAAATCAATTTTAATTTTTACACTTGACAATAATATAGAGAAACTTTTTACCTATAAATGTATAGTACCGTGGCAACCCATGGGTACTGAAGCTTGTTTATAACTAAATGAAATATATTAATTTCTTTTTTTTTTTTTTTGGTCTAACAATATTAATATTCACATGTAGCACACAAGAAATGAAGGCTAGCAGGTATCTTCAGACATATTTATGTATCTTACAGTCAATTGTTTTTCCGGCTGTACATATATGAGTTCGTCCACTTGTTCTAGACTCGCATCCTCCTCTTCTTCATCTCTAGCAGCCTGAAGAAAATTGTAACGCACATTAATGCACCCAAAGAAGGGAGATTAAAACTCAAAAAACTGTTAAGAGGCTAATCCTTCCACCTTATGGTAAATATAATTCCACAATGGTACAACATTCACTTATGAGAATAGTTGGGAAAGAAAATTGCTTATCACAGCAATAATTCTTGATTTTACTGAAAAAGAAGATGATAAGCTAAAGAACCCAAAGTTACAGCTATGTGTTGAGAAGATGATAGATTTCTCAATATTTAAACCCAAGACCAACTATTTGGTGAAAAGTTACAGACTTAGAGCTACTCAACTATTTTAACTTGTAGCTTTTCATTACCAAAGAAAATAAGTCAAACAAATGAAAACAGATGTAGAGGAAGGTTTTTGTTTTTAAGTTTGGTAAGGAATCCAACTTCTCAACTCCTTTTTTGAAGGTAGTCATTAGCATTAGGCAGCAAGACCTTAGAATGACATGGGGCAACTTGTATCAAAATTAACCAAGATGAAGGAGGGTGGAGTTTTACTGGCCAAAGCTAATAATGGAGATAACAGTTAGAGTGCATGTATACAACATTTATACGAGACAAAATCAACCAACAAGAGAAGAAAATGGAACATGAAATGAAAAAGCAGTAAATGAAGGATCTTGAAAAGTCAAAAGCCTAGTTCCAATTTTTTGCGTATAGGAAAGGGGTACGCTATGAGTGGTGTAATTTGAGCCCTACCATTTATGCTATGCTAATTGCACTTTATAAGTGTAGAACCCGCTTCTTCCTGATGCCATAACAAAAATATTTCAGGACACCCAACTTAAAATAAAAGAATACTCTATTTTAATTTTTTTTTCTGTATATGTATTGCATTTATTCTCCATGTTTCACTCTTGAAATAGAAGCTTTGTCCATCACACCATCATCTAACCTGACACAATAACCTTTCACTAAAGGAGCACCCAACCCTCAACGACATCATGTAGTTGTTGTTAGTCTTCGAAATAATCAGTTCATGCATCACTTGTGTCAACTTACCTTTCAGACTGATCAAAAGAATGTCATCAATATTGATCACTAATATGCACAACATACATTCTGCTCCAGGGGGATGTATCATGGTGATAGTTCAATATAAAACTGTAGCCAATGACGTTGTTTTGCTTTGGTCCTATACACTTTCCTGTATATTGGTATTTATGCATCTTTCTTACCATTTAGCTTCAAAAACTTTAAAGTTTTGTGGAGTTATAAACCTAGCATATGAAAGAAAACAATCCTTGACTAATCTGCATCATCTATCCAGAAAACTCCATGCAACTCCTTTCCATTTTCACCAGCGAACTTTTCAGGAAGCCTATCAAGATCAAACTTTCAGTTTCCTCTTCTTTGATGGGATTGTTGTAGACATCAATATACACATAGAAGATACTGCTAATATCGTAATGCTTACTTTAAGGTCAAATTGTACTATTAGTCCCTGTACTTAGGCCAAAATGCAGATTTAATCCTCTACAATTATCTCAATGTTGACACTACTACTTTTCGCCATTTGGAATTTCCGTCCAATCATTAACAAAGTTTTCTACCTTTAATTGTGCTAACATGACGATATTGGTATGATTGTATTTGACAACTGATGACGTAGATTTTTTATTGACCCTGTGGCCAGGAAGTGTGTCCAAAATATTCTTTTCTTTTTTTCTCCTTTTTTTTTCCAACCCTCCCAAACAAGGCGTTTAAACCCCTCTATATGTTCTATTTTTTTTGTTCATTTCATTCTTCTTTCTCTCTCTGTCCACAAACTCTCTAACCCTTACAATCTTCAAACAAAAACCAGAATCTAGCACCTCTTTTTCAAATTCTGGCAGTTGGCCACTGATCCCCAGCATCAGTTTTCTTCCAAAAAATACCTCCAAACTCCTTTCGACCCCCTCTTCACTTCTATCAGAATAGATTTCACCAAAAACGCCTCTAAACCCGAAGATCTAAACATAAAGTTGCAGCCTTTACCTCAACAAAAATCCATTTTCACCACTGTTGGTCATTGTCTCGGTTTCCCTTGCTTCCTCTCTCCGTAGTATAACCCTTTAATAGCCTAAATGTCCCTGAAACCTCACAACTAATCCTAGATCTAACAAACCCTAACTCAACCCCCCAAAAAATCCTATATCAAAACCCTAGCCTCCCTTGCTTTTTTTTTTTTTTCAATTTATTTGTTGATTCCTTTGCTGCCACTTTCTGGGTTTAAACACTTCCTTTTTGTCAGATTTTGTCAAATTTAGGTGCTATGTTGGGTTTAGGGTGATGGCAGTGGGAATAACTTCTCTTTTTTTCTTTGGGTTTTTTTTTTACTGAATTTTTCTGTGTAACAGTTGGATTTTTTTGTTTTTATCAGTAAGGAGTTAGGTTCAATTCCTTGATAACGGAAGGAAAGATAATTTAATTCATGAATCAGTTAGTAACAAGATTATTAAGACTAAGATAAAACGAAATAAATCTTTTTTTTTTTTTTGTTTTTAACATGTGAAAGCTTTAATTAGAATAAAGAATCAATTCAATATATGCTAAAAAGGGGATTTGCTATTATTTTCATAATGTGAAAAGAATATTTATGCAAAAGGGTAGAGAGAGAAAAATAATTAAAAAGAATATGATAGGAAAAAATGGAGGAAAAAAAGAATTTTTTGGACCCCACCTGCTGGCCGCATGGCCAATAAAAAGTCGATGCCATCAGCTGCCAAGTACAAGTAATCTTGATATTGCCACGTAAGCATGGTCAATGCTACATCAACAAGTCAAAATCCAAAACAGCTAACTTAACGGTAGAAAACTAACTCTGTTAACGATTGGATGGAAATTCCAAATCCGAAAAATAGAAGTAGTGTCAATATTGAAATCATTGTAGAGGGACTAAATCCACATATTGACCTAAGCAGAGGGATTGATAGCACAATTTGACCTTACTTTAATAATCAAATACATTTTTCCTCATGAGAATAAAAGTACCATCTCATTATCGTCGGTGTTAAAGAAAACATGCATGTCAGTGTTTTATAAGCCATATGTAACTGTCATTAATGCATGAATGCGCACAAGTCTCATTCTAGAATTTTTATATATGAGTAACTTGATATGCCCTAACTCCGAAATAACCAATGCAAAGTGGAAACCAGCCAGTTGTGCATACAGTGATTATATTTGAATGCACTTATTGACTGGTACACAAAAGTTGTGACAACAATAATAATGCAAATATTAAATACTTGGTACAAACTTACGACAGAAGTTAAAAAGCACCTACCGTCTTTTGCTCCTTGAGGTTTCTTCTGGCAATTCGTCTCCTAAATAAGCTTTGTGAAAGAACTGATGCTTTTTTGATCTTCTTATAGAATGAAACAGCACTATGACGTCGCCAGTATGCCTGCAGGGATTTGTTTGAATTAAGCAACTTGTAAACATGACAAATAACATAATTCTTTAGGCATTACATTAAAAACAGGGCAATGACCTGAATAATAACTGCAGCCTTGTTTTGCGCCTCATATCTAAATACATTCCGAGCAGCCATGGCCCGCAATCCTGTCTGCAAGACAATTGCTGAGGATTTGGTATCAATGTAGTTTCTCCTTGCTACTTGTCGGCGAAAAGTCTTCTGAATTTTGACAGCAGCTGCATCGCTTTTCATGTCTTTATATAATTCACGAGCCAGCTTTCCTAGAAGATACAACAAAAGATCAATGCAAATAATTATTACATGCAGGTGATCATCCCTAAAGGCCACGGGCAACAAAAAACACATGGGTTAGTTAGAGATTGATAGGAACCAAATTACTCTAACATTATAAATCAGATTAATGATGCTAATTCTATGCTGACATATGTAAATAAACGTTAGCACATATGCTCACCCCTCCAAGCAGTTTGTATACGAATAGAAGCCGTGCGCATGCCAACATAATGTTTACGAGTTAAATGAGATCTAATTTGCTTTTGAACAACTATTGCCGACTCGCCAAGTACTTTTGCCTTACGTGCATCTAACTCAGACATATGACCAGCTCGTAGGAAAATCTTGGTCTTCCCCATCTGCAAAACAATTCACAGAATACATCCTCTTGCAACAAAATCTCAATACGTGAGCATTTATAACCCCAACTATTTTCCAGAACTAAAGATTTAAAGTTGCTTTCAAATACATTATGTCCAATCTATAGTTGAGATCAATATTGCACAAGCACTTAAACCATGATTATGATCTCAAGGTCCTCCAGCTAGCAATTTCTCAGGTGATATGGCTTTGGCAGGTCTGATATGTAACCATTTCCCTTCTTCACTCGCATTAATTTAATTTCCAATTTTGTTTGTCAAAAAGAGAAAAAGGAAAAAGGAAAGTTCTCGAATTACCTGATACCTTGAAAGCCCCATCTTTTCCATAATCCATTTGCATGCAACATTTTCTTCATAACTGTTAATGAATGTTATAACTTCAAATTAGAACCTAACCCAGCAGTAATTTGTAAATTCGAGAAAAAATAAGCAAATGTTTTTTTTTCCTTTTCTAATCGGTTTGGGATGTAGAGGAATACTTACTTCCCTTCCAAAATTTCTGGTGCAAGAGTAGCAAATCGATTTAGAAATTCAGTAAAGGTTCTGTGAGTAGGAAATCCCTCACACTTGACTCTGATTGCCTCTAGAACACCCTATACAAGTAACAATTAGTTTGGAATACACACAAGTTGACTAATAAGTAATGGGATATTGCAATGTAAAACCAAGTATACTTACACCAGAACGCAGTTGCTGCAAGACATTAACATTCTCAAATATTTCAGGTTTTAGCTCGTTGTTTGGCTTTATACATCTGATATAATGGGGTTCAGTAGAATTTAGTATATCCATCAATTGCTGTAATTGTAACTGCAGCAATGAGGTCAAAACATGAGATTTCACCTTTCGAAGGGACATTGAAATCTTGAGAACAAATGGCATGGCTCAATAAATCATTTATTTTTCAACATATCTGAGAATATAAGAAAATTCCATGACTAGTTTTTAGAAATGATAGCCAAAAGTAGATACCTTGAAACGAGAACCGATAGATGAGAACTTGCCAGATTTAGCAGTCTCCTCAGGAAGCAAAGGAAAAAGGCCAGCTACAAAGGAACATTTGGAAGCACTCAACATATCCTGATATTCAGGAACAACATAGTCTTTGTTTTTGTCTAAAAACTGATCAGACTGATACTGGACCTGAAAATATACAGGGATTATAATACTTAAATGCAATCACATGTAACATTGCATGACTGATGGAAAAAATTGAGGAACCATAACTTACCTCTCCTGCATAATGGACAACAGTAAACTCTGAGCGAGCCAATTTTGGCTTTACAAAGCGTCGGTGATCCTTGAATGTCTGATAGAGCTTTTGCGCAAAGGTTTCATGGGTTGATTTTGGAAACATACTGTATAATGAAAAATGCCATCTATGTAAGCAGATCAATAAGAAAGAAAAAAACATTAGATTTTATAAACACTGCATATGAACAGGATACTGTATTAGGAAATATGCAAATTCATGAGCAGCAATCCTTCAATGTAACAGAAAATGTAAAGAAATGTTTTCATACCATGCTTCATCAAGAAGAGAAATGATCCCACCTGGTTTCTGCAGAAGCATTAGATATTAGAAATCTGTGAAAAAAAAATTGCTATTCAGCAGATCATGTGCATATACTAAAAAATATGGAACAGAAAAAGATAGCCCTATGATAAAACAAAACCTGGATACAGGAGCCTTTACATGGCAACAACTAATGCAGATATGCAATGACAATTTTACTGCATAAGGTAAGTCACCAAGGCTAAGGCATAAAGAAATAAACTAGACAACATGTTATCTTCTCCACATTATGATCCAGAAAGATAAGTAGCTCCACTCCAGAAATAATGCCATCCCCAATTTTCGGATCTCTGTTCCAGTAGGCAAAAAATAGCCTCAAAAGAAACTTCATAACAATGTTGTCAGCAATGCACCATCTTATTCCATGATTCATTGTACATGATATTCATATTTACAGTTTTCCCACAAAAATGGCTTGTTAAAAGATTCTTGGTCCAAATTAATTGAAACTACTTCAAAGACCACCTGAACTTTGAGAATAGAAACTAAAGTTTAAGATATACATCTTAGACTAGTCAAATTTGGTTTTGTACTGTTTGGACAGCTGATTTACTTCACGAAGACAGAGGAAAAGCCAAGAAGGTGTGGATAATTAAATTTAATGGAGACCACCATTCACACTAACTTTTTTTAGATAAGATTAACTAGGATAAAATCAATGCACTAAAAAGTGTTGACTGTACATCTGGTAGTTAATAGACTATCATGTTATAATCAGAAGATTGACTAACAAAATGTCCCACAAACCATCACTACCAGTATTGCTAATAGTGACATCACTCCAGTGCCTCCTATCCTCAAGTAGACCAAAGACCACAGCAAAATCTTTAAGCTTTTTTTAGATATAAATAAAGCTTGCCAAACATTTCATTAACCCACTCATACATATCTCATTGGAAAAGAAAGAAGGCGTCTCAAAACTATTTGCCTCCATCACTTCTCCTTTCTGGTAGTTGTTCCTGTTAGATTAGTGAAGATGCTCTGTTCTTTAATGAAAATTTCCCATTCTTTTTGCTTCAGGTGGGATTGCAGAGTGACTCACTAGGAAGGGCCACCCGTCTCCTCCCCATTGGCTATCTTTACTCTGCCATTGATTTTGGAAATATAATAGTTCTCTTCATTAAGGTTCTAAACTACCACAATGAATTGCAGATCATATACAAATTAAACAATATAAAGCAGAATGATCAGCACCACTTGATCCATGTTGCACCTTCTTTTTCTTTCATGGTCACTGTATATTTCACCATATTGTTATTCATGCTGATAATATTGCTACTACAGGCATTTGTTAAAATGTACACTTTGCATGCAGAAGGCAGATACATTTCTGTGAAAATCATGTAGTTTTAGATATGAGTATCATATGTACATCAACAGATTGAAGATAATAATAATAATATACATTAATCTGAATGGAAAACGATACACAATTTGAACATCAAAATGTCAAAATGCATATGATATTTTTAATCTTCTGGAAAAAATAAGCAACACTAACTCCAATATGAAGTGTTTCTCTCTGCACTCCAGGTTATACCCAATGATTAATGTCGTGTTCCCACAAGATGCTTTTTACTAAAGCGATGCCACCCATATTTATTTCATGCGAGTATGAGCTAGTCAATATTTAGGTTAAATTCTCAGTAGGGAGACTACCAAAGGTTAAGCAATAACTGGAAGGTGTAAGAAAAAAGTAAAAGTAGATACACTTGACAAATTCAAAGAGCTATGAACAGTTAAAAGGACCGTATGCAACCTTTTCGATAAGATCCAAGACATCTTGATTATCAACAAACTCTACATAGCTCCAATCTATTTCCTCACTTTTGTATAGAGCTTGCTCCATCTTGAACACGTGCTGAATTGTATCATCATACTCAGTACATACAGTGGAAGACTGAACTAACACTAAAGTTGTCACATGAGACTAACCTCATACCTGGTTGAAATGTTGTTGCAGCTTTTCATTGGTGAAGTTAATGCAAAACTGCTCAAAACTGCATAGAATAACATATTAAAACCAGAATAAATAAGCAGCTCTAAACATGCTTAAGTTCTTTTATCTTGTAACTCATAAATTTTCACAAAATCACAAATAAGCCTACGATTTTTTTAATCCCACAACAGTTCTTTTAACTCTGAACAACTCAGCAATTTCATCATCTATCCCCAAAAGATAAAAGATAAATATAGAACCACCATAAAATGATATTCTAAAAAATAGCCATTTTTGGTCCATTATGCCCCTTCGTAGTCCACATTTGTTCAGTGGTTAAAATTACAAACTGTTTAAAATATTACACTATAGGAAGGCACTGAAGGAGAGGATATATGCAATCCAGTGTTTTCAAAATGTTAAGATGCTTGAGGCTTGAGGAAACAACTCAATGTTAAAAGGTTCACGTCCAATTTCCTTATCCTATTAATAAAAGAATTTCACACCAGAAAAAGGATAAAGGCCTTGTCAATAGAATTCTTGATAGTCCATGTTATAACCATGGCATTCTTGGTAGCCAGATGTTAATCTAAGATGCTCAAAGGTAAGTAACTGTTTCAAAAAGTCAACACTCATTTATGATGTAGATCAGGGACCATCATCTAGTAAGGTGGTAAATGATTAGATCAACAAGCATCCAAAAATAAAAATTACACCAGTTTGTATTTGAAAATGGCTACTCTGTGCAAACCTACTAACTGCTAAAATTATTTCCAAATAACCCTACCTAGGATCTTGCCGTTTTGCAGGATCATAACTGTTAATAATCTTTCTGGGTTGATGGAGATCACCACATTCAGAATATGAGAGCTAAAAGTATAGGACTTGAGAAGCACATATTTAAAAGTAAAAGATTGTCTCTTATACTTGTAACTTAACATGAACAACAAATGGTAGTGGTATTGCTAACCAGGGAGGTTGCCAATTAATGTAAGTGGTCAGAATCTTAAGCCACACCATTGTAGCTTGGGCTAAAGACAAAAGATTACCGATGATGCAATTTACTGGGTTTTTAATTTTCACAACCATAAAAGTACACATATTGGTGTCATCAGGCATTACCTGTTAGTTTTAAAGCTTTCAAAACCATAAATGTCAAGGACTCCAATGAGACATTTTGAGTGAGGATCTTGGCCAATGGAGACATTAATTTTGTTCACCAACCTGGATGTAATACAAATGAGGAATTCACAAGAAATCCACCCAGTTTCAAATGAGTTATAGAACAGCATAAACAGTCCAGAAGTTAGCATCTTACCAGTCAAACAACCGAGAATATATTGTCTTTGCTAATCCATCCCTGCTAACTGTTGCACCAAGTGGATCAAGACTCCTTTTGATAATTTCTTCTGGGGTGATCATAACACGCTTACATAGTGCAACTTCCAATGCTTGAGAATCACACCTGAAATATGGATCAACTGATCTGCTAATACAGAGACATTGGATTGAAAAGGAAGCGGTAGGCAACAAGAGAACCAAGTATATAGCCATACATGAGTAGCTCTGCTGTCATTTGAAGATGGAATTTGGATTTGTCATCCTGTAATATTGATGAATCTTCTTCTCCCCTAGCAAATGTAATATTGCCAAGATGAAGAATTGCAGCCACAACTCTAAAAATTGCCTCCTGAGAGAGAAAGAGAGATTATTCCTAGTCTAGCTACATAAAGATGTTTAAAACTAGCAGCTAAAATATATCAAGCTACAAAGCAGATGGGAGACCCGTTCATTCTCACTTATCCCCACAATATCCATAGCTTTCCTGGTGGCAAGATAATCATGGGCATCATCTACACCAACCAGTTCATAGCAACTAGATTGATTAAGGTAATGAAACGACTTAGGATCTCCCAACTTATATCGATTGATATCCTGAAAAGACTTAAAAAACTGGTTAGCTGGAATGATATGACAAAATTCATGAAAACTTATTAAAGGGCTATGCAATCAAAAATGCAAGAATCAAGCCAAACACCAACCTCCAGTGGTGCAGCACAAAGAAGGTAAAAACAGTGGTAGTTCCGTTCAGGATCTGAAATTTGGCAGACACGAGATTTTTCTAGGAGATAAGTTCTAATGGCTGCCCCTGATATTTGTCCACGTTCATCAAATTGAATCTCAACAAATTTTCCAAAACGACTGTGTCAATGTAATGAAGAGAAGGTCAGCAACTACACAAATTATATGAATGAATAAGAGATCATTGAAACTATCACAATTTGCTCTTGGAAGAAAAAATTTCGCAACAGGGAGAAAGAAGCTATGAATTTTTTCCTAGTTTGACTTTCTCTAAAGAAGTATCAAACTTATTAAGGAACTTCTAGGTGCAGTAATTTAAATAAGATGACACTACAAAGACCAATCCATTTTTTAATACCTTTTTACCTTTACAGCTCATACAACAAAATTTAACAAAATGAAAATTGAAAGGGAACAAATGAATAATTATGTACAACTCACTGAGAAGTTGAAAATAGAAAAAGTAGTTAGTCCCTGGCAAAAACTAGTCAATAAAACATAAAATTTAGGGTTCAATGATAAGCCAAATAACTAGAAAGCTAAAAAATCATACAAACTTTTCAAACATGATAATTTCTCACCTCGAATTGTTATTCCTGACAGTTTTTGCATTGCCAAATGCTTCAAGAACAGGATTTGACTGCATCAAGACATTTAGTGCATAACATTCAAAACTAGGTAAAAAATGCATATTAAAAAAAAAAGGAACTGATATCTACTAAAATTTCAAAATCTAATTTCTACTAAGGGAAAGGAAGATTTAGGCTCCATTGATTTGACAAATAAGACAAATTACAACGAAAATTTATTTACATGTAAAGTTAAATTTTCCTTATACGTTTTGGTGTTTGTTCAATATGCAAGTAGTTTGTTATAGATCCCGGTTTTGTTAATTATTCTTGCAGATTTTTATGAAAGTGAAGAGAAGAGAGGAAAATGCAACGAAAAAAGAGAGGAAAAAGAAGCACATGTGATAACAGTAAAATAGTAACAAGACAATTACTTTTAGCATAAAAAAATTCTAAGGTGGAAAACCACTTACACCAAAAATATTATGTAAGTGATTTTCTATCCAAATTATTGTATATAAATTCTACGGCTCACAACATTAATGTTTTTTTACTCTAACAACATAATATAAAATGTTTTTACATCAAACCAATTTTTAAGAAGGCATTTATGTAACAAACTCAATTCTAGATTCAACTTTGGGAATCTGATGAGAATCAAAAAGGACCCCAACATAGTCTAGCTGCAATAGATTCCTTTGTATCTAGATTGAAACATGTACTTTAGAAATCGTTAATTTAACATAGGGACTGTGAGCTTGAAATTGCAATGGATTAACAACAAGATCTATGGAGTTAATCATCTGATTTCAAGTGACCACACTGCATAGTGCTCCATCACATTCGGATTCTATGCTTATATGTCAACCATGTCCTAGATTACTGCCATCTCTAGTTCAAAATTTGTGGCAGCCAGCATGCAGGGAAACGTACATGAAAGCCTGACTTTGTAGTCTAAACAAGTAAAATAACCATATAACTAACTCACATGCGGTTTCAGAAAAGAACTCCAAAAGACAAAAGGAAAAACAACTCCATTAACTCTAATGAATCAACTGAATGCAAAAAGTCAAATAGAAAATTTGTTCAAGCAATTTCTTTTTTTATCCTTTAATGAGTTGTAAACTACTGCTAATATGGCAACATCTGCCCCCTTGTTGCACATTCTCTCTCCTCTCTGAACATGTGATGTTCCTCCACTAAAGTGCAAGATTTCTTCAGTGATGATAAATCTGTTGTTGTACATGCTAGTATTTTAGGGAGAATACCTGAGTTAAAGTTTTGAGGAAATATACCCTTTTGCCGCTTGTATTCTTTATCCTAGAGATAATCTTTTCTTGCAATCTTTCTGGATAAACTACGGTAGAAGAGGAAATAAAAGGACATTTCGAGGATGTTATTGTAGCGTACAATTCTCTTAAGTGTTTGATGATGTGAGAGAAACTGTCACACTGTTAGATAAGTAGATTAATTTTTTCCATGGTCCAATGAGTCTATCCTAATTTTAAAAAGTTTGTAAAGAGATAGTGTGTCTTATAACTTAAAAGCACAAAGCATACAACACAAAAACATTTACCAATGTGTTAACACTAATGCCTTCATACATAGCTAAACTCATTCTTAGATAACATTACACCAAAATATGTGGTCATTGCACCCCATGACTATGATCTGCATTAGCACCTACTACTACAGAACACGCTAGAGATCTATGATATATTAAGTCTTCAAATTGTGTGCTTCAAGCATTTACTTGACTCTAACACAAAGATAAAGATTGAAACATTAGCTTACTTCAGTTCAGAATAGAGTTAGATCATCCAGCTTACTTCTAGAACTTTTCGTTCAACAGTTCGTCCTTCAGCAGCAGCATGGCCACCCAAATATGCAAGATAACGCATAAGCATTTTGGTGGTTTCAGTCTTACCTGCCCCACTTTCACCACTGACCATTATAGAGTTGGATTTTCCCTCGTTAATCATTGCCCTAGTTGAAATTTATGCAATTCTTAGTGAACTAGCTCCACAATCTTTACAATACACAAATAATGATAGGATCACAATTTGAGCTCACCTATATGCAACATCGGCAATTGCAAAAACATGAGGCTTCAGCTCCCCAAGTTGAGCTCCCTTGTAGCGTTCCATCAAATAAACATCATACAAATGAGAGAGTTCTCGGAAGGGATTGATAGCGATGAGAATGTTCCCACAGTATGTCTGCCATGAGGCCAAAAAGAATTATTAACAACAGAGCTGCCCATAGCAGCTATAATTTATGGTTTTCTCTCACCCGCGTGAACAGAAACAGATTGAAACCTAAAAATGACATTGATCTTACATAAATTTCATTGATTTCATATCTGGTGGCCAGATTGTAAAGGACGGCCGGCTCATGCAAGTATGATAGCTTAGTCATGTCATCAACACCCCCAGCAGGGGCTTCCACATCCTTTGGATATAATTTTGATAACTTTGCAGTAACCTGGCCGACATTATGGTGAAGAAATTGAAAGATGGCTAAATAAGATTTTGTTGCAATGAATAAATCAGGCTAAAGCAAAAAGCTATAAAATAGTACAAGAAAGTAATAAAATCAAATTTAAAGAAAATTTTTACCGTCCTGACATCACTAGTTTGAATCTCAGCTTCAGCTCCATTAGTGTTAATTACAATCCCATCAATCCAAGCCAACTCTGGGTCTTCAACCCATATATGAGAACCTACATTAATGTCCTGAGACATCCCCTGCACCAGTTTAAATTTTGTTTTTTAATCATATAAGTAATTTTCTTGTATGCTTCGATAAATTTACATAAATTCCACGAACCGTTTTGTTTGGTAAATGTAAAATTCCTTGAAAATGATTGAAATCAAACGAAACCCATTATTTTGGAGAAGGATTCTGACACCGATGCCGATACGCCAGCGAAGTCGCCAGGGAGGGGCGGCATTGACAGGGAAATATTGTTTTGGAGAGGGGTAATGTGGTGGTTTTGTCAAAGAAAATTGAATGGGTTTGATTGAAGAAAGCAAGGCGGGAATCGAGAAGGCTTTTGTTTTTTCTATTTGGATTTTTTTTCCCCGGTGAAGGGAGAGCAGAGTAGTGTTGTTTGGATTGGGGTTGGCTTGAGAAAGAGGAAGACGCAGTCGTGGGAGCACTCTTGGATTTCGCCATTTTCTTAGAGCGTCTCGTGGTTCCTTCTCTCCTTTTCTACGTTTTTGCCGGAGAGGGTCTGAGTCTGAGATCCGTTACCTTTTTTACTTGGGGAAAAAGAAACGCTAAACGCAATTAAAATTAAAATTTTAAATTTATATAAAAAATAATATTTTTTTTTATAAATGTGACCTTAGTTTAGAATAAAAAAAAATTACTGCTGTTCAGATCCGTTGATTTTTTTGACAATTAAATTTATAAAATATCATTTTTTATTTATATAAATCAATTTAATTAAATCTTAAATTTTATAATATTCTCATTTAATAATTTTATTTTGCACATTCATATAATATATAAAATTTTAAATTTTAATTATAATTTATAAAAATTTAATATTTTTATTTTTAAATTTTATAATAAAAATCAGTATGTGAAACAAATACACATGACACTGTCATTGGCGAGAGAAATGAAAGGAAAACAAGAGAAAAAATAATTTTTTTTATTTGGTTTTTATTTTAAATAAAAATAAAAGAAAGGAAAGGGGTTAAGCAGTCTTCCCTTTTCTTCAAAAACTAATTTTTAATTATCTTTTGGGGGAAAAGTTAAGAAATGGAAAATAATAAAAAATTTTAAATATAAAATGGTATTATATTTTATTATTTTTTTAATTTTCCAAAGTGCATTATAAACTTAACAAATTGTATTGATATTTACTTTTTTTTTATCAAATTTAGGTAACTTACCATTGTCAATAAAAAAAAATCATATATTTTATTTTTTTTAATTTACGTTGGATCTTATATATTTTGATATTTTATTATTATTTCATAAATTTAGAAAAAAATATTTATATAAAAAATACATACAATTATAGAAATTATGCCTATGGAGCTTGTTAGACTTGTAGTGAAATATTAATACAATTTTACAAGTAATTTTATTTACTAAGACATATTCAGATTTTTAAATTTCCTCAATGAAATTAATTCTAATAAAATAAAATTATATATAAATAATTTCAAACCTAAATTATTTTATGTATTAATAAAAATTAATCTCTTTTATTGATTTTTTTATTTTTTGCTTAAAAAATTAATTTTTAGATTATTCACATGGTAAATAAAACATTTCATGATATAATTAAAATATATATTATAATAAATCATTTCATTTCCATTATTTAACCAATTACAATTTCTTTTCTCATATATTTTTTATTAATTTTAAATATCCAAAGCATGAGTATATGTATCATTTTTCTTTCTCTTAAAATATATATATATATATTTTACTAATATTAATCCAAACATAACTTTAATTAGAAGCACTTACAAAATAAAATAACCTAACACAATCTTTAGGCATTTGCTTACTCAAATCTAATTACTCCTTTAATAAAATATGACTTTTAATTAAATATTTAATAGGGAAGGGCTTCCTAAAAAACAAAAATCCTCCCCTAACAATCAAATGTCTTTTTCATATCTCATAGTCTATTCCAAGAACCCATTAAAAGACCTTCACAATAAGCAAAACTCATTTCCAAATAAACCTAGTTCAGTTTATTCCTAAAAAATACAAAATCTCCTTAAGTTTTCTTTCCAAATAAATTTTTATAAAAATAGAACTTAATTTATTCATACAATAAACGATATTTAATAAGTTTAAATTTTAACACTTATAATTAATTTTCTATCCCTAAATTATAAATTCTTTGTAAAAAATATATTCTTTTATTCATATGATTCATTTATTTTTATAACAAATAAGAATGAGATATGATGATGTTATAATGTCATTTTTTTTACTAATTTAACATTAAATGAAAGTTGGTTATATGATGCATTGTACCAACATTGTATGAAAAGTTTATCACACTTTTTTTCTTAATGTGCTTTAAACGTAACCAAATTAAATTCTAAACATAAATAAAGTTTTGATTTAGTGATAAGAAAGATATTTTAGCATTTTGAGGTTTTAAGTTTAATTTTTAATTGCGTATGAATATGATTATTTAATTAAATTATAATTTATTAATTAATTGTATAAATATAATATTTAATTATGAATATAACTTAAAAAAATAGAGTTTAAATTTTGAATTTCGAACAAAAAAAATATTTATTAGACCGATATTTATATATTTTATAAATGGGTCAATATAATTTCAATGTAAAAATAATATTTAAACTGGATTGGATAAGATACATTTTAATTTTATATTTACTAGATATGTCATCATTTAAAATATAAATTAATAATTTTAGACAAACAAAATTACATAATGATTATGGTCGTGGTAATGCAAGCAAAGCAAGAGTGGATGACCCGAGCAAAGCATTGGGCAGTGGGCAGTGGGCTATAAGTTAAGGAGTTAATTGGGCAGCTTTATGTGTATCCAATTACATAGTGCCCTCTTGATCACTAGTTTAGCCCCTATCTATTCCATTGCCTTTGGAATAAAAAATACGAGCGACGCCAGACCAAGCTGTGCCCCTTTAGATTGTTTGGTGCATTTGATTTGACGAACAAAAGGGCGTTACTTTACTTTCCTCCAACCCTGGAAAATCCTTTTCAATTATCCAGATCAAAGCTACTGCTACTGGGAAATTGATTCCTTTTAGTTTCAGCAATTGAAACTAATTTTTCGTGGAGGAAGAGGAAAGAAATGCCATTCCCTCCATCATCATCGTCATCAGCATCTACGTTTCTCCTCGAAATCGACGAAAACCTAACCCTAATCCCTGGCCTTCCAAACGACGTCGCAGCCCATATCCTTTCCTTCCTCCCATACTCCCACCACTGCCGCCTCAAGCCCACCTGCAAGCCCTGGTACTTCTTCCTCTCCTCCAAAACCCTCCTCTCCCTTCGCCGTCACAATCGCCGCCGTTGCATCTCTAACCTCCTCTGCATCTTCCCCGAAGATCCTCACATCTCCTCCCCTTTCCTCTTCGACCCCGAACAGTTGGCCTGGCGTCCTCTCCCTCCCATGCCATGTAACCCTCACGAGTACGGACTCTGCAATTTCACTTCCATCTCCCTCGGGCCACACATCTATGTCCTCGGTGGGTCCCTCTTCGACACCCGCACCTTCCCTCTCGACCGTCCTTCTCCGTCTTCATCGGCTTTCCGTTATAACTTCCTTACTTCCACATGGGACCGTCTCGCCCCCATGCTGTCCCCACGCGGGAGCTTCGCCTGTGCTGCAATTCATAGTGCCGATCAAATCATCGTCGCCGGGGGTGGGTCCAGGCACACCATGTTTAGAGCTGCAGGGAGTAGGATATGTTCGGTGGAGAGGTACGACGTGGAAAGAGATGAGTGGGAAGAATTGGACGGGTTGCCCAGGTTTCGAGCCGGTTGCGTTGGGTTCACAGTTCGAGGAGATGGGGAAGAGAGGGAGTTTTGGGTGATGGGAGGGTACGGGGAGTCGAGGACTGTCTCGGGAGTGTTTCCAGTGGATGAGTATTACAAGGATGCTGTGGTGATGAAGTTGAAGGAAAATGGGGGTGGGAAGTGGAGGGAAGTTGGGGATATGTGGGGGGAAGGGGAGCGGCCTAGGCTTGGGAAAATCGTTGTGGTGGAGGATGAGGAAGGGGGTTGCCCTGCTATTTTCATGCTTGATGATAACGATATCCTCAGGTAATTATTTTTTTTTTGAGATAGTTAATTTGATATTTCTTTTGGTTTCGTTGATTGTTTTCTTGGAAATATTAATTGTGGCATTCTGCCATATTGCAAAGTTGCTATTCTTTGACTTTGAGGATGTTGGACATAATGTTATAAAGCTACCAAGTACTTCAATGAAGGATAATGAGTAAATTGAAAGGATCTACTTGAATTCAAGAAATGCTGGCTCCTTTCACCTTCAATAGACTGGGTTGGAGGAAAAAAGTAGGAAAATTTTTTCTTTATTTTCAATCTATAATAATTTTGTCCTTTTTCAGTTCTGAAATTTGTGTCAGCTCTCAAATATTGGAACATGGGGCAAAAGAACTCATGGAGTTGAAGCAAGACGTGCGGTGGAAACTAATTGAATTAAGCTAATTACTTGAGTCTAAGCCTTAAATATTGTTTTTATGGTTGAGTTGAATAATATATTCAGTTGCGGGATTGAACCATATTCCATTGGTATCAGAAATATCTATTGCAAGAACATAGCCAAAAGCTTTGATTCATTATGGCTTTTTTTTTCCTTTTTTGGGGTTAATGATTAGAGCCATCCTTACCTGCAAATACACTTGTCAAGTTAGAATATTTTACTTAAGTTACTGGTGCCTGCTTGATTAGTTACTAGTTCTTCATGTTTGCACGACTTGAATGAGGATATTTCTAACTATCTGGTTTGCTTGTCAAGTTTTAAGATTCTAAATTTATAAATATATATATATATATATATTAATCAATAGTTAAAATCAAGTTAACTTGACAATAATTGACAATATTTCTATAGCAAAAATGCATAACTTTGTATGTGCGTGTGTCAGATGAGAGAGAGTGTGTGTTCTTGAAAAAATGTATGTTGTGTACATCTGGATGTTGAGACGTTCTAATGGCCTTACTAATTATAATTTATAACCATGACGCTAATGCCATCATTTAAGAATATTATCTCGCAAAAGAACTTTCTCACCAACTGAACAGGTTCTTCATTTGATACCTGGAACCTGTCCTTCTTCACTGATTTTATTCAATGTATTTCTTGCTAACTATTTGTTAAGGCTTGGTTACTGAAGATAAGAATTTTAAATTTCTGCACTTCTTTGACTTGGACGCAAGGGTTGGTTTCTGCCTATTTGCCTGTTCAGATAGTTGTTACATCTCTGCTGTTAGACGGTTGTTAAATCTCTTCTTTCTGTGGCACATTTTCCTCTTTTAATTGGTTCCATTTATTCAGATGATAGTACTAACCTGCATGATTCCATCTACTATCAACAACAAACATGCATTTTTTTCTAAGAATGTTATGCTTTTTCAATTTCCCTTTAGGATTCTTTTTTAATAGAAGAACCATAATTTCAAGTTATTCATCTTTCTGTTTATTTCAAATCCTTATTTTTGAAATACAAGACACTCATCTTTGCTTTATTTCTCTTCAGATACAACATGGCTTCAAATTCTTGGCAAAATGAGTCCAGTGTACCAAGGAGAGCTCCTTACAAGAGCTCATTTGGTTTTGTTGTTCTGAATGGGGAGTTACATGTAATGACTATTGTAAATGGAATTGATTCAACAGAAACTCGACGGTCACGACAGCAGAAGAGGGCAGGGACATTGTTTATCCAGATTTATCATCCTAGGAAGAAGACCTGGAGATGCCTTGTCACAAGGCCACCATTCCAACAACCATTGGATTTCAGCACCACAGTTATGTGCACAATTCAATTGTAGATGTAAGAATTTCTCCTGCTTAGAGCAGTTAATTGTACGTAATTAGTCTGCCCATTCATGTATGATGTCTGTTGATACTTGTGATAATCCTCTATTTGTATTGTATATAGTACATATTGATAAATATCGATTCTCGCTTGTATGACTTTATGTATCTGGTAATTCTAAATAGATGTAAACGCCCATATGTCATTAGATGCCACATGGATAGAAGGAACAATAGCTTGTGCAATTGAATTACTATATATAGTTATTTTCCTTCTATCCTGTTCTTGCATTTTATTTACTACGTCAGTCGCATATTTCCTGGACTTACGAGTGGGTGAATAATTTTTGGATAGTGTTATTTTTTAGCCTTCTTCATAGAGATTGTTTGAAGGGTTCCGGCCTGACTGGTTGTTCAGACTTATTGAAGAAGGAAAGGAAAAGGAATGGGCTGTTTCAGAGGAACAAAGTTGACTTTGTCTAACTCCGTATTTCTGTGTTGGTTTATTCGTGACACATTCTTGCTCCTTCCATTCTTTTCGTTTTATTTTATTTTATTTTTTTCCTAATACTAGTGTACCAAGTGCCTGACTCCCCAAACCTGTTAGAAAAAAGGAGCATTGTTTGTAACATTTGTTTTGCTCTATATGCTTGTTTAGTTTCAGTTTTATAGAAAATCTAGCAAACGGAGCAAGTGTTTCACTTTTCTGTTGTCTTCATTTGAGTACTTATTTTAGGTTGTATGTATCTGCTAGAATCATGGTCTCTGTGTTGCCCTACTTATAATATAGGGAATCAACTATTTATTGGTGAAAGTGCCAAGTAGAGTTCATTAGGTTTTGTTCTAGATGGGATGTTACTTGCAGAATTGATTCAATAGAAAATCGACGGTCACAACAGCCACAGTGCCTTGGGGAGAAACATATAACATGTATGGATATCTCCTGTTTTAGGGGCAGTAAAGTTTATGCATCATCGGTTCTCCCATCATCTATGATGTTTTCTATGTTGATTCTTTTCAGTTATTACCTTTAAAAATTGCATAGGATATTGAAACTTACCTTTTGCATGGGTAAGTATCAGGTTTTTCTAAATGAATGTGAAGCCCTATTTGCGTTGCGTCAGAAATAAGATATCACCTGGAGAGAATATAAGAAATGATTATATGGAAGGATATGTTGCTTCCATTTAAATTGTGTCACTTAATAACATTTTTAAAAAATAATTACTTAACTCATATAAGATGTTGTAATTAAATGATAAATATTTATTTTAACAAATTTATTAATAATTGTAGTAATAAATAGTATAAAAACTATTTCATGTAATTTTTTTCTTATGATGAATAAATAGTTTCTGCAAACGTTTGATCTCTGCAACGAATGCGGGAATGTTGATTCTGTTCGCAAGCAGTAAAAAGTAGCAGTCTTTTGTCCAAGTCTTTCCAAACTCGTGTTTCTCCTCCACTAAAAAGATTAAAGAATTCGGCCTCTAAAGACACACCAATCCCATGTTGAATAAGTCATTTCTCGTTATCCCCCATTTGGGACGGGTCAGGTCATGTCTTCTTTTCCTTCAGTCTCCTCACGGTATCCGAATTAATGTTTCCCCAGTAAATTGAAAATTTCGTGTAATGTGAAAGCATAGCACAGAAAACCTGTGACTAAAATTTCACACATATTCAAAGAATTAATTCTGAGTAACTACGCTTCCTCCAAGTTTCCTCACCTTCAAAATTGCCCCCATAGGAAGCAATGGAACAGAAACTCTCCGGTCAATAGTCCAACCGCGTTGCTACCTGGAAACAACATTTATTAGTTCATGCTAATTGCTGAAAATTCATAAAACAAATAGAAAATTTCTTCCACCATGATCTTTATCCGGTAAATGGCATGATATATAACACAAGCCAATAGATTTTGATGGGAGAGTTTGGGAGACTTGTTGCCCACAATTTGATCAACTATGCTCTATTCACGACTCCATACTTTCAAGTCTGCATTGATATCCATCCAGCTATACATCTAAAACAATTAAGTGAGATTTGTTTTTAGTGAAAATTTTTGAAATTCTTTTGGATTTAATTAATAATTTTAAAATTAAATATTATAATTATAATTTAAAAATAAAATTCTTTTGCTTCCAGTTACCATCTCTTTATTTTATAAGAAATCATTTTGCAATTTAAAAGGAAAAACAGAAAGAAACAGAAATACTAACTAACTTTTTTTTTTATTATTATTACGATTTCTTTTGGGTGATATTGGTAAACTTTTGATGGGATGAATTGTCTTCTTTGTTTTTTTTCAAGAATTATTAAATTGATTTTTACTATACCTTTTTTCAAGATGATTTTCTTTTTAAAGAATCATATATGATATACATACACACACCTCTATACATGAACTTAAATTTAATAGAGATTAATTATGGATTATACTTTTTTATTTTTGTTTTTGAGTAAAAAAAAACTGCTGTTAAATCAACACTTGCAACCTTTTTTTATATTAATCTAAAAAAAAAAAAAGAATAAACATTTCAGAATCTATGAAAACTGATACCTAGTTTGAGCAGAAATAGTTTACGGAGTTTTTGCTAATTACAAATCATTATCTGCCCCAAAAGATAATAATTGCTAGATAAGAAAACTAATTAAAGATCGATTCATTCAATTTCTAATTTCTTGGGTTCACAAGGTCAAAATAAGTCATAAAAAAAATGTATATAAAGTGATTGATTCAAGTACTTGCATGCATCTCCCAACTCCCATGCAAAAAAATCTTTATCCCAAATTGTCTTTGCTTAATTTTTCCTAACAAAATGAGGCATATATATATATATATATATATATATATATATATTTATGTGGTTTATTGCAGTGTCCTAAACAAAGTGGAGTTGATGTAGTCGTCCATTGATTACAACAATACTCTTAATTGAATAATTAATTAATTATAAAAGCAAACTTCTTATTATGTAGGGTAATAATCGTATCCATTTAATCTTTGCACATATATAAACCAATGATCGTCATCACTTAGCCGATGTTCTAACAACGATGGGATAAAACGACTTCATGCTGTTTCGGATATCAATAAGTCACTGCCCTTGTTTAATGTTTAGGTCTTGTTTGTTTATATCCATGCGGCTTGGAAGGCAAGAAATTAAGGCCTATTTTCCCATTTTACACTTCATTTCCTTATCCTTGAATTCCCATTTTCCAAGCGATTTCGTGTACTAAATGCTTCTCAAATTAGGCACACAGATATTAATCTAAAGGCCAGAGTAAGCGCGTCTCCACCGGGAGGGAATGCTGATCAGCTAGCTTCGGAAGAGAACAAGAAAAACCCAAAATCCATAGTCCAACCCACATGCCAATTGACACTACTGTTTGATTCAACCATTGATGTGTAAATTACATGACGCCACCAACTTGACATGCAACCCATTTTTTACTTTCAGATGCTATTATTTAATTTGTAAACCATGCTTTTTTTCCCCCCCTTAAAAACTCAGGTCAAGAGTCAAAGTATTCCTAGTCATTCAAGTTGCGATAAACACTTATAAATACGCCTATCTTCACATTCAGGGCTACATCGATCGACCTTCTTTAGTTATATCTGTGCTAGCTTTGTCCCATTCCCATATACGTTAAAATGAGGTGTCTAAATCTTTTTCTTGTCATTGCAGCTGTGATTTTTGTTGTAAGCACCCATCCATACCAGGCTTGCGGCCGGGTTCTAAGTGAAGATGATCTTGCGCTACAGTCTCTCCAAAAGGGAGTACCTGTTCCTCCGTCTGGACCCAATGGCTGCACCAACATTCCTAAAAATGGAGGCCCACCTTGCATCGGCCAGAGGGCCTTCGCAGGCCATGTTATGGCTCCTCCACGGCTGCAACCGGACCAAATGGTTCCATTTACTGCGGCAGCATAATCTCAAATGAATGCAACTGATTATTACTTTATTATTTTAGCTGTTAATAGTATGATCAGGAAATTAAATAATGGGAACATTCCTAAATAATGGGAACATTCCTGATTAATGTTCTCCTTTGTTGCTATTAATTATTAACTCTTTGTCTTTGTTTAGATACATGAAGCACTTGCTAAACACAAGTTGAATTTTTAATAAAACAATCAAAGTTTTTGCTTTGTTTCATTTCTTTGGCATCTATATATAGCTAACTTTTTAAAGCAAAAGGAGGTTGCTTATGAGAATAAAGATGTTGAAATTTGAAAATCCAAACCTAATGAATAGCACTTCTTAAAAATAATTAAATGAAAATTAAGTTTTGGATATACTTATATAGCTATTTATAACATATACACAAATGAGATATGAATGCTCCGACTTTAATATCCAATTCCAATTTACCACATGAGAAGAGTTAGTGGTGCATATATATATGTCATTTAATTTTTCATTTCAAGGACAACTAAAGGATTAAATAAATGATAGATATGGAAGACAACAAAAGAGGGAAAAAAAATTACATGATGCAAACTAAAAGAATGAATACTACTTGCTGTTCCATTGAGAATGGGAAAGTCTACAGCTTAGTTACACGTATAACATCTTCAAGATTGGAATATGAGATTTCAATTTTACTAAATTTTAACTATTAAAATGTGACATGTTGATTATTTAGCAAAGAACAATGTGATATGCATGAACTTTTTCTTTGGTTCACCTACTGTCGTCTTAATGATGGATGTTAAACTTTTGACTAACGTTAATTCAAATAGTTAAAAACTCTCTCTTCATTCTATAACTCTTCAATGCCCGATTGGGTTATTGCCAATGGCCTGCCTAGCTAATATGAATGTCTCTGCCCCAAAACATGAGGCTCAAAAAAGTGTTAAAATGTCATGACATGTAACATTTTAGTCAAGGCACGCAAGCAGTTTGAAAAACTAGAAAATGATTCCATTTGCGTTTTGTGGACTTTTTTTTTTTTTGGTCCTTCATGAATCCTTTGACCTTTTCAATTTCTTTTTTGTTGGTTTCTTTCTTGGAACAGTCCGACTTTTTCCTATGCTAATAAACTTTTAATGCAAATTAATATTTATAAAGCAAGAAACAAAAAGTTTCCAAATACAACCAATAGCAATCATCACGAAAGCATAGGGAAAATTCAAAATACCTTTTAAACGTGGGAAACACTTAAATGAATTTTTTAGATGAAACTTGTAAAATTTTCTATTAAAAATAATTAAATAAAATTTAAAACTGAAAATAAAAATCAATAGATTAAAAAGTTTTGTTACATAGATTAATTATACAAAATTTTTAAAAAATTTCATAAATCTTGATTTAGTTTTTAGATAAATATTTTTAGTAAAAATTTTGATAAAATTTTTATCGTTAAATAAATACTAATTAAATTTAAATTACAAACAATGTTTTTATAAATTTTTTACATATTATTGATCTCATATTAAATTTTATTAATTTATTGATTTAAATTTTTTTATTAAATATTTTTTAAAATTTTTTTTCACTAATTTCACTTAAAAAATTTTATCTAAATTTTATTGGAAAAGTGTAAAAACATAATGAAACTAAGAAATTGCTGCTAATTTTTCAACAACAGACAATTTTCTTTTTAAAAAAAATATCATTTCGTATTCTTCATCTTCAAACAAAAAATCCAAATCATGTTTCAAAATTTGCCGTTGAAACTAGTCAGAGTTGTCCACAAGATTATAGCTTGTAAAGTGCTACCTCTAATTCAGTTCAGTTGAGTTTAAACTTTAGCCGGAACAGGGTACTTCCATCATTGAACATTTTTGGACTAAAATCCTCAATGCATTAGGAGGATGATGTAAGAGTTTGCATCCTTAAAATCGTTTGAAAAGAAAAAGATTAACTCAAACAAAATTTGGGTGTTATCGTTGACCATAGTATCAAGGAAAAAATGAGGCTTCTACGTCAACTAGATCAAACTCCAGCTATTTTCGTTGGTTTTGAAATACTGCCTACTGTATGAATTGGGTCGATGCTGATCCTTTCAACTTGACATTAAAACTATTTACTTTGGCTTTTTTTTTTTTTAAGTAGTTGGTGTTGCTTTCACCATTTTTCTCACGTAAATAAAACATTCAGCGTTAGAAATTAGAAAGGAAAAGAAAGAAAGAAAAACAAAACATTTTGAATAAAATAATGAACATCGATCCTACCTCCCAGCTAAACATTACTTGGATTGGCTGCCCTAAGCAAGAATTAATAAACAAAAGAATTTACAAGTATGGGAAACAGCGAGAAAAATTTTTTTGATCACATTAATATGTATTTTGAATTCTGAATTTGGATGGCTAAACTTGTAGCAATTAAGAAATCTTGTCTTGATCATGAGTCCCCTTGGCAGTGGAAGCCGCCCGAAACTCAGCAACAACGCTGGGAAATGCGGTAGACGAGTGCATAACATTACCAGCTATGTTCATGCCGCCAAGCTTGCAGACTCCGGTTTCGCTTCCAGGGATGTTTGTGCATGGATTGTGTTCGGACCCTATCTCCTGACCTTTTTGGAGTGATCGAAGCAGAAGCTCATCTTTTGCCAGCCAGTGCTCCCCATCCAGTGGCCTCATTGCTCCAAGTTGAAGTGAGGCTACTAAAAAGCAGCAAAAGAATACAGTTTTAAATAGGTTTTTCCTATGAGAGAATACCATCTTTCTTTACTGGACAGAAAATTACTATGCAATTTTTTTTCTTATTTTTCTTGTTTGAGTTTGAGTAGAGCAATTAGAGAGAAATAGAAGATATGTGGTATTGGATGAGATTGGCATGAGGTTCAGGATTTATATAGAGAGCAGTGTTCTCTGTTTATTCAATGGATGTGGTTTGACAGCAGCCTGAAAGGGACTTTCTGAAAATCTATGAATTTGACTAAGCCGTGGTTTGAAGCTTGAAACGAGGCGGAACTGATTAACGACACGGCAGCTTCAACCACAAACAGTCATAAAAAGTGGGGAACGTGGACGATTTATGTTTATATTATTGCCAAAATAATATGGTTCTGAGTACGGGTGGATCATTTGTCAGCCCCAACAAAATTTTGTCGCCAATGGAGTTGAAATCATCCGGTATAAATTTGAAAAGAGACCTTTGGTAGCCTTGTAGGGCGTGAGATGCAAGCTTATCCTGCACCTCGGGATAGAAATGAAGAAAAAAAGCTTCAGATTTACCTGCAACAGTCTTAGCAATCTTATTCCAAAGTTCAAAATCAAACAACGGAAAGAATTTAGTTTAAGGGCCGCAAGAAAATATGTTTAGCTTTGAAAAAACTTAAGATTGACTTGAATATTTTAAGTGAATTCCCGAATAAATTAGCATACTCCTTTCAAACAGTGAAAAGTTCAGACTTCTAAAATGCCCTCGTTTAAAGAAATATCATACAAGATAACCACCTTAAAATTATCGACCAAGTGGGCACGTGTGCGCGCTTGAGCTGGCTGGCCCCTAAGGTCCCGCCTACTTGAAAGGGCCGGCCCACTTTCTTGATGAGCAATCATAATCTAACTCTTCATTCCCTTCTGCTATTATTGTTGGCTATTTAAAACATAACTGTTCAAATATAGAAAAGATGAATCTTAGCTCAATACGAGAAGGGAGTTAGAAAATCATGTATTAAGTTCAAATACATAAAGCGTAATAACTGGTATAGGTTGCAACTCAATACAGAAGGAAAGATCAGATGTTATGCAACAACCGACAACACTTGGTGGACTTAATAACTTGAAGTTGTCTTAATAGGAGATGCAAGCTTAGAGTCTCCTTGTCGTGCATCTAATCCCTGCACTTTTGGTTTTTTCTTTTCCTTGGGAAATTCAACAAAGATCACAATGGGACTCAAAGTCTTCACAGATTCGACAAAACAAATTCATTTAAAAGAGTTAAAGAGTACATATCATTGATAGAAATAAAGACACTAATCAGTGATGTGTTAGTGCAGAATCCCATCTTTCTACAAGTTGGTGCACAGCGTTATTAACACAACTGTTACCTGAATATCACTTGGAAATAGCATCTACCAGTTTCTCCTTCAATTGTTCAGCGGCACCACCTGGGGCGCAAATACTGAAGGGGTGGACAACCTTGTTATTATCTGTTGTTGATATGTCAGACTCGTGCGCGCTGTAATTAGATTTTTCTTCCAAGGCTTTTAAGACTTTAGACTGGGTGAGCATCCAAGGGGCAGTGCGTTGTCACAACTGCATCTTCATGCCTTTGATGAAAAACTATATTATGCATTGACAACTGCTTCTACATATTGTTTACCATCTCCCTTTCAGTTTCCAAGACCCTAATCTTCATCTGGAGCTCAGTGATATAGGTAATAGCATTACCAAGTAGAGAAGCCTTGTCCATCTTAGAGATATTAGGAACAAAAGTTCTTAACGCATAGAATAGCTGGTTAAGCTTTTGCTGCCTCTACCGCTTTGCTTCAATGTGATTCAATGGTTCTTCTCTCCCATTGGCCGGCTTCCTTACCCTCTTCCTTGGTTTCCGCTCATCAGGTAAAGATAACGAGTCATCCTTAGGCTGCTCCAAACCAGAAATTCTCACTTGAGCATTCAAACCTCCAACAAGCAACTATGGGAACAACTTTGCTTCACCATCATCACTTCGACATCCATTAAAAGAATTACCATAAGTTTGATTGGAACCTAGAGCTTGAACATCGTAAGATTCCAACATGAAGCCTGTCTCATCTGCCACTTTTGGAGAGAAGTTAATACTAATTGATCGTGACTTTGAACCACCCAAGCTTAGTTCACATCCAAATATCTTTGGAATTGTTTGTCTGTACAGAACTGGATCCACCAAACACAATAATCACCATCTCCACAATATTCTGCTCTTCGGGAATCAAATTGATGGAACCAAGCTCCACCACTCCAGACTTCACAGATACAAACACCCCTATTTGCAATCCAGCAGATCTTGCTAAAAATAATCTTGATTGATAATGATCTGAACAACTATTCACATCTGAGGTCCAAATTGATCTGTTAGACTTGTAGTCTCCAGGAACCTATGCATCACATTGAAATGTAAAGTACAATGAAGTGAGATAAAACATCTCCATATCCCATACTCCATCCAACTTTGTAGCATAGCCCATCCTCCTCTGACCCACCAAGGCATGCGTGCAGCCACTGGAGCAACAGCTTTTTCATCTCATTTTCTTCTTAACCCCTTCCAATTTGCCATTCCCAGAGATATTGGCATCACCAACTCCACCAAGCTTAGGATCCCGCAAGGCCCATCACTCCAAATCAAGATAGATCCACCAGATTTCAAACTTGACTCGAGCCAGAAAATTGCATGGTTCCAATTTGACCTGTCTACGATCTGGTCAAGCCTTTGCTGCACACCCAAATCACTGGGTGGTGGAGTAACTAACTCTGACAACACATTTTTAGAAGCCAAAGGCTTCAGTACCCAAAATAGATTCCACCTTAGCCTTACCTTCCTCATCCATTCAAAACTTTTCACCCATTTCTTTATTATCTTCTAGAATTATATAAGGAAAGCTCAATTATAACAAAGCCCCCCGCAACTGTGCCATAAACCGATAAATTCTTAACCATAACTCAGTGCATTGCAGTTTTGAACAGTGCCCACTGAACTCGAGCACTTAAAACTTCCCAAAAACCACATCTATAAGCTGAATTACAAAGCTTTAACCTGTCAATTCAACAAATTTCACACCATTGAGCAGGTGATCATCAATACCCAACACCCAAAATTAGCTGCTTCTACTAAAGCTAAAAAAAAAAATCACTTTAATTACTAAACCTTAAAAAAAAAAAAAATCTAGCAAAATTTTGAACTCTACCCATTTACCAAATCAAAAAGGTAACGCAAAAAGTCAAAGGTTTTAACGCTAAACAAAAATAGCCAATACAAAACCAAAGAAAGAAAAGGAAAAAAAAAAAAAAAAAAAAAAGAACTTACTTGAGATGAAGAAACAACCGTATCTGAACTTGCATTTGAGAATGAAGATTCCCCGGTTTCACCTAAGAACAACAAAGCTTTCAGATCTCTCAAAATAACTTCCTTTATTTTATAAATTACGTCTTAAAAAGTTCTGCCTTCATGATGCCACGTCATGGTCCTATCCCATCAATCCAATGGTTTCCATATGATTATATTTTTGACTCACTGTCACCTGCATTAACTGTCAGCTTAGCCAAAAAACGCTTGCTTTTTTAGGCTCAAATGTTAATGGAGGCACGAAAGCAATCAAAACTGTCTTTTTTAGCCATTTTTTTAAAGTTAATTCCTTCGCCCTTTTCTTACATAGGCTGACAAGACCACACTGCTGGTTTCTTTTGGGCCCCGCCTCTGTTCTGCTAGCCTGTGGGCCGAACAAACTAAACCTCAAAAGCCGACACCCAACAAGGCCGGCTTTGTTTTTCTTTTTTGGTCCAATTTTTTGAATACATACCTCCAATTTGGAGCAAAGTGAAAGATTATTGATGTTTGTTTTTATTATATTATTTTTAAAAAGTAATTGAATTAAAATTTTTTATTTAATTTAATTTTATTTAAGTAATTTTATTTAAGTAATAAACCAAATGTTCATGTATCTAAATGTTAATTTTAATGTTTTTTGAGTTAATGCTATCTGAACAATAGATGTAATTGCACTTTAATTATATGTATCTTAGAAGCTTTTTCTTTTGATAGATGGAAGCTTTCTGTAGTCATAGCAAAAGAAGTAAATAATAAAAAATATATATAGATAAAAGATACATCCAAAATTATAAGTTTTTTTTTTATACATTAGAGATTGCTGAGTATTAATTTAAATTATTGGAATTTATCAACAAATTACACTTTGTTTCGTACATCATGGAATCACAAATTACACGACTGATCAACTTATACGTTGTTTCGTACATTCATCGAATCACTAGTAATTAATAATTAAACCTGTTACATTAACTTTGGACATATATATATATATATAAAGTTGTTAATATCTAATAAATTGTCGATATTTATTTTTTAATTGTGTGAATGAAATTAAAAAATTGACACATATTTTATTCTATTTTTTAATTAATTTTTTTATATCTTTTAAAAATATATGTAACACTTTATTAACTTATTTGCCAAGTTTAAAATTTCAATAAAATAATATATATATGATGAGGAGAAAATTTTAGACTATGAAATATCTTATTCTAAGTGGGAACTAGTCTGAAACATATGGAACTTAATTATTAAATTAAAGGCACATGTCACACTTTACGAAATGGACTGAAACTAAAAACCGACGCCAGGCCACCCACTCACCATGTATCCAGGCACTATGCTTTGGTGGTGGGCGGAATAAGTAAGAAGAAAGTCAACTTAGTTGCATGAAATGAAATTACTTACAGATATGTCTTTTTCTTTTCAACTGTCAAAATACGCGGAAACAATATAGTTCTGAAAGGAATAATGTATGGTTACATTTCACTGCTGTTTCGTTTGGTCATTTCAAAGGACGTCCGACATCCTCTCCTTTTTTTGTTTTTGGTACTTAAAGTAATTAAAAATTGAACCATAAACATTAAATTTAAGGGCTTCTTTCTTTTTTTGTCATAAAGCAAGCTATCTGGAACTCCAAACCTCTACTTATAAAAAATGATATTTACTGCAACGCAATGCATCACACTTGTGGTGGATTTTCTTTTCATCTGATCTTTGATTTGTTTCTAAATTTTGAAAGGCAATTCTAAGTTGATTACATTTAATTTAGTTTCTACACCAAATTTGTGATCTTTGCTCCTCTCAAAACTAATTAGATGGTAAGCATATGTGATAATTTTAAAAATAATATAACAATACAATAAAAATTATATAAAAATAAAAAATAATATTATTTAAAATTTTAATAAAATTAAAAGTATATATTTTATATTTATTATAATAATTTTATTTTATACGTATTAAGTACAAATACCCTAAAAACAAAAAAACAGTAACAATAGTCAAAGAAAGAGCTTCAGAATATCCAAATTTGAGAAAAAGAAGTAAGAAAAAATCTGGGGTAAATCGCTCTCTCCATTTCCCAATGCAAACGGAGACAAGGGTAGACAACGCGATTTTCCGTATCTCATCGCTCTTAAAAAGTTCAGATATGTTATGGATTTTTGGACACGGGCTTACTTTGAAGCACATTTGTTCTTTGTCTTTAATGGAATGGATTTTTTTTAATCTTGTCATTACCAATGTTGTGCACGATGAAATTATTTTTATCAATTTTGTTCGTGTTTGGTCGTTGAAATATTTTAAATGAAAAAATAAATGTACATTTGATTAAAAAAATTTTTATTGATTATGTCGTGGATAGAGTTAGGAAAATTTTTTATTATCGTAAATTTAAAAGAGTTATTTCTATTAAGTAAGTCTTATTATTTAGAGATCCGTTTCATCTACATTTATTAAAATTAATATAGATAGCATTACTTTTAATCTAAATAAATTGATATAAGAAGTATTACAAAAAATTCGAATGGTTATTGGATGTTTAAGTTTGTTACATTATAAACTCTATTCATGCAAAGGATTTTTGTTTACCATATTAATCATTAGTGCCAATAATCTATCAATAGAGATTGAGAGTATATAGTTTAACATATTTCAAAACGATAAATTTTTTTTACTAATTATTTGGCTAATTAGACTTTTAATCAAATTGATACTCATTATATGTTAAATAATTCTCTAATAAATTTGTTCCGTATAATGTACAAAAATCTTTAAAGGTAACAAGCCTAAAGCCCCAAGATTGTAAGTGGTTTTATCACACTTTTGTACCCAAAAAAATTTCTCAAAGAGGTGGGATGCATGATTATACTGAATTACGCGTTGATTATTTCAAACATAATTTACAATATGATAGAGAGAGCTGATCATAAGTTATCTCTTCTCAAAATATTGAAAAAAAGAAAAGAAAAGAGGGAACTATTTATAATTTCCAATATGATAATGGTGAATATTCATGACAAATAAGAATGTGAGGAGAAATAACCTTCATTCCATTTATTTTTACAAAAGGAAATTATTACAATTTCAACCTAAAAACTTTATCCAAACTTTATTCCTTAAGCTTTTTTTTTAATTAGCTTTTTTGCTACATAAAAATTTTGAGCTACACAAGGGGATGTAATCCTTTACCATCCTGCACATTCCATCACATCCATATGAGAGATCTCCAAAAAGTAGCTTCAACTTTTAACTCATGGGAGCCTGATTCAATACATCATTATTCAATTGTCAAATACAGCACATACAATCAAGAAGTAATGAAAGACCCAAAATAAAAGAATAATTACCTACGTATATCTATATATACGAATTATTCCAACCAAAGTTCAACAGAAACCATGAATGAAAAAAAAAAACTAAGAAAAGGATCAAAATATGGATTCAATGAATATATAGCTGCACGCGTATAAAAACATGGGCATGTAGAGAAGTTCGATAATTACTTTGGTGGTGGACAGTTGCCAGGGATGTGTCCTTTTGGATTACAACCAATGGGTGGTGTTGTAGAATGATCTTGAGGAACCACCCGAGCTGATGCAATGTGACAAGCAAAAATTAAGAGCAAAGCAATAGCAAACACTTTGAAAGTAGTACTGTGGATTATTGAGTTTGTGAAAAGGTAAGCCATTGTTGCTTATAGGAGCAAGGATGAAGGAATTTAAGGAATGATGATATATTAGTATGTCTTCGGTTCAGTGCGAAATATAAACCAGCCACATGGTTTAAATAGAGAAACTGACGATGTATGAAACAAGCAAGTAAAAGATCAGGAAGGTACCATGCAATTTAATTATTGGAATGAAAGTAAACAGTTTTAAAGACTAAACTAACCTGTAAAATTTGAAAAAGATAAAAGAAATATAAACTTAGCCTAGGTAATTAATTTAAAAGAAAGTACTTGACCCACTTTTCCTAAAATTTTTATAAGTTGAGAATTATAAAATATATAACTTTAATGTGGTTTTTATGATGTGGATTGTGTAACAATTTGATCATAAAACTTTGGGGACTTTGACTGTTTTAAGTCCGGGCTTAAAATCAGGGTTTTGTTCAAATTATAAAAAGGTTTAGAAGATGAATTTGAAGCATTCAAGTTATAAGACTGGACTGGATATTCTTGATTGCATGCCATATACGGTTAAAGAAAGCTATGACTTTATGGATTATTCCAATATTCCACATTCTACTTTGATGTTCACATTTGGTTTATTTTAGTTACGCGGAATTGAATCGCATTCATGAACTATGAAAGGAAGGTTATGGAGAAGAAAAATTATTATGTGAGGTTATATTCATGGTAAGTTGGTGAATCCACCAACTATATTTAATTTGTTTTTTGTTTATATTAATTAAAAAAATATTTTACGATGGTATTGTAGCATTTCGAGACAACTTATTGTAATCGTTACTTAAATATTTCGATGATGACAAAAAGTTTCAAAGAATCTCATGCTTTGGTTTTACCTGGAGGGAAAATGACAAATCCCAATATCGTATCGAATCTGTCAAAAAGAATACTTTTGCATTAGGTGCATAAGAAAACTTTAACCAGGAAACTGCTTAATTTTGCATTTTGCATCATCATGACATATTGCCTTTCCAAAAATTCGTGAAGCAATACGTAAAGACAAAGTAGATAGTGGAGGGGATAACGACTGCAGTGTCAGCATTGATTCAGAATTGTCAGTGATTGATTAGTCTGATACCGAAACCAAATCTCTTTCGGAGTGATGTATCTGCCTGCCTATGCATATAATTATACATATAGCATATCGTAGGTTTTTTTTTGTTTTTTTTTTTATTTAAAGTTCATATGGCAATTCTTACAGTAATAGTACTACTGTATTCCTTATGCCTGTCCCAAGTGAAAACCAGCTTGCAATTCGGAGAATGTTATAACCATACCTTGACAATGCAGATTAAAGTTTAAGTACAAATTAAGGAACATAATTGTATAAATCTTATACATTATAAGTTAATTAAATAATAATATTTTATTAATAAATAAATATTAATTTTTAAAATAAATATATAAAACTTAATATTTTTTAAAAAATTTACTCAAAAATAATATCATTTAATTCACTGATAATGTATAAAAATTATATACTAACAATACATTAAATGTAAATTAAAATTTTTTTGGCAATATACGAAATTTTATGTTGCATATTATTTTCTACAACAGAAACATATATTAAAATTGTGGAAAATACTTTTTATAACATAACAATTTGTAATATCTTACAGCATTATATATATATATATTTATATATATATTACTAATTATCAAATTTCTTGCAGTGGGACGATGTAATTACTTCGCTTTTACCGGTTGCTAAAATGGAATTTTTGTATGGTTGAGCGATGGTAAAGCAGTCAGGACACGATCGATTATAAACTTCCAAAGTTTGTTAGAATTTTGCAACTTTCTCTCAAAATTTTGGGGTTTTTATTTTTCTCTATTTAATTAGGTTTCTATTGTCTTTCGCATAAAGTCAAGGTTTGATCATGAACTTCGTCAATTCTTCAAAAGTTCAGTACGCAGTTGATGCATGCATCGGTTAACTTTTCCGGCCCTTAAATTCAGGGCTTGAACAGTTGAACTTCGGTCAAGATTCAAGAAATTAAGGTTTGAAAGGCAAATTAGTTAGAACCACGGTCAAAGTCCCTCAAAAACAAATTCATGGAAGATTCATGCATGGAGGATTGTTACTTTCGTGTGGTCAACCAACAAAGTTATTTTATAATATGTTTAATGCATAATATTATAAATAAAATTATATTAAATAATATCATTTTATTTTATATTTGATATTTATAAAGATTATGATACTATAATTTTATTTATTAATTAAAATTATTTTTTTAATTTATATAATTTAAATTATTAATATAACTTTTAAAAATAAAATAACACATGTAAATTTAATTTTATAAATTAAAAATAATTTTCTATATTTTAAAATATGAAATATCTAATTTTAAGCGGAAACTAATCTGAAATATGTATGAAATTTAATTACTAAATTAAAGGCGCATGCCGCACTATTGGTACTGGACAGAAATCATACGCCGGCGCCGACTCACCATATCTCCAGGCACTCTACTTTGGTGGTTGGTGGCATAAGAAGAGAGTCAACTTAGTTGCATGACATGAAATTACCTACAAATTGAAATCTCTTTTTCTTTTGGAACGTCAAAATACGTTGAGACAATATAGTGTTGAAAGGAATAACATATGGTTACATTTCAGCGCTGTTTCGTTTGGTCATTTTCAAAGGATGTCTGACATTCTTCTCCTTTTTCCTTTTGGTACTTTTAAGTTATTAGAAATTGAACTCTAAACATTAAAATTAAGGGTTTCTTTTTTCGTCAAAAAGCGGAGCTCCAAGCCTCCACTTACGAAAAATGACATTTACTGCAATGCGCTGCATCACACTTTGGTGGATTTTCTTTTCATCTGATCTTTGATTTGTTTCTGAATTTTGAAAGGTATTACTAAGTTGATTACATTTAGTTTAGTTTCTACACCAAATTTGTGATCTTTGCTCCTCTCAAAACTAATTAGATGGTAAGCATACGTGATAATTTTGAAAATAATATAATAATACAATAAAAATTATATAAAAATAAAAAATATTATTATTTAATATTTTAATAAAATTAAAAGTATATAGTTTATGTTTATTATAATATTTTTATTTTATATGTATTAAGTACAAATACCCAAAAAATAAAAAACAGTAATAATAGTCAAAGAAAGAGCTTCAGAATATCCAAAGTTGAGAAAAAGAAGTAAGAAAAAATCTGGGGTAAATCGCCCTCTCCATTTCCGAATGCAAACGGAGACAAGAGTAGACAACGCGGTTTTCCGTATCTCATCGCTCATAAAAAGTTCAGATATGTTATGGATTTTTTGGACACGGGCTTACTTTGAAACACATTTGTTCTTTGTCTTTAATGGAATGGATTTTTTTAATCTTGTCATTACCAACCAATGTTGTGCACGATGAAATTTTTTTATTAATTTTGTTCGTGTTTGGTTGTTGAAATATTTTAAAATGAAAAAATAAATGTATATTTGATTAAGGATTTTTTTATTGATTATGTCGTCGACACAATTAGTAAATTTTTTTATTATCGTAAATTTAAAAGAGTTACTTTTATTAAGTAAGTCTTATTATTTAGAGATATCTTTCATCTACATTTATTAAAATTAATATAGATAGTAGTACTTTTAATCTAAATAAATTGATATAAGAAGTATTACACAAAATTCAATGGTTATTAGATGTTTTAGGTTTGTTAAATTATAAACTCTATTCATGCAAAGGATTTTTGTTTACCATATTAATCATTAGTGCCAATAATCTATCAATAGAGATTGAGAGTATATAGTTTAACATATTTCAAAACGATAAATTTTTGTACTAATTATTCGGCTAATTAGACTTTTAATCAAATTGATACTCATTATATGTTAAATAATTCTCTAATAAATTTGTTCCGTATAATGTACAAAAATCTTTAAAGGTAACAAGCCTAAAGTCCCAAGATTGTCAGTGGTTTTATCACACTTTTGTACTAAAAAAAATTTCTCAAAGAGGTGAGATGCATGATTATACTGAATTATGTGTTGATTATTTCAAACATAATTAACAACATGATAGAGAGAGCTGATCATAAGTTATCTCTTCTCAAAATATTTATAAAAAAAAGAAAGAGAGAACAATTTATAATTTCCAATATGATAATGGTGAATATTCATGACAAATAAGAATGTGAGGAGAAATAACCTTCATTCCATTTATTTTTACAAAAGGAAATTATTACACTTTCAACCTAAAAACTTTATCCAAACTTTATTCCTTAAGCTTTTTTTTTTAAATTAGCTTTTTTATTACATAAAAATTTTGAGCTACACAAGGGGATGTAATCCTTTACCATCCTGCATATTCCACCACATCCATATGAGAGATCTCCAAAAAGTAGCTTCAAGTTTTAACTCATGGGAGCCTGATTCAATACATCATTATTCAATTGTCAAATATAGTGCATACGATCAAAAAGTAATGAAAGACCCAAAATAAAAGAATAATTACTTACGTATATCTATATATACGAATTATTCCAACCAAAGTTCAACAGAAACCATGAATGAAAAAAAAAAAAAAAAGAAACTAAGAAAAGGATCAAAATATGGATTCAATGAATATATAGCTGCACGCGTATAAAAACATGGGCATGTAGAGAAGTTCGATAATTACTTTGGTGGTGGACAGTTGGCAGGGATGTATCCTGTAGGATTACAAACAATGGGCGGTATTGGGGTATGATCTTGAGGAAGCACCCGAGCTGCAGCAAATTGGCAAGCAAAAATTAAGATTAAAGCAAAAGCAAACACTTTGAAAATAGTACTATGGATTAATGAGTTTGTGAAAAGGTAAGCCATTGTTGCTGATAGGAGAAAGGATGAAGTAATTTAAGGAACGATGATATATTAGTATGTTTTAGGTTGAGTGCGAAAACTAAACCACGAACATGTGTTTAAATAGAGAAACTGATGATGTATGAAACAAGCAAGTAAAAGATCACGAAGGTACCATGCAATTTAATTATTGGAACGAAAGTAAACAATTTTAAAGACTAAATTGACCTGCAAATTTTGAAAATGATAAAGAAAATATAAACTTAGCCTTGGTAAGTTTAAAGAAAATACTTGACCCATTTTTCCTAAAAACTTTTACAAGTTGAGAAGTATAAAATATATAACTTATAATGTGGTTTGGGTAACAATTTGATCGTAAACTTTGATGACTTTGACTGTTTAATTCCGGGCTTAAAACCAGGGTTTTGTTCAAATTATAAAAAAGGTTTAGAAGATGAATTTGAAGCATTCAAGTTGTATGACTGGACTGGATATTCTCTATCGCTTGTCATATACGGTAAAAGAACTCACCGACCTAGCTATGACCTCACCGATTCCAATATTCCACATTCTACTTTGATGTTCACATTTGGTTAATTTTAGTTAGGCGGGATTGAATCCCATTTATAAACTATGAAAGGAAGGTTATGACAAAATAATAAGTCAATAACTAGTAGCAAGAAGAAAAATTATTTTGTGAGGCTGTATTCATGGTAAGTTGGTGAATCCACCAATTATATTTAATTCGTTTTTTGTAATATAAATAAAAATATTTATATTTTACGGTAGTATTGTTGCATTTCAAGACAAATTATTGTAGTAAAATACTACAACTAGTATCGAGAGCAAAAATTCTACAACCCCTAAATTGACAGTAATGAAATTACTAGTAAGGATGAATCACGCATCTTTCCTTCTTGATAAATTAAATGGTGAAAAAGTCATATACCTTTCTCAAAGCCAGAATGGCCACCGTCTACTGGCGTGAACACTTTTGCATTAGGTAGATATATAAGCATAAGAAAAGTTTGAGCAGCAAACTGCTTAATTTAAAAAGAAACATGCATATTGCATCATCATGAAATATTTTCTTTCCAAAAATTAATGAAGCAATATCTAAAGACAAAGTGGAAAGTAGTGGAGAAAACGACTGCAGTGTCAGCATTAATTCAGAATCGTTAATGATTGGTTACTGTGATACCGAAACCAAATCTATTTCGAAAGGGATGTATCTGCCTGCCTCTATATATATATATATATATATATATATATAGTATATTGTAGGTGTAGACATTCAATTGAGTCTAGATTCAGATTAATTGGATCTGACTTAAAAAGGTAAGGTCAAATTCGATTTTATCCTATATTATTATTTTTTTTATATATTTTACATATTTTATTATTCATTATTATTATTATATATTAATATATGTATATCTTTATTTATTTATTTATTTTCTCTGTTAATATTTATATGTATTATATTTATATAATTATATATTTATTATTATATTATAATTATTTTCTTTTCTTTTTTTCTTGTAATATTTTTTTTGGTTGGTTTATCTTATTGTGTCCCTAATTATCTGTTAATAATCTTTTTTTTTCTCTTTCTTTTCTTGATCCGTATCTGATTTTTTTACTATTATTATTATTATTTTTTCTTTGTTTTCTTTTTTGGATGACTGGGATTAAAAGATGAAGAATCCCACTGTGTAGGGAAACTCAATCAGAAGAGTCCAATTGGATTCAAAGATTGAATCCCCGTTCAAGAAAGAATTGGGATTGATCAGGAACTCCTGATCAACCCCTATAAAAGGCACCACCTGGAACAGAATGGAACACACAGAAAACAGTGAGCAAAGCTACTGAATTTGAGAGAAAAGAGGTGTATAAAAGAGTTTTCGAAGGCTAAAGAAGGTTGAGAAGAGTTAGGATAGCTGTAGGGATCGAAAATAATTTTTTAAAAATTTTTGGCGAAAAATTTTTCTGAAAATTTCTGGGAAATTTTCAAATTTCGACGAAAATTCCGACGAAGTTTGAATTTTTCGACGAAAATTCCGGCCAACTTGAAGTTTCCGACGACCAACCCAGTTTTCGACGAAGAATCCCAGAAATCGGTGATCTTCCGGCTAACTTCCGGTAAAAATTTCCAGATTTCGATGACTTTTTCCAGAATCCGGTAAAAATTCCATCGGTGTTCTTCAATTTTTAGAGAGAAGGGAGAGGAAAAAGGAAGAAGAGAGAGAGAGAGAAGAGAAGGGTTCTGTCGAAAAATAAAGGGAAGTGCCTTTTATACCCGCTTAAAACGACGTCGTTTTGGCCTTAAGTAACCAGAGGATCCGCGCGTTTTACCGAAACCCGACCCGACCTGAGCGTCGACCCGCTTCCTGATCCGCGCATGCCAGCCCCCCTCCGAGCCGAGCCGAGTCAAGCTTCCCAAGCCGCTCCTCCGAGTCGTTTCTCTTCCTTGAGCCGAGCCGAGCCGCGATCCGAGTCGCTCCAGGTATTTTTTTTTTTTTGAATTTTTTATTTATTTGTTTTATCTTTATTTATTTTTATTTATTAGATTAGATTTATTTAATATTTTTTCTTTATCTTATTTTTATTTTTGTTTTACTTTTTTTTTAATTGTTTAATTTTTATTTATTTTCACTTTTTTTTATTATTCTATTTTCTTTAAAGAAAAATCAAAATTTTCAAAAAAATATTTTTAGGGAAAAGTTGAAAGTATCAATTTTTCTTAAAAATAAATTTTCAAAAAAAAAGATTTTTGAGGGAAAGTTGAAAGTATCAATTTTCCTTGAAAATCAAAATTTTCAAAAAAATATTTTTAGGGAAAAGTTGAAAGTATCAATTTTCCTTAAAAATAAATTTTCAAAAAAAAAAATTTTTGGGGAAAAGTTGAAAGTATTAATTTTCCTTGAAAATCAAAATTTCCAAAAAAATATTTTTAGGAAAAAGTTGAAAGTATCAATTTTTTTTAAAAATAAAATTTCAAAAAAGGAATTTTTTGGGAAAAGTTGAAAGTATCAATTTTTCTTGAAAATCAAAATTTCAAAAAAAATATTTTTAGGGAAAAGTTGAAAGTATCAATTTTCCTTAAAAATAAATTTTCAAAAAAGGAATTTTTGAGGAAAAGTTGAAAGTATCAATTTTCCTTAGAAATAAATTTCCAAAAAAATATTTTTGGGGAAAAGTTTAAAGTATCAATTTTCCCTACACAAGAACAATCATTCTTTCCTTCCTTTCTATTTTGATTTTGGTTTTGGTTTTTCTTTAATTAATCCGACGACGGAGCCTCTGCAAGTGAAACAGTAGTTTTTCTTGCATACTCTTGAGGTGAGAGAATTTTCTCAATTTTCTGCTAAAAGTATTAGAGTTAATTGAGAAAAATTTCCAATAATTAATTACTTGGTAAAATTTTAAGGCTTTTGGATAACATAAATTTAAGCTGGTACCATCTTTTGATGGGCGTTGTGAGGGTGCTATAACTTTCCTCACACGTAACCGAACTCCCGAACCCTGTTCTGGTTTGTAAACCTGGACCTATTCTTTTAGGGACCCTTAAACTTAGGTGCCTCTTGAAAGGATAAATTCTTTAGGTGACCAATCGTACCTAGACAAAAAAAGATTGGTGGCGACTCCCTAAAAGTCAATGTCTAGGATAGATCCCCGGATCTGGACGTTATGACAGCTTGGCGACTCCACTGGGGACTTGAGAGTCAGGCCAGCAAATAATTTGTGTTATCCAAAAGCCTAATAAAATTGAACCTTTTTGTATATATGTATTATTGTTCATTCATGTTTATTTACTTTGTTAATTATGTCATTCATGTGCATGTGCATAACATGAGCTCTACACCCGAGCTCCGTCCCTCTAGGAGGGAGTAAAGTAGCTATTACTTTCGTGAGATCTAATGTCTCCGCAGTGGCTAGCGAAATACTCCCACTCAAATTGAACCTTTTTCGCTTTTAGCCTGTAATGGGTGAGGATTAGGGTGCCTTACTAGTCTGTAATGGACAGGGATGTAAGGAGCAATTTGAGGACCTTTAGACTCTGACCTTAAAACCGCATGTAGTGAACTTTAAGAGTGCCTACACCTAGGATAGAGCTCTTTCTACCCAATGATAGATATATCCTAAAATTAGGACACAAAAAGGGTATTTATCTAATCATTTTGATTGATTAACTTTGTGTATTATTTTTATCATATGTAACATTATGCATCAACATCACTTACGTTTCATCCATGAAACTAACTATGTTGTTTGTCTGATTGTATGCATCTGTATTCTTTTCATGATCATGTTTCAACACAATCATTTACATTCATTTCATACTAGATTTCATTCAAAAAATATACATTTCATTTGTGTATCAAAGCATCATACATAAGGCACAGCATAACATTTCTAATCATAAGTATGGTACTCAAGGTCCGAGGATAGCTCCATCTAGCGAAAACCCTGCTCATCCATACAACACAAGATCCAGAGCAAGGCAAATGGAAGAAGAAAGTTCTCATAGATTTGAAAAGCTAAAAAAAGCTCAGGAGAAGATTGAAAGTGAACTAAGCAAGATTTTGGAGGCCCTCAATAATATGGATAAAGGAAAAGGAGTTGAAGGAAGTACAAGCCAGCAAAAAGTGGCTGACCCTTTGTACCCTCCAGGTTTTGGCCCACCTCAAGCCCAGTCTGCCCAAGAGGTCCTACCACAACATTTTGTATATCCAACATATCCTGGAATGCAATCAGCTTTCAACTCAGGGCAGTATAATAGCTATATAAATCCTGTCTTCACTGAAAAGACAGTAGAACCAATTCCTGATCTAGAAGAGAAGGAAAAAGAAAAGATAAGGGTGAAAGTTGAGGAAAGCTCTAAAATTAGCATGCTAGAGTAGAGGCTACGGACTGTGAAAAGATTTAGCTGTTATGGGTCAGTTGATGCTGCTGGGCTCTGTCTAGTTCCTAATGTGGTTATCCCCTATAAGTTCAAAGTATCAAAGTTTAAAAAATATGACGGTACAAAGTGCCCCAAAACCCACATCACCATGTATTACAGAAAGATGACAGCTCATGCACATGATGAAAAACTCTTGATGCATGTCTTCCAGGATAGCCTTACTGGTTCTGCTGTCAGGTGGTATGTTCAGTTGGATAGGACCCACATTCGCTCTTGGAGCGATATGGCTCATGACTTCATCAGTCAATATTAACATATCATCGATTTGGCCCCTGATCGTTTATCTTTATAAAATCTAGAGAAAAAGTCAAATGAGTCTTTTAAAGAGTATGCCCAGAGGTGGAGGGATATTACTTTTCAAGTACAACCTCTTTTGACTGAGAAAGAAACTACAGTGTTATTTGTCAATACTTTGAAGCCTCCATATTATGAAAAGATGATAGGAAATGCAACTAAGAATTTTACCGACATGGTGATCTCTGGAGAAATTATTGAAAGTGCCATAAAAATGGCAAGTTGAAAGGAGGAGAAACCAAGAAGACATCAGAAAAGAAAAAAACTGAAGCTCAAGCTGTGAGCTTTGATAGACAACAATTCGGGGGTTATCAACCCTATCCATCCCAAAGTTACTCTCCATATTATCCTACTGTGAATAGTGCCTCATCCTACCCATACCAGCTAGCCCCACAACCATCTTATTCATCCACTTACCGCCTTAACATTCAAGCTCCTATAAGAACCCAAATTCATCCTACTAACCCAGCAAGTGGCTCACGAGAACAACAGACTACTCGAGAAAAACCTGTATTTGATCCAATCCCTATGACTTATACAAAGTTATATCGAGAACTCTATAATAGCCACTTGATTGCCCCCAACCATGTGGAACCACTTAAACCACCCTATCCAAAGTGGTATGATCCTATAACCCGTTGTGACTACCATTATGAAATTATTGGCCATTCTACTGAAAATTGCATTGCTTTAAAGTATAAGGTGCAACTGTTGATCAATGATGGAATGGTAAGTTTTGATCAAGGAAAAGCAACAGCACCTAATGTTAGTGTGCTGAGCGAAAGTCAAGAATAGAAAGGATCCGGAGATTCACAATGAATTGAGGGGTAAGATGTCAATAGAGATTCTTCACCTGATCGCATAGGGGGACAATTTTAAAAATGGAGATAAGGCTGGTTAAAGGTTTCTTCTGTCATTTTAGGATTTCTTTTCAAACAATGTTAGATTTTTTTTTGCAATATGACTTCACTTGTTATCATTTTAATAAAGGCAAGTCAATACATTTCATTACATTTTTCTCTTTCACTTGACCATTACTCCATGCTTTGTTACCTTTCATAACTTTATACTCCCTTTCGTAGATTTCAGATGATGAATATTTAGATAATGATAACAATAATTTTGAGATTTAATTTTGAGAACTCATCCACGTCAATGTGAGTAGATGATTTGAGCAAAAAGTAAGTTGTTACTGAAGGTGAAATAGATATGTCTTGAAGGTGTGCAATCTTTTATACAAGTTCATGAGCTTTGTTCAATAGATGATGTTCAAGAAAGGTATTCACAATTGAGATGAAAAATGACCATCTTTCTTTTACCATTTGAAAAATCATTTATTGTTATCCCTTTGAGCTTATCATTTTTTTTTAAAAAACTCCAACCAAGGATCACCCTCTACACTGGAGGGTAAATTTTGAAAAAAAAAAAAATACCACAAAAGGTCTCAAAAATGGAAAGAGAAAAAAAAGCAAAAGAAAAATAAAAGCCACACATGACTTGGGGTAAAGTAATGAGAATCTTTTGTGTGAGGAAAGAAAAAGTAGTGAAACGATGTGGGGGCAAAATACCAAGTTGTATCAAATGATCCATTGGTTTTGAACCTTTTTAATACATGTTTTGAGCCTATTATATCTTTTTTTTTATGACCCTTCACCTTGGCCTACATTACAACCTTGAAAAGTCCATTTGGATCAAATGTGAATACTCAACTTGAATGATCATAGGTTGAGTAAAGACATGCTCATGATGAAGCAATGGAATCATGCTACATGAAAGATATCAACATTGGATGAAAAATGAGAAAAGAGAAAAAAAAAAAGGGGAAAAAATGAAAAAATAAAAAAATAAAAAAAAAGATTCAAATTGAAAACCTGAAAGGGTGATTTTGGTACAAGAAAAAAAAAGATCCAGGTCAAATGGCTCACATGAATGAAAGATCAAAGATATCTAAAAATCCCTCAAAGATTGGGGCAGAGTTCGCCAAGCTCAAGATGACTTCAACAGTAAATAGAATGAGTTTTTGAAAAAGAATCCTAAATTAATGTTGAAAATTATCTGAATATTCATCATTTGGACATACCATTCACCTCGATGACATCCAATTTATTTCCTTTCCCATTTATTTTCTACCAAAATAGATCTCCATTGATTATCTTTACCATAATTCACCTTCTGTTCTCTTATTGTTTCACCCCTAGAATGAATTGAGAAAATGCTTGATTGCATTATATTTGTCAATAATTGAAATGTTAATGAATGAATGAATATGTGTTTAAAAGAATCTTACATTCATTTGAAAAGAAACTAAGATGATGAAGAAATGGTAGAAACCTAAAAGAGATGATTTAGAAGGATGTATGATGTGACCAAATAGAGAATATGATGGGATAAATCTTGAAAAGTGATACAACCAAGTGATGAGTACAAGGATGAATTGGTCGAATGGTAGGAACAATCAGTGGACAGAGTTTGTTTTGGAATGGTTGATGCTGAGACAAGGACCCAGTGATGGTGGATGAAATTTGTTTTGAAATTTGCTAGTGCTGAGAAATTCATTGAATGATGGTCAAGTGATGATCGATTGATGAAGCTTATTCCAAAGTATTGAGAAACTGAACAAGGAAAGAATGTGAGTGGAAAGGATAATTAAGAGCTACACTGGTTCGATCTTAGAAGAGCAGTGCAATTGGATCCTTGAGGAATCAAAGGGCTTGACACCCAAGAAAGAAAAAAAGAGCTTGAGAAACTTGAGTACCATACATTGAACATGAATTAATTGGCCAACATTTGCATAGCATGTATTGAAAATCATTCACATTGCATAGCATACACTACTTTCAGGAAAGTATAGTGTATAAATTCAAGAAGCAGGGGTGTTTCAACATCCCATATAGAGAAGACAAATATGAAGATATTTTACAAGATGGAGAAGAAACTTGTCAGGTAAGTTTCTAATCCTTGAAATAGGATGTCTTTTGGTATCAGGGTTGATTTATAAGACCTTTGGGCATGCTCTCATGAAATTCCCTGAAACACAACTTTCAACTCCTTCGGACATGATTGTCTAGGAGTATTTCCCTTTCCAAGTTCGTTGCCTCTGTTTAGAGGAGCAATTTACTTTCCAAGTTCGTTGGCTCTGTTTAGAGGAGCAATTTACTTTCCAAAGTCGTGGTGCCTCTGTTTAGAGGAGCAATTTACTTTCCAAAGTTCAGTTGCCTCTATTTAGAGAAGCAATTTACTTTTCAAAGTCGTGGTGCCTCTGTTTAGAGGTACAATTTATTTTTCAAAGTCGTGGTGCCTCTGTTTAGAGGAGCAATTTACTTTTCTAAGTCGTGGTGCCTCTGTTTAGAGGAGCAATTTATGTTTCTCAAAGTCATTGAGCCTCTGTTTAGAGGAGCTTTGGTAAAAAAACAAAAAAAAAAATAAAACAAAAAAGAATAAAAAACAAAACAAAAAAAAAACAAAAAAAACACGAAAAAAAAATGACAATGTTGAGTTGAGTCTTGATTTGGTGTCTACGTCTTTGCGCAATTTTTGTTTCACAGAAAATGTGCAAAGAGGGGCAGCTGTAGACACCCAATTGGGTCCAGGCCCAGATCAATTGGGCCTGGCCCAAAAGGGTAAGGCCCAATTCAATTTTATCCTGTATTATTTTTTTTCTTTTTTCTTCTTTTTTATTTTACATATTTTATTATTCATTATTATACATATATATTAATATATGTATATATTTATTTATTTATTTTTTTCTCTATTAATATTTATATGTATTATATTTATATAATTATATATTTATTATTATATTATAATTTTTTTCTTTTCTTTTTTTCTTGTAATATTTTTTTTTGGTTAGTTTATCTTATTGTGTCCCTAATTATCTGTTAATAATCTTTTTTTTCTCTTTCTTTTCTTGATCCGTATCTGATTTTTTTACTATTATTATTATTTTTTTTTGTTTGTTTTCTTTTTTGGATGGTTGGGATTAAAAGATGAAGAATCCCACTGTGGAGGGGAACTCAATCAGAAAAGTCTAATTGAATTCAAAGATTGAATCTTCGTCCAAGAAGAAATTGAGATTGATCAGGAATTGAGATATATATATAGTATGTTGTAGGTTCTCATTTTTTTTTTTATTTTAAAGTTCATATCCAGAATGGCAATAGATTATAGACTACTGTATTTCTTATGCCATGTCCCAAGTGAAAACCAGCTCGCAATGCTGATAAAAAGTGTATATATAGCAACTATACTTTGACTAGGAACATGACAATTTCCAATATCTTGCAGCATTATAATATATAAATATATATTGCTAATTATCCAATTTCTTGCAGTAGGACAATGGAATTTCTTCTCTCTTACAGTTGCTAGAAAGGAATTTTCCTAGGGTTGAGTGATGGTAGCAGTCAGGACGCGATCGATTTATAAACTATTTCCAAAGTTGGTTAGAAATTTGCAACTTTCTCTTAAGACTTTGGGTTTTTTTTCTCTATTTAATTAGGTTTCTATTGTCTTTCGCATAAAGTCAAGATTTGATCATAAACTTCGTCAATTCTTCAAAAGTTTCAATACGCAGTTGATGCATGCATCGGTTAACTATTCCAGCAATTAAATTAAGAGCTTCAACAGTTGAACTAGGGTCAGGATTCAAGAAATGAAGGTTTGAAAGGCAAATTGGTAAGAACCAGAGTCAAGGTACATAAAAAAAAAATGCATGGAAAATTCATGCATGGGCGATTTTGTCACTTTTGTGCGGTCAACCAACAGAATTCTCTTATAACATGTTTGGTGCAAATAGGATAGGTTAAGATATTATAAATAAACTTAGATTAAATAATATTATTTTATTTTATGTTTTATATGTGCATAAATTAAGATAGCATAATTTTATTTATTAATAAAAATTATATTTTTTCAAAATTTATATAATTTAAATTATTGATTTAATTTTTAATGGTATATATAAGACATTAAAGTTTAATCCAATAGATTAAAAATATATATTTTTTATTTTAAAATAATTGAATCATCTTATATTAAGAAATGATTAATTTTTTTTATACTAAAAGAATAATTAATTTTTCTTATAATTTTATTCTTCTTTTATATACACATGATATAGGATGATTATCATTTTATAAACCAAGCATCTCCTTATTTAATTAATAAGGATTAATTGTATTTTCTTAAAATGATATATGTAGTTTACAAACAAAGTTTTTCGGGGAAATACAAATATGGTAACGCATTTTGAGTTATTATTCTCAACTCCACGGCATCATTTATTTACCAAAAAAGAAGCGAAATTTTTAAAATTATTAAGAAGGAAATCAAAGCATCAATTTTACCCTTTGTATTTAATCGAATTTTCAATTTTCAAGTTTCAACCCATCTTAAGTGAATTGAGAGAAACGAAAAGGTAGTTTTTGTTTGCAAAATGTCATGCCAAAAACTAAATTCAAAACCAAGAGACCCTGCTATCAGCCACGCTCCTCATCAGTAAGCATTACTTTATCCGGTTCGCCGACTTTGAAGTTTGAGACATAACTGGTTCATCGCTTGTTTCTCGCCGTCGATGCTTGGATTTGGTTTGAAACTATGGCTAGAACCGACCATTTAAGGTAAAATCTTGCTTGTTTATGGTCGGATTCAACCTTAACCTGTTGGATCAGATATCTTATAAGGATCTGAGTCGACAAGGAAAGCTTCTCCTTTTTTTCTGTTAAAAGCTGAAGAAGCTGAAAATTCAACTTAAAATCAAGGATAAAAATGGTACTTCAAGTTTCTTCTTTAACAAATTTAAAAATTTATTTCATTTACAGGTAATTATATTTTCGTCAGAGACCAAAAGATAATAATTCTTAGTTCATTGGTCTGATTTTTAACTGTGCCAAAATTTTCCTGGAAGAAACTGTAAATTTACGCTGCCCCCTGAACCTAATTTCTGCATTGCAAAACACATGGAGAAACTTTCAAAGTCGCATATTTGTCCTTTTCCCTTCCTTTACTTTGATTTTGACATTGCAGCAAAAGTACAACATTCCCAAAGCTATATTCCATTTTTTCCATGGATTTTCAAATTTCAAAGCTGGTTGTCGTATCTAGGAATCTTGTTAACAACTATAGTCTGAAAGTATTTTTAAGATTAATTAATACTTTTATATTAAATGTGATGGTTAACAGATGATACTCTGATTTTTAATACTGTTATTTAATAACAACAATAATATTAAAAAATATCTTTAAACATTCGTCGAAAAAACCTTAGCAGTCAACAATATATGTATGGGTGAGGTCAAACAAGGAGCTGACAACTGTCTTCTGTTTCCATCTGCTCTGACTTTTTTCGTTTGCTTTACGGGTAGGGTGAGCAGACTTATTTGTATTTTAACCCAAAGTTTCTCCTCATTTTGCTTCTAAATTAAGCATCCGTTTTGTTGATGAGCTTTCCTGCAACTTGATCTATCTAAAAATTCAAGGGATGATAAGAATAATGACCGAATGGTTTGATTCAATACTTTGACAATTGACACTCAAAATTTTTAAAAACACTAAAAGAGCGGAAGGCAGCTTCGATGAAAATAATTTTAGATTATTTATGTGATTTGACTAATTCATTCCTTCCCCAAAGAAATTCGATGCGATTAAACTTTAAAGATCATGCATTAATTAATGTCGACAAGTGCGGAATAATTGCCGATATGCTGCAGTAGTCATTTGACTTGTAGTATATTTTATCTCCAATATTAAACTTAAGATATATGGAGGACTTATATAAAATTATTATGGGAGAAAACAATTGTGGTTAAAGACCATCATCTAGCTTATTATAGCCAAAGTATACATGCACTCTGATGGCGTGCCCAATTTTGCTTTATAAAATTGGCTGACTTTCTTTCATTTCGATTTTTCACATCCCACTCTTTTATAAACTTTAGGCTTTGTTCTGTTCATGATTAAGGGTGTAAATGATACATTAATACTCGCAAGCTACTCGGGTTCAATTCGAAAAAAATTCGAATTCGATTCGATTATTGTCGAGTCGAGCTCGAGCTCGAATAGCTTGACTTATCGATCGAGCCGAATTCGAGTATTGTTATATCTGACTCGAATAGCTCGCGAGCCTAATCGAGCTTTTATATTTAAATATATTTTTATTATTTTAATTAATAAAATATTTCGAGTCTGAGTTCGAGTTCGAACATGAATAATCGAACTCTTGTCAAGTATACGAATCAAGCTTATTTTTACATATTAACTGAGCTTAATCGAACGAACTCGATAGCTCGAATTCGATCACGAATCGAGTTCGAGCTTAAAAAATAAAACTTGATCGAGCTCGAACCGAATATCGAACCGAATATCGAACCTCAAATTATGAATTGAACTCGAACTCAAACTTCTTACTATTCGACTCAGCTCGACTCATTTACAGCCTTATTCATGATATTACTTTATCATCGTTTCCTATTATTAAAAATATCACGTGTTTGCTGTTTTGATTGAAAAAGCAAAGATCATTTAACCTAAAAGATGTGCATGCACAAGTTCGCTCAACTATTTCTTCTCGTGATTAAGTCTCTTACTTCATTTGGATGAGCCTTGGGATCTCCCTCCCACCACATCTAAATTGTCGGTTTGCCACTATCACAAAGTGTTTATCTCACTTTTTTTAATTATTTTCTTCTTTACTTGGTGATTAGTGTTATAGTCATTATTACTACTGATTAACTGAAAGCTCATTAACTGCTATACCCATTTCTAGTCTTTTAATTTAATTTACATGAAATTAATTAATTAATAAATGATAACTACTAATATTTATAATTTGTATTGCGGAGAATTACGCTGTTGAATTAGCTTATCTTTTAAAAGAACTGAAAGATTGTTTGGTGTTTCCCAAATTGATTGTAAACTGGAGTAATCTCTTAGGGGTGTGATTCTTTTCATAGATGCTAGCTGTAAGGCTAGGCAAAGACAGATCTCTTGTATATATACAGTGAATAGGTTATCTTCTTTTTTCTTTTTTCTTTTTTCTGTAATGGGACATGAACATAACAGCACTGCTCATCAATTAATATTTTCAAACACATGGAAGACTTGAACTTAGAAAGACTTGAACATGAAATTTTAAAAACTTCAGGACTTCTTTCTTTCGTTTTTTTTTTTGGTCATTGGTTGGATTGGAATAAGTATACAAAGAAATTAACCTTTCTTTTGTAGGTCACCGTCAGCATACGGGTGAGGGTTGATTTCATTGTGAGTATGCTTAACAAACTGGTTTTTGCGCAGTCCATTGCAGAAAAGCAAGCATCCTCCGCAAGCTGCGGAGTGGAAATTCGATTGATATATCGTCCCCTCATATATTAAAACAGCGAAAAGACGAGACCAACATTTTTTTCAAACGATGACTGACCCTTTGTGCTAAAGCCGGCTCTTTGTCGGTTCACATATTTGCTTAATGCGATTACCTCTCATTTGCGTCTTCAAAGCTAAAGGCTAGACACTAACGGATTTGGACGATCTTTCTCAATTAAATTAAATTTATCTTGCGAAACCTTTTATTTTTCATAGATTTTTAAAAGATTTAAAAACCGATCAGCTTTCTAAAACCTCATTTGGTGTAGAGATTCTTTTTATCCACACTAAACCTCTAATTAGAACCTAAACGGCATTGACCCTTGAATTTCCACCGCACTGATTCTCTAACTGAACAGGACATAAGTCAACTATATGTAATTGTCATATAGAGTAAAAAGTAACAGGAATATGTAATCGTGGTTAAATCAAATTAAAGATATAAGGAAAATCATATAAAATTTAGGAGTGAGCAAAAGTCGATTTGAATCGATTAGATTAATCGAAATTGAGTGAATTTGGTTGAATCGATTCGATTTTAGTTATAATTGATTTTTTAAATCTGTTAAATTGATTAATTCGATTGGTTTTCGATTTTTAAAATTGATAACCGCACTGACCGAATTAACCAATTTTTTAATAATTAAAAATAAAAAAAATTGAGATAAATATATTTTTTTTTTTGTAAAATATTGTTGAAATTATTAAATTCTTTAGTAATTTAGTTTGAATGATATTAGAGTTTGAATTTTATTGAATTGAATTTATGGTTAAATAATTATTCATAATATGAAGAAAAATGATAAATAAATCGATTATTTAATCGAATCAACTAAACCGAACCGATTTTGATCGATTCGGTTATGATCGGTTATTTAATAATATTCGATTGATTCAATTATTTGTTACATGAAAATCGATTAAATCGATTATTGATTTTTTCAAACCGAACCGACCATTTACTTATCCCTAACAAAATCAACTTCTTAAAATTGTTACTTTGAAATAATTTGACAACATTTCATTGATAATTTATATGGTCTCTCAAATTAGTTAATTCATTTAGTCAAGGATTTTATATGTTTTATGTGTACGCATGCTTAATTCATTAAGTGCTTGTTTGCCCAACTTTTAAAGCAATTTCGTTACTTTCATTAGAAAGATTAAATTGGACCGAAAACATAGTCTTTTTTTTCTGTTTTTTATTTTTTTGAAATGTAAAAATGAGCTATAAAGAAAAAGCTAATACTCGAAATTACTACTTCTAAACGACCTGCGGTAAGAAATTAGTACCAATCTATACGGTTCATTGGGAGCAAGATAGAGATAAGCATCTAGGCTCAGCTTGATAATTGATCCTGTCCATGTTATAGTTTCTTTGTTCACGAGCCTGCTGGACTTGAGCCTAAAAGTAACAAAAGACCTGCCTTTTTATGACGCAGCCCAAAGAGAGCCCAATGTTGGTTTCTGGGCTTTTTGACAAGATAACCAATATATTCTGAAGCCTAGCCATCAGCCATTATTGATTCTGGTTTGATCAGAACTCAGGAGTAAAAAAATACGAGAGAGACGATGACAATCATAATTCATAACACTGTTTTCTTCTGGAAGAAAGACATGCTTATCTATTCTTGATATGATGATCCCAACTGACCAACATCAGAGTTGTTTTACATTATTATGGCAGTGAATATATATTTTTCTATCTTAACCAAACATTGGAGAAGTAATCCATCATAAAAGATGCATCATCTATCCAATAGTAAGAACTCGAACCACCTGCCCCTTTTAACTAACCCAAACCCAGGCCCTGTCGCACCTGAAGTCCCTCGTCACTGAATAGTTCCATCCAGCAACACTATGGCGCCCACATTACGATTCTCCCTCTCTATCTTTGTCCACGCAGTCTCTCCATTTTCCCCCAGGAGCTCTTGCCACTAGTCCTTCCCCCGTAAAATTTCATTTAAAAGAAAGTAATTATTGTCAGTTTGTCACCAAGCAAAAAGCACCAATGAAAAATAAAAGCAACAATAAACGTAATTAGCCTTACCAGGACACTGGGACATATAGATTTCGCTATCTCTATCTCTCTTCCTGGGCTGATTGAATTGCTGAGTGAGTTTCCACTTGTGCATATAAATACCTGGATTGATCGTGTGGCAAATGCAGAGTATGAACATTGAAGCCGAGAATCACCGCCGATATCTTTGACTGCACATAAAAAAAATACGGCGAACCATTTTTTAATGCTAATCTCATGCCATGGTTCTTCGCTTAATTTCGGATCTGGCGACTGGCAAGTGCTTAGCCATTTACACATTCACAAAATAATTGAACTTCCGTACCTGAAGTTGACCATAGCTAGTTGTAGTTTAGTATTTTAGCTTTTATCTCAACTACACTAATACTGTATTCCTAACTTTGCTGCCTATTTGATTAATATAGATTTATCGATCTCTATTTTATCAATTATTATAGACCAATGCAATATACACATAATATATATATATATATATCCCTTTCTATTTGCTTATCATATCATTTTATCCACCTCTCTTTGATCAATTATTACTATTTGCTTATAATATCAATTTCTATCTTTTTTATTTTATTTAAGATAATTAACAAATTTGGGCTTCAAAACAAATGGGTTTTGAATTTTAGCGTTGGGCTTGAATTTTGGGCTTTCAAAGTTGAAGCCCAAGTAATTTGGATCGTAAGATTTTAAGCCCATACAAATTGTAATGGATTTTGGCCCAATATCTTGCACTCAATTCCAGACCATTATAACTTGATTGCTTTTCAAAGTTAGCCTTGGAGTTCTTATCAACAATTCATAGCTCAAAAATCAATGTTAAATTGACTTGTGAAAACTTGAAAATAAATTCGAAAGTCGATTAATTTGTACATAAAACTATTAACCTGACAAAAATTGATATCTGCATTAAATAAAAATTTATTTATTAACTATATATATAAATTACAGACACTATATTATTCATTTTCATAATTAAAAAAAAAGTATCTCCATCCCATCATCATTTTCAAATTTTAATACTCGTCTTATTTCAATTTAAATAAAATTTTGAATCTCTTGTCAAATTTTGATATGATTGACATGTTTATGTTTTATCCATACTTTCTTAGATAAATAAAAATGTCATTTATCGAATAAAAATAAAAACAGGTTGATTGTTGAAAAAGTAATCCAAAAACGTTATCGCTAAAGATATGGAGTTTGAGTTAGTAAACTTGTTTAAATGTATGTATATCTGGCTTATTGCTAGCGTATACGTTAAAGTCAAAGCTTAATAGGATGACATATCAAACTAAAACCTTTCTAATTTATCGAAAGTCAAAATTCCAGCAAAGTGGTTGGCCATTTAAACAAACGCAATTCATTCAGAATCGTCTATTCTCCCAAATTCAATCCTAATATTTAAAAAAATTTACACATCATGGATGTAATGCTTAATGTTACACATATAATTAAACTTTTATCGACTTATCTAATATCAAAAGCAAGTAAAAATTTAAATAAATTTTTTGATAAATTAGATATTAAATTTATTTATAAATTTTTTTTTAAAACATATGATCTATTAATATTTCTTAAAATTATTTTATAAAAAAGTTCATCTACAAAAATAAATGATTGTTCAAATCGCATTATAAATTTAATTAATTGATTATGTCAATTATTTTATGAAAAATAAAATGCACTTAAAGTGTATTAAAATGCTAATTAAGAGTTGTTAGTGTGGGATTATTAGAAGTAACGAACGCAATCTCATATTTTTCTTTATGCCTCTTCATATAATCAATCCATCCTTTTGTTTTACAACTAAAATATTTTTTATATATATGTTATAAGTTTTAAGATTTTTATCATATAACTTTGAAATGAATGTTAATTTATTTTTATACACATAAATTTAAATAAATAAAAATAATTTATATATTGATATAATTTATTTATTAATAATTTAAATATTTAATAAGTAAATTATTTAATATAATTTTATTTTACAATTTATCAAAAAATAAATATAATTTCATTAAAATATAAAAAATAATATGAATACATTCAACAGACTCAAACCCATTTGCAATAATTATGAATTAATATGACAAGGTACATTTGGACCTATGTATCATATTGTGCTAATTCACGTGACACGTGTTAGCTCTATCCTTAACGGGTTGTACTGTATCAATTATGAGTTTAAAAATTTTTAGTCTAATATAACATACATATATATATATTATATTTGATTTAATTCGATTATTTAATAACAAGCGATACTTAAATTATATTGTATCATGAACTGTTTAATTTATTTAATATTTTATATATATATATATGTGTATATACCTGAAAGTCGAAATTTCCAACTCTTGGATTATGAAATATTTAATTCTAAGTGGGAACTAATCTGAAACATATATGGAATTTAATTACTAAATTAAAGGCACATGCCACACTATTGGGAATGGACAGAAACTATATACCGGCGCTATGCCAGCTACTCACCATATATCCAGGCACTCTGCTTTGGTGGTTGGTGGCGTCAGTTAGAAGAGTCAACTTAGTTGCATGACATGATATTACCTACAAATTTAAATGACTTTTTCTTTTCACATGTCAAAATACGTTAAAGCAATATAGGGTTGAAAAGTCAATAAGAATTGGCATAAATGGTTAAAGTTTAAATTTTATACGTAAAATATTTAAATTTGAATTTTTATGGTTTTTTTAGATAATGTATAAATTTAAAAAATCTTTAAAAAAATCTATAAATTTTGGTACTTAAAGTAATTAAAAATTGAACCCTAAACACTAAAATTAAAGGTTTCTTTTTTTCTCATAAAGCAGGCTATCTGGAGCTTCAAGCCTCCACTTTCAAAAAATGACATTTAATGCAACGCGCTGTGTCACACTTACGTGGGTTTTCTTTTTATCTGATCTTTGATTTGTTTCTGAATTTTGAAAGCCAGTTTGATTACATTTAGTTTAGTTTCTACATCAAATTTGTGATTTTCGATGGATTTTGTTAACGTTTGGTTGCTAAAATATTTGGAAATGAAGAACTAAATGCATATTTTAATTAAGATTTTCTTTATTTGATTATATTCTTAATATTGTCAAGGACATGGCTAAAGGATTTTTTGATTAGCGTGAGATTAAAGGAGTTATTTTTATTAAACAAGCCTTACTGATTCCTTTATCTACTTTTATTAAAATTATTGTAGATGGTACTGCTTCTTTTAAATCAATTGATTTGGTAAATGAGGCATTCATCGGATTCAGATAATTATTAAATATTTGGATTTGTTAAAAAAATTGGATATGATTCAGTGCTTAAGGATGTATTATTATATGCAATTCAGATGTAACTAAAATTAGTTTAGAAGAAAGGTTTTAGGTGAGTGATTATTAAATTAGATTATCTATTGGCGATTAAAAAAATTATAGGCTCTATTCATTCAAAGGATTCTCTTTATCATATTATTTATCAATGTCAACAGTTGAGAGTGTATAGATTAATGTATATTTATAGAGGTAAATTTTTGTATTGATTATTTGGCTAACTAAGCTTTTAGTTAAGGTGATACTCATTGTGTGTTAAAAATAACCATTCAACAAATTTGATTCGTTTAATGCATATGAAAACCTATTAGGAGTAGCAAGCTTAGAGCTTCAAAATTGTAAGTGATTCTACCACTCTTTTGCAGTAAAAAAAATAATTCACAAAGAGATGGGATGCATGATTATATTGAATTATATCTTGATTATTTAAAACATAATTAACAACTTGATAGATAGAGCTGATCATAAGTTATCTCTTCTCAAAATATTGAAAAAAAAAAAAAAGGGATAACTATTTATAATTTCCAATATGATGATGGTGAATATTCATGACAAACAAGAACCTTTATTCCATATATTTTTACAAAAGGAAAGTATTACAATTTCAACCTAAGAACTTTATCCAAATTTAATTCCTTAAGCTTTTTTTTTTTTAATAATTATCTTTTTTGCTACATAATAATTTTGAGCTACACAAGGGGATGTAATCCTTACCATCCTGCAAATACCACCCCACCCATATGAGAGATCTCCAAAATGTAGCTTCAAGTTTTAACTGATGGGAGCTTGGTTCAACAGATCATTATTCAATTGTAAAATAGAGTACATATGATCAAGGAGTAATAAGAGACCAAAGTAAAAGAATAATTACTTACGTATATCTATATATACGAATTATTCCAACCCAAGTTCAACAGAAACCACGAATGAAAGAAAAAAAGAAACTAAGAAAAGGATCGAAATATGGATTCAATAAAAATATAGCTTCAAATTTTTTTGGTTTGTTAGAGAATGGCGTAAAAAACGTGGGCATGCAGAGAAGTTCAATAATTACTTTGATGGTGGACAGTTGCGAGGTGTGGGGATGAATCCTTTTGGATTACAACCAATGGGAGGTACTGGGGAATGATCTGGAGGAAGCACCCGAGCCGCAGCAAATTGACAAGCAAAAATTAAGAGCAAAGCAATAGCAAACACTTTGAAAGTAGTACTGTGGATTATTGAGTTTGTGAAAAGGTGGGCCATTGTTGCTGATGGGAGAAAGGAGGAAGGAATTTAAGAAATATATTAGTATTTTTTAGGTTGAGTGGTTCGAAAACAAAAGCAGAAAAATGGGTTTAAATAGAGGAACTGATGATGAATGAACCAAGCAAGTAAAAGACCACGAAGGTAGCATGTAAATTAATTATTGGAATGAAAGTAAACAGTTTTAAAGACCAAATTGACCTGTAAATTTTGAAAAATGCTAAAGAAAATATACACTTACTTTAGGTAATTTAAAAGAAAATACTTGACCCGTTTTTTATAAGTTGAGAATTATAAAATATATAACTTTAATGTGGTTTTTATCATGTAGATTAGGTAACAATTTGATCGTAAACTTTGATGACTTTGACTCATTATTCAGATTATAAGAAGCTTTAGTTTACATTGTATATGTTTGCAATCTTCAAGTTTCAACCCATCGTAAGTGATTTGAGAGAAACGAAAAGGGAGTTTTTGCTTACAAAATACCACATGCCAAAAATAAAATTCAAAACCAAGAGAACTTGCTATCAGCAATGCTCCTCAACAGTAAGCATTACTTTATCCGGTTCACCAACTTTGAAGTTTGAGACATACCTGGTTCATCGCCTGTTTCTCTTGGATTTGGTTTGAAACTATGGCCAGAACCGACCATTTAAGGTAAAATGCGTTAACCGTTTACATTGTATATGTTTCTGTATAGTTTTTATTAAATCAATACAGTATTTTTGTAGCATGTTATATTAGGGATATCAATGAGACGAGTTTGGACTGGTTAGAACATTTTCATATCCATCTTTAGCTTTTTACGTTATATGCATCTCGGTATCCATATACAATAAATATTTAAATTTATCCTCATGTTCATTGCCATAAAAATTTAGTAGGTATGATAAATTCCTGTACATGTAACTTTTTAAAAAATAAAAACTAAATATTTTATAGGTTTTTTATTCTGCACCTACATGTAATTTTTTTATAAATATATATATTTTAAATAGAAATATATTTGATCTAACCTAATCTGTGAAAAGTTCAATATTGCAACACAATCAATAAACAATAAACCAAAGTGTTTTTTAGCGATAGAGAGAAGGAGATGCAAAGTAAGAATCGTTAGTTTTACCAAATATAAAATACTGCAAAATCATTTAACCCTGCAGGCTAATTTATCTAAAATAAAAAATTGTATTATTAAATAAAATTTTATTTATTAAATAAATAAAATACAAGTTGGAGTTTTATCTTTATTTTTAAAAAATTTTAAAACTATATCCATTCTTATTGGTATCTCCAAAATTTAATATTCATCTCATTTTAATATAGATAAAAAATTAAATCTTAATTTTGATACGACGCATGTTTAGATTTTATTCGTCCTTGCTTGGATAAATAAAAAATATATCATTTATCCAATAAAATAAAATCAGTTGTTGAAAAAGCAATCCAAAAACGTTATCGCTAAAGATACAGAGTTTGACTTGGTAAACTTGTTTAAATGCATACATCGTTAAAGTCAAACCTTTTTTAGGATGGCATATCAAAGTGAAAGCTTTCCCTATTTTCAAATGGTCAAAATTCCAACAAAGTGGCTGGCCATTCAAACAAACGCATTTCATTCAGAATCGTCATTTCTCTCAAATTCAACTTTTAATTTGCATTGCCTCCTCCGGCCCTCTGAAAAAGGACACAGAAATGTCAGATTACAGTGGTAGGCTTTTCTTCTTTTTTCCTTAATTTTAGCCAAAACAAATCTTGGCTTAAGTCTTATTAATCTCTATTTCTTTCTCAAAATTATTCATTTGTCTTGCTCTTTTTGTGTATAGAAAACAATAAGGTTTTCGGTTATAATTTTTAATCAATTACTGATGAAGCATATTAATTAAATTTTTTATAAAAAAAATTAAATAAATAATTATAGATATTAAAAGTTAAATTTATTTAAAAAATATTTTTAAAATAATTAAATTAATCAATTAAATTAAATTTTAAGTTCGATGATGTCTTAAATAGACTAAAGGTCACTTCGGATTCAAAAGGAGGGACAATTTGGAGCAGTGAGATGCATCTTTTGGTTTAAATCACGCTGATCACTCGTTTAGATTACCTTCGGTAAGGCATTGCACCGACCCATGTCTCCGGTAGCCAACTAGAGAGGTATAGTATCATGGGTTTAGACTTAAGTTTCGAAGGACTTGAGTATCTGCTTATTTGTCGTCTCAGATCAATTTATCTATTACGGTTCACACTTTTGTAAAGTAGACTAATTTGGGACACAGGATGAGTGGATGCTCGAGTCATGGAGTCGTACGAGTTAGAGCTTAAATATCGACTTGTAACAAGTGGTATCAGAGTCAACTCTAAACCGTTCAATCCATACCAAACGCCTCGAGGGAGGTAGATATGGTGGTCAACCTCCATGACGAAGGTATCACGAGGTTTGGTGAAAGAGAATGTCACGGATCTAAAAAAGAATCCAGAATCTTACGTTGGATATAAAAAGAAGGTCACTATGATATATAAAGGTTTACAGTACTTTTATTTTATGAAACATTTTTTATAGGACAAAATCATGAGGTCAGGAGACCAGAACGAATAATATCTTACAATAGTATGAATCGTGATAAATAAGTTGATTTGAAATTTCGAATGAGTGGATGTCCAGATCCTAAAATCGCGTAAATCAAAATTTAAGTCTCGATCCGTGATAATAACACTAGTGGACAACTGAGATTTTTTTTCTCAGTCTTGACCAAATACAATTGCCAATGCCTTCTTTTTTTTTTTTGTTAATTTAAAAAAAGTATGAAATTATTTGTTTTAATTTAATATAACATATAAATTTTATTATATAAGAAATTAATAAATAAATATAAATATTATTATTATATTATATTATTATTTTTATTAATAAAATTATTATTTGATATAAAAATAATTTAATATTTTTACTTATTTATTAATTTTATGATTAATTTATAAATTTTAAATAATATAAAAATTTTATTACATATAAAATTAATTTAATATCTTTAATCGTCATTTTTGTTTCACTATAATTTAACTTATCATTATCGTTACATTTAAATTCAAATATATATTTTCATAATTAATTTTAATTTTATTATTATAATAATTAATCTCATCTCTATTATTATTTTTAATTTCGTTAAAACCAATCTTATTATTCATTCAAATAAATCGTAATATGTTTTACACTCTTTTCAAGGAATGATGGAAATTAAGCAATAATAAGTTAATTAAACTGCTAGCATAACCAGCTATTACACTAATGAAAATATGCTTAATTAATTTGTAAAATTTAGTAAAAGTGTTTTAATAATAAGTCGAATATGCAAATTACAAAGGACTTTACATTGATTGATTTGAGTTTATCAATAATACTCGTAAAATAAATTGATGAGATAAACATCAAATTATAAAACCATTATTTTGTTTGAATAATATATATGGGCTTTCCTTTTCACTGGAATAATATTATATATGGTCATAGTTTATTACAACCTCTCAACAAATATTATTCAAATGTTTAAAGAAGATACAAATATCCACTCTCTCTCTCTCTCTCTTGTTATAGACTTTACCTTCCTTCAAAAAAGAAAAAAAATTATTCAAATGCCGTACTTTTATGCAAGAAAAACAATCATTTGAAAGGGAAAATTGAAAGTGACTCGATTACTAGGTCACTTTTTTTTTTTTTTAGAATTTGAAAAAAAGTTAAAAAAAAAGTAATAACAAGGAAAAAAAATATTTATATCTTTTCAAATAAATTTATTTTTAATTATTTCACGTGTATTTAAAAAACTATTCTTTCAAAACATATATATATATATATATATATTCTTTCTTTTAACCGACAATGTATGTGTTCCAAAATCTAATAAACTATTATCAAATTGCTTAGGTGCGAGACCAGAACTTTCTTACGAAAATGATTTCTATTTTCTAGCAATTTCAATTACCACCACCCGGCAACGAATTCTAGTTTTCTTTTACGTTACGCAAACGATAATAAATGATTTTGACCCAAAGCAATATAATAAATGATGATTACAATAAATATGTGTTTCCCTAAGTTTTTTTTTTTTTTTAAATTTTCGAACAGGATGTTTTGTAATCCTTTTTTTTTTAATTAAAATGTAATTTTTAACTTTATTTTTAAAAAATTTTATATTCGAGACAATTATCCGTAGATAAATACAATTACATAGTTATATTTCATAAAATTTAATTTTAAAAATTTTAAAATTAAATACACTTAATTTTAAAATTTTATTTTAAATTAATTTTTTATAAAATATTATTATATAATTTACTAATAATTTATAATATTATAAATTAACAACGCATAAACTATAAATTCTTCCTAAATAAAAAATGTTAAACAATTAAATTCCATATTAGTATTACATTCTGCTCTTTCTCTTCCACACCTCTATTTTTGTCTCCTTGGTAATTCTATGACTATATTAATTTCTTTCACTTTTTTTCTTTTGTCAACAAAAGAAAAAAAAACATTGGTTAAGGATGAACTAATAATGAGAGAACAAAACAAAAAATAATAATTTAGGGTCACTCATGATTGTGACTTCTGAATAATATTGGTTGCTAATCTTAACAAATTCAACAACAGGTGAAAATAAGTCTATTTTATTTGTATGAACGAAGAGATTATTTTCGTTAAAATTAATTATTATAATAATAAAAATAAAATTATTGATGAATATATATATTTGGATATAAATGTAGTAGTAATAATGACATAAATTACAATAAAAAAAAGATCATTAAAAATGTTAAACTAAAATTATATATAATAATAAAGTTTTAAATTATTTAATATTTATAAAATTATTAAATTAATTTATACCAAATTATAATTTTATTAATAATTAAACATTTATTAAAAATAATATACATCAAATAAATTTTTTATTATATCAAATTAACAAAAATATTTTACTATTTTAAATAAATGGTAACAAAAAAAATCTTTTTTGTAATTACACTATCATTTAAATGGTAAAAATGAAAAAAAAACAAAACAAAAAAGACAAAAAAGGTGGTCAACAGCTAAAAGCCACTAATCATGCCACACCACAAACGTCCAAATGAATGTCCAATGCCATTACATCAACTGATCTCACACCGACAATTCAATGGATTTCAAATTGAGCCCTAAAAATAATATCTCAAAAAATTTCAAATTAAGAAAGTAGTCATTAACTAGATTACTTGAATGATTCTCTCTCTTTCCAAGACTTTTTGGATGGTTATGAAAGAATGAAATCATCGTTCACCAAAGCATTTGTCTATTAACTCCGATCATAGAAGTGCTTTTCAAATTCTACTCTATAACGTTCCTCTTCTCTCCAACTTTTTGTTCTTTCTACTTTTTTGGTTGCAGTTTTTAATTTGCCCCTTCGTCTTATTTGCCGTAGTGTTAGTTTTTTTTTTTTTTAATAAAAAAAATCTGTTACGATGTGCTGACGTTTGGCATGCCATGAGGATCCTCCTTTCATCTCTTACTAGTCTAGATATTATCAACCCATGTTTTACAACTTATTAGGACTTGCATTTGATACAGAACTGGGCAAAATCGTTTTTAATAATATTATTCTTATGCATCAGTTTTAAATTTCCCAGCTCCTTACATAATTTATTCATTATATGATATACCTCAAAACAGAAATGATGACAACAACTGAAAACTTGATAGACATTTACCATGAAAAGGTCAGCATCCCTACACAAATAAAGCTGAATCTTAAAAAAAAAAACAGATATAACAATATCAAACGGATACGATAAAAACTTGTCCTTACACTCAGACAAACTAAATTCTCCTAGAAATAGATACTTAAAAAAGGATGGATAAGCATCAGAAATTAGCTCCAATAAAATGGCTCATCACCAAAAGACTGCAAGAGTAGAGTGTTTTGCTGCACCCAAACTTTTTAAATTTTACAAATGGGTCTGAGTTTCTGAAAATATCATATCGCTTAGCTTCAATCCTGTCTAAAACTGTCCAAAAGAACTTACTCTTAGGCCATCCGAAAATCCTTCACTTCAGCTTTTTCTCAAGATCCATCACCTCATCAATCATTACTGGCTATATAAGAAATGCATTAAAATCGGAATTATAACCATCAAAACCGTCATGATAATCATAATCAAAACTGAAGTCAAAAGAGGTATAGTCAATATTAGAATATCCAGAACCATGAATTTCTGCATTGAATTCAAAGTCATCAACTGAATCATTGGGCCATCTCAAAAGTTTGATCTGTTCAGCACATCTTCTCCCCATATCCCCTTTTAGATTAACATGGAAACAACTGCGCAGGTCAAGGGATTCAAGGTAACGGCACCCATCAAGAATGGCCCGCAAGCCATGATTTGTCAGATTATTTCCAACAAGTTGAAGGTGGCGCAATCCATGCATGTGTTCTCCAATAGCCAGTGCCTCCTTGTCATCCTGAAAAGCGGGGTCTCTGATCCCATCTCCATTAAATTTGAATGCTTTCAGAAGAGGGCAACAACGCCCAACAGCTTCTATAGCATCTTTGCCAGTATTACCAGAATAAATTTCAAGCTCTTCCAGCAATGGAAATTTTTTAGCTGCTTCACTCAATCCCTCATTTGAAATATCCCAGCAAGTTATAGGTCGAAGGCGTATGAGAATACTTGTTCTGCAAAAAACATCAAAATAAAACATGGTTGCTGTAGTCAGCAATCAAACTAATGAATAACCTTACAACTACTATAATAAAATAAACAAAGTGATAAACATTATAACTTTTCTATTATAAAGGGCACCTTAATTGAGAAAAGAGAATCTGAAGGATCTGTAAATAGACCAATCATGATTTTTGGGATATAACTACGAAAAAAGAATGATATAAAGGTTCGACGTTGTCACAAAGGCTATGAAAATCCAACTACAAAGAAGTATATATCCACATTGAAAGGGCCTAACCTCGAAATGCATTTCATAAATCTAATCCACATCAAACAGAAATCAATGCCTCACTGTTTTAGTCAATAGTATAACTGAACCTTCTTTTCCCAAATTCATGCAATTGAATAGTATTAAAGGTTTCCAAATAATCACCAATGATAGCATACAGATTACGAACATAAGTAAAAGAGAACCCATGGGATCACCGATTAACTACTACTGTTCATTAACCAAACCCAGCAAATTGATTACGCCAAACATTCAAGATTGACCATTAATCAGTGATATGATTATGAGGGAAATAGTATTACCTCTGAGTGATATAAGCGAGAAGCTCATCCGTACCAAAGTACTCAATATTGATATCGACCGAACAACCACAGCTGCGATCAATAGCGTGCCTGCAAATTTTCTCGAGATTATAGGGCATGGCATGTAAGTTACCAAGATTCCACATGTCGATGGATCGCCACATGGATGGATCCTTGCAGATGTTGCGCCATTGGGTGCATACTTTCTGAGCGCTCTCAATGATCTCTACGGCTCCTAGTCTCAACAGAATCGACGCCGTCACATCGCGTGGGAGCTCCAGCCAGTTTCAGGGACAATGGCTCTTTCGACGACTCGTATTCGCTTTCCGATCTCGTTTCGGTTTCAGTTTCAGTTTCAGTTTCAGATTCGGCATAATGGGATTCAGTGAAAATTTGAGCGTAAGAGAGAGTGCGGATTTTTTTTTTTAAAGGTTTGTGAATTGTGTGAGGGCAAGAATAGTGGAGTCAATATACCAAATTCTTTTAGAGTTTTGAATCGATTAAAATACGAACCACTTCAAAATAAATTACATTTTCGAAAATTTTTATTTTTAGAGATAGCAAATCTGAAATTCTGGGCGTAGTGACGCTTAGGCCTTAAAAAGTTCTCGGCTTTCCCTGTTGGTTTATCCCTTCTTTTGTTTTACACTAGTGGTATGGTCCTGCTTCGTTTGGGATTGTTTGATGTCAATCATTTTTCTATAATAGTAGCCGCAGCCCACTAAGCAAACAAATATAGATTTTTTTTATCATTTAAAAAAAAACCCTAAGTTAAAAATCAAATACTAATAAATACTCAGAAAGAAAATCAACTGAAAAAGTTGGATAAATAACCAAAAGGACTTATCAATGCAATGCTTACACTTTCTACTACATGCTAGCAAGAAAAAATTTGATGTTTTTCACAACAAGTTGAAAACAGAAATTTTAAATCATATAATGAAAACCCATAAAGAAAATCAACTGGCATAGTTGAAAAGCTAACACTTACCAATAGATCTCAATCAAAAAGTACAATTTTTTTAATGTTATTGAATAATCCAAGTTAAAAAATGAGTAGTACAAATCATATCAGTGAAAACCCAAAAAGAAAATCACCAGGTAAAGTAGAAAAGCTGACACCTACAATAGAACTCTGTGAAAAGAGACAAATCCTTAATGTTTTAGACTAAAAACCCGAAGTTAAAAATTTTGAGAGAAGTTCAAATCATTTTAAAGAAGACCCAGAAAGCAGAATCAATAGGATAGTTGAAAAGGAATGAAAAAAAAGGTTAGAGTGAGGGGTTATAAAAATTTAAAATTTGAGTCAAATAGAATAAAATTAAAATTTTTTTGTTTAATTCAGTTTAATTTATTAATTTATATATATTATTTTAATATAAAATTTTAATTTATTTAAGTAAATTTTGATATAAAATTATTATTTTATTTTATAAAATTTTAAAATATATATAAAAATTAAATATATATAATTTTATTCGATTTAGTTTTTTTAATTTTTTAATTTTTGATACAAAATTTCATCCAAACTTAACATATATATTTAATATTCAAAATTAATTCAAATAACTGAAAAACTTAATTTAAATCAAATTAAATATTATAATTTCAAATCACTTTCTTTTATTTTTTTTAATTTCTAACCTCTAGTTAGAGTTGAGCTGAAAGTAAAAAGAGGTACAAGAAGGAAAACAAAAAATCCTCAAAATAACCCTCCAAACTCTCATATCCCAAAGTCCACAAAACTCGCCAAAAGAATTGATATCATATATAGAGGGATTTAAAGATTCTTTTAATAGTACGAGTATAGATCCCATTCTACATATTTCTTTCTGAATATAGGTTTAGAGAATTTTGGTAGGAAGATTTTATGATGTTATTTTAAAAATAAATTTTTAAAATATTTAAATATAAAATTGACAACATAAATAATAAATTATAAAAAATAATATACATACATATAATTTATATACATGAAATATGTCTACGTAATAAAGCAAACACAATCAATCTAAGCACTAATTATAAGGCTTTACAACTTTATTTCAAAGTACCAACGATGCTATTACACGTCGAATTTAATTAAAAAAAATTATTTTATATATTATTTATATAATTTTTTTAATTTTAGAAGTAAAATTATTGTAATTATATATTTTTTAAATTAATTTTCCATCATTTTATCTTTATGTATTTTAATTCTAAAGTATTTAAATTAACATAAATTATTCAATATATTATTAGTATAAAATTTTAATTTTATAAGTATAATTAATAAGATTATAAATATTTTTTAGAACATAAAAGGGAAGTTCAGTAGATAAAGTTTTCTTTAGAAAAAAGATCGAATTTACTGCATACATCAAACTCAATAAATCCGATTCTCCCCCAAATCTCGCCTATAGTGAAAACTTTATGTACTAAATTATCTTTTTATATCTTAAATAAGATGTATTATCTTAATAATTACGCTTATAAAATTAAAAAATTATATTAATAATATATTTAATAAGTTATTTTAATTTAAATGTTTGGAGAACTAAGTAAAGATAAAATAATAAAAAATTAAATTCATTGCCCCCTGCTTTAGCTAATCGAAATTTCTCCTTTCCTCAATCCTGATTGGGAGGCCACCTTCCATCTTAGATGTCAGATAAGCAATAAACAACGGCTGAAACCCATCCTCCACCGTCGGCACCAGCTTGAACCGCCTTAGAACACCTGCCACCACCCTTTTCATCTGCAAGAACGCCATCTCCTTCCCCAAACAAATCCTGGGTCCTGCCTGGAACACTGGATAAGTATAAGGATCTCTCCCCACAAAGCTCCATTTCCCTCCCTCATCTCTCTCCAACCATCTCTCTGGTTTGAACTCTGCCCAATCTGATCCCCATACCTTCTCCATCCTTCCCATCGCGTAAGGATGATACGTCACTACCATTCCTTTCTTTACCACCGTCCCGTCCGGTAAAACATCGTCTTCCATTGCCAGTTTGCTGTCCACTGGGACTGGAGGGTACAGTCCCATGCACTCGCAGAGAGAAGCATGTGTGTAAACCATGTCTTTAACTTCCTCGAACACTGGCAAATTGGATTTCTCTTTGATTTCTTTGAGAATTTCCTTTTCAACTTCAGGGTGTTTGTATATTAACCAGAAAAACCATGTCAAAGCCGCGGATGTTGTGTCACGCCCAGCAAGTATGAAGCTGATGACTATATCCGTAGCGAAATTCTCGTCTGAATGGCCAGTGCTCATGAACCTTGATAAGAGATCAACGGATTCTAAACAGGATTTATCAGCTAGTTCCTGTTTCTTTTCTCTTACAATCTTCTTTGCGAAGTCACGGACTTGAGAGACTGCAATTTTGAGTCTTTTCTCCGATCCAACATTGAAAAATCGCTTGGTTTTCCAAGTTATAGTAAGAAAAGCGCGGAACCTTTCGCTACTTATGTTAGTAGCCTCTTCAAAAGCAACTGCAAACTGTGCCTGTGGTAAAGAAGGCAACAGACAGGCAGGGTCAAACCCAAAAGCGATCTTGCAAACGTTGTCAATAGCGAACCTCTGAAGAATCTCTTGCAAGTCAAGCACGGTCTTATCAACAGCAGCATCAGAAAACATCGGGATCAGACGGTCATGAAGCTCGGTATCAACAACAGTTTGTACAAATTTACGAAGAGACTTGGTGTTGAACTCGTGGCTGGAAACTTGTCTCTGGAACTTCCAAGACTACCCATCAACGTTGAAGATACCGTTGCCAAGAAAATCGAAGAGAACGCTCGTAGAGAAAGGGCCTTTTTGGTAGATGAAGAAGTGGGTCATGAGCATATGTTGGACATTGGCAGGGTTTGCAGTAAAGATCTGGCGAAAACCAAATAAGTGATGGAGAGTGAAAGTTGCAGAGGGACAGCTCTGGAGGATTTGTGTAATCCATTGCAGGCGGTTCTTTCGATTGGATTTGATGGCGAAAGAGGAACCGATTATTGGATAAGACTTGGGGAAAATGGAAGGAGGTGAGGGTGGTTTCTTGGATTTGGAGGTTTTTATGATGATTAAGATGAAAAATGGGAGAGCGAGGAGAATCCATGAGGTAAATAACTGAATAAACATCGTTCTATAATGTTTATGCTATCTTATCAAGGGGGGGGGGGGGGGGGGGGGCGCTTAGTAGGGGTTAGAATCTTATGTTATATAGACCAAAGCTATGAAAAAATTTGTGTCCCTCCATGACCTTAGGACATACGGCTAAAGTCAGTAACTATATTAAGAGACATGCATAAAAAAGTTAAAAAAATGAAAATGATCTAAACTAAACGTTTTAAGATTTTTTTGGCTCAATCCTAAATTGCATTTTTCAGTGACCACTCTCACCACGATGCTCTTCTAAGAAAGAGTCTTAGAAAAATCAAATATTTTTTGCGACTTAAATAATTTAAATGTTATTAATTTTTATGAAATTTAAAAATATTTAATATTAAAATTTAATTTTTTTTATGAAATTAAAGTTTCATCATTTTAAAATATCAAAAAATAAAAATCATAAAAAATATTTTTAAAATATAAAATAAAAGTTTTAAATGTTAAAAACATATTTTTGAGACAAAAAATAGTAAAAAAAAAAATGAGACGAATGTAATATTTATTTTGCAAACAGAACTCATGTAAAAAAATTTTTTTTTTACCAATACTTATTGAAAGTTGTTTAGATCAAGTTTTTGAGATTTTATAAAAAATAATTAAATTTAAAGACTCAAATCAATAAATTAACGTGAGTAATTATAGAATACATTTAATATCTTCCCTTCTCCAAATAAAAAAAAAATCAATAATTTGATAGCTGTTCATGAAAAAATCAAGAATAATATATAATTATCACAAATTTTGATTAATATTTATCGAATAATACCGTCAAGAAGTTTATCTCAATTCTTCTTTATTCTCGTGTCTTTAGTTTCCTTTTTAGGATTTGTTCGGTGAACTTCCTTACCAGTTCAACCTTTTTTTTTTTTTACTATTGGGGTTAATATGTTGTATTTGTACTAGACTTAGTTTTTTCAGAGTACTAATATGGCTGCATGTGTTTATCCAGAAAACAATGGGAGAAGAATCTGTTGACTAATCTAGGTTCTTAATTTTAATACCATCAAAAAATATATATATATATATATATAAAATGTTGACTAATTTGAATGCTTAATTTGTACTCAAGTAATAAAATTTTGGAAATAATTTAACTCTGATTTTATTTTTCCTAGGACTCCAGATACCATATTCACACTTTTTTTTTCTTCTTAATTTTTAAAATTTCATTCACACACATAAACAAAAAAAAAAATTATTTGTTTCACTGAATTTTCAAATTAAATAATTAAAATTGCTTAGGAGTATAAAAAAAGTAAAAGAATTACGATAAATTTTGTTATTATGCTTCAATTTAATTCAATTTTATCATTTACTTTTATTTTTTAAAATTTAAGAATTAAAAAATCTAATATCTTAAAAGAATTTTCTTGTCATTGGAAATGGGTCCCCAAAAACATGAAATTAGAGTGTACATATTCTTCCAGTATGTTTTAGTATTATCGAAAAGACTTAGAATATCAAAGCATTTAATTTACCAAGACGTGTTCTTGAAAGAGTTAATAATTTTTTTTTTAAAATTTGGTTGACCAAATTCCGATTCGCCCGCTCAAAACTACAGGATGTCGTTGCTAGGCCTTCCTATTGGACTATTATTGCATTAGAAAAAAGGTTTCAGGTTTTCTGGTTTGCCCTTCGGCTCAAGTAACATGTATGAACAAATCAAAATCATCCTAACCTTCAATTTTATGTCTTTTCTTCTGAATTTATCATTATTATCAAGGCCATGACTCAGGAGAGAACGACATTGATGTTATAAAGTAAGCAAAGTCGTCACATCACCAAACGGGCAAACACCAATATCACACGAAATTTCATAAACAGGGGAATGGAGGTAGGAGGCAGAGCCTTCAAGGAAGGGCTAAAAGAGGCAAAAATGAATTGCTCATTCAACTATTTATATTGGGGTTTTCTTGATTTACAATTGAAGTCGGATTGGCTACAAAAATTAGGAAGAAGTAAATGAGACTAAAAAAATCACCCACTTTACAACTTAGTCACACAGTGCTCCAGAAAAAAAAAAAAAAACCCACAAATGTAACCCCTGCCAATTGCCAACCAATAATAGAGAAAAGGAACGAGGAAATAATTACTTTTTATTGTTTTACTCCCATACCTGATCAAATGAGGTGGTGCCTAGTATGTAAAACATGATCTTGATAATGGCACATTTTCTTTCTAAGCTGAGTTATGACTTCTGACTTCTGAGTCCTGCAATCTTTGTATCATATTTCACGCTGATATACTTTATTTCCGCTTCCGGCTAGTTACCCTCAATCTGGGATGTATCTGAATTATATACTGTATGCATATACAGTGAATGATGAGTAAAGGACTAAAGCTATAGGATGTCACAGGAAGATAATTTGATAAATGCCGAAGAACACAGGATAAACTAAATAGAGTCAAGGCATGAAAACAGCTTGAGAATGGAGCATGTGATCGATGCCTTAGTTATTGGACACTTGACTTCCTAAAGAGAAAGACTTAATCAGGGTGATCGATCTACATCCTTCTTCATTGCCCTGGGGCTGTGGCTTGATCTCCTACGTACAAAATCTGAGGGACTGGCTCCTATGGGTATTCCCTTGGTCTAACTTGCATATGACGAAAGGGGAGTCAACGCGGCGTAAAGTGAAGATTGAGGGAAGTATAGAATAATTCTCTTCTAGACAACGAAAAAGGGACCAATACTTGTCAAGTCAGTACTACCATAAATACCCTCATTCATCTTTGTCACATAATACTTTTAAGATCTCAGAACAGATTTGGAAAATATTGTGAACATTTGAAGCACATTCAGACATGATAATACAAGCCCTACTTTCTTAGGGTTAAATCAGATACAGATACAGTCACTTCCAAGTATTTGTCAGTCACATATTTTCACTGCTTCCTATCTTCTATTCTTAATCCTCTAAAAATCAGATTCCACATTTCTGGCATTATTCTTGGTTAACCCGATTACATATGCAGATCCATGAATATACAGCACTTGTTTTTACAGAAGCAAAAAGAAATGATCAGCTTGAGGTGGTAACAATTAACATAAAACTAGACAAACAAGGAGCATAGTTAATTCATTGAGAGACACAAGAGCAATTTCCAGCGTCAATCAGTCAAGACATGCAACAAGTTTATACTGAGTGTGCAGAATCTCCATCAAGAGGTGCCTATTTATTAAGAAAGACATTTTTTAGTTAATATGTCAAGTAAAAGAAGTAAGTTTAATTGGACCTATATCTTTAGAATGCTTACCTTTGTAATGATACACATAAAGCTCATGAAACAGACATGTTCCTGCTCCTTATCCCAAGTTTCCTTAATTCTCGTAACTGATGAAGTATCTCTTGAATAAAAAGCAGCCCCTCATTTCCATCTTGAAGAGAATTTAGAGATTGCTCAAGAAAAGTACAGTCAGTCTCAAGCGCTTCCAACCTCTCATTAAGGTCTGAAATTTCATTTTCAAGAGCAGCAAAACCAGTCTCTGTACAATCCACAGAACCCTTCTGCCCATTGGAAACCTTATGACCATTTGCTTTTCTAATCACTTGATCTCTTCTTATTGAAGTACAAGGAGCAGTTACATTTGACATTGATGAAGCTTTCCGCACTGGTAAATCATTACCTTCCACCTGACAAGTTACTTGCTTATCCTTTTCATCAAGGAACTCTAGCTGATGTTGGCCTCCGTCTACTGCTTCATCAAAGTATTCACCCGAAATGTATGGCGAAGTCCCATGATGAGCAAGCTTGTTAAGTTTCCTCTTCAAATTTTGAAGGCATTGAGAGATGTACAACTTCTCATCTTCAACTTCCGACCATGCAGATATGACTACAGGATTATCGTTGGCTTCAGAAGCCTCAGGAAACATTGTTTTTGAGGGAAATTTTAAATCATCTTTTATGCAGGTTATGCTTGTATTCTCCACAAAAACATGTTCCTTCTTTAAGTTGATGCTTGCGTCAGGTACAGTTTCTACGAGTATTTCATCTGGGAAGTTTAATCTGTAATATTCAAGCTCTGCTTCCAGATCTTGTAGTTCTTTCTCCTTTTCAGCCAGAAGGTCATTAGCTTTCTCCAGGGCATCTACATCGTATTCTGCTTGCTCTTCCATCATCCTTAGGTACTGCAGAGCCTCCATGTGAAGAGCTGCCTTCTCTTCTTGCAACCTTGTAATCATAGCCATTGCCTCGTTGGCAGCAATTGCAGAAGCACTTCGTTCTTCCTCTAGTTCCTTGTATAATGCATTCATGCACTTCCGATCGTACTCAACTTGCCGCTTCAGCCTATCAACCAGATTTTCACCTTCAATTTCATTGACACTGCTTCCGTCCAAAGATTCAAGGCCAGCAGATTCACTTCTTTCCATAAAGACTAGATTCTGAAGATTCTGAACCTCATCAGAGTTGGATTCATTAGTTCTCTGCAATTCAACATAATGACCTCGTAAGTTAGGACTTAAATTGTTCAATGATAAGTGAATCCCTTGTCCAGAAGAATTCTGCGCCGCCAATGACTTAAGATCTTCATTAACTCCATTATTGTATGTCAGCATAGGTTGTTTCATAACAAAGTCAGATAAGCATTTTTCTTCACCACAGACAGATAACACATGCACAGCACTCCTATCCCCATAAATTGAACTTACGGTGGCAGTATCATCTACAACTCGATCATTTTTGAAACCAGCTCCAGTTGATGTGCATATCAACTTCGAAATTTCATCATTCTTGTTGATAGAAAGATTTTCACTTTTACTTGCTTCGAAAACATCTGCCACTGCAAACCGTTTCTGATATTAAGTTTTATAAGATAAAACCTATAGAAACATACAGAGAGAGAGAGAGAGAGAGAGAACTTACACTTTTCTGACGATGCTTTAAGAGGAACTTCCTTAACATCAATCGAAGGGGGAGTATCAACCAGAGAAACAAGATCAGACAGTAACGAAGCACTGAGGCTTGGAACTTCCACAACACAGGGTGATGGAAGATTATCATCTAGAGAAACAAGCTCAGGCAGTGAAGAAGGATTGGTCTTCGGATCAGCCAGCTGCTCTTTAAGTTCACAGACATCATTCTCACTGGGGAGATCTGGAGCCAAACATCTAACATCATGGGGTTCATTAGCATCAGGCTGTTTTGTCGTAGCCAAATTGTTGTAAAGTCTTTTAGGTGCCTTTTCAGGTGCAGAGTGAAGTACAGATTCTATCGTATTCTCATTTACATCGTGAACTATACTATTTCCATCCTCATCATCAGAAGATGGAACCTCAGACTCTGATCCAGAAGTGATCTTCAGCTCATTGTATCCTACATAAGACAAGGGATCAAATCCAGTTTTTCCAAGAAGATGAGATGCTGCCGGTGCAGAAAACTTATCCCCTATCTTTTTCAAGCCATTTGTACAACTTAAGCGACATGGCAAAGAAATGTTTGGCTTCGCATCCACAATGCCAGGTGATTTTAGGGGAAGTAGTCTATGGGCATTTGGTCTTGGAATCCAAGGTTTATTACAACAGAGACACAGCCTTGTGCATTTAGAAGCAGGAGCAAGATACCTGTTGAAAAATGAGCTATGGGAACCGCAATTTCCAAAACCTGCGGGATCAAAACCCAATTTTCCTAAAAAGAGCCTCTGTATATCTGAGTTGGATTTATTTTCCTCAACATGTGATGAGAGACAATTCTCGCACATACCACGACCATCAACAAGCTTGCCATGATCGTTGCAGGGAAGCAACGATGACATCTCTGATCTATGATTACTGCAAAGTAGATTCCAATAAAATCCAGGTTTTTCATTTCCGAAAACATGATCAAGCCGAGAGCATAAAATGCAAGGTATTTGCAATTCACAGTAACGAGCGAATCTTGTGAGCAGGTAAGACAAGGCGGCATCAATAAACAGCAGAAAAATCAGAAACCATTCACAAGCAGCAAACTTTAGGACTGTTGGAAACCCCTTCAAATTACTTTGTTCTTTGGGAGATGAAGTAGCATTTGCAGCCATTTCCACAAGTGCTCTAGGATACCATTAGGTTCAGAACTGGATGAATACCAAAAAGCCTTAATTGATGCATAAAGTAATTCTTAACCTTGCAACGCAAAGCTGAGAATCCCATCCCCAATTCAATGAGGCAAGCTTCCATTACACGATAAAAGAAACAATCAACCAAGTCAGCGATAGCCCGCATGAAAGTAAATTAATGTAGAGCTAAGCAAACTTTCCAAGCTAACAACAAAGCATTAAGGTATTAAAATAAATAAATAAATAACGCATGCACAGACTCCCATGCACAAACAACATCTCCAAGACAGTGTTTTTCTCTTTGATTCATTTGACACGAATAAAGGTAATTATAACAAAATAAAAAAAATTCTTAAAATGTAGAATTTGCGACCAGAGGAAACCCTCTTAGACAATAGCAATTTAGTGAAATTCTTAAAAACCTTCGAAGGTTAAATAAAGGAAGAAAAAAAATGTGAATTTCATGATAACAAATAATTAAAGAAGACCTGTTGACAGTTTAGAATTGAATCAGATAGGACAATGTAACCAACCGTCCAGAGTAATGATTATGATCAACCAACAATGACAGCTTTCCAATTAAATTGAAATGATTAGAAAATAAATAAATAAATTGAAATCAAAGACCTAAGACCTAACCCATTAATGTAATAAAAAACCCCACACAAAATGAAAAAAAACCATATTATCAGATCCATTGAGACGGTCAAAACAAGGCCTGGAAAAGCCTCATAATTGATCACCCAACATTAAGAACATTAAGAACAATTCTCAAAATGAAGTTCTAAATACCTTAAACCAACTGTTAATTGAGATGAAGAATACCTTATGTTAATTGAGATGAACGATGAAGAAGAAGAAACGAAGGCAATGGAAAGTACTTTTGTTCGGGTAAAGGGCTGACCGTTGAAACCAACTGTTGTTGATTTGTTTGGTTGCCAAATAAAGGAAAGATTTAAAATTTTACTTTTGATTTGGTCACAACAAGCTTTCGCCCAATCATATATAAAACCAAAACTTTGCCTTTATTCTTTTTTTGCCTTTGTTTTACCCTATTATTAGTATTATACATTATATGCAGTGGATGGTTACATAGGGATAATATATTTTTTTAACATAAAGTTTGAGAATTGTAATAATTTAACATGAGAAATTGTCGCAGAAATTTGAATTTATAGAAAAACGAAGAAGATTTGGTATATTAATTTGGATAAGGGCCGAGCTAAGGCAGGCCCGACTGCCACAAATTATGACGTGTAGATGTTAAGCTGGCGTACCCACCAAGTGCAATGCAGGCCGCCCACACAGGCCATGGCCTTTCTAATCGGCTATTCGCCCCGTCCAGGTATACGGTACTGTGCAGAACCCCTCACCTTCGTTTTTATGAGCACTTCCCAGCACTCCCCGCTCTTTGCTGCCTGATGTGGGACAACCAAGTAACCCTAAAGACAATAAACCCGACATATCTCAAGAAAGATGGATTTTTTGCTATTACTAATTGTTTTACAGACTCGTCAACTGCTAGTTAGGACTTCAACTTGTGGGTTTATTTCCTAATGAAGGACTTCTGGCGACTCTTTGCTGTAAGTTAAAGGCTTTTGTGCTTTACAATATGGCTTTTTTCTGGTTTCATTTTAAAGCTTCAAATTTTGGGTTGATTCAAATATGGTTTTTTTTTTTTGGCAGAGGCTTGGGGGTATCAGGAGTTATTCAGTGTTAAGCAATGATCAGCTAAGAATTAATGGGGTTAAAGATGTGATTGCCGTTGCTTCTGGTAAAGGCGGTGTTGGCAAGTCTACCACTGCAGGTAATCTATTCTTTTCAGATTCATGAGTTAGGAATACCATTTTCTAGGGATATTTATTCATGTTAGTTGAGTATGCGATCTTTGCAGTTAATTTAGCGGTTGCACTAGCTATCAAGTGCCGATTGAAGGTGGGCTTGCTTGATGCTGATGTGTATGGACCATCTGTTCCAACCATGATGAACATCCACCAAAAGCCTGAAGTTACTAGAGGTAGTATTCTATCTTCCAAGACATAGTCTTTTAGTCAATGGTAGAAAATGTTCTATTTGTATATCAATTCATTTTCCATTTAGTTGCAACAGGTATGAAGTAATTAAAAGTGTTATATGATGGTGCTTTAATGGGTTTCATTGAATATTTCTGTTATATATGAAATCTCATACGTTTGGTTCGGTCTTATGTAATCAACTAATAAATGGTTGAAGTTCATTTCTTATATTTGTTTAGTTAGTTTAATAAGCGTGGGATGGATGCATACTTGAATCATGAATATGGTCTTTACACAATCTCATAAAGAGGGATTAACAGCAGAATTTTAGCTGGATGAATTTACTCCAATCCCTCTCGCTTTCTGCCTATCACTTATTTGGGAGATTGAGTTCATCTTCTTGACACTTTCTTTTACTAGTGCATTTTTATCCTTTAATATCCTTTCGCAAGCATCCTCTTGGAATTGCAGCTGATACAGAGTTTTTGCCTATTGTTCTTCTGGATGGTTTACCATCATTCTTACTTTTTTGTGAGCTATGTTTTTAAAACTCTCACCATTTCTCTCACACACACGCAGATATGAAGATGATTCCTATTGAGAACTATGGAGTGAAGTGTATGTCTATGGGATTTCTGGTGGATAAGGATGCACCAATCGTGTGGAGAGGCCCCATGGTATTTTACGCTATCTAATTTCTCTGCTTTTATTTTTCTTTCATTCTTTCTGGAACATATATCTCTTTTATTATAGCTTCTGTGTACAAGGTGGCTTCATTTTAAGAATCTAGTTGTCCATCTATGCCAGCTTAAATTCAGTTGAACCTCTTAAATTTTAGATTGAACCTTAGTTGAGATTTGTCCCCTATTTTATTTAACCTAGATATTGTGTTATAAGTCACAATAGCTTCATTTGAGAGATTTTCCTGCAACTTGAAATTTGTGTCTCAATCCTTTGCATTTCACGTGTCTTGTTTCTAATAACATCTGCAACCCATAACCAAAAAAAAAAAAAAAAAATCTACAATGCGCGTAATATGTATTATCTGTCTAACTAATGCATCCTCCCATATTTAGAATATTGCATGTTAAAATATTTTAAACATTTTTCTCACATTCTTAAATTTACATTGCATTTTGTAAGTGCTTAAGATTCTTTCAGGTGATGAGTGCTCTTCAGAAAATGTCAAAGGAAGTTGAATGGGGGGGTCTTGATATTCTTGTGGTGGATATGCCCCCTGGCACAGGTGATGCACAACTAACTATGTCCCAGAAGCTTCAGTTGTCAGGTATATAATTAACTTTAGTATTTTGTTTTCTTTCTTCATTCTTTTTTTTTTCCTATTAGGAAAAGGGTCATTTGGTGCTATGCTTGAAAATTGGCTTCTTATCAAGAGTGATATGACTTTGGACTTGTCATAGTACCTCTAAGGCTTCATAGGTGTTCACTAAGATCACTTAGATAATTGTGCCTGTATTATGCTTTTGGATGATCTCCTCAATAAAGTTGGAATAAATTTGACATCACAATAACTTGAATGACAAAAGTTACTTGTTACTATTGGGCATAAGCTTTTTCCCATTTCTTTCTTGTGGGGATAAGTAGGTAGGTGGGGATATTGAAGGCTGAAATTATGATTTCTTTTATTTTCTAAGGTCTAGTTTCGGAAGGATAACTTTATGTTAATTACCCTCTCCCCCGAACTTTCTTCCTTCCAGGCCAACCACCAATATTCCCAAAGGGGGAAAAGAAAGGAAATGGAGGAAAGCATTTATTCACTTCCCTTTTCTGATATATTCTTTTAATTGAAAAAATCATGTTTGATGGTTTCTTATCAGTGTTGGCTTTTTTAGGTGCTTTAATAGTTTCAACCCCACAAGATGTTGCATTGATTGATGCTCGTAGAGGAGTTAGAATGTTCTCTAAAGTTCAAGTTCCTGTAAGTCGTATTTTCTGCATGCATACTTGCCTGCAAAGCTTGTTGAGAATTGTTTATGGTGCCCAAATTTGATATTGTTATTTTGCTCTCAATTGCATGTGATATTTTGTATTTAATTGTCTGTTAAACTTTCTCTCTCTAATGGTGGAGTTAATAAAATTTAACAACAATTACTTAGTAGTTTAAGTTATAAAGCAGTATGTAGGTTAGAAACGTCACTGCCTACAGTGAAAGATTGTGGTTTTATGGCATGAACATCAAAAAGGAACTGCTTCAAAACAAGCCATGACCACATTAAGTGTATGCACTAAGCTTTTTGGGCATGTGGACGTTGTTGTTGCATGTGCCCCTTTCATCTAACTCCTTATGGTGCTGCGGCTGCACTATAATAGTATTCTGTATTACTGGAAATTTTGTGAATACTACCTACTTCCCTTTAATAAAATTTAACAACAATTACTTAGTAGTTTAAGTTATAAAGCAGTATGTAGGTTAGAAACGTCACTGCCTACAGTGAAAGATTGTGGTTTTATGGCATGAACATCAAAAAGGAACTGCTTCAAAACAAGCCATGACCACATTAAGTGTATGCACTAAGCTTTTTGGGCATGTGGACGTTGTTGTTGCATGTGCCTCTTTCATCTAACTCCTTATGGTGCTGCGGCTGCACTATAATAGTATTCTGTATTACTGGAAATTTTGTGAATAGAAACTCTGCCCTACCTACTTCCCTGAGTTTAATTTGCCCTCTTTCTCTCTTGATGGTTTTGAATTCTGTCTGCTTTTATAGATTTTGGGATTAATAGAAAACATGAGCTGCTTCAAGTGTCCACACTGTGGTGAACCTTCATTCATTTTTGGTGTGGGTGGAGCTCGTAGAACAGCTGCTGAGATGGGTTTGCAACTTGTTGCTGAGGTAAGTTGTTGATTTGTGATTAAGATTAAAGGTTGTCAACCTGTTTTAGCTGGTCGCTATGATGGGTAGTTCATATATTTTGTTGTCTTCATGATTAGGTAAATGTTCCCAGCAACATATGCTTTTCCCATCTTCAGGGTTGTCAGAAGAGGCTGATAATGAATGATAATTTGAAATTTTATTTGTAAATGGATGGAAGTCAAACCACAATAGTTAGGGAGGAGGGTGTTATCAACATTATTGCTTAATAACAATTTGAGGAAAATAAAAGGATTTTTGTGCTTTTTACTAGCTTGTAGTTGATTGAGGACTTTCCTTGGCCTTCTTGATAGCTAAATGTTTATCGTAAAGTAGCTGCTTATATATCCAAAGCTGCAATTATATATGACCTGTTGCTGTCTCAGATACCCATTGAAGTCGACATAAGGAAAGGTTGTGATGAAGGCATACCTATAGTGGTATCAGCACCTGATTCTGTTGTCTCCAAAGCTTACTGTGATGTAGCTCAAAATGTTGTCATGAGACTTGAGGAGTTGGCAAAGTTATGAAAACCATCTCAAGAGACTGACTAGCAGAGTTTACTCAGGTAAACCACCTCAATTCCCATGGTTTCTTGCCTATGGTTACTTGGTGGTGCTTTTGAGGTTCATCCTGATACCAAGAATTTCAGTTTGAACTTTGTCGGTCTTGAGATGACTAATTGACTATCAAGTGTATGGAAGCATACTAGTAACGAAACTAGTTTTTAAAGAATTACACACTAGACCAGTTTATCTTTTACGCAGGCGATGAAAATGTCAAGCCCTTGTCATCTGGTCAATTTGTCATGTATACCAGACACAATTTCTTCATTGTTTCTTGTAGTTGTGCTATTTTCAAAGTAGCTGATTCAAAGTTTTGAAATTAATCTGAGAACCTTACAATCAGAAACATCGGTTGGGACTTGCAGAATTTTGTGTACTTGAGCTTTGAATTGGACAAATAGGCAAAGTTGGTGTTGTAGAAATTGATGACAGGTTCAAAAAAGCAGTCCACTCTTGACTTGAATCGTCATCCTCACCTAATGTGAGCATATATATCCTATGATGGTGGCCACTCTGCCAAAGAAAATTACCGTTTGCTACATATATTCTTGTAAGGGCGTTTGAGATTTTGACATTAGGGGATAAGCTGTTGGAAAAACCATTAGTAATGGCGGAGTTATGAAAATGAATTGATCATTGAATTCACACTACCAAGAACCAACCATCTTTGAATGCAAACTTGATTTATTATTCGGTGGTAAAAGGATGGATGAAAATTTCCACAGACTACAGTGAATCCCATACTTGAAAACCGAAATTTAACCATAACGTCAACTTGAAAGGCTTAGAAACTCACAATTTCAACTTGACTTTGGGAGAAGGAGAGAGAAAGGAAAATTCTTCTTCATCCATACATTTATTCTAAGCTACCATTATTCTTTAATTTTTCTTTAACTCGTTTTTACTACTCGGTCAGCTGAATGCATCATCAATCCATAGCCTTAAAAACCCCCCAATTCCCTTTCCTTCCCCACCTTGACCCTCCTGAGCCTAACCCTTCTCGCCTCCTCTTCCCCCTCGTCCCAAACACCGTCACCAACTCTCCTTGCTCTGCCTTCAGCTGCCGGGTTTTCCATATGCCAGTTTCCAATCACCCCCCTCGATCTCTTCTCTCCTCCGACGCCACCAAACCATCCTCGGTCAAAACCGACGATGTCGCCGCTCTCGGCAACCTCTGCGTCGATATTGTCATCAATGTTCCCAAATTACCCCCGCCTTCGGCGGACGCTCGCAAAGCCTTCATGGATCAGTTATCCTCTTCTCCTCCCGATAAGGTAAAAAGAATGTCACTCTTTTTAAAATGGGTTTTTTCTAATTTATTGGGTTCTATGGAAAAAGATCTAATTTTTATCTATGGGTGTTTGGGTTACAGCAATATTGGGAAGCTGGTGGAAACTGTAATATGGCTATAGCAGCTGCAAGGCTGGGACTTAACTGTATTACAATAGGTCATGTTGGTAATGAAATTTATGGGAAGTTTCTTCTAGATGTGCTTCATGATGAAGGAATTGGTATGGTTGGACTGAGTGACCAAACTGATGTTGTTAACAGTCCTAGTGCTTCTTATGAAACCCTCTTATGCTGGGTGCTTGTTGACCCTTTACAAGAACATGGCTTTTGCAGGTAAAAAAGAAGCTTTCTTTTCTTTGTGTTTCAATAGAGGTCTCCAATTTTGGTTGAGAAAATGGTGTGCTAAATTTTTATATGTTTTTGTTTTATCAGTCGGGCAGATTTTAGTAAGGAGCCTGCATTTAGCTGGATAAGTACACTTTCTGAAGAAGTAAAGAGCGCAATTAAACGATCGAGAATCCTGTTTTGTAATGGTTATAACTTTGATGAGTTTTCCCCTGGTGTGTTAATCTCAGCTGTGGAGTATGCGGTTGAAGTTGGTACATCGGTGTTTTTTGATCCGGGGCCACGTGGGAAGAGTATTTTATGTGGAACTGTCGAAGAGCAAAAAGCACTTACGCAATTCTTGAGGATGAGTGATGTCCTTCTCCTGACATCTGATGAGGTTCGTTGCATTGCTTTTCACAGAATCAATGGACTTTTTTATTCTGTTTTTCTTTTTCTCTGTTTGTGGTGTGCTTCTATATCTATGCCCAGTGCTGTCATATCTCATTTTGATATTATTCTAATCATTTTAACTTTATGAAGTTGATCTCCTTCTCTTTCAATATGCCTTGTCTTGCAGCAATTTTTAATTTTTGGTGACTTAGTTCTCTTTTTGTCGTCTGAGCATCTTCAATTTCTACCTGTCAGTCCTCTTCCTAGTATACCTGTTTTGATTCATGCCTGAATCATCTCAACTTTCTTCTAATTGCTGGGAATGATTGTTCCTTTGTTGCTTAGTTCTTTAGCTGAACCATCAATGCTAGAATATTTGTCATCTGACAAAATTACTGAATTCTATATTTCATTCACTGATACATATTGATATTGTCAATATTTCTTTGCCTGAAAACGCACAAGTTTTTTTAGATTATCGGGCATCGGTCCTCATCCTTCTATAAATATTAAATATGCCTGCAACAATGGAGGTTTGTGTCGCTGTAGGAAGTATTCAGCCTCTTATGGTATTTGATGTGAATTACATCTTTTTATCTAGTAACTTTATTGGCTGTTTACCTAATGAGTTATACTTACATTAATGAACCTCTAGGCTGAATTATTGACTGGCATAGCAAACCCGATACTAGCGGGGCAAGAGTTGCTGAGGAAAGGAGTCCGCACTAACTGGGTGGTTGTGAAGATGGGCCCAAATGGTTCAATTCTGATAACCACGTCAAGTATTACTTGTGCACCTGCATTTAAGGTGAGTTATAGCCTTAGCTTTGTTGTATATCCAGAAAAATGGAAGGTTGTAATTATTAGGTGAATGCTATTTTATGGCAATTCCTTGAATATCTTTTCACTTTGCTTTAAGCTAGGACTTCTTTCTGATTCTTGAAAATGTATTCTATTACTCATGTATACTGTAACATATATATTGCAAAAGTTTCAGGTACATCTGACACATCTGCATGTTTCTCTTAGTAATCTAGCACTTTCAACATCTACTTGTCCTTAAAATATGAAGCCTATTGTCAGAAAATTTTCATTTGTACGGTATGTGAAGAAGTTACATCCGACCATTCTTTTGAATTTGGTCATGCTAACCTATACGAATTCTTTCAAATATTTGATTAGGTGAAAGTCATTGACACTGTCGGGTGTGGAGATAGTTTTGTTGCTGCTATTGCATTTGGTTTTATACATAACATTCCCTTGGTTACTACATTAGCGTTTGCAAATGCTGTGGGTGCTGCTACTGCCATGGGTTGTGGCGCTGGTAGGAACGTAGCAACATTGAGGCAAGTGGTAGAACTCATGGAAGCACCTGACCTCAACGAGGATGATGAATTTTGGAGTGAGCTACTAGGTGAACATTTGGACTCACAAGAGGTTACTTTTCTCTCAAAAATGGTTTTAAATGGAAGCAATGGCAGGATAAATGGTGTTGCGGTTTCTGAATTGCTGCCTAAGCTTAAATCTAGTCAATTAGAGGGAACGCGATCATCTTGATGGATTAAAACAGAAATTAGATTCTCAGCAATGTTTAAGTAAACATTGCAATTCCTTGTATGAATTCACCCCTCTGCAATGCACAACAAGTTTATGATTGAGATCAGACTGATGTAATAACTAGAAGAAGATTAAGTCAGAAATAAATGACATTGCATAATTTCCAGTTTATGAGCATTTTTGGCGACAATCATGCCTTGATAGATTTTTGCAAGCCTGAGAGCAGCTTTTTCATAACTATGTAAAGATGTTTGTTTGTTTACTTTTTTTTCTTTTTCTAATTTTCATGCAATCTTCGAAAAGATTGCTTCCTTAAACAAGTACACGCCGTCTCGTGTTTATTTGTGTTAGGATTTTGCATTAAGGTTATGAAAGTTGTGCTTATGCTGTCAGAATATTAGACTTTTGTTTTAGTGGTCTGACAGTTTCAAATACTAAAAAAAATATGAAAAAAATTATTCGAATTATTAAACCATTGGTTAATAATTTCATTTTATGTGATGTAGCATAGCATATAAAATTTTCCTAACAATAAATCCGGACAATGCACCATTTCTTTTGCCTCTATTAATTAAAAGATTTACCATAGGGATGTTATTGGATAGGGTTATTGGATAGGGTTTGAAGGGGTAAAATATTTTTATTCTCATTTTTTATTTTTATATTATATTCATTTTTGCATTCATTTTCAATTAATATTTCAAATTTATCTTATTTTCATCCTTGTGATATTAATGAGTATAGATAATTTTCATATATGTGATATTTTAAAAAATAGTAATAATAAAATTTATTTTTTGTTTTTTATTTTTATTTGTACATTTTTATAATATATATATTTTTAAAATAAAAATATATTAGTTCTAATAAATTTAAAATAAAATTTATAAATAAAAAATTAATTTATTAAATATATAAAATATGTATAGGGTATAAACACAAAATGTATGCTAAGTATTTCTTTCCGTACTCAATAAAAAATTTAAAATCATATATATTTTTGTCATTTTCTCAAAATTTAATACCCAACTCTATTATATCCATTTCCATCTTCATTCTAAAATTTAATATTTATCTTCATATTTATTAAAATAAAAAATTGAGTTTCTCATCAAATTTTAATAAAATTGACATATCTAATTTAGTGCTTTTAATATGATCAAAAGTTTTGTTAAAAATTGTTAGTGTCCTAAAAAAGCATTTTTTTAAAGGAACACACTACTTTAATTATCAATTATTATATTTGATATAAAATATTATTAAAGTAATAATTTAACTAAAAATGCTTTAAAATATTCGTTAAAAATTCTATGATTAAATATGAAAATTTTAAATTTGAAAGTTTTATACTATTCAAAATATAGAGAAAAGGATAATACTAAATTATTTTTGGTTTGAGAGGGCTTATCATTTTTCAAGCTGCATCCTAATATGTAATTTTTTATTCAATTCAAAAACTACTATTTAGTTCTAAAAAAAACATAAATAGTGTAGTAAAATTTTTTAATAGAAAATAGTGTAGTAATTGATAAATACAAACCCAAAACATGCTGGGGTGGGGGTGATCAGAATGACCCAAATACCCTCTAAAATTGGCTAACCCTGCTTCGCTTCTCCCCTCAAATATAAAATCCCGCAAGCCAAAACCCCTGCCCTTTTACCCCTGCAATTACTCGCTCTTCCCCTCCTTTGCCCTTCTCCTTCCCCGTTTTCCCCTTTTTACCCAAACCCCGCCAACTCTTCCTCCCTTCTCTCCCTTTCAAATTTCTCCACACCCTCCCCTGGCTCTCTCTGCTCAATTTTCAATTTCCATGTAATCCCTATCACCCTTTAATCTTTTATCATTCTCTTTTTTCTTCTTCTCTTCATTGATTTATTGAAATCTTTTCTACCCTTTTCGTGGTTTTAATTTTTTTTTTTTTTTTGCAGGTTCTCTTTGAAGAGTTATCTTCCGGTGAGATTTTTTTTGTTTTTCGACTGTTTGGTTGGCTTGGAGAGATAAGAGAGACTATTTCCTTTTAAAACTGAAGTTCCCACGTTGTTTTTTTTTTTTTTTTTTGGTACTTTGAAAGTGTTGGAAGCTTGAACTCTGTTTTTTTTTTTTTTTTTGTTGAATGTAAATTTTGTTGTTTATGAGGGGCCCACGTGGTGAGTTTTGTTGTGTTTGATAAAAGACCAAACTGAAAGCAATTTGCATTTTGTTGTTTTGTTTGGTTGCCCAGAAAAAACTACGGTTCAGTTTCTATTATGTCGTTTTGTTTCTCCTTCAGAAAATTTAAGTTGTACTGGGTTCCAGTTGCTACTGCTGAATTCTTTTTCTTGTAAATTCGACATTTTGCAATAGATTATGAAAAAATTTTCCTTTTTCACAATTCTTTTATTGCTACGATTGTGGTTGCTTGATCATGGTAATTTTCAAAAGAATCGATTCTTGATTTCCCAAAGAAGTTTCATTAAGGAGCAATCTAAGGGTTTTGTAAATGCTGCTGTTTATATTGGTGCTAGAGTTACTAGCTTCCTATAAATATATGACTTTACATTGTGTTTAGTTTGAAACACTGTTTCAAATTTTTAATACGAGTTTTTTTTTTTTTTTTTTTAAGTTATGTAAAATAATTGTTTATTTACAAATACTTTTTACATGAGCAGGTTCTGTTTGAGACCAAATCACTGTCAGATTAGAGCTTCCTCTGGTTGTTAGTTGAGATTTTGCTTGGATTTATAAAGGGTAGGCTACCAGTTTTTGAGTTATGGCAAACCGTGAGTTGTTGATAGGGCAAAATCAAGATTCCTCATTGCGGCAGAATCAATATGTAGGAATAGGGCATAATGCCGACTTTGTTCTTAATGGTAATTATGATTTACTACGTCCAGAGCAGATCCGTGACTGTGATTTGGTTACCAGGCCTGCTCATGATCATGACTTGGGTTCAGGACATAATCATGATCATAAACTAGCAACTTGTCAGACACATGCAAATGATCTAGCTCTGCCACTTGATTATCTACATAATTTTGAAGAGAATGGATTAGATATGGATCAAATAAACTACCCTGATGCTGAGAAAGACCATACTGATGTTGAGGAACATGATGATCAATTCCCTGCTGTTGCTCAGAATCATGAGTTTGCTTTGCATGATAGTAGTGAATTGACTTTTGTGGAGAAGCAGGATCTTCAGGACAATTTAAATTCAGACATGCGGCGAAATCAGGAAATGAGTTTCGTACCTGCATCAGACATGTTTTCTCAACAGCAACAGCTGGTAGTTGGTGCTCCTGTGCTTCAGTGCCGTACATTATTTCCAGTGCCAAACCATGAATTGGCTGTTGGAAAAGAGTTCCCTGATGTCCACAGCTGTAGGAGGGCTCTGAGAGATGCAGCTATTGCTCTTCGCTTTGAGATGCAAACAATAAAGTCTGACAAGACTCGTTTTACTACCAAATGTGCGAGTGAGGGATGCCCTTGGAGAATACATGCTGCAAAACTTCCTGGTGTTCCTACTTTTACCATTAGGACCATCCATGATGAACATACCTGTGGAGGGATTACCCATCTTGGTCATCAACAAGCCTCAGTCCAGTGGGTTGCAGATGCTGTAGCAGAAAGCCTCAAGGAAAATCCTCATTATAAACCCAAGGAGTTATTGGAAGAGATTCACCGTGTTCATGGAATCACTTTGTCATACAAGCAAGCATGGAGGGGCAAGGAGCGCATCATGGCTGCTGTGCGTGGCTCTTTCGAGGAAGATTATCGCCTCCTCCCTCAATATTGTGATATGATCAGAAGAACAAATCCAGGAAGTATTGCTCTGGTTTATGGGGATCCCACTGATAACTGTTTTCAACGCCTTTTCATTTCATTTCAAGCATCCATACATGGTTTTCTGAATGCATGCCGACCTCTTATTGGACTTGATAAAACTATATTGAAAAGCAAGTACATGGGGAGCATGCTTTTTGCCTGTGGTTTTGATGGAGATGGTGCTGTGTTCCCTCTTGCATTTGGGGTGGTCAATGAGGAAAATGATGCCAATTGGATGTGGTTCCTCTCTGAGTTGCACTATCTGCTTGAGATTAATGCAGAGAACATGCCAAGACTTACCATCTTGTCTGATAGACAGAAGGGTGTTGTAGATGCTGTAGAAGCAAACTTCCCGACAGCTTTTCATGGGTTCTGCATGCATCATCTCATTGACAGTTTCCGGAAGGAGTTCAACAGTTCTGTAGTTATCAACCTTTTCTGGGAAGCTGCTTATGCGCTCACCGGCATTGAGTTTGAAAAAAAAATCATTGAGATTCAAGAAATCTCACCAGACGCTGCTACTTGGATTCGCAATATTCCTCCTCGCTTTTGGGCCACAGCACATTTCGAAGGGACAAGGCTGGGACACCTGACTGCCAGCATAGTGGAATGTTTAAATTCTTGGATAGCAGAGGCCTCTGGCTTTCCAATAATTCAAATGATGGAGTGTATCCGTCGGCAACTGATGGCTTGTTTCAACGAGCGTCGCGAGACAAGCATGCAGTGGACAGGCATTCTTGTTCCCCCTGCGGAAAGGGTTGTATTGGAGGCCGTTGAGCGTGCATACACTTACCAAGTGTTCAAAGCAAATGAAGCCGAATTCGAGGTTCAAACCCATAATGAAGGAGCATTTGTAGTAGATATTCGCACACGAAGCTGTTATTGTCGTGGATGGGAGCTGAGTGGACTCCCATGTGCTCATGCTGTGGCTGCTCTCCTTTCTTGTAGACAAAATGTGTATAGGTTTACAGAAAGTTGTTTCACAGTGGCAAGTTACCGTAAGGCATACTCCAATAAAATACACCCTGTTCCTGATAAAGCCCTTTGGAAAGAGATGTGTGAACAATTTCCAAATGAAGGAGATAAAGAAGTTGAGGTCATTATAAAGCCACCCAAGCCGCTTCAGAAGCCTGGGAAACCAAGGAAGAGGCGAGCTCGTGCAGAAAATGTTGGTCGGGCAAAACGGATGGTGCATTGCAGTCGCTGCAATCAAACCGGGCATTTCAGAACTACATGTACAGCACCCATATAGAAACTCAATTTTCTAGGTTTTTTTTTTTTTTACTGTGCAGACAGAAAAATAGTTTTTTTCAAAATTTTAGAGTTGCAATTGTTAGCTCTAGTTTAGAAAGACACAGATAAAGTTTGTGTTTATAGGTTTTCCTTAGATAAGTGAATACCTATGGAGAATTTTTAGAGCTCCTTGTCTCATGTTTTCAATCCTTTTAGCTTTCAACAAACATGCTATCAGCTTCAGATCATTTTGGTTAAACTATATCTTTTGGGGCTGCGTGCTCTAATTGCTTTGTGCCCTTGTCATCTTCGCAAAACAAACATTTCCACTGAATCAACAATTTATATGGATGACCGGGTTCCCTTAGGCCATCAGATTCCAATCACTTTTCTCTATCAAAATAATAAATAAACAGCTCATTCTCTTGGGTAAGGCTGCCCTGATTTGGTGCATCGTTTCCCTGTATTGAAATTTTGGTACAAGAATAAAAATAAGGAACGCTAAAATGAGTTCTCCGTTGAAATCTTTCAACCGCTATCAGTCTTCCTCTTTCACGTAGGAGTGCGAGATTTTACACAAATGTGATGAGTGTTTGGATCCTCAACTATTCCTATTCCAACTCTGAAGTTATCAGGTACTATCTCAACAACCATAATCAGTGCCATAGACTGAACCATAGTCTCAGGCTGGAGCATGGCTGACATGAACACTGGCATCAGAAGATGCAGATGCATAAACAGAAGCATGTGCCAGATTGGGATTATACTCCTCATTGATTGATCCACCTGGCAGGCTATGCAGAGAGCTTGCAGCTTCGGCCATAGAGTTCTGTAACATACATATGATCACAACTGAATGTTAAAAGGAGCTTAAATGGGCAAAAAAGGAAACAAAAAAATTTGTTGGTTTTGATACTGATCAAAACTGAATGTTCTGATTGGTTGAAGTCAAATAAAAGATTTCAAAGTCCATTATGTTCGGGAAAAGTTGAAAAGAGAGAAGGAAAACTTGGGAAAAAAGGAGGGGAGTGAAAAAGAGAGCAGGGGGGAGAAGCGATTCAACACAACAGTGGAGCTAGTAAGAATAATAATATATACAACTATTATGCAGTCTGAAATTGTCAAGCCATAGTACCTTTATCAATTGTTCAGCTGCTTGTACTTCAGGGGCAGATCCAGAAATTTCAACAGTCATATCCAGGCTGCCAGGCACACCTCCTGTTTCCTGTACAGCTATAGCTGCCGCACTGGCATGGGGCATATAGCTTACATTTGCACCAGATGTCCCAATTACAGCATTAACATATGATAGAGGAATTTGCATGCATTGTGTAATCCATCCATAATAAGCACAAGTCAATAATTAAATTCTAGAACTTCTACTGTTCGACTACTACAAGCAGTGAAAAGAAATAACCACAGGAAGTAAAAAGAAATATAATCACAAATAAGAAACACTAAAGTAAAGAGAAAACCAACTAAGATCAAGGATTAGCAAATCAGCAATTCAGTATAACAACATTTGGAGCAAAAAGGTTAAGGGTAAATGAGAACAGCCTTGTATTAATTAATGTTAACATGTGAATAATTCCCTAATTGGTAATACAGCAGTTCAACCAGAGTAGAAGCATTTCACAAGTTAATCAGCTAAAATTTAACAGATTTTACATTAACAGCAACGACGAATCACTGCAGACTTCCATCCCAGCCATTTTCAAGGGGCATCGGATTGTGTTTGCACTATAAAGGCTAATAATATTATAGCATTTGTACCTTAAAATCCTTCACAATAATGTTAAAGCAAGAGCGTTCAAAAGAATATTGTTTGATTTTCTGGCACCTGTGTGTTTGGCCCAACAATTGATGCAAGTTTCCCCCAACTCAAGAAAATAAAAATGAAAAAAGAAAGGAGGTTAAACCAAGTAGACTGCACCTTCGTCACCACGTTTTGGAGACAAGTAAAACATAGACTAAATAATTTCAGTCGAGATTTATCAAACTTAAAAATATATATATATATATATAAAAATTTCATCTAATAATGAAAAAAAAAAAAAAAAAAAAAACTCAAAAGAGAAGGTTTGACGGGCTTTAGTTTGAGTTTCAGCTCAATCGCATGAGAGTCGGGTATTTCAAAGTCAAGTGGGTCAGGAAGATGTCTGTCTGCAGTTAAAAGAAATAAGAACTGGCCCATGATAAAATGGACTAAATTGGAAAAAAAAAAAAATCCTTCCGTTTCAGTCCAACATGTAATAATAATTAGATGTATCACTATGCATTTATATATTTTCTCAAAAGTAAGTAATAATTGTGTAATTAACTCAAAACAGTATTGCCTTTGAAAGATAAAAAAAAACTCGACCTTCTTTGACCGAATCAGGACCGCATAAATCTAACCTAGCTACGTGGTAGACATGCAGAAAAGCTTTTATAAGTAAAGAAAGAAGTGAAGACTATTTGACTAAGCTATGATTACATCCAGGAAAGATGTCCTAACGCCCCCCTTAATTGCCTATCTCTACTGTTTTGCATGAAATATGTCAAAAAAAAAGTTATGTTTGCATGAATATTGCGCATCCGATAGGCCTCCTCTTACCAACTTCCAAAAAAAAAATATATATTATTATTATAAACCACCTGTACTGCAAATTCCCTTCATATAATTCTCTTGATATTTTGTCATAATTATATTCACATTTTATAAAAGCTTCATGTAAAACTTGTTATACTATGACATTTTTTTCCATTATATACATGGGATTAATTTAATTGGTATGAAAGGAGCTCTTTTTTTTATCAATACCTATTTGAATTTTGTGGAAAGCATTTTAAAAATAAAATTTCAACAGCTGCGGAATACCATGCAAAGGCAATAATTAAGCTCGTCTCCTGTGTAAAAGAAAGAGAAAGTACCTTTTGTACATTTAAATGCTGGAATAGTAAAGATTCCTTTAACCTATTTCTTGCCATGAAAATATATGAATATTGGAATGAGACTAATGAAATGTTGACTTTTTTGGACCTTAACTACGAACAGCATTCAACATCCCATGTGGTTTTGGAAATCCATACTCTAATTATATAATTGTAAAGTCAAATTTTTTGAAACTCCAAATCCAAATGCACATGAACAAAGTCAAATTTTGTAGGAGGTCGAGATAAAAAACCTGAAACTTTAAGCCAATCTAACTGATCAACCGCCCTTTGTTTCAAAAAAGGCAAATATCTTAGTTATTTGTCACTAGTTGTCTTCCTAATTGTACACACGCAGTTGTAACTCTTAATTGTATTTACCCTTTTTTTCTATTAACATGTTTTAATTTTGAAGTATACATGAAAGCATAAAGGGAAGAACTGAGGGAAAAGGGGCAATTTTACCATCCACAGTTACAAGTATAGTTCGTCCTTGCTCCTTGCAATATTTACTTGATAATTTCATGGCCAAAAGGCTGAAAAAGGTAGTGTTGAGCTCAGCTGACATTAACAGATTTTATTTCTCTTTGTCCTGTTATGGCAAGAGCAAAACTATTTATTTCTCTTCTCTCTTGTTTGATTCACTTAGACGCTTACTGCTTGTACTGCCAAGACCACCTCCTCCAATTAATTTTGCCCCCCCAACAATGCCCGATGGAGACGTGGCACTGACTCAGCTGCGCTACTCCTTCTTCTCCTTTTATTCTCTCTTTGATACTTTGCATTTAATGTATGTACCGTGCTTTTATGCTACTGTTTTTTCATTGGCTAACAAAAGAAACCCTGTATGTATGTCCCAATTTCTTATCAATTTGCCTAGCTCCACCACCTGTGGCGAACTCTGAAGTCTGAATACATATATATAGTTCAAAATGTAACTTAGATCATGTAAATCCCTAAGCATCTTTGATTCATTTAATTAAACTTAAATCTAGTTGTGGTACTATAATTTGTTTGTAGAGATTATTATATATGAACAAAATCAAATAACCTGATAGTTTCTGAATAAAAACCATGCAGTAAAACTGGTTTTACATCAATGTACCAGTGTGTAGATGATAGACTTCCGTGAATTTGGCTTGTAAAGACACCTGATCGGCGGAATTCACCAAAGTCCGTGACACTGTCGCCCATGCCTTGGTTCTTTCAACAAATAGATGACAAAACCAATGAGGACTGATCACCGGCCATTTGATCAATTAAGAAGTATATGCTAGCTAGTAGCAACACATATAGCGGTTTCCAATCTAGAACAACAAGCATTTGTTGCTAAGCCTGCAAGAAAGTTATGTGCTGGATAACACGATAAATAAGGATATATCAACGTTTTACTCTGTATAACATTTCCCACCACCAAAATTCAGGAAATTAACTGTCAGGGAAGATAGGCTGGATGTCATTGATGGATTCACTGCTGGTTCAATCTGTTGAAAAATTTGCAAATCTTCTAATGTCTATTCATATCAACTTTAGATCGATACAATAATATGACATCTTATCTCAACCTCTCAATACGTTGTTTCTGCATAATTTCCTTCCTTATTGAGACAATAAAGCCCCAAGAATACTTTTTCATAAATTGGTTGTTAAAGCTAAGTTGATCCTATATATATAATCTTGTAAAGACATGACATAAGTAACAAAACTGCATCTGAATGAGTGAATGCAAAAAGAAAGATACTGGTTAAAGAAAGATCTGCAATCAGATAAAAAAAAAAAGATGCTCATTTGGAATTTGACAGGTACAGATTGATGCTTCATGAAAATCTTATTGATTATAAAGCTCAACTAAAAAAATTATATAGGGATGACAACACTTTTTTGAGAAGAACATGCTTGAAATGTGGGAACAGAATGCTATTCCAAAAGCTGGTTTGACTTTTATGGCTATTTTTCTATAGTATAATATGGGGATGCTTGATATGTTTAATCTGCATAGAAGTTGTGATGATTCCCTTTGCCTTTGAGTTTCATTGATTGGTGATAGATTAATATATTGGTTTTTGGAAGCTATTCTGCCAGTATTTTCCAAAACAACAAAGGGGCCCAAAAAGGACTCCAAAATTTTCCACTAGAGACTAAAATCATCATGCAAGTTTTTCTTCACAAAATGCAGATTTCTGGGCCAAGCAGGATTCGGCCGTATTCCCTAGCAGATTATTCAACTTTTCTTGATGTTATATGTTATGGTGGAAATCCACACACTGACTAATGTCCACAGGGGGTGTGATAATACAGAGTTCCCTTAGCTGGATCTCATAATTGTTTAACTATTGGATTGCCTTTGCTTTCTTATCTGATACATCCCATCCTTGTGGTAGTTCAGAATTCATTTTTGATGTTCCACTGTAAATAATTTAATCAAGTATGCCTAATAGTCTGCAATGAAGAAATTATGTTTTCTGCCAAAATGTTTTAAATCAACAGATTCATTTATAAGACTATCATATCTTTAGAACATCAATCAATTAAAAACATTGACAGACATGCCTTCACAATTATTTGCAGTTAAAATCGATCTTCTTTCATAATCTAAGGAAGGCCTTTGGGTAGGTCATATAGCGCTATTGCCTTATTGGGATCATCAACTTTTTATGATGCATATGCATTGGGATTACACAAGATAAAAGGAAGCTTTTGTTTCAACTGATCATTCCTTACATAAAAAGAAGGTAGTAAAAAAAAGTTGCCCTTTTTTCTTTTGTAAGTGTAGCTATCTTGTTTGAAACAAAAAAATAAAATATCATTTCTACTAAAATTGAAGCATGGAAGTTACAGTATATATTGATGTTATTACAAAAAAAACTGAATTTTTAATATTGGATGTGTTTCATGCAATTCTGCAAATATCTATAAATTCATAATAGTCAAGAATATTTTGAAATTTCCATATACGATTTACTGTATTCTGATGTCATGGACTCATGATAGCAATGGCTCTGAAGCCATTTGACTTTGTATTTTAGACTGATATTTACTTGCTGCTTCACCTTTGTCCATGCATGCAATCATAGGCTAAAGCTTCAATAACAGATATATAACAGCGGGCTATCAAGTATCCACAAAAGTAGAGATTATCATGATACTCGGTCATGTCTACAGAATTTTAGTCCTATACAGTAACTGAATAAGGGTATAAAGCTGTTTGCATTTGGTAAATCTGTGTATAACATATATATTTACATTGTAACAAGTAATAATATACATATATATAATTACACATTCATTTGTTTACAATTAATCCCTGCAGATGCAATTGAGGTAAGGCCAGGTTATATATATATAAAATAGAAGAACAAGCAGACTTTTTTTTTTCTTCATATCGAAAGAAAATTTTACTAAATCCCTCCTTATTCTTTGAATAATTTAGGTATCTATACTTGGTTTCTACTGACAAAAATCCACCGCTCTTCATATTCCCAATAGGCTACTAAGACTTTGTTTCTAAAAAATTCAAGCTGTCGGTTGAAAACACATGGGTCGATCTTTCTTTTTGCTTTAACAAAAGCAACTTTTACTGGTTAATTCAAACATAGTGCTCAAAATTTTTCTTTTCTTTTCTTAGTCTAAATATTTATAAAAAATTCATGCTACCAACTGGTTGCCAAGCTTTGGTGACTTTGTATTCCATTTTTCTTTTGCCCATTTCCCTTTCTTCTTTTAGTTCTGTTAGTCCTATTGTAGCTTTAATAGCCAATCTGTGTTAAGCTTGGGATTTAAGCTTGGCATCACACTAGCTGCATATGCCATAAATTTTTTTTTTTTTTTTTATGAAGGTTCTCCACCGGCTTCCACCATCCCCTTTACCTAAGTGGCAAGCAAAAGACATATCATCCTTTACTTCAGACTTGAGAATAAACACAAGGTCAATGCCCTCAGAACAAATTAATAACAGGACCCCCAAGATTAATATATTAACTCCACCAATTAAGGCTCCATCACCCTATCTTTTCATGACAATTTTCGCAAAAAAAAAAAAAATATAAATAAAATCTACAAACATAAACACTGTGACGTGATTTGTTATGGATCTAATAAAATTTCTGACTTTATTGCTACTAAAAATCAAATATTAATGACAGTGAAGGTTTTACTATAAATCACACCCTTTCAAACATCAAAATAATTTTTGACAGATTAACTCGCAGCTAACATAATATATATATATATATATATAAATATATGTATGTATGTATGCAAAATTCTTTGCTGAAAAGCAAGTAGTTGACACTAGACTAATGCCGGTGCCAAAGTCCTAATTTAGAGGCTAAAAGTGGCTGCTTTGAGTTGACCTCAAAATCATTAATAGAATATCAACAGTTAGCTTGAATAAGAAAAACATTAACTATATGTACCCAAGAGGAAAAGTCATCAATAACATGTTGGACGCGAAATTAAACAGATTGTTGTTTGGCTTTTTTACTGGAAAATTGCAAATTATTTTTTATTATGTTTATAAATTTTAACTACCTCCCTCCTCCTATATGTGAAAAGCAGGATTTAGGGGCAGTGTAGAAAGTGGACTCCATGTCATGTGACCCATGAAAGAATCTCTCCTGATCACTACGTATATAAGGACCCCATGGAAAAAAAATAATGCATGGCAAAATCAAAAACACTAATCCCATTTTCATCTCTCTCTCTCTCTCTCTCTAAACTTTGCCATCTCCCAATTCTCCTTGATTCTCCAGCTCTTTCTTTTTCACTTAATTTCACATCTATAACATGAACTGTTGCGGGGAATGTTGTCTGGTTCGAAGTCATTCATATGAATCTTAAATGTCTTTTGAATGATTTCGGACCAGGCTTCATTCCCCCCAACTTGGTTTAATCGCTATATATTTTCAGCTTCACTGTCTCAATGATCAAAAGTATATGCATATCTTCATTTGATGCAAACAGAAAGTAGAGTTGGAATGGATCAGACTAGACAGAATTTGGCAACCCCGGAATTGAAACAGGTAAATTTAAAGGTAGAATTCGATATCTTGATTTCCATGGTTTTTTTATTTTCCTAATACCTTAATATGTTTGTCGCAAACAGTTGCGTCTCAATGTGAACATCTGACTGCAAAAACTCGGTCTTCGTCTATCTTTTTGGTTTTTTGTTTATGTTTTTGGGATTTGGAGTGTTTGTGGATCGATATGGACTTTTCTTGCAGAGACTTTCAAAGAATAAAAGTTACTAGAACTTTGTTGCTGTCACTTTAGTTTTATGTATACGTGTGTAATGGAGAAAACGATTAAAAGTGAACTATAAATTCTCCCCATTATTTCCCTTTAGAATTCATCATAACTTCTTCTTTGTTTCATTCCAAGCTCTATCGACCGGGTGGGGCAGATTTATTAACTTTTGGTGGGTCAAATCCACATGAAAAACCCCAAAACTTTTCCATGTGAGCCCGTTTTACATGTGAAGCTCGAAATTCTAGGTGGGTCAGATCTGCCGGGAGTTGTCAATATGTTCAGCAACTGTAGTTCCATGGCTGCAGCTATTTAGCTTTGAGCGTTTGTCAGAACTAAGAAGGAAAAAAAAAAAATTGCAGAAGGTTCATCTCCTTGAGCCGATTGAAGAGAACATGTAGTAATTGAAGTTTGTAAAAGATACAATGGAAGACAATATCAAACTTTTGTTAGTGATATTATGTTTTCGTTAGTTAGGATTCTCATGTTGAAAACAGGGTTGAAAAACTGGAACCAAAGTACTTCCTTTGTAAGATTTGATAGGACTTCGGGAGATGGAGATTGGAGATCAAAGATTTCAAGGTGAAAAAAAAGGAAGAGGGGAACCACCATTGGACCTTGTCTGTTTACGTGTTTTCTATGTTGTGATAACATCAAAGAAGAGCTATTTCCCCTTAACATGCTAGGGCTGTAAAGTCATGCACTGAAAATTATAACAATGAAAATCTCTATCTTTTCTCCTTTTTCATTTTGTTATTGTTCTTCATTTTAGTTTATGTCTCCATATGCACCATGTCATCTTATAGCAATTAATTTAGGTTTGCAGTTATTTCATGTTATCGTTCTTCATCACTCACAAACCCCTATTTAATGTGCCACATCATTAATTACCATTTAGTAGGTAGCATATACTGCAGCAGCACTGTATGAATTCCATATTGCAAATTCTGGCAGTTGCTATGAGAGGTCATCAATTCTTCTGCTCATCATTTTTTTTTTTATGTTTGGGGGTGCCCCCATGACCAGGTGATCTCTGTTTGATTAAGATTTAAGAACATCTACTGCTTTCATAGATATTCAAATCAATTATTTTGCAGCTTGGAAACATATATTAACCTATTTTCTACAGATATAGCATATATAGTATTAAACTATGAAAAGCAACCAAAAAAAAAAAAAAAAAACTATAGTTTTATTTCTATTTTCTATTAAACCATGAAAAGCAAGAAATATTAATTTAAACAAAGATAGCTTTCCAAAGTCCTAACAATATCATTCAATAAATTGCATGTCCTTTTGGAAGTTTCTTTGTTTCAAAGTTCTATTTGTAAATGTTTGTAACATTTGATCCTTGCTGCTTTTAAGTCCAATTTGTGAATTGTGAACAGAAAAAAAAACACTCTAGTTTGATTTCTATTTGCGGTCGTCTTCTTAGTGTGAAGCATGTTGAGATTCAAAGAATGGTACCAGAACTAAACTATGTAAAAGAAATATGTCCTGAATTTACTCTTACTCTGACCATCACGCTTTTGTCAGTTCGTGTTTAAATTACTTCAACTAGTTAAAAACATATCGTATTTCATCTTTTCAAGAATCAGTGTTGTTTCCTAGTTCATTTTCCAACCTGCATGCGCTTAGATTATCTGCAATTTTTGCGGTGACTTACGGATGAATAAAGGTATCATATCTGTATTAAATCTTGGAAATAAATATGGAGCAAAGGATAATTTTCTCACGTTTTCCACTTGGATCAAATGATTTGCTGAACCTGCATTTGATTAAAGCAGTATATAAGAGAAAGAAAGAAGCCAAATGTAATATATATTTAATCTCAGCCACATATTTAGTTTTAATCTAACGGTAACAAAAGGTATTTGAATTTCCTATTATGGAATGGTACAAATGCGTGTGAACACACAGATGTAATTTGTAGGAGTGGCAAAATCTGTAACATCCTCAAAGTCTTTAGACAAGTCTAAAGAGAACAAGAAATATATGTCCTAGTAATATAAAGCAACATGACCAGGCTAATATTTCCAGAGTGAATTGGATTAGATAAAGTCTTCCTTACATCCTAAAGCAATAAAAAAAAAAAAGGTTGTCATATGATTTGTATAACTTTTTGACTTCTCACCAATGACATTGGGAAAAGCATACAAACAAGAAACATGAAATCCCATTCAAAAGACAGATTTTGTTGGGCATCACTATCACAAGACGTTGCTATAAGGAAACTAGACTGACCCTAATTAAGCTGTTTCCAGTACAAGTTAACAAAGAATCACATGGTCTGCATGATTGATTATGCAACTGTGTATCCTGTGAAAACTATGATATGATCTCCTTCATCACTTAGATCTGCATTCCTCATTGATCAGGGAATGTAATCTCAGCTGCGCAATGAAAGCAAGAACATGAGATCAGAGAGGGAGAGTGAGAATTTATGCTGAAATTTAAGATCTTGTCAAAAAGTTGGTGATCAAGGGTAGACATCATAATTCATAAAAAGCTCCGTACGATCGATTACAAAAAGGACAGTTTATCATTTATGTTGAAAATGGACATTCAAGTTTTCCTGGTAAAAAGATGCTAACAGAAGAAATCTCCTAAGAGAAATATCCACTAGCTATCTTGTTCTTGCCAACATAATTATTCTCTTCACTTCTATATCCTTCTTCATATATAGCATATATTGGTTGCCAGCATACACAGCAGTCCTGTTAGCCTGTAGAGACAGTATCCCTCTTCCTTTTTTCTTTTTTTTTACATATTTCTGAATCTGATTATCAACTTGATGATCACTCATATGCCAATAGCAAATTCAGTTATAATTTGCGAATTCAAAAAAAAAAAAAGAAAAGATTGATCGAGCCAGTAAGCCTAGAGGAATCTAAAAATGAATGTCCAATCCTAAACCAGGTTAAACTTATGATTCGACTGCATGATCAAGACGTTGAACAAATTAATAAGTAAGGACCCAATACTTCACCCCCCTCTATCATGGAGGGCGTGCAGAAAAATAAACATAGTTAGATATAGACCTACTTTATTAAGCCGAGGCCAAAGCTCATAGGCCTTAATTATGAGCCAAATTCAGATGGCAACAGGCACAAGCTTTGAATTTGACAGGGTTTCAGAGCAGCCATGGGGTGTCCCCAACAGCTGTGGGTCCCTGACGGCATGGCATCTAATGACTTGATAAATTTGCAAACTACAGATCGTAGTCATTATTAGCAGGACAAATGGTGAATGATTATCAAAAAGTTTGTAAATGATTTGGATTCAAACTTCATTGGAGAGAGTGGGGTAATGCAGAGGAGAAATGTAGGCAGCTAGGCAAAGTAGGGTTATAGAGTTTAGATTCTTTTGAAGATTTTGTCCCATAGCCCTTTTTGTACCCTAACTCCATCCCAATCTGTGATAATAGTTCTCCCTACTTTCCCCCCATTGCATTGTCAAGAAGAATGTACGAACTACGAAGACAAAAGCGCATTCATTGAAGTTTTACGACATTTTGGTATCGAAGTAGTTTTATTACAAGATTACATTTTGCTGCATTATTCTTTCATTTTTTATCGACCAAATTCTGCATTAGTATTACTAATAGTTTTAGGCCTCAACTTGCGCAATTATCAGATATGCAAATAAGGTGGTTAGCTATGACAAGGCGACTTTCAGGGTAACAGCATGTAAGAGCGTCCATTGTCGCTAAGTCTCCATTGCTGAGCACTGCTTAAAATCATTGAAGAGAGATAAAAACATGAAAAATGGAACCTAGAAGGTAGGATTTATCTAACAGTTTTGTGTTTTAAGCCCAGCCGACAGAAAACCAACCCCCCACCCCCACCCCCCCCCCTTCTTGTTTGATAACAAGGCTGATTTCCCCAAACATTCAGTTTTGAGGTTCTGTCCTGCATTATTAGTGCAAGCATGGCTTATACGGTTGGTAGCAAAAATGCTCGTCCTGTTTTAGTCCTACACCATATATATATATATATATATATATATATATAGCTGAGACAACCTAATCAAAGCCAATTGGTATGGTGCTCCTTTTAATAGCTCTCAGGGTTTGCTTATATCATCAAAAAGTGAATAGCAGTAGCAACCAAAATCAATAGCATACGTAGGATGTCTTAAAATAGATTCAGTTGTGAACAGGATCATGATTTTCTACAAAACACGATAGGCTTTTGTTGTGTTGCTTTCGGAAAAGTTATCGAAGCATCACAGAAATTCACAAGATCTATTGTAGCCTTGATCAATCTATCAATTATCCAGGCACACACAGTAAGTAGGTTCACATACCAGTCTATCAAAAACTAGGTTCACATACCAGTCTATCAAAAACTGACGTAGCCTTGCCAGAGACAGAAGATCCGTGCCTCCTGGACATTCAGGTTCAATGGCTTTTCTGGAGAGCTCCTAAGCTTCACAACTATATCAAATGGCAAGACTTCGTTTTATTTAACTTTTTATGATCTCAACCTGAACCGGGATAAGTGAATATTGATTGCAGTGCAGGGCTTATATACTGCATCTAAAGGTCATTTCCAAAGTACGTGGACAAATTTCACCATCTTTTCAGACAGATTAGTTTCTCACCTGAGTTCACTGAAAACTACTGCACAAACATGCAACTGTCATCAAAAAAAATTTTGAACAAGTAACCTCGTCCCCACTCCAGAATACAAAGGAGATTCTTACTACACTATTTATACTAGAAGCCTAGAACGAATTCACACATCTGTCATATTAAATGTTTATCAACCAAAAATCACATTATTTCCACTTCGAAAATAATATAGTTTAAACCAACTATTACTTCTACATACCCTTTCAAAAAATATTGTGACATATACACATACTGCATTTGCAATCTCCCGGATTTGAAAGCATAAACCAAATGGAACATTAACATTGAAGAGCTGGTGCTAAAACATGACAATATTCATACTTTCGAGTTTAAACTCAAATGAAAAGTGATGCAATTATGTGTGTAAGCCATTATCATCATTCACAATACAAACAAGTATAGGACATTTGGTGATCAGAGCACATCTGAGATCTATTCCTGTTGGGAAAGAAGTTTCCATAACAATTGGAGCACTGGCATTTCAGGTCACTGTACCTGAAGGTAACTATAGGCCGTAGCTTTCTTTTTGTCCAAGAGACCCTCAACTTTAATATGTCTGCTCATGACCTCACTCATGTCTCTCTACAAACATCTAGAAGTTGAGCCTCATATATGCACGATAGCCACAAATTTATGCATTTGTAATCCATCTTTTCCCTCCTTTGAAGAGGCTAACCTTATCTCCATTATAGATGGTTTTGCACAAACTGGGACTTGGGGGCAAGCCATCACATTTCGAAACCTCCACTCAATGTGTTAAGCTTCTATGGAAGTTGTCCATTTAATAATTTTGACCGACACTCAAGCATGCAACCCAAGTTTCAGTGTATCATTTAGTTGGCCCTTGGACAGGAAAAGTTGGAAGCAATTTCAAAGTTTCAAGATATTCTTCATCCTTTGAGAGTAAATTTACAACTGCAGAGACAGTGGATGCATCAGGTGACAATTTTTTCTCCACCATTTTCTGAAGAAGTTCCACCAATTTTTGGTTCTCATTATTCTGGGAGAAACCATGCATAAGTGTATTAAACGTGACAACATTTGGAGCACAACCCTTTTTCTCCATTTCTATTAACAAATCATTCGCTTTTTCTAGTTGCCCTTCTTTACACAGCGCATGGATCATGATAGAATAAGTTACAACTGTTGGTTCCAGGCCTTTGTTTGGCAATCCATAAAATATCTCCCAAGCAGTTTCAAGCTTCCTTGTTTTACACAGCCCATCAATAAGGGAGTTGAACATTTTAATGCTAAATTCAAACTTGCAATTTTCTAACTTATGAAACAGTTCCAGTGCCTCTGAGACACAATCATTTTTGCAAAGTCCATTCACAAAGATATTATAGGTGCTAGAATTGAGTTTAACGTTATCAAGCTGCACCTTACAAAACAGTTTTCTTGCTTCTTCAACCTTGCCTGTCTGGAAAAGACCAGCCAATAAGGTGTTATATGTGGCAACTGTTGGCTCAATCCCCTTGCATATCATTTCCCTATAAAGCCTCATAGCTTCATTAACCTTCCATTTTTTGCAACAACCATTGATCATTATATTGTAGCTAACAACATCTTGTCCATTCTCCTTACTTTGCAAGGAAACAAACAGATCCCTTGCAATATCAAGCTTACCGGCCATGCAATACCCATCAATCAATGTGTTATACGAGATTATATCAGGATCCACTCCTCTCTGAATCATCAAATCCAACAAACGATTTGCTTCTTCCAACTTCTCCATCTTGCAAAATGCATCTATTAACACATTGAAAGTGACTACATTAGGCTGCACACCTTGATCCAACATCTCCATAAACAGAGTTTTAGCCTCCTCCAAATTACCTACGCAACAAAAACCATAAAGTAGAGAGCTATAAACAACCACATCCGGACAAATTCCTCTACCCTTCATTTCCAAAAAAAGTTTTCTCGCCCTTTCTACCATACCATCCTTACATAGGCCATCAATAATACTACCATAAATAATAACATTAGGCTTACAACCCCCGTTTCCACTAACCATTTCCTCGTATAACCTAAGTGCAACACTCGTACTCCCCATTCGACACAGACCATTAATCAAAGTTCCATAACTAATAACACAAGGACGACAACCAAATACAACCATTTTCCCAAACAACCTAGTCGCTTCACCAATCTTATACTCAATACAAAACCCTTTAACCAGAGATGTAAAAGTTACAGTATTTGGCCTATAACCCCACCTAAAAAGCCTACCTAAAACAGAGAAACCATCACTAACTCGACTCATATGACATAAAGAATTAAGCAAAATATTCAGGGTAATAAAATCAGGTGAAAACCCAATTGAATCCAATCTCTTGCAAAGCAGAACCACATGATTATATTGCTTAATCTTAACAAGGGCACCTAACAACAGATTAAATGATGACATTGGAGGAAAGGGCGTCATTTGGGTCATTTTATCAAACAAATGCAATGCTTCATTGGGAGTAATGGCGCCTGATTTGAGAGATTTGTAAAGTGGGCCCAGGCTTGCAACAGTTTCTTTGTTGGGGGTTGAAGATTTGGGATTCTTAGAAAAAATGGGTTTTTGAGGGGGATCAAAGAGAGATGAGAGTTTACCTATCGGAGTAGATTTTGACGAACAAGAAGATGATAGAGCAGCTTCATTAGCGGCAGAAGCGAAGCGGAGCGTCGTTTTGGCGTCCATATTTCAGGGGTTTTGGAGGTTCGGTGAAGAATTAAAAACCCCCCCCCCCCCCCCCCGGGGAATTGCAACAGCCGGATCTTATGTAATTACCGCAACTCAAATGTAAGTGGATATGGACACGGATCTGTGTTTTCTCGGGTCCCCTGCGCCATGGGCTGCTTTGGACTAGTTTTGATTGGACTTTTGAAATTTTTAACTAACATTGGCCATTTGGACAATAACTCGAAAATATTTTAAAATATTAAAATATATTTATAAATTTAAAATAAATTATTAATTATTAATTAATAGTATTTCAAATTTGAACAAGTCAAAGTACGAATATTTTTATCAAAAATTTGATTCAAATTGAATTGAACAGATAATATGATTAATGAAATTTATTTATTTCTATTTTAAAAAATAAAAAAAATTAACTTGAACAATTATAGAGAATAGTAAAGTAAAAAAGGAAAACATTGGGAAAGAGAAATTTTTTTTTTTTTATAAAAAAAAAAAAAGGAGTAGGGAGCAGGATAGTACGGAACAAAAATATTACTGATGTAACAAGGAAAATAAGTTTTTTTTTTTAATTCATAAGAAACATAACTAATTAAACTTCGTGTTTGTGTGATATTAATTTTAATATTAAATCTTTATTCAATCGAAATGTTACTTGATCTTTTAATCAAGTGCCGTTCATAAAATAAAGGAATAGAATAAAATTAAAAATAATTACGTTATTATTCATGAAGAAGCTACAAGTTTAATGAAGTTAATTTTTTCACAGTTTGTTTGCATTTGATAATATGTTTGCTGATATGTTTTCTTTGTCCTCCATTTCCACACCCCAAAAATTCTATTGAAGCTGATGGATTTAGTTACCTAGCTAGCATAAATAGCAAAAAAAAAGGGTTAATAAGAATATGGGAGATGTGTTGCCATGCATTTAGGTGTAGCAAGAAATGAGCTTATTACATGTGTCAGTGCTGGATCTTGATCTCAATGAAGATCCATGGCCTTTTAATTACCACTGCCTCTAAACAGATATAACGATTAACATGCGCATGCAGCTTCAAGGCCAGGAGTAATGGCAAATTTGTTTCTCGCATTGGGGTTATCATCAGACCAAGAAGATCTAAATTATAGTTTTTGGAATTTTAAGACATACAGAGAGGTAAGTACTAAGCTTCAAATCACAAATCGTTTACAAGCCCTTTTTTCCGTTGTTTCTTCAGATTATAACAGCAAACCCACTTTCACACAGGTCATGGTTGCCTCTTCGATTGGCTTCATCATTGCAGCAGCATTGCGGTATCATCTCAGGAAGCTAAGGGATCAAAAGATAATCCCACGCTTAAGATCAAGGGACAAAGGTCATGGCCGCATTGAAAAGCTCGAACGCTTCCCTCACTACGTAGGTAATTAAATTACATGATCCCCATGTCTTCTCCTAATATCTATTACATCCTTCAAGCCCTTAATTTTGTCTCTCATTTTTTTTTCATATCTTCCTTTACATCATCAGCTAGGCAGATGGGATTTAAAGATAGAAGAGAATGCCCTTTGCTCTGCAAGTTAGCAGCAGAATACATCAGGAAATCCGAAGGTTGCGAAGAAGATATTTATACATTCTTCTCCAATGAGCCCGATGTGGATTCGCTCTTTGTTAAGCTCCTGGAGGAGTTTGAGAGATGCATTCTTAGTTATTTTGCATTCCATTGGAGCCATGCAGATCTTATGATTTGTCAGGTAATCAAGATCAATATATCTTGGGGGAATGTATAAATGTTAGAATTTTATGATTGATGAAAATGAATTGTTTTTTTGCCACATTGTTTCAGGTATTAAGTTCTGATGCTGAACCCAAGAAAAAGCTCAAGCAGATTTTCATGGCAGCAACTAGGTTGGGCATTATTACATAACCTACTTTTTTTTCTGTTCATTGTTGAATTTGTTGTTGTCTGATCATAATATAATTATTCAGGAATATCGAAATGAGGTAGATAGTTGAATACATCCAACAAGAGAATTGCATTCAATCTTGAACAAGAGTGAAAGTTAAAACAAATGGGGCTTGTTAACCAAAACTATGCTTCGATATGTTGATTGTATTTCTCCATGTTTTGAGCCACGAGTCTGACTAACATTTAAAAAATTCAAGCAAATCATGCAGCAAGACAAGATATAGCCTCTTATCATTGTTGTCATTGCAACTGGCACTGATTTCTATGGAAGAACATTTTTTTTCTAGAAAAAAATAATCTTGTTTTTTTAATATAGAGAACAGAGATTTGAGAGGGTGACAAAAAATCTGAAGGTGGCTAGAGTTTTCACTACGTTGGTGGAAGAAATGAAAGCAATGGGGCTTACGTCAACAGATGACTCTCAATGTACAGAGGTGATGGCTCCAGTGGCTCACAGTGATAGAAGTCCAGTGCTGCTACTCATGGGAGGAGGGATGGGAGCTGGGAAGAGCACCGTGCTTAAAGACATTCTCAAAGAGTAAGCCCTGTACCCAAAAACGAATTAAGAGTAAGACCAACTGAATAATGTTAAAGTGATGGAGGAAGGATTAAAATGCACAAGGACAACAAAAACAAAATAAGATATACAAGTACTCCCCTACGCAGACTCGAATACCTGATTCAACTTAACCACTGTTTCATTTAAAGAGATTTTCTTCCTAGATTCTTAGAGAGCTTTTAGACATTGTATGTTGAAATTCAAAGTATCTAAGTAACAAAAAACTTGATATTCATAACAGAATGTAAAAAATCAGTTTATACACAGACGATTACTTCTTTTTGTTCCCACTCCAAGTAACCATTGTATGGATGGACTATTATTTCCGTCAAGTATATGTTTATAATTTGCTTTGAAATTAGCAGTAAATATGAGAAATTACATTAACTAATGTCGAGTGTTTTTTATAAAATGTGAGCAGACCATTCTGGGCTGGAGCAGCAGGAAATGCAGTTGTGATTGAAGCAGATGCCTTCAAAGAAACAGATGTCATCTACAGAGCCCTCAGCTCCAAAGGTCATGCGGACATGGTCCATACAGCTGAATTAGTAAGAATCACTTTATCAGCCTCGTCCACTTTTGGAACTGGTAGTTCACCTAGTCCTTTCTTTAGCAAACTGAAATTCTATCGGTCATATGATATCATTTCAGGTCTATTGGCCTTCTTGTCTCACACAGTGGCATGGTAGTTGGGTGAATGGATCTATTTAAGGATACTTTGACTCACATCTGGAAATGAATTCAGTGGCATAGGCTTAATGACTAAAACTGGTTTCTCAATACAATAGAAACAAACTAAGTTTTCTCCCAGTATGTCGGATAAGTTATACTGATTTTATGTATAACTGGAATTTTGCAATCACACAAGACTTTCATTTCATTTCCCATTTCATTCATCCCACTTGGTTCCTATGAATGGCATCTCTGTCACATAAGCTGGTTGCATTTAGGCCAAAATTTTGAGATCAAACATCTCATATAATAAACTTCCTCAATTTTTAGAAGTAATACTAGCTTGCTTTTCTGTTTTTTGCGCATACACTTTAGTAATTAACTAGACTCAAACTTAAAGCCTAAAATCCATGAAGCCTGAAGATAAACGGTTGAGCGACACTGCAAACAGAAAATATTAAATGTCAACATTCTAGTCAATGCATACCTGAATGAAATCTGATACAGGTAATTTTCCTGCCTCCCATAATGCAAGGGTCCCCTGTAATTGCTTTGTGAGCCACTCTGAGGTTGGAGTGTCTTCCATCAATCTGTAACCAATTAACGTCATCCCAGTATTCCCATATCCTGTAATATCCTACCACCGCCACGTGTGGTCCTATAAGAGTTTGCCTTCCACATCACTTTGCATTTAGTAGCTGGTCCATTCATGAATAAGTATCTCTACATTCTACGGTTATAAATCTTGCATTTTCTTTTGTCCGCTAAGTCATCATAGACTTATAGGAATATGACAACCCAAACAAACAAGACCACCTTAAATGCACAAAGCAACAAAAATTACTTTATACAGGCATATGAATAATGTGATAACAGTACGACTTATGGTATCAACAAACTGGAACTTGGTTTTTATTAAACTCTTGTAACGATTTATTGGTAATTATGAACCAATAACAATCATTCCAAACAGGTGCATCAATCATCTACAGATGCAGCGTCATCCCTTCTGGTGACAGCACTCAATGAAGGGCGGGATGTGATCATGGATGGAACTCTCTCCTGGCTACCATTTGTTGTGCAAACAATAACTATGGCCAGATGTGTCCATCGCCGCCGATATCGTATGGGTGTTGGTTACAGGCAAGGACCTGATGGGACTGTAACTGAGAACTACTGGGAACAAATTGAGGAAGAAGATCAAGTGCAAGAAGGAGGGAAAAAGCGGAAGCCATATAGAATAGAGCTGGTTGGAGTTGTCTGTGAAGCCTATTTGGCGGTTATTAGAGGCATAAGGTATGGAACACGTGGGAAAAACAATAAGTTGGTTGTCTTACACTTTCATTTTTCAACTACGTAGTAAGAAGTCTTTTCCTTTTAACCTGAGATACTGATTTTATCAAGGAATTCAATATTTTCAGGAGAGCTATAATGTGTAGACGAGCTGTAAGGGTGAAGTCACAATTGATATCCCACAAGAGATTTGCAAATGCATTTCCAACATACTGCCAACTGGTTGACAACGCCAGGCTATATTGCACAAATGCTTTGGAAGGTCCACCTAAGGTGAATTCACCATCCCTCATTTTCAATCTTAATTTCTCTAGATTCCTTGGGCACTTAATCAGGTGACATAGAGCTGAAAGGAACATCATAGTTTCCTTAAGAATTTTAACTCTGGAACCTAGGCTCAGAACAGCTGGAACTGAGCCCGGTTATATTAGAATGGACCCATCTTTAATCACTCAAGTAGGTATAAGTTCATTAAGTGCTGCTGTTTGTACATTGTTTGACATTTCAATAAGGAAGTTCAGTGGCTAGTTCTAAATTAGATGAGGAGAGTTGGCTTTCTGTTAAAGCCATCAACCCTTGCTCAGGAACACCATAAGCAGGCTGCAGGCTTAACTCTCTGCTATTGATTGGATAAATCATATTAGTATGCACAATAGCCATCTCATTGTTTTAAAGTAGTTTTCTACAAATACGATTTTTTTTCTAGGCATGCAAACTTGCATTTTCTTGTTCAGGATTAAACAAGTGTCTGATGGTAGATTGTGGAGATAATGGTTTTGACTCATTGATCAAAGACAACTAAGTTGAGTTAAAAGTCAACCTAAATAAAGCAAAATTCCAGCTAAACCTTGTTTACTGCATTACAGTCGTAAAACTAAAATGTAGGAGGAAGACAAAAAATGCCTTGCCAGTCGGATAGCCGCAATACACAGGAATAGAAGCAGAAACTTGTTTTGCAAGCAAAATTACTCAGCAATCAAATATGTAACATTGACATAAAAATGTTTGTGAAGTTGATAGGATGGAAAGACAGAGACAAGACTTTGCTAGTTGATCCAGATGAGATTGGCTGCTTAAAGAAGGTGGGCAGGCTGAATGAAGAAGCAGATTCCATATATGCACTTTACAAGTATCCAAACCCTGCTTGTGAAGCCGGTTCAATTTGGAAAGACATTGTACTATCACCTTCGAGATTAAATATTCAACAGGAGCTGAAATATACCATCCAGAAAGTGGAAAGAATGGCTAAAGGAGTTTCAAGCTCATGAATATTCACCAACGGAAATTGCAGGCTGAAGGTGGTGTCTCAAACCTTTTGCTATATTTATGACCAAGAATGTTTACCAAGGTTGTATTACGATCGTGAAGCTTATGTGTAAAAGTGCCTTTACTAGCTAAGCTCGGTTCAGACTGTGAAACTGAAAAACAGAACATTTCCATTAAGTACGATGGGTTTTTCAAATAATCTGCTAGTATCAGTAGGTGTCGGGCTTAATACTGGAACTCCGAAAGGGAACTAAAAAGAAAAGGAAGTAGCAATTACAGCTGCAACTCAAGCAAGTTAAATTTTTTTACTTCACAATTCAATTAATTCAGACTGAGCATGGTTTCTGTTACCAAATTTAAAGATTTTCTTAGATGCATCCACAAACAGTGCACAACAACAACAAAAGAAAGAATATGGATGCTAGATTTCAAGCTAGAAACAAACAAAACAAATATGATAATAACAAAAAAGTGCTGGTTCTTTTATGAATATTTTTTTGTTATTATTTCAAAGCCAGGAATGAACTGGATGGCACTTCTCATTCAAGTATTCAGGTGTACCAGTTATATACAATGAGCTTATTAAATAGACGTATAAAAGTTTTATGCTCTTCAATTCTTGGAATTATCTTCTGCATACAAGATCTATAGTATCTTTTTCGCTGTTTCCATTAAGTTTACAATCATATGCCAAAGCACTGGAGCAATGATTTCTCCCCTTGACATTTTCAAAATCCATTTCTTTTAGATATAGTCTTCACTGTTAGAAACAGGTATTAGAGCGGCCTAAAACATTCAGAACCTTAAACCTTTCTCTCTGATATGAAATGTAAAATTTACCTACAGCAATACACGAAAGAAGCATATTTATCTCTTCGGGAAGTTAAGCTCATATCTCCAGATAGAGGAAAAGAAACCCACTCGAGTGTGGCAATTGCTCTGACCTAGATTAAAAACTCACTGCCAACAGTTAAATCCTCTAAGTTGTTCAGGTTCACTCTCTGACAGCTAAGACAGAAGAAATTTAAATTAGACCAATGACATAAATAGCTATACCTGGCAACAGATATGCCATAGCAAGATCCGTGATATCAGCACCATCTACTTATCTCTTTTTTTTCTTGCCACAAGTCTTATGTCATTTAATCAGTTATTGTTCACTTATTTAGGCTCAAATTATGTGATAGTAATGAACCTAGTCAGTTGTACTACCACAGATATTCTTGTATTGTAATGCTCCTATCAACAATAATTTTCTTCCGTCAGTCAATCACTTAAGCAAAACAAATTAGTCACTAGAGAGAAAAGAATATGACTTCTTAATTCTTTCTAACATCAATGCATTTGGATAATCATTCAAAATTTTTAATTCAAAGGAAAAACTTTAGTATATTGAAAATAGCATTTCAACACGCTCCCCACCTTTCTGATCCACCATTTTTTTCCCAAATCACACATATTATAAGCTAAACTGCAAGTATACTTGTGAATGATTTATAGCTTTCCTCCCCTTGTACCAAAAAAGGCTTAGGGGAAAAAGTTACAAAGAGTAGTTCAGTGGAAATTAAGATTGAGAAGTTACTCAGTTACTCATTATTTCACTACAAGGAAATATACAAGTTTGTGTTCAATACCTATTCGCCCAAAAAAATATAGGGGAAAATTATAATGTTACCACTTTCTTAAGAGTATTCAAGGAAAGCACTCTAAAACTATTTGAACCCTCCTTTAAAAGCGGAAACATTTGTTTGTATTTGAATAGTAACAGAATTAGTAGATATTTGTAACTTTGGACCCGTAGAGGCACTCAGAAAAGTTACAGATATAGGAAAAATAAATGTGATCCTCCATTCTACTCTCTATGGGTGTTATTGCTACATTACTTTCAAGCAATTGCCGTCCCAAGCTTGTTAATTTAAACACAATAACTAGAAGGGGATTTCTCAACATGTAACAACAGTGAAGACTGACATTGAAGGGAAAGGTAAACAAATATCTGACGTGAAAATTCATCTTACCAGAAACTTTGGCAAAATGAACAGGCGGCACTACAATTGGTGTCCAAATCAAGAATGTTGAAGGAACTAGACATGCTTGAGAATTCTTGTAGAAAAGGGTTGAAGAGCATTCAAAATGCAAACATTAGCTGGAGCAGAACAGGCACCAATCAGAAGCAACTAATGAAATTTACAGTGACATGTTGAACACTCAAGCAACTTCGTCAGTACGGCATACTTTAGTACCTACAATATTATATAACATATCACGTGCAGATGAACAGTTGAAAAACCAGTTTACTGTAATCCAATACCAATGAGTTTCTCACTGTCACCACAAATCACCATTAACCATCACTCTGAAATATCAGAAGCAAAGCGACACGGAATAACGCTCCAGTCACCACGACTGCTAAATCACAATATCAGTTCTTACTTGTAGTTTTCTTAATCCTTGTAAGAAAATTCTGTACACTCCTTCCCCCCCTGAATCACATAACTGTAAATATCAGGTGCATAATGCATTTTTAATAATGACATGACAAACAATGAAACAAGCACTAGTTTCCAAATTGATGCTATTGTAAGTATCGCAAACTGAACCACTGCAACAAAGTTGGAAAGATAGGAATCACTAAAAAAAGTAAATCTCAGAATATGAACAAGAAAACATAACAAAAACCAATATTGCCAACAACAAATCCAGAACACTGTCATCAGTATACGATAGATAACAAAATGGGGGAAAAAGGAAATCCTCATTCCTTTTAGGCAAAGAAATGCATGAGATGAAAAAAAATCTAAAGAATAGTTGTTAAATTTTATTAAAATCTTCAGAATGTCAATAACTGCATTGTCAAAACAAAAGTTTCACTTTATCAATTTTAGAAGGTTTGCCTTTCTTACTCCTCCCAATATTCAATTACCTGATGAAAATTGAAATAGACACCTCAACAGTCAAGCAGCGGCAAGTGAGGGGAATGTATCCAGCCAAAGAACAAGCTTAAACATGTAACTAACTCTCAACAGTTCTATCCAGATTCGCAGACTTCAAAAGTCTTGCAGAACTAACTTCATATTCAAATAACTGACAATATTTAACATCTCCTCATGTTCATTCCCGAAATTACCCAACATTTAATGAATTTTCATCAGAGCAACCAACATTGCTTCAATACTAACCCTGCAACCACAGAACAACATATTGATGCTTGAGCACATTGCATCATTGTGTAATGCAGATCACTATCAGCAAACTTAGACAACATCCCATTATTTTCCTTATTTAAATTTAAATCTTTGTCAATCACTGACATCAAATGTGAAATGTTTATCAAGTGTTTATCAATATATGACTTAGTTGTTTTAGAAAAAGTCGAAGCTATTAGTAGGTCTCATCCTATCCATAAACATGAATAACGGTATTCCGGATTGTGATTGCCATAATCTAGCTAGGATCACTCTCTAAATTTTATGAGAGCCGGTATTATTCATAACAGTTAGAAGTACAAGTATTTCACATATTCAAGAATCCCTATCCCTGCTCTTCATTATTTTTGGCAGAGTAATTCACTAATTCTGCTCAGACAAACCAATGTAAAAATGAAACGAAGAGAACTCTTTCCCTTTGTGGGCCAATAACATTCAATTCTATGCAGCACCATATTTTCAACTGCAAATTATGAGTCTATTCATTCGTTTTGCGCTATCTCTTATCCTCGACTCGAAGCTAAAGGTATTTAAAGGCACAAATAACTAGTTTTTCAATCCATGAAAAACAAAAAGAAAAGTAAACAAAGAAGCATGTAAGATCCAAGTAAAACTCAACTACCAAAATGGAAAAAAGAACTTCAAATCTAGAACCAACCACGTTAATAAGCATTCAAGTCTTATGCACTACACGACTGAGCATAATTCAATGTGCTAATTGTCCACCAAATTAGGATAAGTTTTTAGGTTAGACACCAACACCGACATAAAAATGTAGCAATTCATTCCCAATAAATGCACCTGCTAAATTGCTTACAATGCAAGTAAACTCAACACTCCCCAGCTTAAACCAGACATGAGTTTTCAACACAATTTTATCAATTTCAACTTGACGCTTAACTCTGGCTACTGGAGCACCTACACTACCTTCGTTTTCCCTGTTTTGAAATCAGTGTTGTTGCAAAGAAGTTGAACCTCTTTCAGACGCCACGACTTTCTTTGAAAGTAAGTAACGCAACCCTAAAACCTAATCCCTAATTTTTGAATTTGCAGCAATCTTATAGATAGTCGAAACTTGCAATATGCAGAAAAAATTCATCTCATAATCCAGAAAACTGAAAATTACATCTAAAAGCTGTTTTAACAATCCCTAATGAAATTAGGGATTTAACTTCAAAAAACATATAGAAAACTCAAAGAAGAGTTTAAAAAAGAAAGATTAAGATCCGATGTCATATTTTCATGGGTATATATACGGATCGAAATACACCCACTAAACTTCACTCGAATTTACAAAACTACCCCTACATTGACTAGCCTCTCTCCTCTCCTTTATTTCTCATTTCTTTCCTCTCTTCGACGTGGCTTTCTTCGCCGGTGACTTGACGCTCTTCGGCTTTACGCTCTTCGCCGGAGCTTTCTTAGGCGCAGGAGCTTTCTTCGGAGCTGGCTTAGGCGCAGCCGCCTTCTTCCCAGGGGTCGTCCGTGTTGAAGTCCTGGCAGCCTTAGCCGGCTTCTCCTTAGGCTTGGGCTTAGGCTTGGCTACAGCTTTTGACTTGGCAGCTGCAGTAGTCTTTGGCTTCAGAGTAGCCACCGCCTTTGTCTTTGTTTTAGTAGACTTAGCCTTAGAAGCAGGCTTTGGTTTAGCCGCCGCTTTAGTCTTTGTCTTAGAAGCAGATTTGGTCTTTGCAGGAGCTTTAGAAGCCGCTTTTGTAGTCTTCCCTTCCTTGGATTTTGAAGCAGGTTTAGACTTTGACTTTGTAGCAGCCGGCTTCTTCTTGGCCGGAGCAGAAGCAGTTGTAGACGGCTTCGAAGACCTAGCCGACGGAAGTTTAAACGAATTTTTAACCTTCACCAACTTCCCAGCAGCCACAAGCTTCTTCAAATGGAAAAGCAGAAGCTTCTTAAAAGTTCCAGGAAGCTGCTTTTGTTTCTCTTCGATGAATTTAGTAATAGCGTACTGACTTGAACCTGTCTTCTCCTTCATAGTAACGATTGCATCTTTGATCATCTATAACACACCAATCAGATATTAACACGTAATCAGACCTAAAATTCCAAAAGAAAATACATTAACAAATATTTTGAATCGTGAAATACCTCTTCGTAAGGAGGATGCGAAGGAGAAGCTCGTGGTTTCTTAGGAGCTGCTGCTTTCTTAGCTTTGGGTTCTTTAGCTTTCTTTGCTCTGCCAGATTTCGTTCCGGCTTTGGTCTCCTCGGGCTTGTCTTCCGCCGGTTCGGGTGTGTAGTCAACCGCTACGGTTGGTTCCTCGGTAGCCATTTGCTAGTCAACGAAGGGAGGGGAGAATTTGGGGGAATATAGGATTCAGGCTAGGGTTTCTAAAGAAATTGGGAAATCTAAGATAAGATGAAGGAAGATAGATCTTTCGGATCTAATTTCACTGTGGAAATGTACTGATAATTTCGTTGGGTGAGATAGGTGTCCGAATTGAAGGGATTTAAATAGTCAAGAATGAGAGAGACGGTATCCATAAGATGAAATTTGATTGGTCGAGACAACTAGCACTCGGATCGGTCTGTTTCGTAAATTTAAATGTGAACCGTTCGATAAGGTGTTATCTACGGTTGAAGATATGAGGGGGTGGAATGGAATGTATGGGAAGTGGGGAAGAATTGATGTTTTGGGTAGTTTTGGTGTGCTTTTGGTCTCGATTGATTTGAGCATAACTTGAGCTATAGTTGATGAAATTTTGTGAAGTTTTTTTCATTATGTATTTTATTATCTAAGCTTTCTAATGAATATTTTTACATATTTTTTGGGCTATTATTTTGTGAGGAATTTGATTTTGAAGCTAAGTTGGTCAAAACTAGGGTTTATCATGATGTTATTGTAGTTCCTGATGATTTTAGGAGAATGCTAAGCATGAATCCCAAATTTTTGCATCTCACTTGATAATAGATTAACAAAGCAATCTAATGCTTCAATAATTGGGAAAATCGGTTGAGAATTTAATGGAAAACTATTGCCTGAAATGGTGTTGAAGTTGAACATATCCTATTGATATGTTTGATATGTGTTACAACCTACAACACATATTTTATCTAATTAATGGCAAATAAAATTGAAAGAGGAACAAAAAAACTTGTTTTGTTATGCTTAATGTTAGTATTACATATGTTAATCATGAACATAAAACAACTAAAAATTTCGAGTTCAATTTTTACATACTGACAATGTAATTTTTTAACTTTACCAATGAAATTAAGAAGTTGTTATATGTTATACTTTTTTAATTATTTCTTTAATTTTTGACTATATCAAAAAAAATGTGTTACTATATTAAATTTATTTGTGAAATTTAAAAACTCTATTGTTTGTGAATGTGATCATTTTTATTGAAATTACACATTCACAACAATTTAAAGCATGTTTATTTAACTTTTGAACATATGCTTTACTTGTATATTCCACTAATGTAGTCTAACATTGTTTTCCTTACATCAAACCTTCATTTTTACTGAATCTAATGTCTACCAAATCTTCTCATTTCATGACTATCAACCACATATACACAAAATTATCAAGCTAAAATGCATGATAGAATGATATATTGTTGACTTATTATATTGTTCATTCTTTGATTATACCATGGCATCATATCTCATCAAAATGACCTAAATAAGGTTTTATTATGCATTACATCTATCCCAACTAGTTTACATATGACTCTTAATCCTTTTATTTGCTATCTAGAACATGGGATACAAATATACAACAACAATGTAAAAAGTAAATTAAAAGCTTTAAAGTAAAACCTACATTATTGGTAAAAGTAATTTTAATTTTGATGTTATATGACAAGATACATGCACTTATAGATATGATTTGATAACTTTTTTCCTCATTTCTATGCAATAAAACACTACAAAACTTAAATATAAGTCTTCCATTAACTTAATCAACTAAAAAGAAACACAAATTGTTGTTGCAAACAAAAGAGAATGTTGGCTTAGAGCAATATATATATGAAACTTTAATTTATGTATACTTCTCATTGTCATTGTCCTAGGAGATGTAACCACACCAAATGAGTATAGTCTATAAAGCAATAGAACCATCAAGTTACCATCCAATTTCTTGTTATATGGATTAGAATATTCAATGTTAAACTTTTTTTTTTTCATACAAAGAATTGTAACCTTAAATCCAATTCCTTGTTATATGGATTAGAATATTCAATGTTAAACTTTTTTTTTTTCTTACAAAGAGTTGTAACCTTAGAGAATTGGAAAGAATCATTCAAGATTAAGAACATGATAACTAAACATCTTCAATGCCTTGATTGGTGTTCCCATGTGTGAATTTCAATAATTTTTTTTGTTATTTATACTTACTATATAAGTATATCTATAATATCTTTGTCTTACCAAATAAGGAGTTGATGAGAATTCAAAGTAAAATGAAAGCTTTCAAATAGAAATACTATAGACATCTTTAAGTTTAACTACTAGCTGTTGAATTGATAACTTGTAGAATTTCAATTCTTCATACCTTTAAGCCTTACTTAGCATGAATGATAGAAGATGGTTATAATTTAAAATTTATTAATATAATAATTAAGTTATAAAATAGAAAAATGGTTGTGAAATCTAATCATCAAATTGTCAATTTTTTCATCACTATCATTTTAATTATTTTTATAAAGCAAAGCCTTAGACGAATATATAAGTACTTAGTATTACATAAAAATCAAGATAAATATAATAAAATTTGTGTTAATCTACAAACAAGTGGAGTATATGCCTAATTTTTTTTTTTTTTAAAAAAAACACCCCTTAGTCTATTACCAAGGTCAGGTTCGACTTTTATGCTATTCACTCTTGTTACAACTATATCCTTGACCAATCGATATAAACTTACAAAGTGCAAGTCATAATAGTTTATCTTTATTCAACGAATCATTCAACAAAATTAATTCACGATTATATATACTTCATTGCTAGCGCACAACAAAATTCAGTTCTTATTGGCTTCACAACTTCTTTTAGGAAAATAAGTTACCAATCCATTCTTAATGCAAACTAAGATCGAATACAAAACACCTTACGATTTATATGTGAAATTGTGAATACATATATAATCATCGACTAATTAAAAATTTTGCGATAATTTAGAACTAATTTCCTTTGTTAATATCTATACAAAAATTATTTGCTTTGTAACCACATCCTGAGTTAACAAAGTAAAGTAATGTGGTTAAATTGAAATTACATCAGTGGTTGTAATATTTATTTATTTATTCATATCAAATTTTTTTCTTTTGCTTTCTCGTAGACGTAAGCATTTTAAGCTAAACCTTATAAACTATATGTCTTAAGTTTGTTCACAGCCATAAGAATTAATAATAATTCTTTAAAAATGATAAAAATCAAAATATTGATGCAAGTTTGTTCTGCCACTTTTTTATATTGTAGATAACAGTATACAAATATTTTAATTAATATTCGGGGTATTTGATTTAACAAAAAATGCATATATTTTTCTTTGAACAATTAGGTTTGAATTCTTTTCTTCTTGCATAAAAAAAAAAAAATTACCTCAATCAATTAGTTAGAAAATAATGTTCAAGTTGGACGCATAGTACAAATTATAAATGTAAATTGAAAATCAAAAGCAGCAAACTATTGGCTCTTTAATGCTTGTTTGGTAAGAATAATGGGAAAAGCTGAAAATGAAAAATTGTTAATCCAACTGTTAGATTCATAATTTTTGTATTTTATAACTTAATAATTAAATTAACATTTTTTTTTCATTTTTTCTCATTTTTAACCTTGCCATCAAACAAAGTGACAACTGGGCTTGGTGTTTAGGAATCACATTAATATATATATATATATATATATATTATATAAAATCAAGGGGAGAGATTAACGGTTTTGTATAATATATAAATGTCTATAAAATATATACACATATATTATAAATAACATAAAATAAAATATTTATTTTTTAACCATTAATTTTAATAAATTCAAGAATGAGAGAAACAAATTAAAAAATAATAATTTATTCTCATATTTTAAATTTATTAAAATTAATAATTAAAATTTTATGTAAAATTAAAATATTTTACGTTAAGATAAGTTGATTTGTCCTCTAAAATAAAATTCAAAATTTCAATTTGTGATCAACCCAAAACAAAAGAAAGTCTACCATGAAATATTTAATCAATAATGGTTAAGTATGAAGTTAGGAATTGTATTTAATTTATAAGTGATTTTCTTGGACTACAAATGATATGAATTACCCATAATAATGAAATGAATCAAATTGTTGCTTGGTTGTAGCACAAAGAATTTACTTAACTTATTTTCTTTCCTATTTCGTTTATAATCTTTTTAAGAAAAAAATTTTTTCTTAAGAAAAAGTACCGGCAGGATGAAGGGTAAAAGTGTAAAACAGATGATTTCAAAATTTCATTTTGTCGGCCAAATAAATTCGGATCCAATCCGGGTAACTCAAATAAAACACCCGTTTTCCATTTCGGTTACCCTATAAATTCTCACACAGCAATCCGCCAACCCTAGAAACCGCAGACTCTCTCTCCCGCGGCTTAGGATTTTTTGTGCTGTTTGCTGCTTCAACTCTACCCATGGTCTCACCATCGTCTCTCACTCCACTTATTTCTCTTTACTTTTAACTTGCTTCATTTTCCAGATCGTTTCCTTCAGTTTACTCGGGATCCAAACACTGTCTTAACAATGTCGCTTTTTATGTGTTTTGTTTTTTTTTTTTTTTAGGCGGCTGTGGAAGCCGATGTTGCCGCTTCAGGGATACCGAAGAAGAGAACATTCAAGAAGTTCAGTTTCAGAGGTGTCGATCTCGATGCTCTCTTGGATATGTCCACTGATGAGCTCGTCAAGCTCTTTCCTGCTCGTGCCCGCCGAAGGTTACATCTCGTTATTAACCTTAGTTGATTTTTTTTTCTTTTTTAAGCTTGTTTTTACGACCTTTAATCTGTAAAATAAGATAGTTTTGTTTATTCATGTTTAGGTTTCAGAGAGGCTTGAAGAGGAAGCCAATGGCTCTGATCAAGAAATTGCGCAAGGCTGTGAGTGTTTTATTTCCCATCTTTTTGCCTACAGGAAGAATTGATTGATTCATAGTTTTTATTTTCTTGTTTCTTTTTTTGTGTTTTTACTACGTGGATTTGCATTTCATGTCTAGGATTTTGGATTACTTTCTCCTAAATTTTTTCTGTAATATAGTGTTGTAGTTGGTTTTATATGTGCTTTTATATGATTGACTAGATATAGCTAGATGGTACGGGTGATCGTCTATGGTTTTAGAATGATTAGTAGATACAGTAACCGGGGGTCGTAGAAGCTTTTGAGCTTCACTTTGTATAAATTGTTCATCTTGGAAACTGGTTTTCTGTACTTAACTCCATTCGGTTACATATTACCGTGTAGTTCAACAATACAATTGCTTTTCCCCTCTAGGTTGGTTCTTCTGATTTGCGTGCATAATAGAGTTTTCTGTTTTGGTAGCAGTGGGTTGGGAAACTGATGATGTCATATTCTAAGTGTAATATTTTTGCATGTTCCCTTGTTTACTGAAGTTATGTATAGATGGTTGATATGATACTGATAGACTGTTAAGATGGTTTCATCATTTCATTTATTGAATGGATGATTTTGACCATAATCGTGAGATTGGCATGGTTCTTGCAAATCTCCTTCTATTATTTTGCCTAGGCAAAGGAATGAATAACCTTGGGTTGTAGAATAGCTTTGAATTAATTGTTGGTGGAAACAGGAAAGGAAAACATGGGACTATTTTAGTTGTTGGGAACTATTTAGTGCTTTTATAAAAGAAATCAATAAACACAACAGCTAGCCTGTTACTTTTAAGATGATACCATTAGTCTTTTTGGGTTCAGTCAATCTTTTGTTGATGAAGCGTAAAGTTAGCTCCAGAATGATGACATTTTCATACTTAGCAGAGAGTGTAGAATGAAGCATCACAATCTCTATACATTGGTGTAAACTTTGTCTTTCCACAAATTGCTATGAGCTAATTATCAAATCGGTGAAAGGGTCAGAATTCTTTTTTTTTTTTTTCCTATTCTTTGTTAGCTAAAAGTTAGTATAAAGTCGGTACTTGATACCTAAAATGAGATATTGAGGGCAGTGTTGGTAAACAGTATTACAACGTTTTAGTGAGTCTGAAAAGTTTGATGACGTGATGCATTAAGTAAATTAATCAATTGTTGTGGTAGGAATTGGGCTGATCTGGTTGTGTAACAATTTTTTTCCTGTCCTACATGTCAATTCTGAACCATCTTCTGTGTAGAAATCTTCTAGTTTCAGATTTTTCTTTACCGTTGTAATTGTAGCAGAACTTCCTGATTGCAATTTTTTGATACCATGGCTTACTTTAAAAAATAATTTCATGATTATCTTCTTTTCTTTGTCCTTCTTTAGTTATTGTGCAGCATCATCTGCAGAACTTTGTAGCATGAGATTTGTGGCTGCAGTTAGGAGTGTAATTGATTGAGTTTAAGCCGATACAGTATTAAGTTCGAGCTCGATTCAAAATTCAATATTTGAAATTCTGTTTGTACTTGATTGAGTTTTTTTTTTTTAACTCAAGTTCGATTCGAAATAGAAATCGGGCTATTCGAGTTTACTTAATTAGGCTCAATTAACATGTAAAAATAAATTAAATTCTTATATTTGACAAAAGTTCGATTATTTGTACTTGAACTTGAGTTCGAAATATTTTATTAATTAAAATAATTAAAATATATTAAAATATAAAAATTTGATTATTTTTGTGAGCTACTTGAGTCGGGTATAAGAATGCTTGAACTCAATTTAATTGATAAGTTGAGTTACTCGAACTCGACTTTATAATAATTGAGTCAAATTCAAGTGTTATTCAAGTGGAATTCGAATAGCTTATGAGTACTAATATATCATTTATATCTTAGTTGCAGTTGTGTATGTTGCCAGTGTAATAGATAGCACTAATTATTCATTTGGATATTTTACTGATTTCTTTGATTTATGATAAATTTCACTTGAACTATTTTATTCCTTGGTGATGATGACCAATGTAAATGTAGATAGCAGCATATACTGAGAATGTGATTCTGCTGTCTTGAAATAGAAACGGGAGGCTCTACCTGGTGAGAAACCTGAGCCTGTTAGGACGCACCTCCGCAACATGATTATAGTTCCTGAAATGATCGGTAGTATAATTGGTGTTTACAATGGAAAGACCTTCAATCAAGTGGAAATCAAGCCTGAAATGATAAGTCATTATTTGGCTGAATTCTCAATCTCCTACAAGCCTGTCAAGCACGGAAGGCCTGGTATTGGTGCCACCCATTCATCCAGGTTTATTCCTCTCAAGTGAAGATTCTGCATGCGTCTTTCATTCATGGCTTTTTGGGAATGTTATTTTGTTATTGAATTTTGATCTGTGTTTAGTGCTGCTGCTTTGCTTACAATAAGTACTCAGTTAGAACAAGACTTATTTAAGCTTTGCCTTTCTTTCCTATTTCCCCTTCTTAGGAAAATACAAATATTGAATATTAGTCCAATAAGCATGAATAAGATGACATAAAAGCATCATGAAGATAAGGATGTGTTTTAGTTCTTTGGAAACGTGCCCTACTTCTACAATACAATGGTAGGAAAGTTCGAAAATTGAAGGAAGAAAAGGAAAGAGCGGAAATAAATTTTTTTTTAAAGAATAAAATATTGAAAAAAATATTAGAGATAAAACTATAAATAAAATTATTTATTAAATATTATATATATACACTACAGTAGATTAAAAAGAATCCCTTAAAGATTCCCAACGTGACATTTATCCAATATTATCAAATTACCATTATATCTTTATGTATCATTTTGTTATTAATTATTTTACTTTATTTGGTTGTTTTATTTTATTTTATTTATTTAATATTTATGTATTTTTTAAATTTTTTATTTATTTAAATTTTAAGTTAGGATAGATATTAATTAGTTAAAAAATAATAATTTTTAAATTTTAAAAAATGTAATAAAATTTTGTAAATAAAAAAAAAAAATTTGCCCAAATTATGTAAAATTTTAGAAAAAAATTCAATAATGATAATTGATATTAATTTTTGAGTCCAAAATAAACTGTACTAAAATTATGAAGAAAATTTTCAAATGTAATAATATTGTGAAAATAGTTCAAAATCAATGTTTGTTCTTTTATTTTAGAAGTATAAATAACAAAAGTAACCCAAAAATGGAACTCAAACTTTCCAAAAAGGTATTTTCTTTAAAATTGTAGGGATTATCAAAATCAAGACAGACCAGTAAGTTGGTGATGGGCTAATAACTAATAGGTAATACTGGATCGTACTCCCTTAGGCTGTAAACTTTTGGGCCCAAACATCAACTAACTGAGCTTCTTTTTCCCACCTAAATGACAAATTGTCGTTGAATTGAATGCACTCATTCGTTCACAGGTATCTGCGCGCTATAAACCACACATGACATGTAATAGCCACATCCCTTGTTTTTTCCTTTATATATGTGTATATATATATATATATATATATATATATATATATATTTTTATTAAGTCATGACTCAGCAACATAAATAAAATCTCATTTGCTGAAAGAGTATGAAGAAAATGTCATTATTTGGTACATCTGACATGTGACAAAGTGAAATAAAAACCACCTTATATTAATTCACTATATTTTTACAAAAGGTAAAAAAGAAATTAATCACCTTACTCAGAGAGTTAGGTTTGAATCTCCAAAAGAAATAGTGAGTTCCAGTTTAAATTTTAACTCTTCATTTGTGCAGTGAAAGTGAGTAACTATCAATCCTAATCGTTCATCGACAATGTATTATTATTATTATTATTATTATTATTATTATATAAGAAAATTGAGAATTTTCAGGTGCCCTAACAATTACATATTCATTACAGTTTGAAAATGTTAAATGTTATGTCAATCTTTATAACTTTTACCCAAATAAGACTAGGATAGGCTACTTGCCCCAAACCAATCTGTATAGTTTCGCATTCCTTTTGTCATGATGTAGTTACCATATTGACTCTTGTAATTGGAGATCCCACTTCCCAACTAACAAATTGTTAGCTAGTCCCAAACCCATTCACCTTTTAAGCCACCTTACTTATTACCCAAGTCTTTAACCAAATTCATCCTTAAGTTCGAGGATAAAACTAACTAGAATGACGGACTTTTGACTCCATCATTCCTTTGAAAAGCAAGAGATAGAGAATTTCAAATCACCCTTCCCTCCACCACAGAGAGGAGAATGGAATTTCGATGCAAAATCCCTGGCACCATTCTTAGAAAGTATGCAATTGAATCCCATATCTTAGAAGATATTTAGTTAAATCAACGAAAAATCTACCGTTTGGTATCGACCACAGCTTCTACTTCAAACCAGTTTAGGACAAAGGTCAGGTAAACTTCCAGCCTATGTTTATGACAGTGGAAAAGGAAGTGCCATTGCAATTGTCGAAGCATGTTGCCCATGTTGGTTAGTCTGCGTAACTCACGTGCCTTGTTGACAGGCTCACTAGAATTTGACTTCAATAATTCCTCCGGTACAGGAAACAAACAAGAAATGGAAAGAGAATGGCTCAACAAACTCAGAAACCATTCTATATAAACATAATTGGTTTCTAACTCGTTCCCATCTTTAAACTGAACCAGTTTCGTACAACTTGGACATGTCATTCAAGCTGTACGTCCAAATATGCAAATCCTTTTGAAGCCTTGAAGGTTCGCAGAAGATTTAAAAAAAAAAAAAACCCGAGAAATGAAAAATAAACTTTAAAATTAAAACAAAAACTTGATAGTTGGACGACAAATTTAGTTAAGATTCCAAACATATTCACGCGTAGATACGCCCCAGTTTATCAATAGGCAGCAGCTTCCTGTCGAATAAACTCCAATTTTAGGCGTGTTACAAACGAGAAATGCAGCCCCACAAGTCGCAACCCTTGTTAGTTCATAAGAAGTCCAAACGAAACACCAATAGCAACACCTTGAACAGCATTGATGGCATTTCATTCAATTCAAAAAGTTCAAACCCTTCCAAGCATTAATTGCCATGATAGATGAAACATTTCTTACAAACTCCAATTATAAAATTTCTTTTGGTCCAGCACCAGGCTTAATGCCAGCTGCCAAATAGTTAAAAAGGCATGGAAAGCCAACCTTCCGAAGCCCCCAAAAAAGAGGAAAGAAAAAAGAGAAAGTAAAAGAAATAGCTCCAATATATCCCATGCTTGAACCATGCAAAATATGTACAGGAGCAAGTCAAACAAACCCTTAAATTGGTAACAGAGTGACCATTGACAGGCTTGACGCAATCTTAGCAGAGTTTCCAGTGAGACTATGTTGTTGTTGATTGTGATGCTAACCTTGAGTGGTTATGCTCACCTTCATAGGTAACAGTAAGCATGGATGGCTCTTCCAAGCACCTCTCCACATGCTTCCTTGCCGGGCAACCTCTCATACTACTGCATTTATAATATCCCCTGCACCAGTTAAAAAGAAAAGACCTCCTAAGTCGATAAATTTAGCCAAATTCCACTAAATGCACATCAAATCAACAAGCTTCTTTTAAACACTTTAAAGGTGCAACAAGAACTCAAACCATCATTAATCACCAAATTAAACACTAAAGATTAAAGATGTAAATGCATCTATAGCCAGCATTAATCACCAAATTAAACACTAAGATAATTGAGTTGACGAGTTTCATTACTTCTGTTTCAATCTAAAAGTTCCTGTATCTGTATGGACTTAAATTTGTGATTTAACAAGCAAAACTGACTAACTGAGCAGGGCAACACCAAGATTCACATACAATATATCAAATCTCAATATAGTACATATAAAGGATGATAATCATTACCTAGGGTGAGGAGAACCCTTGATTGGCTTCTGCCCATATTTCCTCCATGAATAATCATCAGGAGGAATATCAGCAAGCTTGTTACTGATAGCAGGCACCTTGATTAATCTCTTGACTCTATGTTTCCTGTCAACAGATTGCAACCAATTAAAGGAAAAAAAAATAGATTAAATACCTTCTCAAAAAACCAATTATGAGAACTAATATCAAGTGTACAATTCTATAAAGAAAATAAAGGGGGAAAAAGAAATCCAACCTCTTTTTGGAGCAGTGACATCTACTACTACTTCCACATTTGACACTCCCATCTTCTCCCCTACCATAACACTTCTTCTTCTGTTGGGAACCCTGCTCTGAGGAACGAGGCGCCCCAATTAAATGGAAGGCACTCCCACCATCCAAGTTAGCTACACTACCGTCTATACTCAAGGAAGAAATAAAAGACCTAGTTGATGACATGGTAGGTGTGCAGCTAGAGCTATCAAAATTCAAGTTAATGCCACTATTATTCTTCCTAAACATCATTTTAGGTTGATGTTTCAAATGCTCTTGTTGCTGTTGCTGTTGCTGCTGCTGCTGGAGCTGCAACCTTTGCTGCAGTTGTTGTTGTTGTTGTTGTTGGAGGAAATGATAGCGTGCGGATGGCACCTGTTGAAGAGGGTTTTTCTCATTTGAACTCAATTCTAAAGATGGGTTTCCTAAATAGAGAGAATTCTTAGCATGTGAGCTCAATTCGTGAACTGAGCTTTCATGGTAACCAAGCTGCAAATTCTTGAATGGATAATCTGTTGCATTATGGTGTGGATTATCCAAAAGGATGCTATGAGGAAAAGGGGTTTGTAATTTCCTTAGCTTCCTAACTCTTGCATGTCCCAAACTAGAGTTTAAAAGAGAAACTACGCTTTTGAACCTAAAAACAGCCTCCCCAGTTTCAGCCATTAAATTTCTATAATGAACCTGATCTTGAGGCAAAGACAAAATACTCAAAACTCTATGGCAGCTCTCTACTGCTGCTTTGTTAGCTTGTTCAATCTCCTCCATATTACCCAAACCAAAAAAACCTAATTCCCCAAACTCAAGTTAGCTAAACCAAAACATACTATATAAAACAGCCAAGTTTACTAAATCATTCAATCTTTAAACAAAAACAAAAAGTCCATCACTCAAAATTCAATTTTCAGATCACCAAACTTTTTCAACAGAATTTAAACCAAATTTAGTTTCAAAGACCAATTTTTTTCTTTTCCAAAACAGAGTAGGCTAAGAAGATCAGATTCAACAGGGCCCGTAAAAACTGACTAAAAAAAGAACGGAGAAACCAGACAAAATCAAAACAAAAACAGCTCTCTATTAGGAGAAAACAAGGGAGAAATACCAAAAAAAAAAAAAAAAAACCCAGACCTTGTTGAATTTGGTGTTGTCAAACCCTAGATTCTTCTTCCCATGTTTTTTTTTTAGATTGAAAGGTGTGAAAGAGAAGACTTTGTTTTTCCCTTTGGCAGAGTTCACAAAGGGCCATAACAAAACAAATCTCCCATCTTTCTTCCCTTTCTACCAACTATTATACTACAATTAATATTATTAATATATTCACAAAAAATAAAAGAAATTCTAGAGAGAGAAAAACAACAACAAAATTCAATAGAAAGAGAAGAAAAATGAGAGATTTAAATAAATTAAAGGAGATGGTGTTTTGAGCAGCCAGCAGAATAAGAGCCGAGGAAATGAAACTGCCATCTCTGTCACAGATTTGAAGATGGGTCCCAAGCAAAGACCGTGGTTTATTCTTTTTCTTCTGCGATTTCCACCTTTACTTAGTGCCTTCCTCTATTTTTTTTTTTTAATTAAATACTATTTTTTATTACTACCTTTTCAGCTCCAATTTTTACTCCTTCCAGAACCAGATTTGCCCTTTCAGGTTTCTTCCTTTGTCTTATACCGTAAGTTGCAGAGTTGTTGAGAAGCTGGTCAAGTGTTGGGGGACTTCTGACTTGAGACTTACTTTCCTTTTTTTTTTTTTTACTATTTACATCAGGTTGTTGTAATTTTTTTTGTCCTAATTATGGATAATGAATGTTAAACCATATGATGAATTTTTGTGATAGATTTTGTCTATTATTAACTTAAATGACTTGCATCATTCAAAAAAGAATATCATTTAGAATTAAGTGGCGATTGACATCCTACAAGTTGTTTTATGGTATGGAAATAATGGATGAAACTGTGGATTCCATTTTTTCATTTTAAGAGTGCTATAACAGTCATACATCATTTTTATTTTTTTTTAAATTTTGCTAGTTCGACTTTCTTTTTCCCAATGAAAATGAAGACAAGTGAGCCAACTACTTTGTTTTGATCAATAAATTAGATGACTTTGAAGATTTTAAATGTTAACACATTTTTTATTTTAAGCTAGAAGAACTATTAATTTATATTTTTCTAAGAAAAATATTGTAATATGTAAATAAAAAAATTATAAATATTAAAATTTAAATAATAAATTTATTAAATATTTTTTAAAAAAATATATAAAATAATAATAATAATATTATTATTATTATAAAAGCATAACTCATACAATTATTATTAAAATTTTTGTGGTAAAATATTATTTATTATTACTCATTATTTTTACCATTTGGATGGATAAAAAAATTATTACTGTAAGGCAAACACACACCAAAAAAAAAAAAGAAAATGACACATAGTTAAATGCATGAAACATTTTACTCCTTTCTAAAATGGCCTTAATCATAACCTTTTTGAATTCTAAGTAGATTTTGATAGCTTAATTATTACAATATAGAACAGAATCCCATTAAAAAAAAAGTACCACTCCTTTTACTTTTTACATATATGGAGGAATGCATACAATTATGCAAAAAAATCAAATCTCTTTGGCAGATTTTTGCTTTGTTAAGATAAACCCAATTTGCATTTCTTAACCTTTTCAATGAAACAGCGCTTTTAAGCCAAATTTAGGTCAATGACTCAAAGCGATTGTTAAAAAGTTTAGTAAAAAATAAATAAATTCAGTGGAAAGAGCAAAATTAAAATTAAATTATTTTTTCTTGCCTAAAAAGAGGATTTTTTATGATTAAAGTTTTAAAATTTAATAAATAAAACAACATATATTATGCAATTCAAATGAGCTCTTAGTCATTTAAAAAATAAAATTAAAAAAAAAGAAAAAGAGAAAGAGTAACCGAAGCAAACTAAGCTGCCACTACCACTATTTCCTTGTTTTTTTACTTTGCTTTGAAGTGTTTTCTTCTTCTCATCAAAATGTCCGCCTCAAAAGTGGGGCCCAGACCGGTGCTCGAGACGAGGGGAGCATACCATATAGCCGTTGTTAGACTCGACCAATCCAATGTATCCACGTGTGCCCCGTTCTCTCTCTCTCTCCCCGAAAGTCCTACACGGACTCCAAGGTGCTGCTGCCTTTGACCGCCAAGACGCTCATCGTGGGCCGCTATCTTGGGCCGTGGGAACACCGCGAAGGTCGGTAACTGACAGGCGCGTGGGACTGAAACGTGGGTCCCGCTGCCGTTGACCTCACCATCAGATCCGTCTCTGTGTGCTTCTTTAATGACGCTGGGGTAATCATGTACTTTTAATTTAACATTTTCATTAAAAGGATTTATTAATTGGGGAATAATTTCACTCCCACGACAAGATAAGATAATGTGTTTTTGGCTTGAGAGTCTACCCATCTGTATGTAAATTACTATTATGCCCTATTAAATGAAATTTGTTTAATGGTGTTTTGGTATTTTCCAAGAACTAAATGCATTTTACTTGTAGAAGATTTTAAATAAGTCAACTGCGGTTAATCAATGCCCTAATTAATTGCTATGATAGGAACGTATGATTTTTTTTTAAGTAAAATTGTAAAAAAAAAAAAAAAAAACAAAGCTAACTCATTAAAATGATATTTATCTACTTATTTTATATTAAAATTAAAATATTTAATTGACCTTAACTCATATCACATTTTTCAATTAATTATCTCATTTTATATTTATTCAAATAATTAGTGCACATTTTTTTCAAAATTAGATAATGACTTATTTGAAACTTTGAATATTGAGATATGAAAAATATTGTATGAAACAATTATATTATTTCAGCATATATTTTTTTATTCAAATCATGTGATATAATTAAATCATTGAAAAAATTAATTATTTATTACATATTACATATAATAATTAAATGATAAATATTAGTTTTAATAAATAAATAAATTATTTAATAATGAATAATTAATTTTTTTAATAATTGATTATGTGAAACGATTTAAATAAAAAAATATATACTGATATAGCATAACTGTTTTATACAATCATTTTTCATTGAGATACATATACCTATGATTAATTTAAATGCATGAAAGCTTTAATGGAAGTTTGTATGAACAATGAGTAATAAATTAATCAAATTTACAATTAATTGAAATTTGGAGTATGAATCAAATTGCAATATTTGTTTTAGAAAATATGACTAGTACAATTTAGGCTAGAAAATGATAATAGCATAATCCGAAGATTAATCAAATTAATTTATATAATCACCCTTAAAAAGAAGTATCAAATCTTAAAATTTATAGCCCTTTATTTTAAAGTTGCATCTTTTTTTTTTTTTTGGTGCCAAAAGAAAAATATAGTAATAAATGTTGAAAATAATGTATACCAATTATTGTCACAGTTTAGGGTTTACTTACCTTTAGCCGTGCCTTAGTAGAAAACATAATAAAATGGAAGATGTAGACACACTCTCCAAGTTTCATAAATTTCAATGTGCATAATCATCTTAATGGTTGAAATTAAGAGCCCCTAGTGGTAGATAGGTGAACAATATGATAAAAAAATCATGTAATTTTTACTATTTATGATTCATGATATCTTGTTCTTATTCATATGTACTTGTCAAAGTAAAAAATATCCATTTTCCTTAGTCTTTCCATTGTTCATATACAACAGTAAAAATAAATGACTTTTAATTATAATTAAGGCACTGTCCAATTGGTATTTAATACTTTTACTATTTATTTTTTTTGTTATTGTTTATTTAAAAAATAAATAAAAGGTAAATTTCACTTGTACTCCCTATAGTTTAGACATTTCCCACATTGTACCCTTGTATTTTTTTTTCCTCAAAATAACCCCATGGTTAAGTTCTGTTCTCACAAGAGGTTATGCCGTAATTTCATTTGACAAAATTATCTAAATACTTTTGATTCAAAAGTGCTTCATTTATCCACATTTAGGAGTATTTTTATATTTTTATGAGAAAAAAATTTAACAGCGTAACCACTTGTGGGAATGGAACCAAATCATAGGGAGCTTATTGAAAAAAAAAAAAAAGCACATGCTGCTATGTGGGAAAAATCCAAATCATAGAGGTTGTAAGCGGAGTTTTACCCAAAAATAAACAAGAAAAGTATCAATCAAGACTAAAATTTAAAACATGTTTATAACACATTACTGACTTTTGATATACATAAGCATATATAAGTTTGTATGTATACACATTAATTAAATGCATGAATGTGAAAATCATATATGCACACAATACATTCTCAATAAATTATGCTATATATATAGTTATTATTAATATATATACATATTTGTGTATGGTATTACTATGTTTCTATGTGTTTTTTTTATGCTTTATCCTCAATCACTTGGATTGGCAAATTATTACGTACGGATACATCTATATGTATAAGCATGCAAAGAACTACAATCATGGAACTTGTGTTCATGAACCAAATCTTGGACCAGAAACTGCAACGAGGAAAAAAAAAAAAGAAATGTCAAAATCCAGTGAACTGGACAAATTGAATTGTCAAAAAAATGAGCCGAATAAGATAGTGCTGCCATTTTTTAATCTAAAGAGAAGCAAAAGAAGTAGGACAATGGGAAAAAAAAATATTTAAACATTAAAGTCTCATTGATAAAGATTGATGATGTTGAACATGGGCCAAGATGTTTGTAAACTTTTTTTTCTTTCTTAAATCAACAAACTGACCAATGTTCATCACAGTTGGTAACTAAATGATAAGGAAGCCAAATTTCTTCCCTTTCGAGGACAGCTCTTGCTGTATCCATCCATTAAATTATGTATTATAATTTCATTTATATTTGAAACTGTCAAAATATGATTTTTTTTTTTTTTTTTACACAAGAACCCACATATTGACAATATGAATTTTAATTTTTAATAATAAAAATTTAATACTTTATAAACAAATTATAAAATTATTTATTAAAAAAATTTATATTTAATATACTATCGATATATAAATTCAAAACATTATTAATAAATAAGATAATGTCATTTCATTCTAATTAAAATCATTGTCACTTTTTTTTTCTTGCCTCCTTTTTACTGAAGATGGAGTTAGAACTGTAAGCGTTTCTATTTGGTCAAGAAAACGGTCCTTGACAAAGTGTAAATTATCTTTTTTATATTTTAGCTTTATAGACAAAATAAAGCTGTGATCAGCAATCTAAAATTTCAAACTCATCAAATCGAACATGCATCCAACGTTTGAGTGCAATATATATGTTCATGACATTTATTCTTTTAGAATCACGGAGAAAAAGGGAAAAAGGAAAGTGAAAACATGCGAATCAAAGCATATATAATCATTCATTAGAAATAAAGTTGGAAAAGCAGTAAAGCAAGGGGTAATTCACACGAGGTTACTACAAAGTTTTTAACTTTGAATATATAACTTTATCCAAAAGAATAAAGCAAATAGTTATGAAAGCAGGAAATCTTTTATTATTTGTTACTGAATAGTAAACACATAAACTCTGAATTTTCATCATCATCTCAACACCTTTTTGAGCGCTATTGCATGGTGAAATGTGCTGTCAACTTTTCTTTTTAATTCTTTTGTGCACATTTGGTTATCTTTGATGGCATAATATTCTTCCTAAAAGCATGGTCTTTCTACAACTAATAAAAATCTTCATCCAAATCATGGTCGAATTCTCTTTGTTTTCCAGATGAAGGAATTGAACCAGACAGAAAAACCCTTTAGCCCAAACGTTCATTGGATAGTGTCATTTGTGTGAATAAAATCACCATTTTAGGGTAGAATATGTTTGGTTTTCAAAACCAGAGCTTCCCGGAAGGTGGAAGCCCCACCAGCCTTCTCAAACATATATACGGATATACCCACCTTGATAAAGAAAGAAATAATGCACTGTCTCAGGTTACACCCACCAAAAACTTCATGTCCATCTGTCCCTTTAGTAGGAGAATATTTTTCCACGACCTTTCATTTTTTTTTTTTATTTACCCTTTTTCAAATAGTAGTCGAACTATTCTCAGGCGGAGTAAAAGTGTTGGGATTTCACCAGCTTTTTCTCGGCACATGGATTAAAACCCCTTTTATCTTTTTAGTGAGATAAAGCAAAGGAAAGTAGAGTAGCAGACAAATGCGTTGGGATCTGAGAACTGAGGAGGTGAGGAGCTTCAGAGGTAAGGCATGATTAGAATTTGCCAAATGATTTTTGCACGGTTTGGCTTTGGCCTCTTTCTATTTTACTTTACTTTTTTAATAAACGTTACCGGTGAAACGAGACGATAAACCGAGGGAGCAAGAGGGCTTGTCTGTCTCCCACCCATGAAAAAGAAAACAATTGTTCTCGTCTTTTAAACGTAGTTGTGAATTAGCTCTGGTGGGACATCGAAATATTTTGTATCTTTGCTAATGTCAATGTTTGCATGGGAAGTTTTGGTCTGAATTTCAACCAAACTCTTCCTTTTGCGATCAAAGCTTTTAAACAACAGACAAACAGTCTCAACATATGCGTCCATGAAATATCTTGCTGAGCCCACCTCACGAGTTTAGTGGAGGCTGCCTATCACGGGATGCGCGTTTCATATATTGAAAACACGTGTATGTATGACACCAAGATTATTTATAGTCAAGATCAATTTTTTTCGAGTTCATTTCTTTATAGACAGCACGTTATCAATTCTTTAAACCGCATACTCATGAGCTCTTATTAGCTCAGACCTCATAAGGTTGTATGCAACATTCCTAAGCTCAATAGAAAGGAATCCAACTCCTATCATATTGCCAGCCCATAAATCCCAGGGTGGCCTCGAGCATCCGCCCATGCCCACAAGTATAAAGTCTTGAGCACTAACCCTCCTCAAATTCACATAGGGATATGTAGTCCGGGTTCTCATGATGATATCTCCATCTAGCATGGTAAGAACCCAACATCATGCTCACATGCATTATATGCAAGCTCCAATGCTTGAACCTAAAGGCACCACACGAATGCTAGTTAGTAGCCAGCCTAGAGCCCCTCTAAGCTCGTCTTATTCTCATGAAACTTTTATCTTAGGGCCTTGGCCCTTAGCCTTAGTTTAGGCTGCCTGCACACATGATGAACACCCAACATCATGCTCGTCTTACCTCATAAAACTCAGGTGTGCTACCCCAGTCGCAGCACACCTCTATCGAGTGCCACAAGGGTCTAGTAGCATGCTTGCCTGCTAGCCCACTCATCCCTCTAGCTCAATAGTGTCCTTACTATGTAAACACCATCTCATGATCCTTGGTTACTGATCAATTCGACTTAAAAAAGGAAAATCGAGGGGCATAGCGAATGATACCATCTAATCTTATGGTCTAATGCAACGGCATAAAATAAGGCCTGTCGATCCCAACCGTCGTCAGGTTTACCATGACTTGAGGAGACATCATACCACATTTATGACTCGATGATACCTATCCAACTAAACACCACATGTGCGTACGATTAGCTAATTTCAGACTAACAAGGCCCCGCTTGCTTGCTAGCCAAAGAGGTGGTAAAAAGCTAATACTAGATGTCCCCCTATAGAAAGCATAAAAGATTTCACAACTCTACTACTAGGAACTGTAAGAATATAAAAAATGGGGGCACTTTTCTCTCTAACCATCTTAGGGCCCTCTTCAGCTAACTTAAGGCCTAGTGACCAGCTTTTTGGCCACTATGATTCTAAGATTCTGCTCATTGCTCTACCAACCAATTCGAGGATGCACGACAGCACCCAACTAGGTACCAGGCTCCAAGGTACCTGCATATTACCCCGTACTTATCCTTTTATCTTAGGACTAGGGCACACATTGTTGCATGCTTAATCAGCAACATGCTATCGGGCTTACACCGTTCACCCATTGCTCTAAAACCACTGTCCCGATCATAAATGCCTCGTCTGCTGCTCAGCTTAAGGTTAATCATGGTAGGACCAAAGCTCAACAAGGCCTAACCATGACACTCTCCTTCACTTGCTATGTTGATGCTTTCATCGACACCAAGACCACACCCAACTTTCTTGTTACACATAGTTGACATTTTTGCATATGTCCCTCACTTATGCCCTCAAGGATTAGGTGAATATCCTATCACATAAGGCACCACACAAAGTACTTGTTCATTGCTGCTATCGATGAGTCTCATCCCAGCTCCAATACACTATTGTGCTGATTCCACATATGATAGACACTCAATCAATTTTTTATTTATGCCACTACATTGCTTCACCCATAATCACATCATGTTACAACCTGAAGGTACCCTTATCGATCTTGACCCTTAGTCAGTGAATGACCACCTGTTTTGCCATACATTAGTATGCTCTATTGGACATAACCTATCACACCAACTATTCGTCTACAGCACCAACTTTTTGATACGTCCCTCTGGACATGGTGCTTAGAATAACAACACTCATACGACACCACCTACAAGAGATCCTAGCATGGTGGCATTCAAAAACTTTAATTATCTCATAACTTGAGTCTTTTCAACCCCTCCAAGGTTGTCTCTCTATGTATGGCTCTCTGGCTAACTAGCCATTGTGGCAGCACCTTAACACTCATTATCTCGAACTCAATCCCATACTAAAAAAACTTATAGGCTCTACTGCCTTAGCTCATTACCACATGTAAACTCAATGCTCTTTTATTTTTACTCAAATTCAGCTCGACTCTACAAGCAACCATGCCTCAATAAAGGTTCCAACAATTATCTGCCTTGACTCTAACATAGTTCAAAAGGTAACTCAAAGCCCATACAAAGCTCAAAAACCCGTTGATCTATTCTAAACATAAGGTTTCCTAACTTGTTCAATCCCAAGTTTCACTAACCTATTCAATACTCAAGGTCCACAGATTTACTCGGACTTAAGGCCATCTCATTGGCTGGCATTTACTTAAAAGGTTCCACAATCCTAATTGGCTTAATTCTATCTTACTCAAACTCATCCAATCCATTGATTGGATGTAACTCGAATCTCAATACCATCGGCTTACTTAACTTGATCTATCATCTGACCTATACAACTCATGGCCTTATCAATTGGCCAACTGGCACTTGCTTGCTTCACAAACTAAACAACATTGTGTTTCACTAACCACCACAACTCATAAGACCTTTTTTCTCAGCTAACAGAAGCACAATCCATTAACTAACACAATCTCGTGGTCCACTGACCACCAAAATTCATGGTCCACTGACCATCATCAACTTATAGCTTCAATCCTTAACCAATTCAAACTCGTTTACCTTTGTAGAATTCTTCAAGCTTGGACCATAAATACTTGGCTCATACCCCAGCTAGGGCATCTGTAGCATTTCATAAATGCACACGTTAGTAATATTATCTTAATATGAATAACTCATGTCCCTTATGATAAAACTCGTTTTGGCTCTCATGCCCTTACATAATACCATTTCATGTAATCTTTTTCGCATTTGGATCTCATAATCAAGTGCAATCCGAAGGGCATCTTATGCCCATATAAGCCAACACCCTTCACTAGGTGAGGCTAAACTCCTATGCCTTTTTGCTAAGCATCCAAAAGCCTACTTAAAGGCTTTCCATAAAGATCAATTTTCTCACGAATTGCATCGATGGCTCATTCTTAAGCCCATATAGCCATAATAACTTGATCTCGCCTTGATAGCTCTCTTTTGAGCTTAGCACCTTCTTAATTTATTGATATCATGCCCACACTTGGGCAGCTTTGGTCCCATCGCTAAGCTAAGTTAAGTTCTGATACCAACTGTCACGGGTCGTACATTTTTTATATCGAAATCACGTGTCTGTGCGACAATAAAACTATTCATAGTCGAGGTCAACCTTTTTTTAATTTATTTCTCTACGAATAGCACGTTATCGATCTTTTAAACCATATACTTGTGAGCTTTTATTGGCTTAGATCTTGTAGGGTCGCATGCAATATTCTCAAACTCAATAGAAAAGAGCTCAACTCTCATCATATCGTCAGCCCACAAATCTTAAGGTGACCCCGAGCACCTATCCATGCCCACAGACATAAGATCTTGAGCACCGACTCTCATCGAATTCACATAGGGGTGTGTAGCCATAATTTTTATGATGATATCTTCCTCTAGCATGGTAATAATCCAATACTATGCCTACATGCATTATACGAAGTTTTAGTGCCCGAATTCAAAGGTATTACATGAATGCTAGTCAATAGCCAGCCTGAAACCTTTTCAGGCTCATCTTATTCCCAAGAAACTTTTATCTTAATACCTCAATTTTTAACCTTATTTTAGGTTGCCTGCACATATGATAGACATCTGACATCATGTCTGTCCCACTTAGTGGAACTCAGATGTGCTACCCCAACCGCAACACACCTCTATTGATCGTCATGAGGGTCTAGCAGCATGTTTGCCTGCTAGCATGCTCATCTTTTAGGCTCGACAGTACTCATTCTATGCAAACACCATTTCATGATCCTTGTTTACTAATCGATTTAGCTTAAGGAGGAAAAATCGAAGGACATAACCAATGTTACTTTTTAACCCTACGGTATAACACAACGACGTGATATAAAACCTATCGACCCCTACTATTCTCTGATTTACCTTGACCTAAAAAGACATTGTGCCACATGATGCTCATCCACTTAAACACCAATGTGCCTAAGAGAAGCTCACTTTACACTGATAAGTGCTCATCCACTTGCAAGCCAAATGAGTGGGAGAGAGTTAACACCAGACGTTCTTTTATAAAAAATGTAAGAGATTTTACAACTCTGCTATCAAGAATCGTAAGAATATTTGAAATGGAGACACTTTTCTCCCCATCCATCTTAAAGCCCTTTTCAGCTAACTCAGGCCCAATGATTTGCCTCTTGGCCACCATGATTCTAAAATTCTGCTCGTTGCTCTACCGACTCATTTGAGGGTGCATGCACGCGACTTCGACCATAGCACCCAACTAGTTACCAAGATCCATGGTGCCTATATACTAGACTTAACAATTTTAGATATGACACAGTGATAAAATACAAAAATGATATGAAAAAAATTATAAGTGCTTTAATAAAAATACATATAAAGATTATTTTAATTTTTAATATTTTAATTATGATACTTAATTAGATATTTAATTTCATATAAAAATTATTTTAAACATTTAATTGTTTTATATTAATAATATAAATACAATATAAATATTAATACTAATCTTATGCATTATTATTTTATTCTTTAATCTTTAATATTTTATCATTTTAAATTTGATATTAAAAATTAATATAATTATGTAATTTAAATTAAAATTAAAAAACTATATTAAATATATATTAAATGAGTATTAAATTTTTTTTAATATGTAAGTATTTTTTTATATTATTAATATACGCAATTTATTAAATAATAAATGATGAATAATTTATAATTATTTATTATTTTAATCATATTTTTATATATATTAATATTAATCATATCTATTTGTATATATCAATATTAATTGTGTCTATTTATAATATTCGTATTATTCATATTATTCATGTTTATTCCTATCATATTTAAACGAATTAATTATACACATATTAATCGTATCATATCCCATATAACATAAAATATTAAATATATAAAATTTATTTTAAAATTTAAATATATTTTATTATTTATGTTATATTTATATCATTATATATGCCACACAACATAAAACATGATATAAAAATAAGAACTACCATATCTACCGCACACTATTCCGTACTTATTCCCCCATCTTAAGACTAGTGCACACACTAGCCACACACTCAATCAATAACATGCTTTCGAGCTGACACCGCACGGTCACTGCTCTAGAACCATTGTCTCGATCACAAGAGTTCATTAGTTGCTAACTTAAGATCAGTCATGACAAGACGAAGGCTCGCCACAGCCGGACCATGACACCGTATAAATCATATACGTCACTTGTGCCTCGAGGTTTACACAATCAATCAACAAAGCGATTCATTATTATTACAGCACTATTAAAACAGGTTTTATCAGTCTGAACTCAGACCTCGGCAGAAGGATAAACCAGGGCTGCCTAAAAAATTGACTACACATTCACACCGGTGTACAGTGAATACACGGTTCTGTACGAATGCTGAAAAGAAAAGAGATTTTGGTTCTTTTGCAGATTTATTAGGGTGAAAGGGTTGTTTCCTAGGGGTTGGCATTACTCCATGCCACGCTTCAAGTGACGATATCAGAAGATTCAGATGGAGAATCGGGAAAAATTCAAGGATCATGACGATTTCTGCGTCCTGGAGAAGCAAAAACAGAGATGGTCCACCGACCCTTTTCTATGGTTTTAGTGATGGATAGAGAGAGCCTAAATCCCACCGCTAAGGGGAACATAATGATTACTTGCAGCTTGATCTACAGAAAGTGAATCTGTATTCGATGCAATTCAGAAAATAAAAAATAACTCTTGTTAAAATTTTGCAGGAAAAATTTGACAATCTGAGCATTTTCAAATTAGAAGTCACAAAATTTCTAAAATTCATCATTTCCTATAATATTTGTTCAAAAATCCTATGTGTCTACCTGAAAATCAAGCTACTGTTTTCTTCCCCTTCCCTTCTTTGCTGGCTGTGCTACCATCTGTTCTTTCCCTGTAATTTCTGACATATCCACTGCATCAAAAGGAAGAATGCTAACTAGTTAGAGCATCCAGACGCAAAACCAAAAATACGCATATAAATAATAAAAGAAAATGTTGGAAAAAGTTGTTAATAACAATAAATAAACTCCATGCCATGGCCCACATTTCAATGGCATCCGTCTTAGGGGGCTTCTTTTCCACTGTCTGATCTTTGGAATCCAATCCAATTCAACTAGATTATTAATTTTGTTTTTTCGTTGTATATCTAAAAGAAACTCCATAGGGATTTTGTACCACTTTCAACTTCTAAGACATTTAACAGAAAAGTATTGTCAGGAGCATGGACATCCTAGCAAAACTCATTGGCTTCTTAAAAAGAAAATATTATGCTCCCCTCCGCCACCCCCACCCCCCACCTCTTTTTGGGCTCCTCAAGAGGAAAAATTTTGAATATCATGTATTTAATTGCCACATGACCTACATCCAATAATGATGATTCGTGTTTTGCTACATATGAACACAGATGAGTGAATTTTATTACAAAGAAATGAAGAACAATACCGTCAGGTGCCCCCCAAGCCATCAAAGTGAAGAATATATTGTTCAGTTTCTCCATTTTCTTGGCCTCCTGTGCTTGATCTGTCTTGAACTTGAGGCACTAATAACCAGCAAAATAGTTCATCATAAGCAAATCCCATACCATATATAGCATAATAGAAGTAGGGTAACATCAAATCCAGATGTCATAGATCCCCGTTCGAAAGTCTCAATTATCAACTGACCGGTTCTGTCTTAAACAAACCTAAAATACTACTTAAATAAATACTTTAGAGTACGGGTTCCAAACCTGTCCATGGGCCAGGCCAGGCCCAATCTGCCATTCAAAAGTCTTGTGTAGGACCGCTCAGCCTGTCGGGTCCAAGAGGCCTTTTTTTTTAATATTTAAGGAAATGAAAATATTTATTATTTAAATATATTTTAAAATTAAAATCAAATAAAAAATAAATTTTATTCATAAAATAAAATTTCGGCCATGATATGCCCGAGCTCCGAAACTCATGTCAGGGCCTGGCCCAAGTCCCTAAAAGACAGTAGAAAGTGAAAAATTAAAAAAAAAAAATACATGTACACTAGGTATGAATATCAGACTTGGTGAGGAGATTGGAAAGACATTAGGAGGAGGACAGAAGCAGAACTGAGATTTAATTGTGATTGCCTAATGTATCATATTTTTCCAACAAACTCGTTATACTAACTTTTATAAGATCCCTCAACAGCTCTGGGCCTTTGATCCAGTTTAGAAGCTATTAGCTGATAGGTGGAGGCTTCACTTGCACTTATATATTCAAATTTAGATATTCAAGCAACATTGGATTCTTATCCATTACATCCTACACCGTATGTCCTTATCCAACCATGGTCCTCGTAGCACATTGCCAGTTTGCCACATTGGACATTAGTACTAAGTTCTAAACCCAAAAACCATAGATGATTGGAGTAGGCTTCAATTGTGCTCTTCTATGCTTAAGCTTGAGATATTCAGGTTTTGAATTACCCATTGATCCTTTTCTACCATCATATCATCAATTATCAAACTATCACTAACCCTTCAAACCGAAAAAGCTATAAAGACGTTATGATAAGAATTGCAATTATTAACATTACATACTTCTTCCAAGTATATTACATCTAGAATTCAAAGGATTGCTAAAGAGACACTTGACAAATCTAGGGGTAAGGCACCATTAGAAGAGAAATCTTGGTGGTTGAATGAGGATGTGAAAAAGGCAATTAAAGCTAAGTGGGAGTGTAATAAAAATTTATGGAATAATAGGGATGAGGAGAGTTATCGGAAGTATAGGATAGCAAAAAAACAAACCAAGAAGGCTATTCAAGACACAAAGAGTAGGATCCATAAGGAGTTATATAGAAAAAATAAAGACAAGAGTTGGAGAAAAAGAACTTGCTCAAAATTGCTAAGATGAGGGATAAGAAGAGTAGAGATCTTAATAGCATTAGATGCATCAAAGGCAAGGAAAGAAGAGTTTTAACGAAGTATGAGGAGATTAAAAAAGATGGAGAGATTATTTTGATAATCTCTTTAATTGCAATTTTGAGCATGATATAGGTGGGTTGTACATACCTTCACAGGATGTAAATCATGTGCTTAAGTGTAATATTAAAAGCTACAAACTTAAAAAGGCTTTGAGAAGGATGAGACTAAAGAAAACTGTAGGACCAGACGGAATCCCGATTGAAGTTTGGAAATGCTTGGGTGAAATAGGGATAAGATGGTTGACGGATCTTTTCAACAAAATTTGGCACACCCAAAAGATGCCAAAAGAATGGAGGAAGAGCACTCTCGTGCCTTTATACAAGAATAAAGGTGATGTACAAGATTATTCGAACTATCAAGGAATAAAACTTATGAGTCATACTATGAAACTTTGGGAAAGAGTAACTGAATGTAAGTTACGACGTGAGGTCATTATTTCCAAAAACCAATTTGGGTTTATGCCAGGACACTCCACAACAAAGGCGATACACTTTTTGAGGATTTAATTGGAGGGTTATCAGGTGAGAAAGAAAGATCTACATATGGCTTTTATCGACTTGGAGAAAGCTTATGATAAAGTTCCTCAATAGGTGCTTTGGTGGGCCTTAATGAAAAATGAGTACTTTTAAAGTAGATCAACATAATTAAAGATATGCATGAAGGAGTGGTAACGAATGTGAGGATGGTTGGGAGCATGACAGATAGCTTCCCTATTACCTAAGGATTACATAAAGGCTCAGCACTAAGTCCTTTCCTTTTTGCATTAGTTATGGATGAACTCAATAGACAAATCCAAGATAAGGTGCCATGGTGTATGTTATTTGCCAATGATATAGTCTTAGTTGCTGAAACTTGTGATGCCTTTAATACAAAATTAGAATTATGGAAGAATACATTGGAATCTCAAGGTTTTAAATTAAGTAAATCTAAAACTAAATATATGGAATGCAAGTTTAGTAGTCACAAGGAAGTGGGTACTAGTGTGATTAAGTTGGATGGTGAAGAAGTACCAAAGAGTAGGCAGTTTCGATATTTGGGATCAATTATTTAGAGTGATACTAAGATAGAAGCAGATGTCAAACATAGGATTCAAGCAGGATGGACGAGGTGGCAAAGTGCTTCAGGTGTTTTATGTGATCACAACATGCCTTTAAAGTTAAAAACAAAATTGTACAAAACAACTATAAGGCCTGCATTACTATATGAAACTGACTGTTGGGCTGTTAAGAAACAATATGAGAAGAAAATGAACGTAGCGGAGATGAGGATGCTTAGATGGATGTGTGTTAAGATTAGAAGAGACAAAATCAGAAATGAAAAGATTCGAGAAAAATTAGGGGTAGTCCAAATTGAAAAAAAGATGAGAGAGGACTGTTTACGATGGTTTGGACATGTGAAGCGTAGGCCTAGCTGTGCACCGATTAGGAGAATTGAGTCGAAACATCTAGGAGAGATCAAAACATCTAAAGGTAGACTGTGAAAGATATGGATGCAAGTAATAAAAAACGATATGATGGTTAAAGAATTAGATGAAAAGGTGGTTGTTGATAGAAAGGAGTGGCGCAAAAAGATTCAAACTACAACTTAACCTGATTCTCTTATTTGGTTTTTCATACAGCCGACCCCAAAGTATGGGATATAAGGCTAAGTGTGTTGTTGTTGTTTGCATACTTCTTCCAAGTCAAAGTGACAGCAATATTGACTGATGAAAGTCTTAAAAGAGTTAGTTAATATGGTACCAAAGAATGCATGGTATATATTTGCTTTTTTTTTGTTAAATTTGTGACAAGAAATATAAATTTACTTTAAAAGAAAAGATTGTTAAAAGAAAAAGAAGATAAAAGGTTTTACACTGGCTGCATAAAGAAAATAAAAAGGATTATGTTGAAAATCCACCCATATAAAAAGTGAAATATATCAAACAGTAAAAGAAAGATAAAGGTTCCGAAATCCTGAACCAATGAATTGATCATCCAATGACACATAAATTAGATATAACTGACAGGCTAAATTTTTATGCCATTCATCACCTTTCAATTTGTGGTTTCAAGTACATACCAAAATTTGCAGGTTAAAGAAATCAGTTTAACGCCTCCTACAAACTTATCTAAACACAACAGAGCAACTCAGTTTTCAGAGAAAGCAAGCATAAATATTGAGGAATTTTATAGTTCTCAAAAAACCAAACTGCATCACTTCACCATTTAATGTTAACCTCATTTAAATGGCTTCCTAAAGTTCTTCAATGCAAGTTTCCTTGCCTTTCTTCTCCTTCTACGAGTTAGAATAAAACTGGCAAATATAGCATAAAGGCACTAGCAAGATTCACTCATGCATTATTACTAATAATGAAATAGTCAAATGTGTAATAGCATTTTCTCTAATTTGGGGCCAGAAATGAAAAAAAAAAAAAAACAATTTAATTGCTATTTCTTCTGTATAGTCTAGATAACTTGGCTGCAAAAAAGATAGTAAACTAAGAAGACGGTATTTCTAGCAACTTTATCAAGGGGTTATGCAGACCAGGTTAATAAGGCTATATCAAGAAACCTAGGTCTCCATTATCTATGATCAAGAGTTTTGTAGTTTCTATGTCCCTCAACAATATGGCATCAATTTTCTTAGTCTCAATTCAAAAGGCATGGTAACAATCCAAACTGTTAACAGAAAAGGAAGTTTCCTCATACAGCTTATTCAGAAACTAATAAAGAACAAACCAACAGAAAAATAGAACAAGGAAATCATTGCTGCACTTCCATCAAGAGAGCTAAAACAGATAGAATCTCAAGTAAATTATCAACATAATACACATGAGCAAATCCATTCAAGGAAAACAGATGGTCAAATTCTCAGACATCTTTTAAATTAATCCCAAATCTAACCTAATTCTTCGGCAATAAACATCAAATAACACTTCACCATGACAATGGAATCAAACAAAGTCAACAATCCACGCAATTAGGGAATGCAATTCAAACCTCTTTGTTATCAGTAACCTTCAAAACCAATTTACCATCACAATGCCGGTACTTCATGCAATACCGAGTCTAGGTCCCCCCGATCCAAATCCGGAAAAAGAGACCACAAAAAAATCAGTAACAATCACAACTGATATTTAGTAAACCCTAACAGTGTTAATCAGACCAAATTTCCATTTATTTAATAACAATGACAGTAATAAGAGTAAGAGGTAGAGAAAAAATGGGAGAGTAAAGTTAACATACAGATTCAGGATCGGCACGGAACAACTGTACTTTTCTCTCAACGAATTCGTCCCACGATGTTATGTAAACCATTGCAACACCGTCAACGGAAGAAGAATCGAATTTTGATGAGAATCTGCAAACGGATCGTCGTCGTCGTCGCCACACTCGATGAGAAGCTGAGATTTTTATTGATTTTTTTTTCCTTTTTTTCTTTTTGGAGATGGCGGATTTTATGCATTACAAATATTGCGGTCAAATGTTTATCTTAAGCCAATAGAAACTTGCCACGAGAGCAAAGTGTGGGACCGACTTTAATTTTTAAGTAAGGCCGTGTCGTCTTGTTCGCCTAGAAAATCGGCAAAACGCTGCGGTTTTATACTGAGATCTGATGCGGTGTCGTATTACTGGTTGGCTAAGAGCAACAATTTTATTTTTTTTTTTCTTTAGGACGTTTGACGAGTCAGTGAATCAGACATGTTTGTTTGTCTGTAAGCGGAAGTTTTCATTTCAAACCCATTGACAATCTTACAGGGAAGGAACTACGGACCACCAATTCTTGTTTAATGCTAAGAGAATCGTCAAACCCGAATTTCAAAAGAAGAAAAATTGGCCAACGATGCGTATATTTTCTCATTATTATATTAAATGGAATCTATGATAATTAGTCGTATGGATTGTCTTCTTACTTTTAACGCCGCATAAAATTCCTACTCTGATGCAAGAGAAGGAAAGAAGCGGAAATGAGTTCAGACCAGTCTTCACTTCCATCTGAGACAGAAAAAGGGGCAGTAGGGGGAGAAAATTCCGATGTTTATGAAGAAAACGAAGAAAAGCAGGTACGAGGAGAAGGTTCAGAAGGCCATGAAGCCGCCGGGAAAGGGACGTGGAAACACGCAGCTTTTCATGTTGCCACGACCATTGCTACCCCTGCTGCTTATGCTCCTTTGCCTTTTGCCCTCGCTTCTCTCGGTTGGTCTCTTGGTGAGTAGCATCTTCTAGCATCTTTAAATGTCTCCTTATTCTTAAAGTAATTACTGCTTTGGATGAGATTAAAGAAGAATTTTAGTTCTATCTCTTGAAAGGGTAATCGAATAATATGAATTATGATCATATATAGTTTGCCATAGTTAGTCGCAGAACTTGACTAACCTCTCATGGCCGTAAATTTGCTGCCGATTGGTTTCTAGGTGTAAGTAGTTTGGTGGCTGCAACACTAGCCACGTGGTATTCTAGCTTGCTTATTGCCTCTTTGTGGAGATGGAATGGGAAGAAGCATGTCACGTACCGGCTTCTTGGAGAGAGCATCTTTGGTCAGTATCTGTTTAATTGATTTTTCCTTGTTTATTCCTCTTGCATCCTTCTACTCTTGTGATTTTTATGTAAATGTTGTTACTGTTATATTCAGGAACTTATCAAAGATTCTTCTCAGTTATATAGTTGCCCTTCTGATAATGATCAATCACTACTGTGCTATTTGCTTGACCATTTTTTCTTCTGCTTTTTGAAGGATTCTGGGGTTACTGGTCTATTGCATTTTTTCAGCAGGTGGCTTCATTAGGAAATAATATTGCCATTCAAATTGCTGCTGGCAGCAGCCTCAAGGTCATTCAATCTGGCCTGATTTTTCTTCAGGGATCGTACCAATAAGGCAACAATATTATGCAATATTATGTGTTTAATTGGTTCGAGTAGGGAATATAGTTATGCTCTGTCTTTTGCAGGCGGTTTACAAACACTTCCATAAGGATGGCACACTCACCTTGCAACATTTTATTGTTTTTTTTGGGGCTTTTGAACTTTTCCTCTCTCAGCTCCCTGACATCCACTCTTTAAGATGGGTCAATGGGTTATGCACTTTAAGCACAATTGGCTTTGCCGGCACAACCATCGGCGTCACAATCTATAATGGTAGGCTTGGGATTTAATTCTTCTTTTATCATCTCTATATATGGATTTATGAACTGATTCAGCTTCTAAATTGATCATGTTAATGCCACTAGTACCAATTGCAAAGTTTTCACAAATTTGCAGGTAAAAAGATTGATAGGGAGTCCGTCAGTTATAGTTTGAAGGGAAGCTCCTCTGCTAAGAGATTTGCAGCATTCAATGCTCTTGGTGCAATTGCCTTTTCATTTGGAGATGCAATGCTTCCAGAAATACAGGTTTAACAGGCTCACATTTCATTGGCTGGTATGAATATGTTTCTATTCGTTTCATGCTAATCAATCATTAACAACTGATAATTTTTGCCAGAATACAGTGAAGGAACCTTCAGTGAAAAATATGTATAAAGGTGTATCAGCGGCATATAGTGTTATTGTTTTAACTTACTGGCAACTAGCTTTCAGTGGATACTGGGCATTTGGATCAGACGTCCAGCCTTACATCGTGGCTTCTTTGACTGTCCCAAAATGGACAATTGTCATGGCCAATATCTTTGCTGTGATTCAGATATCAGGATGCTACCAGGTAGCCTTTCAGGAACAACTTTCTAAGCTTTTAGTAAACATAAACAAATAATCACAGCTATCAGGAATGCCAATCAGGATAGAAAGGAAACTGGTTCACATAAAAAGTCAGGACAACTTTGATTTTGGATTTAGATAGGATTTGTTATTTTGGAAGAATGAAACTTTCATTTCAAAACCCAAAAGCGTTAAAACGATTTCTCTGTTTAGATCTATTGCAGGCCTACTTACGCCTACCTTGAGGAAAGAATGATTTCCAACAGAACTAACAGTTCCACGCTCAGAAATCCCCTTGTCCGCCTTTTGTTCACCTCCATCTACATTGTTCTTATTACTCTCATTGCTGCAGCTATGCCATTTTTTGTAGATTTTGTGTCCATTTGCGGTGCCATTGGATTCACTCCCCTAGACTTTGTCTTCCCTGCTTTAGCATTCCTGAAAGCTGGAAAAATGCCCAAAAACAGACAACTTCGCCTTGCCATGCGGCTTCTGAACATTGCAATAGCCTCCTGGTTTTCAGTTGTTGCTGTTTTGGGTTGCATTGGTGCAATCAGATTTGTTGTTAAAGATGTCAAGACTTACAAGTTCTTTCATGACATGTAAAAATTCGCATTTACATTATTTGCTATCTATCTATATATAGATTATATCTTTTAATGAAGATCTGCGGTCTAGTTTCTGATATATCATTTTTTTTTCCCAATCATATGAAAAGGGACTGCATGAAAAGCATGCTACTATGTACTATGCATCAATTCGGACAAAAAAATTATAGTGACTGCATTTTTAAATGGTTAAAGCTAAAAATTATTCAGTAACCTTGATATTTTCGTTACATGTTTTATGTGCAATACTTGATTTTGATTCTGTTTTTTTAGATGGTGAAAGTTAAGGTTGAAATACTAGCCACCATACTATAATGAAACAATCTTTTTTAGAGTTACAACTGAATAGTGAATTCTACATGTGCAACCTAACTATTGGTTGGGTGATCAAAGCTTGGGTTGATAACCTTAGAGCAATCTTCATTTTGGGGTTTGAGTTTATTTAAAACCTATATAATTAAAGCTTGGATTGGTAAAGTTCCAGGAAAGCTGCACTCGACTTCTTCGATGGACTAAAGCTCAAGCTTGAGCTGGAGCTGGAGCTGGAGCTGAAGCCTGAGTTTGAAGTTATCTGTTATTTTGGCTAAAAAACATCAATCAAGTTTGAACTAAATTACTAAGAATACAACAATACCAGGAAAGATGGTGGGTTGATTAACCCAATTAGAGATGCACATCCGCAATGTTTGGCTAGGAATCCGATCAGCAGCCTTACTGGCTTTTCTACTAACCCAAGTGAATCTGCAATCTTCAAACTTGTCCTTCAACTTTATGATATCCTGAACCATAGGCCTAAATCTCCAGCTTGCCTTCACATTCCTACTTGTTATAGCTGTATGCAACAATTATGAATCTATCTCAAAATTTGCCTTCTTTACATTCAATCTCTTGACCATTATTACACCTTCCTTAAAGGGCAAAAGCCTCGTAAGTTAGAAATGAGACACGGGTAATTTGTTTGATATTTAACGTTTGACTTTGTGTTGAAGGTTGAAACAGAAATAACGGCTTGTAAATAAATCAAACTATTTCTGTCTTTTTTAAATATATTGTTTAAATGTTTTAAAATAATGTTTGTTTAAATATCTAAAATTTTTAAATTTTTATGTTTTAAATTTTTTTTTATGATTTTATTTATTTTTTTATATTAAAAATTATAAAATTTTAATTTTGTAAAAAAATTTAAAATTTAATATTAAATGTATTAAAATTAATTTTCTTTTAAAAATTCCGTAAAAATATATCAAAGATTTTTTCAAAAAAATTAAAACTAACAAATATTTTAAAACGAAAAAAGTATATCAAAGAATTTAAAAAAAAAAAATCGTGCATTTCATCAAAGCAAAATATCTAACTTCGCGTCTCGTATCGATTAGTTTCTCTAATACGTGGCAAAGCGGGAGGACATAATTGTCAAACCAACAAAAGACTCGGTACGGTTATGGAAGCGTCTCTAGCAAGCTTCTTGTCCGTTGCTGCAAAACAAAAAACACTTTTCTAATAAATGACAAAATTAATAAAAACAGTCCGAGATAAAAGAAGCGTGTCTAGCAAGTCTCTTGATCTACTTTCTACCCTCTTCCACTCCCTTGAAGCCTGTAACTGTCAGCTTGGAACAAGCCCCGTCATTTCGTTAGAGCAAACATTTGATCTCTGAAATGGCTTTCTATTCAGTTGAAGGTGTAATGTTTAGTCTATGATTCATTCCTTTATGCTCCTGTCTCCTTTTTTTTTTTTTTTTGTTTCTTCAAGATGCAAAAACGTCGTTCTTTTGTGATTTTGACGTGCGGATGAAAATGCATATTACGACTGGTTTAGTGCGGCCTGTATAGGAGATCTCGATCGCCTTAAGGGTTTGTAACTTGGTATCTCATTTTGTTTCTTGAAAGCTTTATACGGTTTTGACTGTTTTTCTTTCTTTTTTCGGTTGCAGAGTTGGCTGAGAAGAAAGGCAATGGAGGAGATTTGGCCGAAGCTATAGCCAGTTACAAGGACAAAAGTGGCCGTTCCATTTTCCATTTTTCTTGCGATTGCCGGTAGAGAACGAATATGCGAGTATCTTGTCGAAGAACTTAAACTGAATGTTGATGATTTCATTAATGATGAAGGTGGTAGTAAAACTAGCAAGACAACGTGGTGTTTCATGCCCTTTAAGCCATCGTTTTAACTTTAGGGTTTCTTTTTTTTTCCCCCTCAGGTTTGACTCCTCCACATTCAGCAATACTAGGGGAACAACATACTCTTGCTGCTTATCTTCTTGACAGTGGCGCAAATCCCAATGCTGCAGATAATCACGGTGTTACTCCTCTCCATATGGTTGCTAAAATGGGTGTTTTACAATATTTCATTTGCTTTATTTTTGTTTTTCTTCTTATGAATTTTTTGCATTGCTACTGTAACATATAAAAATATAGTGTGATTCTTTTAAGTGTTTGGTTGGACTGTTAACTATAGGATCTCCGAAACTTTTGGAGTATTTGATTAACAAAGGTGCTGAAAGTGAAATCAGATGCTGGAACATCATTGCAACTTGCAGCATAAGTAAACAGGAAAGATATTATGAAAGTTGTGTTGGCAACCATGCCAATGTGAGGATGATAAGTTTTTTTTTTTTATAACGTATTCATCAATTGTGAATGGATCAATCCAATGTGTGAAGATGTTGCTTCAGGTATGTAGTTTGTCTACTTACTCTTCTTTCTCCTTCAAATTGTTAGGTCCTTGATATTTTAACTATACTAGCTCATATAGATATGACTTTGGTGCTGCAATGAGTTATTATTGCAATTGGAAGCAATTCCTAGAGTGTTAGGATGACGTTGGAGCTTTGGTGGTATTTCTCACAAATTGGTTGATTGCTCTGACAGACATGGTTTCATAACTTCACATTTTTGTTTTATGTGATTGTGGTTGATAGGCAGGGGCAGATCCAAACTTTGTTTCACAGGGACATACACCCTTAGGTATTGCAGCCTTAACAGATGAGACAGAGATTATCAAGTGCTTGTTGGATGCTGGAGCTGATCCAAATGTCCCCAATCTTTTGACTTATAACATTCTTCTTGGTCTAGCATTTATTTGTATTAAAAATATTTTGAAGCATTAAACATTCCAAATCAAATTTTTTATTATGAGGTGAGGTACATAACCCGTAACAGATCCCATCTTACTGTTTTTTGAAGCATATGATACTGTAACAATGTTGTTCTTACTAGATGTTAATGTTGTTTTAAGCTGCTTCTCTTATATTATTTATGATGGACTTGAGGGAAGTTTTATTTTTGTAATTATGATTATGAATGTTTGAGGTTGATAATTGTTTTCAAACCATTATTTGCTGAGTGGGGTTTTTTATTTATCTGAATTCCTGTGTGCTTGTCAGATTGTAGATAAGACTGTAAGTTTAATCTGAGTGTTTGTGTTTAAGGTAAGTAGCATGGCACACTAATAATCTTGGGTGAATGGTTGCTGAAACTGGTTAACATTATATGTTATAAATGTTCTCTTTGCATCATTTGATTGGCTCTCAGATTAGACTATCGCTTGACTAGTTTGAGATGTAAAGATATTGTGCGTTTTGTTAAACATTACTGATGCAGATGTTTAAATCTAATTATTAGTTGAAAGTTTCTGGCCATGTTTATTAGAAATTTTATTTCTATGGAGTTTTTTATGCTTACTATTAAATCAGGTTGGCAATGTACCTATTGAAGTTGCCGCATCACTTGACAAACATGAAGCGGTTATGTGCCTATTTGCAGTGACTTCTCACAGTTCGACTATTCCCGACTGGAGATTTGATGTAATACTAAACTTCCACTAAGGATGCTACAAAAAGGGTATCACTAGATTGTTGTAGCCAATAGTTGTGGATTACAAAATTGCCTCCTTTCTGTTATATTAAGTATTTGTGCATATGCTTCATGGTCATTTGCATTATTGTTTTGAATTGTTTGGTCTAGTTTCCTTCTTTGGTTATTGTATTTTCAAAGGTAGATTAAATTGTCAACAACTCAGATTGAACAACAATGAGTAAGGACCTGAGAGATTCATTTTTGTGGTTCCTTTCAATTAGTAGAAAATTTCTTTTGAGTATGTCTTTTGCCCATATATGCAACTCTTTTAAACTTTGCTGATTTGAAGCTTTTCTGTTTACGTTCAGTCCAGTTGATCGGAAAAAAAATTGTAATGAAGTTTTATTATAGAGTACATTCCCTTTTGCCATGTTCTATTTATCATGTTGTTTAACTTTTAAGTTGGTTTGCTTTTTGTTTTTAAGTGTTGCATTGCGTTATTAAATTATGACTTTGTTTTTCATTGTTACTGAAATATCTTATAGATGACAGAGAGAAGAATTTCTTGCATTCAAAATCCAAGGGAGACGAGGCTTTCAAATGAAAGGACTATCGTGAGGCAATAAATTGTTACACTGAGGTAATCAGGCCTTAGCACTGAATTTCTAGGTTGCTGTGCAAGTTTTATGCCATGGAAATATAAACATGAAAAAAATGCAGTCATTGATTCACTGGTCTTTTATTGAAATGAATTTGGTAGTATCTCATCAGCTTTCAAATGTTCACTAAATGTGATTGGTCAAATGCAAATTATTTGCATCTGTTAACAATGGCTTTTATTTGTCCTTAATTTCTGTTTGTTTTATATTTGTTTGCCTTGTTGATTTTGGTTTTCTGATAAATATTGCAGGCACTCTCTTATTTCCCTCTTGATGCAGCAGCCATAAATTCCAACCGCAGCTTGTGTTGGGCCCGCTTGAACAAAGGGGATTACGCATTGCAAGATGCTGAATCTTGTCTAGGCGATGGCTTGACTGGCCAAAGGCTTACTATGGGGTAGGGGGTGCATGGATGGTATTAGAAGTAAGCTGATTTCTGACAATTTTTTAAATTCAATTAAATATGAGACGCTGTTCTGTAATTTGAGTTTTATGATGTACAAGTGCAGAATTATATGAATGCAGCTGATGCTTTTTATAATGGCTGGAAGTTGGATCTAAAAACAAGGAGCTTGAACATGCTTTTCTGTAAGAGTTTCGTTTCATACTTCTTGTTTTGCATGGTTAAATTTGAGTGGTTGCATTTGTTTGATTTTATAGACACTTTGGGTATGAGTTGGGACTTGAAGACATGACAAATAATGGTCTTATGTAAGTTTCACTTTTGGCATTGATAGGTTCATTCAAACAAATAGGTGTTAACATTGGCTTGCATGCAAAAAATAGATTCGACTTGTTACCGGACGTTTTCAGATCTCTGCCAAGCATGCTGATAGCTAACACGAGTACATTACATCATTTTACTGTCTTTGATTGTTGTATAAATTATATATAGGGAAGGATTTATCTAGTCTCCGGTCTATGCTATTTGAAAGAAGAAAGGATCAATGGTATAACTTTTATATTAGATATATCTTTAGGATCAACCTAGAAGCCAAACGCTCTGACAGCTTTATTTTAATATATGTAATCTCATTATTATTATTGTTATTAACCCACCATGTGATTCCATTGCATGACAGGGAAGCTATTGAAGCCTAGCGTGAGCGAAGCACCTGTAAATTGGCACTGTTCTTTCCCATATTGTTGTGGCTGAATTTGTGAATATGATTTGGGTGAAGTTTTTTCTTTTTGTTGAAATTGACACTGTAATTGCTCATAGCTGAGTGGGAAGCTGAATAGAGATTTTGGTAAAGTTGTTTCTTTTTGTTAATGCTATGTTGCCTGTTAAGCCTAACTAGCAGTTAATATTTCTAGTTGCATATAATTGTTAGCAAATGCGCCTTGAAATTAGGATATTAAGACTAGAGAAATATGGGCGCTTCTTGGAAAGCAGTGCGATGCGACCCAAGATTAGTAATCTTCGTAGCCTTTAATGCTAGAAATGTTGAATTATAATCAATCTATAAAAAAACCAAAAGATGTGTTAACCCTGTAGTTTTCATGTGAGATTAGAATTAGGGATGACAACGAAATGGGTGGATTTTTATTTATTTCGAATTTGATTTGATTTTATATCTATCAAATTCGATTTTCTTAAATTTGATTTTTGATTCAATTTAATTTTTTTTAATATTTTAATTTTAATTTAATTTTATATTATATTAATCGTATTTAATTTAATTTGAAACTAATAAAATATTATTTTTTAAATATAAATATATTTAAATTTGATTTGATTAAAATCTGTTTTAATATTATTTAACTTGAAATTCGATTTAAAAAATAAAATTAATTTTATAAAATCAGGTCGAATTATAATTTGTCGGATCGGATTGGTTATTCACCTTATTTGGAATGGCATTGGTGGTGTTGATTTAGCGTCACCCGTCTTTCGTGACAACATAAAAATGAAAATGAATTTACTTGATATTTACTGTCTGACATCGCCTTGAAGCACTTACAGTCTCAACTTATAAATAAATCAAACATCAAAGGTATTATTTATTTTTTAAAATTGTTTATTTATATAAATACGAAACATTTATAAGCAATTGACTTGGACGTGCAGAAATTTAAAAAAAATAATAATAATTTAAAGGAATTTTGCTTTTCATGTTAATTTTGATAGCTGTTACATTAATTTATAAACAAAGATTGTATAAAACTGAAGTAGATTAGTGATTTTTAAAAGGTAAAGTGTGACTATATATAACACAACAAAAAGTTACAACATATAACTTCATTCATGATTTTATCCAGAGATTGTTTGACTATAAACTTAATGTTCTATTAGAAATATATCCATATTAATAACACGAATAAGAAATTTTTTTTTTCCTTGGATATCTGATAACCATTTTATTATTTTGCTATATTTCCTTTTATATAACCATGGTTAAAAAGACATATTATAGACCTACGGTCTCAAAGACTCAAAGCACACGGACCAGCAACACTTCAACACCTACACTACCACCGTAATTTTTTTCAAACTCATTCTTTCGTTCGTAAGGTTGTGTTTGATAGAAATGAAAAAACAATGAAGAAATTTTTTTTTATTAATTTAATGATTAAATCTATAACCATTCTTTTATTTCGTTAAATTTATTAATTTAATGATTAAATTTATAATCACTTTTTCATTTGGTAACTTAATTCTTAGGCAGAAAAAAAAAAATTTCTCATTCTTTTTCATCTTTCATACCAAACAGATTTTTTTCTAAAATCCGTCAAAAGTCCAAACAGAGTGTAGCGGACCACGAAGTACGAACTCAAGAAGTTGGGCCTAGTGCTTTGCACGTAACCGTCAAAACGAATGACCCCTCAACTTCTCTTAAGCGGCGGGCCGCCTTTTATTTCCGTTGTTCTTTTATTGCACCGTTATTTATACATGGATATCAAATTCCTTAAAAATCACTTTAATTTGTGAAATTACAATCAATTACAAGTTACAACATCGTTCATATATATATATATATAGATACATAAAGGAAGCGTGCCTAGCAAATTCCTCCGAATCAACCCCTCACCCCGCTTCCCTGTTTTTCCTGGCGCTTTTCTTCCACTCTCCTCTTTCACACCTCAAACTATCCACTTTGTGACAAATCCCGTAATTTCCTTAGCAAACTTCTTGTTCTTTGAAATGACGTTTTATTCGGTTGAAGGTTTTGTTTACTCTTATCATTCCTTCGTTTCTTTGTTTCTTTGTTTCTTGTTTTTTCAAGATGCTACAACGTTGTTGTTTTGTACTTTGACCTGCAGAAGATAAAAATAATGCATACTACGACTGGTTTCGTGCTACCTGGTTAGGAGATCTCGATCGCCTCAAGGGTTTGTAACTTAATATCCTCTTTTTTGTTTCTTGTAGGTTATACACTACGCTATACCGTTTTCTTTCTTTCTTTCTTCGGTCGCAGAGTTGGCTGAGAACAATGCCAATGAAGGAGATTTGGCTAAAACAATAGCCAGTTGTAAGGACAAAAGCGGCCGATCCATTTTTCACTTTGCAGCGAATGCCGGTAGAAAACGGATATGCAAGTATCTCATCGAGGAACTTAAACTGAATGTCGATGATTTTATTAATGATAAAGGTAATTGAAGATAATATATACTAGCAACAAAAACTCGGTGTTTCTCGCCCTTTAAGCCATCGTTTTATCTTTGGGGTTTTCCTTTTTTACTTTTCGCAGGTTTGACTCCTCTGCATTCTGCAATTCAAGGGGAACAACATACTCTTGCAGTTTATCTTCTTGACAAGGGGGCAAATCCCAATGTTGTGGATAATCACGACTATACTCCTCTGCATATGGCTGCTAAAACGGGTATTTTACATTCTTTTTTATTTTATTATTATTATTTTTTATGTATCAATTGCATTGATATTGTAACTTATATAGTTGGATGAATCTTTTAAATGGTTGGCATGTTTAATGCAGGATCTCTGAAACTTTTGGAGCATTTAATAAAAAAAGGCGCTGAAATTGATGCAATATCAGATGCCGGAACACCATTGACCATTGCAGCAGATGTTAACAGGAAAGATATTATGAAAGTTTTGTTGGATAACCATGCCAATGTAAGGATGATTAAGGTTTTTACTTTCTTTAAATAATATATTGTAATTTCTTTGTTATGACATTTTACCTATAATGACTTTTAATTTTTCTTTTTCACTCTTTTACAGCCAAATGTTGACTCTAATGATTTGTCCCCACTGTATATATCGGTTAAGAAAGGATCAATGGAATGCGTGAAGCTGCTGCTCAAAGTATATATTTTCTCTATTTAATTTTTTTTTTGTCTTTCTTCTTCAAGTTGTTATCTCCTTGATATTTGAAGTATAATAGCTGATATAGACATGATTTCTGTAATGTAACGAGTTATTCTTGGAATTGGAAGAAATTCCTGGAAGGTTTAGGATGACATCAGAGTTTTGTTAGTTTTTGTTTCTCACAAATGGGTTTGATTACTGTGGCACCAGCATATACAAGTAGATTGCTCTGGCAAACATTGTTTTATGACTTTATTATGTTGTTTTACGTGATGGTGGTTAATAGAATGGGGCACATCCAAACTTTATGACACGGGGAGATACACCATTAGGGATTGCAGCCTTTACAGGTCAGACAGAAATGATCAAGTGCTTGTTGTGTGCTGAAGCTAATCCAAATATCCGCAATCTTGTGAGTAATTATAACATTCTTCTTGGTCTAGCGTTTATTTGTATTAAAAATATTTTGAAATATTAAACATTCCAAATCAAATTTTTTATTAAGAGGTGAGGTATAGGTCCATTACAGGTCCTATCGAACTGTTTTTTGAAGCATGTACTACCGTAAATATGTGGTTCTTGTTAGATGTTAATGATGTTTTACACTGCTTCGCTTTATATTTATGATGGACTTGGAGTGAAGTTTTATCTTTGTAATTATGACAATGAATGTTTGAGGTTGATTATTGTCTTCAAAACCATTATTTGCTGAGTGGGGGTTTTTATTTATCTGAATTCCAGTGTACTTGTCACATTGTAGTTAAGATCATAAGTTTAATCAGAGGGTTTGTGTTTAAAGTAGGTCGCGTGGCACATTAATTATCCTGGGTGAATGGTTGCTGAAACTGGTTAACGTTATATGTTCTAAATATTGTTCTCTTTGCGTTATTTGATTGACTCTTAGATATCGCTTGACTACTTTGACATGTAAAGTTATTGCTCATTTTGTTAAATGTTACTGGTGCAAATGTTTAAATCTGATTAAAACTTGGAAGTTTCTAGTCATGGTTATTAGAAATTTTATTTCTCTGAAGTTTTAGTGCTTACTATTATATCAGGTTGGCGAGGTACCTATTGAAGTTGCTGCATTGCGTAACAAACGTGAAGCAGTTATGTACCTGTTTCCAGTGACTTCTCGCATTTCAACTATTGAGGACTGGAGCGTTGAGGGATTACTAAACTTCGTTGTCACAAAGGATGCTACAAAAAGGGTATCACTAGATTGTTGTAGCCAATAGTTGTGGATTTCAAGTATATGTGTGTATGCTTCTTGGTTATTTTGCATTATTGTTTTCAGTTGTTTGGTCTACTTTGGTTAGTTGTTGTATTTTCGAAGGTAGATTAAATTTTCAACAACTCAGGTTGAACAACATTGAATAAGGACCCCGGAGAATCATTTTTGTGGTTCCTTCCCATGGACTTGTGGATTAAATTAGTGTTAGAAATATTCTTTTAAGCATGTCTTTTGCCCATATATACTATGCTTTCTGTTTAAATGCTCAGTGCAGTTGATTGGAAAAAAATTGCGTAAAGTTTTTATTGTAGAGTATATTCCCTCTTGCCATGTTCTAATTATCATGTTGTTTAACTTATTACGTTGGTTATGCTTTATGTTTAAGTGTGGCATTGAGTTATTAAATTATGACTTTGTTTTTCATTGTTACTGAAATATCTTGCAGAAGAAAGAGACACTGGAGAAGAATTTCTCGAGTTCAAAATCCAAGGGAGAAGAGGCTTTCAAAAGAAAGAACTATCGTGAGGCAATAAATTGTTACACTGAGGTAATCAGGCCTTACCGCTTCATTTCTAGGTTGCAGCCATCCATACTTGCAAGTTTTATGCCCTGGTATGGAAATATAAACATGAACAAAAATACAGTCATTCATTCACTGATCTTTTGTTGAAATGAATTTGGTAATATCTCCTCAGCTTTCAAATGTTCACTAAACCTGATTGGTTAAATGCAAATTACTTGCATCTGTTAACAGTGACTTTATTTGTCCTTAATTTCTGTTTGTTTCATATTTGTTTGCCTTGTTGATTATGGTTTTTGTGATGAATATTGCAGGCACTCTCTTATTTTCCTCTTGATGGAGCAACCATATATTCCAACCTCAGTTTGTGTTGGGCCCGCTTGAACAGAGCGGATTACGCATTGATAGAAGCTGAATCTTGTCTCAGTTTGAGGCCTGTCTGGCCAAAGGCTTACTATAGGGTAGGAAGGGCATGGATGCTATCAAAAGTAAGCTGATTTCTAAAAATTCTGAAATGAAATTAAATATGAGACATATTGTTCCGTAGTTTGAGTTTTATTATGATGTGCAAGTGCAGAATTATACGAATGCTGCCGATGACTTTTATATAGGCTGGAAGTTGGATCTAGAAAACAAGGAGCTTGAACATGCTTTTCTGTAAGAGTTTCTTTTCATACTTCTTATTTTGCATCATATTTACTAAAATCATAGACATAATGTTTAAATTTGAGTGGTTGAATTTGTTTAGGGTTTTTAGGCACTTTGTGAATGAGGTGGGATTTGATGACATGACGAATAATTTTTATTCCAGTACTTTTGGCATTGATAGATTCATTCAAACAAATCAGTCGTTAACATCTGGCTTGCATGCAAAAATAGGCTTTTCTTATATCTGGACCTTTTTAAATCTCTGCCAAGGATATTGATAGTTAACACGGCACGACATCATTCTGCTGTCCTTGATTGTTGTATAAACTATACATAAGGAAGGATTTATGTAGTCTTCCTTCTATGCTATTTGAAAAAAAAAAAAAAGAAGAAAGGATCAATATTTATAATTGTACAACTTTTAGATTAGCTTTATCTTTATGATCACTTAGAAGCCAATCACTCCGACAGCTTTATTGTGAGTGAAATGTGGGCGTGGAGCACAAATGCCTGAGTAATGGTGGTGATATATGGGAAGGGAAACTGGATCTCTGGAAACCTTTGAATTGTTTGTTGATATATGTTGATATATGTAATCTCAATTATAATCATTATTTATTATTATTACCCGCTGATTCCATTGCATGACAGCCAAGCTATCGAAGCCCAGCGTGAGCAAAGCACCTGAAATTGGCACTGATCGAAGCTGAATAGATGTGAATGATTTTGGTGAAGTTTTTTCTTTTTTCCTTCTTTTTGTTGAAAGCACCTGAATTTGACATATCAGAGTGCTTTCCCATATCAGAATGGGCAGATGAACAGAGATCTTGTGAGTGATTTTGGCGAAGAAGTTTCTTCTTGTTGGTTGCTTGTGAAGCCCAACCAGCGGTTATATTTGTAGTTTCATAACCATAATGACAAGAGGAAGAACATGATCAAATGCCAATGGTTGAATGTAAATTTAAATCTTTAAAACCTTCTCACTGATTTGGATATGTATATATATATATATATATATATATATTATATTAAGAGAAATTGCTATCACTAGACGGACTATAATACCTTACATAATAATAATAATCCCTAATGAAAATAAACTCAAAATCTGGGAATTACGAAAATCTTATGCTTCTAAATTTTAACAATTTATGGAAATCACGCTCATTTTATTCTATGAAACGGAGCTGGGCGCAATCAAAGCAGAAACTGGCTCCAAGTACGATGATGGAATCTCATATCAATTCCGAGTCCACCAAAACCACGTCATTACGGCTGGAAGTGTAACCTTACCTCTCTTATCCTATCACGAGTAGAGAATTTAACATAACGCGTGTAATGCTGAGGCAGTTCATCCCAGACTCTGGAAAAGGATCATGAAAGCAAAGGGTTCTCTTGGTGTGGAAAGTGAGAAAAATTTAAATCAAAACTACTTGAAAACAATGACGACAACACCTACCGATTGTATCTGTAAATTGGTAATACAATCCATTGCTGCTAGCAAGTTCGATGACATGATTGATTTCGAACAACATGCCACTGCGGTTAACACTAATCCCATTACTTAGCCACAAGCACTGCTCTATTTGTAGGTAGAAAATTAAATAAACCTATTTTAGAAGAACCAACTCACTGAATAGATGCTTTTATAGAATACATGCCGGATCAAAATGTCCTATTCTATCACCAATGAGATTCCATATATATAGATTATTGATGTGGTAGGGGAAAGAATGAAAAAAAGCATTATTATTGATATGGGACTTTTCGTGCATATGCCAATACCATGACAAAGTCCTTTGCCGAAGAACCAACTGATGCTAGTACTCGCTGTGATGTTGATGCTGTTTGTAGCCACAAATCGACTAAATTATACAACTGCAATGTGGGAACCACAGGTTGTCCCATACATTTTATCTCAACCTGCCAAAATGTAAATAAACACAATAAACCTTGTTTATCATCAATAATTACCAAAGTGATACATTGGCTAAACTTTGCTGCAATTTATTTATCAAAAATTGGGATGTAAGCATAGAAGTACTTTCTTTTCACATTTAGGTGGAAACTTGAGCCACTCACACTTCTAAACTTTAAATTACTTATAGTTTATGAGAAAAAGAACCCTAACCACAATAAATTGATATGATGATTCAATGCAAACAAGAAGTGACCCCATAACTTTTCAGAAATAAGCCTCATTAGAAAAAAAAAAAAAAAAAAAAAAAAAAGAAGAAGAAGAAGAAGAAAGGTAGACATTGTAAAACCAAGAAAAAGCTAAGATATTTTTAGCCAAATTTCTTCTTTCCGTATCAGTAGAGAACATTCAAGGAGAATAACTCACCTCAGCTTCATCGGTGAGGTCCAGTTTCTTCATCAGATATTTTTGAATAAAGGAAACAGGTATATTTCCATCCCTGTCACAGAATAAAGAAGTATGATTCTCCTATAATTACAGAAATTTTTAATTGTAATTGAATATGAATCATTCTACCATTTCGATTGTAGCAACACTTAATTAACAGAACATCTTAACCAAATTGGTTATGGAACCATCTCTTAAGTGACACTGACAAAGAACTGTCAATTCGGTTTAAAACTCTCAGTGAAAACATGGTTATTAACCCATATGGCTGATCCAAAATGTAAACTTTGCATGCAGTAGATGAAGAAAAAAAAGGTACAAAAAAAGGCACCTTTAGTTGAAACAAATTAATAGAGGTGGTTTAGCTAGTGATAACAAACCAAACCACCTGAAGAAAAAATGTTCAAAATAACACAGTTAGTTGGCAAAAGAAATAAAATTGCAGATTTATTTTCAGCATTCATCTCACAATAAACTGGTCATTAAGGATAACTATTTATCATGTCACTTTTTTCAGTTTTCAATTTTAAACTTTGTATTGTGTAGCTCTCAAGCATGACAAAGAAGTTGTACTCAGCTTCCAGTCTTATCATGATTGCTTAAGGATTCCAATATGGAATCTAATGTAAAGTTGGTCAATGATAAGTCCTCACTCCTCACAGAATAGGAACTTAGGAGCAAATAGAAATCAAGATCATAGTGCCTTTTTCAATTACTTGATCTGCTTGATGTTAATTTCACCATTTCATGCCTGATAACTTAAGCTAAGATCGAGGCAACAATGTCCATAAGGCATTCCCAAATGATTTGGTTAAAGTAGAAAATGAGAGTAAATGCCCATAATGTCATAAAATGATTCGCTAATTAAATTAAACACCTTTCAAAAGAAAGAAATTAAAAGGGGAAAAATAATCACCCATAATCAGTGGACAGGAGCTGGATTAACAATAGGAAGTGACTAGAGAGACCATTTTCATATAAAAAATCTAAAACTGAAGTCATTTTAATAAAACCATTACTTGTCTTACCACACATTCAAACACATTTTGCCTCTCTATCCTAAGCTTACCAGATCTTTATATAACCATCCACACACTGGCCAAACTGGGGTGCAGGAGTTATACAGAAAACAGCCAAGTTATTAATATCTTTGCCTTCACCATCTCTATCCGCTCTCACATTCCATTAAACATTTCCTCCACAACTCCAAGTTATCTATTACCTTATAGACTTCAGCATATAATATTTATTGAATTCCTTTAACAGTCTCTAGATTAGTAACAACACACATATGTTCTCCTTTCTGTATGCCAAGCCAAATACTAGGAGATTTATGGTACAGAAAAACAGGACAGCAGGCAGATCAGAATCACAGTGCTAATATGCAACAGATAAAATTAAGGATCTTCCGCCAAAACTAAGAAGTATATATATAGCAAGTTAATGTAAGACTCATGCAAAAGGAAGTTGAAAAAAGAATTTACTTTATCCTTAAGTAATTCGCAGGAATTTGAGGGAGCGGTGCATCTCCTTCCCTGAAAGCATTGACATTTGAATCAGTTTATGACTGAAACAAAATAATCTTAAGATAAAAATGTTTTCAATCCATTAAAGTTTGAAAGATGAGATAAATTCTTATTGGTCTTTTTTTAAAAAAGATTCTTACTGGTCTTCAGAGGCCACTAATGAGAACCAAACAGGACCAATTCTTCTTTCATGCTTTGGACCAGCAGCATCTAGCACAGCTTGTGGAGTAATGCCAGAATCCCCAAATCCAGAAGCCCTTTTTCGACGGATCCTGCGTAACTTTTTTGGAGTTACAGTTTCTGAAGTTGCAAGACCTGCACTATTCTTTCCATCCTCAACTTTTGTTTTGCATTTGTCTTCCCTATGTTTGATTTTGCACATCTGAGCCTCAATATTTGGGACAAGAGTAGGTTCTAATTTAGAATCAGAGCCTTGTGAATTAGACTTGAAGGACTTGGTCCTATTTGCAACCTCCACCAAACAATTCAAAGGTTTCCACAGATCCAGTTTCCCTTCCCATGATTCACCACCATTCTCTGCATCTTTATTTGTGTGTTGGCTAGGTTCAGCAGAAGAAGTACACTGTGTTGTTCGATTTTATAAAGATGAAAGAAATGATCAGTCTAAGCTAAAATATTAATTATTTTCAAGTAAATGGATGTTTGAGAAAAATAGAACTATTAAACAATATTGGACCCTACATCAACAAAAGTCACCACAAACTTAAGAAATATCTAGGCTTCAATTTACCTGTCTTTTATTCTGAGTGAATTTATTTAGCGTTTCAGGTGAGCTTGGACTCTCCTGGTGATCCTCCATAGAATCATCCTCTCTTTTAACAGGCTTCTCTACTGAAAAACTGGAACTGCGTAAAGCACCAGCCTTTCTGGCAACAGCTTTTGTTCTCCTTCCAGTCATGGTAGTTTGTGTTGATACTTTGGGGGCATTAACCACCAACGAAGAAAGTGATCTCTCCTTTCTTCTAGTTGGCATTGTAACTGGGGGCAGAACTTCAGGTGCCTTCACTTTTCTTCTTTTAAGAGGGAAGATTTTTGCCCTAACATCTTGCAAATTATGGTCTGGCCTGATTAACAAAAGCACAGATGAATCTCAATAACATTAAATTTTCCAAAATTTTGATTAACCAACATAATGCATGCGTGTGGATGCTCAACCAAGAAAGATACAAAAGGATTATTCAGAAATGCCAAAAGCTGCATTTGATAACATGAATCCACCCAGTATAAGGTCATTCTTTTCCACTTCAACATATTTAACCTTGACTTTGGCACCGAGAGAGTCACAATCCCAAAAAAGCAATGAGTTATTACTTATGCCTAACACTGCTAGATTCTGCCTAGATATTTCACTTGAAATTGGCTAAGTTACATGTACTAGCCAAATCAGTTGAAAAAAGGGGGACCAAGATACCTCAGGAGGGAAGAGAGTTTAAGCAATATTGGCTTCTTCTAAAGATATCTGTGCTTTTCTATCTTCTTCAAAAAGCTTTGTAACAATGAACTCTGATAAGATTCATTACAATCCTCCAAATTTCTACTCTTTCCACTTCAAAATTTTCATTGCATGCCTTTAAATCTGAAATCTATAGTATCAATGAGAACATAAATGGCATGTATGAGAAGCCACGGTCAAACCTCAAAAGGATGGAATGACTCCCTAATTCATAAAGATTAATGATCCTGAAGCATCCAGAAGAAATCAGTAAACTTTGCCAGTAACAACTTGAAACAAGTAGATATCCTTGGGAGCATTTGACAATATTAAAACTAGAAGTGATTACTTTACATGTCAAAAAAACTTTTGACATGAAAGAAGCAATTAACATATTATGATTTATAACTACGTAAGAGACAAAGAGAAGTTAGTATAGGAAAATAATATCTAAATGAAGGATACCTTAATTTCTCCAGAGGAACACAACCTAAATCAATGTTGCATATTGGACAGCATTCTAGTTCCTCCTCTTGTATCTTATCGTATATGCACTTCCTGCAAACTGCATAAAACTCAAAAGACAAAAGTATCATAAATTTCTATCTATTGACTCGACAGACTTACAAGGCACTGAAATAAAGATCACATGCATCAATATTACAAAAGATTTTAATGGAAACACCCTCAGAAAGCGAAGCAATTAAAGTAATTGAAACTCTTCTGTAACTTGGGAAAGAGGTTGGTTCCATTACATTTCAAAAACTGGAAAATCATATTAAAGTTTGAATCTTGTTATAGACTTGCAAAACAAATAAGGAAAGCTCCAATCTTGGAAAGGACGCTTCAATTGGAAGCAAAGTACATGATAGTAAGAAGCCTTAGCTTAATGGGGGAAATAATAACTGGGTGCAATAAATTTAACGAAACGGATTCATGATCGAATAAACAGAAGTCGTGAATGAATACATTCAAAATCAACTGTCCCAGTAACCAAACTGTATTACCAAAAGTAGCTACTATACATCAACAATTCAACTGTTTCCCTCTCGTTTTATTAAAGTAATCAGTGCGCATTAATCTTATATCAATCTTGCTATTCTGCCAAAATGCCTTAGCATCAACGAATAAGAAACAGAGAGAAACGAAACAAAACAGCAATAACATAAGCTGGCATAGTAACGGAAACATTAAGCGAACAAGTCAACAGAGAGGGTAAGAAGCGAAACCAAGAAAAACCCAGATAAGAAAACGGGAAAAACAAGAGCAACCCAGATCAGAAGAGGAGTAGTAGGCAAAGAAAAAAAAAAACAGAAATTTGAAGAATTAAGAACAAATGGGTTAAAAGGAACGAAATTTGACGGTTATAAAAGAAAAGGAGGGAGAAATCTCAGGAGGAGAGACTCACACGTGTGAAGACATTCAGATATGGTGGTGGCATCTCTTAGAAGCTTGTTGCAAAGAGGACAAGTCATGCATGCCGCAATCGCTTCTCTCCTCACTTTCACCACCAGATTCGCCATCTCTCTTTTCCTTTTTGGCTTCTCTTTCTCTGTTTCAATGTCAATAACCCCTTTGCACGTATCCTCTCAGTGCATGTCAACGACAAGCAAAAGCAAAGGAAATTTTACGTACACATCTTCATAAAAACCTGCATTAAAACCCATGAATGAAATACTAACAAAAAGAAGGGATTATGGACGGAGAAGTTGATAGGAAACGGGAACGAAAGGCAAGAGATATGGGTGCGTAAGAGAGATGGGAACGGTTTTAATCTGAAAGGGAAAGAAAGGAGAAGAAGGAGATTGAGATTAAGGGATTAGACAATGGTGATTTTTGACGTAGATTATTCGGACAGAGCAGAAAAAAAGGGGGATGTGGAGAAGAGGAAGGCAACAATGATCTGAATCTAACAAAACAAATAGAAAAAGAAAGAGAAGGAAAAAGACTAAAGAGGGTGTCGTCGAAAGGAGCATGAACCAAGCGTTTCTTTTGTTTTTTATGTATTTTCCATTTCCTTTTATTTTATTTTATATTTACTAATAAAAATAAGAAAATATTTTAAATATTCCAGGCAAGTTTCAACGGAGAAGAGCCCCAATTAGGTTTTGGAATTTTGGGTCGGCGGTGGGTTCGGACTGGTGACTCTCCCTTCCCTTGTGAATATGAGACGGGCCACAAGGAAAAAGAGAACCCCCAGGCTCTAGCTAATAAACACGGCGTCGTTTCAATGGTATTAAACCATTAGGCTGTTTGTAATGCTGCTACCAATTACCACATGTTTTTCAAGCAAGATTTTGTAGTAAAAAATTAACATTGAGAGTTACATTGCGTGGCTTTGAAATATAAGATTTAAGAAAATGAACCTTTACTTGTAAAAATTAATAAAGTTAAAGCATTTATGTAGGGGCGAGATAAGTTTGAGGTAAATTTGTGAATTTAAAAGAATTTATGTTGGTGTCATTGTAGTATGAAAATGTCAAAGGAAACATGTTTCACGTTCCTGTCCAACCCCGGTTACATTAAAGATTCAATTTTTTTGTTGTCTCATTTTTGTTTTGTTTTGTTGTTTCTTTATTTTCGCCCCTAGTTTATATAGCTAATTAGAGGTTCAATTTCCTCTTGAAAAAATATGCTTTCCCACTGTATAGTCACATGACATATTAAAAGAAACAAATAACATAAAAAATATCTTAAGGCTTATCAGAACAAAAAAAAAGAAAGAAAGGAAATGAGACATTTCATAAATTTTTGGAACAATTGTACCAAAATCTTAATGGATAAGTAATTAATATTGCAACGGCGATAAATGATTAAGGTTTAGGTTTCAATAACTTCTCTTTCACAAGCATTAGATGAATCCATTAACCATTAAAAGATGAAAGCTACTTTTTTTAAATCCTTCCAAAAAAAAAAAAAACTTTTGTTACCCTTCGGAAGGGGAAAAAAAAGGATTTGATTCGAAAGGCTTTGTTTTAGAACATGAAAATATAAATATATATCTATATATATATATATATAATTCAGAACTTCCCCTAGAAAATATTAAGGAGAAGAAAATTGTAAGGTGGTATCGAACCATCTTGGATGATGGTTGTTACTTGTAATTGTAAACTTAAAAGCTATATGGGAAATGACGAAAAAGGGGGAAAACAAGGATTAGGGAGAGAGAGAGCATTGTTGGTGTTGCAGTCCTAGAAATCTTGTTACAATTTTGTTGGAGTCAAAAAGGCATTGCCAACGTTGCTTGGTGGGCTTTGTTTTCCATAATCCAATCTGCGGTGTGGAGCCCAATGAGATTACTATTTTCCAGGTTCTTACAACTTACAACCTCACATTCAATCTTTTATAGCAGTAATAATAATTCCCCCTATAAATGCATGCTTCTACCCCATATTTAATAAGCTACCATGCCATAATTTGATCATCAGTATGTCACGCAAGGTGGGAAACATATGAGATTCCTTTGAAAAAAAAATGATAAATCATGATAGCAGTAATTGATGGGTGACATGCTCCACACCTTCCTTCCAAGAAAGGTTAACAGAAAACTAGGCCGGCCCAATTCCACTACAACAATTTGAAGTGGCCTACTAGATGATGGGCATGGGAAAGAAAAGGACAATTGATAAGCCGAAAACAACAAAAAAAAGAACCCAATTACTGCCTATCAAACTACATTTGAAATATCTTACATGGGTGTCGTTAATAGTTTTTACCTACTTTGCCACCCACTTTCATAGAAATATATATGCCAACATAATGATATACTTGATATAACTTTCTCTGCCAAATATATTGACTAATTGCAATAATAGGACCCCCCATGGACTATATTGTCCACAACCATAAAGCATGTTAAATTGATAATAATAATAATATAGCATGTAGTGGTTCACAGGAAATTGGCACCTGAATCTTTAACCCTGCACCCAAGTATAGTGAGGAATTCATTTCAGTTGTAATTCTGATGCCTCTCTTCAAGGTTTATCCTGAGTATCCAAACTGATTCTATGGACTTCAAGAACCAACAAGACCTTTGTGCCTCGCGTACGACATTATTGATGTGAAAGTCGAAGTACATAGTATTCCGGTGAGGATGACCACCTGAGTTAAAAAGCATCTTTTCATGATTAAAATTCTCAACAAATTTATGCAAAAGTCAATACATTAGGGAAAAAGAAAAACAAAAACTATAGGTCAAATTTACTCAGTAAAGTAGTAGTTTCCTTCTGGTATATACAGTGGTGATCACACGAGACATACCCATTTAAACATGTATCCGTGGCCCACTTTCCATGTATAGGGAATATTCATTCCAAAGATTGCAGCAACTAAAGAATATATAGACAAACAAACAGTCCCAGAACTTAGGAAGAGCTCTAGCTGCCACGTACGGTGAAAACCCATCAATATGAATCATGCAGATAAATTCTGAAATGCTCTATCTCGAAACCAAATTTAGGCCACTGAACAATAACAGAGAAAAGGGTTTGGAGGCTAAATTTACAGAAGCACCTGAATTAGCTGATTGCGATGATTGTCAAGCTGCAAGACAATTAATGCATTTAGATTAGCGAGATGTCATACTAGGTCCCGATACTTGAAGGTGTGAAATTGCTTTGGAGAATTTTGATAACTACAGTAAACTTCCGAGCTTCAGGTTTAAAGCAAGATTGTCAAGTAAATGGGACATTCAGAGATATCCCTAAACCATCAAAACCCTCCTTCAGCAATTTTTCCACCTTAGTCTTGTTTTCAAGATAAATTTCTTACTGATCACCTGGATATTGATATAATCCTCCGTGTCATCGATGTACTCACGCAGCTGGTAAGACAAAAATAATTATGCAACGATAACCATGGAATTAGAGCAGAAGTTAATGAGAAAAGTAAGGAGCATACGGTGGTCAATTTGTTCAATGTACTATCAATTTGCATAAAGTAAGCCTGCAGAATCCAGAAACAAACTTAATCTTTTGCTTTACATTAACTAATCAAAACCCATGACAGGTAATGACATCAATAACCTCAAGCAACATTTCAAGCTCCTCAACATCATTGTCCTCCGGAACTGTCACTGCACTTGCCCGACTTGTTCTTGATATCTTTGAACCTATAATTGGTGAGGATAGATACCAATTGGGAGCACCAGAACTGCTGACAGGTGAACATGCCCCAGCCAACTTTCTTGATAAATAAAGGTCTGCCATATCATCATCATCATCTAAAAGTTGTTCAAGTTCGTCCCTTACCTAAAAATCAGAATGCTCATAAAGAATAAGTCTGAATTCACAAGTAGAGATCTGTTCATCTACGTTATTCTTCAGTCATTCATACAAAAGGATTTGGCAATATATGTAGCAGTCATATAAGATATAAAACTGAATTTTGAGGACATGAGATCTTTAGCATTCCATATGACCGGTATCCTAGATTACATGAGATCAATTAGAAAACAATCAAATTTGGTTAACCTTCAAAGGGAAAGACTGGTAGCAAAATCAGATTACTTGGACCAACTCTTGGAACAGAGAAACCTGTCCCCTGAACACCTGCCATTAGCTTCCTTCATTTTCTTAAAGAGTCAGGTTTTCCTGTGAATTAGCATGTATCTGGGCTATTCATCTTTTAAAGGGGAAAGAAGAAAATTAAAGATAGTGGAAACAATGGCAGTAAAGAATTATGCCAGCTTTAAACCCATGATATCTTTGTTTTGGCCACAAATCTTAACCCTTGCTTTTAGATGTGTTCATGCACTTTCAGCCACACAGTGAAAACGGATGTGAGGAGAAAAAAATTCTAAATTCCAAGAAAATAACAAAGCCAACATAGAGAAATAAAATAGTACTACCAGACTACTAATACATATCAACATTCAGTTCACATGTGTGTTTTAAATTTAAGTTTTCATTCTGGAAATCAGCAGGGCCATTCTACACAATTCATCAGCTAGAAAAATCTCCCATAATTCTAAAAAAAAGTATTTAAGCCTATTAGGGATTTATGCATGTATGATATATATATATATATATATATATATATATATATATATCAGAAGTCATCTGGTCACTGAAAAGCTGTAAGCAGCTCAAAGTATTCTAGCATTGGGCCAAACCAAAACTGAGAATGAAAGGATTCACCCACCAAGAGAAACAGAAATTTCACTGATATGCTTGGATTTGAGAATCCTACACATAGTATTATAGTAACATACCTTTTGAACCCGATTTGTCAGCCTTGTCATAGCACTTTTCAATTTACGCACCCGGTCCAAGTTACGACTGCTAATCTGAACATAATTAGTAAATTAAAATTTTTGCATATGGTCAAACTTGTCATACATGCAAACCAAGTAAGTAATGGAACGGAAACTCTTTACTAGTAATGAATATTAAAGATCACAAAGCCGATGAAACGCTATAATATGGATAGCCCTATTTCAATGTTATATACAAATGACTATTAAATAACTGATCTCAGTGGACAACGTTTTATCATATGCCATAAGATCTTTTCTTCAAAATTCTGGGTATTACAGGAAAAATCAGAGAACAGTACATATTTTCCAGTTCTATGTATACCATTTATATTTCATTGCACTGCATGGATTTCTCCAATAATTTGGAGTTTATAGAGCACAGGTTGCATGAACTAATTCATAACAAAGAAGAGGAAAGGATGCCTCCAATATTAAAATGTTTTATGGGCCCTCAAAGAGTAGCTTGTCTTCATGACTTCTTAACATGCCTTTCCTTGCATTTGGTACTAGTCATATAAACAGCTATATAATGGAAGATCACCCTAGGAACTAGAGCCAAACACTGACAACCGGTTTAACTTTGCACTGAAATCAGAAGCATATATTGTGAAACAGGAACCTTAGATATCTTCATAGCCTTTAACCTAGATTTTCTTTCTCCCATTTAGCCTCATAATTTCAATGCAAACTGCTTAGCTATCACCACGGAAAGTGGTCACTGTCATTACCAAGTCAAGTTTGGCAGAAGAAACAATAGAGCATTTGCAATGACTAAACAATATGTGCAGTAAAATGGCAGAATTTCAAATTCTGCCGTAGAACTATCACAAATATCGAAGTAGCCAATGAATGCTTTGACTTAGTTACAACCTGACTTCAATCTGGAATTTCCATATTGCAGAAAAAGGTTGAAGTATTCTTTTTTATGGTTGTATGCACTTAATGTGATTGTGAGTTTAATCCTTTCATCACTTTCACAAAGAACAGGCATAACAAATACTAACACGATTACATTTGCCAGAAGTGAGAAGGTATTTAATAGACAAAACAAAGGTTGCAATACATTGAGAGCCAATATTTGACTCTATATGTTGCACCAAAGCCAAATATTAGCTTCAAATGAAATATTTGAAAGAATCATGCCAGCAACAATCTCGTCCATTCAACCAGATGGCTTAAGCAAAAATCAAGGACAAACAATACAGAGAGAAAATACCTTGGAGGTCAGTTCATCTAAAGCTGGATAAGTATCAGTCTCCAGTTCCCTAGTACGCGCATCAAGAAAGCTACAAATTGCTTCTAATGCAACTTCTAATGCACGGAATTCAAATGGAAATTCTACATGAAACATGGCAAAACCACCAAGATATCAATGGTATTGACATAGACTGATACAAAACCCAACAAGTAAGTAATTTCAACCAATAGTTCGTCTTACCATTTTCTTCCCCAGTATCCATATCATTGCGCATACCAGGGTGTTCTTCTTCTTCTCCTTGGCCTTGACATGTGAGATCATCTTGAGGCAATCGCCTTTTAAGTTCCGCAACAATGGGGATTACATTATCATCAAATGGATCTCTAAGCAATACCTATCACAAAATAAAACACAACTTACCTCCAAACCCAAAACCCAACTCAATTCAAATAAATAAATAATACTACACTAATTAGCCAAAACAGAACAAAATTATACTATTTTAAAGTTGATTAAAATGTTCAAATTTTACAAACTAACCTCTTCTGCTGTGATTATAGCTTTAATGTGCTGCAATCAAATCATTAGAAAATATAGTAAAATCAGCTTCAGGAAACATTTAAACGAAACAATATAAAATGGAAGAAAAGATAAAAATAAAAATTACCTCTAAATTGAGAACAATGACTTTTTCTCTGCCTAAAATGGTGGAAGGATAGGACAACATAGGATCAAGAATACGAAGATCTCTAGCATGAATCTGAACGCGGCGCATTATAGCATACTTGTCTACGTCAAGAATCACGCCTTGCCCCTTTCCATCTATAGAAATCCAGCTCGTTGTCACCGCCGTTTTCTTCTTCAGCGAAGCCACTTGCGTCTCCACCACCGGAACCGAATACACTTCTCGTGCCATTCAAAAAAGAAAAACAGAGAATTAAATCTTTGAACACATAAAATATGAGGTTTGGGAAGTTTTATTGAGTTTCGAGGAGAGAAAAGGGAGCGCTAGGGCTTATGAAGGAGAGAGAGGTGGGGTAGCGGATAGAGAAATTAGGGAGAGACATGAGGGTGGGGCTGGGGCTGGCTGGTAGTGGAAACGTTTCAGTACTGATGAGAGGGTTAAAAAAATGGAGGGCAATAGGTTTTAAACAGATGAGTTTACTTGTTCTTATTCGCATCATTTGGCGCGTGCTCCAACGGTCTTTGTTTTCTTCTTTCTTTTCCTTTTTTTTTTTTCGACTCTTTCATTTTCATTATTATGTCATTTTACACCGAGTTAACGACTCCACCAATAAATAATAAATAATAATGAAATTACCTTTGAATTTTGAATACGCGAGAAAATGAAAATTAATAACATTGAAAAAAATAATTGTATAACAAATCATATTAACTGTAATATAATTTATTGGAATAAAAATATAAAAAAAAAATTAACATAAATTATTAGTATATAAATATTGTGAACATGATTTTAAATCTTATATATGTGCTTTATACAATCTTACAAATATAATATATTTATACTAATCATTTAAATAAACAAAATATGATATAAATTATAATCTTTGTTATTAATATTTGAATTCAATTTTAAAAATGAATAATTTGATAACATAAATATTAATTTTTTTATATTAAAAATATTTTGTATGCATGCTAGCTATTAATGAAAATAAATATAAAAATAAAAATTATATCAACTATGGCTACAAACATATTTATGAGATAAGTTATGTAGTCTATAAATTATTATTTTTAATATATTTAATTTAAATTTTTATTTTTATTAGAGCTATCATTATTGATAGATAAAGTATAATTATATTAATATTCACATATATTAAAATTTATAAACTAATATAATATTTAAAAAAATGATAAATAAACTTTTTCATAAATTAGAGTTTGTTGAAATAAAAAAAGCTGCCCATGTAAACCCGCTGCAACTCGTAAGCAAAATGCTAATTTTTCTTAAAATAGTATCGTAAATTTTTAAATATCCTTAATCAATGTCTAGTTGTTTATAAACGCTTATTAACCAAACTCATAAAAAAAGCATTTCTTACCAACCTGTAATCTAACACACTCAACGATAAATATCCAGTTAAGACATAAACCCAACGTGATTGCGAAACTAAACAGCATCGTTAACTTTAATTATTATTATTATTATTTGGGTACAAAATTAATGTGACTTCGTTCAATAAAAAGACAAATCTGTAGGCCCGTCGACTTGATTGTGCAGAAAGTAAGTGGGAAATGCAAGTTTGCTCGCCGCCTTCCTAATTCCTAATTATTGGCATTTGGTAATAGCCACTAAGCAATGGTCGTACAATTTGAGAAATGGAGATAAACTTAGGCTTATCCAAAAATGATTTTTAAAAAATTATTATTATTTTTTTAAGTCTTTATTTTATGAAAAATTAATTAATTAATAAAAAATGAGGTTATTTTATTTAAAGCTATGTTATGAATTTAAAAAATAAGATATTTTTTTCAAATTATCTATTAGTATAATTATTTATCAATATTTATTAACATAATTTTATTTATAAATAATATTATATTAATAAATAATATATTATTAATATAATATATTCATAAATAATATTATAATATATTCATAAATAATATAAAGAATAATAAATAGTTTTATTTTAAGTATTTTTATATTAACATAATATTTTAATATAAAATATTATAATTAAAATATAATTATTTTTAATATTAATAATTTTAATAATAAATATATTTTAATATTTTAATAATTATATTAATATTATTTGAAAAAAACCAATTTAAAAAAAAACAACCAAACAATAAAAAAATATTTTTTATTAATTCATTCAAATAACAAAAAATCTCTTGAATGTAAATATTTTTTAAAAATTATTTTTACAAAACAAATGAAGCCCTAACTCATTGCTTTCTTTAACCATTGGACATTCCCTTTACGAACTTCATTTGAAAATGATATCTGATTTCAAAATTGTACCCAAAAGTTATACAATTTGTGACTTCGTTTATCATTAACTTGTTTATGTGCTGTAAGTAAATATATGGTCTAAGGTAAACACATATTTGGAGTATAGTTGGATTGATATTAATTTCAGCCTAACTTTATCTAAAAAACAATAATTGCGCCTATATTTTATTATATGTTATTGATTATTTTAAATATAAAATTTTTTTTAAGAGATTTATGGTAAATTTATTTTAAAAAACTCAAGATAAAATTATGACTTTATTTTTCTAATTATAATTTTTATATAAATGTAATGCAATAATAATGATATTTTAAAATCTCTGCAAAATTATTTGTTAGGTAATAAAAAAATTACTCCTTTTGTTAGATTGATCATAAAATAATAGAATAATTTATTAATGGCACATGTTTAGACAGCAATTTGAAGTATCAAACAAAATGATCCTAAAGATCTGAGATGAACATCGTACGCACCAATGACTTTTTTTATGACTTAAAAAATTCATACGCAACATGTACTCTACTCAATTCATATTTAGGAGCTTCAAAAGTTTTAAGTTAGTTCAAATTTAAATAACTAAAATTGATTCAAATGCGAGGCAATATGCAAGACTCAATTTGAAGTAGGTTTAGATAAAAGATTTAAAATTTAAAATTGATTAAAAAAATTTAAAAGTTGTAAAAATGTATTTATTTAATTTTTAAATAGTAATAAATTTTAATATATATTAAAAAGTCAAATCGACTGAGCTTGACATGTTGATACTGGCAAAAAGAAACCTTAACATATTGGACCGAACCTTGGATTAGATTTAACCCGACCCAATCAACCCATAAACAAGTTTACCTTAGGAAACAAAATCGATCCATAATAATAAAATAGATTTATTACAGTTTTCCTTCTCAAAGCCGAGAGAGTTTGTTGACCTTCTATCATTAATGGATGGAAGACTAGAGCCACTGAGCCACACCAATTTCATTTAATCACTCCTTTGTCGGTGCACGTGGCACATTTTCAAAATATTATATTATTACAAAGGACAAAAGGTGGTAACATGCTGTGATGGTTAAAACACCAACTTCAAAAAAATAAAATACTACTGCATAAATTATAAATTTGGAAGCAGTAATATGATTTATCTATATTCAGTAATTAAAAATTTTAATTTTAATTTTAATTTTAATTTTTAATGTCTAAAATTCAAGTTCAAATTATGAGATGATGAAAAATAATATTTACCATTCTAAAAATACATAAATCAAATGACTGCTGTGAATTTAGTACTAACATTTTTTAGAAAAAAACGCAAAAGATAAGTAAATAATTTCCAGGTGGATTTATGCTATTTTATTTTGTTTTCTTTGTGTGTATGGCTTAGCTCGACAATGACACGGTGACACAGTTTCCCCGCAGACACGAACCCACAAAATCGCGAGCGATAGCTGACTACTACAAGTAAAAGACCATCTCAATCTCATATTTTCACTAAGATCGACGGTCAATATCTTTCGTCCTTATCATTAACCAATGGATGAGGCACAACCACTCTCTCACCTTTCTCGCGATTCAAATTTCTTGTACAGAAGTTCAAAACCGAAGGCCAACGACAAAAATCCAGAATTCCAGATCAGATAACATTAAATTTATTTTTTGATAATAGAAAATTTATTTTTGAAACGTAAAAAAAAAAAAAAAATGCAAAGGAAAAGAATTAAAAAAGGGAAAGTCTCCTCCCCTATCCCAGACCCGAAACGTGAAAGAAGCTCCAAAACTACCATTCTCCATCTGGAAAGAGCGGCAACCCTTCCCCCCCAACAAAAAGAAAGAAACTAGAAACCCTAGTTTTTCATTTTTCTTTAACTCCTGTTCATTGTAACTGAAGCATCGAATCGGTGCCGTTTTGAATATGTGAAATGTGCTTTTTGGAGAACGATTAGAAGAGCAAAAGGAAACTCAACAAGCGAAGGGTTCTGTTGCGAGTTTTGTTTTCCTTTTTTTTATTGATTGATGAAGAAACATCGTCGATGGCAGAGGATTCTGATCCTCTCTTTGCTCTCTTTCTCTGTATTTGCTCCAATCGTGTTGGTCTCACCGAGACTCAAAACCCTCACTTTCATCGGTAATCTTCTTCGAATCTGTAGGTTATTTATGGTCAAATATTTTTTATGAAAATCCAAATGCTTTTACCGTTAATGAAGTGGTTGATCAGACAAGAAAGCCAATGAGGATGACTTAGCAGTATTTCATATTTTAGGTTACAGAAGAAATTGTTTGATTTTAAGCTAAGATAAATTGCCGAATCGAATGTAATTTTTTTCAAACAGAAAACTTTCATATGTTTTTTTTTTTGGCCTTTTCTGATTTGATTTCCTCTTTTATTTAATTTAATTTTTCGGATGTTGACTGATCTTGTTTTGTTTGCATTTGTGATTCTGTCACCGCAGGCCGGAACGATTTTATGGACGATTTGGCCAGTATTGTATGGATCTCTCTTCCTTGGATCTGTTGTAGTTTTTTTCTTTTTGTAGATTTCTAATGGCTTTTTTTGCTTTGTTTGAAGCAGAACTATATGTCAGAGGATTTAAGACTTAATGCAATTGAACAGGTAGTTTTAAGATTTATGGATTTAGTGTATTTTGCTTTGAACGTTTTATCTTGAAGTGTTTTTGACAGTTTATGCATGTCCATCTTTGTTGCTTTGTCATTTAGGAAGCTGCCAAAGAATTAAAAGGTCCAAAACTAGTTGTTTTGAAAGAGAAGAATTTTAGTTCTGTAGTTAGTCACAGTTCTGATGAGAATCGTAATGTGGATCAATCTGGGGATGCACAAGATGCTTCTAAATCGTTAGAAGCAAATGGTTAGTATTACTTGGGTGCATGTTGTGTCATCATTGACTTTTAATTTATTGAGTTAAATTTGACTCTGAGTTGCTCCACTTTCTAGATTCAGAAACTAATTATAAAGGAAAAGACAAACATCAAATTCAGCAGAATATAATACAGATGAACTCCAGGGAAAAGGTTTGTATTTATCTGAATTATGATGAATGCTGTACATTTGAATGTAAGTTTTACACTAGATGGTTGCAGTGATGTATGCTATTAATCTTGTGAGGGAAAGCAGATGTTGGTACTGTAGCTTTCTTATTCTTTTTGAATCTAGAGGAATAGGAGAGAATTTGGTTTGCTGACATTAAATAGTTGAGGTAAAACTGAGCTGGTATTGAAATTATACATGCCTTTAAAATTTCAACGGACCATCTTCTATCAATTTGTGTCACAATCACCTTTCCATGATATTTTAATTTGCTTCCCACTAAATTTAGTTTGTGCCTTTGTGCCTCTGTTTTTAATTCACAAACTAGTGAAGCAATGTCTCATCTTAAAATCTGAGCAATACCAGAATACAGTATGAGAATAAGAAATCCATAGTTCTGGGTTTTTTACCATAATTTATTCTTTAATATTGTCATCACAATATGAAATTTTTTTTTGGGGGGGTGTTGGTTGTTTGCCAGAATGGTCAGAGCTAGAGCAAATCATGTTAGTTTTAATATATTTGTAATATATAGTTAACACTAATTTATTTGTTGCAGGAGCAATCCAATCAAGGAACAGGTAGACATGATCCACGTTTGCGTTCTCAATCACGCAGGGTAACGGATGCAAAGGTAAAGCAGATGAGAGATCAGCTCATTAGAGCAAAAGCGTACTTAAGTTTTGCACCGCCAGGTAGTAACTCTCACTTGGTGAAAGAGTTGCGAACAAGAATCAAAGAGGTTGAACGAGCAGTCGGTGAAGCCAGCAAGGATTCTGATTTGTCAAGGAGGTAAAAAATTGACAAATTTTTTGCTTTGATAATGATTTTTCCAATGCTTTTTATATTCAGTAATAATGATTTAGGGATGAATTGCTTCCACTTTATATCTGAAGAACAGTTGAATTTTTAGTGCTTCACAGAGAATGAGATCTATGGAGGTTTCATTGGCCAAAGCGAATTATGTATTCCCAGACTGCTCTGCGATGGCCGCAAAACTTCGTGCCATGGCTTATAATATTGAAGAACAGGTTCACGCACAGAAGAATCAAGAGTCGTATCTCATTCAACTTGCTGGAAGGACTACCCCTAAAAGCCTTCACTGCCTCTCCATGCGGCTGACAGCTGAATATTTTTTCCTTCAACCTGAGGAAAGGCAGTTACCTCACCAAAAAAATTTGAATGATCCAGACCTTTATCACTATGCCGTATTCTCTGACAATGTTCTAGCTTGTGCAGTGGTTGTTAAATCCACAATTTCCTCTGCAAAGGTAAACTTCCTTCGCCAATTTTATGTCCTTTATTTTGTTGTTTTATCATTTTTCATTAATTTCAGTCTCTGCTTATTTTGTGATGTTAAACATGGTTGTGCTTATTCAAAGTTTTTGTCATTATAAGTAATTTCATAACAAAATCGTGTGTGTTAAATCATGCGAGGATGCTTTGTGGTTTTACATTACTGGACAACAGTTGATACACTTGTTATTTATAATGAATAATAATGGTTTGAATTTTGGTGGCATAAGCTTTCCAAAGTTGCCATGGAGTTCTTTCCCCTTTGCCTCTCTACCATAAGTTTATCCCTATCTTGCCATCAGATCAATTTCCCTTAAAATGATAAAACTCATCTGTCATTGCTCCTCCTTTGATGAGTTAGCTACATTTAGTTCAGGATTGGGCCAGTGATTTACCTGTTAGTTGATGTAATATATCCTGATAATTAATTTTGGTATGCAGGAGCCAGAGAAAATTGTTTTTCATGTGGTGACCGATTCTCTCAACCTCCCAGCAATTTCTATGTGGTTTTTATTAAATCCTCCTGGCAAAGCTACAATTCATATTCAGAGCATAGAAAGTTTTGATTGGTTGTCCACCAAGTATAATTCAACATTGAAGGAACAAAAGTCCTATGATCCAAGATATACTTCAGCCCTTAACCATCTTCGGTTCTATCTGCCAGATGTCTTTCCAGCACTGAATAAGATTGTGCTCTTTGATCATGATGTGGTAGTGCAAAGAGATTTAACTGGAATTTGGAGTGTTGACATGAAGGGGAAAGTAAATGCAGCAGTGGAGACTTGTCTGGAAAGTGAAGCTTCGTTTCATGCAATGCATATGTTTATGAACTTTTCAGACCCATTTTTGGCTAAGAGGTTTAATGCTAATTTTTGCACATGGGCATTTGGCATGAACTTGTTTGATCTCCAAGAATGGAGAAGAAAAAATTTAACCACACTTTACCGAAATTACTTGCAACTGGTATGGGCTTATACTTTCCTTTCTTTGTATTTGCTTTTGCTCCATGCTAAAATAATATGCTTGTGAATTTGATTCTATTGTTCTCTGAAGCTGCAAGTCAATTCCTTGAAAAGATGGTTAATGTAATCCGGTCCCTTAGCTTTTCTTTGTCAATAGGAATTTGTTATCTGTCTAAATTTTCAATATGGATCACCTTTCTTACCTCTTTCCCTCTATTTCCTCCAGAGGGTTCTCTTTCTGTTAAAAAGAGTAGCTTTGTCTTAGTGTGACCTGTGAATGATATACAAACAAAAACTTGTACGGGTTAGTTGGAACTTATACAACTGTAAAAGACAGAATCATCTAGTTAAGGTGTATTCATACTAGTTTCTATTTGTTGTATTTTGCATGCTGTATATCTGATTCTAAAATGATTTAATTTTACTTTATATATATTTCAAATTTGAAGTTCTGGAGATAAATTTTCATGAAGGTGAAACTTGTGCCCTGTGCATCACGAGTTTGACAACAATTGTTTGCTTCTGGATGTGTCTATAACAAATTTTTCAATTGATATTGTTGTTTGTTTTCTTTTTTAATGCTGTGTTCTATTCTGATGAATATATATAAGAACGCTAATTCAAAGCTGGTTGCCAAGATTTATTGTGAATTCTTCGTGCATTTAAGTTATAACTGTGTGTTCATAGTAGGTATCTAACCTATTGCATGCTGTGTTTCTCATGCTTGTTTGCCTGGTGTAATGTTACAGGGACTTAAGAGGTCATTTTGGAAGGCAGGAAGCTTGCCCTTAGGTTGGATTACATTCTACAACCAGACTGTGGCTTTAGAAAAGAGATGGCATGCACTTGGGCTAGGTCATAACTCAGGTCTTGGTCAAGGTGATATTGAGAATGCGGCAGTTATACACTATGATGGAGTCATGAAACCCTGGTTGGAAATAGGGATTGCTAAATATAAGAGCTATTGGAGCAAACATGTGCAGTATGACCACCCATACTTGCAACGGTGCAATATCCATGAGTAATCAAAGATCACAGCATACACAAGTGGAATTCTTTGATTCATAACACATTACTGGTTGCATCTCTCATAAACTGCTCCGATTGATCTGATTCTTTTAACAATCTTTCATGTAAATTTTCAACTTATTTTTTCCCATAATGTTCGGCAGTAATCATTTAGGGGTTGAGTCAATTTATGGCAATAACCAAAGGTAATAAGTTTCTGTAGGGACACAGCATTGCAGGGATACATTTGTACATAACTGATATCACAATTCCACTAGGTTCAAGCATAGATTCTATATATTAAATTGGAAGCATATAAACCTTTTATTCATAGGATGGTTTATCATGGAGATTTTTCAATTCCTGCCGCAGGATGCCCAGAGGTTGTGGCCTTTGTTCTTAATTCTGAGGACGTCTCTTTCATCATACCTCTCATGGCCATTTTATTAAAATGTAGTTGTAGTTTCTGAATCTCCGTCTCTGTCGTCGTTCCTGGCATGGATAGCCGTTTGCTGAACCGCGATAAGCTTACTAAAAGGATGACGGGCTTTTTTCCCCTCCAAGATGCTCCATGCTGTACAATTCAAGGATACGTAAGTAATGCGCTATCCTGAGGACAGTCTAATAGGACTGATAAAGGCCCTTAACAACTCGGACAACGAGCGAGGGCTAAGTTTAGGCCAGGGCCCGTTAACTATTTCTTGTTATAACCATAAAACAATTAAATACTCCTAGATCAATCTTTGTTTGTAGAAGGATTATATGACACGTGGAAGAAATTGGTTGGCCCTATATAGATAGGGGATATCAAACGAAGGGCTAGCTATCAGTATGGTGTGATTCTGGACCAACGGTATTAATCTGTAAATTGTTTACAGAGTATATGAAATAAACTAGTACCCTTTGGATCCAACTGCCATTGTAGCAAAATCACTCTGCTTTAGCTATTCTCTCTTTTTCCCAGTCGAAGGAATATGGCAACAATCTCTGCTAGCACCCCTACCTCATCAATCACCCGTGCAGCTCTTGTACACAAGGCATCACCAAGGGTTGCATCCCCAGTTGCCATTGGTAAGTTTCTAGGATTTTTTTTTTCTTTCAATTTGTCTAAAAAGTAAAGGGCCATTTGCATTTTCATCTCAAACGCAAATTTTAATTCCAGGTTTGCCGACAATGGCAAAGAAAGGGAAAGTGATGTGTTCCATGAAGAATAAGCCTTCTACACAGGAGAATGGCTCAAACATGAGCATGAGTGCATCGTTGCTGGCAGCAGCCTGTGCAGCTACCATGTCAAGCCCAGCCATGGCTCTGGTGGACGATAGAATGACCACTGAAGGAACAGGACTTCCTATTGGTTTGAGCAACAACCTTCTTGGCTGGATCCTGTTTGGTGTATTCGGCCTGATTTGGGCACTTTACTTTATTTACACTTCCTCCCTCGAAGAGGACGAGGAGTCTGGATTGTCGCTCTAAGCCGAACCTTACTTCCTTCTGGTGTTGTTCATTGCAAATATCACGGTCAAAGGAATGTAGAAAATCAAAAGAGTTTGGCTTTACTATCTTCTTGTAAAACTATCTTCTCCATGTCCAATGTGCATTCTTATAATATTTTTTGGACAAATGCTTCTCTTCATAAATTTTCTGACTTCCGCCTCAATCTCCATTGTTTCTTCATTGATGTTCGATTTGGTTAACATGAACATGGATATAGGAGAGAACAACTGAGAATTTGTGGGCTGGCAATCTATCCTGGCATATTTCATCCATTGGTGCCTTTGCATTTTAGCTACTGATGGTGCAGCCAGATCAATCAATTTATTTAGGCAAGAAAAGAGGATTTTTTACTCTCTTCTACAATTCCTGACTGGAATTGGAACTCTTGAAATTGGACCAGTGCCCCAAGTTTAGAGACATAAAGTACGTGACTTAGCTACTTCTTCTATTTACCTTATCTAGTGGTTCTAGAGCAAGAGATCAAGAACGTGTGAGCAACTCACACCACATTTGGAGGTGCTTTTGGTGTTTTGCCACCAAATAATCTTTAATTGATGTGTCAATATCAACCATATTTGATTTTCACCAAAAAGTTTTATCTCTGCTGCATCTATAAATGGTTTTCTAATTTAATTGCAAATGCTACAAGTAGAGCCGCGAACTTAAAACAAGTCGAGTCATCAATCATCATCAATCTTTATAAATATTAACTTTATGCCAACAGGATTGGTTCGAAGATTGATTGACTTAGTAAAATTGAATATTTAATTTATGAACTTTAAAATTTTTTATTGTCTGTAATCTTTTTTTTTTTTTTATAGGTGATTAGTAAGTTCAATGTAAATTTTGTAAATTTTTGTTGAAGTTTATGTATGTTTTCATTCAGCAATGAAATAGTTTTCTTTCATTTAATTTTTTTTAATTATTTCATTTAAAATTTTAATTATAAAAAAATACCTTCAACACATTTTTGACGAAAATTTTAAATATTAAAACAATTATAATTAGGGATGATGGATTTAATCGTGAGTATTATTTTATTATAAAATCATAAAAGGTAATGTTTTGAAAATTTAAACATATATATTTAAATTATAAACATATTCCATTATTTAATTTTTGAAAATAAAACAATTAATAATTTCAAAAAATGATTAAATTGGATTTGCTATGATTACATTATCCTATTAATTCCAAAAAAAAAAAAAGGGAAGCCACATTCTCACTAAAACAATCGTTGGGTTTAATACTCGACAATGATTGATATCCACGATCACAATCCACAACCCTATGGCCCTATCTGAAACTCTTATTTCAAATCCTCTCACTTCTGGCCCATATTAAAACTCAGGCTCAAATCTCATGAAAAACCTACTTTCGCTTTTGTCTTTTACTTCTGAACTTCCCACTAAACGGCCTTCTCTAGTTCTCTACTTTTTTCGCTCGCTTTGTCTTTTGTTTGTCGGACGATCACGAAGCTTTTCCTTCTCAGTACTTCTCTTGCCAACAGCGCCCAATCTTCAGCACCGAACGGCGCCTTCTCTTTTTTTTATCGATCCGTACGTTCGGTTTCATTGTTTTTTTCTTTTCTTTGAAGTTTTTGAAACTTTTTTTTCCACTTTATTGCATATCACATATTCGTAATAATGCCTCAAAGTAGTTTTTATTTGTTGACAGTTGCTTTTCATTTGATTCTCATATACTTGAAATCTTAAAACTTTAAAAACTGCCACAGGCAATGTTCTATCTAAGCTTAATCGAGCATACGTTGCGGTTACCACCTCATCTTCTTCACCTTCCTCTTGATGAGGCTATTAAGATGGAGTTGGAAACCCTTTTCTTGGATAAGGTATGTAGTTCCATATCTTCCACATATTTATCAATTGTGTGGTCACTTGTTTTTTCTTTAGTATTTTTGTTGAACCACGCTTTGATAATGATTGATGATGTTTGTAAATTGTAATGTAGGTTATTGCAAAATTGGGACTCTGTATTTCAGTATATGATATCAGGTCAATTAAAGGTGGCTTTATCTTTCCTGGGGATGGTGCTTCTACCTATACGGTCAGTTTTTTCTTTTTTTTTTGGTATTAAATTGCTATGAGGAAGACATATCGATCCAGTTTCTTGTTTCTCCGCAGCCTCTGAAGTTTGAAAATCTTGTTTTTGCTGTTGTTGTAGGTTGAGTTCAGAATGATTGTGTTTCGTCCATTTGTTGGCGAGATTATTGTTGCAAAACTTAAAGAATCTGATGCTAATGGCTTGCACTGTGAGTCTGGAAGAAAAATACTTGTCTACTTATTTGTTTCTGATTGTTTATTGTAGAGGAACCCAAATTTATGTTTTCCTTTTTCTTTGAATAAATACTGCCGTTTATCATTGTATGTTGAGCCATGATGGCCTTCTGGTTTCAAGATTACATAATAACTAATTCAAATTCGGCTGTAAGTCAACCTGATTTTAATCATATATGATTTGAAGTATACATATTCCACTCATTTACTTGACATAATATTTAGCTTTGTGCTAGATAGTAATTTTGATAGTCAAATTACATCTTGTTTTCTTATTGTGATCAAAGTAAACATAGCCAGGCAAAGGTTCTCTTTAGACCAATTACAAGTATCATCAACCCTTTTATTGTTAAATACCACTTCTTAATATCTACATGGTTCTGTAATTTGCAGTGTCACTTGGATTTTTTGATGACATTTATATACCCGTTCACCTTTTGCCAAGTCCATCTCGCTTTGAATCTTACCCTAATAATAGGTAAGAGCCAGTTGATTGTTTATTCAACTCTGAAGTAACTAGAGGTAGAACTTGCTCACAATTTTCACCCTTGATTTTCCTTATGTCATTTATTATATTGGTATGTATGCGACTGTGCATCTTAATATTTTGAGGATTGCAGAAATCAAGGCAGATGGATATGGGACTTTGGAGAAGCAGAAGAAGCACAGTCCGAAGAACCACGATTTGTTATTGATGGGACAGATCTGGTATGTTTTGTTATATGGTTGCAAATTTTCATAAACTTCTGATATTTACCTTTACACTGAATCCCAATTTTCTTAATCGTAGATTAAATTTCGAGTTCATAGTGTTATTTATCCTTCAATTCCACTTGAACAACCAGAAGATTCGAAACCATTTGCTCCAATGGTGATTACTGTAAGTTCATCTTTCAAATTTGTTTCAGCATTGTCTGTCTGAACCATTTGGTTTTTCATGTTTGGTTTTTCATATAGCTGATCCTAGATTATGGGATATAAGGGTTAATGGGTTTGTTTTTGTTGTTGTATTGTCTGTCTGAGCCATTAGGTCTCTCTCTCTCTGAAGTTTTGCTCCTTGGTTAATATAATGTTAAACTTGTTTCATCATAAATCATAGTGAAGTATATCTTCCATTATGAAAACCAACTTAGCACATGACACAAGATGGAAAGATATTCATTGTCATGTATTAAGGATCTTTTGTTCTTCTTCCTCTCTAAGTCATGAGTTAATCAGACCTTGAATTATTTAAATTTATCCTGATGGATCAATTTTTTGATCCCTCAACTTTAATGAAACATGAATTGTGCCTTGCGGTTTTCTTCTTATTCTTTCCATATTTTCTTCGGTGCCAAAGGTTTAGTTCATACATTGATAAACATGCATAAAAAAGGGTTAACCGCCCCCTCTCCTCTCTCTCCCTAACTTATAGGCTTATGTAATCACTAAAAGTGGAAAATGTTCAGTTCTATGATTAATATCTTTTGTCTAATCGCATTTGTTTCATTGCAGGGATCAATAGACTATGATGGTTTGGGCCCCGTTTCATGGTGGGAGGAAGCAGAAATGGTTCAGGATGAATCTTAAGTTTACAGACTCATTATGTATCCTCAGATATCAGTAAGTGGAAGGACAAAAGAGGCTTTATAGGTCGGAGATGTTACTAGTTACTTCAGAAGGCAGCGGAAATGATCATTTTTCAAAGCTTGCAACAGGCCGCAGCAGTGGCTGTTGTCGTGCTTCGTTCTACAGACCACAGTATGGCCTCCATGTGCTTGGAGATTAATCCACTCAACTCAACCATAAATGCTAACAGCTAAATACAAAGCTTGAAATTGTTGTTTTGTGACAAATTTGGTGATTATCTTTATCTACAGACGTCCTTTGTTTTCACGATAAATTGAATGGGTTGAATGAGATGATGACTGGTGCATTTAATTCTGCCTCATTGAAATAGCTAGACACCATTATTCTAATTTATTCCACTTTAAATTATTGTTCCTAAAAAGAAATTAAGTGGAAAATTTTGGAAGGAAGTTTAGATTTTTGGCCACAAATCACAAATGCGAATTGACAACGCTTGTCTCCACGGCTGCTCATTTTCATTTTCCACCAATGGATATTTGATAGGCGGACCCCACCCGCCCACCACCACCGCCAAGATACCCACGCAACGCTCCAACCAAAGAGGTCAAAGGATAGGCTTTATTTACTCGAAGGCACTGACTTCAACCCAACAAAAAAAGAAAACGGAGATGGCCACCACGTCTTTTACAGCTCCCAAACTCTCTTCGCCAACTCTCCAAACCCTTTACCGAAACCTTCCCGTCTCTGTCCCTTTACCAAAGACCCTGTCTTCTTTTTCACGCTACCTTCCTCCCTCTGCCTCTGGCTTCCACCACTACCACCGGTTGCAGCGTCGCCGCCTCTTCTCTTTTCGTGCCGAGTCCGATAATGGTGCTGAACCGCTGCGACACTACGACTTCGACCTCTTTACTATTGGCGCCGGCAGTGGCGGCGTTCGTGCTTCCCGTTTCGCAGCCAATTTTGGTGCTTCTGTTGCTGTCTGTGAGCTTCCGTTTTCGACTATTTCTTCTGAGACCACCGGCGGCGTTGGCGGAACGTAAGTCTCCACTCCAGAATTATAAAGTGACCTTTTTTATGCGACTCTCTATATCTATAAAGTATTTATTTTGCGGGTAAGGGTTTTTTTTTTTTTAAGAAATTACGATTCTCTGAGGTTATTGCAAATTAAATTATCCACTGAAATTGCGTGTGTTTTTGCAGTTTTTCCTTTTGGGTTGTGAGGCTTTTTTTTGTTCCCTGGGTTTTACTTGAAATTTACAATCTTTAACTTAACTGGATAATTGGCCAAAAAAAGAACTTAAATGGATAAAGTTCTGGTTTTTGACCTTAACTGGTATGCTGAAAGCTTTTGGCTCCGTAAAGGCTAAAACAAATTCAAGAAAGCCTACGAAAATTTAGTTTCACCACTATAATTGTCTCTGTTTTTTGTCTGTTTATTTGAAGTTGTAATAAAAATGTGAGTATGATTGCAGATGTGTACTCAGAGGATGTGTACCAAAGAAATTAATGGTTTATGCATCAAAATATTCTCATGAATTTGATGAGAGTAATGGTTTTGGATGGAAATATGACACCGAACCAAAGCATGATTGGAGCACCTTGATGGCTAATAAAAATGCTGAGTTACAGCGTCTTACTGGTATTTACAAGAATATTCTCAACAATGCTGGTGTCACATTAATTGAAGGCCGAGGAAAGGTGGGTTGATCCTCTCTCCACATTGTCTCTTTATGATATGTGTAGGTGCATTTCTATTTTTAATGGTTCTTGATTGTGAATCCATTTTGATGAAATATCCTGCAGATTGTGGATCCACACACTGTTGATGTAGATGGAAAACTTTACACTGCAAGACATATACTGATTTCAGTTGGTGGGCGTCCATTTATTCCTGAGATACCAGGAAGTGAGTACGTGATAGATTCTGATGCTGCCCTTGATTTGCCCTCAAAACCAGAGAAAGTGGCTATAGTTGGTGGGGGATACATAGCTTTGGAATTTGCTGGCATTTTCAATGGATTGAAAAGTGAGGTCCATGTCTTTATACGTCAGAAAAAAGTTTTGCGGGGCTTTGATGAAGAGGTGAAGAATTGTGCAAACCGATAGCTGTTATACTTGTTTATTTTATCATGTTATAATCACTTGCATGATACTTGTTTTAGAAACTTTTTTATTCTTAGTAAAAATCTGCCCTGTTTATAGATCAGGGATTTTGTTGGAGAACAAATGTCTCTAAGAGGAATTGAGTTCCATACAGAGGAGTCACCTCAGGCAGTTGTTAAGTCAGCTGTTGGTTCACTATCGCTGAAGACCAACAAAGGAACAGTTGAAGGCTTTTCACATATAATGTTTGCAACTGGTCGAAGGCCTAATACAAAGGTTTGGAATAACTTTTGTGACTCAATTCTCTCTATTAAATGTCCTTTTGTAACCAATTACCAGCAAAAGGGTACCACATCAAACATTGTTATAACTGTACTAACGTAAACCTCCCACCTGAGAAACAGGACATAAAATGAAAAAGAGAGGAGAAAAGTTAACAAGCAGAATATCGTAACCTTAATCTTCAAATGTAACCGAACTTCTTGCTTTCCGTGATTCTCTTCTCATTGTGACTTAAGGAACCTTAAATGTTTTGTATCTGGAGGATGTAGATTCTCTCCTTTTAAAGGCAACTTCAATTTTTATTTCAATCAAGATAGATTTGATGAATTTTGTATTGGGTTTAAATTAACTCCTTTTACATTAGCAGAACTTAGGATTGGAGTCAGTGGGGGTGAAAATGAACAAGAATGGAGCAATAGAGGTAGTGTTCTTCTTATCTTGGAGTTTATTTTGCTTCATTTTTCTCTATTTCATATTTTCTGGTATTATTTCTATATTTCAGTTAATTTGTATATCGTTTTGCCTCATTGTTTCTTTAGGTTGATGAATATTCGCGTACTACAGTACCTTCCATTTGGGCTGTAGGGGATGTCACAGATAGAATAAATTTGACACCTGTTTCTTTGATGGAAGGAGGAGCACTAGCAAAAACTCTGTTTCAGAATCAACCAACTAAACCTGATTATAGGTAATCTACACGCTAGAGGTTGATTGATTGAAAAAATTTAAGGGATTAATTAAAATTGGAAAGGTTTATGGCTCTTTTTTTGCCTCTACTAATTACCAGTTGAGGCAGTTGCACCACCTTCCTATTCGAAAAACTATTTTTAGCATCCAGCTACCCTTTAGCTTTTTCCGCTTTACTCTTAGGTGAGTGGCATACTGCATATTACAATTTCAATGGTGTAGATCCGTATTGCCCATTTTTATTATTTTGTCTTCTCTTTCTGAAACCTCCTTTTCAAGTCTCTGTCTTCCTTATCTCTCTTGTTGGTCTCACATATGCCAGGCTTCTTTAACCAATTTCTCTATTTTTTCATGTTTCTTTTTTCACATTGTATCCTTCCAAAACCTTTCACTGCTGGCCAATTATGTTAACATTGTCTTCCTACTTCACAGGTACTTTATTGTTTTGAAGTTCTGTTGTTTAAATTTATTGGATTTTATGTTTGGGGCGGCTGAGCTGCTGAGTAGTGGTTGTGTTTTGGATTTATCTCTATTAGTAGTGCCTTGGAATAACCTGAGTAGAGATATAATAGAGAGAAGCCAGACTCCAATTGTGGTTGTTGTCAAATGACACTTATTAATGATTCATTTTTTATCCTGGACTGAAACCCACTTATAATATGCCATATATTCAAATAAAAGAAGGCATAATATTGTTAATGCATTTTGACTTAATGACCATTCCATGGACAAGTTATATGGTGTACTGTCTTCTTTTTTTATATGATATATGGATGGTTCTGGGATACAAAGAAGTGGATTTTATTTCGTATTCAATTGTTTGTTGACATTTCTTCCCATGCATTTTGGAGTAGGGCTGTACCTTCTGCTGTCTTTTCCCAGCCACCAATTGGACAGGTTGGTCTTACTGAAGAACAGGTGAGAAACTGTTTGGCATATTAGCAACAGCTGAAAGTGGTTTCTTGTGCTCAAAAATTTGAGGATTTTACAGGCTATAAAAGAATATGGTGATCTTGATGTCTACACTGCAAACTTCAGGCCGTTGAAGGCCACTCTCTCTGGGCTTCCTGATCGGGTTTTCATGAAACTTATAGTCTGTGCAAAGACAAACAAAGTTCTTGGTCTGCACATGTGTGGAGAAGATTCAGCTGAAATTGTGCAGGTTCAAGCCTTTACCTAAATTTGTGCTTTCCATTTCAAGTTCTGCAGATTTTTCTGATGTGCACAATTGTATTCCAGGGGTTTGCAGTTGCTGTGAAAGCTGGCTTGACAAAAACAGACTTTGATGCCACTGTAGGTATTCATCCAACATCAGCTGAGGAGTTTGTCACAATGAGGACTCCTACTAGGAAAATACGACAGAGCCCTGAGTCTGAGGTTTGTTGTAGTCTTTTTCAGCCTTCTGCATTGATACTCGTGGTCTAATGTGTTTAATTATCTCTAATCTTGTAACTGAAAACCACTAAAGTCCAACAACATAACTGGATAACTGGCCATTCCTTTACCATACAAGAGAAATTGTTTTTCGACAATGGTTACCTAATTTTTTCCTTGCAGATACTGACCAATTAACTTATTCTGTTAACCAATTGATTTCCAAGCTGCTGTCTGCTGTTATTTTTTGTCTAGAAAAAACTTAATGTTCAAACGGCTTATTTGCTTTGAGTCTATGTTTTCGCAACCTGTGTTTAGAAGCATTTTGATAACTTACTGTAAATCATTTTTCATTTATGCAATCAGTAATGTTATTCCAGTTTCTTTTTCATTGCCCAAACCGAGTGCCATTAATCTTTTTAATATGTCATGCAGGGAAAGACAGGTTTTGAGTCAAAAGCTGCAGCAGGGGTTTAGCGAACAATTTGATTGATTGGTGCACATTGTGGAAGTTCCATTTAAGGTGCAAACAATTAGATATGACTGTTCTTATGACTTGTCCGAAATGATTGTTTACTTGAAGTTCTTATTATTCCTCTCTAACACGAGGAAAACATGGAAAGTACTAAGAGTATTAATGACAAATCTACATAATTGCTAGCTCTTGCTGGATAAATTGGTTCTCTTTAGGGGGTTTCATAGGATAACTAGAGTTACTTTGCATCTTAGAGACAAACTTTTGGGTAGTGATGCAAAAGAAGCTTGACCATGTAAATTACGTGGCAAACTTTGAAATAAAGTGAAATTACTGTTGTGTTCTTGCTTTAGGCATAACTCTTGCTTACTTACTCCCTCTCTGGGTTTTCGCTCCTTGAACCAGCCTTTCACGTTATCTAATCATCTCGAGCAATTTGGCAGGTTGGGCTACTTCTGGAAGTACATCTTTCGTATAGTTGATGGATATCGGATTTTGACTCGTGATGAATGATATTATCATTTGGAGCAAAGGTGTCCTTTGGGTGTCACTCATGAATGCAAACTACAGGAGATTTTCAAACGAAATGATTTTGCTGTGAATTTGTAGTGTGATTTTACACCTTCAGACAATGGAGGCAGAGAGATTTACTCTTGAGAGCCACAACATAGGATCCCCATTGAAAAAATTTCTCCATTTTGCCCTAAATGATGCACTTTTGCAACTTTCTTTTTCCAGCATACTATATTTCGTTTTTTTTTTTAATTTAAATGATAGTAGTAGTAATCTTTTATTTTCTTTTTTTTATTATTAAGATTCTTTTTATCCAAGTTGAAAGCCATAACAGTATTCAACAATTTTTAATCATTTACATTTGTACTTAGATTGGATCCAGAAAATTAATATCCAGGAATGAGAATTATCGTCTGCATATATGCTTTTTCCTTGTTTATCCCGCATTTCACAAGACTTTAAAAATGAAATGAATACTGTCTGATACTTATCACGGTGGACAACTTAATTGCATATCGGTTGATGTGGTTTACTGTTGATGGGAGGAAAAAAAAATACAACACTGTTCCAATTTCCAATTTCATAGAAGCGCAGGTTGATGATAGTAACGGAGACAGCATAAGGAAACCTCATGTGTGTGTGCTTGTTCCTACGTAAACTCTGTCATCCCAGTGCAAGAGGCCAGAGGGTGAGCCTAAAACTCCAGTTCTGAACTTTTGATCTTTACACAGGTTGCTGTACTGCCATAAATTAGCTTTGGAATCCCACAATAAATGCTTTCATTTACCAATTCCATTGTATGATCTACACATTATTGCCTTGTTAATTACAAGATGATTGACGTCAAATCTAATGCTCGGATGCCAGGCCTAATTGCTTGAGATGGTGGTGCATATCTTCAGGGTGATCGTCAAGTTTCGGCCGTTCAGACTGCATCCACCGCCCATCCTTGTTCCTCACCATGCCCTTGTTCTCATCTTGCCTCCAATATGGTGGAACCAAGTAATGATCTTTCAAAAAGTCAGAAGCCTTGTTCACCAAAGCAGGGTCTCTTCCGCTTGCCAGCACAAACCTATGGCCTTTTCCGTGATATCTGCACATATCAATTAAACCTCAATTGACTCTTCCCAAGAAAAATTCAATTACTTTGGTGAATTAGTAACTTATATTTATGAGTCAAGATCTGTTAAAATCATTCATACAGTGACCTGGTTATCTTTCACGTGAAACCGAAGAAATGGTGAAAAACACTAGCCTTATTTGACTTGCTGAACTTGTGCAAAGAGAATTTTATTGCGTCAGAGGTCGCGTAAGAATGCCTCTGAATTCTGGGAGTATATAATTAAAAATTCAAAGACAGTTGCTTTACAAAACTATCTTTTTCCTATTTTATAAATCTTCACTTCCCATCAAATTGCTTCCGAGCTTATCCTATTCCATTCTTATGATAATACTTCCACCACCAGCTATCGTAATCATAACCACCGTTGATGGGTATTAGTGTGATTATTTACTACAAATTTGGTCCCCAACGACTGAAGGTTGGGTATATGAATTTGTGGGAACGATCTCATCACAAGTTCCTATACGATTTTTTTACTAATTTCGAGCTATATCTACTGCTTTTAATTATAATACCAGGCGTCTCATGCATGCTTGCACATCACAGCTGGGTCCTACCACCATTCATCATGATCAGTGCCCGCTAGTGAAAATGACAACTATTGTTCTAATTTTAATCTAATTCGAGGTGAAACTGAAAATGATACTCTTTTCAATTGTGCAAATGACTCCTGGTTTTCACTTTAGGTAACTATGTTTTCAAATCCTGGAAACCAACCAAAAAACCTTTCCGGTGACGAAATTAATTATGAAACAAAAAGAGTAAACCAGGAGCAACAATTAACCAGGTTGATGTTCAACTATGGTTTGAGCTTAAGAAAGTACTAACCCGTCAAGTAAATGCAAGTGAGCTTCCAGGTTATGTGCACAGGTCAGATCCCCAGTCTGTTTCAGAAATGGCGAGTTTTTGTGATCTAATGCCAGTTCAACTCCAACGTGCGAGTAACTCCACGGCAATCCCTCAGCTAGCTTCATCAACATTGGTGGCACGTTTTCATTGAAGAACAATCCCGGCGATTTAGGGACTATGTCATGCACATTCACCACCCTCAACACCTTAACTCCAAGCGTTTCGATCCGTTCCTTGAATCTCACGTTACCAACCCTAGGACCCGAAAAGGAGAACACACTCACGGGCACAGCTCTGCTATCTTTCAACACATTTAGACCCGTTTCAACAATATCATACGCGCTAAGAATTGCCAGAGCACTGCCTAAGCTGTGACCAGTGATTGTTATGCTTATCTCTTCATCTTGGTGCATTCCAAGCAACCTCTTCAATTCAGTTAAAATCTGTTCCCTGGCTGAAAACTTGCAGAACCGGCAACTCTCGTCCTTGTCAGTGTATAGATCCAGGAAACCTGATTCTACTTTTACTGATGAATCCGGACACGGGATTTTGTTGGAAGAAATGGGTTTGAGAAAATCCATTAAATCTGCAATCCACTCTAGGCGCGTCACAGTGCCCCTCCAAGCAATGGTGATGTCACGACGGCCTAAACGTTTGGATATTTCATCGTTGGAAACCGCGACGTATCCAATCCAATTTGCATTCTTGCTCCACACTTTAGGCCACCGAGATTTCTTGAAAAAATTCGGAAGGTTAATGTTGGATGTTGCAAAGAGGTATCTCGAGACCACGTAGCCATGGTGCGCCATGCCTAGGGAGTCAAAGAATTGAAGACGCGTGAATCTGCAACTTCCACAATATTTAGAAACTGGATCAAAATCAAAAGCATCGTAACAGGCTTGCGCCATCTCGCCGTATCGAATCAGCTCTGACCGTAGAAGAGGGTCCATTGGGTCTAACATCCCAACCCAATCGTCTTGGCCGTGGATTTCTCTCCATACACCGGCCACTCTTCTTTCTCCTTGTTTACCAGGTGCAATATCTTCTTCTTCTTCTTCTTCTTCTTCTTCTTCTTCTTCTTTTGCTTTTCTTTCCATTTCGAGTTCATTGATGATCGAGGACAAGGACTCACTTGTTTTGGACACAACCCGTGAGATCGTAAGCGGCCTTGTTGAAAATTCCATGCTTTTGGTATGTCCAAGGCGAGATTTCTGGCCTGAAAATGACACTGGACAGCATTTCTGCGATGGCAAAACTTGATGTTTGATAGAAAGAAAGGTTTTGGATAGAGAAATGGCCATCGAAACTAGCAAGAATTGTGAAGCAGGGTCAAGGCGGTGGAAATAAAAGAAAGATTGAGGGGGCCGGGTTGGCGTCTAGGGAAGAGAGGTTTAATATAATACAGTGCTGAGCCTGAGTTGATGATCCAAATTAACCCCTAAAGTTTACGATTTTAATATTGTATTATATTATATATGGTGCTATATATGAATATTTTGTAATGCACGTGGTTCGCGAGGGCGTCTTAGGGTCAATGGGTCAATAAGTTCGTGGCTCTTGTGGTTGCGACGTTGGTTGAGCAATTTTTTAGGTTTCCAGAAAGCTCCGGGCATTATCAGTTAATTAATTATTTGCTAATAAAAAGGATACCTTCAAGATAAAGTTTTTGTACTTTATTATGTAGTTAATTTGGCATACTTTTTGGAAAGATACTTCTTTTTCTATATCTAATTACTATATTAGTATTAAATACTTATCAAATTAAGCATATGCTCTACCTTAATAACACAATAATTTATGTTGGGATCTTTTTGCTATATGTCAATGGTTTTTCTTAATTATGTAATTTTTTATTTTTTTCCCTTTAATTAAAGTTAAAACGTAAATAAATTCATTTAATGAGAGTGGATTTAACGAGGATGAATATAAAATAATTATTGTATACTTTTAAAAAATATATTAAATGTACTTATTTTATAAATACCTCGAAACTCAAACTCACTTTGTAAGAGGATTCTATTATAAATTAATTTCAAAAAAATACCAATATCCAAAAAAAAAAAAAAAAGACAAAAAGCTAGTGTAAGTAATAAATCAAAGGAGTTATTAAATAAAAATAAGAAATATAGTACTAAGAAATAAGAAAGAAGAGCCTATTATTATTGATTTCATTTCATATATTTTGAATTTTGTGTCGTTCAGCTTGCGTGTTTGACCAAATTTTTAAAGAAGTGTGAATCTTACAGCCCCTGGTCTGGGGTGTCATATCCTAATCTAGATCTAGACTAGACCATATGAACATGATGGATGATTCGCAAGCTCTGTCGTATCGTAAATTTCATTAGTATAATAATTAATTTATATATATAAATTTTAAAAAATAAAATTTACAGTTATTAATTCTTATAAAAAGTGATTATGTATGAATTTTATAAACTTAATCAATCAAATAAGTCTCTTTATACATAGGGGGAGAGACTAAATTCTATTAAAAAAATTATATTTTTTAATTATTAATTTTAATAAATAATATATATAAACCAATCTAATCTTTGAATTTTAAACCTAAATCATAAACAGAAAAATTAGTATGTAATTGAATATTTGAATGTATATTATATTTAACATAATATTTTGCAATAAAAATATGTGATTCAATATGTTATTATGAACACTCATTATGAAATTTAAGTGTTCATATGTCATTTGTCACAATTAAGAGAAGACCATATGATCAAGTCATTCTTTAAATATATTTGACCCAAGTGCCTTTGTTTCGTAACTTATTCTTAATTTCTTCCACCTAAAATTAATTAAAAAATTTGGTCATAGCTAAGCGCATGTATATAATGGCATAATCAGCTGATGCAGTTGGGACGTAAGCCAATAAAAGTCTAATCTTTTATATACCGACTCCCACCACACTAGGAGTGTAAATGATACATTAGTACTCGCAAGCTACTCGGGTTCGATTCGAAAAAAACTCAAATTCGGTTCGATTATTGTCGAGTCGAGCTCGAACTCGAGTAGCTCGATTTATCGATCGAGCCGAATTCGAGTATTATTATATCTGACTCGAGTAGCTCGCGAGCCTAATCGAGCTTTTATATTTAAATATATTTTTATTATTTTAATTAATAAAATATTTCGAGTCCGAGTTCGAGTTCAAATTCGAGCATGAATAATCGAATTTTTGTCGAGTATACGAATCGAACTTATTTTTACATATTAATCGAACTTAATCGAGCGAACTCGAGTAGCTCGAATTCGATCACGAATCGAGCTCGAGCTTGAAAAATAAAACTCGATCGAACTCGAGCCGAGTATCGAGCCCCGAGTTGTGAGTCGAGCTCGAACTCGAGCCTCTCACTACTCGGTTCGACTCGACTCGTTTACAGCCTTACACCACACTGCTAACAAAATCTTATCCCAAAAGTATAAAAATGTAAATTTAAGATATTTAACCTTTTGATTAAAAAAGGATCCAATGTTATCAATAGTCAATAATTGAACTATGATTTATAAGTAAAAGTATATATTTTTGTGTCAATAAAATTTTATTTCAAATGATAAAATCATATGAATATTAGTGATAAAGGCATTTTTAAATTTAAAGAATAATTTTTTTTTAATTGTTATTAGAAGTAACTTGTAAATAATTAAAGATATTTATGACTTTTTAGATCGGACTCCATTTTTTTTCTCGCATCAATTTGATTATTTTATCTAAATGATTTTTTTTTATGTTAACTTATCATTTTATCAATGAACGATTAATGTTTAAGTTAATTTAGCTTATCAAATCAAATTATTTTAAAAATTTTTACTTTCAACTATAAATAAAATCATCAAAATATTATCTAGACATGATAGTCTTTTACCTTTTATTTTATCTTTTTTATTTGCCTCGTTGGTTCAACATTTGAATTGGGCGTTCGCCTACAAGAATTAAAAAAATTCCTAATTTTTACCTTTAATCTCTCTTTTATATTTTTAAAATTTTACTTTCAACTCGAAATTGGGGATCAACAATTAGCCTAAGACCTTAAAACAAATAGTATCTCCCGTAATAGGGGCAGTTCAACAATGGAAATCTTTTATTTTGTCTTTAGTCCTTTGTCTTTATTTTATTATGAGATTATATTCGAGATGATCCCTTCCTCGGTGAAGGTTTCATTTTTTAATTCATCTCCTTTTTTGTACATAATGTACGTAATCCCATAGATGTTGCTAGCTGCTACCTAAATTCGATTGTTTTCTTATGGTTACCAAAAAACAAAAAAATTATATCCAGCTGTTTGAATCATCAGTGGGAAGTGCCAAGGTAACTACAGATATAAAAAAGAAAGCAGAAACATAGAATCACGTGGCAACTAATTGACGAGTAGGTAAAAAAATGAATGCTACCTCAGTTTTGGTAGAGATTCGCTGTCAAGATGTGCTGTCCAAAGATTGAACGTTTCAACTTTTTTCCGATGGCGTACGAGTTTCACTTTCACCAATTCGGAAGGTCTCCAAAAGCCAATAACAACCCGTAAATCATCGAAGGTAAATAAATAAAAATAATAATTGGTTTTATTATTGAAAAATAAGGATATGGGATCCAATTTATCTTTTTTTTTTTTTAAGTTGACTACTGTAACTATGAATTTGATTTAGATGAGTACTATGCTAAAAATTTTAGTTGAATTTAGAGGAAACAAAAGAGAAGAAAAACATAAGCTTCTTAATTCTATATTAATAGTGTGTTTGGATCGAAGAAAAAGAAAAAAATAAAAAAAATAAAAGAAATAAATTTTTAATTTAAAAAAATTAAATAAATAAAAATTAAATAACTTTTTTTTTACAATTTAAAATTTTTTAATACCTCAATTAGAAAAGTTAATTTTTTTTATAAAAATATTATTATATTCATTTTTTAATTAATATTAAAATTTTAATCAAAAAAATTTAAACAGATCATAATTATCTTATAATTTTGTTAAATAATTTATTTTCAAATGAATTATATATTTTTTTAATATAAAAAATATTGATATAATAAAAATTATGAAATCAAATAAAATAACAAATATATCATGATATAAAAATATTTTAAAATTACAAATAATAAAATATTATAATTGAAAATTTTATTTTATTTTTTTTATTTTTTATTCAAATAATGATTATTAATTTTTTTATTAATTTTAATTATTCAAATCAAAATTATATGTATTTTATTTTTTAAATTTTTTTTATTAATGTTTATTCAAACAGTGACATCGAGAACTTAAGATTGTACTATATAGTATAATTAACATTGAACCTAAACTAAGTAAACTAAATTGGGTTAACCAATCTTTTAATATATAAGTGCCTTGTATTCTCCATGTGAATGCGATATTTCATTTGAACTCTTTAAATATAGATAAACCACTTTTTATCTATTACATATATATTATAATTATCGTTAGTGAAGTAAGAATAAACCAATTCAAATCCACCCGAATCAATTTTAATGTTTTTTAGGAGATTTTTTAATTCTTTTTTATGAGTCATTCCACCTTATATGATTGTTCTTACTTTTTACCAAAATGTGAAATACAAAATATTTGTTTATTATCTTGCTTTTTAGATTTTTTTTACTGTAATAGCGGCCTGTTTAAAGTAAATGAGATCGGTAGCTATTAATGAACATAAACGATTGTTTTGTAGTAATAAACACTTCTATCAGGGAAAAATTTAGATAAAATATTTTATGTGAAATTCATAAAATTTATTATTAAAAATGATAAAATAAAAATAAAAATTAATAGATTAAAAAATTTTGTACATAAATTAAGTGTGTAAAATTTTAAAAAAAATTTAATAAAATTTGATATATATTTTTAATAAAAATATTGATTTTTTTTTCATTGAATAAATATAAATTAAATTTAAATTAAAAATAATATTTTTATTAACTTTGTACATGTTATTGATTTTTATATTAAATTATATCAATTTATCAATTAAAAATTTTTATTAAATTATTTTTAAAAAATAATTTCACAAATTTCATATAAATTTTGTTCCTTCTACTAAACTACATTTCAAATTATCGTTGCAGCTTTTCTATCAGTTGAGATTTGGAAACATCTCATCCTTTCACCAGACACCTGTCCCAATGATGAAATTTGTATTTGGGTGAACTTGACATCATTTGCCTGACCCATTTGAGTGAGGGATTGCATCTTATTCCCCAACTTGTTTTGTGGATTTTAAAAACGAGAAGTCTCAAACCATTTGTTCTCCAACCTTCGGCCCATGAAACGTTCTATTTTTTAGGAAGGCCTAGAATGGCAACGAAACGGAGTGAGGGTATAAAGGCCCAGGATCCGCCTCGGATGTTGAAATATTAATATCACCCAACTTCCAGGCTGTTGGTTACATCCATGACCGCTTCGTTCTGGCCCGCCTCCATTAGTTTTTTTCAGTTAGTAGTAGTATTATAATTTGATCATGAACGCCATTTTTTAAAAATAAATTATTAACAAAAAAATTTATTTAACTCACCTTAAGTAAGATCAATTACTATAAATTCCCACCTTCACATATATTAATATAGGGTATAAATAAGTGCACAAAAAAAAAAAAAAGGGGGCGCGCTGCTTTTCTGGTTTTTGGAGCAGCGATGTTCGCGCTAGCTTGTCTTTGACTAATAGCAGCGTGTAATAATAAAGGCCATTATTTTATTTCATTTTGTCCGTTGTTATCGTTGGACGCATAAAAAGGACATTATCACTGTCTTTAAAACGATGATTTGGGTTGGTATTGACATTGGCGATGGAGTCCGAGGTTAGTTCCATAACCCTTGAGACTTGTATATATAATTTCCCATAGTTATTTTTTCTATTTTTTATTCCTGGCTAGCTACTATACTTATTTTCCCACCGCTCTACCCTTTTCTTCTTGGGTCAAATTCATCATTGACCAATTCTTTGTTCTGATAACCCTGAAAGGAAGACACTAAATTAGAATCTTGGTAGGCATATTAATAGCTTATACCCTTAAGTTGTGTTTGGTAAAAAATTTGAAAATGAATAAAGATAGAAATTTTTTTAATCTACTAGTGGGAATAATAAAATTTTCAACTTTATAATTTTATCATTAAATTAATAAATTTCATTATTTTTACTAATTGCACGCAAAAATATTAATGTCATTAATGTTTAATGATGCTAACATTGCTATTTGCTAAAACGATTTAATGTTCGTGTAAAAGCATTTCATTATTGAATTTGATTGATGATATGTTTTGGCTCGACTTGGTGCCGCGTAACTAGTACTCTCAAATTTATGCATGCCAGCAAGGCTTAGTAAGCCAAATGCACGACAATAATTACTTAATTTAATTTGTTTATCCAATCTTATTCGGAACTAAGAAAAGTAATTAGTAATTGACTGAAATTGTTCTTATAACATCAATTTTTTTAAGTGGCGAAATTCGTGAAAATTTAGATGCATGTTGTTTTATTTATACGAGTTAAATATATATAAGATGAAAGATTAAATTTAAATAAAAAAGTAATTAATACATTAATCCAAGCATATTGAATGATATTGTATTTAAAGGATTACATCAACTATAGTTATTATATTATAATTAATCAATTATAATTTAAAATGATGTGAAATTAATCAGAATTTTATATAAAATTCAAATGATATGCACTTGTACTTGAGTGAAATCGAGAGTAGGATGATTTATAAAATACATACTAAGATTATTAGCATCCAAAGCTATATAGTACTAGTATTTTGGATACACATTAAGTACCAGTCTTTGATAAATTTTATCAATTTAAAAATTAAGAGCAGATGCATTGCATGTTTGCATATGTTGACACCAGTTAATGTTTCCATGCAAACAAATCATGAAAATAGACCAATGCATGAAAAAGAAAAATTGGGCGGCAGTGTTATAACGTCATGTTTCCTCCGTCCTCGCCCAACGCGTACGCTTACACATTTATTAGCTGTGTTATTCAAGTGATATTTGCAGTTTTCCACAGCCAATCCTTCTTACCTCTGACAATATATATATTTATATATATATAATTTCAAATAAGTGTTTTAAAATAATTTTTTTTTTATATTAGGATAAGTGATAATGGTAATTAAAACATCATAGTAAATTCTGAAATGTCTTGTTATTATTAAATTTATCCAATTCCAGCAAATAGCTAAATAACTTCCACAACGTGAAATATTTTCGGATGTATAAAAGTTAAAATTGGAAGAAAAAAAAGGCATCGTTTAATCGTCTTTATTTTTACTTCATTATTTAACGATTTCCACTCTGACAGTGCCTCCACCGACCGAGGGAGAGGGTAGAATAGTAATTAAACATCATAAACCACGCTCCTCTTTTTTTTTTTTTTTTTTTTTCTCAGGCTTCGAAATCAGGCGCGAAAACTTGCCATTCTCCCGCCCCTTTCCGACCACCCCCTCCCTCCCTTTATTTTCCACCTCTGTCTTTCACCCAAATCCCCCCCTCCCTCTTTCTCTCTCTCTCTCTCTCTCTCTCTCTCTCTCTCTCTCTCTCTCATTTCAATCATTTTTCATATTTTCATTTTCTTTCTTTCCCTGTTTCCGTTGCTAGACAGCCATGCACCACCCACAGCCCCACATATCTTCATCAGCCTCCGCCGCGTTTGACTTCAAACCAGCCAAACGTCGTGGCAGTTACAACTGTGGCAGATGTGGGCTTCCCAAGAAAGGCCATGTTTGCCTAGTCAGCGGCAGCAGCAGCAGCACCCCTACTTCGTCTTCCACCCCAACAACCACCAGTACCTACTATTCTCCCTCGGCATCCCGTCCTTCTCATCCTCCACCTTCACGTCAGTCCTACTCCCACCTCCGACGTGCACTTTCCTTTGACGACATCGATATCCGCTGCGACTCACCGGAACTAGATTTAGACGGCTACGATTCTCCCCTCCCGGGCACGGATCTGGGTCCGGATAATGAGATAGTCTCCGGTGGGTTACCGGCGGGGTGTTTGTGGGAAATCTTGAGGAGATTGCCGCCGGCGGAACTGTTGGCGGCGGCTAGGGTGTGTAGAGGGTGGAGAGAAACGACGAAGAGACTGTGGAGGGCGGCGGAGGAGCTGAGACTTAGGGTCCCACCTAGGGCTCAGCTCAGGTTCATCGGATCGGTTTTACAGAAATGCCCGAGCCTTGTTAGACTTTCTCTTAAGATGGAAAGGTTCGGGTCTAAACTAATCTTAGACAGATCTAGGGTATTAAGGACTGGATCGGTTGATGCCAATGAAGATCAAGTTAAAATCATGAAATGTGAATTAATCTGGTTATGATAATCAATGAACTGAAATCGAAATTGATCTATAATCAAAACACCACGAGAACTGCAAAACCGTGTTGGATCAAACCACTGTTTCAATAGCGTTCTTTGGGCAACATGCTGATAAAGTCTTCCCATAATTAAGAGCTCAAACTAATGTAATAAGTAACAGCATGGTCGAATTAGCTTTACAACATATATTTTGAACGGACAACTTTGAGATCTTTTTCACTTGGAGATATGTATCCTAACGGCTTATTTGATTGTAAGAATTTGTAACTGGTTTTCTTTGGGGGGTTGGGGGTCAATGATGCTTTTGGACTATTGTTTACCCCTTGTTTTACTGTGTTTTTTTTTCTTGGGTTTTGCAGTGATGTGGATGCAACAATGTTGGCTTGCATTGCGTTTTCTTGCCCTAATTTGGAGTCTATGGAGATTTCTACATCGGATACAGCTGTCAATCGGATCACTGGGTATAATTTATTTTCTTACTTTTTTTTTTTCGTAATTTATTGTTAGATCTTTAAAATGGTATGCCTAGTTGCTCAGTTAATATATTTTGTTACTATTGATTATTGTTTTATTGCTCACCCTTGATTTGTTGTTGGACGAATTTGTTTAGATCTAGCTAATTGGTTGAGATTTATCAGTCTTTTGATCAATAAAATTATTGTAGGGTTTGAGTGACTAAGACTACGAGGTTGAAATGTGCATAGATATTTCTAGTTGAGCAGGCTTGACCAATCTTTTTCTTTCTTTTAATTTGAGATGTGATAACGTAAAAAAGTTATAAAGTTATCTACACCCTGTTGTAGATATCTTGGCCCGAGTCATGTTGGTTTATATTTGTTCCTTATTGTTCTAGAACTCTGTCTCTTCACATTTTAGTTTGTCATGCATAACGTGTTCCGTGCTAAAATTCTTGTTTATGATGGAATCCATATAAATTCTTTTGCCCCTGTTTTGGGTTTTGAACTGTTTGATGGTTAATGTTTTTGTTATATTTTGTCTATCATGTGTAGTTGCATGGTAATTAGTCACAAGTTAACAAATGCCAAATTAATTGATTCTGATTTACTTTTGTTAATTTTTTATGTATAGAGATGAATTGGGTCGTTTTGTTGCTGATAAACGCTGTCTAATGAGCCTTAAGATGGAAGGATGTTCTAATTTAGGGGGCTTTGTCCTCTCTTCATCAAGTCTATCTACACTCTGGCTTTCTGATATTTATTCCCTCTCTAAGACGGTATCATTTTCATCAAGTCATTTGTAGTTTTCTAAGTTTAATTTTTCTAGGCGTTTACGTGAGTTTGCGTTTTTTACATGTGCCTTCTATTGTAGGTTATTAACTGTCCCAGTTTGAAAGAGATGTCCTTGGAGTTTTCTCGCCAAGAAAATGATACTACTGATCTTACTACCATGGTTGATGGTTTGGGAAGAAGTTGTCCAAGGTTGCGAAAAATACACATCGCATCAGTTCGGCTTTCACATGCTGTCGTGCTTTCTCTTACAGCTGCCAACTTGAGGTTTGTTGAATCTTTTGGTCTACAAGTTCATTTTAATCACGTATCATTTATGGATCTATAGACACTGCTTTTCTTTATCAAGAATAATAGTGGTTAAATGGACTTGTTTTCTTTTATTTTCTAGCAATGTCTCATTTCGTTTCAAGGATTTAGCATTGCCTCGTTTTGTTTCTTGGATTTGTTCATTTGGAGGATAAATAATTACTAGTTTGTAACAATTGTCTATTATTCAGGGACTTGCGAATGCTTTCACTTGTTCTTGGCTCAGAAATCACAGATGCATCTGTTGCTGCTATTGTTTCAAGCTATTCAAGATTAGAATTACTTGATCTGAGTGGGTATGTTTCCTCCAGCTCTGATTAATTTATTCATCTATTTGGGTTGTTCTAAATGATTTCTTTTCATCAATTAATCTTCAGCACCATATTTCCTGATGCTTGCCGCTTGGTTTCAGGTCTAGCATCAGTGACAGTGGCATTGGAATGATCTGCAATGTGTTCCAGAGCACGTTGTTAGGACTCCTCCTTGCCCTTTGTCCCAACATCACTTCAAGTAATCTTCATGTCTAAGACACACAAATAGCACTGGCATATATATTACCTTTAATTGTACTATTTCATGTAAACCTATCAATTAATATGTTTGTCTGCATTTCTCAGGCGGAATTCAGTTTGCTACAGCTCAACTACCTCTTCTTGAGCTTATGGATTGTGGGATGACCATATGTGATCCCGATTCCCAGAATTCACCCTGTGATGAAAGTGGCGATAATGAACTTCCAAATGCATTCAACAGTAAACTGCACCTTATGTACCAGAAGCTTATCATCAAACACAGCCGATTAAAAAAACTCAGCTTGTGGGGTTGTTCTGGCTTAGATGTAAGATCTTTTAGTCCTTAATCTTGATTATGTTGCTAGTTTTTTTCTTAATATCCTCTTGTCATTCTTATTTGTGAATCTAAATGCAGGCTTTATGTTTAAACTGTCCGGAACTAAATGATCTTAATCTGAACTCTTGTAAAAACTTGCATCCAGGTATCTATTTGCTTGTTTGAACATTGCCATTTGTTGGTCTGTTGATTGTGCTCCTTTTTTCTTATGATCTACTTAATAATATGTGTTTTCCCCAGAGAGATTGCTACTTCAATGCCCAAGTTTACAAAATGTGCATGCATCAGGATGTCAGGAGTTGTTAATTGGGGCCATTAAAGGCCAGGTAAATACCACTAATTTCTTTAAGTTCCATTTTGTACTTGTTAAATCACACGTGGAGCTTTATCCGATCAATCTGTTTTCTTGTGGGGGGGGGGGGGGGGGGGTTCAAATCAAGTATGCAAATTACAAAGTTTATTGATAGGTTTTACCCTTATTTAATCTCTGAAAACGTTGGCAGGTGAGTAATAACTTAGCTTCTGTGGAAAACCATTTTCCATTTAAGCGTTTGGCTGATGGCTCCAAGAGGGTTCTTGCGCCAAATTTTCTCAGTCAACAGGTATAGTTTTATAGCAGAATTTAGTTAGAAGGAAATTCAGATGGGAATGGACTGTATTTAATACTATTACACCATTATGTGACATTGCTGTACATATGATATGATGTCACTTCTCTTCTGACGTGCCATGTCATTAGAGAATTCAAGCAATGAAATTATTCTGGTCATCCCATTTAAAAAAAAAAAAATCCTCCTTGCATTGCTGGACCCAAACCAATTTTGATGACGGTGAACGCCGCAATTTGACGGATAATTGAAAATTTCTGAACTAAGTCGAGCTTGTGAAAATGGAGGAATCATCATTGCTGATTAATAGATAAGGGGTTTTAAAAAAAAAAAAATACAAAACCTAATGTGAAGTTTTGTTGTATGCATGCAGTCAAGTGATGATGATAAGAAACGGAGGAGGATTGTGGGACGACAATGTACCGTGGTTGTGGACTAGATCCCATTTTTTGTTTGTTACCTGTACCATGCACAACATTTTTATTGTACATCATTGTTTGTTGTCATGTTTCCTATGGTTGTCCTAAACAGTGAACACTCTAATAATTTAGATTTCGTGGTATAAGGCAGTCCCCTCACTGAATTGCCTTTTCCTCCACAAATCAACAAATTTTTTTCTTTCCGAAGTAATTTTGTTGTATAAGAAAATTTTGAACGCCTTGTTGGAGTTTTTATTAACTTTTCATCTTTTAATAAAAGTTCACTTAATGTTTTAACATTAATATATTAATTATAAATATAATTATTTAAAATTGAATTACGCTGGCGAACAGAGATTTTGGAGAAAGAAATCTATTCGGTCGCTTTTTTGTAATTTTGATTTTATTCGATTATAGATGAAGTATTATTTGATTAAAAAAATATAAATTCATATGTCAGGTACATGTTAAAAATATAATAAAAATGTTAAAAAAAGTTAATTTCAATATATTTTTTTGGGGTTTAAGTCAAGTTTGAATTAAGATTTTTATTTTTTAATCAAATGAGTACAGATATTTTCAAATGAAGTTTGGAATTGGGGTTCACCGTCGTAGCCCTAAGGCCTATCTTCATTTTTGTTTTTTAATTTTCCTTTTACAAGGTAAAAAAGTAAGGGGAAATTAGAAGAATTGAATGTTCCTTAACGCCGTTACTTAAACGCGACACGGACGACAGAACGAGAGAAGTCAGCACGACAAAGAGCAGCAGCTTCATCTAATTATTCTTATTAACACGTGTCTCGCTTCCTTTGATTTCTGATAAAAAAAGACGAACGACAGAACAAGAGAAGTCTTGGCTCTCTCTCATTCTCTCCCTCTTTCTGTGTCCGCCGGCGATGGAGATTTCTTTAATTTCCACCAATCCAAGACCCTATTTCTGTTCTTCAACAGGTTTCCCTCCCTTCTTCTCTTTAAATCATATTTGTACTCCCTAATAAGTCATAAATTCCCATCATCCTTTTATATTGATCAACTTGCCCGTTTTTTTAAAGAGCCGGCATCTTCAATGAGTATATTTATAATGCTGCAGAGTCTTTGTTATTCAAGAGAGTTAAGCTTCCTTCATGGAATTCTAGAACTTCACAACCTTTATTAGGTCGGCCATGTTCTCTATTTCACAAGGAGAATTTGTTGAAGGTTAAATTTCTTAATTCTAGCTTTCAATTCTTTGTTATTCCCTCTCTTTCCTCCTCTGTAATTTTGCTTTGGTTTCAGTTTGATAATCAATGTTTTCCTTTTGCAGGTTAAATGTATTCAAAAGAGAGAAATTCCGGTTTTAGAGGCCAGGTATTTTATCTTTAGATATTTGAAAGATGATCTGCACATCTGGGAATCATTGCATGATATTCTTATTCCATTTGTTTAGGGCATGCATCATTGCAATACAATAAAGTTTTTTGCATTGTTGCTGCATTATTAATATCTGTTCTTGTTCAGATTTAAAAAATCTTTCTTCAAAATATTTGGTTATATCAAGATTGTGCTACCTTTACCCACAGTGTATTGCTCTTTCTTTGGTGCTTTTGTCACATGCAGGCAGAAGCAAGTACAGTTGCAGAATCAATTTTTACAGCTTCTCAAGCCACACATTATTCTTTGTTTTGCATATTTTCTGGTACCTTTGATAGAATCTCTATGTGGCTGTGAACCCGAATCTGTTACATAGAAACAGATGATAAGGGTGAAATGTTCTCTTCTATTTGAGAATTAAAGTTTCTGACAATAATGCCATTAGTGTATCATATTGACGATATAGAATCAGCTATGAGAATTTTTCTAATAAAAATTTGACTTCATTGCGTGAAATTAACTTGCTAGACACGGGATAACTGAAATATTTACACTTTCTCCATTGGAGTTTGTATGTGAAATGAATGCTGACATTAGTTAGTTGTTTCCATCTCATCCAAATGTGGATAAGGTGTAAAACAGAAAGTGTTATGCTAATATGTTTACTGATTGTACATCTCTTCTACTTATTGGTGTCATGTGTGCTATCTGGTCTTTGAGCATTTTTACTTGTGTGCTGCTTTATTCTTTTTATCCTTTACTGTTCTCCTTATTTGTGGTAATTTTGCTTCTTTTTTCTTTGAAGTTCCATGGATGAGGTTTTTGATACTTTAGCTGAACGCACTCTTCCCACATCAGCAGAAGCATCAAATCCCAATGCAAAGTAAGCTCTAATTTCTTGAATCTAGGAATAGTTTATGCTTTGCTATCGCAAATGATTGGCCATTGCTGTTTGTTGATGTGGCCTGTTTTTAAGTTGAAGGATATTGCAACCATATTTAAATATTTGTTTAAAAATACTGAATACTTCTAATCCAAATGAAGCAGAAACAGTCCCTTTTATAGTATGGACTCCTATATTCGATTTGTTGCAAAACTTGCATTCATGTTTTCCATTTAGAAAAATGTATGTGTAGAAGTATTGTTTCAAAGAAGTTCAGATTTTATAGATTAGCAGATTCTTTGCTTATAAAATTTCTTTTTGATGATGTACATGCATTTTTGGATGCCCCTCCATCTTTTCACGCTTCCCTACTGCCCCTCCTTGTGGCACTCCCATCTTGCGGGGACAAGAGATTGCACAAGAATAGTTAAGAATCCTATTTTACAAAGTGTTTAACTGACTGTTGGGTTGGCATTCTTGTGAGAAGTGTTGTTTCTTTTATTCTTATCTCAGTTCTCTGCAACTTTTGCTGTGACTCTTCTAATTAAATCTGATGCTTGGAGGTCATGCAGGCATATTGTAGGTTTAACTGGCCCTCCTGGCTCTGGAAAAAGTACTCTAGCTGTTGAAGTTACGCAGCGTGTAAACAAGTTATGGCCTCAAAAGGCTCGATCTTTTGATTCTCAAGTTAAGCCTCCAAATGTCGCTATAGTTATTCCAATGGATGGGTTCCATCTATATCGTTCCCAGCTTGATGCAATGGAGGTTAAGCTTCTTCCATCCATGACTTTTCAGTGTCATAGTTGAAACTTTCTTGGACATTTGTGATTCTAATTAGTGTAACTTCATTTTAGAACCCAGAAGAAGCACATGCCAGAAGGGGAGGTGAACTTTTGTGTTTAACATTCATTCATATTCGACTTTGTTAGAAATTAAATTGATGATCCTTCCATTGATGAATCAGCTCCATGGACTTTTGACCCTATGCTACTGCTTAGTTGTCTGAAGAACCTAAGGAATCAGGTTGGTAGCTATTGGTGCTTTAACTAAACAAACATTTGATTGGCTTGAAACAAAAGTATATGTATAGTTATTTATGTGTCTTTCACTCTTTCTTTGTAACCATGTGGATGAATGGTTGGATATATAGATAATCATAGAGACATATAGATACTTTTTTCATTTGAGTATGTAGTAAATGCAATTTTATTTTAATCAGAATAAATTTCTCAGGGGTCTGTTTATGCACCATCATTTGACCATGGCATTGGAGATCCTATTGAAGATGATATTTTTGTCAGCCTTCAGTAAGTGATTCACATCTTTTATTCTATTCAGATCATAACTCCCTCAATATTGGATAGAGTAAGTGATCCAGAGTAAAATTGTGCTTTTAGAGTTGAAGGAAGCTGGCTGTAAATTTCACATCCTTTCCATTGCTTCTGCAAATGTTATCATCTACCTTGTATATTTTTTTGTTAGTCTGTTATAGATCGTGAAAGTATTGGAAATGTGTATAAGAAGGCATGCATGCATGTTTGTTTGTTATTTGCTTTTCTTTTCATTTTTTTTTTTTGGGTGAGAATTTTTGGGATGCTAAAAATTGATGAAATATGAGATTTAAGCATCTATCTTGACCAATACCCACTTTTGGGTAAAAGGATTAGTTGGACAATGGAGGTAAGTTGGAATTATAATGGCAAATAAAATGACTCTAGCAGGTTTAGTTGAGACAAGGTATTACTCTGATAAAAAGGTAGAGAATTTGTAGTATATCCCAACTTCCCACGTCTCAATGCATGTTGATCTTGTGTAATGTTTATTTGGCTTTTTTGCTCACTTTACTTTGGTTATTTTCATGTTGGGAATGACTTAGTTTCCAAATGTAGTTGCAGGTGTGCAGCAGTCGGTAGGTTGAGTTTTAGTTGATGATTGATCAATAAATAAAACATATTTCTCGTCCTCTTTGCAGGCATAAGGTGGTCATAGTTGAAGGAAATTATTTGTTATTTGAAGGAGGGGTTTGGAAGGAGATATCGTCTATGTTTGATGAGAAGTGGTAAGCATCATGCACTTCCTGCTTATGATTTCTTCTTTTTAATGGTAAGAGCCTACAATTTGATTTTATAATAAATGTTTAAATTTCTAACATTATGGGTTTTCCTTGTGTTTAGACGTCAAATAAAGTTAGATGTGTCTCAAAGTTCAACCTTGAGAACTAGTTTAGTAATCTCTTGCTTTTTATTTTTCTCTTTTTTTTTTTTTTAATTATTGAAAGGTAAGGAGTACATTCATGCTTAAAATTGTTCTCATGTCCTTCAACTCTTCATGCTATTGTGTTTCGATTTTAAACAATGTCTCAGAAGTTGTGTGTTTGCATTAGAATTTATATACTAAATTTCCGCCTTTGAAACAAGCATATGAAAATTCTGTTTTGTTTTCTGCAATGCTGCAATGCCTTTATTCTACATTTGCTTTTCTGTTCAAGGTTCATTGATGTTGACCTTGACACGGCAATGCAACGAGTTCTAAGACGGCATATTGCAACAGGTAAGGATCCTTTTTAATTTTTAAACAGCTACCTAAGTTACATAGTCATTTAAAAAAAAAAAATGGCTGATGCATCATGCATGTTGATATTGTTTCCCTGTTCTATCGCAGGAAAGCACCCTGATGTTGCTCAATGGCGGGTAAGCTAGACTTTAAGTGAGCCGAAAAGTTTTTTTAATTGATTTAAACCTCTAGATAATTCTTTTTATTTTTTCTAATCTTTATTTATCATGCAGATTGACTACAATGATCGACCTAACGCAGAACTTATAATGCCATCAAGCAAAAATGCTGACCTGGTGATCAAGTCTATTGATTTCCAAAGGTAAACGGTAGTTGAATACTTGAATAGGAACCGGATGAAATTTTGCATTGATTGATGGGTGATTTGCATTGTTTTTGTTTGAATCAGATAGAAAGATGGCTTCAATAATACATTTTCTGCGAGAGTGGAAATCTATGTCCTTAATTGGAAGTAAAATCTCTATTTGCTCATTGTTCTTACGGTTTAACGACAGTACATAAAATTAGTATAATATACCAAATCATAGATAAATTCATAGAGCAAAGCAACCGTTTGCTTTTTCCTCATTAATGCTTTGATAAATCGAAGTACGTGATTAACGTTTTCTATTTCTCAGTTGGCTATTGAAAATGAAGGAAAAAATTAGAGAGAACTTCGGTTAAATAGTTTATTTCAAGTTGAAACAGTGGATAGAGTATTTTATTTAGAATTTTTTTTATTACAATACTATAATTAGACAATCACAATAAAAAAGTATATAGAAATTTATCACTTAAAAATATGGATTTTATATAATTTTTAATGAATCCTATGTATTATTAAATTATAATTGATTAATTATATTATAATAATTATATTATTGAAATGAAAATGTTCCCGGGAATATTGTGCTTGTTCGGCTTTTTATAATGGGCCTCCTGTCGGTCTGTGTGGATTATACATTGAAATTGAATTTTGTGGATGTGCTCCATCAGGAGAAAAGTTTTTTTTTTTTTTGGTTGAAGTAAAAGATGACTAGGGCGGATTTAGGTGGGACTGAAGTCTTAAAAAATGGAGTATTTTTATTAGTAAAAGACTCAAAATTTGAGTGATTCTTGTGTCTGGCCCTCGCTAAAATCTCCCCCAAAAAAAAAAAAGAATTATTAGAAATAAATCCAAAATTTTTTATTTTTTTTACTTCACTAAATGTAAATTTGGAAATAAACCCATCACTTTTACGTCCATTATTAATTATTAAGTTTCAAATCACCTATATCCAATCTAATATTGTGAGACAACAAAAAAATATGGATAAATGATAATGATGGAGTTATCACTATTAATTATTTATTTAAAATTTAAAATATTTTTTATGTGGCACCTACCCTTTTTCTTCTCCCATAGAAATGCATGGAATTGAGCAAAGGTTTCAGATCCAAGATACTATCAGAGACAAAGACAGGCCAGTTGGTAATAATAATTAAAAAAATTTATTATTACTACAGGCAGGGCCAGGGCAGCAATTGCCACGACTTTCGCCAAATTCCAACCATTCGTGCCAGTGCCGCCAACAGCAGGGACCACTTCCCCACCCATTAAGCCCTGACTCACAGTCACAGGTCAAAACCATCTCCCTGTCTGCATGCCCATTGCTTCGTTCACACTCGGACAGGCAACTGTTTTTTCCCCTTCCCTGTGCTTTCCCATTTATTAACTTGATTTCCCTTTTCTTATTTCAACCATTCAACTAAAGAATAAACGTCCTATTCTACTTCTTGCATTGGACAGACAACAATCTTTTTCATTTAAAAATGAAATAAAAACACAAACACAGATCAGCTGACCTAAACAAATGGGCGTGAATAAATGCCCACATGATCTTGTTCCCTTCCCATTACGAAATTTTACTACTCTCAGTGTACATAATAATAATAATAATAATTGAAGGAACAAAAAATGAAACACAACAAATAATTATAAGTACAAATAGATACATATTATTTATAGTGAGAAGTGTTTTTTCAAGTAAGCAAGCCATAATTGATAGTAGCAAATTAGAGACAAGCAAAAGACGACAGGCCAAGTTCTTCCGACGACATACAGTAATATTCATTATTCGTTTTGTCCATAACAAATACTGATGAAGTAGTACTGGTACTTTATATCTCACATATTAACTTTATTTATATATCAACTGTTCTTAACACAAAAACACCCAAATAATAATAATAATAATAAAGTCAACCTGCTCAATCCATCTGCTCGCTTTGCTTTTATCGATCATTTGTTTTTGACATCTGCAGCGACTACAAAGATCAAAGGAGCAGGCTGCGCTATTAACGGCTACATCCTTCAGCTTCTGTTCTTGCATTTCTCCATGGCTCTTGGTGCTGAAATACATTATCATTTTTTAGTCAAAATATTTAATTAATAGATGAAAAATAATTAATAATGAAGAAGTTGATTTCCTTAATATATATATACACTTTGAGGAAGGTGCTTAATTAATAATTAAATAAAATTAGCAAAAGGGTTGAAAGTAGATTTTCTTCTTCTAACTTGCATGGGAATATATATATATACTAACCAAGTCCAATTGCCTCGGTTCCTTTCATTATGCGCAACCTCTTGCATGATTCAACAAACATCCTGATTCAAGAAAAAAAACATGTATATTAAAAGATTTTGATCCTTTTTTATCTATATATTGAAGAATTAGTTTTGTTTCATTTATATATGTAAATTTTGTGGAAGTTCTTAAGATCTTTTTCTCCAATTAATTTAAAAGCTCCAAATTAGTCCAAAGACTAATAGGGATGAGATGTAGGCGGAGATGAACAAGTACATACTCCCAAGGGACATCACCAACAAGCATCCAGTCACCATCCTTGTCCTCATAGGTAGGAACATAGTCAGAGTCATTAAGGAGATCCATAAGCTTGCTCTCATTCATGAAATCCTTCATTCCTTGGGATCCACAATTTCCTTCATTATTCAACAACAATTAATACTACTATGTCAATTAGAAAATGTCAAATGCAATCATAATTAAAAAGAAAAAAAAGTCACTACGATGGAATGTTGTTCAATATATACGTACCAATGGTGAAAGAACCGAACATTTTGGCTAAAGCATCAGAGAGATCCTGGTAACTATTGTACATCCTCAAGTCCACTTTGCGAAGGTAAGGTGCACCGTCCATGCTCACCTTCACAAAGGCGGCCTTCTCACTACTCTCCTCGCTGCTACCCTTTCGGGTGGCTAACACGTTCTTTCGGAATGACCGGACTGGTGGCCAACCCACAACTTGAGCTCTAAAATCATATATTACATGAATTTTGATTATTCAATTTTACATTTCCAGCGCTAAGAAGAATTTCATCATCAAATCAGATTATAAGGTTAGAAACAAGTGAAAATAAGCAAATCGATTTAAAATATTGGGGGAAGATTTAATTCTACAATATATATTCTTTGATGAGTTATTAACAAAGATAAATCTACATGGGTTGATGAAATCTTATTATACACCTTACTTTATTGTTATATGTGTATTTTTTGTATAAAAGAGATTACGGTTTGAAGATAAAGAAAAATATTATAGATATTAACATTTAAATTTTAAACCTGTTAGATGTTAATTTTTAAGTGTGATCATATGAATCAATATATTTAAGTTCTGAATTTCTCTATATGTATACTTTTAAATTAAAGTAATTAAACTTTGGTTTTGAGTTTATGTATCTTAATTTTTTTGTATTCCATTCTGTCAATAATGGAGCTGTAATCCATTACAATTGTTATTTATGTCAGTTGCGTATTTAATTTACAAATTGGGACTAATTAATTTAGCAAGCTTTCAACATATACAAGTTTGGAAAATATATAAAAAAGAAAAAATCATAAAAAATAGTTTTCTTTATACTAATTTTGCATGTAGTACTAGCTAGTTGACAATTAGGAGAGCCTATTCCTCAAAAAGATAAAAGAAAAAAAAAAAAAAAAGGAGAGCCTATAGTAGAAAGAGGGATGTATGGTATAATTCCCTATTAATTGTTCTTAAAAAATATTACTATTCCCAGGGAATTCAATAGATAAGAATCATTTTAAACTACATCTCTCTTTCTTTTTTCTTCTATATATATGTATCTCATTCGAAATGAAAAAAATAAAAATAAAAGAAAACATAGATATAAATTTGTCTAAGCTTCACAATGATATATATATATATATATATATATTTCAAAGATCCAAAGTCCTTCGTAACTAACATAATTGACATCAAAAGGGTAATTGTGGAAACTACTCTGTCTCCCTTCTCTCATGTAAAATATGCTTAACTTTAAGTAACTAATAACCCTAATCATCCCATAATTATGCACTAACATATTTCCCAAGAAAATAAAGTAATAAATGAAAAAACCCAAACAAGATTTTTTTCTTTTTTAAAAAAAACAAGGATGCAACGTACTTGGCAGGAGGCTTAGCAGGATCAGTAGCACAAGGGAGAAGATTCTTCTCCTTGTGCAAAACTTTCACCTTCTCATCGTTTGCATCCATCCCAGAGCTTTCTTTCGAGGAAAGGTTGAGCTTCAAATCAACAGTCTCGGAGAAGCCTCTCTTCCTCACGACCTCACCTTCACCTGATCCTCCTCCTCCAGGTAACCCTAGCCTTAGCTCAGTCTCTGCAAACCCCATTTTTGCCTTCTCGCAACCTCCAACATGATTTAATCCTCCTCCTTTCATCCCCATCTTTAGCCCGACTTCCATAGCTTTCCTCTCGCTCTCTCTCTTTCTAATTGCTTTTGTTGTAGCTTTGGCTTCGTGGTTTTTGAGTTGGGTTTGGTGCTTTGAGCTAAAAGTGAAGAAAAACGAAGTTTGTAATAAAAAAAGTGGGTTTGAGATTATGGAGAGTACTAGTAAGAATAATAGCGACGTTGGCGGAAGAGGAGACTGTTGGGGCTTTGGAGGATACTAATATACGGACAGCTGCACTGTCGATTTATACTTTTGATAAACTGATTGTGGACACGTGGCAGAACCTGTGATCTGGATTATCCTATCTTGTTGGGACAGGTGACGACAAGTTGAGGTTAGCATCCTATGATTGTGTTACTTGTGTGTGGAGAGAGAAAGAAAGAGATAGTAGACAACCCTCGTTGGTTGCTCTCCCCATTTTAACCAGGGTTTGGCCCGCCCTCCCCTTATTCAATTTTCCAATTCTTTTAAACAATAATTCCCTTAATTGAGAATTGAGGGATGAGAGTAGTTTTTCAATCATAAGTAGAAAAAGATTCTCCCATCTATACATATAATAAGTGAGTAAAAGCTTTACTAAAATAAAGAAAAATTCATTCAACTAATAACTCAATTATAAGAGTACTAATTACTAATTAAGAAAGCTTGCCATTATTATATATCATGATCTACTTCTTCCTCTTGCTCATTAATGTAATCTTATTCATTAGTTTTCATGAAGAATAGGAACAAACAATTTCGTTTTCCTTTTTCTTTTTTATATAATGATCTTCTACTTCATTAATGCCTATATAATTGAATTTTACATATAAAAGAGTAATAAGAAAAAGCAAAATTGGTTATCATTAAATTTATAGATGTATGTTCAACTTACAAATTAATAACTATTAATCTCGGATTTATCTTTTTATTTAAAGAAATTCATTCGAAAATCAAATGAATTAACGAGGCATGGGGGATTATAATAGAATTGGGACTTAAAGGAAACTTGAGCATTTATTATTTGGACCGTATTCGCCTTACAATATTGTAAGTTGAAGATAAATAAATGTCAAAGATAATTGATTAGTATAACTTATACAAATGCATAAATGCAATATAATATATGTTTTATACACATAATTTTTTGGTTTTATTTTAGAAAAAGTAAATATCTTGTGTTCCCCAGTCTCAACCGAGTTTTCATGCGTATAATTTATGAGGTTTTTCAAATGTTACACTCCAAATACAACACCATTTGATATCCTACATATAGTACAGATATAGCAAAATAATTAGTGCTTAGAAAGCTGGCAAGAAAAGCATATGTTGGGGCTGTGGCTTTAAGTAGACTGCCTTCCATAAGGAAATGCCGGCGCAAGAGGAGAAAACACGAGCAACAATTTGACAGGCCACGATAACTGGACGTTGCTATGGCATGCACAAGAAGGATTCTTTGGTTCATTTCCATCTGTAATGTCAGCTGGTGTTGGTCCATATATATATATATATATATCTCAAATTGCATGTACACATGGAAGCCACGATCCCATTGAATAAATCTCACCCCCACCATTGTAGAGAGTAGCATATGGAAAGTTTGAACGACAGTAGGATTTTTTTTTTTTCAGTTTGATCAATCAGCAATTGGAACTACAGACTACAGTTGTTATCTTACCATAATTACCGAGACAATAGTCATGAAAACGCAAAAATGGATAAAAATGTTTTGTGATTTTAATCAAAACACCAAGACGTTAAAGTATATAGTAATTAAAATTTGTTCTAATAATTAAATTATAAACAGTAATTATATTCTTCAGTTCTTTTATCATATATGTCTTCTACTTCAAAAATAATCAAAACGCCAAGCTTATGTAAATATATATGCCTTCGTTTCATTTTCTTTATCTTTTTTTTTTAAATGTTCTAAAACAAAGTTTTTTTTTTCTTCATTTTTGAAAACTTTTTTCCAAATAATTCATTTTTTATAATACTCTTAATTTTTTATACTTGAAATTGATTTTTCAAAAATTTTTACTTTTTATAACAAAAAGAATGATAAAGTAATACTATAATAAAAAAAAAAACTTGTCTTTATAATATTCATACATAAAAGTCAAATCTTCAATATTCTTAATACACGTGAAAGAAGCTGAATGAATATTATACTAGTATTTAAGAAAATATAATATGTTAACATTAGTGCATTACATTGTTACTTTTTAACGTGTCTCAAATCTTAAACCCTAAGATGATGGTAAGTATGCCTTCCAACTTAAAAAAACAAAAATAAAAATCTTGATTAGTCCAAGAAAAGAAGTAAAAGTTATAGTAACCCATATATGTAATTGTTTTTATCTCTCTAGATAATAAGAAAAGTTCCATCTTTTTGAATCATCAGCATCACCTTTTTCTATCAGAATCACCTTTTCGACCTTTTCCATCATTATTATTATTATTAGGGGAATCCTTTTTGTCGTTAATTAATTGAAGTTAGTTTTGATAATCTCCTTTTAAGACCATAATATGTACACACCGTTATGTTATAAATGCTCGTTGAAATTACTTACTATATTATTTTTTAATGTTTTTAAAATATTTCTTTTACTTAATATGCTATTTTTATCAAATTCAAAAGAAAAAATAAATATTATCCTTAACATATTCCTACTGCTAATATCTAAGTAGCATCTATGCTTGCTATGATTTCATGGTTGAAACGAAGGAGGAAAAGTTCCAAATAGAATAAGGTTAGTGGTTTTATTTTGATTATTATTGTTTTTTAATCTCGACGGTTGGCTGAGAAAGTGGGACCCAAGTGTAAGAAGGGGCATGTGATGAGATTCATTGGTAGGGGAAAATTTTAGGGGGACCCACAAAGTGGCCATGTGAACTTGTTTCCTTATGGTTTTGTGTCGCCTTTGTCTCAAACCCTATCCCATGTGCGCCGCTGAAGGGCTTCCCACTTCCCTTCCCTTCCCAATTCCATTTTTTTTTTCTTCTTAATTTTTATTTTAATACTAACAATTATTTATTTTTATTATATTCACTATACTATTAACCGTAGCTCTAATTATGTCTTCATTACAGTAATTAAATATATAATGTCAATATACATATAATGTTATTAATTAAATCCTTCCAAAAACCTCTTACAATATTATATCTCTGATCTCTCCCATTGGTCAATCAATGGCTGCTTATAAGTTAGAACGATAGAGGTCATCTTCTCCAAATTAAGAAGATTTAAAGTTGAGTACTAAGATTTCATGTGTAAAATTTTGACACTTGGTTTCCCTACAAAGAATCAGAATCATTATTAATTATAAACCAATGATCATTTCACATTTTTTTTAAAAATTTGATGCTGGATAATAATTCAATCATTATTGACCAGAGATACTGTTATTTTATTTCTTATACTGGCCGGTGGTTATGTTCATTGGGATTAAAAAAAATTAGTCAAATTAAGCACGAAACCAAAAAATTCTTGAAAAGAACCGAAATAATGAATGATATTAAAAATTTATAAACTTGATACATATATATATATATACTTATGTAATTTAAAATCATGTTTTAAATTAAACAAATAAATTATTTCAGTTTAAAGTTCAACTTTAATCATTTTAAAAGAAGCAGATGATGAAGGTGGAATTTGAAGAATCTTGTTGCTCCTATACCTTCTATGCCGGAAATTAATCTTATGCTTTTTTTTTTTTTAATATCATTGCATTTTATTAATGTAACCTCAAATTAGAACAGATCCAAATTAAAAATCATGTGAATCTTTTCTACAAAAAAGGGAGATTGTGCTTGCACTTATAACAATGAAACGATGGCATGTTCACATCTTAGATGCTACTTTTAGTAAATATTTGAATGATTAAATTATTCTCTTTTTATCAACTTAAATTGAAAAGGTGAATTATTTGACAAGTACTTTAACAATAATCTATTTTTAATGAGATGAAGCTATCAAAGAGCAAAGAATAACTACTTTTCAATATATAGCTATATGCATATATTTATATGGCTCGAAATGACAAGGCCGGGTTTTGATATGGAGGTTATGGGAAAGGGAAAGAAATTGCTTGAAATGCAATGTATTCTACCCAAGACTGACAAATTCAAATGTCGCATTCACTTTTTAGATATTCATGCAAAAGCTCATTCCAACAGCAACACTGAAAAGCTTTGTTTGCATCAGACGGCAACCCCTAAAAACTTTCATTTTTTGTTGGATAATATGAAATTTTTCACTATTTTTCTCTCTACAAATTACATTCTCCAAATAATATAATCAATAAAAAAAGTATGTTAAAAAATAATAAATCATCATATTTAATTTTTAAAACCAATATTGCTTTGCATGTTCAGGTTGCATTTTTATGTATAAACTAATAAACATGTAGCATGAAAACAAGTTTGATTTGTATATAAGCATATATATTCGAATGCATGCATTTTTCTTTTTTGCGTTCATAATATTTAATGTGGTCTGTCCATGGGACAAAGCCCTAAAGTTATGTTACCATAAATAATCAACAAAAGAATTTTGACCAAATTTCCTTGAACATGGAGTCATAATATTGTTCATGAAGGATTGTTTCCATTCTTGTTTATAAGTCCAAGTTACGGGAAGCAGCACAATTAAGGCTTCGATAAAAGATAGAATGCTGAAATTTGTGGCAATGCTTGCCAATTCAATTTTTATTCTCTGGGTCAGAAAAATGAGAAAAGGCCAACACCTCTATTGACGGTTGAAACTCTTATGAGTGGATAAAATCGATTTATTAAAAGGTGATGGGTGATTCTGATCTCAAGAGAATCGCAACAAGAAAGTAGTAATCAAATTGATATAGAGTTTGGCTCTGCAGGATATCCTGTCTCACCTTTTGCTTACCAAAATGGGCCAGGCAGATTAAACTCGTTAAGAAAGGGGCAGAAACCACAACTCCTCATGGAGGAGCTAAGAAAGTGCAAGTTTGGGCCCAATCAGGGTAGGAACAGTGGCCCAGTTTCTGCTAATATTACTGCCCTTAACCATGGGGCCAGGGGCCACTCAGGACATCCATCAATGAGTACCCACAGTCACGTGTGTTCGAGAACAAAGTCAATCTCTTGAAAGAAAATGTTGGGTTGTTTTTGGATGGCTTTAATTTCCCATATTTGAATCGGTGCTAGCAGCTAAGCTTTTAAAGAAGATGGTTAATGGTTTGGCTTTTTTTAAGACAGACAGATTATTTTTAGGTTTTACTTAGATCTAATTTCCTTCTTAAGCAATTTTACAAGTATATATTTTTTAATTTATTGCATTCAAAATTTTAATTTTTTGAATATTCTCACAAAGATCGAATGTCGATGCATGAAATGGTTGATGGGCATGGAAAGCAAAGGCCGAACCCAATAATTACAGGGGAAGGGTGGGGACTGCTCTTAATGGTTTTTGGGCTTCTTCTCAATCTAAAAGTCCAAAATTTTCAAGCTTTGCTTTCCGCTACCACATGTAGGCGTAGGCCCACAGGCCTTTGCTATCAGCATCACCAATTAATACACCACACGTGTGTGTCGATGATATGATAGCTTTCCCAGGCATTTATTGCGGCATAAAGCTGGTAGGCCGTTCTAGCTTAAGTTTATCCTGCAACTTTGAAGTTCAAATTTTTTTTTTAAACACAATTTGAAGCTCAATTTCAATCCAATATATAATACAATGAAAAAGCACAGAAAAAAAAAAAGAAGAAGATGAAAGTACCCAAGTTCTAACAATTCCTAATTATTGAATTTACACCTGATTCTTTGGCTTAATTTTTTTTTGGCTTAAAAACATCTTTAACTACTGAAAAAAAGGAATTAAGATAATTATTTAAATTTATAAAAGTGATTGGAATGAGAGTATAAGAAATGGGTTGAAATTTAAATTATATATCTTACGAAGAATATCTCTTAAATAAAAATATATTAACCAACTTCACTGAATTTTAAGTTCACGTAGTTACTTACTTTGGCAGGAAGTATTGATTTAGGTATTTAAGGATCTTCATTTTTCTTTTTCCTAAGGATTTTCTGTTTAATATTGAGAATTTATTTGTGAGTGGAACAATTAAAGGAGACAGCTAATCAAACGTTACATTTGTGGGGTCTAAATCGATGGCATGAATTGGTATAGACAGACACTAAATAATAAATAAGTAATCAATGCCCTGATTGGAATCTGCTTGGGGTGGAAAAGGTCGTGGACCCTTTTTCTGTCTGTAATCCTTAGAAATGCAATTCCAAGATAACTGAGTGAGTCTCTCAACATCAATTAAAATTAATAGAATATGGTGCCTTAAATTTCAAACGTGACATCTTAATTTGTCTTTTTTTTTTCCCTCTCAAATGTGAGTTGTATTTTGATGGGGGTGTAGCTTTGTGGATATGCTTTGGTAGCCTAAAGAAACTGGGTCTCAGAACATTGGCACCGGCAAACAAAGCTGTAGTAAAGTTTGGGCTGGCCACTTCTTGAACCATCCAGGTTGGGGAATCGTTCAACTGGTGCTGGAACAATAGGAGTTTGGTTACTATTTCTCTTCAATTTTGCTTCGAAAGTAGTTTTTTTTGTCGGCAATAGCTGAACACTGATATATATTTATTTCGTCGAAAAAAGCTTTTGGAAATTTTGTGATACATCTCCATCTATTTCCAATCAGTAGTAAATGAATTTTGAGAAGATATTAGCATTAATTGTTCCACCTCAAATTTTGTGAACCAGCTTCGCCGGCATTTTATATCAGTTATTTATATACAAGCCACAAGACTCAGCGAACCTTGAATTAAAAACTTAGACCACAAGATAGTCGTTATGCCGGTGGTTAAAAGCGTAAATAATATATTAATATTTATAAATTATTTAAATTTAATTCAAATAAAATTTAAATTTGATTTGATTATTATCGAATCGAGTTTAAATTTGAATAGTTTAACTCATCGATCGAATTAAATTTAAATATTTTTATACATGATTCGAGTAATTCACGAATTTAATCGAATTTTTATATTTAAATATATTTTTATTATTTTAATTAATAAAATATATCGAATTTAAGCTCAAGCTCAAATATAACTAATCAAATTTTAGTCGAATATAAAAATTTATTTTTACATGTTAATTGAATCTAATCTAACGAGTTCGAATAACTCGATTTTTATTTCGAGTCGAACTCGAACTAAAAAAAATAAAATTAGATCAAATTTGAACTAAGTTTCGAGCTTCAAATTTCGAATTGAGCTTGAGTTCAAACTCAATACTGTATTAACTCGAACTCAATTGATTACACCTCTACTAGCTATTATTATATTTTTTTGTCTGCATGTTAACATTTAATAAAATTTTTAAAAATTCAATTTCTTTGAATTTATTTCAAATTTCATCACTACAATTGAATTTATTTGAAATAAATTCAAAAGATTACGGATAAATAAAAATTGAACATTACAAAAAAGTTAAAGACTAATAACATAGTTTACTCATGAATTTTATTTTCATTTTAATAGGGTTAGGAAATTAAAAAAATCATTTTTCTTCCATCATAATATTTTGATAAGAAAAGATAGTATTTAACTTTATTATAATGTCCAGATAGTCAACTCTAAAGGTCAGTTTGAATTAGGGCAATAATCAATTTGTATACACTTTCACTAATATGGGAAAAAAGAAAAAGAAATACAATAATGTGAGAGAAGGGAAAAAAAAGTAAAAAATAAAAAAATTGTAAGGAAGTGAGACACCCTAAATTTGTCCGTACGGCTAGAGAACTTGTGGGAATGTATGGGTTAGATATCATGGTCATCACAGTGACACGCATACGAAAGGATGATGTTTGTTCAATCATTGATAGGCTACCCTTCAATACCTGGACAAATATTGTCATAATTGGATTCAAGGGAGGAACTTGGCTCCTTTAGCAATCAGACCTAGTCGACATAAGTGAAGTATGTGCAACTAGGGGTGTAAATGATACATTAGTACTCGCAAGCTACTCGGGTTCGATTCGAAAAAAACTCGAATTCGGTTTGATTATTGTCGAGTCGAGCTCGAGCTCGAGTAGCTCGATTTATCGATCGAGCCGAATTCGAGTATTATTATATCTGACTCGAGTAGCTCGCGAGCCTAATCGAGCTTTTATATTTAAATATATTTTTATTATTTTAATTAATAAAATATTTCGAGTCCGAGTTCGAGTTCGAGTTCGAGCATGAATAATCGAATTTTTGTCGAGTATACGAATCGAGCTTATTTTTACATATTAATCGAGCTTAATCGAGCGAGCTCGAGTAGCTCGAATTCGATCACGAATCGAGCTCGAGCTTGAAAAATAAAACTCGATCGAGCTCGAGCCGAGTATCGAGCCCCGAGTTGTGAGTCGAGCTCGAGCTCGAGCCTCTCACTACTCGGCTCGGCTCGGCTCGTTTACAGCCCTATGTGCAACAAAGCAAGATATTTATGCGATTGTATGGGTAAAAACCTTCAATTTAATTGATTACTTTCAGCTATCTATGCTAGCCCTAGGTTTCATAAACATAAACTGTTGTGATAAAATTTACAAACTGTTGCTACTTAGCATGATTACCCATGGCTAGTGGTAGGAGATTTCAATGATGTTATTAGGAATAAGGATAAGAGAGGAGGAACACCTGTGTCATAGGCAAGGTCTAGGGCCTTGCATAAGTGCCTAAATAATATTAAACTTACTGACCTTAGATTTGTGGGACCAAGATTTACATGGTTAAATCATAGAGGGATCAGAGACCTAATTCAATAACGCATTGACATGGCTTTCGCAAACACCTCATGGTACCTTAACTCCCTTGAGGCTTGTATTAAACATCTGGTCAAAATATACTTAGATCACTGCCCCATCTTGATTAAGTTTAAAGAAGTGACATTGAAGCATGATCCTAAACCTTTTTGCCTATAAAAAATGTGGTTTGACCATAAAGAGTTCGTGCTACTAGTCCAATATAGTTGGAATCAAGAAAGTAGTTATTTAGCTTCCACTGTCGATATCCTTAGGAAAAATATTCAGGAATAGAATAAAAATTCCTATGAAAACGTGTTTTGGAAAAAAAGGAAAACAATGGCAAGATTATGAGGAATCGAGAGCGAAAAGGATTTATGTATAAAGGATTACAAAGCTATATATATATATATATTTACAAGTGGAGGACGGTAAACAAGAGAGAGAGAGAAAGGTGAAGAGATGAAGTGAGCAAGGAAAGAAAATTTGAAAGGAATTGGCCTCTCCGAGCTTAGATACAATGAGGCTTTAAATAGAAAAATTTTAACCTATGAATAGTAATTTTCTACAGTTACCGTTAAGTGTACAGTAAAATTTTATCTACAGTATCGCTATAATAACTTGTTACAGTATCTTTCGTAGTAGGTCTCTGTCTTTTTTTGCTACAATGACTGCTACAATGATATTTTATCTATCGTTACAGTGACTGCTACAGTGTTTTCTGTTTGCTTATCGTTGGCGTTGAATGTAGTTTGTCTTTTAGTGTCAGTTGTTTATTTTGGTTTATCCTAGATTAGAATATGTATAATTTTATCCTTTCATAGCATTGTTTAAGTTATGAAATTCTTCATCAAGTGCGTTAAGGGACTGGAGATATTGAGGAGATCCAGAATGTGATTTGTTTCACATTTGCCATCCTTCTTGATACTGATATAATAATTCTGTCGGATGATCTAGATCTTCGATGTTTGATAATTTTTTCAGTAGCTCAATTGCATCTGGAGCATTTTGTATATCAAGATTATCATGTGGTTTAAGAAATCTGATAACAAAAATACGTTTGTCATCTGTCCAGCAAACTATTTTTGGATAGTCTGATTTTGTGGCTAGATGGAGAAAGAATTTTGCTTTGTCCATAAGATCAGTTCCTGTTTGGAAATGGTAATTGTTTGGATTGATATATTTAGTGATGATTTTGTTTAAATTATCTGAGAATTCGATATAATCTATTGGTGGATCAAGTATATTAAGGGGTTAAAGAAAATATCCACCGGCAACTGTATCAAATTCCCATATTTGATAAGGTTAGTAAAATCTTTCTCTGTGAAAGGTACCTAAAAGACTATATATGGTAAAATGAATATAGTAAAAATGTTTTGACCATTTTACACATTCAATAAAGTAATGTTTTATAAAAGCTGAAAAATCTTTTAAAAGGTGAAAAGAAATATTTTGTATAGTAATTTGTCTGACTAAACCAAATTCAATGCTTTTACATAAAATGTTTCATGATCAAGTCAAAATTTGATTTTAGGTATATATTCGTTAAAAGAAGTATTATACATATATGTAGAAGTATAATAATCAAAAAAAATTTCTATCAATAGGTTTTCTATTGATTGTAAAATAGAAAAATTAATTTGCTGAAATAATTCTTTGGTTAAAAATACTGTAGCTTTTTCAAAAAGAAGAATTCTCTTAAGCTTGTTTAGCTTAGAGGAGACATAATTTTCTTTTTAAAAATATTCACATAGATTCAAGAAATTGTTTATTTCTTGAAGATTATACTAATTTTCTTCCAAAGCAAAGAAATCAAAATCTTGCTGTTTTAGCATATTTGTTGATAGAAGACTTTGGAAAGCTATTTCTTTAAAATTACGAAATTTTTTAGCCTAGTTGACTAAGAATTCAGCTAATTTGATCATCCCTTTTTGAAAGCTAGATTTGTTTTCAGAGAGATGAGATTTTCAAACATTGTTTAACAATTTGTAGACTTATAGTTCAAGTTCAGGGTTATAAAAATCTTTAATCTCTGGGTTAGAGAGTTTTGTTCTTTCAAGCAGTTGTTCTACTGAAAAGACTATTTGTGAATAACTCATAGGAGTCCATTCGTTTGGATCTTGAGGAAATTATGAAATTTCTGGTTGAAATCTCATGAAAGGAGGTCTGTAAATGGTTGTTAGTAGAGATATAATCCTTGGTTAGGGTTAGTATAAAAGTAAAATCTTGGGTTAGGATTTGTAGAGATCAGAGATTGGAGAAGAAATAGTAGAAGAAGAAGAGGAAGAAAGTTTTTTACCTGTCTTCTTCTTGATTGTCTTTCATCCATCTGTATCATGGACTAGTTTTTTTTTTTGATCTTTGTGATCGACTCAGATAGTCTGTAAGGAGGTTTTTATCTTCGTTGATGAACTCTACCTGAAAATGATACTGATAAAGAAAGTTATACTATTTAATTCGCCTGAGATTATCAGAAAGCTTTTTATTTTGGAGAAAATTTTTTACTGTTTGGTTATATGTTCTGATAATAAAGATCTCCGAGGCTAAATAGATGTGAAAACGCTATACATCATTTTTTATGGCTAATAATTTTTTTTTTCAAATATAATATAATTTATTTTAATTTTGTTTGAATTTACCAAAATTATAGCCACAAATCAGTTCATCTTTTTTATGTAGATTTTTAGCTTTTAAGACACATCCCCAATGTTCATCACTGGCATCTGTCTTTAAAATAAGTAAATCACCTTGTTTAGGTAGATAGACTTTACATATAGTGGTTAAATTGATTTGATCTATTTGATAATATCAGAATCATTGGGTGTCCAAAGAAAATCATTATCTTTTCGTAATTTACGCAAAAGATAGCTTTCTTTTTTGGAAAAATTTTGAAAAAATTATCTGCCATAATTGAGTATACCTAACAGTTGTTGTAGCTGTTTAACATTATCTAGTTGTTTTAGAAACTCCTTGATCTTTGATACTATGTGATCCTGCAACATTAGTCCATTTGCAGATAGATTAAGACCAAGAAATTCAATTTTTGTTTTTTCGAGTTCAACGTTTTTAAGACTCAAAATAATATCATGTAGAATAAATTCTTGAGCAATAAGATTCAGGTGTTTTCTGTGCTCATCTAAAGTATTTGAAAAAACTAAAATATCATCAATATAAACACAACAAAATTATTTATGTTTGCTAAAAATACTATCCATCCAATGTTGAAAAGTTTTAGGGGCGTTGCATAGACCAAAAAACATAACAATCTATTGGTAATGGTCTGCTGGTGCACTAAAAGCAGTTAAAGGTTTAGAAATATCATTTAGCATGATTTGCCAAAAACCTAATTTGCAATCAAATTTAGAAAAATATTTAGCATTTTTTGCTAAATTAATTAAAACATCTTTACGAGGGATAAAATTGCCATAAAAAATAAGATTTTGGTTTAATTTCTTGTAATTAATAACCATATGGGGTTTACCTCATTTAATCTCAGAATGATTTCTTACCAAAAATGCTGAACTTGAATATGGACTGGTAGTTGGGTTCTATCAGACCTTTATCGGACAATTCTGAAATTTGTGTTTCAAATTCATTTATATCCTGTTTAGTATAGATCATGGGCTTTACTCTAATCATCTCTTTTGAAGAATGAAGAGTAAGTTCACAGTATCTGGGACTTCACTTTCAAAGCTTTAATGGGTCTTCACTGAAGTTTTCTTGTAAAATCTTATAAAGCCAATGTTTTTCATTAATAGCTTTACGTTCAGAAATATGTGTTATTTCTGGATGAAAACCATTATCACAAACATGATTATGCTTGGATAAAAGAGAAACATCTATTGATTTTTTATCAATAGTAAAAGTAAGATAATCAGGGAAAACAGAAAATGGTAAATATTTATGCATAAAATTATTTTATAACAGAATGTCTCCATGCATATTAGGAAAACATAATATTTTAGGTATAATAAATTTCCTATCGTTTAAGGCAACAGGAATGTTTTTTACTTTTAAGTTAATTATGGTTTCTTGACTATCGATACCTATTATTAGTATAGGATACTTCATAGGTTACCATTTTGTTGAAGGCAAAGCATTGGGTCAACAGCTAGAGATTGTTGCTCCTGTGTCAATCAAAATATTTAAACTATATGATTTATAGTTTGAAAAATAAAAATACCCTTCTATATAAGTATAATAACGAACTTTTTTAGCAAAAAAAATTATTTTTGGCACTTTTTGTGCAGAGATACGATAATTATTTATATAATGAAACATTTTAGTATCTTCATTTCTAGTTTTTCTAGTTAAAGAAGTGTGTGAATTTATCACAAAATTTACAGAATGATAATGGGTTTGGTTATCACTTGTACCTTACTGAGATTGATTATTTTCTGTAAAAATAAAAATTTGAACATTATCAGTATTACCTGATTAACGTATACTATGTGCTCGTTCTAGGGCTTCTGTATTGTTTGTACTATGAAAACCTGAAAAAAAACTTCGGTAAGGAGTACAAAAAGATTGATTAGTTGTTATACTCTCTATATCATCATCTTGTTGATGATCAAAAGCATTTGTAGGAGGTAAAACTAGGTTTGGATTAAAACTGATTGATGCATTTGGATTTTTGAAGTAAAGATTTTTTCCTGATGAGAAAATTTTTAAACTTGGTACTTTTTATTTTTCAGAAATATTTGAAAGATTTTCGAGACACCATCATTTTAGGATTGATAAATCTGTGAGATTTACTAATTTTGGTTTAATTTTTGAATCAAAATTGTTTGATTCAAAAATTTTAATAATATTGGAATCTATCAGTTTGATAAAAGTATTGGTAGTATTTCTAAATTCATAAACTGCTGACCAGTTGATTGAAAGATCATGCGAAGTAGATTCGAAATCAGAATTGATTTTTTTTATTTGAAGGCATAAACATTTTTCAATGTTTTCGTCAAAAATTGAAATAAAATAGTTTGGTTTAACTTTGAATAAAATTATTCCTATTGCTAAATTGGATTGGATTCCACTAATTACAACATTATGAGGGTTTTGAAAATGATAATCCATTAAAACAGCTATTATAAGAATATTTTTTGTGGATAAAAATAATGGTTTAATGAAGATCAAAATCATTTCGATATGGATGTATTTGACCTTTGGATATCTAGAAAGAAAATGCCTTATTTTTTTTTAGTAAAAAGAAGGATTTCTACCGATCTTTGTTTAGAATCGTTAGCGACTGTATCACCAGATAGTTTTCTATATGGCATTTAGACTAAGGTTGGAATTGTTTAAACCAACTTGTTTTGTAAATCTGATATGGTTTGATGAGTTGTAATTGTTTTAGTTTTTCATCAGAAATAAAATGAGTTTTTCTCATAATATTTTTGAGTTTAACCATACCTTCTTCGTTGGTAGTTGTTGTATTTGTAGAAGAGGTTATTGAAGCATTATCTTGGTTAGATTTAGTATTTATCATAAAAATAAAATCTGATTCATCTTCAGAAAAATTATAATCAGTTTCTGAAAAAACTTCATAATAAATTTCTTCGTCAGATAATTCATCAGCAAAATAAATTTGAAGAAAAGTTGCATCAAGTTTTTTGATCATTTTCTTTACACTTTTTCCTTTGTTAGGATAATTGTTTGTATAGTGACCTTCTTGATCACAAAGAAAACATTTACAGTTATGTTTAGAAGATTTTTTCTTCTTTTTAACAACAAATTTACCGTTTTTAGGTTTAAAAGTTGTTGTAGGTTTCCACTTTTTCCAAAAATATTTTTGTTTTTTCTTAAAACGATTTTTCTTTGAAAAAGACTGTTTATTGCAACCAAATTCAAATTCATTTTCCAAAATCTTTGTATATTGTTTATATAAAAGTTTGGATTTTAGCTGCTTAGCAGCTTTTTACTCGAGGCAGTATTCATTGACCTGATTCTGAACGTAATGTATTCTACATCCAAGAGTATCATAAAGTTTTATATTGAGATTTACAGCATGAACAGTTTTGAGTTTTAACTCTAAATAAATAGGATAGTTTTGTGAATATAATTCATCCCATGGTGAAGGAAGTTTAAGAAAATATTGTTGTAACCAAAAGTTTAAATGTTTTTCATCCAATTTTTTATATTTAGAGAGATATTTTTTAGAAAAATCATCAAGAAACTGAATATCACATAATTTTAATTTTGATAAAATAAATTGAGCTTATTGAGTAGGATCCAGAGATTTTGTACTACCACAAAACTCATTTTTCAAGATTTGGGTTAAATCTTTTAGAAGTTAAGGTATATTTCTTACGGCTAACAGAGTTGATTTCTGCTATTCTTTGAGGGTTGTGGATTCCCATGTTTTGAGAAATTAAAGGACATCACATTGCCATGTACCACAAAAATAATTAAAGAATCTTTTTTTGTTCCATTGCTCCTTGTATCCTGTGATAACAATAGACATAGATTGTGTCTAATCATCTATGATTTTTTCATAGTCTTTAATAGTGACTTTGGTTATGTCTAAATAAGTATCACCTTGAAAAACTGTTCGTTTGTTTAACGAATCGATAATAGGGGTTTCAATCTTAACCTGACCTGATTGGCTAGAATCAGATATTTGTTTTATCTCATCTTTATTTATGTGAGAATATTTTTCTTTTAAATGAGAAAGATGTTGATTCACTATATCGAGATCAAGCAAATCTGGAAATCGTAGCATGTCATCAATATTTGGGTTAGATATTGCTTTTGCTTTTTTTTTCTCACGCTCTTCTGTTTGAGGGATAAAAATTTCACTTGGTTCTAGATTTGATTGATCATCAGAACTATCATTTTCATCTGATGTGGTTTCATTTGATGAAATTGGTTTATCCTTGACTACTGGATTAGTAGCAAGAATTTTAAAATTATCATCTACTGTATCATTATTTGCTTCTTCATTACTGGCACTGGTTGTGTCATAGTTAAACAAGCTTTGGAGGTTTCTCCAAACCAATTCCTATTAGACTTACAAAGAATTTTGATTAACAATTACAAATAGATTCTCAAGGCTAAAGAGGATATATGGGCTCTGAAATTCATGGTAAGTTGGCTTATTGACGGTGATAAGAACATAAAGTTCTTTCATGCGTCAACCATCACCAAAAGAAGATTCAATCAAATTGTGTGTCTTGAAGATTAAGAAGGCAATTGGAATACTGAGTCTAGTAGCATGAGATAAATAGTGCAAAAATATTTTTATGACCTTTATACGACATTACAGATAGAAGGACGTTGGTGGTACGAGGATGGGCTAAGATAAATCGTTCAACTCTCACAGCGAGAAATAAGGAATTCTTCAAACTAATTTTAGAACTTGAAATCTAAAAAATGGAATGATCTTTTAAAACTTTCAAAGCCCTTAGGCTAAACGGACTACATCCTTATTTTTTTCAAAGATGCTGAAATATTGTGAAAGAAAGGTCTGTGAGACAATCAAAGGTATTTTAGGCTAGGTTGATGCCTGAGTCCCTTAATGATACGTTTATATCTTTAATTCCCAAGATGGCTAACCCATCACGCATTGACCAATTCAAATCTATTAGTCTGTGCAATACCACTTATAAAATTGTTACAAAAAATGTGGTCTAGAAGCTCAAGCCATTTCTCAATAAAATCATATCTCCTTTTTAAACCAGCTTTTTACCATGAATGAAAGGTTATGATAACTACATTATTATCCAATAGATGATTTATACTTTTAAAAAATGTAAAGCAAAAAAAAGATAAATTACGGTTAAACTGGATCTGAAAAAAGCTTATGATAGACTTGAGTGAAGTTTTATTAGAAAGGTTTTATCTTTCTTTGACATACCTATATCCCTTATTCCCCTAATCATGAGCTATATCTCATCACTTTTAATCTCAGTGCTTTTGAATGGAGGAATGCTTGAAAGCTTTAAAAAAAGCTTATGATAGACTTGAGTGAAGTTTTATTAGAAAGGTTTTATCTTTCTTTGACATACCTATATCCCTTATTCACCTCATCATGAGCTATATCTCATCACTTTTAATCTCAGTGCTTTTGAATGGAAGAATGCTTGAAAGCTTTAAGCCTTTAAGGGTATAAGGCAGGGGGACCCTCTATCCCCATACTTATTCATCATGTGTATGAAATTTTTTAACTTGAGGATTTTGGAAGCATGTGAAGAAAAAAGATGGTTAACTTGTAAACCATCTAGAAATGGCCTTTCTTTTTCCCATGTTATCTTTACGGATGATATAATTCTTTTTAAAAAGACAGATAAAGGTATTATTAAAGCAATGAAAGAGGTGCTTAGTTCTTTTTATATTGAATTTGGGCAGAAGATCAACCTTACCAAGTCACATATTTTCTTTTCGACCAACACTAGTCACAATCACAAGAAGAGTGCAACAAATATTTTACAAATTTAAGAAATTGAAGACTTAGGCAGATAGTTGGGATTTCGCTTTATAAGGGCCGGGTTAGTAAACATGAGTATTCTTTTATCAACGATAAAGTTAAGGTAAAATTGACGAGATGAAAGGCGGGCTTGCTTTTTCTTGTAGGAAGATTACTGTTGATAAAATATGTTATGTAAATGATCCCGTCTTATTATATGCAATGTCTGCACTACCCCCAAGTGTTCGTAAGGAGCTCGATAGAATCAATAGAAATTTTTTATAAAGAGACTCAAAGCAAAAGAAAAAAATACACCTCCTAAATTGAAAAGAAATAACCAAGAATAAAAATAAGGGTGGACTAAGATTAAAAGATGTTAAGATACAGAACTAAGCCCAACTAACCAAGTTGGTATAGAGGTTTATCTATCACAAGGGGGAACCTTGGGCCTTAACCATTCAAGCTAAGTATTTAAGTAGTGAGAATAAAAAATCAAAACAAAACCCTTCAATAACATGGAGAGCGATGAAGTGGGTGGGTCCTGTCCTTGCAAGAGGATTTGGTTGGGTCATTCGAAATAAGGCAAACACCAATTTTTGGTATGACAAATGGATGGGGGTGACACAATACGATCTCTGATCCAATGACCTTTTAACAAAAATGAGGAAAGAATTAAGGTCAAGAAAATTTTATACATTCTTCATCTTCAGAGGAAGTGTTCGATCTCCTTCCAATTACCGTCACTAGTGATAGAGGCTGGGAAAGCTATTCATGCTCAATTATATGGATAAGAAGATGACGTACCTTATTGGATAGCTTCGTAAATAGAGAATTTAATTTTTGCTCAGCTTACGATCTTATAAAAAAAAAGTGATAGTGCTAGAAAAACTGAATGGAATTGGATTTGGAGATTAAAGGTTCTACCTAAACTCTAATTTTTGTCTAGCAATGTATGCATGAGATTTTGCCAACAAAAGGTTTTCTCATGCAACATGGAATAAAAGTTCAAAATAGTTACATGTTATGTGGTCAAAGGTAAGAAGACATTCAGCACATTTTATGTAACTGTCGATGGACCAAAAACTTATGGAGGAACCAATGAGAGGTTGCAAACTTGTCTCTGGGTGGCAATTTTAGGGATTGGGTCTAATTCAACGCTACTGATAATAGAAGATCGAAACACCATTCTGTTTCATATGGCTTGTTATTTGTCCATATCATGTGGGAAGTTTGGCTGAAAAGAAACCATAGGACTTTCAAATAGAGTAGCAAAAGGGTGGATATTGTCAAGCATGCGATTGAGAAAGCGGGAGAATTCTATGCCTTGAACCAGATAGAGAGGAGAAACGTCCAAGTCTCTTTTGTTCTTGTTAAATGGAAACCGCCTGAGTGTGGACGTTTTAAGCTTAACACTAATGGGTCATCTATAGGAAATCCAGAAAAAGTAGGGGCTGGCACCATCATTAGAGATCATACAAGAAAATGGGTGGCTGACTCTGCCAAATTTATAAAATATGAAACAAATATGTTAGCTGAATTATGGGCTTTTAGGGATGGGTTAATGCTGGCTAAACAACTTAATATTTCTAACCTAGATGTGGAAATTGATGTTGTTGCTATCATTTCTTTGATTAAAAACCAATCCACTTCTAATCTATGTTTGCAATCTTTAATCGATGATTGCAGGAAGTTGCTATTGAAGATTAATTGCTGCGAAGTCATACATACATTCAGAGAGAGGAACACTTATGCTGATGTTTTGGCTCATTTTAATAGTGATCGTTTTGTAATGTATGAATGTTATGAAAATCTTTTTATGTTATTTTAAGATCCTTTTAATTTTATTTCGAATCTACTTGCCGATGATACAACAAAAAAAAACTTTATACCATACTATCTTACTATCTTTATTTAGTTTCAATTTCTTAAAAAAAAAAAAAAAACACAAAAGGTACTGTTGCCACGGGACATTCCACATGTTATGTACAACTTAAAAGGACCCCATCAATTAAAGAAGGGTCCCATCGTTCTCAACCCACATGTAATTTCATTACCAATGAACGACAACCAGGTGGGACCCTTTTCACATGGGGCTGTTTCGATTCCCCCTCGTGATCCAACGATCCTGAATTCACCTCTTAAAACACTCATCTTGGCCGTTTATGCTGGTCCACAGTATTCAATACCATCGGCTGTGCTTGTCCCTCCTTTGTCCCCTTTACTTGCTACACCCTAACTCATCAATGCCCCACAGGTGACAGGCAGCTATATCTGTTGCTGTCTCGGTCCAACCCACGCGCTTATTCCACGTGTCCCCCGGTCTTAGATCCCACATAGGAACCCAGATGACTGGTCATTGAGGAAGCGCGTGCGGGATTTATCATTTCTCATCAATGAAATGCATGCACGAGTGAACAAGTAACCTACAACCTAGATATTGTCCTTAGAAACAAATTCTTCCCTATAAAACTAGTTAGCCTTCTTCACAATTCACATCTTTCCCATCAACGCACACTTTTGGTAGAATCACACACAAAAAGTGCAAAAAAAAAAGTCTAAAGGAATCTGCAAAATAAAATCCTCAACAAGTTATTTTGCTTTGAACAAGATTTGGAGCAAGAGGAAACATACTTGAGCATTCTTCAGGTTGTGAAATTATATATATCTTGGTAAGCAATGGAAAAGAGAGTGAATTACGAGAATGATCTCAACCTCGGGGCAACGGAGCTCAGATTGGGATTGCCCGGAAGTGATGAAACTGAGAGACAATGGACTCATAGTATCAGAAATAATAAGAGAACTTCACTTGAGATTTCTGAGGAGTCAAGGTCCAAGAGCAGTTCTGGGGCGACAGCGGCTGGAGATGATGATCACCAAGACAGTACTCCTTCAGCCAAGTACATATTCATATAAAACCTTCTCTTTTAGAAACGTTTACACAAAACAAAATTGGATTATAAGCCTTGACTATATATGGGCTAGTTTTCATAGATCTTATGGAAATTTTCATGAATTAATGCAGGGTACAAGCTGTAGGATGGCCACCAATCCGATCTTACAGGAAAAATTGTTTACACACCAAGAAAAATGAGGTTGAAGGGGCAGGTAAGTATGTCAAAGTTAGCGTTGATGGAGCTCCTTATCTCAGAAAGATCGACCTCAAGGTTTACAGAAGCTACCCTGAGCTTCTCAAGGCTTTGGAAAACATGTTCAAGCTCACCATTGGTAAGAATCATAACCAAGAAATTCTTTTCCCTTGACAAACCAAAGCAAAAAGTATTTTGATTGCTAATTATAAGTTTTCAGAGCTAGTTCTGATCGTTTTTGTTCTGCAATTTATAGGTGCATACTCAGTGAGAGAAGGCTACAATGGATCTGACTATGCTCCAACTTATGAAGACAAAGATGGTGACTGGATGCTTGTTGGAGATGTTCCCTGGGAGTAAGTTCTTTTTCCAAACCTATGTCTCTTTAACTTTATAAGTTTCCTTTATTTTCACCAATAAACTCATATTTTTGTTTCCTTTTGTGTATAGAATGTTCATCTCCTCCTGCAAGAGACTGAGAATCATAAAAGGGTCAGAAGCCAGAGGCTTGGGATGTGTATGAAACACCCACAAATTAAGAATTGTTTAACAAGAAGGGAATTTTCTTTGGCTTGGATTATCTAAATTCCAGAAGGAAGATCAATTTGCTCTTCCTGAGAAGGGAGAGGCCATTTGCTAGAGGAAATTTTGCGTAGATTGACAAGTTCACCTCTTTTTTCCTTTTCTTTTTGTTTTCCATATGAACGGATGAACCATTGGCTTCCTCCATTTCAAATTATCTATAGTTCTTTATAAAGAATATAGCACAAAATCAAAAGGCAGGAAAAAATATAGAATACTTAGATGAGATCCAACCGTACAAAGGAAATACTATTGCTTTACCGTTTTTCCAGGATAAGCATATGTTGCAAGAAGATTAAATGAAAGGTAAGAACTATATATATTTATGTCTACAGTTTTGTATGTATTATTTTGATTTAGAAGTTTAAAACAAATAACAATGATAAATATCTTTCGATATTTCCAAATACGATTTCAGGGAAACGATATCAAATCTAGATTTGTTCCCAATTCAACCTGTTTTTTCCCGTTTTCACATTGCAAACTTGAGATAGATGGTGTCGGAATCGAAACTTGAAAGAAGAATTCGAGGGCTGAAGTTTCATTCAGCTGTGGGAAATATTATTTCTGGAATGAAACCTCATATAAAGTTCATAACAGAAGCATAACTTTTAGTAAAATTACATGGCATATCTTTAAAACCTGTTTAGGTTTAATTGACTTAAGTCTTTTAACCCCTAAAGGGTTCTGTTTTATTTGAAAAATGGTTAAAATTTTTGGGATGGACTAACAAGAAACCCTTACTTTCACATATGCTAGGGTTTCTTTCCTGATCATGACACAGAGATTTCGTAATCGGAGAGAAATGCCGTGGTCAATAGAATTCCTTAAAATTACCATAGAATTTCAGATCTGTTACTAAGCAACATTCTACAGCAGCTGAAGAAGGTGAAGAAGGAAAGTGAAGAAAGAAAGGAAATCCCATGTTTAACACAAATTAAAAGCAATCCATCGATTAGCCAAAAGAAGAAAATATTTATAGAGTACTAGATTGCTTAGAATTTAGAATGGCGTGGCCTAATAACAAACGTTGCTAGCACAGAGATAGGAGATCTATTATTTGCATAAAAATTTCAAATATCATAATACAATATGCTCCCACTAGAGTAAACAAATCCTAGCTAGAGGATTCGGTATTAGAATTTTTATGCAAGAAACATCAATGACTAGAAATTTATTGTCTTCTAGTGGGAAGATTACTGTTTTTTTTTTTCATACGTGATGATAACCTCGAAAAGTGACACCAAATTAATTAATGACAGGTCTGGAGCAACAGCTAAATAATCCCGAAACTCGTTTCTTCCCCCTAAATGATAGCCATCTATAACTTGTATCAAACAGAATCCAATCTATTGAAATCTAACATAACGATAAAACTCATAAAGTTATGCGAAAGAGCTGAGAGGATGAAGACCCAGAACAGCCATATAATAAAAGAAGCAACACATTAAGCCAATTTAGGAGAAGGTTTGAAAAGGTTCATTTGGTCAGTGTCCTATACATAAAGACTAACTGAGTCTGGCTATTGGCCTAATGGACTATTATTTCAACTATGCTTTTAATAACCGGACAATAAAGGAGTGTATGGTGGAAAAAAAATGGCAAACATTTGGAGCATACTCTACAATCAAAGGAGGCAAGGGGCGAAAAAGAACCATATGGAATATAGAATTAAAGCTTAAAGCAAAGAAGCCATATTATCTTGGTCAGATTTATATTAATGATTGTCTAAAACAGAATTCTAGCTCGACAACAAGGACAATGGACGGATTCCATCTTGAACTGCTGCTTAGGCAGAAATTATCAATGTCAAATTATCAGGTTCAGCATGTCTAGTCAAGAAAAGCAATGACTAGTGTGAAAGCAACCTTTCAACTAAAACAGCCAGCAATCATTTAATTTCATAGTAATTGATGGCACAAAACATATAATATAGCTTCATAAATATTAAAAAAGAAAAAGAAGAAAAAGAGAAAAAACTTAAAAGTTGAGAACATTTAATTTAGACTATTATATAATAAGAATGAGTTTAGACCTTAAACAGGAGGTTTAAAACACAAGGGAAATGCAATTCTATTAACTTCAAAGCCATATTACATACAAATTGAATGAAAGAACACAGATTTGGATTACAGATCACAGTTGAGATCAAATGGATAAAATAATGGTAACAGAATGCGTTAAGAGTTCCAAGATCTATCATCTTGATGCTGGGAGAGGAGGAAAGAGGGCAGCAAAAGGAACCTTACTAAGTTAATATTTCTACTCTTCAATATAAATAATATAATTTAGATCTGATCCAGTGCTCATGCATAGCATCCTTGCCACATTATCAGAATAAAAAACCTGGCTAAAGCATTTGAATTGAGTAGTGAATCATCAATTTCTTCATGGTAATTACAGTGGAAGGCCACCGAAAGACAATCTATTCCACCGAGAAACATACTTAATCATATTTCAGAAATTCAAAAGGTCAAATAAAAGCAGATAAAATTAGAACTTGCTGAAGACGTAATATTTTACAAAACAGACTATACATCTTAAGGCTATTGAGACTTGCAAAAACTTCTTCATGTAAAACGTGAGCACCACGTCAAAGGACAAAGGGTAATTAACTTATAGCAACAACATAAACACAGTAGTATAAACCATTTGAAAGACGAGATCATCACCAGCCATTGAAGTATGCATCCTTTCATCCTTATCTTGGAGAGAGCTCATTCTAGAATCCAGTATTGCCAATTGAGACTTCACCCAGCATGGATTATTCCTACCTTCAATCAATAGATCTTTTCCAGTAGTCTTGTGCCTAAAATCTGGATATTTAGGGCTCCTCTGTACATAGAGTAAACAACACCGATTTAACAGTTAACACTGAGTTAACAGTTAGGGCTTCTCTGCACATAAAGCATTTAATTCTGTTGGTTCAATTGTACCACAATCATAAAAGATGTAACTCGTCCTTTATAACACAGTGATAATTATATTCTTCAGTCAGGAAAGCAAACACTTGTTTTGACTCAAAAGCTTCTTTGGTGAATTTATACGAAACTCTAATATGATATTGATGCATGTAAAGCATTGGCAATGCACTGACTGCAACCTAGCTCTTTTATTTAATTTCAATTTTAAGGAGGTACACGTACATACAAAAGCACACAACCACATTACTTACAATGCAATGCGCTTCCAAATTCAAAATCAGACTGAACAACTACCTTGTTTTCCTATTATCCCACCATTCCGTAGGATTGGCGTAAAAAGTTTGCCATGGTTCCACAGTAGAGCCCATATTGTTGGCAACATTATTGCCAAATTTTTTATCTGCCGTAAGCAAATCCAAGTTAAAACGAAAACAATAAAAAGACAAAATCTCAATATTATTTGTTCAAAATGTGTTTCAGCCATTCAGGAAATATGACTTACTTAACATCCCACTAAAGCCATGATCATAAAGAAGCCACTGAGGACGAGTTCCTTTCCACAAAATTTATTTGTTGGACAACCATCTATAATGTGATACCAGAAATAACAAAAACAAATCAGAATATAGTTCAAATTTTCAATGAGCCAAGAAAAAAAAAGGTTTATAGTAATTGTGAGGAGCTTTTAATAAGTCTGCTGTTTGCCATCGTCACTTTCAACCGTATCTGAAACTAGACGATCACGATTAAGAGTGTAATCAAGTCGAATCGAATCGAATAGTGAGAAGCTCGAGCTCGAGCTCGACTCACAACTTAGAGTTTGATACTCGGTTTGAGCTCGATCGAATTTTATTTTTCAAGTTCGAGCTCGATTCATGATCGAATTCAAATTACTCGAGCTCGCTCGATTAAACTCGATTAATATGTAAAAATAAGCTCGATTCATATACTCGACAAGAATTTGATTATTCATGCTTGAACTCGGACTCGAAATATTTTATTAATTAAAATAATAAAAATATATTTAAATATAAAAACTCGATTAGGCTCGCGAGCTACTCGAGTTAGATATAAGAATACTCGAATTCGGCTCAATCGATAAATCGAGCTATTCGAGCTCGACTCGATAATAATCGAACCGAATTCGAATTTTCTTCGAATCGAACCCAAATAACTTACGAGTACTAATGTATCATTTATACCTCTAACCACAACCATATATTTATTGCCGTTTCTCGACATGCTGATACGCAGTATTCGTCAGCTCATCCCAGAATGTCAAATTAATTCCAACCATTATTTTTATAAATGGATGGTAAAGAGAGTGAAAAAAAAAAAATCAAAAGTTTAGATAAGGCGGTGTGAGTGGACTATTTTTTAGTAGATTGCGCTGAAATTTTGTATTTAATCATCAATTAATAACGGTTGATTCAGACGTAATTTTATTGAAGTTTGATTCTTTATTGTATATAGTAAAATAATAAAAAATATGAAAATAGATAAAATAGCAATAAACAATAATATATTCAATTTAACATTTATAGGTCCGTTACGAAATGGATAGCAAAAAGAAAATACAATGTGAGTGTAGGATAAATTATATGTAGAAATATCTCGGTTGAACTTTTAAAAGTTACATATTTATGTGAATTTACACATGCAATATCATTTTCAAACATATTAAATAAATAAGAGTCAAAAGATTAAAGGATTTCTAATTTAATCACTAATGTCTTATATGATTATAAAAAAAAAACCTTAATTACAAAAGAAAAAAAAAAACTGAACTCAATATCACATTGCATTAATAAATCTTTCTAGTTTTGTTTAAATAAATTTATTTTTTTTAATAAAATGTTTACAATACAAAAAACAAAGAATTTGGAATCCTTTAATAATCTTATCCTATTTAAAAATTTCAAATGGTATAATCAATTAATATGGTGAATTGATGATATATTCCTAGATAGTATTGTTGTTATGATGATTGTAATTTTTTAAAATATTATTTATATATTAGTATTGAATTATAGTCAAATTTTTAATTTGCACGTAGCATAAATTATTTTTTTTTAAATTTAAAGATGCCTCCAAAATTTGTAGAGCATGGCTACTATATATATATATATATATATATATATATATATTGGTTTTAAGGGAGGACAAACCCTATCATAAGAGAAAAGCGTGGTTCGAAATTAAGCTTCTATGTCTTTCTAAATGCTTTAGTAGCTACTAAGCTAAGAAACGAAAGATAAGTATGGCTACTATTTACTTTAGGTTAAGTTGGGAGTGAATAGAAGTGAGAATTGAGATTAGGAAGGCAGTTTAATCTAATTTTGGGATTTCGATTTGATTTAATTTTTTTAAATTTTTTTATAATCAAGTATTGAGTCGGATAATAATAAAAAAATCAAGATTAAATTTTAGATAAATCTCATTCGATTTGATTCAATATATATAAAAAATTATTTTTTAATATATTATTTAATTTTATATTTAAATATATTTAAATATTTATTTAATTATATATTTATATTTAAAAAATTTATTAATTTTAGGTTGAATTAAGTATAATTTTATATAATATCAAATCAAATCAAATTAAAATATAAAAAAATTAAAAAATCATTCGATCGATTCGGATACAAATTATATATATATATATATATATATATAATTGGCTCGAGTTTAGGATGAGAAAAAATCAGTCCTAACTCAGACATGTTATCATCATTAATTGAGATCCATGTTTGAAGCAGGCCACGCCCAAAGAGAAAATGAACGTTTTTTTCATAGGCCCAAGCAAACCACGCTCTAAGGCCCAAGCACACGTCCAATGCGTAAATGTTAGAAATTGAGATGAGAGGGCACTTGTAATTTTGTTGTAATTTGTGCTCTTTTCTTGCTGTCTTTTTCCTCCATCTTCTTCTTCCCAAATCTCTCTTTCTTTTTTTTTCTTTTTTTATTTACTCATTGTTGAGTTTAATAAATTAGGGTCTTAAAAACTCCTTCCCCAAAATGCTTGCTCGACTCGCGTCCCAGCGTCTTCTCGATATCCGTCAAGCTTTCCTTCAATCTGTTCAGGTATTCTCCTTGTTTTTCCTCTTCATTTTCCCTCACTTTCTGATCGGCTTATTTCCCCCCCTTGTTTTCTGTTCCGCAGGTGTGTCGATCCTTCTCCACTGCCTTGAACTATGTAAGTTCTAATCCTTCCTGCGACAAATGTTTGTTTTTTAATTTTATATTACACTCTTAATTCCCGGGATTTCCCCTAAAAGTAATACTACAAGAAAAGACTATTTTTTTTTAATTTTTTTATGAAACTAGAAAAGACAGTTGATTGAATGAATTTGGTTTAATTTTTTTTTTGGTGAAGCACATTGATGGCCCAGATAACAATCCTGACCTTCCATGGGAATTTTCCGAGGCAAACAAAGCGAAGGTTAGTTCAAATTCGAATGCTTGCAATTTGGATTATATTTTTTTCCCTCATTGAAGATTGAAAAGCTTTTTGATTTTGATGATGTAAGTTAGGGATGTCAATCTTATCCATACCCAATGGGAATTCGATTTTTTATGCAAACGGGGATGGAGATGGATACTATATTATGAGTATGGGGATGGATATGATTTTAAATTTTTATTGGCTATGGTAATGGTGACGGTAATATAGTTCCTGTTTTGTACGTTACCCTATATATATTTATATATATTTAGTAAATATATTTTTTTATTAAATAATATAAGTTATTATTTTAGATTAATTAGAATTAACAAATTTTTATTGAAAATATATATTAATATATATTTATAAAAAATTACTTAAATATATAAGATAAAAAAAAAGTTAAAAAATAAAATTTAGTTTTTATTTTTTAAAAAAGCTATGGATATGGGGATTACTTATATTCATTAAATACCCCTAAGGATGGGGATAAACTTAAAATATCTGTTGGATATGGGTACAGATGGGTATAATATAAAAATCGGAAGACGAGGATGGAGAATGCTCTACCCTACTCATACCCTACCTTACCTATTGACATCCCTAATATAGTAAATTGGCATTTGGGACTAAGTTAAGTTAACAAATTTATGACTGGATTGTTAAATTTTATGTAAATTGGGATTTATGACTTTGATGGTATAATTTGGGGAATTCCTTAAACTCTAATGATTGTAATATATTGAAATCAAATGCCATTGATTTATATTCCCAACTAAATGAACTTAAAAGATTCACATTTTATGTACTTTTGTTGAAAGCTGGTTTGGTCTAAATGAGAGTAGAATAGTTTTTCTTTTCTCCTTGTAACATCATTATCTTTTGAATTTTATGGAATTTGAATCAGTTTTAATTTTACATTTAGTGGCTTAGTAATTTGTAACATTTATTAAATCCAAATTTAATTATGGTCCTAATCCTAACTTATTATGCATAGGTCAAGGAGATATTATCTCATTATCCATCCAACTACAAGCAATCTGCTGTAATTCCTTTGTTAGATCTTGCACAGCAGCAGCATGGAGGGTGGCTTCCTGTTTCAGCCATGAATGCAGTATGCGACATGAATACTGTTAACTTAAATTCATTTGATGACATGCATTTGTGCTAAGCAAGCATTGTTTCCTAATTCCAATATTAATGTTTGCTCTGCCATTTGGTTTCTGGTTTGCAATAAATATGCTGTTTTTAAGCCAAAATGCATCGCAAACTTGTATTTCATGATGTATGTTGTATTTGTGTTTGTAATATATAATCTAAATATAATAGAAAAGAATTGCTTCTGGATAAACTTTGACCTGCTACTAATATCTGAAAAGGGATTACTAGAGTGTTCACCAGGCCAGCAAGTTGCTTATGTTTGTCCTACAATGTTACCATATGCATAGCTACTCTTATCATTGTTTTGGACAAATTCAATGCTTGGAATTCTATGAAGGACATTAGACTGCAGTTAATAGATTATGCATGCCCTGTACTTTTACTCTTACTGGAGTGTATATAGCAAAAGGGGAAAACTTAAGCATGTTGTTACTGGAACATTAGTACCTGATTTGTTGTTATTATATAATTTGATGTGACTGAAGATGCAAGTTGATGCATGTAGAGGACCTATGAATAAGGAAAAGTTTTTGCAACCATAGGACTCTGAAGCAAGATAATTACATCTAGAATTGTTTGAGCTGAGGTTCAATTTCCTTGTAAGACTGAAATGCATAATTGTATCATTTTAATATTTGCCTTGTCTATAGCTAGTGTTCCTTTATCTGAAACCACAGAAGATTGTAATTGGCTAGATCTCTTTAGCACTGAAACAATGCTTGCCATGTAATATTAAAAGGTAGTACTTCATTATGCATCGCTCAGTTATTAAATATCGGCCTGAAAGTAAATATTGGTAAGTCTGTAGAGAGAATTCAGGTTTTCTTTTGTGACTAAGCTAGTTAAATCTTTGTTGCCATAATTGACATCCATGAAATTTTCATTTAGCTATTTTGAATGGTGCAGTCCTTTTATAATGCAAAAAATAAATGAATTATATTTATAGTCAAACATGTAATGAATTGCGCAGGTGGCAAAGGTTATAGAAGTTGCTCCTATTCGTGTGTATGAGGTTGCGACTTTTTATTCAATGTTCAATCGGTCAAAGGTCAGAATTGATATCTTTGTTTTACACTCTGACACCTCTTTTATGTACCTGTCTCAATGAACAAAGTCGCAGTACCTTGACAAGTTTATTTAATTGCTTTTCAGGTCGGCAAGTATCATCTATTGGTTTGTGGCACAACTCCTTGTATGATACATGGTTCACGAGAAATTGAAGAAGCCTTATTGAAACACTTGGGAGTTAAGCGCAATGGTAAGTTTTGTAAACATATTGTTTGTACTTTTTATTTACATCCCACAAAACTCATGTCGGAGTTTGAAAATTTAGATACTATTGAAGATTAAGTATCTATTGTTTCTGTTGTTCAGAAGTAACAAAGGATGGTTTATTCTCAGTTGGAGAAATGGAATGTATGGTAAGTCTTTTCCTTTACATGTTTACTCACCTGTCTGGATCTGTATTTTTAATTAGCTTTTGAGCCTAGTTTTTGTTGGTATATAGAAGTCAGCATGGCAATAATTATATTTATCGACTGATGGCTAGTGTTCCCAGAGGATCTTTGGAGAACAGATGCATGAAAAGATTTTCTACTGGAAATTTGTTCTGCAGTTTCCAATGGATGAAAACCTGTACACAATAACCTATAGTTTTGGCATGGCTTACCTTGTTACCCATGTATTGCTACTTGTCCTAACTGTAATGGTATTTGTAAGACAAAATGCAATCTGGAGATAAAACTCTTTGCTATGCTAACCTTTTTTCTTATTAGATTTGACTAGTTTGACATCTTACTAATTGGTTTTCTTCAGGGATGTTGTGTAAATGCTCCTATGATCACAGTTGCTGATTACTCCAATGGATCTGAAGGATATACGTATAATTATTATGTGGGTTTCATGAGAATTCCTTTCAACTTGCTCAATTTACCATAATTCAGTGTGCTCAATTAATGGAAACCTACTGGATTTTAATTTGTTCATTTCATGTTTAACAATGCAGGAAGACGTTACACCACAACGAGTTGTTGAGATAGTTGAGATGTTAAGAAAGGGGGAGAAGCCACCGGTAAGCAACTGGGTGGGAAATGCTTGGTTTTCCTCACAGTACTTTGGGGCGTTTGAGTTTGTCGGTTTTTTTTATTTTGCATAGTGATGCCTCTAATGTGTGTTGTAATCTTTCTTCTATATCTCAGCCTGGCACTCAGAATCCTAAACGTATCAAGAGTGGACCAGAAGGAGGAAACACCACTTTGCTAACTGATCCAAAACCTCCCCCATGCCGAGATCTTGATGCCTGCTAAAGTTAACATGCCCATGCTGTCTCTAATAATGCAAAGCTTGGATGTTGCCAGGCTTCTGTGGGGTGTATGTTCTTGTTGAATTTATCAAGCTTAACCAACCATTTTTTATTGTTTTCTCTGCTGATATGACATCTGGTGGATTTTCCATGCAATTTCAACTTGGTACAAGTTATAAGATGACTCAAGTTGCTTTGAACCGGATGATTGATGTCAATGTTTACGATAAAAGCTTTGATGGAAGCAGCCCATAATTGTGGCATTGGAATGCCTTGATGTTTTTTGAAGGTGAAAACAGCATGGGATTTTCTCGGTTACAGCTGCCTAGAGCAACCACCGGGTAATGTAGTTCAGCATATTGTTTGATAGATTCGAGTAGATGCTCCCAGATTAGAACGGTGCCTTCTTCCATTTTAACATTCATTATACAAGACCTAATTTTAAGCATTGCATCAAGCATTGGAAAAAACCTGAAAAGCGTTAACGTTATGTCATCATGACCGAGGACGATTCCGTTCTGCTGAAAATGCCCTCGGTTTGGAATAGATGGAACGTAACTGGGTGGCTTACTGCTAATTGATAATTATAGGTACAAGATCAAGGGCACCTCAACTGGTGGCAAAACCCGGCTCTAACGCCTGCCAATCATTTCATTTTCATCCGTCAAATGAATTTTTTAAATCCAATAATGATTCTGTAGAATTTGAAAAAAAGAAGCCAAATTACTTTTGGAAAACACAAAAGCAAGCACTATCAAGAATCTGTTGGATTATTACAAGAAGCATTTTAGAATAGCCAACCATCATCCGCTCTTCTACTTCTGAATTCCCTTTACTCTGAAAATATACTGTTACAATAATTAATAATAATATAATTTATATATACTCATCCACCTCTTTTTGCAGGTCCACAACCCACTAACCAAAAATCAGAGCCCCACTACAAATGTGCTTCCATCATTGTCCACTACCCCCACCATTGACACAAAAGAAGAGCATATCAAGTTAGCTTTGACAATTCTTCCCCTTTACTTGTCAAGGGCCTGCCTGCATTTTTTGGGCATTGACATCAAACCCTGCTTTGAAAAAAAGCTGGAAAGAAAGGCAAAAAGCAAGAGCTATGGCATCTGACTTTGATTGCAATTTGAAGCAAGCAAACAAACTTATTTTCGTGGCGGGTTAGAATAGGAAAAATAAAGTGTGGGGACCCAGGATGGACTGTGGGATGCGTATCCTTTTATTTTTTTTTTCTCAGGTCTATGAAGGAGGATTTGTTTCTGGCTTAACAATAGAGGAGGTATCTGGTGGTTGTGTGTGGTAAATTGCCGTGGCCAGTGAGATTGGCATGATGCAAAGCGCCTTTGATTGAAGGAATTGCATGGCAGCTCCAACATTTTCTTCCATAAGCTTAGCTACCTCTCGCTCTGTGCCATCGTTTGACCATTTTTCCCATGCTGGTTGGCTTCTTCCACCCTCACCACTTTCATCCTGGTGTATAATAGAAGAGCTCAATTGCCTGAATGAATAACAAAATACATAAAAATGCCCTGACATATGCATAATTGCTTATTTATTACCTCAATTGATGACAATGGGATGTCTGTTACAAGTGGTGCCACTGCACCAGCTCCGCCCAACCTACTCATGCTCAAAACCTGTTAAATAATTACATTTTATTACGAGGGGAAAAATTTTTTCAAATAAGATCGGTCATTTATTTTTCTTTTATTTCTTTAAAAGGATTACATACTCCTGTAATAATTAGGGAAAACATATTCCAAAGCCATAAAATTGTTCAGTAAAACCACTATTTATGACTTTCATTCCTTGAAGAACTAGTAAAAACTCCACAGAAAAAATTCAGTGATGCTTTAGCAGTATTTAGGTAAAAAAGAAAAGGAATGTGCAAATGCAAATCAACCAACACTGACCTGAGTATATTGATGGAGGAAAACTTCAAAAATTACAAGGCACATTCATCTCATAAGATATCACAGACTGATCCCATAAACACGAGCAACAATGCATATGTAATAAAGCAAAAATGTGATATGAAATCAAACACGTAAACTGAGTTAATGATACCTTAACTTGGAGCCTCAGGAACTTCACATAGTCTACAATTTCATCAAGCATGGCTGCTCTATCAGTCTGCACAAAGAAATTTATGTCACCACTAAATGGAATAAGATGTATTATACATAGTTAAACTTTCTCATCGTTTACCTCCCAAGACACACAAATCTACCATAAAGTCACCCATGTCTCAAAGAGATCCCTATAACAATAATCAACTTAGCTAGGTTAAACAACAATAGTCAACTGTAAAGTTATCAAGTTACTAGCTGTGGAATTAGGACATCAATCCATTCAATATCTGTACACAATTTGGCTAACAGACAATAACAGTTAGCTTGGAAATGAGCCTAAGGAAGTGACAAAGCCTCATGCAATAACAAAGTTAAACAGCTTTAAAGCTTTCATATCATAATGATAGTCATAAATCTATTGCATGGTTATATAACAAAATGGAGCAGATCAGCAGTTAGGGGCTGATAAGTTCAGTGACAGACAGCATTCATAGATTATGGTTCCCTGCTGTCAATAAGAGCATGCTCCTTACCATATTAATTTAAAAAGAAAACGATTAACTTAAGATCTTTTTTTCTTGACAACCTAACGACAGCACTACCTTCATTTGAGGATAGAGCTCTAATATAAGAAACAAGTACTTATTCAGGATTTGCCTAAAAACATATTGGAAATACGCAAGTCATTTTACAAGTAAATTAATAAAACAGTTAAAGAAAAAAAAAGAACTCACCTTGTTAACACTAGGAACAAGTTCCTGCAGTGCCCTGATTCTTTCAGCAATTCTCTCCCTGCGCAACTGTATGGAGGAAAAAATTGAATGGTTCAGTAGGGCTAGTCACAGTAGCAACCATTTGTTGAGCATGTTCACTTTGCAATTTCACAACATAAGAAGTAGCAATCAAATGCAAATTTGATCCTGGCTACACCTTATGATTATTCTGTTTCTTTCCATTGCCAAAATACACATATTAAAAATAAATTACCTTTAAAATATAATTTTTCTCAATGGGATGACCTTCTACTTTGCATATTAACCAAACAACAGAAATAGTATTTAAAAAGCAAATTTTATTCAAAACACCTTATTTGATCAAATTAGTCACTATTTAAAAGACATCTATTTAATATATCAAATTTCTAGCTTTTAAAATTTTTCCTGGCTAAGGAACTAACATAGTCATGCCTTTGATTCGAGGCCAGAAACATACACCCAAATTACTGCTCTTCAATATATTTTGCCATTCCCATGTTTGCTGTGATTATTTATAACAAATTAATCTTACCCGTTCAGCAATGCTGTGTGGATCTGTGGCCTGTCCTCGTCTAGCCCGTACTCTTGGTCGCATTGATGGTGGATGTGGTGCTGCAACAACAGTTGCCGGCATTGGTTGGCTATGGAAAACCTGGAAAGTTATACAAGTTATATGACTAATGATAGAATTTAAAGAATAAGATAGCACTAACATCCTTTTCTCTCCCGCCCACCCATCTCTCCTCTCAACAAGGAAAAAAAGTGGTAAAAGGAAAAACATCACTATAGCCCATAATTGTTTGAGGAGACCACAATCTGATGTTTACATAAAAATAAATGTTTAGAATCTAAGCATTTAATAGTGGATAAAACAATAGAAATCTTACCAGGATAGGACTTTTAGGATAGGATTTTTAGAGTTTTAAAAAAGTCATGTGAAATATTTCCCATATAATTTGTAGAATAAACTCACAGTATAAATAACTAAAATAAAAAGCAATTTCTCCAGATGAGAGAATTTCTAGACCATGACCGATACTTTAAATCTGCAATATATAATATATTAAGGAAGCATAAGGAAGCTCAGATCCTTCTTTCTTCTGTCCTAATTTTAACTTCCGTACATTCTCTAACATAATAAGAGACTGTTCTGAAATTTGACACCTTCCACAAAAATAACTTAACTCTTATCTGATGTTGACAAATTTTGGCAACTAGGGGCATGAAACCTAGCAAGGACCAGTTTCTCCTGGCATATGGACCATCAACTCAACCCAATTCCGAAACTCAAATGAGAAAAGCACAACTTTAGTACAATTACGGAATCAACTACAAGTCATTTTAATGGCCTTTAAAGTCTAATATAAAGGCGATATTAGAGATTCTTTTTTGCTACTAGCTATACAAGTCTATCACCCTTCCTCTCAAGTTTCAACCATATGTCCTTTAATCCTGGAAAAGTAAAATTTTCATTTTGAAGTAAAACTCTTGTTTATTTGCTGATGCAGGTTTTCCGGTAATTAGCAGTGGAATCAGACTCTTCTTTAATTGAATAATTCTACCCTGCCAGTTAGTTTATGTCACTTGAAAATCCTAGAAGGACCTTTATGTAGTCTTCCCTTTGTCAAATACCAAAACTTGCCATCTCAAAACAGTAACTCCCAACCCAAAACTGCTCCAAAATTGTCATGTTTTCCCTTGTCTTCTCTGCTATTAGACAGAAACACATGACATAGCAACATGATAAAAAATCAAACAGACAAATTCGCTGTCATGCAACATTTGACAATTCAAAACTTAAAATTATACAAAAACGACAAATAACTATGTTCCATTTAGTGAAAATAAAGGAGTAACTAATTAATAAGGAATTTATCATTAGTTATTAATTATTAGCACAACAAAAACTAGCTCCTTAATCAAATTCCCGAAATGAAATTACTGTTTAAAATAAATATTTTTATCCTTTTCGGCAACCAAACAAACACAAGGGCAAAAAAAATAAATGAAACATAAAAAGAAATGATAAATTACTATTTTTCTTACGGTTTTTACATAAGAAGTTCTTCCATCAACGACCTCGTTGCGAAAGCGCTTGCCGCTACCGGAAGCTTCCTCGGGCTTCACAAACCCTCCTTTTCCTTGCTCCAAGCTTAACCCCAGCGGAAAAACCTGTCCGTGATACGCACCGCCTCCCCCGCCGCCGATTGCGCCGAGATTCCCGGCTCCATCACCAGAACTGAGCTGTAGAATCATCGGCGCTCCAGACGCAGGAGCGTTTCCAGCCAATCCACCGTCGGGTCCCGCTAAGCCCGTATCGGTTGACGCGAAGTTAGGGAGTCCTAGGATTTGCTCGAGGAAATCATCGGCGGGGGCCTCGTTGGGGTTATTAGCCATGAGAAAGTGGAACAGGTAGAAGTTGAAGTGAGTCGAAGTGGCGAGTTAGGGCTACCAAAGAGCATCTACATGCAGAAAGCAAATGGCGAAAGAGAATTGAACCAAACAAAATAAAATAAAAACAATAATACTTTTGAAAAAACGAAGCCTTTTTCTTCTTTGCTTTTTATCTTCCTTTCTCAGTAAGAAGAGAAAAGTCTACAGTTTTGGGTTTGCTGTTCTTTTTTTCTTTTCTTTTTTCTTCAGCTCTGTCAGAGAAACGGAAAGAGAAAGGAGAGAAAAACAGGGAGGCCAAAAAGAGAGTGGCTATATATCGCGGTTAAAAATGTAGAGCTTTAAGTAAAAGGGGTTGGAGTTTGGTCAAAATTACGTGGGAAACCATTTTTCCTGTTTGCTTCGGTTTCGTTGCCCATTGTCCTATAGCTAGTGGTATGAAAACGGCGTCGATTTTTATTTGTATATTTATAAAATTCCGGCCAACAACCATTGTGGGTTGTGGGAGACTGGGAACTGGGAACAGTGCTTTTCAGTCTTGCTTGCTTATCCATTTCAAAACAAACAAATTCGTAGGTAATCTTACAAACCGGACAGGAACAGACAACACTCGTTCTTAATTAGATTTTATGTGCAAGAAGTTACAAGTAACCCTGCTTCTGCTTTGATTGAAACTTGTAACATTTTGAGTCAAAAACTAGATCAAGAACAAATAATAATAAAAATAATAACTAAAAACTCTTAAAGGCAATCAAATTAGTAGTGGAGGTGATACTTACCATATGGTCAAAGAACGAGGAAGCAAATATTAAGCTGGATTTGAATTTTTTATTAATGTTAATTTCTAAATCAAAAGCAACTGTTCTGCTTTTGATTAATATCAATTTGTTTCGTTTTATTAAAGGGGCAAAAAAAAAAGGGTGGCCCAGTTGAAGCCCATAGAGAAGAGTCTTCCTGGGATTGGATATTAGGATTTAGGGTGCATTGTTTTAGATAGAATATGGGTCCAGTCCACACATCTAAACCTCAAATTAAAGCCCTTTGTTCTCCCCTATCCCTAATTTTTAATTCACATTTTTCAGGGGATTAGCAAAATATATATTTAAATTTGTAATTGTAATAATAAGAATAAATTAAATCTTATATTTCATAACTCTTGGATAAAGTAGGATAAACAAAAAAAAAAAAAAAATCATGTGTGTAATAAATTTGTAATTATAAAGTGTATTAGTATTAATTAAAAATAAAATTTACATATTTTAATATTATAAACACTCAATTTGTGTGACATATTGTTGATGGGAGGACACCAAACATGCAAATGAGAGATTGGTTTGACATATTTTGAATTCTAATACTCCTCTCAGCTTTAAAATCATCACTACCAAAATAAAATTAAAAATATGTAAATGCAATATTTATTGAAATAAAAAAAAATCCTTGAAAATTGCATCTATTTCTTGTAAAAATTACTTAAAAACTTTTATTTATCATATAAAAAATATGAGCATAAACCACAAATTCATAATTATCTAATAATATTACCTCGATGAGTCGACTGTCTTGATGGTATCAATCTTCTTGTTCACCTTCAGGTCGAATTTTTGAGCTTCGTCATCTGATGTAAACAAATGTGAAGCTTCTATGTCCACCAAAATGTTCATCTTTTTGCCAGCAAATTATATTTCATTTTAAAATTAAATAAAAGATCAATAATTAAATAATAATTTAATTATATATATTAAAAAAAGCATGTTTAAAAATTTAATAAATAAGTTATTGTACATTCTTTCTAATCAACTACCCTCAGTTTCAGTGGCAATCTCCTTTGTCTCATATACTAATATTTAACATAAATATGTCCACAACATCCACTCAACTAATCTTTCCTTTGCTTCATTTTATTTAGCAATTATTACATTTTGTACGTATAAATCTTGTCGTTTCAATTAATCAATGTAAAATAGTGAGAAAAAATCTAAAATCAATTAAAAATTATAGCATCAGTTTGGTTTTAATTAATTTTTTAATTTAATTTAAATTAAATTCAGATATTAAATATATGTATTATAATTGAATTAGATTTTAAATCAAAAAATAAAAATAAAAAATAAATTAAAATAAATTATTTATTATTAATTTTTATATATTTTAAAATAAATTATTTATTATTAATTTTTATATATTTTAAAATTTGTAAAATAAAAAATTATTTTATATTATTTAAATATATAAAAAATTAATATTAAATAATATATAAAAAATAATTTCAAAAACTGATATATTAAATCAAATTAAATAATATAAAACATTGATTCGAATCAAAATTTTAAAATTTATAATATTATATATTATTTAAAAAAATTAAATGAATCAAATACAATCCAAATCCAACAAAACTTGCCTAAATTGGGACCGTGCGCTAGGGCTTACCAATCCTGAATAAGCATAAATAAAGCACTAAACCATAAATTATCATAAAACCTGTTTATTACCACAGAGAAAAGAAAAACCGCTGTAATGGCTTTTGCTCTGAAATCAGCACCAGGCTCGCTCCAGTTAAAGAACCACAATACCCATCTTCTATCTCGGCTTCCTTCAGGCAAAGCCTTAGTTTCAACCAAGAGATTCACTCCAATGGCTACTCTAACCACTGCTCCAACTCTTGGCCTTTCTGACACTTTCTCTAAATTGAAAAAGGAAGGCAAAGTAAGCATTTAAAAAAAAACATTTCCCATTTTTACTTGAGGGGTATTCCTTTATTACTGTGAGTTGGGTAGAAGAAATGGATTATAGTTTTATTATGACAGAAATATTCCAACTTCATAGTCAAATGGGTGGTTTTGTGTGTGATATTTTTGGGTTTTGAGTTATATTTAAGCTGCATTAGAGGAATCGTAGGCCTTTTAAGATAACACGGCTGGTTGAATTGATTCTTCTGATTATTTGTTGGTCCATAACATCTTCATGGTTTGTATCGGTCAGGTAGCCAGAGTTTAGTTGACCTTTTGTAATGTTAAGCTACGTTTCCGTATGACTCTATCGCTCAAATACTTTTCATCAAGTAGGATTATTTATAAGCCTTCTTTGCCTTATTACATTGGCTTTGAGATTCTGGATTGAAGATGTGGCTGTTTATAAAACTTTCTAGAACCCAACAAACATAATTTTAAAATTAATTTACAATCTTATGAAAATGTCAATCTCTCTAAGGGTTCTTATAAGCATGCCTATTTTTGAAGGTTGCATTCATTCCATACATCACAGCTGGTGATCCTGATCTTTCAACAACAGCCGAGGCACTTAAGGTGCTTGACTCATGTGGCTCAGACATTATTGAACTGGGTGTACCATATTCTGATCCGCTAGCTGATGGTCCTGTAATCCAGGTCTGTTAACAGTGTGATTGTTTTGTTTGTCTGTTTATTTATTTTCAAATCTCTTAGTTATGTTCTTTTGTTTAGGCCGCGGCTACACGTTCTTTGGCCAGAGGAACCAACTTCAATGCTATTCTTTCAATGTTGAATGAGGTACGTAGGACTAGTGCCCGGTGCCTAGCATTTTCACTCACATCTATTCTCTTAGCCAAAATCAATGGTTGGATATTTGTTGTTTGTTAAAGCATGGAATTGTTGATTTCAATGCAGCCACCGTTTTTCTCAGGGTAAATGCATGTTGTAACTGTTTTTTTGCTCAAAAGATTGATTATTTATATTTTGTCCCAAAATGTAACAAAAAAAATTCATTCAACATTTTGATTCATGAAATAAGTTCGTTATTGGTGCTTTGTTTGTTGCACTTGTGCTATCTATTTAGAGCTTTGAGCTTGCTACCCTTTCAATGACAAGAACTCGTGCTTTACCTTTCATTATCAGTAAGATCATTGGTTTTTTTTTTTTTTTTCTTTTGAATGAGGGTATTTATAACATCTGTGCTTGTAGGTGTTAGTAACTACAAAACAAAAATTGCAGTATATCTCTTTGTGACTTCATGAACTGTTTATGTCCTAAATCAAGGGTTACATTCTAATTTTGTACTTGTAAGTTTTACAGGTGGTTCCACAGTTATCTTGTCCGATTGCTTTATTTACGTATTACAACCCAATTCTCAAGCGTGGGGTTGAGAAGTTTATGTCGACTGTGAAGGATGTAGGCATACATGGTAATCAACTTGTTGTGCTTTGCTTAATCTTTTTAGAATTTCTTTACTATTCTACTATTTTCATTGGCTTGAGTCGATCTGCATTTGTTAATTCTAGGTTTTGCTTAATTACACTTTGTTCTGTAGGTATGCCTTTAGGTACAAAGACTCCCTCTCTCTGTCTTTTTAACTCCACTTGAGCAGCCTATGCCTTCTAGAGGTCTTTTAACGCCTTATTCCTGCATATAAGTGTCATATTGCCATCAATCAACTAGACAAGTGCTTGCTATGTTACCTGGTAGTGCCTTCGGAATAGATGAATGTCAATCAGTAGAATATTTACTAATCTTGCTGGAATTTAGCCTTGACTCTTTAGTTTTCTGTTGTTCCCTCTTCACTTCTTAGGTAATCAGCGTCCTGCAGAGACAGTCAAAGATTTTGATTGTTTTCTATGAGTTATGATGAATGATCCAACAATGCCTTGTACATTAATTAGGTTGTTGATTAGTTCCCTTGTTCACTCTGCATACTTGTCTTCCTTCCTAGCTATAGACAATAAGTGTTATCCAAGCAAAAATAAACCTGAAAATATCCATGTTTTATTTTTTAAATTATCAGGCTTTTATTAAGAAAAAAAATTTGAAATATGCTGTTGCTTGTGCTAGCTTTGTTTTTATCTCATGATTCTCTTATTTGATCCAAAATATCTATCACTTAAAGTTTGTGTCATTCTGGAGATTTATAGATTGTTATGTTTTTGACTTTTATTTCCTTAAAGAATCCCAACATCTGTATAATGTTGTTACCTCAATAATTCCATAAATATTTGCAGGGCTGGTGGTTCCAGATGTTCCTCTAGAGGAGACTGAAATTTTGAGAAGAGAAGCTCTCATAAACAAGATCGAATTGGTGGGTTGCTCGATTAGATTTTTCCACCATGATATGCTTTGTTTAAACACTTTAATTTATTGCTATAGTGTGGATATGTTTCCCTGAAAAATATTTTATTAGTTAGTTACTTATATGAGATATTACACGAAATCATTTGCATAATAAATTACAAACTCCCCATCAATCTTCAAATTACACTTTACCTGCATTTTCAGAATAAACATTTCTAGTCTGAAAATATAAGAATCTGACAAAATCAGGGGAAAAATGAAAATATATTTTCTTTCTATTGTTCATTTACATAATGTTCAATGCTCTTTTTTTTTTTTTTATTAATCTTTTCTGCATAAAGGCATATAATCAATCTATTATGACTTCTCTGCTTGTGTGGTTAAGGTACTGCTTACAACACCAACTACGCCAACAAGTCGAATGAAAGCTATTGTTGAAGCATCAGAAGGATTTGTATATCTTGTAAAATCCTCTTGCAAAGTTGATGACTCTTTTTTCATTTTATTTCCTTTAATCTCTTTGTTTATCTTTAATGTTTTATCGGGTCTGTTTATGTTAAATTTTATGACCAAGAAAATTGAATTTTGATAAGGTTTGAACAACTATTTTGATATTTCCTTATCTGCTGAAATTTCAGGTGAGCTCGACAGGAGTTACTGGTGCCCGTGCATCTGTAAGCGATCGGGTCGAGAATCTTCTAAGAGAAATTAAAGAGGTTTGTCTTGACAAGATGAGTGCCTATATCACTAATTAGTATGCCAAATTACTGAACTGGCATGGTTAGTCTGGGTGCCTATAATCATTCTGGACTATTCCTTGATATATAGTTGAATTGAGCTGTGCTTGGTGCATTTGTCAAAGTCATTATAATCGTCTTTCGAATTTGGGCAGCAAATTAACAAACTTTAAGAGATTCTGTCTTCTAATTTTTCAAGATAATATACTTCCGCTGAAATTCTCAAGAATGCAATTACAAGTCAGTTCATTTGAGCAAAATGCTAAAGACATTGGATATTTCTTGATCTGTGTATTTCATAACTAAAATGCTCGGACATGATTCTAAAACATGCTTGAACCTTTGTCAAGGGAATTATAGATTGATGATTTGAGTTTCTTTTACTTGCATTTGATGCTTCTTTAACTTTGCTATGGCAGGCAACAACCAAGCCTGTTGCAGTCGGCTTTGGTATATCAAAGCCTGAGCATGTGAAGCAGGTTAGTCTTTAGAACATGAAACTTGATGCCTATGTATTACCATACTTCTGCTTTCATGTAGATGTTTATTAGTTGCTTTAATATATCGTTACAGATAGCTGGATGGGGAGCCGATGGTGTGATTGTTGGCAGTGCCATGGTAAAGCTGCTGGGTGAAGCAAAGTCTCCCGAGGAAGGATTGAAGGAGCTTGAAAATTTTACCAAATCCTTGAAATCTGCACTTCCTTGACGAATTTAATGGAATTAAAGCTGACTTGAAACTTTTTTCTCAATAGTGGTTTTGATTGAAATAATGTTGAATATTTGTTTTGCAATATCATCTCTGATTGCGTTTTTTAATTTTTATCTTTTTGAATTCACATCATTGGGTAATCTACCTATGTTGTGGGAATACAAGGTATCAATCTCTGATGGGAAATTTCTGAATCGGTTCATCTTAATTGGAGCTGATGCACCTGTTTGAAGGCCGGTGAAACCATCTCAGCTTGGCTAATCAATGCAAATACCATTCACAAATGAGAATAATCTGGTAGAGATTAATGACTTAGACATTCTCAGGTCCTCTGCGGTGGCGAGTTGCAAAACTTAATCATCCTGCACGACTGGAAGCACTATTTATCCAATTACAGCATGCAAGACTGCATAAAATGCAAAACACTTCCAGCCCTCGTTTATAGATTTGCAAACATTTACTGTGCTATTGTATAATTCAGTTCAGTCCAAGTAGGTGTATATCTAGGGTTTTTTTTTCTTGGGGGGGGGGGGGGGTGGCAAATTTCATCATTATTAGAAGTAGTTGCACCAAACCTAAAGGAAGCTGTGGACACATCAAGATGTACTTCACTTCCTGACAAGTTCTAACACTCATCCTCCGTAGCAATAGGAACTGCAGATTGAGGCAGAACCACACTTCAAACTTGGTTTCTTGTAACAAAGGGTCATAATTATATCCTATGGTCCGGAAATTACCACAAGAAAATGTAAAAGGAAAGGGAGGAAAAGAAAATATAATAAAATAAAGTTCAATTCAAACATCTCTTTGCTTAAGTACATTTTTTCTCTGCCTTGAAGGCAAATAGAATGGAGGCACGCACTTGATGCACTAACCTGGCTGTTCTAACAAAAATCAATGAGCTGAGAGCTGACCTACAAACTGAATAATAATAATACATCTTCTATCACAATCGATTTAGAGTTATAAATGCAACACTTACCTTTTAACCTTCAAAAAGCTACATTTTAAAATATTAGCAGGTCAAGGACAAATAAGGCCAAATTCTCCTGGCATAGGCTGAATACCCCACTGTTTAGCTAACAAAACGAGATCTGAAAAAAAGGCTGCTTCATAAAAATTTAAAAAACAAAATCTATTTTTGACTGATATGGTAGAGAATAATAAAAAACCACTACTCTAAGCTATAACCTAGAGTGCATGCATGACAATACACTATGTGAAAATGTATGAATTTTTTTTAACATAGATTAGTTGCTTCCAAATATTCCTGATCCTGAAACTCCAGGGACAGGAAATGAAGATATCAGATCACTCTTGCTCCCTGTGAAGCTGCACGTCATTAAGCACATGATAATATGAAGTTAAAATTGTACCAACAAACAAAGTAACAGTTGACGAAACACAGTGTGTAACACTGTATCTCACAAAGATATAAAAAAATAAAAAATCAATTCAAAATTATAATATTTGATTATATTTGACTTGATTTTTTTATTTAATTCAGATTAAATTCAAATATTAAATATATATATATTATATTTGTATCTGATTTAAGATTGCAAAATAAAAAATTAAAAAAAATCAAATTAAACCGAATTATATATTTTTTAATTTTTATAAAATAAAATAATTATATTAAAAGTATTAAAAAATAAAAAAATCAAATTTAAAAAATTGTTGAACCAAACCGATATTCTACTAATTTAGATTCCAATCAAATTTTATAATTTTATACATTATTTAAAAAAACTGAACCAAATTACCATTATCACTCCTATTATGTTATTGTAGTATAAGTTCTTAAAAGACAAACTTTTTTTCCTCCTAAGAAAAAGAATTTACAAATTATGAGGAAGAATTTCTAAACAGTAGCTATGAGCTGTCACAGAATGCTTGGGTAAGAATTTTTTGCATGAGAGAAATGTATTTGAAAGAAAGCATTAGTAGTTCGATCAGAGTTTGCTTCAAACATTGGTATGAACCATTCTCAAGCAACATACTTAAAAGCCATCCCATTGAATCTTGAGAAGGTGAAGGACAATCCAGGAAGAGACCATATTAGAAGGAAACGAGAGAAAAAAAAAAAGAGGCAATTTCCCGGGAGTCAACTTATAGATGGCCAAAAAAGGGAAGTTTCCCCATAATATAACTTAAATAGGAGAGGCGCAGGCCGCCACTGGCATAATTCATGATATCCTAGGGGAAATTTTGACAAATGAAAATGGTTTTAGAATTTTGCCTAAGAGGGTCTCCTTCCTGGATATTCGATGGAACAATTAAATTCGTAGCAACAGAAATTAATACAGAGAAATAAATGAATGGTAGTGGCAGTAAGAGCCAGCAAATATACTGGCAGCCTTCCCCACCAAAAGCAGCCTGAATTCTTTTACAGTAAGACACCCAGAGCTTCAACCGATTCACAAATTAATTGCGTTAAGCAAAGCTATTAATTATAATTGGCAAAGGACAAAGATCCTTCAGAAGAATTGCTTCGTTGTAAGGCAGTAGCAGTGATAGTAAGCAATAGTCTTCCACGCCAAAAGCACTAAAATACGAACAGCCTAAGGCAGACTTACAGTTGAGCATAAAGAAAACATAAGAATCAGACCAAAACAGAGGATTAAAATAACGCAATTAATTAGAAACTAGAAGTGAAGGAGTGAAAACCTCAGTAATCCTAGATAAAAGTGCGAAGAAAGTACCCTGAAGCTTTAAACATCCACTAAAAAGAGCTATGCAACAGAGAAACAAGTACCACCTTTAAAATTGACACTACAAGAAATAGACCATTGTAACAGCTAGAAATGGTTCCACTCACCGCTAAAAATGAAGACTTAAAGTTCGAGTTGCAGAAACATAACCCCCCAAAAATAAAATGATCTGAATCTAGAAATAGAAATAATTACCAAAAGTAAAAAAAAAAAAAAGGAAATATAGATAAAAACATGACCGAACAAGCTTTCTTACACCTTCTCTTCCCTCTCTCGGTTCCATTGTTCAATCCTGGCTCTCCGCTCCTCACTCCCTTCCCTAGCAAGTGGAGGGCTTCTGCTTCGCCTAGGACTCCCATGCTTTCTCCTACCACCACCGCTTTCACGGTCATACCTACCAGGTCTTCGCCCATTCCTGTCGCGATGATCATCACGGTCACGGTCACGATCGCGGTCCTTAAACTCCCTATCACGCTTGTGGCGTGGACTGGCACTCCTACTCCTGCTCCGACTCCCTCTGTACCTGCGGTACCTTCCAAAGAGCTTCCTTCTCAGCTCCCTCCCAATCACCTTCACATGCATAAAATTACAGTAACCCCCACGGTTACAGTTATTCTCCTCGTACTGCCGACAAGTGGCTTCGCGGAAATCAGTGACTGGGGAAAAATCCGCAATGATAGGTCGACCAGAGTAGAACCTTCCTTGAAGTGCCTGTAGGGCGGCTGCCGCCTGGTCCTCCTCCCTGAACTGAACATACACGTTTCCAATCATGTGGTCGGCCAGGTTGTCACAAATGTTGAGGCTCTCGATCTCACCAAACTTGCTGAGCTCCTCAAAGATGTCCTCGTAGAAGTCCTCGAAATGCTCCTGGATCTTGCGGGGGTCGATAGGCTGGCCCTGAGCGTCCACACCGGGGGTGATCATGTCCGGGCGCTGGTACATGTTCGACAGCAGGAGGGTTGGGGAGATCGTCGGTCGGTTGTGGAGCCGTGAGCACCTGTCCCCATGCCGGCATGCTCCAATCTTGAAATAGAAGGGACAATTCACGCGGTCCTTCTCGGTACCGAAGATTGAGGCCAAGTGCTCCGCCATTGTCGCTGGAAATCAGGAATAAAAAAAAGTACAGGAGATTTGTAGATATACTTTTAATTAAAACCCCTAATCTAATTGAAGGAGAAAGAGACGAAAAAAGAGGTGGGATCTGAAGGGGCTATGGTAGGGTTAGGGTTTTCGAAACCCTAATTTTGGTGTTTTAGAGGAGAAAGGCAAAGAGAGGATTTTCCTACTATTTTGTAATGTCAAAATGGGCTTTTCCTTTTGCCTTTGGGGATTCGGGAAGGCTCTCCCTGCTTCAGTATTTACTATTTAGATTCAGAAGGAGGCGCCTAGCAAAGCTTTCGTAAGGAGGTATGTAGGCCAGCTTCATTACATTTGCTGTTATCAGTGCGATTTGGAAAAGCCAGGTAGGCAGTTGATAGTTATATACATCTGACCATCTCTAGCACGCAGGCAGGGTCCGGAGCCGAAGGGCGAAGGATCCCCTCCCCTGGGTCCATAATGGGCTTTTTGGGCTTTGAGCTTTGATGAAAACTGTTGAATACAAGTCATATCCTTAAATACAAGATTCAACATCCAGCGATTGGGCAGCAAAGGTTGCAACTTGGGGAAAATAGTCACCAAGCTTGAGAAGAATCATTTCTCACTGCTAAATCTAATTGTATCTACCCGAAGAACTTAAGCTTATGTTCGGTGCATATAAAATAGTAATTATTTTATATCAAATTTAGTTTGTATTTAAAAAAAATATGATTACAAAAATAATTATTTATTTTTATATAAAATAATTTAATTTTTTTCAAGTGAAAAAATTTATATTTAATTTATGAAATTAAATTTATATATCTAATTATATCTTTAAAAATTATATTAATAATTTAAATTATATAAATTAAAAAAAAAATAATTTTGACAAATAAATAAATTATTTTATCATAATCTTTATATATATCAAATATAAAATAAAATAATATGATTTAATCTAATTTCATTCATAATATTATTTCATCTTATCATAATCTTATACATCAAACATAACACATCCTAAATGTTTGAAAATTTTTGCAACCCCACACTCAATTCCTTCCTTCGTCTACGTCTCCCACTCTAAGAAGACGACTCCTACTTTTCGTGCTTTCAAACTTTTGAAAGCCAAGATCAAACAACAAATTTTCAGGTTGCCCACCTTGACTTATCAAATAGTCTCGCTCCCATCATTATTCTTTTGTTTTGGATAACTGAAAATTTCATCCAAGCAAAGCAAGTAGGATATGGATATCCTGCTACAAGTCTATAACAGCAGTACAAATTCCTGTGCTAAAAAACACCAAGATCTGGTTTTGAACATAAAATAAAACGGTTACAAAAATATTTAAAAGGCTAACTGTATCCACCCAGATTAGCTATTACTCCACACGATTTCAAGCTTTTCATATAAAGGTGTTACCATCCTCAGATAGTTTCCAACCCCAAACCCCACTGTGGCCACATGGAAAAAAAAAAAAAAAAAGGCCCTTCAAACAAACCATCATTACGTTAACAAGTAGGCATCTGATAACTATTGCATGATGAACACCTCCTAACTCCAAAAGTCTCTTCAAACATCATTTATTCAATTGAAAAGGCCATCAAAGCATATCTCCAAATAGAATTTGCTTATTGTAACTCATAGAAACTAGGAAGGGAACCGTTAGCAACTCTCTGAAAAGAATAATTTAAGTCATAATATACAATTTAATGGAGGAAATAAAAACATTACGCAATAGTGAAGTTTCAAGCATATATCTGCATTTAACGCCTCCCAGATGCCACTGATTCTGCGGAGAAGAGGTATTTAACTCGTGAAAGAACAGAATCATGTGCAGGATCATAAGGATGATCCTTGGATGGAATCTCCAAAATTGCTGGAACAGGCTTGTTATAGCTATCCACCAGAAACCTTATCATATTTGCTACCTGCAATTAAAAGGATGGAAGGCTGCAGCTTAACTTAACATACCAAACTTGAGTTGAGAATGCAACTCAAATAGAAATTCTATGCTAGTGTCTTGATTGATATCATTACTGATGAAACTACGAGGGTTACAGATTCAAAAGACAAGACCTTTGGTTTATCAAACACTAGTAGCCAAAATTGGGACAGAGCCATCAAAGCAAAGGGAAATTCATCAAAATGACACCAGAAGCGTGCAAGATGAGACAACCCATCTTGCCAATTTTGACATAAGAATTCAAGATACTCTCAATGCACTGAAATATACATGTTTGCACAAAAACTATAAAACTAATTCTCTGTTCGTCTGTAAACTGAACAGACATCTTTGGCTACTATTGAGCAACAAATGATCAATAAAAAATTCCACACAGACCAACATAATAGGGCAAGTATGAAGTAGACTCATAGTTGTTACCAAGAAGTTTAGGTGCTCTCCAAATTTACAAATGCACTTTATCAAATGGCAGTTTTTTTTATTTGACCAAATCTCATCATTCTCATCATCAGTATTACTATTTACCAGTCTCTTTGGTTGTTACTGATCATGTCATGAAAAGCCATGAAATGTTAGAATAGACACTCACTCAAACAATGCACTCCGTTACTGAATCTAGCATGTGCGTATTCAACCTGAGGCGATTTATGTTCATACTTCACAGATAACTGGCCAAAAGTGACTTTTAAGGGGCAGTATGAGCGTAACTTAATGACGAGAGTGGAAGCAAGAGATGTTACATGATGTGTGCTTGTTAGCATTTCGCAGCTCTCCTTAGCCACACATACAACTTTTCTGTGCATAATACAGCTTAACAAACAGCTAGATATCTGCATAAAAACTGCAGAAAACAATTGATGTTTTACAACAACATATGCAGCAAACAACTTACATATTGGCTAATCAGCACAACAGCAATATCCTCCTTTGCTGTGAACTCTTTAAATGCATCTTCAATTTGTTTAACAGTGGTTTCTAAAAGGCAAAAACAAAAGGCAATCAATGAGTGAAGGATAAAGATGCAGATGAAATTCACTTTGATAGTGAAAATACATGAGATGATTCATTTAGAGAAAAACCAAACAAAGAAAGAACTACGCGGAGTAAATTTATAGTCTGATATTTATTTTGATCCCAAATTGTTAGAGGATTATGCGTTGTCTTTATTTTTCTAGTTTCCCTCTCCTCTCTTGCTACCAAATGAAAGAACATTTCCTGACAAATAGGTAACTGCTTCATTTGCCAAGTTGACACACCAAAAATGCAAATGATATAACATTTAAAACAGGGAAATCTTCCTTTTGAGAGACAGTCCATCTTTATACTTCCCTATGAATTTTCTATTTTTCCAGGCTAATTAATAATTATTTCAACAGGAAAAGGGACGAACACATGGGCTTCCACTCCAGAAAGAAAATTTAAAACCAAGAAACTAAAAGTTCAAAAGGCAAAATGACTTGAAATCAGAAGTTCTAAAGATGGTTTGACTCTGATCAAATGTAATAATAAATATGTAACAAAACATTTAGTTAACATTGATATAAAATAACTATCAAAAGGCATACTTTTAATCTAAACGTTCCTAAACGGCATGCTTCCCATATTGAGTATCTATATCATGTTCTTCCACTCTTTAACTAGGACATAAGTTGCTATCAGATAACCTAGGTTGATTCAGGGAAAGTTAATAACTGGTAAACCTCAGCATTCTATAAGTGAATACATGATCAAAAAGCAACTATAAAATGTTGACAAGAGTTTGATAAAGACCATGCTTAAAAAGCAAACTTTTCAAATAATAATAATGAAACACAGAAAGTTTAAGAGCATACTTGAGTCCACAATTAGATAATTTGTCTTTCTCCGCAAATCAACATTACCCACTCCAGCAAGCAGAAATCCAACCACTGTGTCCTAACCAAACAAATTATAAATCAGACAGGTCAAATCAAATGCATTGCAAATCATATGTAATGACATTAATTTCCATAGTAACAGCATTTGCAACACTTTATGCTCATCAAATCATGCCATAAACACCCTCTTATTCTTGCAATGGTCTATTAACAAAAAAAGGAAACATAATAAATGACTAAATAAATAAGTGCTGGGAGAATTCATAAAAATGTATAGCAATGAGTAAACTTCTCCTATAGCATATACCACAATCATTCAGAAAAAAGTCAAAACTCCCCATGAAGTTTACGGTTTTGGGATCATTCATCATAAAGCTAAATCCGAATGATGTCCACCTTTCACCCTCATCAAAAACAACATTCAGACTAAGTTGAGATTTCGATCGGCTAAGCAACATGCATCAAACTTGTAATAATATTTTCCACCAGTTCTCTTAATAGATGCTTTAGTTAGTTAATTTAACTAATTCATCCTTCTAAAAAAAAACCTAAATTAAATCTTTATCGAAATTTCTTACGTCTGATTGACATAAAAATCCAGGTTGTGCAGAGCTACTCCAAGAAGAATAGCATAAAAACGCCAAAAAGATCGGAGATCTGTGCACTGATTTGGGAAACTTCAAAAGTTAGACTCACCTCGTCGGCAATCATTGCAATAAGAGCTGAATTGCTAGTGGGGATTTGAGCTCTGTTCGCCATTGATAAATATTTGGACTACAAAATGACAGTAACCGAAAAAAATAAATCAAAGGTGGGCGCTCATAGATGGCTCAAAAGCTATGCTCCTGTTCTAGGTTTTAGATCAAATATGACGAGACAAATATTTCTACCTTTCTCCGATGGATCGCCTGCACCTACTTTCGCCGTTCGATTTGAAGGATCTACCGCGAATTTGCAGAGGCTGATTGTAGACTAGAAACTACCAGATGAGACCGACAGACACATTCAACGGAAACGCTCTCATTTTTTAGTAGAAAAAAAAAATTACAGTGAGAACGACAACGTTTCTTAGCTACTCGAAATCTTGCGGGATCTTCGCGTGGGAAATTACCGTTACTTTGACCTATTACTTTAGCCAGTAGGATACCTGTGCCGCTATGCTATTTGCATATTTCTCGTAAGCTAAAGGCCCCACCAATTTAGTTTATTTATGTCCAAATTAAAACAGATAACCACATTTTTTTTATTTTTGGAAAAAAGGTGTTGGTTTGTAAGGTTTTTTTTTCCTTTTACAGGCCGCTGGTTTGTAATCTATTTTAAAAGATATTGTTTTGAGTAAAAATAAAAAGAGTTAATATTATTGAAATTTGAATTTTATATTATTGATTAATAATTTTTAAAAATAATTATATAAATTAATTAAATTAAATTATAATTTTTATTTTAAGGTATTTCAAACTTATTGAAAACAATAATTAATTTATGTAGTTCAAATTTTCAGACAACACAAGCAATAAAATTGATGTATGAATGCATAAAAAATCTATATTGTTACTCATAGATTACGTCTATCTTATGTAAAAAAAAAAAATCTATATTGTTATGAGATCGGTTTTTCTTGCGTTAGATAGACATATGTTACCAGTATGAAACTACGAGGCTTCAGCATAAAAATGGAGATTTTATTTTCCTTTCCTTTCGGTTCTTGGGTTTTGATAAACCTGTCCATTGATTGGATGGGTTTTGAACAAGAGTATGAAGTTCATGTTCAGTATCCGAATTACTGTTTAATATATAAAAATTTCATTTAAATTTAATTTTAAAATATATAATATCAATATAAAATAATTTTTAATTTTTTAAAAATAATAATTGGATTTATTCAAGCCCGACGGATCGGGTCAGAATTTGGACAAGTGATTTCATAATCCAATCCATTTACGTATGTAAATTTCAATATTGAATGGTTTTTTTTATTTTCTAAATCATAAATTTAGGTTTCCATTTCTTATTCAAGATTTCTTCAATTAATATCTTTTATTGTTATCTCAAACTTCGGGTTCCAAAGAAAAACACCCTAATCTTGCGTATTTATTAGCCTCTCATGTTAATTTAATGGATTGGAAAGGAGTCGACCATGATAATGTATGTGATATTAAATAATAACCTTTGCTTGATATCATTACCGCATATATAATTTAAAAAATATAAAAAGAACGTAAAAAAATTACAGGTTTTTTTTTTTGCTTTTTGAATTGTACAAAAATACTTATCACAGCAACATTGATTGGCAAACATCTTAAATAGTGTATGAATCAATGCTAGGTGATAAATAATTAAATATATACTTGATTTTTGGAAAAAAAAAAAGAAGGATATACTTGGTTTTGTAAATTGTAACTAAGAAAAAGTCTGGATAAGCAATTAACACAGTTGAGATTCAATTTTAAGGGATATTCTTACCATCAAATAATGTTTTGGAGTGCCAGTTTCGACATCTTGATTTTATTTTACAAATTTGTTTGTTAGAACTATAAGTCAATCAAAATTAAATATTAAAAGAATTTTCGATGTTTGTATTTCAATATTTAAGTTAAAAAATTAAAGAAAGAGAAAAATAAAAAGGAAATGAGAGGAATGAGTATTTTTTTGTTACCTATAAAGAGAGAAAGGATATTTATACATAATGATAACATGATTAGGTTGAGAAAAACCAATCTAAGGTGGCAAACATTGAACGGACGTAATTAGATTCAACTGGACATAATTCTTTGATCAAGTGAGGATCAAGTGGATTGTCATATTGATTTAAATGTAATGTATTTTAAAAAATTTAGAACAACTTATCAATTAGCTCAATTAAATGATTAATAATTTTTTTAATTTGTTGCATCATTTTCTATGAAAATAAAATATTAGTCCTTAAAATATAAAATACTCTTATCAAATTTGTTTTGAGCCTTACTAAAAAAAATTATGACAAATTTTGACCTTAATAAAGATTAAAGTTCCAAATTTAAATAATTATCAAATATTTTTATTCATATGCAAAAAAGTATATTTTTCCCTCGATACTCATACTTATAAGCTATATGTATATAAATATTAGATGAATTATATAAAAAATATAAACATCATTGCATCTTACTTTTAGTTCCATATTGTCTCGTGAAAATATCTATTATAAAATTATCTAATTTCAACATTATACTTAATTAATCCTAAACTAGTATGATCCTAAATAGAAATATTTTCTGTCCTTAATCTACAAGACTACTATCTTTAAAAACAGCACTATTCCACCCTTAATCCAATTCATTAAATTCATATCCTCAAATCAAACCTTTTTTTTTTTTTTGAAATTACAAATGTAAGATAAGTTACAATTATAATAAAATATTACATTACTAAAAAATCAAACAAACAAATTAATAAACAAATTATAAATTAATTAGACAAATTTAACATAAAATTGAATTAAACTTACATACAATGAGATTTGAATATAAAATATTAAAATTTTAAGACCTTTTTCTTATTATTAAACCATGGCTTCATTGATATTTAACATTAAATTTTATACGTAATTGCCTTCCAAAATGGAGCAAATCTAACATTAAATTTTGGTTTACATGCAATTTTATCTTGAATGAGAATAGAAGTAAAAAAAAAAAGAAAGGAATATTATGCAAGAAAAAGAAAATACAAGCAAATGAAATCTAAAGACTTTGCGCGTTACAAATTGATTGTTATTATTAAAGATAATTAAAATGTTATTTAAGAAAGGTTTTGCATTTAATACACTCTCTCCACTAAAGTTAAAAAAAAAAAGATTAATTACATGCTTCTTAGTTTAGATATTACTTTATTCTTTGTCATTAGACATTTATTAATATATTTTAAAAATTGAATAATAAAATTTTGATAAATTATTAAAAATATAATAAAATTAATATTTGATACATTAATAATATTTAAATATTATATATTATTAATTAATAATAAAATGATACTTTTTTAATAAATAAAACAAAAGGTTATCAGACCTTAAAAATAAAAATGAATTAGATTATCATATAACTTATTAGTTTTTATTTTTAAAATTTTGATTTATCATTATATAATTGATTGATAATATATTTTTTTATTCAAAAATTTTGGTGTTTGATAATTAATTTAAATTTTGATTATTTTAAAATTAAATTAAATCGAATTTTATAAAAAAATAAAATTTTTTATACTTATTTTTTTTATTTATAATACTTAAAATCAAAATTTTACTCAAAGAAATCGATTCTTATGCATAGTAAGTTTATCAAATATTAACTTATGAAATTATTAAAATTACAATAAAATACTTTTCCGAAAAATAAAAGGTCACCTGTCAAGCCGTACACCGAAATCTCTAGTATGGGACCCAATCTTTTGTCTTTCCCGATGGCAAGCCCCAGAATCCAATTGATTACACTTTTGCCCAAACAAAGTTCCCATCAAGTGGGGCTCACTTTCACACTTGTCCCCAATATGTACAATTTTGAATAGGCCCCGCCTATCCCCGTCCTTTTTACGCCTTAGCCCACAGATCGGGCCACACCTATGACCTAACTACACCAAAAAGACGTGTTCCAAATCAAGTAATAACTCGCCCTGACCATCCTATAATAGACTCACACGTGTACTTAGTAGTGGAGTTATCCACGTGGCGGGATGTTACTGGATTGTTTTGTAAACAACAAAGCAGTTGATATTTCCTGTTTGTTCCCGCATAAATGGTAAAACAGGAAGAAACCGAGAAAAAGGCGAGTTGCAAATTGCGGAGAAAGAGAAAGAAAAAGGATTTTGCTGAAAACGATGCATACTGTGTTCTCAGTAGACGATTTCTCCGACTCGTTCTGGCCGGTTCCCGCTTCCGACTCCGTGGTGGGAATGAGTCGAAGCCAATCTGAGTGGGCGTTGGAGAGGTTTCTAGAAGAAATTTCTGGTGCGGGCGTGGGTATCCCGGGATCGCGTGCGGGCGAGAATGTGATTGGTCCGTCCTTGGCGGCACCTCAGACGTCCGTTTCGAAAGCGGAAGAAGGTGACGGGGATGTTGACGTGGTGGAGATAAAAAAGCCTAATAATCAGAATCGTAATCCTCCGCCGTCTGATCCGACACCGACGGTCTCGATTGACTATGATGGGAACCCCGCGATCCTCAAGAAGAAGCTCGATCAAGCCTGCGCTGCTGTTGCTTTCTCTCGTGTATTTCTCTCTTTCCAATCTCCAATTTCCAGTTGTTTTTATTATTATAATAATATAAATTATACTAGTAATATTTTTTTTTCCTAAAAGATTCTTAATTATAATATGCAAAAATTATTCAGGCGTCGGTTGTGAAGGCAGAAGATCCGTCTGCCCAAGCTGAAAATCAAGCGCTTCAATCGGGATCCCAAGTTCATGGTAAACTTTTGCTTAGTATGCCTCTGATTTGATTTTTTTTTTTTTTGTATGAATCCGAGTCTGTAGACCTTTTTTTTTTTTTTTCTCTAATGCCATAGATGGAACTTTTTTAGACTGAGGAAGGAACGTTTATGTCTTTTATTCTTATTTGTTGACTCTGTTTGACCACATTTATATGCAATTCCTTAGGAAACCATTTTTCTTTATACGGTAAGATCAGCATACGATTTCCCCAACCCTACAAATAGATTTTGGGATTTTTCATCTGTTTCAGTTTACGTTTTTTATATCTTGTTTTTTCGCTTTAGGTAAATGTTATGGAGCTGATTTCGAGTCAGTTCAGAAGGGTACTTCTATTTTTGTTCCTAATCAGGAGTTAGATTGGATGGGAGTCAATTAATAATAGTAATAAGTGATTCTGATGCAAAGAGAGTTATGGTTTGTGTAAAACATGTGGTAATTTTCTTGTTAGTGGTACTTGTATTTTGGAGAACTGATGAAGGCATCTAATTTACTGAAATTCAATCAGGGTAGGAGTGCAGGTGGGATGGCCATTATGGTTTTATATTGGGTGATTATCATTAATTTGCCTATAAGCTTGTGTCGTTGTAATAGGAGGCTGCAACCATTAAACATTGACCTTAGATCGAGTTTACTTTCTGTATGGCAGTTGGCCTCTTGATGCACTAGGACAAGTCTGTGGTGTTGAATCGAATATGGTTCATCTAGTCTGATTTGTTGGGGTCAGCTAGTGGCAGAATGACTGACATGAATGTTTCTGTAGTTTGGATCCTTCTAAGTTAACTCCAACAATGATTGTTTGGCTTCTTGGTGAACTGCTGGAAAACACTGTTTTTTATTTAGTTGTTGCTGGAGCCATCCTGCTTATATCATGCGTGACTATGCCTAATAATAGTAATATTACATGTTTTCACTGGGTGCAATGTGATTCCATCTCGGATTTATGCATGGTGAAGGAAGGAAAATGAGAATAAAGATGGAGGGATATATAAAAGTGGAATTAATTTGCTCTACTAGATTTGATAAATTTTATCTTTTTCTTCACATTTTCTAAGATCTAAACAGTAAACAATATGCTAAAGAACTTTAGAGGTCTTCATGCATTGATTTGGTTCTCCTCTTCCAATAACTACTTTACATATAATAAAATCTTGCTGATTTTTCTTTTTAACACAAATTCTACCATTGCAGGTTCCTCAAAGACACAGGGACAGGGTGAACCTGATGCTGCACCTTGTGGAATTTCGGCTGTTTCAACTACACAAAAAAAACCAGGGATACAAGTGAGGCAAACCACAAGTGGATCATCAAGAGAAGATTCAGATGATGATGAGCTTGAAGGAGATACTGAAACCACTGACAACATGGATCCAGCTGATGCAAAACGTGCAAGGAGGTAATCATGTTTTCTATTTTTGTCTTTTAGTATTGATTGGTTTGATGGTTTGAATTGCTATTTGTTCTGTTCTTTATTCTCTTTCGCTTAACATCTTTTCTTTCCTTCTCTTTTTCGCTTTTTCTTTGTCCTAATAAAAAAATTTATCTTCTCTTTTAAGTAATAGCTATAAGACCTAATTTGTTATCTTGAAAGGAATCAAATATTTATTTGCAAATAGAACTTGAGCAGTTATCTTTGTCAAAAATTAGTCCCAGCGCTTGGCTCAGGGATCCATGTTTGTCAAGGAATATAAAAAAAACAATTTATATGTTTAAAAGCACCAACGTTCTGAGCAGTTATTACCTGTCTTACTACCTGATGTGTGAACTAATAAATTCTTACTAAGCTTAATTTTTAGTTTGCTGATGCAATCACAAAATTGTCCTCAACTAATTGTTACATTGGTGATGGCTCAGAATGCTGTCAAATCGAGAATCAGCTAGACGCTCTAGAAGAAGAAAGCAAGCACAAATGAATGAACTTGAAGTGCAGGTACATCATTCCCCCTTCCCCTTGATGGTCTCGTGCACTCTGTCTTGTTGTCTTTTTTGATCCTGTAAGTGATTTTTTCTAGGTTGGTCACCTAAGAGTTGAACATTCCACATTACTTAAGCGCCTAACTGACATGAATCACAAGTATGATGAAGCTGCTGTTGACAATAGAATTCTAAAGGCTGATATTGAGACTTTAAGAGCAAAGGTATACCATCACTGGTTGTCTAATTTGCATTTTCTTATCCTGATCCAGTTATTCTGCAGTTAGTTGATATATGGGTCCTTGTGAAAGTTGAAAACTTACTTCCAAATTAATGAAAATACATTATTGTGACACCACGAAGTTTGTGAAGATTAGTCTGTGTCAAATTTTGAAAAGCCCTGGGCAATTCATTTTCCTTCTTCATCTAGGATTTAAGTATTTAATCTTAAACGTGCTTGCAGAATATATTAGCAGCAATTCTCTTGGGGAAGGAGATTAATTTGGTTATTGGCTAATTGTATGTGCTCCATTTCAGGGATCTGCTGGACATGTCCAGTACTGACAATCTGTCACCTCTATGGTGTGTTCAAGTGTTCATATACTTAAAAAAATTATTCATGATTTGTATGTATCTCTAAATTTATACATTGGATACCGACATGATCTCTTGTTTTAGTTAATGCACTGAATTTACCTTGTTGTACATCAGATGCTAATGTCAGTGTTTGGACTGTTGCCAACTGTGAAACACAATAATGCATCTTTATGCCTGAAACTGCTGCAAGAGTGATTATACTGCTATAAATCACTATGATTATGATTAGTGCAATTTTATTTTTAGGTCGTTAGGTTCATTGTTCTATTTGAAATTTTCAGGTGAAAATGGCTGAAGAAACAGTTAAACGTGTGACAGGGATTAACCCTGTTCAGCTATCTAGGCCCAATGTACCTAGTGTAGGCATGCCTTTTGTTAGCAGCCCATTTGAAGCATCTACAGCTGCTCCTGTGCCATTGCAGCCAAGCACTAATCAGTTTTTTCACCAACCAGTTCCGAGCATTGCTGCTCCCATGCATCATCAGAGAGCGGACAACAGATTCACGGGCAAAACTCTGGTTCCTCCTATTTTGAATCCACAAACTGAAGTAGGACTTGAAAATGTCAACGAAATATCTGCATTGCAGCATACACCCAGCTTGGAGCTGGTTCAAGATCAGATAGGGCACAGTGGCATGCAAAAGCAGATTGGCCCTGGTGTGAGTCCATGTGTGCCCATACCTGGCTGGGAGCCTGGACTATCGCATGCGGCTGCCAAGAACAAGAAGCAAAGTTGAATATTAGAGCCCTTCCCCTTGCTTTCTTGGATTAGGTTTCAGAAGCTTAGTTGGTGGTACTACTATAATGGGTATTGATTCTCACTGCATTTTTGTATTTAAGATGTTCATTACTATTGACCATATCTTTCATCATAACATGACTGTACTACTCGGTTCCTTGAGTAAACTTATCTGGTAAATAATTGTCTGAAATTCCTATGAAGTTCATAACTGGTGCTCGTTTTTTGAGAGACAGTCCTGCACAAAGAGATAACCGCAGGCAATTGACAGTGAATAAGGCTATCCAAGGTATATTGGTCACTGCAGCATATTTTAACCTCGGAGATTTGAGATTGCAAATGTTGTAAACCCAGTGGACGATGGCATTTCAGTTATTGAATAAAGTGCTCTCAAACTTCTTGCTGGTTTAACCACATATACACACGCATTATGACAATTGACAAAGCATGCAGTAAAAGTTTGAGACACTTTGTGAACTAAGGTTCCATTGTTTAATAAAAAATGACTTTCGAAAAATAATTTTAAAAAAATAAATTGAAAAAGATTTTTTTATTTGGATGAATTAATGAAAAATATTTTTCATTGTTTATTGTTTTTTAGAAAATCTATTTTTTTCTCAAATAATATTAATATAACTATTAAAATATTTAAAAATATTTATTATTAAAATATACCGAAATTATTTATTATTAAAATTATTAATATTAAAAATAATTATATTTTAATAATAATATTTAATATTATGTTAATATAAAAAATATTTAAAATAAAAATATTTATTATTTTTATATCTTTTTTGTTTGTTTAATAGAAAATGAATTTTGAAAAATGAATGGAAAAGATTTTCTATTGTTTGAATGAACTGATGAAAAATATTTTTCGTTGTTTGGTTGTTTTTTAGAATATTTGTTTTTTTTAAATAATATTAATATAACTATTAAAATATTTAAAAATATTTATTATTAAAATATATTGAAATTATTTATTATTAAAATTATTAATATTAAAAAATAATTATATTTTAATAATAATGCTTAATAGTAAAATATTTTGTTAATATAAAAAAAAACTTAAAATAAAACTATTTATTATTCTATATATTATTTATTCATATATTATAATATTATTTATTAATAATATTTATCAATATATTATATTAATGGTATATTATTTATTAATATATTATTATAATATTTATTAATTAAAATAACAAGATTTATTATTATATTGTTTATAATATAATATTATTATTTATTAATAGTATATTATTTATTAATAATATATTATTTATTAAAATTATATATTGATATAATATTTATTAATAATATATTATTTATTAAAATTATATATTGATATAATATTTATTAATATATTATTTTATTAATATAATATTATTTATTAATATATTATATTAATATTTATTTATATAATATTATTTATAAGTAAAATTATATTCAAAAGTATTGATAAATAACTTTGATTCATAATTTTTTTTCGATAAATATCTTTTCCTTTCAAATTCTGAAGATAAATTTTAAAAAAATAATTTTATTTTTTATTTATCAATAAGTCATTTTTTATTAACCATCTAATTTTTTATTAAATAAATACTTGAAAATACGAAAATTATTTTTAAAAAATTATTTTTCGTAAAACAAATGAAATCTGAACGGGGTTGTTGGCTGGAGTTTATTTACAAGATAGTTTCATCAAAGGTAAAAGCAATTTCTTTTGGGCAACTGGATCAATCAGGATAACTCAGAATGAGCCATGCCATTGTGAGCTCAATTTGGCAGGTTGGTGGAGCCATTTTCAGAGCTATGACTCAACCAAGCCAGTGTAAAAAGGCATATAACTAGGAACATTAAAGATAAAGAAATTCTATATATATATATATATTTATATATCGAAGATGCTAGGCACTTAACTGATGGGTAAATATAAATTATCATGAGGTTTATTGATGTTCATTCCTACTAGAGATTGAATACACCTAAAATAACCGGCCAATTAGAAGTATACAAGTTGCAAATAAGGATGACTTGGCCGATGAATCACGTGGCATTTAGATGGACTAATCAATGGTTTTCAAGTGGAAGAATTGGAACACTTCAGCCACTAATATTCTGTTGAGAGACTTGTTGAATGACATTTCATTTTTAAATAAATAGGCATCCGAGTCAGCCACTCAAGTGCCTATTTGGATTAATAAGGGAGCTACGCGTGGCGGAAACCGTTAAGAGAAGGAAGCGGTTGTCAGCCAACTTCCTAAAGTCTAGTGAGAAATCTGGAAATGGAGATTTAAGCAGCCGTTGGGGAATCTACTATAAATAGAAGGAAGCCCCCAGACGAAGAACACACGCAATCACCAACACCACAACCATCAGCTCAAAACTCAAAGCTCCACCAACTTTTTTCTTCATTTCCAACTCTTTTAATTTGTTTTATGTTTAGTAACGCTCTCCATGACCGAGTTTCCTTGTAAACAACTCTTGACTTGTTCGATTGAATTCTAAGCTGTCTAATCATTTAAACGATCAAGAATTGCTTCTTAGCAAAGTTTCTTTATCGAGTGCAACATTTCTGGGAGATCTAATACCAATAAGCTTTCTTTTTTCAAGTTCAATCGATTATTAAGTTGTTTTTAGTGATAGATTATTACATTCTAATTTCAACTTTTGATGATTTAAGCAATTTATTTGCAGCTTCAAAAAAAAAATAAAAATCCATAGATTCATAATCCTTGAGATGACCTTAATCCAGTTTCAGCCTACCATTTCGCTTCAAAAGATAAAAGTCACCAAAACTACACTTTGAACCTTCGTTAATTTATGTTCAAAATTCATTGACACAACTGATCAATTTAATACAAGATATCTTATTAAATTATTCATCCATACATTATACATGAATCACATGTAAAACATACAAGGTGGACATGCAGGACTTTTGGCCAGAGTATATTTGAAAAATATAGTCGACACTATGACGTGTAATGTTACATGTTCTCGAAATGGGACAGTTGGAATCACTAAAATCCGAATTTCCTTAGATTATTGTAAGACCAGAGTACTTAATGCATTTGAGTTCTCACTACTGAATTTTGGTGTTAGATTGAAGACCTGATTGAACTTTGCTGTGGAAATGTGCTTCCAGTCTGCAATCAACTTTATTAAAGTCAAAATCATGATGAAAGGTAAATAAATAAATATATAAGGTGAAACAGATGATCACAAAGGAAATGATATCATGCCTGGTTGCACATTTTATAGTCCTGATCAAAGAAAAATAAATTAAAAAATTGGAACAGATAAGCACAAGGAAGTGATCATGCCTTGTCGCACATTTATAGTGTATAGTATCAGGAGAATTATATGTGCGTGCATTGGCAAACATCCTCTTGACATCTGCTACAAACATCTCAAGTGTTACATAATATTGCTCTGATTCAACTCTTTTCAACATAGTCTTCAGATCTGCATTACAAGGATATACAGTCAAGCATAACAACATTTACATAAGTTATCATGAGGTATAATTTGATGATGGTATTACTATACCACCAGAAACTGTAATAAGCTTGGCTGGTGGTATAACTAGGAGTTGTTTATGCACAAAAGAGCACTTTAACGACTCACTAAGCTGCAAACATTTGGAATGGAAACTTGAAACTTCAGTCAAGCTGCTAGATTAAAGTTCATGTCCCTAAATTTGAAGATTCTGATTTCCAAATAAACCATGAAAATTATAACATAAAATTAATTCCAAAGTCATCGAAGTCAAAATAAATGACATCCACTGCTTTTATATAGATTTATAGTTTTCCGCTTCCATGTGAGATTTGGCCTTTGAATTCCATCACTTGTAGTTTCTAAATGAAAAATCACAAAGTAAACAACTTTCTCACTTAAACCAAAACCCACAGAACAGGTATACCCTCCTATCTATGCTGTTTACAAGACCCATAAACGATTATTCCTCTACTCTCATTACAAAGGTTCACTTACGCATCATTCAGGTAGGTCTAGTTTATAACTAAAACACTTGCCTCTTCAGTAGTTATTGCACTATATGTACCATCTAATGTTCTGTGGAAAAGGGAACGATAGTTTGTAGAGATGTGTTTTTTTTTTGGGTGTGTGTGTATGTGTCTGTGCATGTGAGTGTGCACACAGGAGGAGACAAAAATTTGATAAAACCTTACCCATGGGATCTTTGATGATTTCACAATAATCAGGGACATCACGGGCATCAACTGGCTCCTTGAATGGCCAAGCATCAACATGTTCATGCATTGACTGCTTGAACAAAATCAATTTGCTTAGGATCCAATGAAAATGTGCTGGCAGGAGCTGCTCACATACACATCTAATGCAACCAATCATTCGTGGAGAACCTAGCTACATGAGAAAAAGGCAAAGGGCAACAATCTGTTAACACTTATGCTGTAATTAGACCATAACAAGAGTCCTGAAAGTTTCCTTCAAAAGGCAAGTGGAGAATAGCTTCCCCTGCATCTTAGACACTGATCCATTGGATCCCAAAGGTATTTGAAGATAGAAAAAAAGTGTTTTATTGCTAGAAGAAAGGCACAAACATGCTCCTTTCACAAACCTTCTGATCAAATTCATTTTCAATATGATGAAACACCATAATGAATATTCAGAATTATACCTGACAACAACTTTAATAGGAAATTAATATGCGTACCGATTAAAAGTTTAGAAACCAGCCCTTAGAAGTAAGCGCATGAAACCAGTTAAATGTTTCTGATTTGTGGCATTGTCTGGGAAAACAATTATGGCTCTGAATCTTGTATGGCCACATTGATCAGGAGTCCATCCAGCTTCCTCTGTTACCAAATAAACCACAAATTTAGAATTCAGTTAGTTAAAACTTACTGTATGCAGACCCAGTCCTTGTATATATATATATATATATACCCAACAACAATAAACAAAGAAAGGGAAAAAAATTGCAAGTTGTTAAACGAAACATAAACTTAAGATATCTTCCTAATTGGAAACTGAAAGTTTATAAGGAAAAAATATATATTAACCCAACTTCGTTAAGCTAGGAATATGAATACAATTGCAGTACATTATCAGATATAACATAATACTTATAAAAACACACAGAAAGTAGTAACAGACAAATTACCTAATACAATGTCCACCTACAGCCAAGAATGAATAAGCAAACACACAAAAAGAAATTAAATGATACAATAAGAGGCCAAAGAACTTACTCAAACCAGGGATATCCTCAACTTTGATGACTTTTTCAGGAATACCAGCTTCTTTCTGAATCAAATGAATTTTCATTACAGCAATGTTTAAAATATTAAATTCATCATTTGCAAAGACTCAACCATAAAAACATTATTACAAAGAAAAGCAAAGTAAGAAAAATGAAATAATCTTGATAAAAATTTTAGAAACCTACAACTGAAGTGGGAGATTTGTGCATTTCACTAGATCTAACTTAAAATGATCTGTTTCACTTACTGATTAGAACATTAAGAAAAATGAACAATAAAGTGACAAGAAAACAGAGCCCAGCGAATAGCAATGCAGTTTAAGAACAAATATAAACAGGCACGCAATATACATAGACAAAGTAAAATACACAACTAGAATACCGAGAAACAAGTACCTCCTCAACAAAATGAACTATGATAGCCTTGGATAAAATCTAAAATGCAAGACAAACATGCAAAACTTTATATTGTACATTTGACATTGAACATGATTCAAGGCCTGATAATAGACTTCAATACAAAATGTAATTTATTAACAAACATTGGATCTGAATTAAATCTAAACTAACAGCACACAAACAGCAAGAGATCCATGTTTACCTTCTGAAAATCAATTCCTGGGTAAACAATTTGACAGTTTGAGAGCTCCCTAATCCTTTCAGCAATTGCCTATTAATCCCAAATAGCAAAGAATAAAGCACATCTTAATAAAAGTTTAACAAAATGAAGTCAGAATACACATGCGAATAGCAAGAAGGAAAAGATACACATAATGGAAGGAAAGAACTTTGGTTAAAAGTTCTCAACTGATTGCAGATTGGTTATCAATTTCTTCACCCACCACTGGAACTAACATATTAAGTTTTGATACACCGTCTCCATTGGTTTTTGATAACCATCTTGTTCAGTTATCCATCCTCATTGACATCCCAAAAAGTTCAACACTGGAACCTAACATGCATGCAAGGTATTACTGAAGGTCAAATAACGGGAGTAGAACACTTTGGACAGTGACAACAGTGTTGCAGGCCTATCCCAGATTTGACCCAAGAAGTGAGGACAATGTGGCTTCCAGGTGAAGACAGCAGGGTTTGACAGGAAGAGATTTCAACCCTACATGGATCCCGCATCAGATGAGCACTAGGAGGATTCAGTGTTATTTATAAAGGACATTAAACCCAACTTGTTAGGTGACTTTTGAGAACAAAATCATAAGATCCAACAGGCAAAAGCAAACAATACCTCACAAGTTAAATTGGGTCATTGACAGAAAAAAAAAAAAAGGTTCATTGACTGAGCAAATAATAATTTTACCTGCCTCTGACGACGAATCATGGTTGATAAATCAGTATATGGAAGCTTTGGATCAATTTTACATTCAATAAGAATACCTCCAGCATAGTCTTTAATATACCTAGAAAAGTAAAGAATTATTTACATATAGCCTAGAAAGATATCAAAGACATATTTAACAAAGAATTGACCAAGGAAAGGGTCCCATTACAAGGTTAAATAAAAAAATCCCCCCCCCCTTCCCCCCCCACCCAGCAAAAAAAAAAAAGGAAAAACAAGGCCAATAAGGATCATCTCATTTTAGTTCTCAAATATCCCATATTCCATTTTTACCGCAAGCCATTCATCCTCTGCATCCCAACACTGGAAATCATATATAAGAGGGAAAAGGTTCCATCCACTCCTTGATTTCTTGTTAATAGCATAAACTAACTGGCACTTGAGCTATAAGGAGGAAGAAAAAGAAAAACGAAAGGGTGTGGTTGCACATTAACCATACCCTTGCCATTGATCCTTCTCCAAGTGAATCTCTTTGGTAAAACCCTGCAAGTAGATAAATTGACAAGTCACTTTAGACCACATTTATTCAATTCAGATGATGAATACAAATGATAGTAATAAAAGTAATAGTTCAAACTCAGCAAATTACTTATATAAAAAAGAAGTGACAAAAAAATCATAATTCTTTTGCTATATCTAGCAAGTTATTTGCGTAGAAGATTCATGGTGTGACAAAACAGAACCATAAAACACCTCCAGCAAATTCATTTTTGATATATCCACAAAAATAGTTTACAATTCCATTCCAGCTGGATAGATCTATCCTCTTGAAAGCTTACTAAAGCTTTCCTGTGTTATATATTTTCTTTAACCTGATTTTCTTGCAAAAAGAAGCATGCCACATACTTATTCACTTTATATAATGTATCTTAGGAAGATAAATGTTTTAGTGCAGTAAATTTATGCTATGGCAAGCATGAAAAACAATAAAGCAGGACAATCACAAGAAAGACACATTATCAGACCTGTTTGATAAAATAGCCAACAGCATTATTGTCAGCATATGTCAGAAAATGTGTTAGTCCATCAACATGCGCACATGCTGTTTTAAATGATTCATCAGTCTGGTGCGATAACCTTTTACTTGTTCATCTGCTGTAATTGCACAAAAAGCTATTTCCCCAAACTTTTGGCTGATGTTTACCAGGAAAACAGGTATCAGTGAACAGTGCAAATGAAGCATTAACTAATAAAAAAATCTCAGATTATCACATCCACTGCAAGAATAGAGCTGTAGAATGAATAAATAAATAAAATATATTAGAGTTGTTCCGAAACTGTTGAATGAGAGGAACAGACAGCCATACAGCCATACAGTGATTAAGCCTTTCCATTAAGAATCTCAAATTTTTTATTGTAATACCGAAGTAGAACTCAATATTTAGAGAACAAATAATAAACAAAAATTTAGCAAAGAAGAGAGGAACCAAAAGAGGAAAATATACTGTATAAGGAGCAGAAAAGTGATTGACTCACAATAACATAAGAGCAGGAATGCAAATGATACACAAGAACAAATCTTACCTCACATATGGGCGATATGTGATGCCGCCAACGACCTGATTGCATCTGATAACCATCACAGACTTATGGCTTCTACAAAATACAAAGTAAGAAGCATAGTGAGATCTCAAAACGCACAACAGCTCGTGGCTTCGTCAGCAAGCAAACTTAGAGGTTATTTAATTAGAAAAGTATAATAACTCAGCAAGATGCAGTAGGAGAATTAACCAAGATATTCAAACATTGAGTTTATGTCATTTGTACAGAACGTCAACCAGCAACTCATATTAAGATGCCTGAACATTTGAACCAACTAAGAAACCCAAACTAAAGTGAGGTTTCCCATTTAAAACTTATTAGAAGTGTGTGACTTCAAATTTTCTATCTGGATACCTGTCCATCACAAGGCGAACAATGTACTCTTTTGGCATGTTGGGTAGTTGTCCAAATATATTCTTCAATCCAATCAACCTAAGAAATTAACAACAATAGCATATATTTTTCAATCATCAGTTCACAATGATTGGTTATGGTGAGTTGCGAGAAAGCCAAAACCAAATCACCCCACCCCATAGTCATCAAAGGCTACTAAATAACTAAAGCAAACGGGCACAATAGAAGATTTAATAACACTTGCAGGAGAAAAATGTAACATGAACGCTTAAGAAAAAGAGAATACGATACCAAACCATATGCTCATCAACACCATCGTTTGAATAGCAAACAAACTTGAGCCTTCCCGCTTCCTCCTGCAAATTGAATTTTCTTAAAAAAAAAACCATATACCATAATTCACAAGCAAAACAACCTATTTAGAAGAAAGAACGTGCATCTAGTTTTTTTTTTATCAGTGCACCTCAAAAAGTTGAAAACTTTACCTCTCTTTTCAAGCTCTCTTCTCTAGCACTATAAGCTCCACTAGTCTGTATATTCTCGCTAAATATCTTAACGTCTTCCTTCGTTGAAATCCCCGCCACTGAGCTTCCACCTGTTGCGGCAGCACCCGTGGGACCAACCGACCCCAACCCCGACCCGGGGGCTCCACCGTCTTTTCCTCCATCTTCATTGTCAATCTTAACTGTGGAATTCTCGGTCTTGAGCTTCGTGTTCCGAGCCGAACGGGAGCCGCCACCGCAGGCGGACTCGAGGCGAGCGGCCGTGAAAGTGCGCATGGAGGAATCATTGTCGTGGTCGAAGTCGTCCTCATAGTCGTCGACGACGGCGTCCTCTGAGTCGTCAGCATCAGAATCAGAGTCGGCGCCGCGGACGGATATGCTCTCGAGGTCGTCATCGGAAGGCGCCGTCGCGAGTGTCGGCGGAGAAGGACGGAGCGAACGAGGAAGGGGGCGCGTGGCCCTCAGACGCCGCGGCGGCGAGTTTGCGCTTGTGGATACAGGAAGTGGCAAAGGCGGAGGCAGAATTAGACGGGGACGGGGTCTGGGAGCTGCGAGAGCGGTTCGGTGCGGTTAAGTGCGAGTCCGTCATCGCAAACTGGGACTGAGTAAACTCGATGCCAATTAGGGTTTTCTTTTCACTTTCTGAGTTGTGGATGAGAGTAGGGGAGAGAAAACATGCAAATTGGATCGCTAATCTCAGCTCAAAATTCGCTGGTTTCAGTATTGGCACTTCGCAGCGGCGTCGGCTGTCGTCTCCTTCCGTGTCCAAAAATAATGAGGCCATTACAGTGAGCCCAAAAAGATGGGTCAGATCTGTCATCTATGCAGATGTTTAGGTTGTAGGTTTTGGAGATAGCCTTTCATTATTTATGAGCCTGGAGTAGCGGATCTTTAAAATCTTAATGGGCCTAAGAAAATGGCCTTTTGGCCCAATTCAATTTTATTAAACCTTCGAATTATTCTTTTCCGTTTCCAACTTCTCTTCTTCTCGGATAGATGAAAAATTAAATCAAATTAAAAAAACAAATTAGCCCTATACACATCTCGGTGAAGTTAATACTTGATCATTTAGAATAAAAAAATTTAGATAACTTAAAATTGTTTTAAGCTATAAAAGAGAGAAAAATATAAAATCTTTTTTTCTAATAGAAAAAAAAAAAGTATGAAGTGGATTTTAAAATTGGATTCTTTCTCTTGAAAAAGAAAGTAAATTTTCATTATAACCTCATTAATATATATTTTTTATTGCATAATTTATCTTTCTTTTTTTTTTTTTTATCAATCCATCAAGTGAATTTGGTGTCTAGTTAATTTTTGGGAGAAAACTTATGAGAAATTTTTTATGTGAAGTTTGTGAATTTTTTTTTTAAATAATTTAATAAAAACTTTAATAAAAATTCTAAACCAATAAATGGATAGAATTTAGTATAACAATCAATAATATGAAAATTATTAAAAATGTTATTTATAATTCAAATTTAATTGATTTTTAACGGTAAATATTTGTAAACATTTTTACTAAAAATATTTATATAAAAAAATATATAAATTTTTTTTCAAATTTTGCATATTTAATTTATGTAATAAGATTTTTTAATTTATCGATTTTAATTTTAATTTAATTATTTTTAATTAGGAATTTAATGATTTTCGTATAAGAAACTTCATTTAAGTTTTTCTCTAATTTTTGACACCATCTTAAATATAGTATAAAATAGATATTTAGTTTTCAAAGTTATTTAACTTTTTAAAATAATGACTTTGTTTATTATATAATTTATCTTTTTCTGTACACACATACACAAATAGTGATCAATAAAACTATGCTAATTATTATCCAATTGTTTGATTTGATAATTTAACCTTTTATTTGCTCACTTACCTACTAAATACCAAGACAATATAGCCTTTAAGAAATCAAATCCATAATATCTCAAAAAAAACCCCAATGCTAAATAGATTGCATTGTTCCAAACAACAAAGACACATGAAACTAAATCACTTGAAACAACAAAGACAGAAACGACATGAGAAACTGAATGGAAAAACACAAGAGCAAGCTAGGTTGCAAAGTTGCAATTGATAGATAAGACGGGATCTCTTGTTTTCAGCATCCCCAAGAGCTTAGTTTTGGTTCAACCTACACATTAAAAAAAAAAAAACCATTAACCCCATAGTCAAGATCGTACCTAAGCTAAATGACCCCAAAGCAAAGGATAATTGTGAAACTAACCGAATTGCAGCAGGTATATATTACTAATATTAATAATAATAATAGGCATCTTTCCTTGTCTCTCTAAATGCCAGAGGTATGTAGGAACTGGCTGAACCACTTCCGGCAGGTTTTTTGGACTTCCTCTTTTTAGGTTCCGGCTGCTGGACCGGTGAGTATCTTCTTGGATGGATTGGTACTTTGGTGTCCGACTGATGCCGTTTCTTCTTTTCCTTTTCAGTTTCACTAAACCAACTATAAATATATTTCGTTTTCTAATGATCAGTTCAAGGCTAATGTTGCAGAGATCATACGCACATGCATGGTAAAAACTTTCAATCCTAGCTACTGATTAAGAAATATATAGGGTCATTTTGAGATGACAAATACATATGTAGTTGTTAAAAAGAAAAAGAAGTAATTATATATAGAATCAGATTGTCCATTTTTAATCAAAACCCTTCATTAATATGTAACTAAATTCGGTACTGTTTTTTAGGGTTAATCATAGAAATAGTACACTGTGGACTATAATTCACTGTTTAATTTGGTATTTCATTGGAAAAAAAAAAGGGTTTAGTGTTAAATTTAGAGAGAGGTTGTTTATATGTGGTTGAGACTACAACTGAGTTACCTAGGATAAATGCGTTGGAGATACTCAGAAACTAGCAGTGCAGGGGCCACAATTTGTTGTAATTCTTGATAATCCACTTCCTCAGAGACATCATTGTCGTAATCTATCTGCAAGAACAATTATTAAGATGTTATAGTACTGCAATAACATTGTAAAAAACCCAATAAATCTGTCATGTTTGATGATAAATGAAGGATAAACAGATCCCCCATTTCACAAAATTTCTACAAGACGATATTGGTTTGGAAATTAGCATTTTTTAGCTATTAAAAAAAAAAAAAAAGGAGAATCCAAACCTTGTACAATTTAGTTTCACCAAAGTAATTTACAACCCGACCCATGTATCTGTTGCCATCCAATTCTCTACATACCAGAACTCCAATCCATTTTCTAGCTTCGACAACCATCTGTTCATTTAATATTAATCAATTAGTTAGGAACAAATTAAGCGTCATATTGATCATGATTAAGAAGTGATAAGTAGAGTAAAATTAGTACTAAAAACATACATCGAGGTCATGGACAATGATTTGTTGATTTTCATCTTTGTTATTTGCATTCGATGGGGAGGGTTTCACTGCACGTGATCTTGATTCAGACTTTGCAGTTTGCTCCAAGATGGTGCCCCGAGCTTGATTTGGTGCAATGCTCGAGCACTCTACCAAATTTTCAACTCCATCTATAACAAAAAAACAAACAAGATTGATACAAGATTTTGTTAGAAATTTTAGTGGTTATGATAATTAACAAGTATTAGATAATGAGAAATTATTTGATAACGAAAATATCCCATTTTCAACTTCAAAAGGAATATTTTTTATTTCTATATATAATTGATGATACCTTATATGAACAAAAAAATTATAGATCTTAATTGATTTAGATAATTTAATCATTATCAACAATATCTTATTATTAATGTAGATCTGTAAAATAGATATAATTATATATTGTCATGATATTCATGCACTAATTAACTATTAATCAAACAAAAATTTAAATTGGCGGCAAATAACTATTATTCAAATAAACCGTTAGAATATATTTGTGTTATATTATTGTGATATTCACGTGTCATATATTCACATACCAATTAACTATTAATCAATTGACGCCAAATAACTATAAATCAAATAAACCGTTAGATTATATTTATAACATATTATTGTGATATTCACACATCACATGTTTATACACCAATTAACTATTAATCAAATAAAAATTTGATAGACAGTTAATTAGCGCGCAAATAATTATTAATCAAATATATCGTTAAAATATACTTGTTACATATTATGAGTTAAACAGAATTAAACCAAAACTTAGACAATCCAATAATAGTTTTAGGGGGGAAATTAATATATAATCTTTGTATCTACAAAATTTATTCACGGTTCAATCTGTGAGCACAATAGCCGGCAATTATATTTGATCAGAAATTTCGAACAATGAGTACTCATCAAAAGACAAAAAAGGATAATTTTTATATTAAAAACAAAAAAATTCGATTGATTTATTATTTATATATATATGAGCATTTTATTCAAGATTGCTATTTTCAGTTAAGAGTCTCATATAATATAATGATCAGAGCTTTCAAACAACAAGATGTAAATCAATTTAGACAAAAGTATCACACATGAAAATGAAAAAAAAATGTAGACGTTTAAAACCCAAAACTAATCAAACAGTGAACTAAATCATTTAAATGCACTGTGGCATCAAGATCTCACCTCTAGGGTTGCTTTTAACATCCGCAACTTCAGCCATTTTCAGATGAAAATCTCTTAACAAGTCCCTCTACAGCACTATAATAATAAACCAAATCAAAATTATCAAACGATTAGTAATAATATATATCCATTGTGGCAAATTATGGGGAAAAAAAAGTTTGAAAGGGGTAGTTGAAAAAAAACTTATGCTACAAGCTGAAACTTGCCAGAACGTTGATAATTATGAGAGTAGTTTGTTTCGGCAAAATGACACCATATTTATTATACTTGGTTTCAAACGACACCTGCAGTTGAGATTCGTTGCAAGAGTGGGCAAAGGCATGTATTTACAACTTCACTACAAAAAATGAAAGGTGGATTTAATTAAGGGAAATTAAAATTGACAATAGAAGCCCCACCTACTCACACTTGGGTTGTCAGCTATGTCATCTGTAAATTTAAGATGGTAAAAATTTTGTAGTCAATGAATCATTTTGGTAAAGGATTTGGTCCAAATCCAGCGACGTCCAAAAGAAGAAATATTGGAAGCAAATCGCACAATAGTAAAATAGGAAAAAGGTAGCTGTAGTGTCTCCTCGCAAGATACATGAATTGGTGACGTTTTCGAAGCGCGCCTTCCTGCTCAATATGCTTTGTAGAGACTATTAGTATCGAATTTGAACGTCACAGAAACATGGCGCTTTTACCGACATTTTTATTATATATCTTGACGTTTTTCAAAGATTATACTATAGTTCGAAATTCGGAGAGGAAAAATAAAAATAGAGACACTTTGATTCGTGTAAATAATGATTGTTAAGTTCACATTATATAAATTATCAAAAACAAAATTTATTTAGTTTGAACATTACATTATATGGAAACAATTTTGAATAAAGATTGATATCAAAGTTTTAATTGAAATACTATATAAATGGGGTCCAAATATAATCAACAAAATCTATTCAGAGATCTCAGTTTTATTTTCCTATTTTTTCTAATCAATCAAAAGTAAGTGTTAGTTTTGTTGCTTCAAAATCAATTTAGATTGCCAAAATAAGTGTCATGGATAAGATTTAAGGTGTTCATGGGTTGGGTTCGGGTTGGGATCATGTTTAATATTAATAGCTTAAATGCTTATTTAGGCTTAATCCGACCTAAAATTTCGAATATAAAATTTTTTTTCGAGCTCAATCCAAATTAAAAAATAAATTTAAGTCCACTTATTAAACTTAATTTATATAATAAAATTTTTTTAAAAAGTGTGATTAAATTAAATTTAATGAGATTATATTTAATTCACATATATATAAAAATTAAAAATAAAAATTATATAAAAAAAATTAAATTTGTAGACACCTTATTTAATCCGAGATACTTTTTAATTTAATTTTAGGATTTTAGTATTTTTGTTTAAGATTATTTATTTTGTTAATTAAATGATTTATGGTTTAAAAAAAAAAAAAAGTTTGATTCAGTTTGAAGTCTAGTGTTCTAATTCAAAAAAGAAATGTATTAATTTGAGAGGTGAATTTGGATTAAAAATCTAAAATTGACTTTGATTAGGAGATTGAAACTAAGAATCCTATTGCGATTTGGATTAAAGGCATATAAAAAGACCCCATTAAGATCAATTAGAGACAACGAAGAATCAATAAAACAAATCAAGAGAGAAAAAGTAAAAAAAAAAAAAGAAACAAAAAAATTAAGAGTTTTTTTATAGTTTTTTTTTTTTTTTTGGTGTTTTGGGTTTAAATAATTAGGATTTTCCTTTAAAAGTTTTGTTTTGAAAAAAAAAAAGTTGAGAAGAAACACAAAAAGGAAGCATTCAACAAAAGGTTTTGATGGTAAAATTTTTTAAGGTTTTGGAGAAACAAGAAAGAAGACAAGGGGTTGAAAAGCAAGAAAAGTAAAAATGTATTGACCTCATTTGAAGATCCAATCCAATAAGAAGCTTAAATTATAACTGGTTCTAACAACCGACAAATTGAAGTAGGTAAGCGTAATTACAATGGTCCACGTACTTTGGAATCAATTATAACCTAATTTATTTGGTAATTTCTATTTTTTCTTCTTTATTTGTATATCTATTTATGTTACTTAGTTGTTTCTCTTTCTTCTTTTATGCATATTTAAAATAAATTTTTATAACAAATTCATAATTATTACCAAGCTATTAAAAAATTTTCATGGGTTTAAAAATTTTAAATTAAGTTCTACCAAACGATTAGAGTATTTAATAAGTTTTTTAAAAAATAATTTTTCAATCCTACCAAATGATTGAAAGATTCAAATTTCTATTAAATTTTATCAAACTATTGAATAATTTAATGACCTTTATTTTTAAAGAAGTTCTAAAAAAATCTCACCAAACGATTGGGAGATATGCATTAATATAAAATCTTACCAAATGTTTGGAGAATTTTATTGATTGATTTTTAAAAAAATAATTTTTTAGAAAATATGTTAATGAATCCGATGATGGAGCCTCTTCATAATGAAACACAAGTTTATATGAATACTCATGAGATGAGAAAATTATCTTAAATCACTACCAAACGATTGGAGTAATTTAAAATCAATTTCTAATAATTAAATTTACTTGGAAAAAATTCAAAAATATTTTAAGGCTTGGATAATATGAAATCAAATTGGTACCATCCTTCGATAGGCTTTGTGAGGGTACTATAACCTTTCTCACACGTAAATGTACTCTCAAACTTAGATATGATTTCATGAATTAAAATATACCTTTTAAAGATACTTAAGTTAAGTTTGAAATTTCTCTTTAAAAAAGGATAGATTCAGTTAGATAACCAATCACATCTAAATAAAAAAGATTGGTGGTGACTCTTTAAGTTATACATTATTACAGTTTGGCAACTCTATTGGGGATAGCCGAAAGTCAGGCCAATAAATGAATTTGTGTTATCCAAGCCGAATGTTTTCCCTAAAAAGATTTTTTTTATTTATTTGTCAAGCTTTTAATATTTATTTTTCAAGTTTTAAATATTCTATTCTCTATTTGCATGTACATAACTTGAGCTTTATATCTAGGCTACATCCCTTAGGAGGGAGTAAAGTACCTATGCTTTTATGAGATTTTATGTCTCTGTTTGGGTTAGTGAAATGCTCTAACTCAAATTGAACTATTTTCACTTATAATTTATAATGGGCGAAGATTTGAGTGCCTTACTAATCTGTGATGGATAATTATGTAACAAATAATTTAAAATCTTTATATTTCACTTTAACCACATGTAGTTAACCCTAAAAAGCCAATCCTAGATTAAAGCCATGTCCACCCATTGTTAGAATGTAACCCAAGTTAGAACACATGAAAAAACTTTGGTAGTGTCATTTGTATGAGTTTTGTGATAAAGTTGAAAGAGTTTGAGTTTTATTCACTCTTTTATGTGTTGTTATGTGGCATTCATACATTTATTCATCCATGCATCATTGAATTTTTATGTATCCAGCATTTAATGCATGTATTCATCATTCATGCATCATTATGAGGTAAAAATTAACTCATGCATCCATTCATGCAGTCATTTGTCAATCCATGCATCATTAAATTGCTATGTGAATGTATTTATTTATCCATTCTTGCATCATTGAATTGTTGTATATTACATTCAATATGTGCATTCATTGATTCATTCATGCATATAGAAGAATGTTTTTAATAAGTTCGGATGATTCTTGGCATCTAGCAACATATCATTCTAATTATGGTAAAAAGATTCGAAGATAGCTCAATCTCTGTATCAAGCCAGAATTATGGTAGAAAAACAAGCTCTTTGTTTCTAAAATATGAAAAGGGCATAAGAAGAGATGAAAAGGTAATTGAAAGATATGGCTGAATTGCTGAATAATTTGAACAAAGATAAAACAGTGACTGAACAGATTAATGATCCAATATACCTATCTGGCTTTGGCACATATTCCAAACAGATATCTTAAAGGGCTTAATATCAAATGTCATTTATGGTAAGCTACCTTTACATGTATACTGACATGCCTGTAACTATTGTTCTTGCTCACACAGCTATTATTCTTGATCCAACTCAAGTTTTTAATTTGAATGATCCAAAGGACAAGAAAAGCTGAAGACAAACATATTAGAATTAATGAAGGCTTTGAATCTTAATAGAAAATGGATCTTATTGAAAAAAGGTTTCAAGTTATTGAAGGGATAAATTTTTATGGTTCAATGGATGTTGTTGAACCATGCTTGGTTTCTGATATAGTCATTCCACCCAAGTTTAAAGTTTTTAAATTTGAAAAGTATGATGGAACCAAATGCTCCATAATACATGTCACTATATACTACTGTAAGATGATCGCACATGTATATGATGAAAAGTTGCTTATTCATAATTTTTAAGATAGCTTTATTGGATTTACTTTAAGGTGATATATCTAATTAGATAGGTCTCGCATCTATGGTTGGAAAGAACTAGCTAGGGTGTTACATCACACAATACAAACATATCATAGATTTGGCTCTAAATCATTTATCTTTATAAAGCATAAAAAAGAAAGACACTAAAAGCTTTAAGGAATATGCCTAGAGGTGGAAAGACGCAACTGTCAAAGTTCAACCATCACTCATTAACAAAGAGACCACGGTTCTATTTTTTAATACTCTTAAAGCTCTATATTATGAAATGATGATTAAAAATGCCACTAAAATTTTTACTGATATGATAATTTTTTTAGAGATAATAAAAAATATAATCAAGAATAGCAAACTTAAGAGAAATGATACAAATTATGCAAAGAGAAATGATGTGTCAAAGAAGAAGGAAGAAAATGCTCAAGTTATGATTTATGAAGGGCAACAAGCTGGAGGCTTCACCCCATGTCAACCTTATTCAATATACCCACCTTATTACCCTTTTATAAAAACCTCTCCCAAAATTTTTATCTTTGCCAACCTATGCAACAGTTAGGCTTTTATACAAATCATTGTCCTCAAACAACAATCACTCAATTTGCTACTTAATTAAAGTGCAAGCTAAAAAGGTTAAGGAATAATCAAGAGAGAATTCTAATCCCAATTCTTGACCTTTTGCCTTTATTAATAAAACACCAATTCTTCACCCCTATGCCTTTAGAAACAACCCCAAATCCATCAGTAAAAAATTATGATATGAATGATAAATGTGATTATCACATGAGGGTAATTGGGTATTCAACTAAAATATGCAGGTAATTGAAAGAGAAAATTGAAAAACTTATCAATAATGGCACTTTAACCATAGAGCTTATAGAGTAATGAAAATTTGCTTTATAATAGTTTTTCTTTTGGATATGTGAAGTATCAAACAATTTATGGGAAGATTTAAGAATTTTGAGTTTGTTGTCTAATTTTTGCTTTAACATATGCATGAGTTTTTGCCTAAATTTTGCTTTCAATTTTGTTTGCATATGAATTCCTGCATTACATGTGAAAATAATCTCGAAAAAATTGATAATTATTGTCAAGAATGAACATACCCAATTATAACTAGTTCGTACTCCAATTTAGTTGAGAATTACACCATTCTAAAGCCTAACTTTTTAAGTTTCATAAACTTGATTTTCACTTGACCGAAAGGAATTTTAATGATGATAATCTTCATTAAGGCTATGAGCAATGAAATTTGTAAAATCTTTATAAGCCAATACATGAGGTATTCTCTTAAAGATTTTGAATTTTGGGTAATTTGATAAGTATCAAGGCAAGCTTAAATGCAACCTAACTTTTTCAATTTTTTTCTTGAGATATAATCACTAAAAAGGCCATATCCCTTAATATCCTTGTTTCATATCTTGATATATATAATATCCTTTTTATTTCATTGTCCTAAAATTTTCTTTTGCCCACATTTTGGGGCAAGTTTACCAAAAAGTCAAATTATCTAATTTTTCATTATTTTTTCTTTTGGATGGTTTTGATTTTATCTTTTGATGTGAGTTGTGAAAATCAAGGTTGTTGCATTGGGACTTCATTTGATGCAGTAATTTGAGCTTGAATTACAAAAAGAAAAAAAAAACAAAGAAAAAAAAAGAATTGATTGTAACATTATGATTATGAGATATTTAAATTATTCCAAAATTAAAGAAAAATCTTCTCATGAGAATTACTTTTTAATAAAGGTGTCCATATCTGATATGATAAATGGCATATTTCATATTCTTTTCACGAAAAAAAAATTCATTTGCTACCCTTTTTTAGTTTATTAAATTTTTTTGGAAGAACCCTACCTAAGGATCACCCTCCACACTGAGGGCAAGTATGAAATAGGATATATTTGATAAAGTAGTTGATACAAAGTTAATGGCAAGGAAAGAATGCCCACAGTCAAAAGCAAGTTTTCAAAATTTTAGGCTCAATTTGTTTGAATGTGAAAAAATGAAGAAAAAAGAAGGAAGAAAATGAAAATGCATGTTTTAAGAAGTGGAATGAAAATTTTCATTAAAAAAAGAAATGATCTTTGGTTTGATTACCATTAAACATATTTCTGGGTATATTTATCCTTTATTTTAAAATCCCAAACCCTGCCATATGTTATGTCTTTTAAAATACCCATTTTGATCAAGTGTGGATATTTAAATTGAAAAGTTTTTTTTTTAAATCACTATTATTTTTTTATTTTGGATGAATTTTGAGTTTTCAAATACATGATGGCATAACAAAAAAAAAAGAGAAAGAAAAGAAAAGAAGATTGAATAGAGCTCTAAGGTGAAAACCCGAAAAGATAGTTTAGAGTAGATTGAAATCAACTTAAGCAATATCATTAGAGGAAGGAACTAAATGAAAATCTTTAAAAAATTCAAAAAGATGAACTCTAATATGAAATTTGTTTTGAAATTTGAACCTTTCTTTCTTTCCTAAAAATTTTGAGCTTATCATAACTAGTCTTTACATTTGTTAAATTACCAAATGAAGAAATTAAGAGAGTACAAAAGTAGATTGTGCTTTAAAAGATGATTTTTCATTGGCAAGCCTAAATGAAGACATATTATTTTACTTTTTCTTGTCCAGTGACAAAATCTCCTTTAAAATCTTGGTGTATCGAACCATTTCATTCCTTTAAATAAACTAAGTTAAGATTCACTTTCATTATTCTATGCAATAATCATCAATTTCTAAGAGATTCAATTACATATTTTCAAAAGAATATGCATTTTTTGGATCATAGAATAGTTATATAAGCAATTTCTTTAGTTGTCATGAACATTAGGGCATTTGTTGTGAAGACATTTATATTTGAATTGACATAAATTGGTATGGATAAGAGATAGGTATTTTTTATCATCATGGTAAGAATGTCTTTTTGGAATAAAGACTCTGGTCAAGGTAAAAGGTTTGAAAAAGATTCATAGATAAGATAAATGGTTTGAAAAATGGAATGGTCACAGTCAAAAGAAAGGAATTGAGGATTATTATTGAAAACTAGCTTGTTAGCTAGTGCTAAAGCTCTGTGAAAAAAAAATAAAAAAGGGCTTAAGGACCTATTTACCATAATTAAAGATTCATGACATTTATTTTTGCATTACATGCATAACATTCATCCCATTCATTACATATTCAGTTGACTTTGGATTTTGATTTTGAAAGGTTAAGAATTTGAAAAATATGAGATTTTGACCCTCGATTGAGGAAAATTTGTTGAGTATGAGATTTCAATTTTTGGTTGAAAAAAAAATTTTATAACAAAAGTGATAAGTTTTAGGCTAAGAAAATTTTCAAAATGAGATTTGTAAAAGTGTTTAGCCTTGATTAGAGGGTGAAACCTTTTCCAAGATGAGATGTTTTTATTTCAAAAGAAATTATTTTTATAAAAGTTTCAAAACCTTTATTAAGGAAAATATTTTTCAAAGATAAGAAATGATTTGTAAAACCTCCAGATATAATTTGTAAGGTCTTCAGGCATAATTTTCAAGACTTTCGAGCATAATTTGTATGGTTTTCGGATATAATTTTCAAAACTTTCGAGCATGATTTGTAAGATTTCCGGGCATAATTTGTAAGACCTCCAGACATTATTTTTAAAGCTTCCAAACATAATTTATAAGCCTCCAGGTATAATTTATAAGACCTCTGGGTATAATTTAAAACCTTTAAGCATAATATCATAAAAACTGAATTTTGAAAAAATAAGACTTTTTGATAAGATTTTGATCCTCGTATAAAGAAAATATTGTGAATACTAAGTTTGAAACCTTTGGATGAAGATAATGATTTCAAGAAGAGTTGTTAAACTTAGTTAAAAAATTCTTCCAGTTTTAAAGATTCATAGTCTTTGTTTAGAGGAGTTTTTTAACTACAAGATAAGAATCTCATATGCGAATCCTTGAGACATTGAATTTTATATTTGAATTTTTCAAATGAGAATATTTGAATCTCGGATGTATATCTCTAAGATTTTTAAATGTGAATCTTTGAATCTTTGATGAGAATCTTGAAGACTTATACAAATCTCAAGAATCTTTTGGTGAGAATCCTGAATCTTCAATTTGAATATTTGAATGAACCTCCGATCTCCTTCAGATAAGAATTTTTTTTACATTTTCAAAGTTGTGAAACCTCTATTTAGAGAAGTATTTAAATGTCAAGATTTGTAAGACCTCCAGGAATAGTCTTTAAGTCCTTCAAGCAAAATTCGTAAGTTTTTAAAGCTGAATTTGTTTTCGTATTAAGATTTGTAAGACCTCCGAGCGTAATCTTAAGTCTTTCGAGCAAGATTCGTAAGTCATTCGGGTAGAATGTTTTAATTTTTATATTTTTCAAAATTGTTGAGCCTCTAATAAGATGAGCATTTTATATTTTGAAGTTGTAAAGCTTCTATTGAAGAATAACTTTTATAATTTTATTTTTTTTATTTTTCTAGGCTAAACAAAATAGATGTCTTTTATCTTTGCATAATTTTTATTTCACAGAAAATACGTAAAAAAAAAGTAACTATAAACAACTCTTTTAGTTCAAGATATTTTTTAATTTAATTTTAGGATTTTAGTATTTTGTTTAGTTTAGGATTATTTATTTTGTTAATTAATTGATTTAAGGTTTTTTTTTTTAAGGAAAAAGTTTGATTCGGTTTGAAATATAGTGTTCTAATTGAAAAAAGGGAATGTATTGATTTAAGAGGTGGACTTGAATTAAAAATCTAAAATTAACTTTAATTAGGAGATTGAAACTAAGAAAATCTTCCTTTATTGTGATTTGGATTAAAAGCCTATAAAAATACCCCATTAGAATTAATTAGAGACAATGAAGAATCAATAAAAAAAATCAAGAGAGAAATAGTAAAAAAAAAAAGATAAAAAAATTAATAGTATTTTTATAGTATTTTTTGGTTTTTTGGGTTTAGATAATTAAGATTTTCTTTTGGAAGTTTTGTGTTTGAAAAAAAAAAAGTTGAGAAGAAACACAAAAGGGAGGCATTTAATAAAAAAATTTGATGGCAAAATTTTTTAGAGTTTCGGAGAAACAAGAAAAAAGATAAGGGGTGACGAAGCAGGAAAAGTAAAAAGGGATTGACCTATTTTAAAGATTCAATCCAATAAGAAGCTCAAATCATAACTGGTTCCAACAACCAGTAAATTGAAATGGGCAAGTGCAATTACAAAGGCCCACATACTTTGGAATCAATTATAGCCCAATTTATTTGGTAATTTTTATTTTTTCTTCATTATTTGTATATATATTTATGTTACTTAGTTGTTTCTCTTTTTTCTTTTATGCATATTTAAAATAAATTTTTATAATAAATTTATAATTCTTACCAAACTATTAAAGGATTTTCATGGATTTAAAAATTTTAAATTAAGTTTTACCAAATGATTAGAGTACTTAATAAATTTTCAAAAAAATAATTTTTTCAATCCTACCAAACAATTGGAGGATTGAAATTTCTATTAAATATTGCTAAACTATTGAAGGATTTAATAACCTTTATTTTTAAAGAAGTTTTTAAACAAAAAATCTCACTAAATGATTGAGAGATATGTATTAATATAAAATCTTACTAAATGATTAAAGAATTTTATTGATTGATTTCAAAAAAATGTTTTCTTAGAAAATATGTTAATGAATTCGACGATAAAGTTTTTTCAGAATGAGACACGAGTCTCCATGAATACTCTTAAAGTAAAAAATTTGTTTTAAATCACTACCAAATGATTGGAGTAATTTTAATATTTTCAATAATTAAATTTACTTGGTAAAAATTTAAAAATATTTTAAGGTTTGGATAATATGAAATCAAATTGATACCTTCATTCGATGCGCGTTGTGAGGATGATATAACATTTCTTACACGTAACCGTACTCCTAAATTTAGATATGATTTCGTGGATTAGAATTTATCTTTTAACGATACATAAGTTAAGCTTATGATTTCTCTTTAAAAATGGACAAATTCAGTTAAATAGTTAATCACACCTAAATAAAAAAGATTGATGGTGATTCTTTAAGTTATACGTTATTACAAAGTTTAATAAAATATATATTTTATTTTTAATTTTTATATATGTGAATTAATTTTTATATAATTTACATATATATAAAAATAAAATTATATATATGTGAATTCAAGTTAGATTGGATCGAGTTCGGATTTTAAATTTTTTATTTAAGATTCGACCTAAAATTTAAACGAATTTAAAAATATATCCAAATCTATTTAACGAATTTTACTTTTTATCTAATCTTTCTTAAAACTCGAGCAAATCATCGAACTTGAATAAATAGCACAATCCTTAAACAGATTTAGATAAAATAGCATTTATTATTGTTTTTTAGAAGATATTTATCGCAAATTATTGTTGGTCTAGTTCTTGATTAAATTTCTGAGCGTATGTATGATCAGGAGTTGAGATTAATTGGGTTGTGCAGCCATATGAGTTGGTTTCAGCTTAGGAGGATTGAAAAACATTAAACATGAATCTATCATTTAATTCTCACCTAAAAATAAACAAAATGGGCAATCATATGAATTGATTTCCATTCACTTAATTTACTCTAGCACTACTGCTTTTTTTTCTTGTTTTTAAATATTTATAATAAAAATCAATAATTTAAATGTGTTTTTAAATTTTGGCCAAAAAAACAATGTTTTCAAATTTAGCATGCTTTTTGATTTGAAATTAGTTATTCTTGATTATGAAGGCTTTGTCTTTTATTCTTGATTCATGCCCAAGTTATAATTCAATGTATCATATGTAAAAAGCATCTTTTTCCACCCTTTTTTTTCTTAATAATTATTTATTGGAGAAATTTTAAGCATAATTAACATTGTTCTATATTTTATCGTAAGAGGAAGGATGAATGAAAAATTAAAAAAATATTAATGTAATGCAAATAAAATATAAATACACCTATAGTCTTATCAAACTTATCAAAGAAAAGTGTTTTAAAACTCGTTTAGCTTAAATCAAGATAAGACAAATTCGCGTTGAAAAACTTGGATAAATCCAAGTTTTTATATTTTCAAAGATTTTGAAAATGAAATAATTGATTGAATAAGATTATTTAGTAAAAAATTAAAATTAAAGAATTATTTTACACATCCAGAAGATATAGATTTTTCGTTTAGTCATTCACGGAAGCACGTCTTATGGGACCCTATCCTTATACCTAATATCATAATAATAAATAAAATATATATTATATATGATGTCTTTTTAACTATAACACATTGAAATTCATCAAAACCGTAATTTACTATACTTAATATAAAAATATTATTATAAATAGAAATTTAATAAACTTTAAAAGAGTGATCTTTAAGTCACTCGCATAAAACCCGATTTTAAAATACTCAAGATGATAAACCAAACTTTTCACCCTGGATTCTCATTAGGTGATTCATGCATAGTTCATACATTTTTTTTATTCTCAGTTCTTTTAGACAAGAGAGCCAAATTAACTTGTCTCATTCAAAACTCAAAGACAAACCAAGAAGTTTCGACAATTCAGATAGGAAGGCAGGCAGGGCAGGCCATCCAGCTGCAGTCACCAACATCCCATCAGAGGCAGACCCTTCAGATTCTTCCAATTCCCCTCCAGCCATCTTCACCATAACCTTCATCCCTGGGCCGGTTGCACATCTCTTCCCCTGAAGATGATTAATAATTAAAACGCATATATAATAATATAGTTAAATTACTTTGATTGGTTTCAACAATTTCTAATTTATAGCAATTTCATGATATTCATCGACATAATAAAAAAATAGTAATAGTCACCTTTAGAATACCAGCAGCAGCTAGAAGCCATTTCCCTTGCCCGATACCAGCAATGACCCTGTTTTTTTCAGCGAATTCCTTCACTAGAGTGACTGCTTTCTCGTTCATCACCAGCAACTCCGGAGACCTCCCACCCGGTACGATAACGCAGTCATAATCATCAACATTAATATCACCCCAATTGGCTGTAATATAGAAGTTATGACCACGCTTCTCGCTAACAACTTGGGCTCCCTCATCATCGTAGATAGCTGTGACACAGGTTTCTCCCTTTTTCTTGCTTGGGGTGGCTGCATCAACCTTGCAGCCTAATGCTTGTAGTGCCCGGAATGGGATATTGATTTCATAATCTTCTACATAGTCCTTGGAAACACCAAAAAAAAGAAGGTTATTTTCCTACATCCTTGTGAAAAAGAACCAAGTTGGAAAGGGGACTTCACCATAATTGCAGTTTTTAGTTAATAATTTAATCAAAGAATTTCACAAATATTTGTTATAGAACCTAATATTTTGGCCTTTAATCTAAGGCAGTCTTACCCCACATAGGAAAAGCACTGAATTATTCGTCTTAGTTGTATGAATTTTGGCTCCCATGGATTCAAACAGAACTTTTAGGTATTCAGCATGCGCCGGCCATCCTATTGAACTTAAGATATTTCCATCTTTAAGACAAGCATTAATGTCAAAAACTGATGTAATTCCAGGTTGTTCCCACCAAACGCCACCAGCCATCTCAATCACAGGTTTCATGCTTGCAAATGCAGTGCATTTCTTGCCTTTCAAAAGCCCAGCCGCGGCCAGAAGGAGTTGGCTATGACAACTTGTGGCAATAGGCTTTCCTGCTTCAGCAAACCCTTTAACTATACTCAAGACCTTGTCGTCAACACTGAGGAGCTCCGTGAACCGGCCTCCTGGAATAATCAGGGCGTCATAGCATTCGACGTCCACTTCATCGAAGTTTGAATTCAGAGTAAAGGAATGGCCTGGCAGTTCTGTGTAAAGCTGGGGAAGAAAGAAAAGTAAAATTAACCATTCAAATTTCAAAACTGAGGAAACAAAATGGCTTCCTTGTGTATGGTGTGAGTTAATCAAATAGCGAAGCATTTTACCTCAAATCCCAAGAAATCATGGATGGCAGTGATGCATTTGTCACCAGGTAGCTTGGTGGGAGAGACACAATCAACACGAACTCCAAAGGCTTGCAGCACATGAAAAGGAACCATCACTTCGAAATCTTCCATGTAGTCACCACAGATTATCAGTGCAGATTTCTTGAAAACTGATCCCATGATTTTGAATCCCTGGTAGAATAACTGACCAAAAATAGACCCTGTGTATATGTATTTGGATTTGGACAGTCAAAACAAATGGAAATTATATTAAATGAAAGCTATCCTTTACTGAAAAGGGGTAAACGACAAAACGGAATTATAAGAATGAAATGCCAAAAGGATGGCATACCTCCAAATTTAATGATAATGCTAATTCGATGGATTCAGAGAAAATATTTCACTTGCAAGATTAAGAGTGACTTGTCATGTGGTTAATAAGGAATAAGAGGAATCTAGTCCCATTGTTCACTCGGGTTTAACCCAATTGGGTTACTCAGTTGATTTACTTGCAAGGTGAATTTTGGTAAGGTTAAGATTCAATTTCCGATGTTTACAAATTTCTCTTTCTTAATTCTCCTTAGCCTCCTTTGGAAGAACAAAAAAAAAAAAAACCCTGAGCTTCATAGACTGAAGAGAATTCGGATCGGAGTTTGTTGTTAAGAGGTTATCATGCATTATTAGCTACGAAACTGAAGTTTTTACACACAACTTTTTAATTTTCCATCTTTTGTTTCACCTTCTGATCGGCGGGCCATTTAAATGATGGTGATGCTTAAGGCTAAAGCAAATAAATGACAAGGTATCTAGTCATCTGTTCAAATAGAAGAGGAAAGCTAAAGCCATTAAATAATTGGCATTTGAAACAAATCAACAGATTATATATCGTAAATAATTGTATTGATTAATACAAATGATTTGTGTACAAATGGTGCACTAAAAGATATCGTGAGTGTGGCTGGCTGATCATCTTCTGATATCTTCGACGAATCTCAAGATTGAAGGAGACCTATTGAGAACAAAAAATTGATTGGCGGGCTTTCATATGTTAAAAAATGGAAAAGCTCGCCCAAGATGATTAATCAAAAGCATACCAAACCAAATGGCACAGACAATTCTCCATTAATCTGATCTTGGTCTATTTGAGCCACTTTTACGAGTATTGTACATAGGTAAAAGCCATCGCGACCCATGTTTCTGTCTCCCATAACATCGCCAATACAGTATCCATAATGCTAGTATACAACCAACTGGAATGGCCCATCTGCCAAAACAAATAAACGCATAAGGTAAACAGAAAAGGAATAATATCTATATTCACTGTGACTTAAGAGAACGATTCGAAACAAAAATTGGTCATTTTGGGACACTTCTGCTAAGAATGCATGACCAAGTAGTTACAATAACAAGCAAGTTTGTTTTAGGATGCAACAAAAAGTGTTATATTACCTGTCCAAATCAAGAATGGGACTGTAGACAAGAGTTTCCCAAGTGGCTACAATAAAATGCCACACAGGATTGTAGTAAAGAGACTCTGCTGACCAGAACATCCTCGTATATGTCTCTAAAAAGATAAATAGTATCCATGCTCCCATTTCAATCAAAATGAACTTTATGATAAACCGACCAACCACCACCATGACAAGGGAGAAGGCCACCAACCAATTGAAGAGCCTTTGATTGTATTCCTTGATAAACAGAGAACGTGATTTTCCCATCATCTGCAATATATGGTAAATTCAAGCACATATTATTTAACAAATACATAAGTTGACACAAATTGTTACAATGTTGACTATAAAGCAACATAAATACATCTTTTACATTTAATAGGCAAGTAAAAATGATCTGGCCCCCTTCTCACCCACAATTCCTTCAAAACCATGGTGTTAAGTTAAATTGAAATTATTTAGGTTTCAGCTCCACCTTCAAAGCCTGAAAGTAATTATTCTACAAGGACAAAGAACTTAACTTCATTAATTCAAGCATTAAACTCAGATTCATTTTGAAATGCTCTCTAACACTCTTAATCGGTAAAACTGAATGGAACTCCATCTTTCCTGCTAAATATTGCCACAGAAGGAAAACAACCTTTCATAGAAAAAGGAAACTGAAAATAGAACTGCAAAGACTCCTGATTACCTTCGTCATCCGTTGCTCGTAGTTTGCTTTTGAAGGCCCAATGCACCCCCGTTCAAAGCTTTGGTTACATTGCAGGAAACCTGCATTAAATTTTGCCATAGAAGGAAGTCTGAGAACTTGAAGCTGGTCCATTCTGTCCTCACATTGGGTATATAGTGCCTCACAGAGCTTTGAGGACTGGTATTCATTCGCCATAATGACATTCTTATATACCTAAACAAAATTTTCAGCATTAAGGACATGAGAATTACAAAGGCTTCTCGTCTACTAGGTCAGAATACATACAAAACATATATAAGAGTAGGATTTATATTTATAGATATATATATCTATATATATGATATAAGAACATGCCTAGCATGACAAACAGTTATCCACAAAAATGTCTATGTATAAATTTTCTTCTTGTTTGCAGTAGCAATTAATCAAATAGCTGAAATCAGATTAACCCCTATCTGGATTTACCAACAAAATAGGAAATTCGAAAAACTCAAGAAATTTAACATTTAACATAAGATAAATGTGATATCTTCTAGAGAAACTTCTCATATGGTTGTCTATTTAAATTTCCCACTTATTACTGACTTTCAAAATCTCCTTTTCCCACTACTAAACAAGAATTTGAAACATTGATAAAAAACCAAGAATTTGAATGCCTCAGGTAAAAAATTTAAACGTATGAATAGATAAATTATCATTGATAAAAAAAGAAAGGAAAAGGGTAATGCCCCTTAAAGTGCTAGTCAATACCTCCTTCACTTCTTCATCCAGTTGCTCCGCAGATCTCTTTGCATGGTGACGGCCAAAATGTTGTTCATCAAAAGCCTTCATTGCTTCCTCTTGGGACCTTTCATGGGCATCACGTAAGGATTGCTCTGGCATAGGTAAACCTAATTTTCCCATCCTTTCACTGTATAGCTTCAAACATCGCTCAAGAATACCTTTATTGAAAACCTCTACAAGAGAGCCTGTTGATGGGATCTCCCCCTTATTCAAAGCTTCAAGTATCTATAAGATTAAAAATAAAAATGCATATTAATAAAGGTAAGTTTTGGACATGTCACCAATCAATCACCATCCCTAACAATGACTAGTTTAAGAATTCTCACAATAACTCCAACTAATCCAACAGTGGAAGGTCTAAGAATGTGATCATAAACTAACCTGCTCCAGGAATGAAACAAACTCCTTTCCATTTAAAGGCTTTCCCTGCACAATCTTTGGGCGTATAACACTAGCTACAAGCTCTTTCAACTGCTCTCTTTTTTTAACATACATGGGATCGAGGTCATCATCCTTCAGGTCACAAAGCTTTGTTCGCATGAGATGAGGCTGTAAGTTTCAAGCAATTAGATACTAAAGATTTTGATATTAACAATAACTTTATTTGCAAAAAAATAACATATATCTACAGCAAATCAACAAATAAGCAATAGCATAAATGCATTCCATCATCCCAACTCTCACTGTAAGCATGCACAAATACCTCTTTGCCTTCTCTACCACCAAATAAAACAAAATACAAATATTAACCATAACCATGACTTGTAAAACGTCTACCCAGATACATGGTATCAAAAGTCTTATGCTCAATTCATGTTCACAAAAGATTACATATACACATCAAAAATCCATTTATGTTTCTGTTCAGAACGACAACAGCAAAAGGAAAGGGGTGAAAGGGGAAAGAGCCAAGCTAATATATCAGTAATAAACAAACATATTTGAAACACATACCTGTGGTAGGCTAAATGCTGTGCTGTTATCACCCATTACAGCTAAGGAATCCCGGATCTGGTTAACCTGATAAAGTTCCAAAAACTGTAAAATTCTGATCCAAGAATAGCATTACTCTAGTGATTGCCTACAAGTATGGTCATGAAGGAGTACCTGATCAATATTTTTGTCCCCTGAAGATACAACAGACACACAACATCATAAGATCATCCCAAAAAAAAGGCTAGATTAACGCAAATAAACATCTATCCAACAATTAAGCATGACCAAGTAAACTAACCATTAGTGTTAGGGACATGTCTAAGTGCATCGTCCACCATTTCTTTCACTGATTTCCCTTCTGTATAAAACCAAGAAAAACGTAAGTGAATTGCCCCTGAATTGTGGAGCAGAGGCAAAAGTCTAATGTAGCCACACACTCTACTTCCAAAAAGAAAGTATTGAGTTCAAATCCCCTCTCCTTAACAATAAAAAAAATTCCATCTAAATTGCAGAAAAATAGAAAAGAAATGCACCGAGGAAGGAATGTCTCCCAAATAAGAAACTTAGCACCATCACTTCCGCAGCATTTTAAAAGAAGCTTAAGAGTATAGTGAATGAATCCAAAGAAAAGTTTAACCAGACAAAATACAAGCACATAAAATAAATAAGAATTTCACGTAGATTAGAAGCTAGAAAGCAATAACTCTATCACAGATAAAATATTAAAGACAGTACTATATAAGCTGGCATGTCCAAGGCACATTGAACTTTAAAGCATCAGGGCTTATGAAACTTCGTATCATACAGTGGAAGGAAATTATGAACTTACGCAGAAAATCACGCTGGATAAGCCACAAAAGTTTTGCAGGTTCAAACGCAACATCTTGCCCCTACAAGAAATTCAGCTACTTGTGAATCTCCACAGCAAAACAACTTAATTGCACAAGCATAAAGACAACAAACGCTTTAGGGGTCATAAATTACCTTCACTCTGTTCTCCATGAAATATTTGTCAAACAAACCACAAAACAAGTTAGTGTCTATATGAACAGGCATTAAAAAGTAAAACACCACCAAGCTTGCTTAGTGTATGTAACAAACTGATAATACTTTCACTCCAGTATATGGCAGAGGTGCAAACCTTCCATAAAATTCTTCAGCGAGCTCAACAGCAAATGACAGCCGAGATATGTCAGCTTCACGGATCTAATGACAGAATAGCACAAACAAGTGTATCAATAAAAAAATCAACCCATCAAAGGCAGCAGCTAAGTCTAGGCTTCAAGACTTTTGACCCACAAATTCACGACCTGATACATAGATTGTGATGCTAAATTAAGAACTAAAATCCTAAAATTCACAGCACCGCTTTTATAAATGTAAAATAAGAGAAGCCCTTCTAAAACACCTGGATAGCACTTTAATTTTAATCAAGTAAGAGAAAGAGGCAGCCTCTAAGACTTTCTTATATCAGAAGACATTTTTTCTATTTAAAAGAATATTCATGCAGATAAACCAATTTTCAATTTATCAAAACCCAAAAATCTTTTTTGTTTTAAGAATAAAACTCATCTTAACCACGAGAATCTCACACCTAAGTAGCATTTAGCATTTAGCAAAACTAACCTTCATATATAGTGCCCTAAAGTTTAGCAAATTTTTTACTCAAATTTTTTTTCAAATCAATAATTTAATGCATAATTCTGTTGTCCTAATTTTATATCTGAAGAAACATTTAGCTTCACGGATTAGCTTGAACTATAGGGGTTAAAAACACTGGCCTTTTCAGCTTCCCATGTCAATATTTCAAATAGAGAATCTTAAAACAAGGAAAAATTATAGAAAAAAAAAAACTAACCGTCTCAGGCAGGTTATAAATTAGTACAGAGCTCATAACAGTTGCCAAAGCAAAAATCCTGCATGAACAGACATCAGAAAGGCAATATAACTAAATATATACTATATAAAGCAAGTTGAAGAACACGTAATGGGATTACCTATCATCATATACATTTGACTTCCCAATGCTTTCAAAACCCTCAGTATCAAGGTAGAAAACAGAAGTTCTTACTCCATCAATATCCAATTCTAGCGGGGTTCCCCAAACCCAAATCCCTGGAATAGACAAAGTGTAAATATCACCTATGTAAAAGTTGTGCATAATTGTAATATAATTGCTGTCTTACCCTTTGTTTTTGTGTCACGCATGTGTCCAACACCAAATCCTGAGGGGCAAAGGGGAAAAAGCATAAACAACAAGTCACTAAATTGATCCCATTTAAAATGTCAAAAATGTTGAAAGAGACAACAAGGTCTACAAAACAACAAAGGAGCATATAGCAGTGAAGAATACACCTTCATAACACGACAGCGAAAGAAGTTGATTTAACAGAAAAGATTTGCCAGAGCGGTAGGGGCCAATGACCTGGATATACAAATCCAAAAAAGACTGCATAAATGTGGGAGAACAAAGACCAAAGGGATTATTCTCAAGAGACAAATTAGGTTCAACTTCAAATTTGATAAGTTATGTTACAGGAAAAAACCAATATTGTCAACCAGTATTTCACCCAGAATAACGTGTTTGAAATCATTAAAGAAATAGGTAAATATTGCATGATTTGTATCTTATATGTAACAAAACTTTCCACTGAGAACCATAAATCATCAAACTGATTAGTGCATTGATTTTCCCAAATTCACCACCCATAGAGATTCCAACAGTCATATCAATATTTACATAACATGGGCAAATTTTTTCTTTCTTTCTTGGGTTGGAAAAGGGGGTTACCTACTTTAGCACTTTACATTTTGAGACTAATTCATATTTAGAGTCAGGTCACCAGAATAAAAGTAATGAATTTCAAATAAATACTTGATGTTTTGGAAGGGTATCTGAAACTTCCTCTTTCTTATTTCTTTGTTGAGTTGGTATGGAAACGTGGCGTAGGTACCCCAGCTAAAGCCATTGGATTTAGAAATTCATATTTTGAGTCCAATTGATATTTTGAGTCATGTCACCAGAATAAAATCAATAAACTGAAATACATACTAGATGTCTTGAAACTTACAGCAACAGCTGCAATTGGGGTAGTTATTCTGCTGATGGCTTCCAAGCCTTCCCTCGAAAGGCGAAGCTTTGTATGACCAGGATCAGGCTCCACGATAGGAAACCTATATGCATAAATTTAAGTAAAATAAAAGAGACCAGCATCAGATAAAGTAAAAGATCACTGTGACCTATTGAGAATGTGTGAAGTTATTGCAAAGGCACAACTACCAGGACAGTGCTAAAACCAAATCAGGTTCCAAAAAGGCATCGACTGTCACACTTAAGGCATTTACATGTACATTTTACAATTGAAAAAGGAATTTTCCTATAGAAAGCACATATCTTATAGCTAATATTCTGGACCACATGCCTAAAAAATTTCCTTCAAGTGCATGGAAAATTTTATTGGAAAAATGCCACGTCTTTGCATAAGCATAATTTTCACTGAAAGAGCTGGAGACCCACGCATCTAATGATTTATTTGTCATTCTGCAGAATGGATTAAAAACACTCCCCTATATTAAAGCAACAAAAAACATAATCTAGATAAGATGCAAACCAATCATGCTTATATGGATTGCATCCTATAGCTTCACTTGTTTAGTTGCACTACTAAGGCACAAAACCTATAATCTATAAAAGCTTCTTTGCTCTCCAAAAGAAAATTTGGGACTTCATAGATAATTCCTTTTTATGCTTCCAGTACATAGCAGAGAAACATTAAAAGAAATTTTGGAGTGTTCACATAAACCAAGATTCAACATAATGTTTCAACTTCCAACAAAGCCTGATGGAAATCACCATCAAAACTAATCATAAATAAGAACCCACCAGCAATAAGTGATCTAAAGACAACTAAGGAACTGCCAAACCTCTACAGAGCAAGCAAATTATGCATTAGTTCAACCAAAATAACTGGCCTCTCAAAATCATCACTGCTGAGCAGGAACCATTTTAACTGTAACCAGACTTCCTGAATCTCAATGCTAAGAGAAGATAACTACCATGATCTATTCTAAATATGCAATTGCATATTAAATTTGAATCAGGCTGTGGCCCTTTTTTCTTTTCAAGATTTTTTTTTTACGTTTAACTTAAATTGTCAATACCTAAGATCCCATATGATATCAGGAAACTGCTGACCTACGTTATGAATAAGCCAAATGGTCATCACACTGAGTCAATGAACTTAGCAGAATCAGAGAGGTCAACAAACTTGCCTCAAAATTGCCCCTCATAACATTATTTGTAATTAAATTTTGACATGTATATTAAATTAGTAAAATTATTGAGAGCCCCTGTTAAAGCTCAATTGTATAAGACCAAATCAGGAACATATCCAAGAAAAAAAAAATTGGAGGTAATAACCACCAATAAACCAACAATGTGCCAGCTAGATCTTAAAACCATGCAAAAAGGTATCTCATGTTAAAGCTAACAATTGACAAATCATATCCTAACCAAATCTTAACTACTCCAATAGCAATAAATCAATTCGACAAAGCATCAAAGTTTAAATATAAGCAAATAAACAAAAACAAAAACTTACGCTTGGTGAAAATTGTCAATTGAGAAGGACCCAGATACCAAAAAGAGGAGAACAATCGAAACAACAGAGACCCAATAAGAAATCTCCATCGTTAGCTAAGATCGCTATTTTTCAAATGCAGATATAAAGAACTGTACAAATAAGGCAAACATGAAAAAGATTGGGATTTGAATAAAAAGGGTAACGGCAAGAATGGGATCTAAGGAGACCCCGCAGATGGGTGTACGTTAGGAATCGTTAACGCTCGCGGGATGAGATTACTGTTGCATCTGTTTTACAGAGAAAGAAAGAACCAAGAAAAAAAAAAGTGAGGGAAAGGAGTTTTGGAATGGAAAGTACGGGATCCGCGCCTCCCCGGAGGAGATTTTCCTTTCTCTACTTCTAAGTTGGGAAATTGAAGGGAGCGTTTTTACCGTTCAGGGTCGCGAATAAAAGAAGGTCAAATGTATACGTTATGAGGACTCGAAGGTAAATACGTGGCTTGTTTTTATTGGTCGGTTAACAAAAGTATAAGTCGTTGGTACTTTGACCTAAGCCACAAGTAACCCAGACAGATCTCCGAAGTACATGCTCTAATTTACCCTCCGACCTTATTCAACTCTCAGTTGTTTTTTTTTTTTTTTTTTTTTTTATTCCTATCTTATTATTTGCTTGATTTATAATTTACTTTATCTACTTGGGTTAAAAAAAATCCTAACAAATAAATTTCGTTATTTACACCTTTTAATAAGACAATAACTTGCATAGCCAATTGAGAACGATTCAACTCATGGTGACATTATTATTATTATTATTATCAAAAATATATATTTATCCCATACATCGTAATAAGTCTACTCGTGAAACAAACGTCTGAATATTTCTTTATATAACTCATGACTATAACCATGTATATATCGCATAAGTTGCTGTCACATTAACAATTTAATAAAGATGCATTACATTAGAATGGTGGTGATAGATAACCTCATGTTTCATAATACAATATTATGCGGGTCCAAAACAACAGCTAAGCAGGGAAACCATAACCAAACATTGAAACTCCAAGATATGATTTGTAAGAAAAAAAAAACATAAAGGTCCATTTACAAACAAAAGAAGGAAAGGGTTCAAACTGGACTGAGAAACCCACTGAAAATCTTTAGCCCAAAGCAGAACCCAATTCGGAATAACGAGTGATCAGTTCAGGTTCATGCTTAGTTCCAGCCGATCACCCTCTCTTGCCCAATGATTATCTATGAATTATGATTCATGGCACTCCTCATTTTTCCTTAACTTGATTTTTAACAGTATCTACCAAAATAAGTAGTAGTATTTCTTAATACAAGTCTATGTCAAAACAATCGTAATACATATGAACTACGGAAAACAAATTTGAACAAAAAAAAAAAATAGAAAAACAACAACAAAGTACCAAATCAAATGAATATATTCTTTGCTGGGTTGTCCCAGTATATATGGTGCAACTATGAAGATGTCATATCATCTTTGTTTTAAAAAGAGGAGTATATATAATTTTTCATTGACTATTCCCCCTATCTTTTATGTAATCATCTGATTCTGATGCTTAATTTATTAAGTATGAAGATAAGCTAATTTTCCAATGAGACTTAGTTCACTTCCATGGCAAGATCCTGGAGCTTAGCCATCATACATCACTCTCACTCGTTAATAAACAAATTAAATTATAAAACTGAATAAAAATATTAGCAAAATCGACTATCCCTATTCTGTAGAACGGTGAAAAGTGATGTCTTAGACCCTGTCTCACAATCTTTTGTTTATTACTTGAGCTGTGTGATGTCAGTGTTTGGAACGTAGTAATGCATCTTTAATTATTCCCCTTTCCAAGGATGTCCCCTAAATTGATTTTAGATGCAATCTTTCACACTTTGTTGTAAGCTGATTCCTCCTTTCACAAAGGAGTTTGCTATATCTAAATATGATCTTACCCAAATTTTGATTGGAATATCAACACAAATAGGAACAGATCATTTCTGGAAATCAACAAACAACTTTTCGTTGACAATACTATGAAAGCAATAGCATATATATGCGTGTATAATTTGTGTCTTATCCTTAGGGAAAAGATAACAAAAAATTGAACTATTAAGGACTGAACATGCCTAGAAAAAAATTTTCAAGTATTCAAGTCGATTGATTTGGGTAATGGGGTATGTCCAGGCCATTAATTAATTTCATTTCTGAATATAGAAGAAAGAACTGCACTCTGGCCAAGCTCCTCACTTGCTTAATATATGAATCAATACTCACAGCGTCTTGTTCAAGTGCCATGTCCAATTTATGTAGTACATCCTCTATAGCAATATCTGCAGCCGAGCTATCAAGTCTCACTCTTGACTTGTCATCAATTTCGAAAGCATCCTCAATTTCAACATCTCCTGCATCCAAGGCCAATATTGGTCTTCGATCATTTACTCTTAGCCAGTTTTCCATCCTATCTGTTTCTTCTGCCCAATTGTTTGCTCTCTCTTTCAGCTTCTTCCTTTCCTGCTCCATCTCAGAAATCAAGCTTGTGGTAAAATGATCACGCCTCTTCAGTTCTTCTTGCAATAAGGATAGCTCCTCTATTTCTCCAAAGGTACTGGCCTGCAAAGCAACCATGTCATAGTAAAGCATACCTACAAGTCTATCAAGAGCTTCCTTCGGAGAAACAAGAGAAGGGTGAGTGAAACTAGTCGTCGGTGTATACGAGAAAGGATGATCATGGCTAAAAAGATGGGCAAGATTGCGCAAGAGATCAGTAAGGTTGCATGGAGGATATTTCCAGGTTAGGATATAAGGTGGGGATGTGGCACCAGAAGTATTGTCAACAAAAGGATGATGGCGATGAATTGGGGTCATGGGATCAAGTGAAACAAAGACTAAAGGTGCCTTCCGAGGATAGTTTTCATGGAGCCAAATGATGAGGGGAATGGGAGGTGTGGAGTTGGAGACATGGAGGCAGCCACTAGCATATAGAAGGTTCACTTCGGTTCCATCATTGTGCATGAATCTACCAGTTGAGGGCCTGAAAGTAGGGTTTTCTTGAAGAAATGAAAGGAGGTGTCTTAGTATAAGCGATTTCTGTTTAGAGTCCGAGTAGGATAGAGCGTAAGGGCTGCTGGCAAAAAGAGCTGTTTCTATATATTCCTTCGGGGATGGTGGTGCCATAGAAAGAGCTTGAGATGGAGTGCTTAGCAAACGGGAATTCTGCAGTCTTAGATATACACAAATCAATCTAATTTAAAAAGACCTGAAAGACAGCAAGTCAACCAAGAAAAAATTTGCAGTTGTCGTTAAATTCGTTGGCTGTACTTTTCTTGTGACCTTTTAGAGGTTTCCTATGGCCTTTCCGCTTGGTATACCGGTCAACAATATTGACTCAACAACCATTTTTTATCTTTTCTTTATAAGATAGTTAACGCATACTAGAATCTTGACGACTTTTATGGTAAAGTATGGACGGGAAGGAGGTTTTGTCGTGGTTATGGGCGGTGAAACTGAAAACAACATATAACATGTGCTAGTAAAAGGGATAATAATCAAGGAAATTTCCATCAAACTTCTTTCAGAGTTCCAGCAGGGCACCTCCATATATATCAATATATTATATATGCTTTGACTTTGAACGTGAGCAACGGAGGTTGTGAATATAATAATATTATGAAGGGAAGAAATCAAAATCAAGAGATCCCCTAAAGGCCTAAACTTGGTGCCTAGAAATTCAGCTTCAGTTCCAGGGGATGGCAATGGATGTCTTTACATTCAGTTAATGCTAAAAAAATGTCAACTGCATACAATAAAATAAGCAAGCAGCATTTTTCTTAATATATACAGTATTTCCTTTAAACTGCCCGGATGAGAACGTAGGATTAGTCTACACTTACATGTTTTACTTAAGCTTCTGACATACTCCTCTTAATGATGAAGATAGTTTCCTAGTTGCCAAGCTGATTTGCATGAGGACATATAGTTTAATATAGCTTTCTTGGAGAGTAAGGTTGGAGTAATATACTTCTGAAATTCAACCCCAAAGCCCAATCCATGGCAAAACAAAAAATGGGTAAAAGCCTAAAATGTTACTTGTCCAAGGTCAAGGTTCGGTTCTTCTAAAACTATTCTTAACCAACCTTTTTTTTTTTAATTTTTTTATTCCTAGCAAAGCAAAACAAACTTGAAACTTCTCTCTCTCATTTGCCTAATTCCCTTCCTTTTTTTGATTGTTACTCTTTCGTTTTCTTTCTTTTTTGTTGAGGAATCTCTCTCTCTCTCTGTCTCTCTCTGGACCTTTGGCGTGTTAAACAGGGTTTCCCCATCCCCTTATCAAGCCACATTCTTTGCTGAAGGTGATCCTTTCTATCCCTGGTTAGCTTTGCCAACTTAAGGCAAAACCAAGGTTTGGAAATTGATTAAAATCCAGTTTTTGGAATCGAAAAGGACTGATAATAAAAATTTACAGTTTTTTCAGTTTATAATTGTGAGATTTTCCTAAATTTCAGTTTAACGTTGCATTAATCTAATATAAAGTGGAAATGCATACACATGCTCAAATTATATAATTATTCACCTAACGGTCTGTTGCATTAAATTAAAATTTTGGTTCATGGAAAGTGAGGTCGAATCTGATAAATCGAAAAAGGCTCTTCTTTGAGTTTTGGGTTGGGGAAAATATCTTTTTTACTGCTTTGAGTTGCGTAATTCAAATAAAAAAAAAAATTTTCGTAAGCATATAACTAATAGTAATAAATAAATAATTGATTCAATTAATTAAATTTATAATTTTTAATAAATAAATTTTTTGTTTAAATTTTATCGATTGTCACTTATTAAAATCATTTCGAATACATGATTTATAATTATTTATTTTAAATTATAAAATATCATACATTTTATTTTAATTTAAAAAATTAAAAAATTTATTTATTTTAAATTTTTTTCGTACAAAAAAAATAATAACTTATTGTGAATTATACGAAAAATGTACTCACTGAAACGTTTTATGTGTGGTCCAAAAATTATGATTCACCGTGGTGAATCATAAAATCTTTAATGGAATGGGTGGTCCAAAAATATGACAGGAAAGAGGCATTGATTGGAGAAGGGAGTCATGTGTTTGGATCATCAGACACGGAATGAAACTGTCGTGTCCTTTCGACCGACAGAATCACTGTTTTTTTGTTTTGTTGTTACAGTCATACTGAACGGAAAGAAGAAAGTGGCATTGAAACTTCGAACTCTCCCTCACGAAGAAGACTCCTATTTCTTATTTATTCCTTCCTTCTCTCTACTCTTTTAGTACCAAATAACTAACGTTGGCCGTTACTACAGCTTGATCTGGTCCCTCTGGTTCAGAGTTTTAAGGGTCTGGTCTCCTTTGTTATTTTTATTTTGCTAATTGTAGTTACCGGATAAAGTTAATAATTAATACATTGATAATATATTATTTTTATATACTGTCAATCAATATTAAAATTATATTTTATTTAATGAATAAAAATAAAAAATTTAAATTTTTAAAAATAAATATTAATAAATTTATTTAAAATTAATTAATTGTTAAAATTTCACTCTCTTCTAATTTTAAAATTAATTAATATTAACATTGCAAATGGGGCAAAAGACTATATTGATTCCTCAGTGTTTTAATTTCTTTCATTTGCCAGCGAAACAATGGAGTAAGAATAGGCAAGAAATCCAGTAACAGTTGTGATGTTATTAGCTTTACATCTTTAAATATGTTTTTTATTTTCTTAACCCGCTCTTCAATGATCTTCGCACCAAAATATAAATAGGTTAAGATGCTACATACAGCAAGCCCTTTGGAATAGGGCTTCATGGATAAGCTTGGAATCTGCAACAATCACATAGTCCGTGACCCATTTTTGACATTAATATTAATTAATCCTAAAATTAGGGGAGAGCAAATTTTTTATAATTAATTAATTTTAAATAAATTTATTTTTAAGAGTCTAAAAATTTTATTTTTATTCATTAAATAATATGTTATTCTATCATTAATTGACAGTGTATAAAAATGATATGTTATAAATGTATCATATTTTAACTCATATATATATATAAAAGAAGATCAGTGTAAGTATTAAAATTAAATACTCTCATTTCATACAAGCTGGTAATGTAATAATTGCATTAACAAAAATACTTTAAAATTTTTAATTAAAGATAATAAAAACCTCTAAATTATAATTTAAAATTATTTAATTATTTATTTTTTATTGTAATCAATGAATCTTTCTAACATTACTTGCATTCAATTAAGTTTTTATTTAGATAAAAAAACTAATATCGTTAAATTTTTTATTATTAAAATAAAATTTTATATGACATTAATAAATAAATAAATAATTTTTCATGTGACCTAATTAATATATATATAAATTAAATTAAAATAAAAATTTTCTCTATTTTTTATATCATCTCTTTCTGAAATCCTTTAAGAATTCAATTGATTTTAGTTAAAAGATTAATTGATTAAATATTGTCATGTGATTAAATTTTATTTATTTAAGAATTTATTAAATATAAAAAATTAATTAATTATAATAAATTTTAAAATTTTAAATCAACAATATTTTTAACCTTTAACCAAAATATTTATTCTAAATTAGAGTATCATATTCTAGGCTTAATGCTACTGTGAATATTTTTGGGAAGTACGTTTTTAGACTTTACCGGGGCAACTAATGGCGAAAGGAATCAAAGGAGCACAAAAATTATTGACTTCTGAAAATGCCAGAGTGACATTTTCTTGATTAAAAAAATGACACCTAATTTAAAAGCCGACCACTTTAAAAAAGGTTTGTTGTATATACACTTTTTCTTTTAATATTCCGTTTTTTTTTTTTTTTGGGGGGGGGGGGGGGTGGGCTTTGTTTATGAAGCATGTGATAAAACAGACTCCATATAAAAAAACGTTATGTTTTAGTTTCTAAACAAACAGTTGCTTTTGTCAACTTCAAGAAGCACGTTTACTCCATTTGTTAAGGCATTTGTTTTAATTTTTTTTGGATTATTATAATAAATAAAATTGTTGTGTTCATCATTTTTTTGAAAAAACTCTTTGTAAGGAAAGATTATTAAATATTATTTAATATAATTTCAGTAAAAAATCGATAAAAGATTGATCCCAAAGCAATGATCAGATTTGTCTTTTTACAAAAAAGTAATAACCCAATTTTTTTTTATCTCAAGAAAAAGTCAGACGCAACGAAACCCAGTGTGCATCCGTGGACAGGCTATAACTGATGCAATAAAAATAGAAGTAGAGACAGAGAGTTTAAAAGTGGTTCGTGCGAGGTTGCTTTCACAAATAATTAAGCACATAAATAAATAAATAAAATACTACTACTGTAGTACTAAAACTAATGTAAACTTTGGACGTAACAGCAGGATTTGACCTCAAAGAATCTTTCCACACAGAGAAGCGGAAAAAAGGAGCTATCAGGTTTAATCTGGAGAAATAATAGTACTAAATTTCACAAACGCAATGATTGTTTCTGGAGTTTTTAAACACAATAAATAAATAATCAAACGGCTTTTGTTGAATTATTAAATGGCTTTTTCTCTGCTGCAATTTCCTAGTACCAGGTGGACCCCCGGCGTCAGTACGAGGCATAGAAACGACAAGTTTTGGTGCATGTTAGCATGAGTATGAACACTAAAAACAACTGACAAATGTAGATCTCCAGTAAGAGATTCCAGTGGATTTATGAACAGGCCTTCGAGTTTTGGTGAATGAGCTGACAAGTGTAGATTTCCAGTAAGAGATTCCAGGCTTGAGCCTTGATCCAATAACAAAAAGGTGTTTTCAAAGCTATTAATCTTGTTATCAATTGAAATTTAAGTCCTGTGTTTGTGCAGGGAGGAAGCTCATGCATGTCGCTGCATTCCTACCAACTTTTTTTTTTTTTTTAATTTTGCCCGTACTGCAAGTAAAAGACATTTTCAACACCCCCCACCCCCCCCCCCCCAACTGTGAAATTATGTCCTTAAATTCGGAATTATCCAAAGATTCAACTTTCCACAAAGTTGGAAAAGAGGCCAAGCTTGTACCATAAGCAGTTTCATAAATTCTTAATTTTTCTTCTCTCGCTGGACCATCTCCCAGCTCTGGACAAATGCAGGTCTAAACTCCTACTCTCAAATGCCGGGGAGGGGACCAGCAGCCCACCAAAGCCACAATGGCTCGGGCCTCAAGGCTAACAGAATGCTCCAAACCCAGTCATGGATATATTCCCCTTGTAATTCAACAGAAGATGATGTTGTTTTCAGTTTTCACATCTAGTAACTTCCATTACCTTCATTTTGGGAGACAGATAAGAAAAAAAAAAAGAGAGTAAGAAACCAACACAACGCCAGATTCATCTGGCAATATATCAGAATCAGAATATATAGAAATGCCAACTACTACATAGACAAAAAAACGTCATTCACAGGCCAATATTAAGCAAACATTAGATTTGGACCGAAAGAAATGAGCTAAAATTTTCAATTAGAATATCTTTTCTTCTAAAAAAAGAATATTACTATCAAAATTATCACTTTTCCATTTATGCTTTAATTACCATACAAAGTAGTTCTCAAATTTCAAAGGCTTATCTAATTCTGACGTAGCCATAATTGACCTCTGGTTCTGGTCCATCTCCCCACTAAGCAATCGAAGTTAGGGAATGGAATTAATCCATCAACCAAAACCGTGGGTCATAATCAGAAAACCAGTTAAAAAAAGGTATTCCGGCCACACCAAAACCGGTGAATAAATGTGAAATCATTTAATACCATCAATAAAATACTGGATAGAATAATAGCAAAGATGAATAAAGCAGAGTATCAGTTGAGCAATTAAAAAATAGCTTAGGCCTAACCTCACAGCGCTCGAGACTGCACGAGCCCGCTTCCATCAACATAAAATTCAGTTCTACTCCTTTAAGAAAACAACATTGTTAAAGATCAGAAACTGATAAATTAGCTGAAAAAAAAAAAAAGAGAAAAGGGCAAAGCACAAGAGATGGGGAATTACCTTTTCCCTGTATGTTTTGATTCCACAATTCAAATATCCCTCGCTGCAGAAGATCAAAATAAAAAACACCCAACAAGAATAAAAAGAGATAAGAAAAAGAGAGAGATAATTGGAATCACCGAATCAGTTTCAGGACTTCCTTGCAGGTTTAAGTAAGAAAAAATAAGAGGCACCGGCTTAAGAACAAATTTACTAACTTCTCTTCATAACCATTTCTATAACAATCTTATTTCATATTAGTAGTAAAATCAGATCAACCCTTACATAAAAAACAGAAGGGGATTTAAACAGTTAAACCATGTACCATAGTATTTGTTTCTCTAATAACCCAAAAGAGTAGAGAAAAAAAAAATCGAAGTCAAAATTTTCTTGGCTCATCTTCAATTACAGAGGCCAAACCGGTCACGATCTTAATCCCAATTTGTGAGCTCTTAGGCTTTATCTCAGGTGGCTTCCACACTTCTTTCTCCATCTTTTCCTTCCCTTCTTCTTCAAAGCTCTCAGACAAAGCAAATATGGACTCCCCCAACTCAGCATCTTCAACTGAGTTTTTCTCATCAGGGTCCAATTCAAACAAAGGTTGGCCAGTTGTTTCTTTAGCTATGGTTTCGATTTCAAATTCTTTGAGTGGTCCAATTGTGAATGTGGGTGTATGAGTGGGTGAAGGTGAAGGCGTGGCTCGGTTATGAGGAGAGAGCCATTTGGCCTTGACATACTCAGCTTTTCGCCACGGAGGAATATGCATTCCTTTCTTCTTCAGGCTTTGTTCTACCGCCTCGGAAATAATAGCAATTATCTTCTGGAGACGATCAGGTTTGCCTACGAAGATGAAGGGTAGCGTTTGGAGGATTGATTTATATGTCTTTGTTGATCGGGCGATTTCGAATTCTGATCTGAAATCGATGTCGATCAGCAATCTTTCCCCGTCAATTATCACATCTATGTATTCATATTCCCCTGCTTGTTAAAAATAAACAATTATTATGTCCATAATTATTAAAATTCAAGCCATAACAGAGTAATTGATAGCATAAATATCTGTGTAACTAATTTGAAGCCATAGATAATCTTCTTTGTTCTTGAGAGGAAGCAAATTGAAATGTAGAGATTCTTTTAGTAAAAAGATTGGAGAGAGAAAGTACCGGCGGGATAAGAGGGGGATTTTTTCCAGCGAGATTTGCAGATAGAAGCATCGTATCCAAGGGCCAGTAATCCATCAGTAACAATCTTCCTGCAAAAATCATCTTTACGCTTACAGATATTGTTCTTCTCCACAATCCGCGCTGTATCCGCCAGTAAATTCCTTTCACTTATACTCGGACAAGAAACCAAACTCTGCTCCATAAAAAGGGCAAAACAAATTAAAAGAGAAAAACTATATCTTACAGCAAAAAGTACTTTAGAACAAAAAAAAAGTGGAAGTAATTGTTATACCATTAGAATTTCAGACGCTTCACTGGACGAAGTGAGATTAGAGACACCAAAATCGAAATCATCCATTTCGTCTTCGGAGCTGTCGCTGCAGTTGCGACTGAAGCAGTTACAGCGGTTCCGGCTACACCTAACCGCACCAAATTGTTGTTTCTCGTTGTTATCTTCGATGAAGTTCTGCACCATCTTCGCCAAGCAAACAGAGCTCGGCTCGAACTCAGCGGTGCATTCTTTGTTAAAAGGCAGATCATCGGGGGCGGCAGCGCCGACCTTCTCTGCCTCGGAATTCCTCAAAACGCTAGGGAACTGCCTCTCCAAAAGCCGCTTGAAACGCGATTTCACAACCGGCTTTACTGTCTCCAACCGAGGCGGCGACACCTCTTCTAGCGTGTTGAAATCGATCGGTCGGATCTTCATTGGGAAAGGCATGTTTCTCAGCTTTGATTAAAAAAAAAAAAAAAGCGCTTCCACCGTTACCACGGCTGCTCTTCAAACTCTAGTTGATTATTCTTTTTGATAACTGGAAAACATATTGCTTTGTGATGAGATCCGCAAACGCAATCGACACAGAAATTCCTAATATAATTTTTGGAAGGGCAAAAAATCAATGCGGTTTACCAAGACTCAAGACTCTTAAGCTTGATTGTTATATATACTTATTTGCCTCTGATTTCCCAGATAAAGCATGGAATAACTTCAAAACTCTGCCAAGTAAAGTCGCTTTTGCTTAAGGGTTTTTTTTCAGTTACGGTTCAAGTTCCCGAAATACGCGACGGCACGAGGACGTAACGATTTTGCCTGGGAAATTCACGCGAAGATCATCGGTAGCCGGTGACTCCATCTTTTTCCCCGGCGAAATGCTTCAGTTTTCCGGCGAAAATAGCCGGCAACGAGAACGAAAAAAAGGAAAAACCGATGAAGTAAGAATGGGAGAGAAAGCGTGAAAGTGAAAATGAGACGAGAGTGTTGCGTTTTCCTTGGGTTTTGGATGACGATTTAGCAGGGGAAGTGGTCCGGGGCATTATAAAGGGTAAGGGTAGCGATTGCTGACTAGGATCGATGGCCACGTTGAAATCCAACTTGGCGGAAGGTCTAATCCTTTGTTTGGGGGTACGGATGAACCCGGTTCGTTCCTTAGTCGTGTTGACACGATGCCACGAAAAGGAGCGTGACGATAAGGTTCCAGTTTGAAATGTCGTAATTACCCCTTTTGTATTATGCCCTGAGGCCCTGCTGGTTAACTTTACCCCGCCTCGTGATACGGAGGTCTCTGAAACGGCTTCATGATCGTCGCCTAGGGAGCTCCGCTGGTTCGGTAAACTATCCTTTCGAGAGTCTGACGAGAACACGCTCATTTCTATGGAGGATACTGAGAACTGAATACACGACAAAACAGTAATTCAGCATTTCACCGCTCGTCAAATCCCGAGTTTAAATGCTCTTATTGACTTGGGGAAGTAAAAATTTGACAGGGTGAATAATAAATTGCGTAGTTAGATTAAAATACCCTCGTTGCACCTCACAGGCTGTAGTTAACTAGAGTCAAACGGCCTACGAATGATATTTTCAATGGACACGATGAAAGCGGGTTTTATATTTGTTATTTGAATTCGTATAAAAAAGTTATTTCTTGTAAATACATTTAATTTAACATAAATAAAATTACATGAATCCACTTAAGAAGAAAATAGATGGAATAAAACTAAAATTTTTTTACCTTTTAAAAAAAATCACGATCATTAGTAAAGTTATTAATACCATACTCAATATATTTTAATTATTTTTTAAATAATATATATCTATATCAATTATTTTGATATATTATTTCAAATTTTTAAATTTAAGACAAACATATTTATAAATATGAATGAATTTGTATATAATAATATATTAATAATTTACAAAATAAATATATAATATTTTTACAAAACAAACAAATAAATTTTAAAATATAAAAAATAATATCATCAATTTATTATAATATTTTTAAATACTTAATCTAATCATATAATATTTAAATGAGTATTTTTTTATATAAATATTAAGATAAAACAAAGAGATGAAAAAAAAAAACTTTAACTTTATAATTATTAAATTTTAGAGAAAAAGTATGATTTTTTTTTAAATAATATACTTATGAATTTTAATTTTTAAAAAACAAAATATAAAAAAATTAGGTTTTAATGATTATTTTATCAATCAATTTTATTTTTATTAAATTAAAAATAATAATAAATTAATAAAATAAATTTAAAATAATAAAATCTGTTTTATATTCTTGTATCAATCAAAACAAATTAATGCGTCAAAATTAACTAAAATTAACAAAAATGATCGATATTATTTAATGTTAAAATTAATTTAAAAATATTACTTTTAAATATATTTTATATATTATATTACAACATATCTAATTACCTGATAGAATTTGTTGACATTGATACTTATGTGAATAGTTTCATTTTTTTACATATAAGAAAATTTTTAAAATGACATATAGGATATTTATTAATTTTAAATTATTTATCAAAAATATATATTTAAAAAATTATTGAATTATCTAAAATTTTAAATAAAAAATCAATTTAAATTTTAATAGAATTCTTATCCCTATATAACTTCATCTAAATTTAAAACTAATTTTACAATTTCTATATTATAATTTTTCAGGGAATCTCAATGAGTCTGGGACCATATAGCGAGCTCCATTATCCCTCTTGTCACGAACCTGCCAAAAGTGGCATAGTTGCTGGAGTTGGGGAGTTCCAATGTTATGACATCAACATGCTTAACTTTCTTAAGCAACATGCTGAAGCAAATGAAAATCCATTATGGGGACTAGGTGGTCCACATGATGCGCCCACTTATGATTAGTCACCTAACTCATATAGCTTCTTCAAGGATCACGATGGATCATAGGAAAGTCTTTATGGTGACTTCTTTATTTCCTGATACTCAAGCTAGCTTATATCTCGTAAAGATTGTCTCATCTCTCTTGCCTCTTCAATTTTCAGTGATATTGTAGTGAATGTGTATGGGAAAGTCTCACTGATGTACTCATGGTATAAAACCCGAGCACACCCTTTTGAACTGATAGCTGGCTTCTATAACACTGCCTCGAGATGGCTATGAAGTAGTTGCAGAGTTGTTCGCAAAGAATTCATGCAAAATCATCTTGCCTGGGATGGACTTGTCAGATGAGCACCAGTCACATGAATCTCTCTCTAGCCCTGAATTATTACTTGCACAAAACAAAACCACATGCAGAAAGCACGGGGTTGAGGTTTCTGGGTAAAACTTGGCTTCTGGAGCTCCTGGTAGTTTTCAAAAGATCAAGAAATAACTAGATTAAATGGCTCGCCTTGGTAGCCCTCAACTCAGCTAAACTGAATCTGTTTGAATTTTAGCTAACCCCTTGATATGTTAATAACAATAGCAAATTCTCACAATATTTTAAATGACAGTTACCACTTTGATTGATTTTAGATAGTAAAATATTCAGTGCCTGTTATTTTTATAATTAATCGAATGACTCTTGTATCCTGTTCTATCAAATTCAAAGCATGTCACCAAATTTAACGAAGGTAATAATAAAACTTAAATGCTTTTCTGGGTCATTTTATTCATCAAAACTTTAGGGCCAACAAAACCTATATGTACGTTTTTAGTTGTTTTAAGTGTAAATTTAAAAAGTACCACTTGTGAAATCATTGCCACTAAGACCTTGCCATGTAATGGTCCAACCTCCACATTGATAGCCCAAGTTACCAGTATGACTTCCAGCAAATAATATCTTAGTTGCTTTATTGGGAAGGGGTAATAGTGGCTTATCAACAGGTTCACCATTCTTCGATAGGACATGACTTTTGCTCACAGCTTCCCTTGCTAACTCCCTGTGTTTCTGTTAAAATCACGTTATCATTTAGTAAAGTCTATTTGATTCATTCTTTACCCATAAATGATGATAAATGAAGAGCATATAAGTCAATTTATAACAACAGAATATATGTAATTTACCGGACTCTCAAGTTGGTTAACCAGGCTGTTATTAGCCATTGGATTCTCAAAAAGACCCATGACAACCAATAAACTTATATAAAGCTCACTCACGCAAGGATAGAGATGTCAAACTGAACAAATTATTAGAAGAGTTAATAGATTATTCATATATTTTTGAAGTAAAATTCAATAATTATAATTTTTTTTCATAAAAATTAAATATGGATTAGTACACATGTTCATGAAATACTTTATATAGAGGATAGTCTGTATTTATTCTTGATATTTACTTTAAAATATACAAAAAAATAAGTAGTTTAATACATTTTATTAAATTTTTGTTTAATAAATTTTTTAATAATTGTTTACAATTTAATATTATTATTTACTCAAATTTTAAAATTATTTCATTTCAATTGTTATAGGAACATAATTTTACATCAAATGTCAACCTCGAAACAATTGAAAAGCATAAATATTTGAAAAGTTATACAGATGATAAAGATCACGAAATTACTAAAATAAAAAAAAAAATGTATGTGAATAAGCTATCATGTATATTATTTAAATATTTAAAATCATTATTATTCTTAAATAAATAAAATTTATATTAAAATTACATAAATTTACAAATATACAAAAATGATAAGAGAAGCAAAAAATGATGTAAATTGAAGAAAATTAATTTGAAGCGATAAACTTTTAGTTTCTATTTTAATACTCTGTTCGTATGCTTAATAATATTTTAGAATAATATTATTTATAATATTTTTTAGATTTTTTTTAATATTATTTATCATATATTTTAAAATTTATCAAAATTTTAATTCAAAATTTTATTTTTATTATAATTTAATAATTTAATTATATTATTTATATTTTACATATTTTTAATTATATAAATAATTAAATAATATTAATTTATATTTTTATTTAAATATAAATAAAATAAAAATAATATGTGGTAACAAGCTAGCTATATTTTAATATAACAGCAATAACTAATGAAGAAAGTGGGAGGTTAAAAATTAGGGACGGCAATCAAGCTCGTCCCCGATGGGTTTCGGTTCGACCCGATCTTATAGGATAAGGTTTTTTTTTTTTGAATTTCGATTTCGGATCAGGGTAGGGGTCGGGTATGCCTAAAACCCAACTTTACCCGACCCGATATTATTAAAAAATTATTTTTTAATTAATTAATTAATTATTTATATTTATATAATAATATTTTTAAATATTTATATTTAAAAAATAATATTTTATATTTAAAAAATAATATTTTTATTAATTTCGAATCGAATACGATTTATATAATATCAAATCGAATCGGATTCGAATATTAAAAAAATTCGAATCAAGTTCGAATTTATAAAATATGAAATCGAATCGGGTTTGAGACGAGCAAAATCCACCCCAAACCCGATCCGATGTCATCTCTGTTAAAAACTGCAAAGTAATGAATAAAAGAGGGGTCCACAATTTTTTGGCCAAGGGGGCCCACAAATCAATACTGATGTTTTTGATGGTTGATGGGGTTTGAGGGGGTGGTAAAGTAAAACGGGGATAGTGTGGGAGGGCCAAATAGGGAATGCAGTGGAATTTTCCTTCGGATGCACAAAAGCGTTTTATGGATGTGACGCGTCGCTATATCGACAAGGATGTTATGTCCAATGGGTTGATGTGATGTAGTTGGGCACGTGTACGGTTACTGGATTCTTAGAAACAGTTGGATTTGGGACGAATACCCCGCGCTTCCTTCAAAACTTGGATAGTTCCCTTCATCCTTGGCTTTTCTATTTCAGTAATTGCATTTAAAAACAAAAGAAAAAGGAAAAAGGAAAAACCCCAATTATTTTCTTTGTTTAGCAATTGAAAATAATTGATATGGGACACCTAATAACTACAGAATTCATCGCGGTTGTTATTTCAATTAGTAGTAGTTGATAACAGTAGAGCTGATGACTTCTGTACACATAAATTATAAATAAATAAAACAATAACAAAGTTTTCACCCATGATCGGTGGCGCTGAAAATAGATTTATAAATACCATATTTTATATAAAGCAATTCTCAATGAACAATGACAATAAAAAATAATTGTTGAAAGAAATTGCACAAATCGAATTACTAAATTTTTAAATGAAGTATTTTCGTAAAAGGAAAAGGCGCAGGTCGACTTTACGGAAGCAAACAAATCTCCTCTTACCAGTCCGCTCAATCAGGAATCTCCACCGTAAATATAAAATCTAAAATAAATAATTATTTAGTAGTAATATAAAAAGGAAAAAAAAAGCCTCAGTTGATAAATTACCCTGATTTGACATATGCCGTGTGCAAAGGGCACGTCCCGCATGATGCAGTTGAGGCGGGTACAAAAAAATGTGATGTTTTGGGACCTATTAGGTGAAACAGAAATGCCAAGAAAAATAATTTTCATATTTTTTCCAGTGAATCAGAGAGAGACTTATCTCTGTTTTTAATCCCTTAATTAATTACTACAACCTGACTAAGATTTATATATTTTTAATTCAATAAATCAAATCGATGATCTAATCAAACTTCTGTTCCGAAACATATAATAAGTGAATATAATAGTAGTATTATAGTACTACTAATATCTAATCCAGGAACAGGTTTTTGAATTTTGGTTGCCATTGCTACCAAGAAATACGGTTGTCGTTTCACTCAATGGTTAATGGTGATGATATCCATTTGCATAATTGCCAACCATTGGTGTTTCTTGTGATTTCAGTTTTGCCATGTGCTTGCTTTCTTCATGCTGTTATTTTGTCCAGTGTATACAGGAAAGAAAATCATGGAATCCATATTAAATTCATAATTAATTTAGTTTAAAATAATATTTATTTTAATATTTATAATTCAAAGATAAAAAAAGATATATAAAACTTATATGAGTGCAAATGAGTCTCTATTCATTTGTATGAATTTGCTTACATTAGTTTAAATTTTTTATCAATTGATTATAATTAATTTTATAAGTAATTTGAATCAAAATAATATTTTTAATCTTAATAATTTTTATCCAATTATAAATTTTTTTTTTGACTTATACTTATATAAGTGGATTCTTCCTTTAATTATAAAATTTTTGACTAAGAATATTTTTAAGAGTCCTCATATATCTAACTAAAAGAATATTTAAAAATCAAAATACAAGTAAAAATATTTATGTTTATTTATTAAAAATATACCAATTTCTTAAAAAAAAATCCATTTTTTCAAATAACTCCTTTTTCCCTTTACAAACACTAAAAATATTTTTTCCTTTTTTTTCAAATCACTCAGAGTGGGTAGTCAAATTCAACTCTTAAAAAAAATCCATTTTTTCATTATTATGTTATAAGAATAGGAGAATTTAAATTCGACTTTTAGTACACTAATACATACCCGACATGAGAACAACCAAAACTCAAATAATGAGGCTAGCCTCCGTAATAAAGCTGTCAGTGATAATTTCGGTAGATATTGCATAGACCATTCAAAAAGTAAGATTTTGACCCAGAATCAACATGATTCACACGATTCAGATGGGCTTGTTTCATAATTATAAATAATAATTGAATAAGAAAAACAAATCAGTTACTGTATGATGGAAAGCATTTTGTTATTACATGCGTGGATTGCATGGATTCGTTTTATCTTTGCACATATTTCTATCTTTTTCTTTGTGAGAAACATCACTCCCATGGGTTAAAACAAAGAGTGGTACTTTAATGTCTTTTGAGGTGTGTAATTATTATTACATAATATCGATTAAAAACATGAGTTAAGTTTAATAAATCCACCACAAACTTTTTGCATCAAAGGAATTAAAAACTTTGAATTTAAAATTTAGCTTAAAGGATTTATTAACTTCTCTCAAAAAATAAATTTATATAAAATTCAAATTCAAATTTTAAGACTTATAATTTATTTATTTTTTGTTGGTATCTTAGACTTTGATTTTTTTTAATAAAAAAACTAAAAACTTTAAAAATTTTAAAATTATAATTTCAACATCTATAAATTTTTTTTTTTTATATCCTCCTGCTGTAACATATTTTGTACTGAAAGAACTAAAACAATAAGGAGTTCAAAAGCACAAAATCTAAGCTTCATAATTCCAATATAGTTTTTTTGCATTAAATAATCTAAAAGAATAAAGAGATTCATCAAACCGAAAGACAGATATGTAATTATTAGTTAGCAAGCGGTTAAAAGATAGGTTTGAAACTCTAGTTAATTTGCTCATGGGAAGGCAAATTTCTTTGGAGGGTTCTTAAGACCGAAGCAAAGTGAACTTTTTCTCTGATGTGATGCAAGTGGAAATTTGAGGCCACCTTCATCAGAACACAAACAGATATATTTTGGGAAGATAATTTGCAGAAAAATTTTACCAAGTATAGGCAGATTTATTCATAGGCCAAATCGAATTTATGCATGAAATTAATAAATTTTAGGTTTATTCAAAATTTTGTATGATTTGAAATATAAGCTTAATTTTATTGTTCAAGTTCGACTAAATTTTAAAATGAATTGTTCAAGTCCACTAAATTATGTTCATATTTCAAATTAAAAAATAAAAATAATTTTTATAATAAATATTAATTAAAAAATAAATAATCAATTAAACATTATAAAAAATAACTTTATTAAATTAATTTGATGTTTGGATAGAATTGATCATATAGACATATTATATTAATGTAAATACCTATATTATTTAGTTACATATTTATTTATATATAATACAATTATAATTATAAAAAATTTTCAAATCAAATCAAATATTGGTCTCAAATATCGTATTTAAGATTTGATTTTTTTAAACAAATCTAAAATTAAAGAATTTAAAATTTATGTTAAAACTCTTTTAAATTTTGAACAAACTTCTAAATTTAAACAGGTAATCGTTCGACTCTTGAACAAGTACAGGTCTACCAACAACATAGTTTTAAGATGGAATGATTTCCTTTTCGAGGACATTTGAAACCTTTTAAAACTTACGGGGAACATGGTTCTGGGCTGCCCTCTTTGGTTCTTTTTAGACACTCAAAAATGCTCTGAACTTGTCATGATTTTCTTTTTGTGACAAAGAGAAGAAGTTACAAACTTTTGCAGTCTTTTTTTATTTGGGAAGGGTCCTACTGGGATAATTAGAAAATGAGAATAGGCTTTTCCTAATAATTCCCAAAGCTCAAGCTGCTTTCTTTCCAACTTCTCTGTTTTTCTATCATATGCATGAACCTCTTTGGGATTTACAGCTCTTTTTCTTGCTTAGTTCATTTGTGATTTATAGATGAATTAACCACTTACGATTTTGTTCCCTTTTTTTTTTTTTTTGTGCTTGCACCTAAAAATTTGTTTGCAATGGAATTAAACTTCCAAAAAGAACTCATGGATAGATTAGTATTATAAGGATAAACAGTAGTATTATTTTCTGATGATAGACATGAGGTATTGAAGTTAAGATAAAAGAAATCCCATAACTATTAAATTGAAAGTAATTTGTGCATATAAATATAATAAAAACTTTTTCTTATATAATCAATAGAACGTTCATATTTAAATTTAACATCATGTCGGAGTAGGTGTTATTTTCGTTATTATCCCCCTTCATTATTATGCCCACACATAAAACTTTATATCTATCGAATTGAGGCTTCACCTCTAATCAATTAATTTTTAGTCGGAAACTCTCAACAAAGCCATATAAATCTTACATGGGATATAAATGTCAAATTTGATTGAATTTAAGGGTTTTTTTTTTTTTTTTTCCTACCTCTTTGATCTGAAATATGATAAGATATTGGTGTAATTGATTCTCTACTGGGCCTTAATATTGGCGTGTGGGCTCTAAGTGGAAAAGGAAAAGCCATGTGTCTGAGCACTCAAGCACATCTCTCTCATAGTGGGCGTTACTGAGAAATGCTGTCTCCCCAATTTATGGGCTTTACTTTTAACAAAAAGGAGTTAGCCAGAGCCCGGAACATAATTCCTTTTTCATCACCCCACATCAAACTAATAAAGAAGGTTCTAGCTTCAATTACAACTAAAAATAGATAAAACCTCATGGAAGAAGTATTTATGTGGGGCCCTGCTCTTGAATCCAAAAATCATATAAATAAAATTTTTGTGGTGAGAAAGATAAGGTGTCAATTTCACCATCAGGACCCCACAAAAACGTGTTACCTGTATATTTCTGTGCCATACCATTATTATGCCTTCCACAAGCTTGGGGTTGTACTATGGTGATGTAATGGTCCCAAATCAAATCAACCCTAGGGCCTAAACTGTCCAGTGAAGCAGAAAAAAAAAAAACTGGTAATCCATTAGACCTTGGGCCCAGTAGTGCAAAATTATTATAGCTTTTTGGTAACTGGCCAGACTTTATTTCAATAGACCAACCAATGTATGCTTTTAGTTTTACCCTAGACCCTAGCTGGGAATAAAGTAATAAGCTTTTTTTTCTCATTTTGGCTTTCATGCCTGTGATCCCTGATGTTAGGTATCTTGTTGAAACCTTTTATCTCTTTGGGTCGATTTTGTAGCCAATAGAATATAAATTACACCACTTTGAGTATGTGAATTGAAAGCCTTTTACCCCTATACCATGTAATTACATTTCGTAGCTATATATGGTAATTACATTTGTACTCTTAACAAATCTAATGATTTGGTAATTGGATCCTCGTTAAACTAATGAAAGATTTGATTTTTTTTTTTAATTATGAAAGATTTGATTATTGATTAATCGATCTTTTTTGATTTTTTACAATATTGACTCTCTTACTTAAAAAAATAAATTTTGAGGTTTGATATAAAGTATTATTGGAATTTAGTTTCTGAAATAAAGTATAATTATTAAATGAAAATTTATGAGTTAAAATTAAAAGTTATAATTAATCAATAATTAGACATTTCTTTGAATAAAACTTTTGTATTAATTAAAATGTTCCATAAGGATTTTTACCAAACATAAACACAAGAATTTCATCAATCAACAGAGTATTAATAGTTTTTTTTTTTTAATTGCTATTTGGTAATATTTATGTACATTTTTGTTTGTTTCACTCTCAAGATAGGTTCTTTTTTGTTAGAACAAACATTGAAAAACTAGAATTATTAATTCTGATAAATCTAAAATTTTGAAAAAAAGCTTCAAAGCATGTAACGGTATCATTTTCTTTAAGGTTTTATTTGTCTCCATCGTATTATTTACTTAGTAAGTATGTAAAAAAGTTGTAGATAATAAATTTTGAGGATATAATAAAATCCAATGATTGACTACATTTTACACTGATGAAATCAATCCATCGAGCAATCATTGGCATATCACAAAATCATTGAACTTCTATAAAAGTTTTTGCAACAAAACTTTTATAAAAAATATATGGAGTTTGAAAAAAAGAAAGAGTTCTAATAATTGTTTTCTGTATATTTTTAAAAAATCAGGAGAGCTTTTTTATAAATAGATAAGTGTATTTTTTTATAGATATGACTCTTTATTTTAAATAGACAAAAATTATCTATTTTTGAATAATTGAACTGTTCATTTTGAACAGACTTATCTTTCTATTTTGAACAGACTTAACTATCTATCTTTAATTTTTCTTTTTTAATGTGAGATAATTTCTCATATTTTATTTTAAAAATCTTTAACAATCTTCCATTTTTTTCAAAATAAATCAGATATATGATAACTTTAGAAATCAATTGCATAAATAAAGATATCTTTCGATTTAAACATTTACTTAGTGAAAACAAGTTAAAATTAATCGAAATCGCATGGTAGACTATGCTTTGAACCAACTATTTCATTTGGTTAATCGAACTTGTCTCACACAATGATTTCATCACCTAATAAATACTCAGTATTCGGTGACACATTTATGGCCATGTGTTTGTATCATCTTTTTATGAGTGCTGTTAGAGCCTAGGTCTTAAGCTCTTAGAAGTAACCACACTTCACACTTACATAGGTAGCTTCCATTAAGAGTGTTTTCATAACTATAATACTCTAACATATTTATGTTATGGGTTTATTATGAGTATATTACTCATTATTCTTTTACCATTATGAATACCTAACACTTTACCTGGGATGACATTAAATATTACTAAAGTGTTAGCAGTCACATGCAAATGATGTACTTTGTCTCATTGAACTCAAGACTTGATGTTATACCAAGTGTTAAGTCGAGTTTCCATTATGGGGGACTTTATTTTATGAGCTTAAGCTCTATCTCTATTAAGGTATTTTTTACCAAGTTTCTAGAAAGATTTTTTTATTAAAGGATCCATCAAGTTTTCACTTGACCTTACATAATTTATAGTGATCACTGTATTTGAAATTAATTGTAGAACATAGTTATGTCTTAATTCAGTATGTCTAGACTTTTCATTATATACTTAGCTATATGTCTTCGCTAGAGTTGTTTCAGTATCACATTGGATAGAAATTGAAGAAATTGGTTTAGGCCATAAAAGTACTTCATATAATAAATTTTTTAGCCATTAAGCTTTTTTAGCTGTTGCGGCTAATGTAATAAATTCAATTGCCATGGTGAAATTCGTTATGCATATTTGTTTTTTGAAACCCTAAGAAATGGCACCTTCACCAAGTACAAAGATCCACCCGTTTGTAGAAACATGATATTCCATATTAATAATCCAACTAGCATTAGAATATCCTTCTATAACTGAAGGATATTCACTATAACACAATCCATAATTAATTATTTTCTTTAAATATAGAAATACTCTTTTAACTGTTTGTCAATGCAAGTTACTTGGATTACTTGTGTACTTACATAACTTTTCAATAGCAATTCTATGTCTGGCCTTGTACAAGTCATTAAATACATTAGATAACCAATTACTTTTGCATATTGTAATTGAATGATTGTTCTACTAGTATTATGCATTAATTTCAGTTAAGAATCCATGGGTGTAGATACTGAAATACAATTGAAAAGATCAACTTTTTAAGTTTTTTTTTTAATATAATGCGATTGTGACAAGGTTATGCCACTATTATTTTGGATTATTCTAATTTCAATAATAACATCCGTTATAGCCATATCTTTTATTGATAAGTTATTTGATAAAATTTTTTTTATTTCCTTAACTTGTTCTGAATTAGTGTCAAATATTAGCGTATCATCCACATATAAGTAAATTATGACTTCTTTGCCATTTTCAAATTTGCTATATATGCATTTGTCTGACTTTTTAATTCTAAAACCATTAGTACAAACAATTTCATCAAACTTTTGGTGCCATTGTTTTGATGCTTGCTTAAGTCCATACAATGATTTTACAAGTTTACAAACCTTATGCTCTTGACTTGGAACGATAAATCATTTATGGTTGTTCCATATATACTTTTTCTTTTAATTTATCATTTAAAAATGTTATCTTTACATCATTTGATGTATAATCAAATTATAAATCGAGGCAAATGAAATTAGAAGCCTAATTGTAGCAATTCTAGCTATTGAAGCACAAGTATCAAAGTGGTCTATCCTTTACTTTCGTGTAATGCCCTTGGCTATTAACCTTACTTTAAATTGACCTAAGGTTCCATCCACCTTCATTTTTTTTTTCAAAATTCGTTTACAGCCTATTAGATTAGAACTTGGTGGATCGTCAACCAAAATTCAAATGTTACTTCTTATTATTGAGTTCATTTCATCATTTGTTGTTTCTCTAAAAAAAGTAAAAGTTTGAGATTTCATTACCTCTTCATATGTAATAGAATTAGACTCCGCATTAAAATAATAAGAAATTTTATTGTTATGCTTTCACTAGTCCTTTTCACTTAAAACATAAAGAAATCTGGTTCAAAATTTTTTACCTTTCTAACCCTTTTACTTGTCTTTATTTATTGATAAGATTCATCATTAATTTCAGTTTGTTCAAATGGATTTGAAATTTCTTTTTCACTTATGGGATGAATTGCTTGTAGTTGTCTCGAAATAGATTTAAATATATTTTTATAAAAAATTGCATCTCTCGGTAATATGCATTCTAATCCTCTTTCACCCATTTTTTTTTTTAGATTCTGGAGTTTTAACTACAGCTCTACATTCCTAAACCTTTAAATAATTAAGATTTGATTTTCTTTTCTTTCATTGTTTTTATCGGGTTATTTTTGTTTCTTTATTAGAGATTTATTTAGTAAATGATAAGCTATTAATAAAGCTTCACCCTAAAATTTTTGTCCAAGACTTGAATATGATAACATTGCATTTACCATTTATATTAAGACTCTATTATTTCTTTCAGCTATACCATTTTATTATAGTGTATAAGAAGCAATAACTTAGTAGATTATTTCAGTGAATTCAAAGTAACTTGGACTATAATATTCTTTATTTTTGTTTGACCTTAAGCACTTGATAAAATATTCACACTAAAATTTAACTTCAGATTTATATATTTTAAACTTATCAAGTATTTCATTTTTGAAATATAACAGATAAACATAACAATATTTAGTAAATTTTATATAAATGTGACAAAATAATTTTTTTTCAGATAATGTAGGAGTGATATGCATATAAAAAAACATCATTGTGAATTAACTCAAGTAACCTTGTATTTATTTTAACCTTAGAAAAATGATTTTTGGTAATCTTAGTCAACATACATATATTACATTTATTAATGTCTTGACTAAATTCAGGAATTAACAGAAACTCATTAATATCATGCAATTTTCTATAATTTAAATGACCTAATCCATAATACCATATTTATGAATATTCAACCATGTAAGCATAAATAACATTTTTATTTTTATTAATAATATTGAGTTTGAATATTCCCTCATACATATACCCTTTTTTAACAAATTTTTTTTCTTAGATAAAATAAATTTATTTGTCTTAAATACAAGTTTAAAATCAAATTTATTCAACAGACTTTCAGACACTAAGTTTTTCCTAACTTCTGGTACATAATAAACATAATTCTAAATTAGAGTTTTTTTATAAGTGAATTCAAGGTTAATACATATACCCTTGTACACATATTTTGTTGCCTTAGAATCAAACCATAAAGATTCATCATTTTCAAGCATGTTGATCTCGAAAATCATGACAATAAAATTTTCAAAAGTATCTTATTTTAAGGAAGCATTTTTCTTTTGTAGTGATCAATATTCTTTCTTGAAGTGTCCTGACTTACCATAATGGTAATGTGAGCCTTTTTCATTATTCTTGAATTTAGGTCCATTAGCAATTTGCTTTAACTTTAACTTTTTTTTGTCAAATTTTGTAGTCTGTCTTTTCTCCAAAAAATGAACTTTGGCATCACTAGAATCGAAATTTTATTTTTGCTTTTGGTATTCATTTTCAATTCGAAAATGATTAGCCAAAGGCTCAATAGTGATTTTTTCTTTTTTATGTTGCAAACTTCTTTTAAAGTCCTTCCACGATAGAGGAAGTTTATTTATTACAGAGGACACAATAATTATTTTATCCATGTTCATGTTATACTGTTTAAATTGATTAAGCATTTTTTTAATTTCACTCAATTGTTCAATCATAGAACGACCATTAATCATATGATAATTATTAAAATGACTAATGAAAAATTTCTTATTTGTTGCATCATCGGTCATATATCTTGTCTCCAATTTGTCCCATAACTCTTTTGTAGTAGCCTTGGCTTGGTAGGTATCAAAAGGCTGTCAGACAGATCGTTCAGAATATGATCTTTACACATGTAGTTTGAATTGTCTTATTTTTATCTCTTTCTTGTTGCAGCAATAAATTTTTTTGTTTTATTTTCTTATGGCTTAGGAATAGTCAGAACATATACAACGTTCACGATTGAAAGCAAGAAATGTATCTTTTTCTGCCATATTCAAAAATTGTAACCATCAAAATGACTTAATTTGACAAAATTAGAAGCTAATTCATTGAACGTTGCTTTAGTAGCCATTGTCGAACCAAATAAAAGCTTAAGATTGTTACAGCAAACACTGAAAAATTGAAATTACTATTTTTGATAAATCTAAAATTTTGAGAAAAAGCTCTAAGGTGTGTAATGATGCTATTTTTTTTTACTGTTTTATCTGTCCCTACCGTATTATTTACTTAGTAACTATGCAAAAAAGTTATAGACAATAAATCTTGAGGATACAATGAAGCCAAGTGACTGATTGCATTTTGCATTGACGAAATCGATCCATCGAGCAATCACTAACGTATTATAAGATTAATGAATTTCTATAAAGGTTTTCTGCAGTAAAATTTTTATAAAAAAAAATCTAGAATTTGAAAAAAGAGAGAATCTCAAGAATTATTTTTTGTATATTTTTAAAAAATCAGATGAGCTTTTATAAATAGATAAATGTTTTTTGTTATAGATATGACCATTTATTTTGAATAAACAAAAACTATCTATTTTTGAATAGTTAAAATTGTTCATTTTAAACATATTTATCTCTCTATTTTAAAATTTAACCATCTATTTTTATTTTTTATTTTAATGTGAGATTATTTCTCATATTTTATTTTAAAAATTTCTAACACTTTTTGTAATTCATTGTTGGCATTTTATGTCATGTCACAAAACTCTATCAAGCAAGTTCCTTGGTATGCTACTTAAAGTCTTAAAACCCATCAGTGATAAACCTTTATTTTCGTAACCAATAACATTTGTCAAATAAAAGAAACATAAAAAAAAAGAGCAAAGAATAAAAGCGATGATGTATATCCTGAAAAAAATAAAAAAGGAACACAATTCAAGTTGCTTCAAATAAGTCTAAAAAAAAGGTGATAAAAATCCTAAGTGGTGGTATTGTCTGAATACATCATAGAAGCAAAAAATGCCTCGCCATTCCGACATCATCCTTCCCTCTCTTTCTTAAAAGGTAAGTGACCCACATCCACATGAGCTTAATCCCCTCTCCTTTTGCTATTTTTTTCCTCCGTAGTTTGGCCTCCCCCTTTTCTTTTTTTTCTTATTCAGTTCTTGTCTACTTCTTGTTGAACATATCTAGGATCGTTTGCTTCTTTGGCACTTGTTTTAGTTTTATCGTAGTGCACTTTTTCCCGTGGCGCAAGACAAGGGAGGTTGACGCGTTTGCAGGCATCGATGGCAATGGAGTTGGGAGTCCCGCAAAGTCTTTGGTTTAACTTTTATTTATGATTTTATTATTTTCTGATTGAAGTTAATTCAATTCATGTCACGAGTGCAACAAAAAGAAAAAAAAAAAAAAGGAAAAAGCTGATGAAAGATGTCACTGTCTTTGGTCTCCTCTTAAGCTATGGCCCATCTCTTTTGCAATCTGGTGGTTGATTCTTGGCTAATGTTTTTCTTTTATCGTCCAAAGGTGATCAAAAGAGGATGCGTTTGTTTCATTCAAATTGAAAGCTTGTGCGAGCCGGAGGGATGAGTAAGAGAGGGCAAAAGGTGGTGCAAGCAATTGCAATGTCGACATGGCTGTTCACTTTGTCAAAATTTTTTGGGCCCTTTTGAAGCCCAAATATTATCTTACAAATTTGCAATGGAAAATAAATAATGACGAGTCATTCCTATTGCAAAGTTGGGCTCAGTGCTTCAATTGGGTTGGGCTGGCTTGATTTTGCCTTTTGTTGGAGGTTAGTGATTCCTTTCATTTTCGGTTGCTTGTTTACCTTTGAACTGTGAAATGTTTCAATATTCTCATGATATATATCACAGCTTCGCATAGAGATGTAAACAAGTGAAGTTAAGATATGTGAGTTCAATTCATCAGCTATACGAGTTTAACTCGTTGAATACTCAAGTTTGACTAATTCATTATCAATCAAACTGAACTCAAATTCGAATTATACAAGTAAAGAGTCAAACAAAATTCAAGTATTATAATATCTATATCAAAATAACTACGAATCTAATCAAATTTTTTCAAGTTATTATTTTTTAACTATATTTAATGACTATAAATAAATAATTAAAACACAATGTTTAATCATCATATTTATAATTTTAATGATCCTAATCGAACTGAACTCCTGCACAAAAATATATAGCTCATCAAGCTCAAACCTAGCACCGTATGGATTCGACTTGATTACCACTAGCTTTGCGTCAACCAAAGGTTTAACAAGGTAATGGTTTCACATTTTTAAAATATGAAGTTGAGGTACGTTATGAGCACATCAATGACCAATTTACAGTCATGTCTCGTGCTCCACCCTCTTTGAATGCTTCAAAAACTTAACTTTCTTGCCTTTACGGATTCAAGGATTGATTGGATCGTCAAAAAACTGCAACGAAGAATTCTAAGAGGAAAAGATAAAACAGTCAAATATAACCAAACACAGATAAATCAAGAAACCATGGATTACATAAAATTTCCCATGTCAGATAGAGAAAATACACATAATGATCTCATTCTAACGCAAAAAAAAAAAAAAACCACAATGTTTTCTCCTGCTCTTTTCCCTTATGCAGACCACGGTATGCTAAATCAACCAAAATTCATTATTACCAACACGAATGTATTGTACATAGTTAAAAAAAGAAACAGAAGAATAGACTTACATCGCCCCCACTTGAAGGGATCAATTATGGTCTGCAGCACACTGAAGTTGGAAAAAATGTGCTAAAAAGAATGAAAATATGGGTGGTTCCTTCTGACAGTGTAGAACCTGGGATTTTTTACCCTGTTGCATAAGAATACTTGTATCAGCCAATCAATAATAAATAGACATCAATAAATTCCTAACCTACTATGAACTAATACATGTTCCCATTTAATACTCAAAATTACGGAAAGTGCAGATAAACCAATTAACCAAAGGCATATTTCACTTTAGGGAACCTTGAGTACTTGAAGGGAATGCATAACATCGGAGACAACAATGATAAGGTCGCCTGAGTTGATCATCCCTCTTGCTTCAAGCAAAGAGAAGGTTCTGTTTAGATTGCTCTCCACATCATCTGAGAAATCAAGGCGGAATGGTATCAAACCCCACTGCAGGTTCAGGCATCTTCGGATGGATGTTGTGGGTGTAAATGCAAAGATTGGAAAATCAGGCCGATTCCGGGAAAGAAGAGATGCTGTCTGTCCAGTTTTTGTGTAAACAAAAATGGCATCTGCTTTGAGTTTGTTAGCTGAAAGTTGAGAAAAAGGAAAATACCTTGTTACCCATAGGAAAAAGTTTCATGGAACCCATCAAGAAAACCATTATATTGCCACCTTTACGGAAAGAAAACCTTAACAAACTGACATCCCAGAAATATATTACCGCTGATAAAGATTGTATTGAATACTATCTTCACATACTCAACACTATGAGACGCTGTGGGGGATGGGGGGAGGGAATAGTAGAAGGGAAAGGAAACCTTAACAATTTGACATCCCAGATAAGTCATGCCTATGTTCAATCTAGAAAACAATATATTTAAACTGCCATCATCCATGAGCAAAAGTGAAGAGTATGATCCACATGCTTTAATGAGTTATGTCTCTTGGCCAAAAAATAAAAAAATAAATGAATTGTCTTACATAATTCAATCTCATTAATCACTTTGATGCATTCATATGAACTTCTATTTGTTTGCCTTGGGCATATGCATCACTCGTCACTAGAGAATTATGAAACAATTGAATTCATATTCAACTCAGTCGTTGTTTAACAAAAGGAAAAATACAAAGGCCACTCACCCATTCTCGAAGCTGAATTGCATATCTCCTCAGAAATGCTAGCAGGGAAGGAAGATGACACAATTGGGAGGTCAGCAGCATCCCAGTGCTTTTCCTCCCTCTGCCGTCTCTCAATTCTCAAACTGACACTTCTTAGTACAGTTAATGCCTTCTCAGGGTATTGACCCATGGCTGATTCACTGGAAAGCATTAGAGCATCTGCCTGCTGCCCTACTGCCTCAGAAACATCGGCAACTTCAGCTCTGGTCGGTATAGGATATTCAATCATGGATTCAAGCAGCTGGGAGGCAACAATGACGGGCTTATTTAGTTGCCAGCACAGCTGAACAACCTTCTGTTGAACTGATGGGACCTGTTCCAGTGGTATCTGTGCACCTAGATCTCCTCTGGCTACCATAGCTCCATCTGATGCCTGAACAATCTCTTCAAAATTTTTCAGGGAGTCAATACTCTCTATCTTGGCAATGACAGCAATTTGGCAGCAAAATGAACCGTAAGAATACATTACAGCTACACAGAAATTTCAAGTGCTTTTATTCAAGGACTATGATCCATGGCTGTAGTATCCACACGGTAAATTTTACAAATCAATCTTGCGTGTAGAATTGTTTTAAGTTACAATTGAAAGAAACATGAGAGTGCATTGAAATTAAATAGTAATAAACTTTGTTGGTAGAATGTATATTTATAGTTGAAAGTTGTTAAGAAGTTGTACAAATTTCACAATTTAAGGTTATAGTTTAATATTTAAAACAATAAAATGCTAAACACGCTTACCTTCCAGGTTATCGGGCAGTGATATAGCTCTTTAAAGTCTTAATCACTTCAGCAGACTTCACAAAAGAAACTGCAATAAAATCAACACCCTCTGCAATTCCAAAATCAATATCCAGCCAATCCTGCAAGAAACATATACGTTTGAGCAATGCTTTTTTCTTTTTCAACTTTTCTGGTGGAAAGTAAGAATCAAAATGAGCAGCCTTAGCAAGAAACCTTGCATCTAAGGGACCAACTCCAGAAGAATCAACCACATTAAATGGACACATTTGTTGCACAATAAAATCTAATCAACTATCCTTTTGTGGCAAAAGGATCTTATAGAGACTGACTAAACAATTGATTGTTTGAAAGGTAGCAGACCTTTGAAGTTATAGTAGGAAGCATGGCATTGCGCTCTTGAACCAGACTCCCATTTCTCCAAAATATAAGATTAGCACGAGGCAATAACAGGCCTGGATCTGTACAGTGGCAGATTACATCTGGACCAATCTTCTTGGTCACCACAAACCTCACCATTCCTCCATCAACAAGCAGTTCATCACCAACCTTCACATCTGTCATGTATGATAAAAATCAATGCATTATTACTTAATTCTTCACAAACAAAACGAAACTGTGAAGGATTTGGGCAGCAGAAACAATGAAAGCAATAGCCATGAGGCAAAGACAGTTAAGAATTTAAGGGGTATTCATTGATGGTACAAAATTGTTAGATTGGTGAGTCAAGAGGATGAGGCTCTAAAATGAATTTAAAATGTCATTAAGCTGGCAGTTGGAGCTCTTTCATTGCCAGCAATGCATGGGATGAAAGTGGCAAAAAATGCAATGTGAATTTTGATTCATCTTATACTTAGCGTTGGTGGGTTTATTCAATGATAGTATCTTTATACAAATTTAATCACACAAAATCACAAAAAGCTAAACTTAAACCAGATTTAAGTACCACAAAATCCTCTACTAAACTTATCCATAAACCCAAAAAAGGACAACTTCAGTACTGATAAACTGTTCCAAAAATAAAAATGGTACATTTGTTTTTGGATAATTAAACTAAGCATAGCACATCTTGAAAGATGATTACTGCTTAATTCACTTGTACAGTTTATAAAATTTTACCTTCAGCAAAATCATCATAGTTAACTGTAATGGTACGTTCTGGGCACGATTGCGGATCAAATGCTCGCACAGTAAAGTCCAGACTTCACCATCCTACAAAAAAAAGACTGAGTTTAACATGCAGAAATAATTCCATTAATCATTAAGCTGGCTTAACTCTTAAAGGCGCTTAGTTAATCACCTCGGCTTTAGCCGATTCGGCGCCGTTTAGATCAGCCATGTGGATCTCGCTACCTTCTGTGTCCATCATAACCGCCACGGCAAACCCTTTCTCCTCGTTTAACTGCCTCACCCGCCGTATCACGTCTCTGTGCCACTCGCGGGTGCCGTTGCACATATTGACACGCACCACGTTCATTCCTCCCACGGCCAGAGCCTCAATCTCTTCGAACTCGCACGTGCGAGGGCCAATGGTGCAGACGATCTTGGTCCTGCGCGTGCTCCTGAACCCGTTCTCCTTCAGCTCTGCCTCCGTCATCCGGTCAACTTCTAATCCCTCCACCTCAGTCATCGTCACCGACTCCTCCACCGTTATAGGCAGCTCAGAAGCCGTGACTTTCATGTTTCCGGGTAAAATAGCTCTAGAATGGGCGGCCGCCATCCGCTTTGAAGCTGGCACGTGGTTAGGCACGTGAATACGGGGTTTAAGAACGGGCATTCTGGGGAATTCGCCAGAGTGTAAAGAAGATAAGGAAGTCGAGAAACGGAAGGACCCAGACATGTTCGTCGACAAAGCAAAGGATCCGGTCGGGGTTTTTATTCGCAGGTTACGAGGTGAAGCTGCGAAGCTTGTGTCCCGTCGGCTCGTTCGAAAGGGTTTGCAAGGGAAGAAGAGAAGTGAGTTTGCGTGCGTCGGCGATTTGACAAAAATGTCACAGATTTTGTAAATGCCTTTGGACGGTTATGTACTTATTGAATGCGGCGCAGGAAATCTTCATTGGTTGTTTCGCCTAAAGATTCGGAGGTTGACCGCTGACTGAAAGGCTGTTAGTTAGTTTCCACTATTCGGCCTGGTTTGGACTAGGACAAAGCCCTTTAGTCTAATGGGCCTTTAAATTCCAGCCCATTAAAATAATCAGGTCCAGTGAGTTTATGGGATCCCGTGTTTGGTCCAAAGTGCTAGGTTGCCATGGAATTCAAGGAAAATAGAAAGGTTAGTTTGGTAAGATCAGTCGAAAATTTTGAAATGTAAAAATTGAAGAAATTTCCCACCTAATATTAACCGCCATTTCGTTTTCCGGCATTTAAAATGACAACCAAATCAGGATAAATAAAACCCTGCCCATTTCTCCTTCACCCAAAAATCTAACTCTTATCTTTTATCTTTTTTTTTTTCCCCACTGTTTCTTCGCTTTCAGGCTTACCATCACTCCCAGGTCTCTCTCTCTCATGACCACTCTTTATTTTCTTTACTACAGAGATTGTGTTCTTTCTCATCAAAAAGAAAAATTGTGATTTTTTTTCGATTTAAATTTGTAAACTTTTGAAAACTTCTTTGACTAGATCTGGTTAGTATTTTTGTAGATCTAGGCTTTGACTAGTTTGTGTTAGCATTATTTTTACTTTCTTTTGGTTTTTTTGTTCTAATTGAAAATTACATATCGGTTTTTTTGAAGGTGAACGAAGATGGCAGGAAAAGGTGGAAAAGGGCTTTTGGCGGCGAAAACAACCGCAGCTAACAAGGAAAAGGACAAAGATAAGGACAAGAAGCGCCCGATTTCTCGTTCATCTCGTGCCGGCATTCAGGTATTTCTCAAAATTTTCTACCATTTACTTGGTTTAATGCAAAAAGTAGTATCTTGTTGTTTTTGTTTCTTTCCTTTTTGTGTTTTCAATTGTATATGCTTAGTCTCTTTGAATGTCTTGGTTCGTGAATTCTAAAAGGAGTAAATATGAGAATATTGTTGTGTTTTCTTTCGTAAGTAAACTAAAGGAATATATTTTATAATTTTCATTTATTCTTTTTTTGTCAGTTTATTTAGGTCCAAGTTTCTCTTTGACAAAAAAAAAAAATGTAGATCTTTGAACTCTTTCCTAAGAACAACATGAAATAATTTGTCTATTTCTTTTTTTTTTCTCTATCTTATTAAACATAAGCTATTGAAACCACATTTGAAGTTTTAAAGTACTTGCGGTTGATGATTGAGACATTTGCAAGTTGTTCATCTTTTGGATGTTAGAAAACGTTGTTTCTTTAAAATATTCGTTAAAGGGTCAATTCAATTGTGAATAATTTCTTAAAAAGATGCTGGAATTGTCTTTGTTGAGATTAGAGTGGTGTTGATATCCTCTCTTTTCTTCCAAAGTTATTGGGCATGTTTTTTCTACTGTTCTTTCATGTTTCAACGACCTCTACCTTAGTGCTTTTCACACTTTTTGCGTATTTACTAGATTCTTGTTGGGACTTGTCTTTGTTGGGGGTGTTCTGAATGCTAAAATAGCAGTGGAGGGTTTTAGTTCTTATTTTGGTCGTACGGAAAAGAAGTACTGTTTCTAGAAAGTTTAGAAGCTAGTTGGGTTTGAGCATATAATTTTGTTTTCTTTCTTTCTGTTGTTTGTTTATTTATCTCTTTCTCAAAAGTTTTTATTGCATGATTGGTACTAACCTTGAAGTTGAAGCTTGTACTTTGTTGTGCAGCTTTTTATTTTTTACTTAACTACATACTGGTAATCTTAATCAACTAAGTACCTGTACTTGTTGTGTAGCTTTTGTTTTTGACTTAATCACATACTTTGTTTCTGTTTTATGGGTTAAATGTATTGTGATTATATGTACTTACTTAATTCTATTTATATAATCGTAGTCTTTGTTGTGATGGAGGGAAAGGATAAGCTCGTTTCCCTGGTGAGACCATGAAAGGCAAACTAAAAGTTTTCTTGTATTTGGAATATATTTCTTGGTTGTAGCTGTGTACTTGCTTCATTTGGGATTGAATAAGGGTTTTTTTTTCTCTCAATCAACCCACGCCCTTAACACTTTTCATTTTTCATTTTTGTTATTAGTTCCCGGTGGGTCGTATCCATCGTCATCTCAAGTCTAGGACTTCTGCAAATGGGAGAGTCGGGGCGACAGCTGCTGTTTACTTGGCCTCTATCCTTGAGTACCTGACTGCTGAGGTTCTTGAGTTGGCTGGGAACGCAAGCAAGGATCTGAAAGTAAAGAGAATCACTCCAAGGCATCTGCAGCTGGCTATTAGGGGGGATGAAGAGCTTGACACCCTTATCAAGGGTACCATTGCTGGAGGTGGTGTGATCCCTCACATTCACAAGTCCCTGATCAACAAAACTACCAAGGATTAGTTATTTCTGATTTTAACTAGATGTTGACTTTTGAGTACTTTTATCTGTTATGTGTTTTCGTTTTATTGTAGGCCTTGTTTAATCTGTGTAGAACATCTGGTCAGTAACTCAGTATATATGCTGTAACTCTCTAGGCATGTTCCTTTGAGCTTGGGTTGTTTAGAGTAGGAAAGATGTTTGTTGGATAGTTTTAACTGTGGTCTCCCTAGATATTTTATCCGATTCTGGCTGTGAAGTTTAGCGTTTGCATTTTACATGATTGTGAAATTGTTTTTGTTTTCTTCTAGTGATGCAGCCTTTGCTCTAATCTTAGTAACATGGTATTGCGTGTTCACCCGAGTTTCTTTTAAATATTCAGTGAAATTGTTATTATTATTTTTTAAAGTACTTGTGGTGGATGATGGAGACATTTGCAAATTGTTATTTTTTTGGGACTTTAATAGTGTATGCTTTAAAATTTTGAATCATGGATCATTCATTAAATTTTAGAATCATCTTATAATCGTTTAGGGTAGCCTACGAGTGACTTTAGATGGTTGCTCGTTTCTAAAGTTATCTATATTTTAAATTTTAATAAAAAATAAAATTATTAAAAATTAAATAAAAATAATATTCTTTAATTTTAAAATTTTTAAAAGGATAACAAAATAATTTGGGTGGGTTCAAGTTGAATTATTTACTAATTTGGGTATATACAATTATAATTTGAAATTTTAATTGTTGGATTGAGTTAAATTTAAATAAATATGTACAATTTTGATACAATATAATCTGACCTAAATCTAATATGACTTAACCCACAAACACTCCTATTTAGCAGCGGTTGATCTATTATTTGGCTATTTTTTTCAACCATTTCTCGTCGGACCTTACAAATAGATTAGGTTTGTCCAACCATTTATCGTTGGACCTTAACAAAATGTTTCTCTTTACTCTTCAGTGCCATAAGCACGCTTTCCGATCGATCATACATTTGGGCCAGGTTTCACATAACAATTGTAGGATTCATTTGTTTAAGCTCTGATCAAAGGAGATATAGTTCACACCCCACTTTTATTTAACAAATTAAGCATGTGACTTGGCAAAAAAATGCTTCCCAATGACAGTGGGTTTTGAAAATGTCTGCCTGATGTGATATTGTGAACCATTGGAATTTTCAATTTTCCACTCTCAAGGACAGGAGGAGACGGCTGAAATCAGTGTATGAGCAGTATCATATGTCCACTTGTACTGGTAATCTAGTAGTGTTAGATCTCAGCATTTTTCCAATACCACCAAAAAAGCATCTTTCACAGCATCCTGGACTATTTTTCCAACAAAAGATTCCAAATGTCTATACATCCTAAGTTTTTAGCCTTCTCTAATATGCTCGACATGCACATTTTGTTGTTATATACTTGCCCTTCTCTCCCAATTAACTCGCCATTGTACTCTTCTTTCACATTTCTCATACTGCAGCAAAAATTTTCTTATATGGAAGCCAAACTATTTTCTCAAAGCAGGAGCCTTGTAGACACGGCTTCAAGGCCGAAACATAAACCGGGATGTTCTCCTATTCTAGCAGTGCTGGCGAGGCCAGCGGAAAACATAGCTAGAACGGCAGAGAAGTTGATATTAAAATCGGCAGAAGGCAGAACTGAGGTAGCACCAAAAACCAGTGTCCATAATGATAACTGGTTTGATCTATTGGCCATTAACCATCTATCCCAGTGTCTCCAAATCGCAACAGGTTCATTCCTTGCATCCGTGATCTATTATATCTTTGCCATAATCTAGATTTTAGTTTTTCTATTGAAAAGTGGCAAATGTATGTGCAGGACTGAAGAGCAGGAAGAGTGGGTATCAGAGCTTGGTGGAGACAACAGCAATAATGTCAAAGAAATTTAATTCTCACAGACAGCAGGAGCTAGTCATTCAAGCTCTTGACAGTGCCATCCCCAAGATAATTCTAAACATGGCAAGTTTTCTGAAGTTTTGGGCAACTATTCCTTGAAACTACTGCATGGAACTCATCAGAGTTCTTATACCAAAAACTATGGCATTGTCAAACGAATATCCTAATTGAACCTTACTCAAATCAACACACTTTTTTTTAATGAAAAGCAAAAACTACCCTATTTTTGAATCTATGAAAGGTTTTTGCTGCATCAGCCACAAAGCAAAACCATGAGAACTAAGAGACAAACCTAGAAAAGCCATGTTTGCATGTCACATTCATCTTTTGGGTCTGAAACTTGCACAATCTCTCCCAAGTTTTGTTTTTAAATTGTTAGGTAAATGATTTATATCATTGATGTTGTGGTGATCAAGATCAGATAAAAACATTGCTGCCGCAATCTCAATTCACAAGGGAATATTTCGCCGCCTTCACCACAGTGTTTTTCTCTTGGCTTGTCGGACCCTCTGAGGTAAGCCTATTATAAGTATATCCCTTCACAATATTCATGTCTACGTTTTGAATATATGCATTTGAAACAAATCAGTAACATGCTAAGTTCCATTTGCTAATCTTGGGACGGCTCTATCCTCTTTCTAAATAGTGGGGAGGAGTTTATCTTGATTTTCTTCTAGTTGTAGATTAAGTGCGTGTGATGACCATTACGTTACTACCTAATCTTATTATATCAACCAAGAATTTGTTCCTAAAAGGCTGGTGGGCTTTTCATTTTTTTCTTTAAAGAAAATGAGAGAGAGCCAACAAAGTTGATTGGTTGAATTAATAAGAGATCGAATACTTTACTTGAAAGGTTTAAATTTGATTCTTAGCTGTCAGTAATTCCCCTTATGAGCATTTAGAAATCTAACGTAAATCCTCTCGAAAAGTTGTGATCTGCCTTAGCTCTAAAATGAAAAAGTTTCCCTTACCCTAAACTTTTATGAACCCAAAGAGAGAGAGCAAAGCTAGCTAGCCAAGCAAGTAGCTCATGTCTTTGCATAAATTTAGATCTGGCTACGCTATAAAGCTATCTCTTCCACAAAAGGAGAAAAAGAAGACGAAGGTTTTGAAGCATTAGTCACCCTTTAGCAAACATTAACATGCATAAACCACTTACGGCACTGGTACTGATAATGAAGTTTCACTCAAATCTCTCAATGAATAAACAGTAACCTAATGATAGGGGTAACACAACCTTAAAATGCAGCGCCAAGCCAAAAAATTTTGGCCTTCTTTCAATTGAGCTGTACAACTTCTGTCATGATACTCATAAACCTGAAAACATTCATATAATTTTTCTGATAAAGTTTGTGAATGAAATCTAACATTCTTATTAATTCAATACCACAAGGTCAGGGAATCAGAGCTCAATGGCAGAAAAGAAAAGAATGTAGTCCATATAAAAAAGTGCAGGTAATTTTAACATATCCCTCGAATTTAATTAGCACTACAGTTTAATCCAAGATGGAGTCCCACCTCACCAACTTAAGACACTTTCATGCCGGAAATAACCTGCTCCAATGATTGTGTGTTGGACTCAGTTCTTGTCCATTGCCATCATGATGGTCATCATCATCATCGTCAATATCAAAACCATCATTAAAGATTTAATCACCCTTGGATCATCTTGTTAATTCCATAAAACTGCTTTAACTTTTGTAGGTTTCTAGAGCAGAGCAATTGCGTAGGAATGTGCATCAATCTATGCAAGATGCCATCTCAAGCCTTCATTAAGGATTCCCTGGGAATGCCTATCAACATGGTGCCGAGTAAGTATATGTTCATTGACAACCGATATTTTTATCATTCAGAAGCAATGTTAACTACAATAATTAAATAAATTATACAGGGAAAGTTGCCATTAGAATAAAATAAAATAAAATCTGATTGCCTGTTAAAGTAAATGAGAAAACTGACGCATAGAACAAAAAAAAGATAAAAGAATAATAATCCAAAGAGTAACAGTACCTGCACTAGAATGTGGAGCTCATGCTCATTATGTCAATGAAGGGCCCTCATGCTTAACCACTTAGGGTGCAAAAAACTTGCAAGTTGACCCATCCAACCTCATCTGAAAATACTAGCATGTAAAATAACACAAAATGAAATGAATACAGGAGATCATGATGCTAATGCTTACATTCTAGGCCGTAAGTTGGGTATAACGATCTCGCTATGAAAGAAGCTGAATTCTTCTGGTTCCCATGAAGCCAATCATTATTCTGCAACCACCTCCATATAAAATCAAAATGTGATTATATATTGTATCATTAAAACCATCAAAGTTGAATATTAGTCACACTCATACGTGCCAATCTTTTCTGAGAAGCACAAGATAATTACTATTTACCTCCATATTGGTTGAGTAGTGACTACAATAAAGCAGCATAAAGCCCATCCGACAGAACAGTTAATAGAAACTTTGACACATTTTTAACTGCAGATTTTGATGATATGAGCTGCGAGATGATTTTCGGTCAGGATCCTCCAGCATCAAAGGACGATCCAGCACTCAAGCAGCCATGCTACAAATTGTGTAATAATTTATTTAAACTGCCCTTTCACCTATATCTCCATCTTTTATATTTACTCCAGATCCTCAGTATATCAATGTGGTGCATAGTACAACCTCTTTAGGTCCTCCAACTTGCCCAACTCAAGGCTGTTCCTGGCACAAATGAGCTTTCATGAGTGCCATTATGACAGTGGAAAATATATTGTATTTCTGACTGAAATTATCCTTTCGTAAATATCTCATGCAGGTAGGGCAAACCAAAAGCACACGGTGAAGTGCTCTAGTTAATGCAGAGGGATAAAGAAGTTAATTTTTATTAAGGTCTTTCAACACTGACACCTTAAACGTTGGCTCCATTGGTAATGTTCCCAATCCCACCCCATTCTACAGCCTCTTTGTACAAAAAACAACAGATGATCTGAATCTCTTCCCTAGTGTTCAATACAAGGCGATGTAAAATCTTCATTTTGAAATTCAGAAATATTTCACTCTACATTATAAATTACTTCAGTGTAACTAGTTAATGACTTTTATTTCCAAGAAATTCAATGTAGTCACAGTTCCTACTATTATTCATAACCAATGATAATAAGGGGATAGCATGCTCAAAATGTTGAGAATTTTGGTAAGCTCCTTTCACATGTTGAACAGTGTGATAGTATTATACTAAATTCATGTCATTTGTCACAATTCAAACATGAGAATTCAACATATAGAGAATGCAAGAAGAAGATTGTGCTAGCAAATAAACATAAATAACCATACAACAGGAGTCTGATAGAAAAGTTACCATGCTGCCTTTTGGGCAGTATAACCAAAAATAACGAAGGCACTGAAAAAGTGTTAGAAAGTTGCAGAATAAATGAAATTTGGCATTGAGATGTTCACAGATCTTATCTGTGATTTGAAGTGTGTTATCCAACCTCAGTATGTTGTTATTTGTAGAGAGTTTGAAAATTCAAGTCATAGACAATACTAATACTTTTCAATAAATAAAAAATATATATACAACAGTAAAAAACAAGTCTTTTAAGCATTCCAAAACAGATAATTAGCATACATGCGAGATTATGGCTAAACAACAAAACAGGCAAACAAGGGAAGCTTGTAGTTTGTACACCATAGTTAGTACAGATAAATCAAGGTGGCTATCATAAATGATAGGAGCTGTTGGTATTACACAAATCAGGAAACGCTTTAAGTCTAAATTATAAGTTCTTACTGAAGACCACTTCCTCCTACAAAATTCCATATTCATTTATGAACTTCACAGGAATATTTTCATTTTAAATACTCAAACAACAATGCCTATTTTATGCCTCAGTTAAATCTCAAATCTGAAAGGAACTCAACAACCATTCTGTGGAAAATAAAAATTATCAATGACTTGCTTATTTATTACTTTCATGACTACCGCGTCTATGCTTCCACCTCCGGCAACCATATCACCCTTCAAGGTGTAAAAAACAACATAGCATTTCCACTATATGCACACTTTTGTTGGGAAAAACAACACCCACGCGTAGCAACCACACACAAAATAACAAGCTCAAATCAAGAATAAGAACACACAAATATATTTGGTTTGGCCCAACTCAAAATGACCTACTCCAAACACAATCCACTAACAAATAAATCTTTACAACTGTGAGACTTTTAGAATGAGAAAAGTCTCCTAAAACTCCTTACTCAAAACTTAACCCAAAACACAATTACACCCTTTAATAGCCTATTCTCTTAGCTATTCTCTTGGTGTCTAACTCTCTGGGGTTACTAAACTAAAACAAAAACATTTTATTTATAAAGGTGAAACCTTTTATACTTTTACTAAACTCCGGATGTGGGATACAAGACAAACTCAAACTCACTTAACTTTCGATATGAGATTCTAAGATTCAAAAAAAATCCCAACAACTTTCCCTGTTGTTCAAAGAATACACTCACCAGGCTGTACATATTAACCACGAACATTCTCATTCTACCAACCCACAAAAAACTGGTAAGCATGATTATCATTAAGATTAAAAAGATCTTGAAATGGATAATTTTTTTCTTCTTAAAACTGGAAATTAATAAACAAATTCTATAAGCAGAGCAAATGATACTCTAGAGGTTTCTTTAGATCTTTTGATGACGATTTGACCATGATGATACAGTTCTATTTTTCAATTACCGCTAATGGCTAAGCCAACAAGCTTTCCTATTAGGAGAAGTGTTTTGACTGAAAATTCATTGTAGGCTTTACGGTCAGCAAGAGTGGACAAGTTGTGTCTTCCACCTTTGGTGCTGCCAACTGAGCAAGCTAAGATTCTTCTGATGTCTTTTCTGTCTACCGGAGAGTGATTAGACCCACTTTCACCTTGAAATTCGGCCGAAAGTTGATTTCCTTCATAATAATATTTTGAAGTATTTTGGCATTCAAATATGAGACAGCTGGAATAAGGGGGTGGACAAGAGATATTGGATACTAGAAAGAAATTTGTATCATTCTAAGATGAAAATATTTGGATCTCAATGGCACAGAATGTGAACAAGAACTAATAAGGGTGTCATCAAAACGCCAAAGAGATCGAAAATATTAAAAAATAATTAAAAACAAACATTTAACGCTTGGTTTTTGAAGAATATACTGAGAGGCTGATTTCCGAGAATAGTAATCTGTTTCCCCTTTTTTATCATCTCTAATCCCCAATGGCAAGTGCTGCTGAAATATTTTAACACTTCACGAACTCCACCAGATGGCCTACATTTTGATTTTCCATCTTAAATTCACAATAAAGGCTATAACATCAATGAACCCTTCATATTAACCAATATGTGACCTAACGCATGTTGTCACTTTGGAAAAGAGAAGCTAAGTTTCATGAAACGGAAATCAGTTCGTTACCACAAGTACATACAAAATGATAGTTTTCATAATAAATAACAACTTCTTTGATTCTATGATTACGATTACTTTATTTGGCACCAACTAAAATCAGTCTAACTTTATTTTCTGGAGGGGGGAGGGTTGTTCATTGCCTTGGAAAGTACTTTCTTGCATGGAGACAATAAGATCAATGATCCAGGGAATTTGGTTCTCACACTGACCAAATAAGCAAGAATTAGGATGACCAGAAAAGATTTAACGAACATATAGCAGTGGACAGTTAGTCATAGTATTATTTTGGCAAGAAAATTACTTCTTTAATTTATATGGCTTCCTAACCTAAACATAAATCCTTCGTTTTCCTTGATTAAGGCCCAGCTTCAGCATCCCAATTGCAATGCTTTGACATCCTTACTCTCCCACACAACTTAAAACCTGTTGCCTTATGAAAAACTGAAAATCCCATATCTACCAAGGATGACCCAGATTTAGAAAAGGCCAGTACTTGCACAAACAACATTCCTGAGGAACAATATCACATGCTCTTTTTGATTTCCAGATGCTAATCAGTGATTTAAATTTCCTTATTTGCTATAAATACGCTGAAAAGATGAGGTCATTTTTGGTTCAAAATGACATCAGTTTTGACTGAATGCAGAACTTCCAAACATATAAAATTAAAAAGCAAAGATTAGGTCATCGTGACCAAAGCTTATTACTCTTTATAATTACGTCTTCAAAACCCCATATTTTAAATTACTACAGAATTATAGTAAAGTGGTTTCTGAGTTAAAAAAATTTTGATACTTTCGACTTTCTAGAATGTCTGGACTAAAGGGAAAGAGGAAAAGAAAAAAAATTGCAAGCAACTGTCAAAAAATTCAGACTTTTGGCCAAACTCTCTAAATCATCACAAGTTTCATAATTTAATATAATAAAAACATTGGAAAAAAGATGAGAAGTAGTACCGGAAAAATAGCTTGTTTCACGTTCCACCATTTTCTAACAAAGTAACATTTCTTGTCTATATAGTTTTTATTTTTCAACAGAAAAACTAACAAAACAGATCGGTGCCATATGGGTCTAATTTTTTCAGATGCGCATATCTGGGATGTACGGCTACGTCATAAGGCCCGATTCTGCCCAAACCGTTAGCTTTGAAGTAAAACGAAGGCTCAAGGTCCAACTCTGTTTTCTAGTGGCTGTGGACACAACAAAAATTTTCATTTTTCTTATTCTTCTTATCAAAATTGAAAACCATCAAATATCAATGATGTCACATACTTTTATTTATGGTTATGCATTTCTTGAAATTCTGTGATAATCATTTGATTGTTAAACAACTTTTTTGTAATAGGCACCTAAAGATTTTGATTCAATTATCCATGCAAATATTCATATGTTCTAAGAATTGGGTTCAATTATTTTTTGTTCCAAAATTAGAAAAAAAAAAAAAGAAGTTTCGGCTAAGGAGACAAGAAATCGACATACCCTTGAATTTTGAAAGACTTAACCATTCAAATATAAGAAAAGTAGTCTGCAGCAATGGCATGTGTCTATGCCTAAATTGCACCATCCATATCTCTTAATGCACAAACAGATAAGCTCCTGCCCTATGGGAGATGAGATGAGATTGACCCCATCAATCCCTTTCTTTTTCTTTTTTTTTGAGAAAAAATATTCTTGGTTTTAGCTTCTTTTGTTTTTAAAAGAATTCTACTCAGGCATGGAATTATTCTTATTAGTGAGTAAAAGCTAAAAAGCTAACAGTCACAATCCCCCAGGGCCAGGCACCAGTATCACTCAGGCGGGCCTAACCCTATGCACATCAGCAGGAAAAATGGATAGGCCTAGTGATAAGAGGGCCCAGCCATGTGAGAACATGGGCCACAAGGCCTGTGATAGAAAACTAAGTGGAATAAAAAATAGAGATCAAGGCCCTCAGCTAAACTGGGAACTAAAGGAAATGGATTGGTTTGTCTCTTTATCTGTTACATATAAACCGCACAAAACTTAAAAACATTTCAATTCAATGTATTATACAATACATCGCGCGACAAAACAAAACAATGACAAATAATATGAAAAAATGGTACTACATTTGATTGATACAAGCCCTAACTGACTGGTACCATTCCTAATAATTGAGGAAGAAAAAGAAGCCTCATGTGGAGATTGAATTTCCATTTTTGTGTGTGTTCATTTTCAGATAATGACTACAACAGCATACATTAAAAATCGAGCCTGGTTAGATGAGGATTAAAAGCATTCAATGAATTAAACCAAACGGGTAAAAGTGTTTGATTAATATTGTTAATGCTCCAGACTCCAAGCAACATCAAAAGAAAGAAAGGAAAAATACAAAAAAAGAACAGTTTTGTTCCTATAGTTAAGAAAGAGTAATGAGGCTGGTGGTTTTGGTAACGGAGGTTTGGATATTCTTCATCATACCAAAGAGTTCACTTTTTATCCTTATCAGATCGTACACTCGGTTATAAATTTTGGCAGCTTCAAAATTATTGAGTCGAACCAAAAACAACTATAGCTAAAGTGAAGAAGTGATGTATAATCTTTTGGGCCTAAACCTGTGCCCAAGGTATAGTTTCCTTTCCATTTTTTCTGGAGTCTGGACGGTGGATTTCAAACATGGCAGGCACGCCTGCTATATGTCTTCTTCTTCCTCCATCACAATCAATTTTTTTGTTTTTGAAATCGAGGGCCCAGAGAATATAGCAATTTACTCGATAGTGTTCTTTTTATTTTTCACAGTTGGCTGTAGCCCCCACGCAGGAAAAAGGGTTGGGCAAAGGCCCCTCAAATAGAAACGTTAACATCATCAAGTCTTATCCACAACTCTTTCAGAAACTTAATTGAGAGCGGCCCTGCCCTGCTTCTGTTTAACACACTATTTTGCTTAAATAATTTTAAAGGACTTTGTCAAGTAAAAAGTAAAAACGCTGTCCTTCCTGGGCCTCCCAAACAAATTGTAAATTCAAGTGAAAGATAGATTGCGTCAAGCCATCAACCAACTCATTCGGATAAATTTTTAAAGAGTGTTGGGGGTTTTGTAGACAAGAAACCAGGTTTTGCATCATTGAGTAGTAAAAACACCGCTGTTCTTCGCTGACAAAATCATTTAAAACCGAGGAAGAAAACAAAACCACAAACAAAATACACAAGCGGAAGGACGATGATCCATCCTCGGTAGCTAGCAAGCATCCTTTTCAGTGCATTTCAAATTTGTAATATCGTTTGTTTTTAAGAGACAGGGAACTGAACAGAAGCCAAATATCTAAGCAAAAGATCTGAAAAGAAAAAACATTCAAAGCAGCGCCATTGAATTCAAACCCAAGGACAGTGTACTCGCCCTTTTGTCAGCCTGGAGAGAGCCTATGGTTTTTCATTCACACTGACACCACCAGAGAAGATCTATGAAGGCGAATGCTACAGCCAAAGGTCTATCACTCCTCACTCCGACGGCCAGCGCCTTGCCCATAATATACAGTACACGCCTTTATAAATGGCAGTACTACTAGAGGTCTGGCAGCCTGCAGCCGGCTGCAGTTTTTCCTACCAAGGCATTTAAGAAGAGAAAAAAAAAATACAAGTACTCTGCAAATTGAATGCCAAGAAACAAAAAGAACAGTACACGGTTTTTGTTACTGTTCTTGAACTAGGATTACCGGAAAATTATGAGTCTTGGGCTCCATTTGTTGTAATTAAAAGGTACGGACCCAATTGAAAAGTAGTGACAACCGAGCCCATAACTAGAGCAGTTGGATACCATTAGATTTTAAGATCACAAAATGCTAATAATACTCGTTAAGAAACACTCTGGCTGAATGAATATAAAAATTTTATAAATGATCGGACCAGATGAGTCCGATGAACAAAACCAATGCCTCATATCATGCTTCAATTCCAGATGGCATTTAACCAACAGTCGATGAACGTGCTTAACAATTACAAGACAGCCTGACTAAATTGACCATTGTGAGGCCTTCACGGAAAATAATACATGATCAACAACTATCAGTGAAGACAAGATCATGAAAAAGCAGCCAAAGTCATGGCATGATTTATCCGTCAGTTAGGAAGAGAACTCATTTCTTAACTTTGCTTCAATGCTAAAAACGATGTCCCATTTTCGGGATTGCTTTCACTTTTCAGTGATGATGTCCAATGGCCTACGTGATTATGCTTTGATAGCTTACACATGCGCTTGACAATACATTTTTAAGTTTGGTCACAAAACATTATTCGACCTCTTTTACACCTTGCAAAACGGCAAAAGCGATCATTAGATATGCCTGGATTTCGGGTACATGAAGATTAAACATCTCCCAAATTTCTTAAACACAAAAAAAAAAAAAAGGAAAAGAGGGTCAGAATATATAAAATTAGAAGAAAAAAAAAAAAGGAGCTGAAAGCGCGCGAAGAATAATTAAAGGCCTCTCTTTTTTTCATCCCTCACTTTCAGAAAACCAATTTCCTACGAGGTGCTGGGATTTTATTACTTTTCCCAGCAAAAGCAGCGAGATCTCGGATGGTTTCGCCGATCAGGTCTTTAAATATTAGACGTTCAATATCGAGGACAGTTTCAGACATCTCAATAGGGCAATCTCCCCAACCGTTCATGGCATCCCCGGCGAGGTCTTTTCTTAACACACCACAAATGACCTCAAACAAGTCATCCGACGAGTCCCTTTCCCGAATCTTTTGGAATTCGGACCAAATTTGTTGCAATGATGTCTGTCCAGACCCTGATTTTGTACAGGAGATAAGCTTCCATGTAGGTAATTGTCTCTTTCGATTGAGAATTTCGTTGATGGTGTCAAATATAAGCTTCCTTTGGAGTCGAGAGACTTTGGAGGCGTCTTTACCTTTGAGATACTGTTGCTTTTCCAGCAACAAAAAGACGTCAGAGTCATCAGGCACGTAATTGGATGCTCTGAGGACATCAGAAATGTAGATAAAATCACAATCATCTGATTTATCTTCGGACTTTGATGCAGTGGATGAGATTGCAGGACTCCACAGTTCATCTTCTGATTCAACAAGATGATCTGATAATTTCAACAAAGATAATGAAAGAAAATGTTAAAATCTCATGTTCAGGTTGATTGAAAATTTGCCCAATCACAAAAAAAGTTTTAGCATCCATCCAACATCTGATTGAAGAAGAAACAAAGTCGATATCAGTACGGATTATGACACTAACAAAGGCGTAATTCATACTGACAGAAGATGATTACTCAAAAAAAAGAAAAAAAAAAAGACCAAATTCAATCGTCGCTTTCACTCTCTTTCTCATATGCCCGTAGCTTAACAATTAACAGAGGTGGGCCCATTTCCTACAATTACCAAAGGCAGCATGGGATGCTTTAAAATGTAATGGCCTCCAACGGCCACCTGTCACACAAGTTCAGCGGAGCATATTCGTTTCTCTTTGGCTTTAGAGGGAAGTACAGGGATTTTAACACCTTTCTGACATCAGGTAATTTTTGTTTTGCAGTGAAGGGAAGAGGTTTCAGTCACTTTCCTATTTATGCCCGTTCTTTGATTATAGTTGCAGTTCTTTGTTTTACTGGTTGAGTTTAGCCTACAACACGGCGTCTTCATTAACCAATACCCTTTTTCCTCCGATCACCATCAAAAATCAAACTGAACAATCCCACGTGATGGTACCGCCAACCCCACTTAGATTCTCTCCCACTTCTATTAATAGTTGTCCGACATGAGCCCGTTCCAAAGAAAAACCAAAAATTGTTTATCCTTTATATATGTATTGCCCCAAAGAAACCAATTAAATCATACTAAAGCGGTTTGACAAACCATGATTTAATAAACAAATAAAAGTCTAAGATTATAACATCATGAAAAGCTTTAAGTTTTGAATAAGACTATTTGACTCATCGGTAGTGGCATGCCTAGGGCTAAACTACAATCAGGTCTACCAAATAGTAGTACTTGCGTCAGCAGAGTCAAATGCCAAATCTAGCAAATCGAAATCAGTTCGTAGACTTTCCTATTTTTTTTTTAAAAAAAAAACGAAACAAATAAAGTACCAGTAAATCAGTAATGAAATTTTCGTTGCTTACCTTTCAAATCGATGCTCCGTTTCATAACAGGGGAAGGAGACAACTCCTCCTTGTAAAACGATGAATCAAGTACCGAGACCGGACTCGGCTGCAACTCAGTCGTAGCAGCGGTCATCTCTGCTATGCTGTGAAGCAGCTTATCACACCTTTCCAGAAGGCTCCTTCCTTCCTTGTATTCCTCCACCTTCGATCTCTGTAAAAGTCAAAGGCCATGTCAAAAAAATTACTACACTTTTAAATTAATTAACCAAATCTCCAATGTAATTTAGCAAATGAGCAAAGATTTACCTCCGTATCAGTTTGAGAACAAGTGCTAATGCTACTCTCTGAAACAGTGGATGTTTCATCCTCCGCTAGGATAAATACCTTCTCTTCTTTCTGAAAAATTTCAGTCGCTGATTTCCTGTTTCTGGGTGATCTATTTGTCGTCCGATCCAATCCAGTTCTTCTCACATTAACCCGAGGGGACTGCACCGGAGATACTCTTCTCTGCTCCACATTACCATCCCCTCTCCTTTGAGTTTCAACGTTCAACGGCCTTCTGTTAGGACTCTTGATGCCACATTCACTCCTCGTCGGAGAAATCGAACCCCTACCTCTGCTTTGGTTCCGTAAATTCCATTCACTCTCCGGCCGGTCCCGTCTCGGACTCATCGTCGGCGGCGATTCAAGATTCAAGTTCCAGGGAGCTCCACGTCTTGATCTATAACTTGAAGGAAGTGAATCGTTGTCAATCCTTCTGACTGCGGAAGCCTGTGATCTTCCCGGTTTAATAACGACAATTGGAGATTGTTCATGTTCATAAGCAAAGTTCCTGTTATTTGTTTGGTTAGGAGGTTTTTTAGTGTGTAAAAGGCCTTTGAGTTGCAAAGCTTCGAGGATTTGCTTAAGAGTCTCGAGATCTTTCGACGGCTCGTCGATTCCTCTGAGCTTAAGCCGTTTCTCAATCTCTCCATAGATGGAAACGGTTTGTTTTGGCTCGGGAAAGAAATCGGCTGAATTGTAGAAACATTTCCTTTGGCCTATTCCTCGAACCGGTGCTTTAACCGGTTCAGCTTTCTCATTTCTTAAGCCTTCTGATCTGTTACTTAGTACACGATCTTGTTTAGCTCCATTTTCTCTTATGGCATTGCTTGAAACCCCTCCGTTTTGGAAATTTGGTTGCTGGCTCTGTTTTAACTGGAAATTAACTCCATCTATAAAACGATACTGAAATAGATCTCTGCCTCTTGCTTCCGACGCGGATCTTCGGAGCTCCGATTTTCTATTCGGTTCGGGATCCGAATTCGGTAGCGGTTCGAGTCCCATGAGCCTCGCGATTACGCTAGGTGACCGTCTTTGTTTGTCGTCATCATCCACTCCATCTTCTTGGCTGTTGCGTTCGCACTGGTTCGCAGATAAAATGGCGGCGTTGGTACGGATCTCTCGTGGCTTAAGGCTTCCTTTAGCATCAACGACGGCTCTGCTATCAAGAGAAAGCCTAGGAGCTTCCTTGGAGAATTTCCATAGTGACCTCTCGTTGCCTTCTTTGTTTTCCAAAATGGGAAGGGGAAGAGATGTCTTGTTTTGATTACCCGCCGGAGGAGACGGTTCCGGCACCGGAGATCGGAGTTCCGACACAACCGGAGATTGCTTCGAACAGTCCGGTGGTGGTGCTGATCGACCTTGTAGCTGCTTCTCTGATTCTCTCGATATTGATGGTGACTCAACGGTCTTCTCTTGCTCCGATGTCGTTTCACTTGCCTAGAAAAAAAAAAGTAAAGAAAACAAGGAAAACCAAAGTAGAAATACATTTCACTAGAAAGTTCACTTCCAGTCATCCACATTACAAAAAAAAAAAAAAGGAGAAAAGAAAAGAAAAAGAAACTAACGGGCGTCGGCGCTGGGGGAAGGCGTCTGGTAGAGTAAAGGCGTTTGCCGGTAAGAATATGGTGACGATCAAAGATCTGAAGGAAACCAGCCATGCAGCCCATTTGTTTCCCTATTTGCTTGTCTAGATTTTGCTCTTGCACTATTCCCGTCGTCATTTTCCTTTTTTGAACTTTCACTCTCCGTTTTAACTCAGTAATCTTCTTTTGTCTCTCAACTTATCTTTTCTTTAAACTTCCTTCTTCACGTTTCTCTCCATGTTTATCTGTTTTTCTTTCCCTCAAATCCCTCTCTACTTTTTTTTCTTCTCTCTGGCTGAGTGGGGTTGTTACTGCAGCATCTCCCGCTTTTCTGGTCTTTATAAGGGTGGGCAACGTTAAGAAAAAGAGCAGTAGTTGTGGGGGCAGTTTAGTTGGACGTAACTTGCCCTTACCTTTTAATAAAATGACAAATTACTACGTTACTTGTTAATAGTCTTTTAGGGACATATAAGGAAATGGGAATTGGGAGTATGAGGTAAAAGCCTGGATATTTTAATTATTTTAATTTTCGAAAATTGGTGGGGGTTTGTAATTTTCTCACGACTTTGTTTCGTTAGTATTATTATAAGTAGCACAGAGCCTGCAGCTGCAGCTAACCTCCGTGGGCAATGCTTTCTCGTAACGCGTCACTCATCTGATCCTTTAATCTTCGTGCCTTTCGAACGACGACCAACTCTTTTGGTACTTAACCCTTACACTAATCCCTTCCTTTAAGATTTGAGTCCCATTTTTGACATCTGAACCTCCATTTTTTCCAATTGAATCGAATTGGTTTAGATTATTTTGATTAATATATTAAAATTTGATTTATATTTGAATTGATTTTTAAATAAATGAATTATATCGATTTGATTTGATTTATTGATATTTAATTTTTTAAATTTTTGCTATTATTTTTATATTATTTTTATATATTTAAATAAATTTATATAAAATGATTATTTTTATTTATAAAAAATAAAATTATATAAAAATTAATAAATTATATGATTCAATTGAACTAAAATATTTTTTAAATCAAATTAAAATATTTGATATTTAATTTAAATAAAAAATAGATTCAATTCTTATTAAAATTATGATTTTGAATTGATTTTTATTTTTTAAAAAATATTTCCTCAGCCTAGTAATGGCAATTTTTAAATTGCATTTTCTTTTAAGCTTCTTAGTTATACCCCATCTTGATCGATTCGTCAAGAGATATCCTCATTTTTTGCCATCTCAAGCTTCAAACTGTTTATTTTGGCTCCTTAATATATATATATATATATATATATGATCAGTTACAGCAGTGTGTTGCATCTGAATCAATTAAAAGCCGTCCAAATGGAGATGGATAAGAGAATGAAACCATTAACGTGAATCACGAGGACATATATGGTTATGTATATATGAGAAGGAGATGTATGAACAGTCGAAGTTAAAAAGAAAACAATGGCTTTACCAATGCAAACGAAAGAGGTGATGCAGCCCGTGAAAATAAGACAAAGAAAAGAAATAAACCCATCGTTTTCCTTTCTTCAAAGTTCAAAGACTTAAACACAGCCTTTACTGGACAAACACAAAAACAAAACAAAAGAACAACCACAACCACCTTGACCGGCTTGCTAAACCCGGTGTCTGAGCAGTTCGAAAACTTCCATTATAGGTGGCTGCATTACTGGACGTAGAAGAGCTTGGCACCTGGGCGATCAATTTTTATAGCGTAACACGTAGTTGACATACGTGCTTACAACTGGCATGGTGTAAGAATATGGATGCTATAAGCCTATAACTACTAAGTAGTGACTACAGTTGGAAAAGGGACCAATGGGGTGCCAGCTGCCAAGTAAGAATGAAGGGCGTTAAGTAATCAGTTAGCTCGATAGGCTGTTGCACCAGCACCTTTTATTTTATGTCATGTAAATACACTGAAAAATTTTTTATTAAATTTTTTCATTTTCATGCATTGTTATGCAGTTTTTATTTATAATTTTTTATTATAATTATATATTTAAAATTTTATAAAATTTATTATTTATAAATATAAATTTTATGTAATTTTAATTAATTAATTATAATGCAATAAAGGGGATATGTTTTTGTTGCGCGATAGCCTTAATTTTGTTGCTAACACAAGACTCGTAAGAATCAATAGTTTGCTTTTTACGTAAAAACATATATAGTATATATCACATTAATTTAGGATAAAGGGCGATCGATCCTGCATATTTAGACAATAGATATGCAATGGATTTCATAAATTCTTAGCTTTTTTTCAATTGGAATAAACTATTCCTAATAAAGGTAAACAAATTATTTGGGTAGCTGAAATGAACGACATTACACTTTTCCCTTGCTTGTGGTAGTTTATCGGTCAATGATTTTTGTGTATCTTGTTATTGACAATAATCTCAATCTGCATGATAATCGAGGAAACAAATATCTGAATTTGGAAAAGAAACCTTTTTTTTTTTTATGTATATATCCTCATTGTTGGTGAAAAGTTGCAAATTGTAAACTTGATATTCTGACTGGGTAATAGTGAACATAAAGCGAATCCAACATGAAGAGTAAACTAAACTCCATCCATGTGCGTCCCTGACCTCGAAATGCTAAGCTTTCCTGTTTTCAGGATGGTATTATCCGGGTTCTGAATGCAAATTTATTTATGGGGAGGGTACCTAATTTAAGGCATGATGTGGTCAAACTTATTATTTAGGTCAAACCATCTGTGACTATAATAGGGAAAATTACATTCTTGACTGAAACGTCAGTTTTCCTTCGTGCCAAACAAAACCACTTTAATCACGGCACATTTTCTCTTCGAATGAGCAGCAAATTGGCATGGCCTTATTAGGATGATAAAGTGGCGTTCTAAAACTTGTCAAGGGTTAAGCTGCCGTATCCCCCATGTGAATTGTCTATACAATGGAATTGCGGTATCCGTTTCTGGGTTGCACCATGTGAGAAGAGCTTATTTCTCTTTCTACATGCCTCTCTAATCTCGAAGCCATATCCATAGGTATTATTCACATATATATATATATATATATAATGGACCTAACATCTCTTTCATGTTTCTTGTCTTTGTTCTGAATCTGATACTAATTATTATGTATCAAAAAACAGAAATAATGCATGCTGAACCCTTTCTCTTTCTTTACCTTTTATCTAACCTTTTTCGTTTAACCCACATGCATTTCAGATCTGCAGAAACCCTTTAATCTTTACCTTTTCATAATTACAATCTCAGCCATTCTGATCTGACTGCAAACTGGAATAGAAAAAAAAAAAGAGAGAGAGAGAGAGAGCTAAGTAAAATTGATTAATAAGTGAAACGGTTTGGGGGTTGTGGCCCCTGCTTCTGCAGGGTTCCTATGTCCTGGTTAGATGTATGTGGTGAAATAGCACAGTTTCCAATCTGAAAACTCCCATGTTCTCTCACCGACACCTCCTATTCTGCACACATTCCTTGGTTTTCTATCGTGTTAAAACTACATTACACATTCTCCTATTGCTTCTTATAAGCTATAAAAATTCCATGGGGTCAGTGGTTAGGGAAGCCAGCCAGGCCAGTATTTTATCCTGAAAGGAAGAGGCAAAGTCAACAGAGTTCTGCCCTTCCTGGCTCCCTCTAAATATTACTGCTACCATCTCAAGGAATGCATATTATTTACATCCAGGTTACCGTGCATTAAGTTGAAGCCCCACTTGGTAAATGAAATAGAAATAGTTTAGATAAAAATGAAGTTTTCTTAGACAAAAATTACAATAAGGATTCCATTTTGTAAACTTATAAATTTTAAAGATATGGGTTCCCCCAGTATAAAAAAATGAAGTAGATTGGAGGAATATTCAAACTTGTCAGGAGAAAATGTGCCCCTATTGAATTTTTTTTTCTCTGAAATGCCACCCATTTGCTCAGAGAAGGCATTGCCTTGTATTTTAAGCTAAAAAATTGTTGATTGGGCTTAAATGGATTTGGGGAATGCTGATTCAATCATGAAGATATGGGGATTCTGATTCCCCTCTGGGGTTTAGTAATTGGACCACTTTTAACTTTGAAGACTGCTAAATGCTGTGCCCATCGCACATGGACCTTATACTTATATGCTCCATACTTTTTTTTTTATTGCATAAAAAAAATAGTAGCTCATTTGATTTTCTGAATCTCTCATTTCCGCTTCAAAGTTTGCCGCTTCTATTTTCGTTTCCTTTTTTTTTTTTGGTGTCCTACTCCTACATATTGAGATTTCAATGAGAATCAAAATTTTCCAATGCACTACCTAAAATTTTAGGGTTCAAATTTTGATCATGTTAATTGGAAATTTCAATTGTAGTTTTGAATTTGAAGTGAAACATGATTAAGTATTAGAGCTAATTAACAGTTGGCAACTCTGTCATTTTGCGGGAAATGGTTAATTCCTGCTCCAGTCTGCACCATGTATGATTGGATTCTGATATATGATTCCCCAACTTATTGGTGCCAGTTCTTTGAATAAGAGTCATCCCGAACAATAGTCAAAATTTCACATTTATCTAAATCTGATCATACCCACATTATCTTCAACGTAGTAACATGCACATGACGTCCTAATTTATCTTCTAAAACAACGTGGGTACTGAAATGGAAGGAAATTTCTAATTATTTCCAAAGCAGCGGGCACATGACTTTAACGTCTACATTGAATTAGCATGTTTTTGTGCTAGATCTTTGCCTGCCTCTGATCTCAACTAAATATCCCAAATTCAAGGGCTGTATCTCAACGAATTCAAGTTCTTTTACATGTTTAGTTTTAATTTTTTTTCCCACCAAACAAGAATTAAAATGTGTTAAATACACCATCCTATCTGCTTAATGTACACAATCAATATTTATCATCAGTAATTCTAACACATATAATCTTTTCTTTTATTTTTAAATTACAAATTTTTTCAATAAAAAAAAATGCATCGTCAACAAAGTGTCCTAAAAACTTCAATGACATTGATTTTTAGGTAAACATTGTTTACAATCACAAACACATGAGAATATGCCATGCTTGGAATCAAAAGCAAAAGAATTTTGGATAGCAATCAGTCTCCTTATAATGAAGTTGTTTTTTTTTTTTTTTTTGGGAGGGGGGAGGTGGGGGATTGCAGCCACAGAAAAGAAAATAGCATAAACAGCTGGCATTCTCCATAATTAATAATGGGTGGTTCATTCTCCTTAGACAGTAGACTAGGATTGTTAATTATAAAACTACTCATGTGCGTAAAACAATACAAAGTGAAAATGATGGTTAAAAGATGCTTAACGGTCTTTTAGGTGAATTTTTTAGGAAATGTGGGGTTTATAATTTGTTTCAACTGTGCTTGGGAAACGTAGCCCAGCTGCCCCAAGAAAAAGAAAGCTCATCGATGGATGCCCACTTTCACGTGGCCTCCGACTCTCAAAACTGCAAGTGGAATTGGCTTTCATTGAAGGAGGTAAACAACATTAGAAATAATAATACTTAATTAATAATACTAATATCTATACGTTGCTAACACAATCCCTATTCCCTAATATAATCATGTACTAAGGATTTATTTATCAATATTTATAATTCTTATAAAAATTATATTAGAGATATCAATCTTACTCTTATCCAATAAAAATTTTAATTTTTTATCTGAATATGAATAAAGATAAATATTATATTGTGTATATAGAAATAAATATTATATTGTGTAAATGGAAAGGAGGATAGGAATGAAGATAATTTTAAATTTTTATTAGATAAGGGGATGAAAACAAGTAATATAGTACTTGTTTTCATACCTGTATCTTATATATATTTAGTAAATAATTTTTTATTAAATAATATAAATTATTATTTTAAATTAATTAAAATTAATATATTTTTATTGAAAAAATATATTAATATGTATTTATAAAAAATCAAATATATAGAATAAAAATAAAAAATAAATTTTTATTTTTATTTTTAAAATTAAATGTGTGAGAATTATCCGTACTCATCAAGTTTCATATGCAACTCCCCTCATTTTATTATACTCTACCAAAATCATAAAGATGACGCAAATTTAGTTTTGGGATTATGATTAAGGTAACTTAATTAACTATATTTAAATTTATTAAATTTTTGGAGAATTGGATTATAGTGTCAATTAAGGTGGGGACAATGACTGTTGAGATTAATTAAATTATTGAAAAAAAAGGGTTTAGATCTCATAATCCTCTTTGTCTCCGGAGGATTATAGGCTCAAGTATCGGCATATATTGAATGGAAAATGTTTTTTTGCCAACCTATATTCAACTTCCTCATTCATTAACGATATTGTATTATTTTTCTTATTAAATAAGTTGAAATTGTTAATGAAAAATAGTTAAATTGATAAAAATAAAATATTTTATTAGTAAATTTTAAATTCAATTTTTATTGTCAACAAATTTTGTCAATAAACAATCATCACCAAGACTTATGACATGCCCTTACTTTAGAATGGGATAATTTTTTTCATCTAAATTAGAAAAAAAAAAAGTACGGATGGGATTAATTTTGAACCAACCCCTCCACCATCATACAATTTTTCTACATTAGTCATCCATGTGCGGTGGAAACAGCTGAAAATTAAATAAGTATATACTGTCCTTTCTTCCTTTATTTATTTTCTATATTTTTTCCTTTCTTTTATTAATGCTTTTCAATTTTGCTGCCTTTATTTATTTATTCATGGATTAAAGTGTGGGGTTTTTGTTCAGAGCTTAGGAATGAGGATAAATGTTTTCTTGTTGGGTCAATGCTTACGTTTGTAGGCTAGGAGACAGCCCAACCATAGCCAAGAAAATGGGCATTCGTTTTTATCGTACATATAATGGTCAAGCCCACTGAGTGTCTGACTAGACCACTTTAAATTTTAGATGGAGTGAGAGCCGAGAGGGGCTTTCCCCATTTCGAAACTTGAAGACTCGGAAATTTTTGGATCCGCCTGCTCCGGCCATAGTCAATGGGCTCCTGGATAAAGAAAAATGGGAAATGGATAAGAATGAAAAAGCGGAAAGCCTTTATAGAATTTATAGAAAATTGTTCACCTCCTCATCAGTCTCTCTCAATAACCTTGTAATAAAACTCAACTCATTATGAAATTGGTTTTTTACTTTTTTTTTTTTTTTATAATTCTTGAAAAGTGGATTGGATTAGATGAAGGTTTGTATATTTATTTGTAATTTTCAAAACAAAAATCTATTATTCTTATTTAAAATTTTAGTCAATTGAATTATTTATTTAAAAATAATTAATAAAAATATGTCATATATCTTAAAATACCATATCAACATGTCACGTGTTATAATTTTATTAAATATTTTCATACGTCACATGTTAGACTAATGATATTAGTCTTATGTGCAAATTGATGAAACGAGTCAAAATTCAAATAACTAATTTAGAATTTTTATATTTTAGATACTAATTCATGAATTTGAATATAGTACAAGTATTAATTGACTAATTATCTACTTTCAAGCACAATGTTGCACATGCAAGTAAAAAGTGTAATAAAGAATTGACAATTAATTTAAATAGTTCATTCATTTCATTTTTTCAGGAAGTGAATTCTTGTATGATTATTATTTAAATTTTAATATTAAAAATATATTTTTTGTATTTTTTAGGTTTCAAATTCTTTAACGTTTATTATTTATGTAACTCTTTCCCTTAAACAATGAATTTTTTTTTTAATATTATTTCCCTTCCTCCTAAATTATTTGGATGTTATTGGCTTTTATGAAATTAAAAAAAAATTACTTAAATGTATTTAATATTAAAATTTTTTTATAAAATTAAAATTTCATGATTTTTAATATTAAAAAGTAAAAAAAAAAATTATAAGATATAATTTTAAAATATAAAAAAAATTTAGATGTTAAAAAGAAAAACATAATTTTTAGACATAAAAAAAAAAGAACAAAAAGAGTATTAAGTAAAACAAATTAAAAATAACATTAGCTTTTGTTAGTGCATAATTTCGTTTGATTGTCACACACCATCCCTTATTCAATCTTTAACGTTTTTATTTAAAGGTATTAATGCATTTGACGGTAACAAATGGACATATATAAAATCTGATATTTTCCTATCCTAGTTTATTTTCAGAGTAGCATTAGTACTTGTTTGGCTTCTTATCCATGAAATTAGTGACGGAAGCATAAGTGGAATGCGTCCAAAGCCAAAGGAAAAAAGAGAAGATAGTGACAAATGACATGTTGCCATGGAAAAAGCCATAAAACTTGTGGATAGAGATAGGGTTAAGATAAGGAATAGGGCTCACACAGCTCACAAATACAAGGACAACCGGCATTCTCATTGCTTCTCCCACCAATAATTATCAGTCCACTTTCCATAATCCAATTGCTCAATACATAAATAATCCCATTGATTATAAACAAAAACATCGATTATTCCTCTCTCATGTTAATAGCATTTCTATATATTTTTAATGATACAGTTATGGTTCGGAGATACCCTTGTACTTTTTCGGATTTTAATATTTTTCAAAGGTGTTTTTTTTTTTTTTTAATATTGTCTTAGAGCATTTAGAATTTTATTCTTTAAATGTTTTTTGTTTTGTACGAAAATCAGACAGTAATTGATAAATATTTTTTTTATCAATTAGACTGATTTTTTTAGGATTTAAATTCAAATATATTTTATAATAAAAATTGGGATCTAAAAAAATTTATAATGTTTATAAAAAAAGAAACTAACGAGATAATAAAAGCATAAACAGCAAAATTTTGATTTTTTGGACTCCGAATGTGCATTACCATTAATTATCAAAGGTATATGGAAGTTGAGATTAAACATGCGGAAATAAAATCATAGTCGAAAACAAGTACAGTTATATTTCAAATTTAACTTAGCCAGTTAGGTACAACGGGACGGTGCCCTTGTTTTTTTGGCTTACAGCTTATGCCATAAGCAAAATAATCCAAAATCCTTTTATTTGGAGTACGACGAAACTAATTATGGGGAAGGGCATTTACCAATGAATTAAAGTAATTTTCAACCAACTTATTTAAAGCTCAAGTAAAGCAATCAACTCTAATCAGATGAATGGGCCCTTGTTTTAGAAAGACAGGTTAGTTGAGACTGTCACTCTAGCATTACGAATTTAAGAGAATTAAATTAATTTCAAAAAATAAGGATTGCGTTATATTGTAGTTGAATTGGATGCAGTAAGGTTTGGATTACTCTCGTCTTGCTAAAAGGATTTTTATGAGTTGCTTACTAAAGTGAGTATTAACTTAATTAAAACATCAATATCAATATCCATTCTAGTTGTATTATAGGAGATATTTGAGAGTTTGTAAGTAAGTTATTGTCATAGATCTAAAAATTTATAGTTAAATTTAATAAATAGATGTAGTCGTCATTAATCTTTTTTATTAAGTGTGATTGATCACTTAAAGAATCTATCATTTTAAGGAATTCATAAGCTTAACGAAAAGTCTATAAAAAAATAAGTTCGGGTCTAGTAATCATAATAGGATTCGAGAGTTCGGCTACATGTGAAGAAAGTTATAGTACCCTCACATATCCATCCGAATGATGGTATTATATTATTTTAAATTTATCCTAAAATCTTGAGTCTAATGGTTTCAAATTTTATGTTAAATATTGAAAATAATTTTTAAGATTCTTTATCAATTTAATAGAATTCTTAAAAAATATTTTTTCACCTCAAGAATATTCAAAAATCCCATTTGATTTTTTGAAGAGGTTCCGTCATCGAAAAAATATTTATTTATTATTTTTTTGTCAAAAATGCATCTAATTATTTCATCATTTGGACCAAACTATAAATATTTTCTATTTTTTAATTTCTAAATTTTTCACAATTTGAGCTTATTTAGAAATTTTTTTTATTATTATCTCTTTTTTTTTTTATTTATAAACTTTTCACCATTTGAGTCAATTTATAAATTTTTTTTTTCAAAATTTCTAAAATTTTCACCATTTCGACTTATTTAGAAATTATTTTTTTAAGAAAATAATATGAAAATTATTTTTATTGAAATTTCATCTAAATTATTCCATCATTTGAGATAAATTTAGAGAAAATTTCTCATATAAAAATTTCTTAAGAATTTATCATTTGAAATTTTTAAGAATCTAATTTTTGAGTAATTATCACATATTTTCAACTAAAATTTTATTAAAAAATAATACAATTACTTATATTGAAACTTCATCTAAATTATTTCACAATTTGGGTCAAATTTAGAAGAAATTTCTCACCTAAAGATTTCTTAAAAATTTACCATTTGAAATTTCTAAGAACCTCATCTTTGGGTAATTTGTATTTAATTTCAAAATTTTTATATTTTTATGTTTTTTTTTTATTTTTTCTGTTTGAAAATAAATATTAATTATTTTTATTGAAACTTTATTTAAATTATTCCACAATTTTGGATAAATTTAAATAAAATTTCTCACCTAAGAATTTTATAAAAATTTACCATTTGAAATTTCTATAAATTTCATCATTGGATAATTATTATTTATTCTCCAAATTTATCTAAATTATTCCACAATTTATGATAAATTTAGATAAAATTTCTTACCTAAGAATTTTATAAAAATTTACTATTTAAAATTTTTATAAATTTTATCATTGGATAATTATTATTTATTCTCCAAATTTATGATAAATTTAGATAAAATTTCTCACCTAAGAATTTTATAAAAATTCATCATTTGAAATTTTTATAAATTTTATCATTGGATAATTATTATTTATTCTCTAAATTTATTTTTTTTCTAAATTTAATAATGAAAAAAATACTAAAAAAGACACATAAAAATAAATAAACAAAATGCTAAAAAAAACCTAAAAATATATAAAAAAATAAAACGGCTCGGTTAAAGCGGCTCAGAACAACTCGGTTGCAGACACAGAAAGCGACTAGAAGGTGCGATTCGGGAGTATGGCTCGGCTCGGCTTAACGATGAGATTCGACTGGAACGCGGGTCATAGATGAGAGTTGACACATGGGTCGGGTCGCCTGCTAGAAAATGCGCGGATCCTGATATTTATTTAGATGCAAAACGACGTCGTTTTCAATGGATATATAAGGCTAAATCTCAACTTTTTCAACATAATTTTTCTTTCCCTCTCTCTTTTCTCATTTGTTTTCTCTCCCATTTTCTCTACAATTCTAGATTTTTGGTTGAATGGTTCATCAAAAACTGGGAAAGATCATCAAAAACTGGAAAAAGTTATTAAAAAATTTAAGTTTTGCTAAAATTTTCATTGGAATCTGAAATTTTTTCAGAAATTTTCAGAAAAAAAAACTTCCAAAATTTCAAAAAAAAAATCTTAAAATTTCTTAAATTGCTCATATCCTTCTAAACACCCTTTTGTTTTGCTTCTGTTTTCTCTACCTCATGTGTTTCTGTTCTGTTCAAGCCTATATTTATAGACTGAATTAAAAGAAAATTTTCGTTTGATTACAAGTCCACAATTTGATGGGATTTCACATATCCCATACTGATTGGGTTCATTCAGGATTTTACCACCAATCGGTATAACCTTTTTTTTTATTTTATTTATTATTCCTTTTTTTTTAAATTTTAATCCTTATTTCTTTAAATAACAATTAAAATAAAATTTTAAAATAACCAATAAAAAAAATTTGGGCCAACTTGCCCCCTATTGAACCAACCCAATGGCTTAGGCTCAAACCCTATTGAACCAGGTCCAATGAGCTTGGACCTAGACTAATTAATATGTCTACAGCTGCCCCTCTTTGTGTATTTCTTGTGTAACAGAAATTATGCAAAGACATAGACACCTTGTAAACGATCATCCCAACACATTCATTTTTTTTTCATTTTTTTTCATTTTTTTTAAACAAAGTTCCTCTAAACATAGACTTAACAACTTTGAAAAAATAAATGCTCATTTCAATAGAGGCACCACACCTTTTGCAAAATAAAAATGCTTATCTAAACAGAGACACCACAACTTCAAAAAAATAAATTGCTCATCTAAATAGAGGCACCATGACTTTGAAAAAATAAATTGCTCCTCTAAATAGAGACACCACAACTTTGAAAAATAAATTGCTCATCTAAACAGAGGCACCACAACTTTGAAAAATAAATTACTCATCTAAATAAAAGGCACCACAAATTTGAAAAATAAGTTACTCCCCTAAATAGAAGCAACTACAACTTTGAAAAATAAATGTTCTTTGACGATCATTTTAAGGCTATTTAACATAAATTAATATATATGTATATATATAGTTGGAGCTTTCAAAAAAAATTTTGGGGATGGCCCTCTCTGGTTCTTGGAGCCATGATCAGCCCCTGCTCCATAGCCTGACATTTTTCTTTTGTGGGTCAAAAGAAACTACCAAGGTTTCCAGTCATCTTTTGCTTTTGCACATTGTAGACTATGGAAATCATTTTGTCCACATTAGGTTTGGATTGGATGTAAATTAAGAGCTCCCCACAATGGAAGAAAAAAAAAGGGGTTCTTATAAAAGTCATTGACAACTTCCTAGACTTTGGAGGCTTTACTAAACTTGCTCAAGTCAAGTGAAAAATATTAGCACTCTAAATATTGCCTTGTCATCTTCTTATTTTGCTTAAAAGAACTGATTCTACTGTTTTAATTTTGCCAATGAATATCAAGCCTGAAAGTCGTAAAGATGCAAATTCTACTCGTTTGATAGTCCTGATAAGATGCCAAATTGATAAGGTATTTTTGGGCTAGATGAAAGCAAGACTTGCTGGAGATTGAACTGATAAACTTATTAAACTTGTGAAAGATAAGGTTAGAGAATGTCAGAGTTAAGATTTTAAAGCGTATACGAAGAAATGGGAAAGAAACACTTGGGAGAAAAGAATAGAGCAATAGAGAGTGGAGTAACTGCATGCTTGTTCTTATGAACTCCCTTTTATGTTTCATGGGTGTTGATGTGGTTGTCTACATAGGTGATGTGTCTACTTTGATGTCATATGTAAGCCATGTTCCGTATTAGATGTGTTATTACTATGATACGAAGTTTATATCCCACAGATAATTTATCATCCTTACACATGATATTCAATGAGTACATTATCCTTAAATGTAAATTAATTTGAGATATGGATTGAACATCCATATAAAATTTAACAGTTCTAGCTAAAAATCTAAATTCACATAAACAGGTTGATGTGTGAGTTGGGTCGCCCGTTAAAAAACATGCAGATCTTGAGATTTATTTAAACGTAAAACGATGTCATTTTCAATGGGTATATAAGACTAAATCTCAGCCTTTTTAGCATAATTCTTTTTCCCCTCTCTCTTTCCTCGTTTATTCTCTTTCCCTTTCTCTCTACAATTCTAAATTTTCAGTTGAATGCTTCACCGAAAACTGGGAAAAACTACCAAAAGTTGGAAAAAATTGTTGACAAATTTAAGTTTTGCTAGAATTTTCTCTGGAATTTGAAATTTTTCATAAATTTTCATAAAATAAACTTCCAAAATTTCAAAAAAAAAAAATCCTACAATTCCTAAAATTGCTCTTATCCTTCTAAACACCCCATTGTTTTGCTTCTAGTTTCTCTACCTCGTGTGTTTCTATTCCGTTCAAGCCTATATTTATAGGCTTAATTATAAAATTTTTTTTTTTTATTATAAGTCCACAATTTATGGGATTTCACATATCCCATACTAATTGAGTCCATCCAGGATTTTGCCACCAATCGACAAAACCTTTTTTTAAAATTTTATTTATTATTCCTTTTTTTTATTTTAATCATTATTTCTTTAAATAACAATTAAAATAAAAATTCAGAATAACCAATAAAAAAAATTTGGGCCAACTTACCACTCGTTGGACCAAGCCTAATGATTTAGATTCAAACCCTATTAGACCAGATCTAATGGATTTGAGCTCAAACTAATTAGAATATCTACAATCATTATTGTATATTTTTCAATATATATGAAGAGAAGGTAATTTTTGAATTGATGTTTCGTTAAAATCAGCTTATGAGATGAATGTGGATTATGAAAGTTTTTAATCTTCTTCGAAGTTTTGTCAGCACTATTATTTTAGAGATGCATGAAGAGTGTAATATCTTATCCTTGTTGCTCTCTCTCTGTAACAAAAAAAAAATGATTCTTTTAAATGTTATGTGGTGCATTTCTAATGATATTAGTTAAGATAATGTTTATAGAAAAATTGCATACATAATGCATTGTTCTAAACAAATTTGGTGAATATAATGTATTAAATAAAAAGCATATCTTATACTAGTAACCATTGTTTATATATATATATATATATCGTTAACCAAAATTTTTATAATTTTACAAAATTGGTCAATTGATATATATATATATATATATTATAACAAATTTAAATAGGTGGTAACAACTACGTTTATTAATGATAAAAAAATAAATGGGATTATTTCCTCTTATAGGAAGTAGGATTTCATCAAATTCTATTAAGTTTGGCTAAGGATGATCATTTATCTCGAAGGTTTTGGAATAATTAAACGAATTCAATTTTAATAAAGCAAAAAGAAATTCCATAAATGTGAAAATGGAAGCCTAAGTGTTTAGTATTTGTTTGCAAATTGCAAATTGGCATGGGAAAGATTACTACAAATGGAGCATATCGGGGAAATAGATAAATATGAAAACAAATTGTTTCAATTAAAAAAAAAAATCAAATGTTTAAGTTGAGTCATTTAAAAATTGTTTTTTTTTTTCCTTAAAAAAGTCATTTTGAAATTGTTCAACAACAAAAAATGGTATAGAAAGTTAATGACATTTTTAATGGTAATATAAATCACATGATTTCTTAGGTTGTCATGAAGTGTAAGGTCCGACATGGCAGAGATTTTGTCCAAATCGATGAAATTATACATGGCAAAGGGACCATTCACCATTAGATGGAGGAGGAAGATTCGGTAAACGCAACAATATCAATTAGCAGATTATGAAAAATATAAAGGAATGGTCCCCATAATTGCAATTAGGCAGGACCCCGAAGGGGACAGATTACATGATAAATACCAAAATCTCGAAAATGGGTTTCAGTTACTATCAAAAGCCAAGGTAATCCTAATTACTAATTTTTATTTTATTTTTGTAGTACTTAAATTAAATTAATAATGAAAAGAGAGAGCAAATACGCCATTTTTGCGTGAAGATGTGGTCATGACCGCAACTGAACTGCGTCCTGTTCGTTTTCATTTCTTCTCCTTTACTCTCAGGTCAGTCTCGTTCAATTAATTAAAGTTTTTGAATTGAACAGAATTCTGTGTCCATTGTAATTTCTATATGGGTCAGTCTAATTTTGTTTAATGGTTTTTGGTATGGTTTATATTTATAAGATTTTAAATTCTGGGTAAGTATTGTTTTTTGGAATTATTTGTGTTTTATTTTTTTAAGAGATAAAACAAAAAGAAATTGGATTTTATTTCTGGGTTTTTTGAGGATTGCTACAACATGGGTTGGTTGAGGTTTTAAGTAGTTATGAAGCTTATTTGCTGATTTGACTCTGTCAAGAAAAACTGGTTTTGATGAGTTCATCTGAGTTTGGTGTTGAGAGTCCTTGTTTGTCTCATCAATCTTATTTTTAAGTGCCCATAATGATACTTGTTTTTAATTAATTAATTTAAATTTGTTTATATCTCTGTTTATGTATCTGTTAACCAGTTTCATTTCCCTGATACAAAGAGTTCTTGTAGAAAACTGATTTTATCTTTTAAAAATGAAGATTCCATGTCTTATAGCTGAATTGAGTCGAGAAGTTTCACAATTTTGTGTCTTTCTAGCACTTAATTTTAACGAGTCACCCCTAGATCTGCTATGTCAAGATGGAAGTCTCACACCATAGATTTGCAAGCATCCATCTTGATCCTTGTATTAACACCTTCAGATATCATAGTTTTCAAATCTTGTTGGAATCAAGTGGTATTAATCCTGTTCCTTTTTACTCTTGTTATCCAGGCTTGAGCATATTAGAGTTTGAAAATTATGAAGTTCAGAAAAGGGAACTTGGTGGAGGTTTTAAGAAAAGAACATGATCCGTGTGGCTCCTGGTTTACTGGTAATATACTTTCATCAGATGGTGACAACTATATTGTTAGGTACAAACTGCTTATGGACCAAGAAAGAAAACAAGTGGTGGAGAAGGTGAAGGGGAAGGATGTTAGACCCCTGCCTCCAAGTGTAAATGGGAAGAGTTGGGCAGTTGGTGATATGGCTGAGGTGTTTGATATTCAGTGTTGGAAGGTGGGAAAGGTCGCAAAGGTGTCAAAGAACAATGATCGATTTGTCATTAAGTTCTTTGGGTCCATCCAACTTAAGGAATTTCATGCATCATGTTTAAGGATTAGGCAGGCTTGGCATGGCAATAAGTGGATGATAATTGGGAAGGTAATGGCTTATATTCATCATCATTCTTTCGCCCTGAGTTCTCTTTTCCTAAATGTTTATCTTTGGAGTTTTATATCAAAAGATCTATTTTCTTTAAATTTAGTAGAGTTCTCTTTCTAGCAAGCATAACTCATGATAAATCCTTTTGAACATATTTGAGAAAAGACCTTCTAACCATATTACTTTCAAATATGTATGAATACATTGTCCTTTACATAGTTTTGAAGTGAAATATTACTTTTACTAATGATTTCATTGCAAAAGCTATTTCAACAGAATAATAAAAATAGAAAACAAGATAGCTATCAAAATGGAAAAAATTACTACTAATTCATTAGTGAGAAAACCCAGAGTGACGTTGCAATTGTTTTTTGTTTTAAAATTTGTGGAAAGGCATTTTCTTGTCAACAGTTTATGAGATCACTAATGATTAGATGCTTTGAATCTCTTAAGAATTTTCCTGGTTGATGATGGTCTGCCAAATACATATACGAGTGATGATCTCTAGAGAAACCTAAGTTCTTTATTTGGCCACTCTATACTTTCAACCGGTAAAAAGTGAACGTTTGATCATTTCATCCAGATCTCTTAGAAGTCAATGGTTAATTTCTATATTCCTATCTATAGAAGTCATTCACAGAAATTACTGGCATTATTGTTAGGATGATATGACTGCCTTTCTTTCTGAATACATTATTTTTGCTCAATGAGCTGTGATGTAAAATCCAACTCTTATCAGTGAGGCCTTGAGGGCAAGTACCATTTGGCTTAGCTGGCTTATTTCAAGAACTGGCTAGGAGAAGTTTATCCTTACTGTTATTGTAATCATAGTAGCTTTTACAAGTTGATATCAGGAGAGAACCTAAGAACAAACTTTGTATAATAAGTCCTCGCAGATGTGTTGATCTGATCCTACCTATATATCTAAACCAGACTAAATGTGATTGCAGGTTGCCAAGGGTAAAGACTTAGCCAACAATTTTACACCAAAAATTCCATACCATGCTGGTGGCTTGCTTTTGAAGACTTCATTACATAGAAGCAAAACTTTACTATCTGGAAGGAAGTATAGAGTGGGACAACATAACGGTGGGGCTGATAATGTCACCATGTGTCTGTGCATGAGAGCCATAAGTAGAGGCCATGCCCATCAATCTGAAGACTGCAATATGGATCCGCTCTTTGGAGGAACCCTCAAGAAAAGGAAATCACCTCCTTGTTCTAGAGGCTGTAATGAAACTCTTAAGGGAGCACTTCCTTTGTTTAAACAGGTAGATGATATTTCTTGCCCACATATAGGGGTTGATGAAAAATTCATTAAGCATTCAACTAACAGGAATAACAGAATGGAAGACAAAACTCCTCACTGTTTATTTGATTCTTCTAGGCCTGTTTGGTCTACTGAAGTTAGTGACCAATGCTCAGTTGCTAGCTGTAGTTATAACGGTGTTGCTAACTATGCTGGCCAAATTTCTCATAAATCATCAGAAAATACACCTGATAATTCTGATGCTGAATCCTCATTCCCTTCTTTGTGTGGCCAAAGAGACTTACGCTTGTCCCCTGTTGACATAGTTGTCGATGTCCATGAACTAGAACTTCATGCTTACAAGTCAACCGTGGAGGCATTGTATGCTTCAGGTCCTTTAACTTGGGAGCAGGAGTCCTTGTTAACAAATCTCCGCCTCTCCCTTAACATTTCAGATGAGGAGCACCTACTCCAGCTGAGACACCTTTTGTCTGCTCAAGTTCTGTGATGTTGTTTATGTCTCTGTTTCTTGCCAAGTGAATGGATTTAATTGGTTTGAGGCTTAACCGCTCAACCATGGAGAGTGTTGAGATCTGTGAGCTATTGCAGCTAAATCTCTTGCAGGTGGCATCTTATGACCTTAACCTTCCGAGTGTGTATAACGTGTAAATTATTTTGAGGAATTGAGTTTTACTTGTTGATGCTTTAGAGCCAATAACAGCAATTCACGTCTCATAAAGGTGATTTGACTGAATAAATTTCTGTATTTGATTTTGTTTTTGTAATATCGATCATATGTAGAAATAACTTTTTCTCATTCTGAGTTTTTGTTATTTCACTCCCAGCTTGCTGATGCCCGTAAGCCTGATGCATATAGAAGTAATCATTACAGTGCTCCAGCTGTGATGCTTTCTTAACTTTCGTGCGAGAGGAAAGCAGCTTCTACTGAAATAACTACATAACTATGAGTTGAAATTGTGAAAGTTAATACCATGGATTTTCATTTCATGAATAGATTTCAGAGATGCATTCATTTACACCCATATCATCGTTTTGCTAATTCCTCACGGTAATTGTATGATTTTGCAAACCCTCTTTTGGCCTTTCATTATTTGGCTCTTATGGAGAGAAATGTAAAATGTGGAAATAACTCGGGGAAGCGGCTACACCCCAAAACGGAAATAGAAGGGCAAAACAAGCACAACCATGATCTGTTTGGAAGCGCTCATATCTGCAGTAGATGATGTATCTGATATACAAATTTCACCCGAACATAAAAAGTAAATTGTACATTCAATTTGAGCTATCCAAAAATTTTGTTATTGCACACTGTGGAAACTGTCAATTGAATATTTGTTAAGATAACTATTTGATATGTAGCATGTTAACATTGTCTGTTATCTAACATATCTTGGCATTAGATTGCTTCAAATCAGAGAATCTGGCATCTGCAACCTTGGGGGTCTTGGGGCCCTTCAAACCATCTATCCCATGATGGGTTTATAGGGCCATGTGTTCTGTAATCAGAATAAACCCAAGATTTAGAGGTAAAAACAACTTTATCTAAAACAGAAAATACGAGAACAACACATGTTGTTGTAATTACACTGGGAGTAGTGGATCAGGTCTTGTCTCCATGCTAAGCAGCAATCTGAGGGCAAAAAAAGACAGATATTAGTCCCAATCAAACCAGTTACCATACAACTTAGGTGCGACAAGCATCATGCCTGACAAACTGACATGTGAGTGCCAATTGTGAGAAGCATAATGACAGATGAATGAGCTAGTAATTAATTAGATCAACAAATCCTGGTCAAGACCACCATCTCAAAAGATTGTTGGTAGAAAGAGAAGGATTTGTGGATCTCCTCTTTCAGGGATTTGGAAAATATAATGATAAATGATAATCTTTTAGATTCCAACACCCTCTCCCTCCTGCCCCTCTTACTTACTACTTTTGCAAGTTCATAGGAAGAAAACTTATTTCTTATACTTACTCCTCACACAACGTTGATACATTATCTGTTCTCTCAAGTTCTTCCATCTCTTCCTGGAAAAAGTACATGAAGAGACAAAGAATAAGACATTATAAACCGTAATATGGTACCTTTCATTAAAACATCATCTTTTTGAATCACTAAATTATGACATTGCTCAAAGTAGAACAAATATCATTGATATAAATGCTGAAATCATCATCGGCCTCAGAAAGCAGTAAAGATGGGCTAAAATGCAACGGGACAAAACCAAAGTCTATAAGCCAATTATATCTACAATTCCATACCAATTAGGCTAGTCATGAATTTTAAAATCTGCAGGCATGCTGGCTAGTTAATAGTTAGGCATTTCTAGGTATGCCTAGTTATAGTACACATAATTTCATATCAAACCAACCTAGAAACAAAGGAGCATTATAAAATTTTGTCCAAAGTAAATGCATGATTGATACTCATAGATTCTATATTCACCTCTATTTCTATGGAGTGGTAATGGATAATGTAATCAAAGGCAAATAGCAACCAACAGAGAGAGGCTTTATGTGGTGCAGGTGCATAACATTGCTAAAAACTTCTTTATTACGATTTTTTTTTTCTACATTAAAATCTTCTTTATTTGACAGGATCAGCAAGTCAAATACTAATTCAACTTTGCCATGATATAGAGACTGCATCAGCACTTTAAGCACTGAATATTGCCTTAATTATTCATAGTAACATATTGGAAGCAATCAAGATTGACGACATTCTGTTTATGGTGTTTATGGTGCCAAAAAGACTAACTCAAGATGATTTCATCAATGAATTTAAGAAAGAAAAAGAAACAAAGAAAGAAAGTTTAGCACATCCCATATAGAGCGGCCATAACATGACTGATCGGGAACTTCGTCCTGCCTCCAAAAGAGACTTCCTAAACATCAGTATACCCTGATGAAAGGAGCATATCTGCGACATCCCTGGCGGATTTTTGCAAGTCCAAGGATTACAATTTTGCAAAAAGATTACAGTTACAGTAGTCCAGCATAACATCCAAAAAATAATGAAAAGCCTATTAAATTGGGATCCCACGTAAGTAGTAAGAAAACTATTAACCACCCAATTTTAAGATCTACCTTGAATCATTTTCCTCCCATTAAATTTGAAGCATAAGATCTTATCTTTCTCTTCCAATGGCTCTAAACCACCACCTCCTTCCGCGACATAGCTCAACTCATCAGTTACATGGATTATCCAAACAATACACAAAAGCTAACAGCTTTGCAAGAAGCCCGAAAATTTTGCTTCCATTTGGATATGGTAATAATAATTTTCTAGAAAAAGAAAAGCTTATGAAAAGTTTACAAAAGGAAAGCAAAATCTGGCCTTTCTTATCCTGGTATATTCCAAGACCTTTCCTCAAGGTTAATTCAGTTCAAGCTCCGCTTTTTTTTTTTTTTTGTATCCTTAAATTTATCAAAATACAAACAAAGTTCTTTTAACTGCATTTCCAAAAAATACACAGAGCAAAAAATAACTGAAAACAAGAACAATCTAAAGGAAAAAGACAAAAAAAAAAAAAAAAAAAACAGAAATATGAAATATGAAAAAAAGATGACCTCAAGGAAACTGGATTCTTGTTCGACACGCTTGAGTTCAGCAAGAATCCGATGCTTGCCTCTGGTATCAGCTGCTGAACCAGCCGCTTGCTGTTCCTCCGCCGACGACGCCGTTTCTGACTCCATTGCTGCTCGCTTGCCTGGCTGCTAGAGGAAAGATTCAAATTCTATGCCAGTTGGTCATTCCAAAACGATGCGGATCATTTCAATATTTCATTTCTTTAATTTATTTTTTTGGAATTTGGAATTTTCATTGCATAATTAAAGTAACCAAGTCTTTTAAACCTGCAGATCTGAAGTTTTCCGTACAAAGCTTTGATCTTTTATTTTATTCGTTGATTTATTTATTTTTTTCCTTTCACTCTGAAAACGGAACAAATAAGCGACTTTTCTTCCTTACTGTTTTCTTCGAAAGCTGTTCTTCTTTTCCTTTCGATTTCTCTGCCGCAATTAAAAAAAATAAGATAAAATAATAAAATAATATTTGTAAAACGGAGAATTTTTCTATTCTCTTTTCTTAGTAACTTGAAAAGACCATTCTAACCTCCTTTCATATCACGCTTCATATTCTTAACGGGGTTTGTTATGTCAAACTGATAATTATTTTAATAATTAATTAATTTTTATTATTTTATTATTTTCAACTAAAGGTTGTTTGATCGGTATAACATCCTTTTTCTTTGTTACTTGAACAAAGAATGAGACAATTTGGTGTCATAGACAATGTCAAGATGTAGAAGTATGATATATATATATATATTTTTGGGACTGTAAATAGCAGAAAAATATTGCTGATATGAATTGAGTAGAAAAATCCAAGCCGAAAGCCGAACAGCAAAAGCAAAGTTTAATGACAAAAAATGATTGCATTCAACAAGAAATTCAAGAGTGAAGATTGGTAAGGTTCTTATTTCTATCGATGAGTGGTGTACACTATCAAATTCATATCTTCCAACCAGTTGCAAGCTATAATTCCTCCTCCCGAAATGTATGTAGTAAGAAACGACAAAAGAACAAAACACTAAGAAAGTGGAAACATTCAGACAAAGCATTGGGTTCCCCACAATATTGTCTTTAATAAGCACCATCAGTTCAAATCAGGCCATTTGTACCTCACCACCTTTTGTGGGTGGTGGGAACTCTTCATAAACAGAATTCAGCTTAGATTCATATTTCTCCCCATCTCCCCACAGTGCATAAGCTTCCTCCCCATGGATTGCATCATCCCCAGTTTGCAATTCGTCCTCAGCTAATCTCAGTGGAACCACCAGATTGATCAAAAAACATATCAAACTAGTCATGATTATGTTGAAGGTCACTACAAATAAGATTCCTAGCAATTGAATTCCCAACTGCTTGAACCCTGCTGTGGTGCGCCCGGTTTGGAATCCGTAGAAAAGACCAATGTAGTGCTCCCAGTCATCTACTAAGTAGAAAAGTCGGTTGAGCTTAGGCACCGCGAACAATCCAGTCAAGATGCCTCCTAGGCTGCCTGCTACCGCGTGCGTGTGGAACACTGCCATGGTGTCATCAACTTGCTTGAGGAGCCATATCCTCTTGTGCAGGACCATCATGGTGTACCATGGGATGCTACCAGACATTATTCCCATCAATATTGCTGCCCAACCTTGCACCACTCCTAACCAACACAAAAAAAAAAAAAAAAAATAAAATTGCTAATGACTGTAAGCATGCATTAGGCAGGATCATAAAATTTGTCCTAGTTAATTATCGAGTTGCACTTAGTTGAATAGGCAGATGATATTCTAGTATAAATAGATATATAATATTGCTATTGATGCATCTATCGCTAATATCGTGAAAATATTACCGTGGTTCGTGGTTTTTACCTGCTGCAGGGGTGATGCAAACTAAACCAGTGATCATGCCCTGTGTGGCTCCAATCACGGAGGGCTTTCCAAAGAAAATAATGTCAAGCATGAGCCATGTCAATAGACTTGTTGCAGTGCAGACGTGGGTGTTAAGGACGGCTAACGATGCATCCGTACTGACAGTATACGGATCACCACCGTTGAAACCAGTCCATCCCATCCAAAGTAGACCAGCCCCTGCCAGCATCAGCAGAATGTTGTTTGGTGGGAACCTCTCCCTGTCCCTGGTCGCTCTTGGTCCAACCTTCACCAATATATAAAACAATTAGACTCGATTACTCAAGTCAAATTTTTTACACAAGTAATCAAGTAGTACTACTATATTACTAGCTTTTTTTATAATTAATCATTGAGTAATTATTATGGTAATTACCCAGTAAGCTGCGGTGAAACCAGCTACACCAGAAGCTAAATGAATAACAAACCCTCCTGAATAATCAATAATGCCATGCTTAGATAGCCACCCATCGGGGCACCAAATACTGTAGGCAGTTACAGTATAGGAAAATGTCAACCACAGTGGCACAAACAACATCCATGCAAGAAAATTCATCCTTCCAAGCAATGCTCCAGCTACCAGAATCAACGTGATAGCTGCAAACACAAACTGGAAGTAGATCATGGTTGCATTCGGTAAATAGCCAAGAAAGGCCTGCTTGATGAGATACTGAGCGTCCAAGGAAACATTGGGCATTCCTAGGAAATGAATGAACTTGTCCCCGAAGGACATTCGGTACCCCCACCCGACCCAACAAACAAGGACCGCGGCAAAGGCGTAAAGGGCCATGAAGGCTGAGTTCACAGCCCATTTCTTTTTCACTATGCTCCCGTACAGGATTACAAGACCTGGAACGCTTTGGAGGCCCACCATGGTAGCTGCAGTAAGCTGCCACGCATTGTCACCTTTGTTCAACCATTCTGGGCTTGCCTCATCAGGGGCCAAGTTCTCCGGCAGAAACATTTGGGTCTGGTTAGGTTTGAGAGCTCGGAGTTTGGTTTTACAGTAATTAATAGATAGATGCAAAGCACAGTCAGGATTGAAGGGAAGAGGGAGAAGCTTATATAGAGCTAGTTCTTAGGAGGAGAGACTTGTAAACTTCTTCTAACATGCCTGGATAACGTCCCCTTTTTTTTATTTTTTTGTAAATTTGTTGTCTTAGCCGGCGCAATTGCGAAAATACATCAATCACCTTAGTGTATTTATCTTTGGGTAAGTTAGTAGACTGTTGCTTTAAGGGCTAAATGTGCCATTTTGAGAGTGATCAGGAGAATAAGATTCATAAAAGTCTTAAAAATAGAAGTTACAATGTGACGTGTTTTTTTTTTTCTAGTTTTTCATGATACGACGGGGAATCCAACGGAAGCAAGGCTGAGCAATGGAATTCTCGACGAGAATTGGTTGGAGCCTAGTTGGGATTTACTAGTATGATACTTTCAAAGAGTCTAGTATATGAGAAACAAATTCATTAGACGTTGTTTTGTGTTTAAAATATTATATTTGCTGCTTTCAATGAACTTTGTCTTATCTGAATTCAGTAACAAATGTTGATCAAAATCCCCCGCCCCCATTTTTCAACAAATCCATGAGAAGTTGAGATACTGAAGGTAAAAACTAAAATGGAAGAAAAGATTGGGACTCTTGAACATTGAAACGAACACTGTTGAGCTGCAAAATCCAGTGATTTTGCCCATTTTTGGGTTCGGAAGTGTGCCTAGTCGTTGATCAATTGTGCTACAACCCTCTTTCCATGTTGTTTTAAAAGTATAATGTCATTACCCGGGTGATAGTATGTGTCAATATTTCTTATGCATTCAATCCAAAACAAAAAAAAAAAAGGGAGCATTTTCTTTAAAATTTCATATACAAAAAGTCTCGTCTTATTCTCCTTTTGAACCCAAAAACTAAAAACGAAAAAGACATCTCCACTATAATACACATTTTCCAGTAGATTATTACCCATAAATAAAGTTTGACTGATTGGTTTCCCTTGCCTTATTACATTATCACACATTTTCCAAAGATGAGGGAAGATGACACCGTACAAGAATTTTCCTGATAAAATGTAGTATTAACGAATGCCATACAAACTCTTTGGGATATATTTTGTGCTTCTTCAATCTCAAAAACAACAAGAACCTACTGTTATTACAAGTGTTAACATTTTTTTTAAATGGATAATCGACGTCTCAAATCTAACCCAACATATAGCCATGAATAATTTAGTTTTACTAAAAAGAAATCTAATTAGCTCTGAAAATTGAAAAAAAAAATAGTATAACTGTTAAAATTTAATCATAAATTTACTTAATATAACTATATAAAAAATAAGACCGAAATAAAAGTATTTTTGATTTGATGGAAAAGGACACCTCAAGAGAAATAGAGAAACGAAGGAGTGGTAGGGTGATAAATAAGAAAAAGAAAAAAAATTTTAAAATTAATTTAAAATTATAATATTTTGCTTCAAATCGAATCAATTTTTTTATTTGATTTAAATTAAATTTAAATATTAAATATATGTTAGATTCGAATTAAATTTTAAATTGAAAGATAAAAAATAAAAAAAAATCAATTGAATTATATATTTTTCTTAATTTTTATATATATTTTAAGTTTTTATAAAATAAAATAAATAATTTTATATCAAATTTTACTTAAATATATTAAAATTTTATATTAAAATAATATATAAATAATTAAATAATAAAAAATTAAAAACTAATAAATCAAATTTAATTAAAATAATAAAATTTAACTCCATTCAAATTAAATAAAATTTTAATTTAAAATCAAATCAAAATTTAAATTTTTATAATATTATATAATATTAAAAAAATCAAATCAAATACCATTTCTATTAGTGTGTGCGGCGGATGGATTGTCCTTGCATTATTCCAAGCTTCATTAATCAATTTAAATTAAATGAGTTAGTCGGAAGAGGCCATGGCCCATGGCCCTTGAGTCCTTGTCTTTCCAGACCCAAACCAATTCTTCGCTACAGAAACGTCTTCCCAAAGAGATAAAAATTGAAATCATGAAAAGGAAGTCTACATTTGTATTATAGTACTTTTTAAGAAACAAAATTGAATGCGTGGTCCTGATTCCTGAGGACTGAGAGACTGTTAGCAATTAAGAGACGAAAGTAAGAGTCCACGATCGACAATAGACATATAGCTGTCTGCTGTCTTCCTTTTATTATTTATTTATGTGTTTGGTTCTCATTTCTCAGCGTTTTAACCATTAATTCCTTGTCACAAATGTCACAAACATAAATACATAATTGAAGCAAAGTAACAAACCCTTAAAAGAAATAAAGCCAATAATTTTATTTCTTTGGACTGAATCCTTCAGAGCCCAGTCCAAATCCAGTGGTGTCGGTTGACACACTCCCTCAACTCAAGTCTTAACCAAATATTATACTTCCTTGGTGCAATCTTGTTCTTATATTTACCCAGCGTTCTTGCAAGCTCATTCTACTCTATGGTCTTGACCTGATTAATAGGCCAACCCCAATCCATAGCCGAACCAACCATTAGATTTGGCTGGTGGGTATTTATCTTGATAGTTGGTAGTTGCCCAAATCTTTCAACTTCAACTAAAGATTGCATCTTTTTAATTTGTGGGTAATTTTGGTTTGCCTAATCTATGGCTTCTTCCATGCTCAATGGAGCAGAAAACTTCACTCTCATGAGAGGGGTAACCCCCAAAAGGATTGGTTTTTTGGGGTCAGGTTTTCATGGCAAACACTTTTCCAGTGTGGGTTTAGTCTCTAGTGCAAGAATCTCCAGGCCAGGAACAACAATGACCACAAAATGCAGCTTATCAGCATCAAGGCCAGCTTCACAACCAAGATTCATACAACACAAAAAGGAGGCTTTTTGGTTCTACAGATTCCTCTCAATTGTTTATGACCATGTGATAAACCCTGGTCATTGGACTGAAGACATGAGAGATGATGCACTTGAGCCAGCTGATCTCAATAACAGGGACATGATAGTCGTAGATGTTGGTGGTGGAACTGGTTTCACTACTTTGGGTATTGTTAAGCATGTGGATGCTAAGAATGTTACAATTCTTGACCAATCTCCGCACCAGCTTGCCAAGGCTAAGCAGAAGGAACCTCTAAAGGAGTGCAAGATAATTGAAGGTGATGCAGAAGATCTCCCCTTTCCTACTGATTATGCGGATAGATATGTGTCTGCTGGCAGGTATATTTTTCCAACCCTTTTGGCGTTATTGGGACTATCTATATATTTGCTTGAAATGCACCAATTATATGTTCTCACAATAAGATGTAAAATTTTTGGTCGTTTTATGGTTGGTTGTTGTGCATGATCGCTTAATTGGTCTTGTCATTATAGATTGCTTTTATTTTTCTTCCCTCTTCGATATGTCTTTGATATGCTGTTGATAATTGACATACTACTGGTATTAAAGCAAATATATAGAAGTAAATATAAGTCCATAATTGTTTTCTTTTCTTTTTCTTTTTTGGTGCTTGCCCCTTTTTGTCAGTAGTCATTAAATTCTACAATTTCCATATTAATGGTTGTAAAAGATATTGTCAATTGGGGCATCCCGGAGTACACTTATAAAAATATGGTAGATTTGCTTATTTGCTAGCTAGTTTGCCTGGATGATTTATTTTGAATTTAAGATGGGAGAACGGGGGAGATAGTAACTTGATAATGTCTCTTACTGGGATTATTCTATCACGTCTTTCAGCATAGAGTACTGGCCAGACCCACAAAGGGGCATCAAGGAAGCATACAGGGTGTTGAAACTAGGAGGAAAAGCCTGCTTAATTGGTCCTGTGTATCCTACTTTTTGGTTGTCTCGCTTCTTTGCAGATGTTTGGATGCTTTTCCCTAAGGAGGAAGAGTACATCGAGTGGTTTCAAAAGGCTGGATTTAAGGATGTACAGCTCAAAAGGATAGGCCCTAAATGGTATCGTGGAGTTCGCCGACATGGGTTAATCATGGGGTGCTCTGTAACCGGTGTTAAGGCTGCATCTGGAGACTCCCCTTTGCAGGTAATCACTCTTTGAAGTGGTCACTGCATCATTTAGTTAATTTTTTTCCTATTGAAATGTTTTTTGTATTCAATGTTACATAAGATGCAGTTATGAGCTCTCTTTTTTGTCCGTGATCACATGTCTGCATGTATTGTATCTCATACATCCATTTTAATGAGCCAAGGATTGAAACCTGGGGTAAGGATACTGTTCATAGTTCCCCTCAAATTTTTTAGGGTTGGCCTTCAGTTTAAGGACTCATAATCATAAGCTACAATTACTGATTGGAACAGCCTGAATTTCCTTTCTCCTAGATTGTTGAAACTCTGGCTCTACCTTTGCTGTTTGCCTAGCATAAACTCACAGTCAGCCATCCATGTATTAATAAATTTACTTTGGTACATAGTCGATATGCTTTTTCTAATATCCCTTGTAACTAACCATCACTCACTCCCCCGCTCCTCTGTTTTTCCTGATATGAATTCATTGTAAGGTACTCTCTGCACGTATGATTGTGCGCCCGTCCAAGTTAGTGAAAAGCGTATCATTTTTCTTTTGATGCTTTGTTAAAATCAACCTTCGCTATTCCAGGTTACTTAATTCTTTTTCCCATGAAGAGTATTAAACTTACAAATTCACTTGAAAACCAAAAATAGTGATAGTAGCCATTTTAGCAATAGCTATTAAAGTGATTCTGACAGTAATTTTAATACATGAATAATGATAAATAGTATGAGGAAAACTTATTAAGGCAGCTCTTAGATATCTAATTTTTAAAATAAATCCCTGTATTTTCATGGCACAGTTTTTAAATGATGCTTGATATAGGGAACAAAAAGAATGCAAAGTTATTCTTCACAGCTATAGAAGTATGGAACGGATTTCATTGGTCCATAAGGTTATCTTATCTTTTAATCTTTAAGGTGCATACATTTTTAACTGATGCTTGATTAATGGAACAGAAAGAATGCAACGTCATCCTTCAGAGCTATAGATGTATGGAACTGATTTCTTTGGTCCATAATCAACTGTTCAGATTTGTTTGTACTTTATTTTGCTCGTTGCTTGGTTCTTTTTTTGCCATAATCAATTCTAGTATAGATTGACGTACATCTTGGTTCATTTCAGGCCCACTCAATTTTTCTGGTACTGTTAAGCTCATGACTGCCTCCAATATAACGGCTGTCATATATTTATTATACGTTTATACTGTCAACATTGAGTCATGGCATGACATATTAAAAAGGAAATCTGACATTTTAATTAAAAATAATTCTTCACCGCAAATTCATGTTGTATCCTTTTGCATTTGAGGCTGACTGGTGAAAATGAATTCATGCAAACAAACTCAAAGTGATCATCATTTAAATCTTTCTTGTATATGATTTAACTTTAGCATTTCATGTGGACATGAGCTCTATTCTGTTGTATTACTCTTAACTCTTTATTTGTTTTTGATTTATCTTTCTTTTTCTAATGACCGGTCTATTCTTGTGCAGCTTGGCCCAAAGGCAGAGGATATATCGAAGCCGGTAAATCCATTTGTATTTCCGTTGCGCTTCATCTTGGGTGCCATGGCAGCAACGTATTATGTATTGGTCCCTATCTACATGTGGGTCAAAGATCAAATTGTACCAGAAGGTCAACCGATCTAAAGAGAGACTGGAGCTGCTGCCCTCCCACTTCCAAGTTGCATATCTTTCTTTACTTATATCGTATGTATGGGCATTCTGCGTTTCTCCAATAAACCTACTTTTATCATCTAATTTACCCTCTTCTTACTCTCTGGTCATCAAGCTTGCTTTCATGTAACAGATTAGCTTTCTGTAACAAAACTAGAGGATAATTGGCAAATGCTTGCGATTGCATTTGCATGGCCATTTTCATTATCCGTTTCCTTGCTATTTCTAAGTGAAGTTGACGATGTAGAATTGTTTCGCTTGTTTAATTTTCATCTCCCAAATTCTTCTGGATTTTAATTTTGTGCATCAAGATTACAATTTTTTTCCTTTTTTGCAGTGGGGTACGGGAGTTTCCTTTGCCTGAAATCATAGTTGCTCTAATTGGTTTGCCGTGTAGTTTCGTTTTTGCCAATCGAAAAGATCAGTGAAAAATTTTCTTGTGCCACACCAAACAGTGACTCGTATTTTTTTCTATCTTTGAACTGCATTTTCAGATAGTTCAAATTTTAGATTTACGCATAGAAGATAACATATTGAAACAAAGTTGACTTATTTGACGTCCGAAGACACTGGAAATCACATTAGAAAACAATTGCACTGCAGATAAGGAATATCAGAGTTTAAAACGTCCTTAGCACAAGGATGGCCAAGTACGCGTCTCTTGCTGTTTCAAATAAGCAACGGAAGTCCAAGCCACCGGTCAAAGAAAACTGGAACTATTTTGCAACTCTAAACCGGCAATCTAATCACATCTGAAATTGGTAACGGCATACAAAACGGCACGCCCTCCCAAACTCTACCCACTTGTGTTGCAAACCAAACACGATCAAGACAACTGGGCATGCTTCTAAGCCTCATCAATTAAATTTAATGAGAGAAGCATGGATTTAATCTGCATAAGACACCAATCCTCTCTGTCCAGAGGGTGAGCTTGATTTTGACACGTTAGGAGATGGAGATTTTCTGTAGCCTTCATTTGGTGGTGAGATATCAGGAGATCTAGAATACGAGGACCCATGACTCCTTGACCTAGAGGACCTGAATCCTGATTTGCTTTTGCGTGGGGAGCGCTGATCATCAATTCGAGGACCAAGACGAGATTTTAACCCCTCGCTTATGGCAGGTCGTTTTTTTTTAGGACTAGGACTTCGAATAGGACTCTGGCTCTGACTACGATCCCTATATCTTCCCCGATAATGAACTGGGCTGCGAGAAAGACTCCTACTCCTACTTCTGCGTTCATATCTACAAATGAAAAGTACATAAATTATTTCCCAGTCCCATACAACATATTAGCTCACAAGAAAATTAAAGAAATTATAGGGGAAAAACAATAATACCAATTGCAAATCTGAAATATTCAAACTTTAGATTATAAATTTAGATAAGCACATGGTTCGTCCCATTTCAACTTGCTTAGTTCATAACTCATAGAATCATATGGATATTAATTTGAGAATTTTCCCTTTTTTTTTTTTTTCTATATTGTTCTTTCCAATTATAACTTTAAAAATAATATCAAAGATAAAGTTAACTAACAATTTGGCTTTCTTTCTAGGATTTTTTTTTTTGAGCTTATAAAATAGTATTACTGCTTTATCTTTTACATTGTGTGATTTACAAGTTTGATGTTAAATTTAGCATTCTTTTCCTCACTGCACCAACTAGTCAATTGACATGGAAATTAATGGAATAAAGATTATTCCTTAATAATTTGTCCCTTTGATGGAAAAATCATACATTATAACCCAAATTTACAAGCAAATATCTAATTCGTCTAAATTAAGTCGATATTTTAGTTCTGAAAGTATTTTTGATTAATTAAAGCTTATATGCAAAATGTAACTACTGGAAAAGGTGTGCATGAATCAAGACAATGATCACTTGATGCAAAACAGATTTGAGCCTTGTGATGAATAATATAGAAAAACAAGTACACAGTGATAGAACAATGGCTGCTTGCATATGACAATTCTACTCAGAATGAATATGTGTAATGCACTGAAAGTAGACAAACTTTACAGTTATGCAAGACAATTTTCACAGGTACACATAGATACACATGAGGGAGAGACAGAGAGAGAACCTGGGAGGACTACGGCCTCTTGGCGGGCTTCTATAACGTCTGCGGGTTGATTGATCAGAATGATTTCTATAGCTAGAATATCTTCACCAAAAAAATGATATTGAGATTCAAAAAAGGGGGGACAGCAGCATAATTTTAGTCAAATTATAGATTACCTATCATGGTTTCTTTCTGGAATATTTTTTCTACCATAATGGTAGGATCTGGGTGGGGAACGCTCAGGAGAAGGTGTCCGGTATCGACGTGCAAAGGAATAGCGGTCAGTGAAGCCACGACCTTTCCTTATGCGCTTTGACCTGCCACCAGGAGATGGACTGCTCGAGGAAATACGCCCTTGGTTAGGTGCAGGGGCTTTCCTTGCAGGACTACTCAAGGGGCTACATGAAGTCCTTCCCTGTTTCTGCCCACCAGATTTTCTGGGAGGGCTTCTAACATCATCCTTGGGAGGACTCTTGCTTTGGCTGCTTCTACGGCTGTTGTTTAGCCTCCGTTTAACGGTTGGACTCACACTCCTGCAAAGCATATGATAAAAGAAACATTGTCAATGAAATTACAAAGTGGATTTAGCAGAGAAACGAAAGTCAAATTGATAAAAATAACCCAAAAATACACAAGCATAGTTAGATAAGAACAGAAACCTTGATCCGTCTAAGCCATCCACATATGTACATTGGTGAGGAGCCTTGTTGCCATGACCATCGTTCAGAAGCTCATCACTTTTTGGCGACAATTCACCTTCTTCATGTGAGTTGTCCTCAGTTACCTTTAACTTATTCCTTTGTAGTCCTGCATTAGCAGCTTTTCCAGAAAGTTGGCTTGGCACATTTTTTGCTACATCTGTAACATCAGTAACATCACAATCTGCGGTTAATAATACCCACAGTATCAATATTAAGAAGCTTGCAGAATCTATTAACAACCCCACTCTCATATAGGCATATTTTTTGTTGCATGTTACCTATACTAATAAATAATACCAGTGGATGACTTGCTGACAACAGTAAGGATTTGGGTAAAAGTGTAACATCCCCATTTAAAGAAGTATGGTGTTGGTCAAAAGCCAATGCGCAAATTCAAGTGCCACTAGACTCATGCATGAGAGTGTGCAGAAAGCTAGACTAAAGAATGAGAAAAAAAAAAAATAGAGCCTAAAACAAGTAAAGAATGAGAAAAATATAGAGGCTAAAACAATAATGAATGGAAATACCAATATTGTTTGGAGATTCATTTTCAACAGGTTTGGTGATATGATTGGTACGAGCAGAAACACGACGAGAACCACCCTTTCCATCATCCCTGCCACTGCTAGTGCTTGTACTCTCACTTTCACTGTCAGTTGAACTATCTGAAGATTCTGAACTCCTGAAATAAAACCACTATCAACAAACATAATAAATAACACGCAGGAAGACAAAATTTTGGAGGATTGTCCTTGAAACCAGGTTTTAATCAAACCATTTGGATTTGCGCTTTGATCTTTTTTCTTGCCGGCTTTTTTTCATGTCTCTTCGCCCATCCTTCCTCTTTTTCCCATGTTGATGCTTGTGTCTTTTTGCTGACCTCCTTCTCCTACTTCTTGTTCCATCACTGGACGAACTTGATTCAGATGCAGAGATATCAGAATCTGAAGAATAGGAATCGGAACCAGAGTCAGAGTCAGAGTCAGAGTCAGAGCTGTATGAATTAGATGAAGAATATCTCCTCTTTCTTGTTTTCCTTCTATCCTTCAAAGACTTTTTGCTTCCTCTAGCTTGCTCGTCGGAACTGTTTGAAGATGGAACTTTCCCTGATTTCTTCCCCTTCCCTGAAAAAATAAACCATAGTGAAAATAACAAATGAAAAGTAGGTAACTGATCCAGAAATCACTACATTAGTACTTAAGACTGCACAGTAATACCCTTTGACTTCCCAACAGCATACTGACTTTTACTTTCAGAGGTTTCACCACAGTCTGATATTTTTACAGATTGGGCAGCCTTTCCATCAGCTGTTCCAACTAGCTCAATTTTCTTCAAAACATCCATTCCCTTAATTACCTTTCCAAAAACAACATGCTTCCTGCAAAGCATTCAGTAAATGAGAAATCCATTGCTAAGCAATATGATATAGAAAAGTTTCATCTTTCCAGTTTTGTCAAGTAAATAACAAATAAGCAAAAGTTAAATACCCATCAAGATGGGGTTGGCGCTTGAAGGTTATAAAGAATTGAGACCCATTTGTGTTTGGACCACTGTTTGCCATAGAGAGAACACCAGGTCCATCATGAGCCAGTTTAAAATTCTCATCTGCAAGGAAACATAAACTTTGATAATTAAATTTCAAACACCTGTCATAAGACACTTAAGTGCTCAAATGCAAAGGCCTACCTGCAAACTTCCCTCCATAAACACTTTCTCCACCAGTGCCTGCAAACCAATTAAAGGTCTTTCCTTACAAGTCTGGGCATACTTTTAGATGTCAAGCAAAGAATCTGCATTCACTTAAACAAATAAAACAAAATTTTAATGCATTGGAAGGCAGGAGCATACCATTTCCCTTTGAAAAGTCACCACCCTGTAGAAACAACATAAAACAGAAAAAAAGGACAACTTTAGTGCTGCCAGGTACATATTTTTAAAGGTAAAATTAAAAGTACCAAGTTTTTTTCTCGAATTTTAGTCACTTTGCAGCCACCCAGACTAACCAGTTCAATCACCAGCAAAAACAAGCACCAAAGTGTTGAAAACAAGGCTCATATGATTAGGTTATAGCACTAAGATCTATCAATTAGCATTCAGCAAAGAAATTACTAAATTAGAGATCTTTGAACATTTTCTAATGATTAAAGGGCAACTAAATTTAAGTCCTAACCTCCCTGTTTCAGGACAAAGGTCATTTCAAAATGTTTATATAAGATTAGACCAAACGATACATGTTTCGCACACAGCAGAGATGAGAAATCAGCATTCTATTGGCAGAAATAAAATATTAGAATAGAAACTGGAAAATCTGAAGCCAACTAAAACTATAACTCCTTAAAACTTAAACATTGCATTAGTAGTAAGACGTCAGTACAAAAAGTAGGAAAAAAAAAGAAGGAAAAATCCGCATAGCAAACATTCCTCAGATTATTAAAACAATTTATAGAAATAATGAGAACATACTTGGGCCATGAATCCTTTGATTATTCGATGAAGAAAAGATCCTTTATAGTGCAAGGGTTTCCCAGTACATTTGCCAATGCCCTTTTCACCTGCAGTTTGACACAGTTCAGAATAATCAAAGCCTGACACAATTGTTTGCAAAGAAAGTTGAAGAAAAAAAAAGGCGAATTTAATTCATCTGGCAGCAAATGCACACAAATAGTTTATAAGATGAAAAACATTGAAGCAAGGCTTTATGTAATTCGTCCTAGTCAAAGAAAAGATTTACAAGTTTATTAAATCATGTATTTGTTAGCTTTATAGGTGAGATGGTAATCTAAGATAGAGGCGAATTGGATCTCTCCAAATTCTTCCCAAACAATGATTTCAAAGTAATTGAATGAAAAATTCAAAACAATATCAAAAAATATGCAAATAACAATAAATTAATAATCTTAAACCAAATGCAAGATAAAGAGATAGGGATAGAGAAATCAAATAAAAGGCACCTACATCTTCTCTTCTTGGTTGTCCACAGCAAGGCTTAAATCCACTAATCTTGAATTGAAATTACAACCTATCTTTTTTTATCTAAGTCTTAAGATAGAAACCTTAGATAGAAACCTTACACTCTCTACTTTCTAGCCTAAGTAGCAACCTCTCAATCCACAAATTCAAGAGGATACCTCACTTCTTGATTACAAAATCACTTAATAAAAATGCAAACCTAAAACACCTCTCAAAGGCTAAGTGTTTGCCTAATAAAATATAAAGAAATTTGACGAATGAATTAACAACAATAATTTGGATACAACAAATACAAAAATATAGACTTTAAAGCTCTAAAACTCTTGATTTCTTTGAGAAAATAAATATATGGCTTGTTTGATCTTGCTCTCTTAATTCATCTAACATTTTTGGTATGTTGGAGTGGCCAACATATAGAAAAATTGAAGAGCTAGCCATTGGGGATGCTTGGGAGAAGAAAATAGCTATTGAAAGCATGAGAAACTAGCCGTTGGAGTTGTTCCAAAGCATACCTGATTGATCCCTTCCATGAGGGGATCGATTAGTTCACTTTTTCTACCCATTTCACACATGGAAAACAAGACCTGATCCTTCCCCAAGGGGATCAATACTGTCAAATCTAGATGGTTATCTCCTGTTTTGCACTCTACTCACTAATTTGATCATATCTTGAGTTATACAAATCCAAATTACAAACTTCCCTGAGGGGATCAATACTGTCAAATCTAGATGGTTATCTCCTATTTTGCACTCCACTCACTAATTTGATCATATCTTGAGTTATACAAATCCAAATTAAAAACTGTTTGAAGATTTAGAAACTAGACTTAAAAAGTTTTCTATCCATATAAAATTCATCACCTAATTTATTGAGTACGAATTATAGTGAATTTTTAAAACTATCCCTTGTGCAGTTTTTAGACAACTGCAAAGTATCTAATAAAAATTCAAAATCTTTTCTTAGAAAATTTGGATTTTGATTTTGTTTGATCAATTAGAAAATAGACTCAAAGAGCTTTTTAACCATATAAAATTCAAATATTAAAGCTTCGTGAATTAATATAGAAAAATAAAACCAGTTCAATGTTGGAAAGCTCAATATGTGTTCAAGCGCCATACCAACTCAATTCCACAACTCAAGGTCATACCAATCTCAATGTCATATAATCATAAAGCAATATACCAATTTCACATGACATCAATTATAAGCCAATTTCAAAGTAATATAGCAAATGACATGATGAAGATGAAATGTATATTTCATTAATATAAACAGCAAATACCAAAGTTTAAGAAAAAAAAATCATACAAAGTGTCAGGATAAATCATTGAGGAGGAGGAGGGTGAGGAAAATGAGGAAAGTGCTGCCCCATTTGTTGTTATGCATTCCAGATGTGTTCAATATTAGCCCTAACTTGTCAAACTTGTGAAACAGCTCATTTTGGGTCATTTCCATGTTTTCCAATCTAAAATTCATATTCCCAACCACTGAGTGTAGATTGTTCATCTAAAGTATAAGCATTTCCAAAGCTCTTTTGAGTGTCAAAAAGTGGGGTAGAAAGTTTCCATTGAGGTGCATCAAGAATATCTGAGATATCATGCTCTTCTCTCTCTTCTTGAATAGCCCAAACTTCAGTTTTTCTAACCTACAAATCAACTGCATTTTGTGTATAGCCCATACTATGCGAAGTATGAGCTCGAAGAATGTTGAATGGATCATTGAACACAATCTCTTTATCACCCTAGTGTTAACTCCCAATTTCTTCAACAGATTATTGATAGCAAACCCATAAACTAAGGTGTTGTCTCTGTTTTGCACTACTCTAATGAGACTACACCTTAGTTTATGATGAGTGATGAGAGTAGTGCAAAACAGAGACTACACCTTAGTTTATGCGTTTGCTATCAGTAATCTATTGAAGAAATTGGGAGTTAACACTAGGGGTGATAAAGAGATTGTGTTCAATGATCTATTTAGCATTCTTGGAGCTCATACTCTGCATAGTATAGGCTATACACAAAATGCAGCTGGTTTGTGGGTTAGAAAAACTGAAGTTGGGCTATGCAAGAAGAGAAAAAGAGCATGATATCTTAGATATTCCTGATGCATCTCAAAGAAAACCTTCTACCCTAACTTTTTACACCTAAAGAGCTTTGTAAATGCTTATAATTCAAATGAACAATCTACACTCAATGGTTGAAAACATGAATTCTAGATTGAAAAACATGAAAATGAGTCAAAATAAGCTGGTTTCACAAGTTTAACAAGTTAGGGCTGATATTGAACACATCCGGAATGCACAACAGCAAATGGGGCAGCACTTTCCTCATTTTCCTTATCCTTATCCTACTCCTCAATAATCCATCGTGATGACATCCCTCAGATGTTTTCTCACATATTTATCTTTTCATGTTTTAATTTTTCCTTAAAAACACTTTACATTATGTTTTCTTCTTAAACTTTAGTATTTGTTGTTTATATTAATAAAATATACATTTAATCTTCATCATGTTATTTGCTATATTATTTTGAAATTGGCTTACAATTTATATCATGTGAAATTGGTATATTGCTTGATGATTATATGACATTGAGATCTGCATGACCTTGAGTTGTGGAATTGAGTTGGTATGGCACTTGAACACATATTGAGTTTCTTATTGCCTTAAATTGATTGCCATCTTACGTTGATTGACTTCATCCTTTTTGCTATGACAAAAATGGTAAGAAAAATTCTTATTTGATTGATGATCTTGATATTGACGGTATGAAGAATTCTTATTTGATGATATTGATATTGATGGTTATATCCTTGTTCTCGGTTCTTTAAAATCTCTTAAAATTTCTTTATGCTTAAATTCATGAGGAGCTTATTTTTAATGGAAAAATGTTTTTTTAAGAAAATTTTTCACTTAGTTTTTTCATATCAAAAAGAAAGAGATTGTTAGCCTTAAATTTATCCTTATTTTGAAATGACAAAACATTAAGCTAAATAAACTTGATCAAGATTTTGAAAAAGATTTATTTAGTACATGTTCTTAAGTTTTATATTTTGATACTAAATAAATAATATGATTTTCAAAGTTTAAACAAACCTTTCTTTATGTTTTCTTATTTGTCAAATCAAAAGTATCTTTAAACATTTTTTTATTTGAGCTTAAATGAAAGTTCAATTGTTGTTTTTAATGTGAACTTATTCATTTTGCACTTAATACATTTTTTATAATATTGATTTTGAGAAAAAGATTAACTTAAGAAAGTTATTTTTATTAAGTGATTTTGTAACCAAGAGTCGAGGTATCCTCTTGAATTTGTGGATTGACAAGTTGCTACTTAGCCTAGAAAGTAAAGAGTGTAAAGTTTCTATCTTAAGCCTTAGAGAGAAAAATATAGAGTTGTAATTTCAATTCAAGATTAGTGGATTGTAGCCTTAGTGTGGACAACCAAGAATTGAGGACGTAGGTACCTTATGGAGAATTACCCAACCTCCATAAATCCTTGTGTTTAATTTTTCTATCCTTATCTCTTTACCTTGCATTTGGTTTAAGATTATCAATTTATTATTATTTACATCATTTTTTGATATTGTTTTTAATTTTCTATTCAATTACTTTGAAATCATTGTTTAGGAAGAATTTGAAGAGATCTAATTCACTCCCTTCTTAGATCACCATCCCACCTATAAAGCTAATAGTATCTATAGAACACAATACAGGAGACATTGTAAGGAAACTATAAAGACCTCAAGCAAATGATTGATAATGTGTTCATCAACACTGATGCACTGTAACAAAAAGATGACAATCAGTGTAAGCCCAAATTCAACAAAACCACGGCAGCCTCACAGATAAATTGTAATCATATAATAAATTTTGAAAATTTTCAGGGATACCTGTACAGAGTGCCCGGAAATTATCAGCTGTCTTGGGAACAACAGCTGCAAAAAGCTGTCAATTTGGGGAAATAAAAAACTTTATCCTTACTGTTAAGTGTTAGTCTCAGCCTTTCAGGTGAGTTCCAAATTTCTTACAGGAAAGAATATAGAAAACAAAAACCAAACAAAATTCAGGTGGTTGGCTTTAGGGTTACCTCAATAACAATTCTTTCCACCGGATCTCCACCAATTGAAACATCTAAGAATACCAAAGGGTTCTTTTTCTTACTCATTTCTCGTCAAACTACAAAATGCCGAAATAACATCTCAAAGTTGGTACATAAACTAGTTTAATAGACTAATACATAACAAAAAGTCCTCCATTTTATGACGTGAGGGGCACATCAAATTTTACTTCATTCTCATATACCAAACATTCACAATCTTCAAGCATTATGCTTTCAATAATTTTGAGATTAACATTGCCCATAGACTTAAAAGGAGCCTTAAAATTTAACGCATTGGAAACTTCCAAGCACATCTTCAGTACCAACAACAAAACTGTTTTTCATTTAGTTAATTACTCTACGAACAAAGAAACACAGATTCAATCGCCAAATACCTAGCAAGCTACAGACGATCTATCTCCTCTAAAACAAACCAATGCTACGTGCCCAACGTTGAAATCTACGAAAGGATACGCATTCACTTCCTCATTTTTATGAAAACAATCTAAATTACAACTAATGTATCGTTTAAGAATTTATTTTAGCGTACCGCGACAAAAAAAAAAAAGGAAACCACAAAACCCTAAACCCTAATTTGACTGTTCAAACTCTTTCTTTTCTGTTTTAGGGGAAAAGAAGCTTGAAATTTAACTAAAATGCTGAACTCGTAATAGAAAAGATATCTATTTACTGTTCAGAATACAAAAAATGGATCGAATTGATACTGAAAAAAAGAAAAAGCCCAGAAAGAAAAAGGTTACATAGATTGAAAAGAGGCAACACGGTGAGACGAGCCGCAACTCGAGTGAGTGAAGCCGAAAATGGCGACGATAATTACTGGTTCGCCGAAGAGAGCGTTAGCGCCCGGCTGGCTGCTCGCTCCTTTGTTGAGAAATTTGACCTAAGTCTAGCACTTAATTTCATTTTGATTTTTTCTTTTTCTTTGTCATTTATCGGGAAATGCCAGTTTCGTAAATATTCTAGATTTAAGTTTGGTCTCTTCTCCTGTCTTTTTCTCGGCTTCATACCAAGAAATTAAAAAATATATATTATTTAATTAATAAAATTTGAATCTAAATTTATTAGATTAAGGCCATATTAGGTTACGGCCACATAACTATAATTACTTCACTTAAGTTCAAACTAAAAAAAAAAATGATAACTATAAAGAGACGTTTGGTTGAAAGGTTCTTTCTTCAAAATTTATTTTTGTAATTTAATTCTTTAATTTGATTTATGAGAACATGATTATTAGAGTTTTTTAAGATTTTCAACAATGTAAAGAAGCATGAAAATAGAAGGAATAAAAACGCTTCCCTTCTTGAGATTTTTTAAGATTTTAAAAAGAAAATAAATTTTTTTCACATTTATTCTCATTTAATTGTATTTTTAAATTATATAAATAATGTTATTTATCTTAAAAAGTAATAATATTTAATAAAATATTATAAAAATAATTTTTTCTTAAAATATTTTAAATAAATATAACATTTTTAATATAATACTATTGAAATTCTCACAAAAAATTATAATTAAAAACATGATTTTTATTGAAGATATAAAAAAATTTATAATTAAATAAAACTAATATTTTTTAAATAAAAACATTATTTCATTAAAAATATGAAAAAAAATTAAAAATTAACAAAAATGAAGTTTTTAAAATTGATAAAATAGTTTTCATTAAAAGGATAATATTTTTAAGATAAAAACACAATATTTGCTATAATGATGAAAAAATATTTTTCAAAATTCAATAAAAATGATATTTTTAATATAAAAATATATAATATTTATTGAAAATATTATGTTTTTAAGATAAAAATATAATTTTTGTTAAAATATAAAATAATATATTTTCCAAGGTAAAAAAATAAAACAACAATTCTAAAATAAAACACGTATTTTTTGTTAAAAATATAAAAATTATAATTTTCAAAATTAAATAAAAAAATATTTTTAAAATAAACATATAGTATTCGATGAAAAAATAACGTTTTTTCAAATAAAAACGTCATCTTTTTTAAAACATAAAAATATAATTTTATTATTCAATAAAAAATACGTTTTTAAATATAAAAACGTAATTTTTGGTAAAAATATAACATTTTTAATATAAAAAATATAACATTTATTGAAAACATTAAAAATATAATATAATATAATATTTTTTTATTTAATATTATTATAAATACTAAAAAAAAATGATTTACTTTTTTTTTTTTCATGCTGATAATATTAAAATAGTAATTAGAATTATAAAATTATATTTGTTAAAAATATAAAAATTTAATTTTAAAATTTATTTAATTTCAACGAAAATAATATATTATTTACGCATTACGTGTTATTCACGTATCAATATTATAAATATTACATGTTATTTATATGTTATAAAATATAATATAATATAATATAATATTTTATTAAGTAATCTTATATTTTTATAAACCAAATACAACATTCTTTTTAAATATCACTTTTCTCAAAATCACTTTTTCTTTAAAAATTTAAGAATCTCTTAACCAAACACACCCTAAAAATAACATTTATTAATCAAATTTGATCTAATCAAATTTGTTTAAATACATTGTATGCCTAAAGAAAAAAAAAAAAAACAATAATACTTTTAATACAGTTTGAATCTTGAATAATTTATCTAGACTCTTTTATTAGCGTTAATTGCGATATAACATATAGTACTGGTATTATATTAATAAATTATATTTTTCATAAGTAGAGTATATAGGAAATTATTAGTATCTTAAAATGTGTTAATCGACTACTTAAAAATGTTTTAAATTAATTAATATTATTTTATAATAATATTTTGTGTTTTTTTTTAATGCATGATATTTGTGTATCAAATATAATAATTGATCATTAATGTGATATTTTTGGTTTCTTATGGTACTATTTTAATATATTAAAAAAATTAATGTGATGTTTTAATATAATAAAAAATTTAATGTGATAATCTCTAGGTATTAGTACTAATAATTTGGACCGAGTTTATCATAAATAGTTAAAAGTTAAAACTTGGTCCAAGCCCACTTATATGCAGCCTCGGTGTGGTCCTGGATGGCGACAGCTTTTGTGGAATGGAAAGGAAGGCTTTAGACCTATATGTATTTTCTTTGAATGAAAGGCCATATTAAAAATAATAGTAAATGTAAAATTTATTATTATAGTAATTATATTAAAATTAATGATAAAATATGTTTGAATAAAAAATAAAAATGTCAGTAAAGTAAAGAATTGAGAAAATAAAATGATAAAAATTAAAATTTTAATTTAATTAATTTTGATATTTTATTTAAAAGATGATATCATGTACATTTAAAATTCAATTTTTAATATTTATAATTAAATTTTTTATTATTAAACAACTGTTTTTTTATAAAAATAAAATAATAATTAAAAGCATTAAATTAAATTTTATATATAATGAAATTTTTAATATATTTTTTATATTTATGGGTTAATAATTAATTAAAAATATACTATAATTATTTTTATATCAATAATAATTTTATTAAAAATTAAAAGTAATGTATCTATAAATAAATATATTAATTTAAAAATATTCTATATTAATAAAAAATTTTAGGCATACTTTATACTTTATTTGATAATTCAAATTATGAAAAAATATTCAACAAAAAACATGAACACATTTTAGAGGGTGCAGGTTGGATGGGGGTAAATATATAAGAGTAAAATTAAAGTAAAAATCAATACGTTGGAATATAATTATCCAATTTCAGATGCAGTGAGCTATCACACTCCTCTCCTTCCTGTGAAAACTAGAGCCAGGATAAGAAAATAAAAACAAATAGTCTAAAATTAAATTGTTTAATAATAAAAAGAAGAAAAAAGAATAAAAAATAGAGCCTTTTGTAAGTTGTATAACGTCTAGAAAGGTATTCTTGTTTGAAACGCGTAATTAAAGAAAGTTAAAAGAAAAAAAAAAGTTGAACAAATAAAAATAGAAAAATCAAAGGAACAAGCTTAGCCTTAACATTAAAGAATTTTTATTTTTCCACCCACATGATAGATGGTGATGGCCGATAGAATTCAATTCTACGATAGTCAGTCCACCAAAACACTTGAAAAAAAGGCTTTTGCGATTCATGATTTGCATAAATTAATCAGACCGCTCCATTGAATGCCCATTATTTCAATCTTTGTAAAGGAAATGGAAATCATCCGTCGAAATGAGATTCTAGAAAAATCTTTATACTATGCTCCCTTTGACTAGAATTAATAGTTGAATTACTTTTTTTTTTAATATATGTTCGAAAATGAAGGAAAAGATAAAACATAACAAAATCATTGAATTAAAAATGTTCGAATATTATTTTTAGAAAAAAAGAATGTTGGAGTATTTTTTTTTATCTTATTATTACTTGATCAAAGATGATTGTGTCCATCTACTTGAATAAAAATAAATGTACTAATTAAGATGAAGTCATGGTCTAGCTGACTTCGAGATGGGATGCCAAGTTCAGGACAAAGAGTTTCGTTGAAAATTTAAACCCCATTTTTGGGAGTTGATTCAAAGCCTCATTAATTTTCTAAAAATTTTCTTGCTTTGAATGGAATTCAAACTCAAGCGTGTTTGACTATTTCCAATCAGTTTGGCTTGCAATTCCTTACCTACTTCTTATTTATGTGTGATATTTTACATATTAGGCAGCACGACAACCTTTAGCATTCTATATTTCTTTGTTTCATATTCATACATCACAGAGAAACCGGCTCCAAATTAAGCTGAAACCAGAATGGCAGATACATTGACAGAAGATCAAGTTGCTGAGTTTCGCGAAGCCTTCTACCTGATTGATAAAGATTCAGATGGTATGTGCTTTAATTTTCTGCTCTTATTTTTTTTTTTCATAGTTAGCAGGATTAAGTTCCCATTTCTTAAGCATCCCCCACTCTTCTTTGAACATATACATTGATCTAAAAATGCAGGTTTCATTACCATGGAAGAGTTGGCATCAGTGATCCAGACATTAGATGGAAACCCTACAAAAGAAGAAGTTCAAGACATGATAAGTGAGGTCGATGTTGAAGGAAATGGGACCATTGATTTTGAAGAATTCTTAAATATTATGACAAGAAAAATGAAGGTAATTAAACCGTTTAATAGAAAAGAGTTAGTGCTCATATTTTCTTCTGTTTATCATGTATGTTTTGCTCATTGTTTTCTTAAGAGTGGAGAATGATGCAAACATGAATCTCACAGGATAATGTGGCCGATGAACTAAAAGAAGCTTTCAAAGTATTCGACAGAGATCAAGATGGATTTATTTCAGCAGATGAGGTAAAAAATAAGCCTGCTAACATTTGGATTAAACGTAATTTCAAATTAACAATTTTAAAATCGGTGCTATTAATGGAAGAAATTGACTGGACTGCCAATTAGATCAAAGTAGGGCTTTGATTCTGTTATTTGTCAACTCATTATCAACTTTCAACACCGTTTTCACTCTTTGTTTCCTCCCCGGTCTTTAATTCCCCAGGGTATGTGAAGTTTGAACGAGTCTTAAAAGTCTAATACTACTTCTCTGACCCAAAATAAAAAAGTTTAATAACATCGGTTTTCTCGCCTATGTTTGCCCTGATTTGATCTCCTCAGTCGTCATATGAGCTTGACAGCACGCAAATATTTGGCTTCACATTGATTTAAAGAGGCTTTTCCGGTTTACTTTTCTCCTACATATGGGAGTGTCTTTAATCACATTCAGAAATGGGCTGGTGCGATGTACTGCACTCCTTTGTCTCAGCAGATGATCTCAACGATCTGCTTCTAAGTTTTGATATATAATATATGGCTGATATTTTCCAAATTGGCCAGAAATTTTTTGTTTTCTTGCCTTTTTTCCCCTCTCATCTGACTACAAATTCATCATTTAAACGTGGGGAAATTAATCTGAATCCATTTACTTAAACACTTGGATTGCAGTTGAGACAAGTAATGATGAATCTGGGAGAAAGACTAACAATGGAAGAAGCAGAACAGATGATCAGAGAAGCCGACTTAGATGGTGATGGACTAGTCAGCTATGAGGAGTTTGCAAGGATGATGATGGCCTTTTGAAAATGAATGCAAACCTCAAACTTAACTCAACTCAACTTGGAATTATTGTTATTATGCACCTTTTTTTTTTTTTCTTTTTCTTTGTTGGACATATTTCCCCCCCTTCATGGGCAGCTTGAGCCGTACTGCAAATAATTGTAAGCATAGTTATTAGAGTACGATCAATGATATACAATTAGACAATTTTCAGATATACAAAAGGAAAAGTGTTAAATTGAACATAATCGACCGATGTTTATATTCGAAACATCGATCAACACCAAGTAAGAGAAACGACATAATTGATATAGGGCAACTTAATATAATAATCGTAAGATGAAAAAATCCAGACAATGCTTAGTGCTTTGAAAAAAAATGCAACTTTGCGGCATATCTTAAATTAATTTGGTGGTCACAAATTTTGACTGGAAAAATTTGGTAAAAGTAAAAATGATTTGAGAAGTTCATCATAATCAAAATAAATGAAAATGAGTTTTGAGGTTGTGGCTACGATTTAATGACTTGTCCCAACACTTAAAAAGGCAAAGTATTTGGTTTATTAACTTTGGGGATGTCATTAAGCACACAAAATTTGGATTCAAATAATTCCTTTAATAGGTTAAAGATTATGATCGAATTGTAGCTGAATGCTCCTCAATTTTATGCTCAATAACTAATATTTCTTTTGAATTGGTAGTTAGAGGGAATTCCGCCGCGCCCTTTTATCACTGGACATCAGGTCTTAATAAGTAGTCGCCACTTCGGTCTTCATCCATCGGTCTGGACGGTGGAAGACATGGACCCTTCCTTACGCCAAAACCTGGAGGGACACTCCAATTCCTCAACAATCTTAAAATTCGACTGCCCCATCCCTTTTGTCCCAAGGCCCAATCTTTGCGGGGCCTTCTGACGACCCCCGTCCAGTCCATACATCTTTTCCTTCACATACCTTCCTTCTTGGGCCGTAGTCCAAAATCATATCTCAATGAGAGGAAGCCCCAGAATTGGGTGCGCCATCACCGCGTCCAACAAGTGTAAAACCCCTTGGTGGCAATCTCTGATTGGCTGGAAATCAATTAAATTAAAGGAGAGAGAGCGCTGCGAAGATCGTTGTTTGATCGCCGCCAAGGAAAAATGTATCAGCTTCGCCAAGGAAAGATGTATTATGCCGTTTTTGGACGCGAGAATTGCAGTGGGGGAGATGGAGGTAAAGATCAAAGTGGTCGGGAGGATGGTGCACGTGGCGTCGATACCGTTGGAAAGCAAGTGGTGCCATTTAATTGGGTTAGATAAGTTGGGAGAATGCGAATTTAGGGTGGCTAATTATAGAGCGAGTCAGTTTCTGGGCTCCGGTGCCCAATTACAGACGTGATATGGCAATGTGGTTGCATAATTTTTGTCGAATTTTGTAGCAGTGACAATTGGGTGTTGTTTCGAATAGGCTGCTAAGCTAAGGTATGTTTAAGTTAAATTTTAATCTGACAATGTACGAGGTTTTATATATTTTTCACTGTTGGATGGGGACTGGGTTGGATATATTTATGTTTCAAATACTTTAAACTCTGATGCCAAACCATTAGATAATGTTGAGGAGATTTTCATAAATTTATGTGCATTTTTCATTAGAAATGCTTTAGCAGACTAATGTTCCTTGCATACTTTTTGTAAGTTCAATGAAATGTTGTTGTCTATGTGGGGTATCTGCAATTTTTAGGTAGATCTAGCTTCCAGGCAATGTGGGATATATTTAGGGAATTACGGTTATGTCTAAGGCTAATCCTTTTTAAATATTCTGCAGGGATTGAAGTGAGAAAGGCATGGTGAAAAAGATTATACCGTTATCGCAACCTATGCTAGTAAAACTTCTCGATAAAAGTATAAACACAGAGGAAGTGCAAAAGAATCTACATTGATGTGGAGACTAACTCAAGACAATCTCAACAGTTTTGTAAATGGTTTGATGTTTGTAATGCATTATGACAGTCTGAGGGACTTTCTGGGGGAAAAATGAATGTTTGATCTGTTATCATGAGTTCTTGACATTCGAATTCAATGGTTTTTGGGTAGTGTATCTGATAGTAAACTAACTTTATAACTATTTTCCTTTTTAGCACCATCACGATATCAACTCTTATTTATTGGTACAATGCACAATAGCACTACTAAATGCTGCAGCCACCTTTCAAACTACTTTCATTGTTATCACTGTATTGCTATTTCATGTTGTCAAGAGTGTGACCCTAGCCATTGGCACTTTATCAGTCACTTCCTCATTATATCCTTTTATTTTGCCGCATTTTTTTTTAATCACTTCACCTCTTAAAAATATTTTTTGTCTCCCTTCTTTCTTTGGTAGATCATAATTGGGTGGAATAGAGAAATCCTTTGGAGGCAGAGGAGCAATGTTGGCTATCCCACAATTCTTTTTGATGGTAATTCAATTTTCCCCTATACTACCATTTGATAATATGAAGACAGTACTTTGATTAAGTTATGATACCATCTTGATTCTTTGAGGTGGTGATCTCCATTCTCCAAGTATTAAATACTATAATACCTTTATATAAATTGATCTAGATGAATCAAGTAATTCCATTTTGTCTATTTTCTGTGTTCTCTACCAATTTCCTTTTCTTTCCTCAATAATGATTATTCTTTAAAAATGCACACACAGGCATACATACATATGCATTATTGTGAGCATTAAGAGGTTTGGCAGTGATATCTGTTCCTTTTATACGACTCTCCTGGGAACTTAGTTGGAAAATGCTAACTAGTTTGAGAAATTGTATTAATTTCAAAATTTTTTAATATATTTTCCGTTTCCCTGTGGCTCAGAACTCATAAGATGAAACATTCTTGCATTATTTCAGAATCGGGGTAGGTTTAGATTCGTTCAACTCATCGAAATGATTATTGGAACTGAAAACACAGGTTTTGTTGCTTGGCTGGGCTTGATGGAAACGTATAAATTACATCATACTAACACTGCACGATTGCCAAATTAGATTCACAAATCACAAGTTTGTTTCTCCCCTCTCTCAACTAGTATTAAAGGAAATTGAGCGCGTAGTTTCTTTCGGTTCTGCTTCGGCCTTTGGGCTTTAAGTAAGTGTACTCGGTTGATCAATATGCTTGCCAATGAATTGGGGCCGAAGGCAGCTTTGTTCGCAGTTGTTAAAATTGAACGTTTCACACAGCAGCCATGCTGTAAATGGTATCTAGTGTGTTATGATGAAAGGTAATTTTAACCTTGAAATGAATTTGAATTGATCATGAAATTAATGGGGCATTTGCAATTGATTTTATGCTTTTACGGTTTCTGGATGAGGGAGAGTTGTGGCAGAACAGTGCCGGTACCATACTCTTTAGACTGCTCTGCCGTCGCTGACTCATTTCGTGATGAAGCGGTGGCATCAGCACGTATAACTAGAGTCTAGAAGATTTATACCCGGTCCTGACCACCAAGAAAAGTCGAAATAACGTAACGCTGGGGTTGCTGGCCAGACTAGAAATCTAACATTGCTTTTGTCAATTGTCGCTCATTGTTATTGAAAGGCTGCTATATGCTATGTTGAAATTTCTAGATGACGAGCGATGGCACTTTAAGGTCATTGTTGTCATGCTTAAATGCTATGCTATACCTCTTTTTTTCACATTATAATGCTTGTCACGTTAAGTTCACTTCTGCATTTATCTTTAATTGCCTTGTTTCTTACGGTCAAATATCATTATCCAATCAATTAAAGACCAAGCTATTAATTATGTCTCTTGCTCTTTTCTTTGCAGATGATAAATTTATTTTTCCGTACAAAAAAACCTAACCGTTATTATTATTCAGCTTTAAAATGGAGAAACCTGTGCCAACTGCACCCAGAAGTTGACAAACTTTTTAGAATAGGATTAAATATGAATGGTACAATTTCTCTGATTTTAATTTAATAGACAGGTTCAGCGTTCCTCGACGAGTTTTATTTAATGAAACAAATGAAAAGAACGAGTTACATTTAATAATTAATTGAAATTATCAAAATAAAAAGGAATATTTTTTTCTATAAAAAGAAGTTATAATTTGAATTGAAGATAAAAAAAAAATTAGGTGTTAGTAATTTGAATTAATATAAATTTTAAGATTAATTATATAAATCAATTAAATTAAAAAATAATAATAATATGTATTCGAGAAATACTATTAATAGGTAAGAAACTTAAAATGTTTTTTTGACTTTGTTGATGAATCGTCGCGTCAATCATTTAAGTTGTGGAATTTTGCACTTGTTACGAATTTAAGAAAATTTTTTTATAATAAAAAATTTTATTCCAAAGTCCGAGCGTAGATATGTAGGTTTCTTCTCTTGCTAACGAGTAATGAGTAAACATTTTGAACAATGCCAACGTACGAAGATGATTATTTTTCAAATTTAAAATTTTTTAAACAAAAAATCGATTAAACCTAATCCCTTATTAATCAGAATGTTTTCCTTATGTATTTTTCTTCTTCCCCTGAGTAATTTTACATAATCTAGATTATTTAGACATGAATCTGAAAAGCATTGATCAGGCTTTTGAGTGGTTTCCAAAGCCACAACGAAAATTTACATATATGTTGTCTTGGCGGAATGGGATGGGGACGGGGCCAACTTTTTCATGCATGCACGTACTTATGAAACTTGCTGGGCGGGTGTAACTGTGTAGCCCGTTGGCTAAGCAGTGAGTGGCAAATATGTGGCCGGTTGTAATTAGATTTTCTGGTTGCTACCCACCTTTTCCACTTTTCAATCTCTTGTTTTTATGCTTTGGTTTTGCACCAACATCCATTAGCAGCGACATGTGGAAAAGGTTCGTCTTAAACACTAACGTTTTTACGTTATAAAAAATACATAGTGTAATTTTTTTACTCTAAAAATAAAATTAAAAGATTATAACTTTGTTGATGGAATCAAAACATTCTTTGCGAATGAGTGTGATAATTTGTCAAAGTAGAATATTAAATAATCATTTGAAATTTAGTATTTTTTCACTCTCAAATAAATCCTTTTAAGAAATGGAACTCTTTCCATTGGTACAATTTTCATAGTGAATTTGGTTCAAATTATACATTATCTAGAACTCATGTTCACCCACGTTAATGTAATGCTGGGGTTTTCAAATTTCAACTCGTAACTCTTAATTTTATGATGGTAGGTCAGAATATTAGAAGAAACAATTTTAAAAAAATGGAGTTTATGAAAATATAAAATCAAAGGTTGATGGGGTCTCACATGTAATTAAAACATCGAATCGAGTGCTACTAGAAAACGTTAAACCAGTACTTACCTTCCAATCCAACTAAATTAATTAATCAAATAAAATATAAAGCTGCTCTTAATGGAATAGTGAAAAAGGGTTTTTCAGTTTTATAATTTGGGGTAATTAAATAAAACACGTCAGATGCAACAGCAGAGCCCAATCCGACATGTTTTCTTCGGCCGATCCATGTCTCGGTAGCAGAAGAGAAGTGGAAAATGCAAGGAAGTTTCACGGGATAGCGATTGATTTGATAAAGATTATCATGTGTTGGAAGTTTACAACATGGTGGGGTCACGGCTACAGACTTCTGACAGCCAGAAAAAACGGGGAAATTTCCTTTTAGTCGCTTTTTGTTCTATATTCAATTGCTTTTAGCCGCCATCACATTAAAAAGGGTCTGAGTCAAACTATTGTCCTTTCCACCGCGTTAAAAAAAAAAAGCCAAAGTAGACGGCGTTTGAATCAAATTTGGACTGACCGATGCCTTGGATTCCAAGGAGTTCTTGCTTTTATATATAAAAAAAAGAGAGAAATCTTTGAAACCTGGTCGGGGCCAGAAAGAAAAGTTAAGAGTGGTGGAATTTTGGGTGGTTAAAGGTTGTAATAAGGGATATAATTGATTAAGTTTGAATTAATATATTATTAAATTTAAATTAAATTTAATATTTGATTTAAAATAAAAATTAAATTATTTAAATTCGTATGATTATATTTGATTAATATATAAAAATAAATTTAATTTTTATATTTGATAAAATTTTAATTATTTGTGTTTTAATTTAAAATATTATATTAATTAAAATAATAAAAATATATATTTAAATATAAAAATTAAATTAAATTTATGAGTTATTCAAATTAAATATAAAAATAATTAAATTTAATTCGATTTATAAATTAAATTATTAAAATTTAAATTCGATTCAATAATAATTAAATTAAATTTAAATTTTATTCTAACCAAACTTAAATAATTTATAAATATTAACATATTATTTATATTTTTAATTGCAATTGCCTAGGAATCCAACCACTTTTATTTACTTGGTTGGAGAAGGTCTTCAGAGTCAAGCCGAAGTCGGTTTGTTTCGTGCTTAAAATATACTTGCTGTGTGTTTGGACTCGGTGCGTCCAGGGAAACAGAGAAAAAAACAACAACGAAAAGACAATAAATAATTGAAAAAAAATGCATAAAATTATTATAGTTTAAAATAATAAAAATATATTAAATTTTTTAATGTTTTACAAATTTTAAATTTTATTGTGTATAAATAAATCATTAATCTTTAATTTACATTCAAATAAACTTTTGATCTTTAATTTCATCCAAATAAATTATTAACTTTTAATTTATATTTAAATAAATTTTTAATATTTACTTTGTATTTAAATAAATTCTTAATATAAATTAATCTTTTGCTTTAAATAAAATTTATTTGGATATAAATCAAAACAAAATAAAATATAAAATAATTCAAATATTTTTTAATATTTTAGCCATTATTATTTTACATTATTATATATCAACTCTATTTAAATCATATTTGGTAATTATGTTCTTAAAAAATTAATTATTTATTACGAAAATCGTTAATGCATCTATTAAAATAAACAATGATTATTTAATTATCTAATATCATGTATATAAATAATTAGCTTTGCTCAATAACGTAGAACAAACGTTTCCTATCGTATACGTAATAACCTTCTAAGTCAGTTTTTGTATTTTCATTTCAAAGGTTTTTTTTTTGGGAATTTCAACCAAAATATATGAAAATATCTTCAATCACACCAGATTGATCAGATTAGTTTTAAACTTTAAACTAACAAAGTTTTAAAGATGTAGTAACTTTCACCATTTGAAGTGAAATTGTTGAATAGAACTGAATCAATAAATCAATCAGAAGATTTTAGCTCAACAAGGTTGATTGAGCTTGAAGTTGTAAAACAAGTTTCTTAAAACACCAAAAGTATGAAATTGAAAATTTTTAAGAACAACATATAATTAAATAAAAATAAATCAATTGAATACAAACAAAATGCTCTTGGATAGCTTGAACAAAATTTATCAAATTTAAAGAACATTGAAAATAAGCTAAACCAAGACTGAAGTTGAGTGTAGTGATAGGTTAAAGTTGTGTCTCTTGCTTGGTGGTTTCCTCCATTTATTCCACGATTTTTGCAACTTCCCAACTGCTTAACTCTCTCGGCCAAAAATTAACCAAAACCGGCTTACTTAAATTAATTCTCCCATAAATCCTCTTAACTAATTCACTGGCTGACTTGAACTAAGTCAGCCGTTATTTAGCTTAAAGAATTTTTTGGTTAATAGAAGTTTAGCGTGAGAAAAGCTTATCTATTTCAGAGTTAAGATATATCGTATATTTTAGAAAAAAATTATATTGAATTTATAAATTATTCGTAAAAAAAAAATTTGCTCGGAATGAGATTTAAATCAAAGCCTTACAAAAGTAGTATTCAAGCTTGTCGTAATGATTTTGAAACTATCAGACGTAAATGAATTTTAAAATCAAAATAAATGAGAGAGTTGTTACCGATTTTTGTTAAGGTGTGATTGATCACCCAAAAGTTTATCTTTTTAATAAAACTATAAAAACGGGTTTAAAGTTTATAAAAAAGATAAATTTTAGTCTACGAAAAATCAGGTTGGGTCCGGGAGTCAGTTACGTGTGGAAAAGGATTAGCACCCTCACAACGCCCATAAATTAGTACCATTTAATTATGTGCTATTTTCGGTGTTTGATAAAAATAGTTTTGACTTGAAATTTAATACTAATTCTCTTCGTTTTTAAAAAATATTTTTGCTAAAATTTTTATTTAAAAATATTGAGAAAATCTTTAAGTTAAAAAATTATCTTAAAATTCTTCAACATTTAGGCATAATTTAAAATAACTTTTTTCACTTAAGATTTAACACAATAATCCTTAAAATGAAATAACATTCTTTATAGAAAATTGTTGGTGACTCTCCAATATCTAGGCAGAGTACCAAGAATTATTTCTTTCAGAATGTTATTTTTATTTTATTTTGTAATATAACAATTTTTTTAAAAAGTATTATTCTGCCTCATCCAATTTTGTCTCCATCAACACCCTCACAGAAGGAATTTTTACCTCAATCGGTAATACAGTTTTCATCCCATACATCAGTGAAAACGGGGTGGCCCCTGTGGAGGTTCGGATTGATGTTCTATAAGCAAGCAAAGCAAAAGGTAACTTTTTATGCCAATCTTTGTATGTGTTCGTCATTTTCTCTAATATTCTCTTGATGTTCTTATTCGCAGCTTCCACTGCACCATTCATTTTTGGGCGATATGATGCTGAATGATGATGCTTGATCTTGAACTGTACACACAATTCTTTCATCATTTTATTGTTCAAATTGCTAGCATTATCTGAGATGATCTTTTTTTAGAGCCCATACCACTATATTATCTCTATTTTTATAAATCTAAACATCACTGATCGTGTAATACTAGCATACGAAGCTACTTCTACCTATTTTGTAAAGTAATCGATTATCACAAAGATAAATCGATGCCCATTTAAAGCTTTTAGGGCTATGAGTCTGATCATATCCATTTCTCACATGAAAAAAGGCCATGGTGGTGCCAAGACGTGCAGCGAGACTGGAGGGGAATAAATTTTATCTACATAAATTTGACATTTGTGACACTTTCTAGCATAACTGATGCAATCATTTTCCATTGTAGACCAGTAGTAACCAGCTCTCATAATCTGTTTGGCCATCATATACCCTTTAGCATGTGTTACACAAATTCTTTCATGTACTTCTTTAAGTATCCTTCTTACTTCCACAGCATTGATGTACCTTAATAAAATTTGATCTCGATTCTTTTTATACAGGACTTCTTCATCAAGCACAAAACTTGCTGCTAATCTTTGAATGATCCTCTTACCATTTTTTGAATCCTGCTATGGGTAATTTTGACACTTAATATATTGTACAATGTCATAGTACCACGATTGTTGATAGACCTCTTCTTTCACATTTGAATAGTGGGCTGGTGAAATTTTTATTTGTACTTTAATGGGCTGAATTCCTATACTATTATTTAACTTGAATATTGCTGCCAAAGTAGCCAAGGCATCAGCAATCTAGTTTTCTTCCCGGGGAACATGCTACAATTGAATCTCTTTAAAACGTTTCCTCAAGCCAGCTATGTGCCTTTGGTATAACACTAGTTTCGAGTCCTGGTCTCCCATTCACTTTTTAGTTGATAAATTACCAAGGCTGAATCCCCATATTCTTCTAGTGTTTCAAAAATTTTTTTAATGGCCATCTGTAACCCCATGACACATGCCTCATATTCAGTGATATTGTTTGTGCAATTGAAATCTAACCTTGCAGTACATGGGTAATAATTTCTTTATGGGGATATTAGCACTGCTTTAATGCCATGCCCCATTATATTGGATGCCCCGTCAAAAAATATTTTTCATACTTCTCTTACAGGCTCTTTATCTTCATCCTGCAAGATTGCCATCAAATCTTCATCTGAAAACTCAAACTTTATAGTTCATAATCTTCTGTAGTTCGATCAGCAAGAAAACCAGTAATAACACTTTTTTTATGGATTTTTGTGTCACATACACAATATCATATTCTGAGAGCATGACCTGCTATCTCATTAGCCTACCTGATAAAGATGATTTTTCAAAAATATACTTGAGGGGATCCAATTTTGATATTAACCATGTCGTATGGTAGAGTATGTATTACCTGAGTCTACGAGTAGTCTAAGCCATGGCACAACATATTTTTTCTATTTGGGGGTACTTGACCTTGTACTCTGTAAACTTTTTACTCAAATAGTATATAGCATGCTCTTTCTTGCAGTTTCATCTCTTTGCCACAATACACATCCTATCAATTTTTCTTGAACCATTAGATATAAAATCAACGGTCTTCTTACAACTGGTGGAACCAACACATTGGTGGGCTTATCAAATACTCTTTAATCTTTTCAAATGCATTTTAGCATTCTTCATCCCATTCACTTGGATTATTTTTGTGAAGCAACCTAAAGATTGGATCATATTTCGAGGTAAGTTGGGATATGAAGCGAGAAGTATAATTCAATCACCCTAAAAAACCTTTCACCTCTCTTTACGTGCGTGGTGCTGACAATTCTTGAATGGCTCAATTTTATCAGAGTCTACTTCTATACCTCTTTTACTGACTATTAACCTTAATAATTTTTTAAATTTAACAATAAAGGTTTCCCTTTCTTGAGACTTAACTATCATATCATCAACATATACCTCTATCTCTTTAAGCATCATATCATGAAAGAAAGTGACCATCACCCTTTGATATATGGCACCAATATTTTTCAGCCCAAAAAGCATGACTTTATAGCAAAATATCTCCCACATTGTCACAAATGTAGTTTTTTCTATATCTTCGTGAGCCATTTTGATATGATTATAGTCAAAGAACCCATCTATGAAGGAAAAAGTAGAGTGTTTAGCAGTGTTATCCATAAGAGTATCAATATGTGGCAATGAAAAATTATCCTTTGGGCTGGCTTTCTTTAAATCATGGTAGTCCACACACATTTTAACTTTTTTATTTTTTTTAAGAACTGGGACTATATTGGCTACCCATTCAGAGTACTTGGCTACTTTTAGGAAGCCAATGTCAAATTACTTTTTTACTTCTTCTTTTATCTTTAGTAACATTTTTAGCTTCATGCGTCTCAATTTTTACTGTACTGGTCGGTATTCTGGTTTTAAAGGTAACTTATGCTCAACCACCTCTGTACTAAGTCTCGACATATCCTGGTAAGACCATACAAATATGTCCATGTACTCTTACAATAAATTCACTAACTTTTTCTTTTCAATCGATGATAGTGAAGTACCGATCATGACTTCTTTCTTATTGTCACCATATCTCAAATTTAATAGGTCAGTTGATTCCTGGTGGGGTTTTATAATTTTCTTCTCTTGTTTCATCCATTTCAACAGATCATGAGGTAAATCATAGTCTTCTGAATCAACATCATTATCAAGCTCGCTAATATGAGTCAAAATTTCAAAATCAAACCCGGTGTTATTGCTTTGATCATCCATAATGTTCATTATTAGAAAACTTGAAAATGGGTATAATCACAAAAAAAAAATATTGATTTTGGCAAGGGCAAAGAGAATAGTAACGAAAGAAAAAAAATGAAAAATATAAAACATGATATAAGTGAAATGCATTGCATTCATCATTTTATTAAGATAATGAAAATAAGCTCATACACTTAACCTCCGCATGTTTTTAGGCAAAAACAATTAAAATTTTTGAGTTAAAGGGTTCAAGGATAACAAAAATGATACACTATTTTTTGAGTCTCTTAAAAAAAAAATTTCTTTATCTTGCTTGACTCTTTCATCTACTTCAACTTGAAATCACGAGAAAGATTCCTTTAATCCCATTACCAGTTCCTTTTGTTCAACTTCTATTGACCCAGGATAGACATGCCCGACAGAACAAAAAGTTTCATACAAATAAAGGAACACCATTTTTCCATCAATCAAATTTTACCCTTTGAGGCATGCCATTCTCTTTTCTTTCTTCTCTAGTATTACATTTCTTTTATCAGCAGCCGTAAGCTTATAGCCTAACCTTCATCTTTTTTTATTTTCAACCGAGCATGGTGCTCTTGTGATTCCTTGTAGAACTTTTTCTAGGCCTTACTCGACTCGCCAACTCTTGCCAGTAGTCTATTTGATCATCATATTCGTAGCTTTTGACAATTGAAGGATCGGTATCCTTGACCCTTCTCTTATATAAGTAGCATTTGCTACTTCAAAAGTTCTGAAAGAACATTTAATCACTTTTTCTACTGCCTCAACGTAGGGAGTTGTTAAGGTCTTTGTTATTAATAAATCCTTATCACCATTCACACAGACTTATTTTTCTTTCATGATAAATTTTACCTTCCGATATAGAGATTAAGGTTTAGCTCCGGTCATGTGAATCTAAGGTCTTTCAAATAGACAACTATATGCAGGAGTTATGTCTATTACTTGAAATATGACATTGAAAGTACCATGATCAATTTGTAATGGGATCTCTATATCACCAATTACCTCTCTTCGTGTCTCGTCAAACGCTCTTACAATCATATGATTATTTCGCATGTGAGAGGGATCCATTGAAAGCTTTGACAATGTCGTCAGAGGCATAACATTAATAGATGATTCGTTGTCAATTAACACTTTGGCCATAATATGGGACTTACATTGACAGTAACATGTAAAGCCTTAACACTACCATATCTTTTCGGAGGGATTTCATCATCATTAAAGGTGATAAAATTCAAGGCTATAATATTTCCAACCATGTGATCTATCTTCTCAACAGAAATGTTATGCTCGACATAAGCTTAGTTGAGCACTTTCAGCAAAGCATTTTTACGCGACTCAAAATTTAATAGTAGCGACAGTAAGAAAATATGAGCTGATAATTTATTTAGCTGATCAACCATACTGTACTCACTGTGTTTGATGATCTTTAAAAACTCACAAGCTTCTTTTTTTAATACTAATTTGTTAACTTTCACTTTCAAGCTTACCACCGGTTGAGAATCTTGGGTTTTTCTTGTGTCTTCTTCTCTTATCATGCTTTTCCCTTTCCTAGCCATTTCTAACATTTTAGGAGTGTAAATTCAATCACTTCAGATCATTCTTCCTATTCTCACTATTTTGACAGTATTTTTTATGCTTGGATTATTCTAGATCATATCAGGCCCTCGCATCACTACATCATAATTGTATCTCCATGGGACTGCTTTGTCGATTTGATAAGAGAATGGACTATAGACATAAATGGTCATTGGTGTCCTAGAAGAGGAGATGGTTTTCTTAATTAGGGGCTCTGATTTCTCATCATAGTAAACAGTGAGAGGTTTGGAGATAAAAAACTTGTCAGGATGCTCGTCACCCACTGTATTCACACTATTTCCATCACATTCGTCATAGAACTCAATGATGGCTTCATCCATTAAGCTATGTAATATTTGTTTAAAGACCTCACAACTTTGGATCGAATGTCTAATTATTTTCCTATGGTATTTAAAAAAATAGTCAGGGTCTTCATGACTTTCGTTATCCAAAAATAATGGTTGAATCATGCCCGTTTCATACAAATAATCGTACACCCATTCAAAAGGGGTCTTCATTTCATCCGTGCATCTTTTGATCTTCACATATTTTCCCTTATCCATTATATTAATTTTTCCTTTAGTGTGATCCGACAAAGGTTTCCACTAATACCTGACTTGAATTTGGTATCAAAAGACAAAAACTCATCATTTATCAAACCTTGCATTTGTGTTTAAGTGCTGTACAATTTTCAGTAGAGTGTTATGTAACTCCGTAATGATAATCGTACTTGGCATTAGGGTTATATCAACTTGGGTAAGGTGGTTTTAATGGTTTCGCATAAGTAAGAGTGACGAGGTGGCTTCTCATTAACTGAAGGTATAAATCGATATAAGACATGAGAATTTAGTCAAAATAAGGTATTTTCTGATTGTTATTATTCTGTGAGTTTTTTTTTATTGCTGTTTGGGTGAGTTGGTCAGATAAATGGTCGAGCTAGAGGTGTAGAGGTATAATTAGATGGTTGAGGGCTAAAACTTGGTCTGGATAGCGGTTGTTGGGGTGCTCGATAATGGTATGGTTATTGAGAGATTTGGTTTGTGGTAGGGTAGTAAGGGGGGTATAGATTATATGGGATAAAAAGATGGTGTAAGGGATTTTTGTGGGTGATAGCATGTGTCTCATGCTCTTTTTTCTTTAAAGTTACTGTCTTCTTTTCAGACCCTTCAATTTTACCACTTTTGATAGCATTTTTTATCATCTCTCTTGAGATTATCATGTCAGAGAAGTTTTTTGTGATATTTCCCATTAATCTGTCATAATACGGGACCTTTAGTGTATTGACGAATAGCATAGTTATCTCTTTTTCAGTCAGTGACGATTGAACATGGGTCGCTGCATCCCTTCATTGATGTGCATATTCCTTGAAGATTTTCATCGAGTTTTTTTTATATTTTGTAATGACAGCCTATCATGGGCTGAATCCAAGACATACTTATATTGATAAGAAAAATTTTGGTCAAGTTTTTTCACGAACAGATCTTGCTTCGATCTAACTGTATATACCATTTAGCTGTTGAACCAGTCAAACTATCTTAGAAACAGTGTATCAATAGTTTATCGTTATAGGTATGACCCGTCATCTTTTTACAAAATATGATAATATGAGCAGAAAGACACTTTATTCCATCGTATTTTTTAAAATCTGAGGTCTTGAATTTTGGTGACATAACCAAGTCAGGTACTAGGCTGAGCTCATTGGCGTCAATAACCATATAAATGTCATTACCTTCAACCGCTTTAAGCATCTCTTCAAGTTGGTCATACTTGTTTTGAATTTTTAAATTTATAACAGGTTTTGACATTTCATTAGACTTCTCTTGTTCATTAAGATTCGGTACCATGATGGGATTGACTGGGATAGGTTTCGAATTAATATTTAAGTGGGTCGGTTGTTGACTTGTAGAATGATTGACATAAGGGTATGGCCGTGCACTTGGTGATTGTATGTGTATACCTCGAGGAACTTGAACTTGCCCTGAGACGAAGTGAATCCCGGAGGGTATAATGACTCTTCCATATTAACCTCATCTCATGTCCTTTATGTGTCAGCAACTTCTTTTCCTTTTATTGAACCAAGCAACAGTTGTCTCAATTCAACCATTTATGCTTCGATGCTTTGTTGTATTTTCATCACTCTTTTTCGTATCTTCTCTTGTGCCTTTTTGACCCTTTCAAATCTGGTTGTATTTTTTTCTTCCATGGCACGAGTCTGAGAACAAGTATTATATCTATACGAAATTGATTGATTTTGATTCTTCAGCTTTGCTATCTTTGAACCTTAGTTTATTAACCATGAATTAGATCGCATGATATAATATCGTTGATATTGTTGTTAGTATTTACAATTATGCATGCATGAAATGAATGAAATGCAAATTAGGGCATTATCTTGGATCGATCAAAACAAAAAGAGACTTTCATTAACCATGTGAGTCTTTATACATCATCCGATCATTTTCACATTAAAGCCATAAAAACATTTAATTTGAGCATATTGCTCCCTAGCTTCATACAAAAAGTGTAATAATCTTTGACTGTGGCTTGGATTGGTACAATTTCTTGTTTCAGTGTTTCTACCTTTTTAACCATATTGCTTGCTTTTCGAACAGCCTTATAGATTTGAGCAGTCAGATGTTCGATATATTGTTACCTCCCTAAACTTTTTACTTTTTACATCTCTCTAGCATCTATCTTTATATTACAAGTGTGAGCCTAATAATCTTCTTTCTCTTACCACTCAGTCAAAATCTTATCTATGTGACTCTGATTGCTTGTCAATTGAAGCTCCAAGCTCATTAATTCATGCTCTAAGGCTTTTTTCTCATTTTGCAAATCGAAGTTTCTGTTTTGTTCCTTCCTTAGTTCAGCTTTTAGCTTCTCACTTTCTCTTTGGTGCTTTGCTACCTTTTCAGAAGCTCCTAAAAGTTTTTTTTTCCATTCATGTTGTTCTTTGGTGAGTGTGGAGATAATTTCTTTATTCTCTCAAGTTCTGTTCTTCCAATATTCCACCATATCTCGTAGTTTTTTCATATCTTTCTTGGATCCTTCAAAGGTTTACTATCCAACTTTAATTTCTTATTTTCTTGATGCAGATTTTACAGATATTCTTTCAATACTTTTCATTTTTTTTATCAATTTTTATATTGCATCATCTTTCATCATTAAATCATATCTCAATTGGTTAACCTGATCCATCATAACCATCTTCTCTTTCTTTAACTTTTTTTTTTAATCTCAAACTCTCGTTGGACGATCTTAAAAGTTGATAATACCGATACTGAAATAGAAGCTGGTAACTTTTCTGAAACATCAGCTGGTAGAGGCCTAATTTCGTTAACTCTTTTCATCCTTCAAGCAAGGTAACTTTTTGTAACATTATCTATAAATCTAGCTGGACTCATTTGGTTGACTTACTTTCATGCTTTGATGATTTCACGAACCCTTTTCACGTAATCGGATGTCTCATAATCGAACTCGAGTGAACTGAATCCATGAGTCATAGGGATAAACTGTCGTGAGTCATATTATCTTTGAACTATAAGGGACGCATAACTCACTGTCCCTTATTTTTCTAACAAAGGTACCCATGACTCATATTCACAACTATACAAGATGATCATCGAAAGCATCCATGGTACCCTCCATGTTACATCCTCGCTAGTGAGCTTCAAAAAGATACCAACCACTGACCTTTTGTCCAATCTTTTCTCTATTTTTTAGCAATAAACTCCTTGATAGGACTAAAATGAATGGAGAATGACTTAAATAATGTTTTTTTTTCTTCAAAAATGGCTTCTGAGCCAGACAAAAAGTAATTGAGCACACCTCATAAATCATCCTTCACTTTTTTTTTGACAAAAATTAAGTGATCTAATAGTCTCTGTCAAAATAGTTGGTTTTTTCTTTTATCTAATTACTCAAAAAAGTCAATCACTGATGATTTTATGTGTCCTAACACCTTAAAAAATATCATCAATCTATACACAGCCAAAACAAACACATTCAATCTCTGATCAGTTTTAATATACTTTTTTATATACTCGAGTAGAAAAGCTTATGGAATGGTCTCAACTCTATTCTTTTCCTTCTTGTGTTTGTCTATCTCTTCAACCTTTACTTGCATAATCTTGGTTAACTTCTTTCTATATCCGATAGTCTTATACTTTTTTTAATAGATCTTATCTTGATTGGTAGACTCTATCCGAAGTAAAGAAAAGTATTCTTCGATCGTGGGGGCCAAGTCTTATTGGTTGAATATAAAGTATCGATAAAATGGATCCTATAATTGTATTACGGCTTTCATCAGCTGTTCATCAACCTTCACTGACATAAGTAGTGCCACATCCTTGAATTTTTTAGAAAAAGATTTTTTTCTCTCTGTTCTTCACTGTTTCCAAATAGCGTCTAATTCTGATATATTATTCTGACTGAGTCCATATGCACTAACTGTGGTAGCACCGATATGTGACCATTTACCAAGCAATCTCCTTCTTTCCCCTAAGTACTTTCTGAGTGGCTCTTGACCTCTAAGTAGCTCTTATACACGGATGACATCCTTTAGGTTTTTTAAAAGTTTTTCTTACTGAAGATTGGTCTAAAATAATACCCTTTAAAAATATGATACCTATATGATGCATGCAACAAAGTTGGAGATAACAAAAGAATTAAACAAATTAATAATGTAAACAAAACAAATAAATAAAAATGAGTAAATGAATGAACAAGTATAACATGCGTCATTACAGAATATACATAGTATCCTAATTTAGGTAATTTTCTCATAAAAGGGACAGCATGGCTCTATTTTAAAGTTGAACCTTACGGCTCACTATATGCCAGGTTAAGATTTACGTGTCTGAAGGTTCTCAGACTATTCCTCACATCATCATCCGTTATAGACTAGTAAGGTTCTCCGATCCTCACCCATTACAGGCTACTAATAAAAATGGTTCAATCTAAGTGAAAGTGTTTCGCTAGTAAATGTGAAGGTTATCACCTCACGAGAGCGTAGCTACTTCACTTCCTTTTAAAAGGGATAGAGCCGGGGTCTAGAGCTCATGCATGAATATGTAAAGTGTGTGCAAAATAATGTATTAATCAAAATGCCATAAACATAAAATTAAAATAAAATAACAACTAACATACAATTTATCTTATTCATTAACGCATATTTTTGTGAAAAATCAAAATAAATGGGATTAAATGAAATGTCAAATAAAAAAAATTAAATCCGACAATTTTTAATAGCGTAATTAAAAGTTTTGGCTTGATTCTCAAATTAAAATCCCTAGTGGAGTCGTCAAGCTGTCATAACGGTTTTGGGATTGCCAGACGTAAAAAAGTTTTAAAATCGAAGCAAATAAGAGAGTCGCCACCAATCTTTGTTAGGGTGTGATTGGCTACCTAAAAGTTTATCTTTTTAATAAAACTATAAAAATGGGTTTAAAGTTTATCAAAAAGATAAATTTTGATTTACGAAAAACCAAGTTGGGTTTGAGAGTCGGTTACGTGTGGGGAAGGATTAGCACCCCAACAAAGCCTATAAATTGGTACCATTTAATTATGCGCTATTTTCGATGTTGGATAAAAATGATTTTAACTTGAAATTTAATACTAATTCCTTTCGTTTTTAAAAAATATTTTTGCTAAAATTTTTATTTATAAATATTGAAAAAATCTTTAAGTTAAAAAATTATTTTAAAATTCTTCAATATTTAGGCAGAATTTAAAATAACTCTTTTCGCTTAAGATTTAACACAACAATCCTTAAAATGCAATAACACTCTTTATAAAAAATTATTGATGACTCTCCAATATCTAGGCAGAGTACCAAGAATTATTTCTTTCAGAATGTTATTTTTATTTTATTTTGTAATATAACAATTTTTTTAAAGTATTATTCTTTTTTTATTATAAAATATTTTTATCATCAAGTAGTAAATAAAAATTAAAGACAGAATAGTACAAATAAATTCTGATAATAACATGCTAACATATGTATGCCAATGAATGTTACGTAGGATGGGATGCAATTTAAAAGTTAGATTCTTAAGTATAATGAGGCCCCGACTTTCCAACATCTAGACAGAGCTTAGGTGCAATTGTTTATATTTAAGATCTCAATTTACTATTATACTTTTTATTTATTAATCTTATTATTAATGCGAGTTAAGAATTCATGTGAAAAAATTTAATGAAGTAAAGTTTCCTAAATACCCCATCATCTAGGCGACATTCGGGAACAAATTGCTTTAAATAAAATTTTCACACGTGTCCTTAGGATTTTTAAGAGGTTTTGAGTAAGGGCTTGAGTAGAGGTTTTGAAGGTTTGGTTTTAAGGTTTAGAAGGTTTTAAGGCTTGAATTTTAGGATATGGAAGGTTTAGGGTTTTGATTTTAGAGTTTAGAGATTTTAGGGTTTGGGTTTTGTGATTTGGGGTTTTGATTTAAGGATTTAGATTTTAAGGATTTTGGATTTTGGGGTTTGGATTTTAGGGGTTTCGAATTTTAGGGGTTTGGATTTAGGGGGTTTTAGATTTTTAGGGGTTTCAGATTTTAGGATTTTGGATTTTAGGAGTTTTAGAAACCTATGGTTTTGGTTTTAAAAATTGAAGTTTCGTTTTTAAGAAAATACGAACATCTTTAAAAATCCCCAATATCTAGGCGGATTTTCAGAGCAAGTTTGATTTTAATGATTTTTGAAATTTAATCAATAATTTCTCATATATCTCTTTTTATGAAAATTTATTAATAATAATTTTCCAACATCTAGGTAAAATTATTTTTAGAAAAATATTTTTATTCCCTCCAACATCTAGGCAAGAAAAATAATAAAAAATAATTATTTTTTGAGCATTTTTAATATATATTTTTAATTATTACTTGTTTTCAAATTTATTATTATTAAAACAATTAAAAATTTATCCTAACAAATTTAAGAACTTATCATGCATAAATATAAAAAATATACTTAAAATAACAAAAATAATAATATATAAAAAATTTAGAAAAAAAGATTTTTAAAAGAAAAAAAATTTTTTTTTACCTAAACTGGACCGGTCAACGATCCAATCAACATTGGTCTGGACCGATCAGGCCGATTCTGCGATTCAGTCAACGATTTCAGCTAGCGATCTACGGTTCGATCCGATTCAGACCTGTTCAATTGGACTGATCAACAGCTATTGGAAGAACGGATCAACGGGTTGGGTTACGTGGATCTAAACTGAGGTTGTTGGTAGGGGTGTGTTTTTTTTTTTGGTATTCTGGTGAGGAGATATCCCGAGAGTTTCAGCTAGCTCTAAAATGAGGGAGAATCGAGTGTTTTATATGATTGAAATAGTGGTTGCGTGTGCTGATGGAGTGAAGAGATTGGACGAGGGGGTGGTATGATGGCTGGGGTAGTGGCAGGCGTGGGTGGCCAGCGGTACCGTGCACGACATCCGCTGGCACCAGCTCTTTCCAGTTTGTTTCTTCTTTTATTTGGATTTTCTGTTTGTCTTCTTTTTTAATTTTTAATTTAATTTTTTTGTTAATTAATTATATTTTTCTAATTATAAAAAATATAAATTCGAACAAAATTCGGTGTCTATAAAGCCTTACAAAATTCTTTTGATTTCTTTTATCATATTGCATAAGGGTCAATATTATTTTGTAATTCTATATACATTAAGTGAAAATGAGATAAATACATAAAAGACAAATTGGGGTGTGATGGAAGATGAATAATTAAATTTCCTTTCTAAAGCTGGCCATTACTTTCTTCCACTCTTGCTACAAGTGTATTTATATGTGTATAAATATATATATATTAATTAATTAATTTGATATTAAATCACGAAACCTGATAGTCAATTAAAAACAAAACTTAAAACAAAAAAAAAGGGTTAGGCAATGAAGTTGAGAGCAACTTATATTCAAACTTCGCTTTAAAGATTTTAAAAAAGAAAAAAAGTTAGTTTCAACTGAGAATCTGAAAGGAGATGAACCTAACCACCTTGTTTAGGGTGGGGGGAAGTTGGGGGGGGGGGGGGGGGAAATGAGGTACGTTTTTATAAAAAAACGACAGTTGGCCGGTGGATGATCACATGTCTGAGAATATAAATCCTTGGGATGCTGTTCCTTCTTACTTTTCCAGTCAGCTTCCGAAAGCTTTTTTTTTTTTTTTTTTTGTGACTTGGAAAACGACAATGCTCCCACCAATTTCGAGTCTCGGTATGTTAATGTATCCTGCATGTAAAGAAATTAGAAAATTCATGGTATTTCCGTGTGTTAACCTATCCTCAAATTTTAAAAGAAAACAAAAAAAAAGAAAAAAAAAACATTTGAAAGTGTTGCTTGTGACTTATGTTGTCATTTTAGTAGTCCAAATTCTTTCCAATTAGAGATTTCGAAATAAATTAGAGGCCTATTGCAAGGTGACTAGCTGAAGAAATGCACCGAATTAATACAAAGCATGTCATAACAGCTTTTGTGAGAAGAAATTTTAAGTAGTTTTGTCTTTGACTAACAAAATCCAACACTGTAAAAGAGATTTTGTAATTTATATATTTTCATCGTATAAAATATTAATAACTTTTATATATACATCATATTTTATAAAAAAAATTATATATTATAATTTTTATGAACATAAAAAAAAAAAAATGTAAAGGAACCTACCAAAGGCAGCTCTTACAGTGTTCTTGATTCATATGATTCATATTATTACTTATTAGAAATAATTAGAAAAAAAGATGTACTAATATTCTTAATAAAGGCGGCTCCCCAAGTCATATTCAGAGTAAAGTATAGTGTATTCACAATTTTCAACAAAGGCTGCTCGAAAAAATGAACTCAATACAAGGGATGTACAAGTTACCATCATGGGAAAATAGTGAAGCCCTTGGAAAATAAGCTACAAACATAGCAAAAAATAATAATAATAATAAATAAAATTCCAAGTATCAATTACCCAATTTTTACTGAGAATTGCTTGAGCTAAGCAATTAAACCTAGTACCGCATAAAAGAAGATACGTGGATCCTGGGTGGAAAGTCTTTCCCCCACGTAAATTAAAAGAGTCAGCGGAATGCCGCGTTTACCCTTAGCTTGGAATTGGATCAGGTTATTATATAGACTAGGAAAGTGCTTACCGCTTTCGTTTTTTTTTTTTTGGTTGCCTACGGATCATCAATCATTCATGATCCAACTACAACGAGCAAAAACATAAACAGGGTACAAATTGCACGGCTTTAAATTAATCAAGAAACTTTTCAAATGACTTTATCTTTATTTTTCACTTGTAATCAAAGTCGAAACCAAAAACATTAAAAAAATAATAATAATAATTTTACTAAAAAAAAGATAAAATATTACTTTTAATGAAATGAAATTTTCTATTATGATAATGCAAAAAAACTTTTAGGGGAGCCATAGCTCCTGCAGCCGCCTAGCTACGCTACTGCTTTTAATATTGTCAAATGATCAATATAAAAGTGAAAATTCAATGTATTTTTTTTATTTGATTTGATTTGATTTGAAGTGTTGTAAAAGATTATGGTGCCTGCTTCCAACAAGGCGACAACGACGTTGGAGTGAAAAAAATTTATATATATATATATTTTTAAGAGTATTATTTACACCCAAAAATTATTCAATACATTTTAAAAGTTTTATTATAAATTTAATTTTTAATAAAATTATTTAAATGTTTATTAATCATTTTTTTTTCACGCTCTCATTTTTTTCTTTTTCTTTTTCTCATAATATCAATAATTCTTTTATTTTCTTATTTCCGGTAATAAATCATATTGTTATCAAAATTTATAATCAAAACTCGTAATATGTCAAAATAAAAAATGAATTTGAAAGAAACAATTGTAACAATAAAAATTTGGATATGATAAATGAATAAATTGATTTTTAAAAATTAATATTTAAAATATTTTAAAAAATTTTAAAAATTTATTTTTGAAAGCTTTTAAAAGCTTTTGGACATTGCAGGAAGAGAATTTTGGAGATATCAATCTTAGTTTTCAAAACCTTTTAAAATTTTTCAAAAGTTCAATTTTAAAAATTTTTATTTTCAAAAACTCTTAAAAGCTTCAAACATTTATTTTTAAAAATTTTTACAAACTTTCTTTCGATTTTAAAGATTTTCATATATTCAATTTTAAAAATTTTTAAAAATTTATTTTTAAAAGTTTTGAATTATACCAAAACAAGATATTTGGATGTTTTGGTAAGTTTTAATTTTAAATGTGAAGTGTAATGACTAAAAATATAAAATTTTGAAAACGATGGGATGTGATGAGTAAATGTCGAAATACAAATAGCAGCCCTCTTTTTCTTATCTTTGAAACTACAAAGAATCTGAAATATCTCTAAGATGATTCGTATACTTGTTTTAAAATATAACATTTATAATTTTAAATTTTAATACCTATAAATTTTTTATCCATAAATTATTATTTCCATTATTAAAAAACCTCTGAAATTTCTATTGAGTTTCATTCGATTGTCAAGTAAATTACGTAGAAATTGACTGAGGCTGAAACTGTCCAATAATATGCCGCTACAGCTAAGGCGGTTTGTTGATCAAACCTTCCAACACCGTATATAAATTAGACATTGCTTCACTTTAGTTGAAAGAAGTTCATTCACAAGAGAAAGTAGTACGGTACTAACTCTCTCCTAAGTCCTAGTAACCTGAAAAACCCTTCAAACAAACCATGTCTAGCAGTGATGATTTTAAACTCTATGATTGTGGCACGTTACTCCTCAACGTCACCACCTCCAGCTTCACTAAAGCTCAAAGGCGTTGGCGCATTGCCTGTGCAGCGATATATTCTGTTCGGGTAATGGTTTCTCTTGCTAAAGAGATGATTTCCAAAAGAGGTAACGAACCAGCCTCTGTGATCTCGTACTCACAACCTTACGTTGTCCTTGATATTGAACCATCGAGCTCTCAACATTGGGGTGAAAACATTTTAACTTCCTCCTTTGCTCCGAAAATTGATAAAAAACAGCTCGTAAATACTGTGAAAGAAAAAGACTTGGTTTCTCTCCGCCAGCTTGGAGGAGTTGAAGGCGTTGCTGCTGCTCTTTGCACAAATCCAGAAAATGGAATCCGGGATGATGATCAAGAGGTTATAAAAAGGCAAGAGATGTTCGGTACCAATACCTACCACAAGCCACCTCCAAAAGGGTTATTATACTTCGTCCTGGATGCTGCCAAAGACACCATAATTCTTATACTCCTGGTATGTGCTGCTCTTTCTCTTGGTTTTGGCATCAAAGAACATGGCGCTGAAGAGGGTTGGTATGAAGGTGGAAGTATTTTTGTTGCAGTCTTTCTTGTGATTGCTGTATCTGCACTCAGTAACTTCAGACAGGAGACTCAATTTGACAAGTTATCAAAAATAAGTAACAACATCAAAGTTGAAGTTGTTAGAGGTGGTCGTCGTCAACAAATATCTATATTTGATCTTGTTGTTGGAGATGTCGTCTTCCTGAAGATAGGAGATCAAATTCCAGCAGATGGGCTCTTCTTGGATGGATATTCACTACAAGTGGACGAATCAAGCATGACGGGCGAGAGTGACCACGTGGAAGTAGATACCACCAGGAACCCATTCCTTTTTTCTGGTTCAAAGGTGGCAGATGGATATGCTCAAATGCTTGTAGCATCCGTGGGAATGGACACTGCATGGGGTGAAATGATGAGCTCAATAACCAGTGATAAAAATGAAAGAACACCACTGCAAGCTCGACTGGACAAACTAACCTCTTCTATCGGGAAGATAGGTCTTGCAGTTGCCTTTCTAGTTCTTGTAGTCTTATTAATTCGTTATTTCACTGGGAATACAAAAGATGACAATGGGAACACGGAGTACATCGGTACCAAGACCGATGTAGACAATATATTAAATGCGGTTGTTCGTATAGTTGCTGCCGCAGTAACTATTGTGGTTGTGGCAATCCCAGAAGGTCTACCACTGGCTGTCACTCTTACACTTGCCTACTCAATGAAGAGAATGATGGCTGATCAGGCAATGGTCAGAAAACTTTCAGCCTGTGAAACAATGGGCTCAGCTACAGTTATTTGTACTGATAAAACTGGCACCTTGACACTAAATCAGATGCAAGTAACCCAGTTTTGGCTCGGCCAAGAGTCCATTGAGGAAGATCTTTCCAACATCATTGACCCAGGTGTTCTTGACTTATTATACCAAGGAGTTGGTTTGAACACAACTGGTAGCGTTTGCAAACCCGTCTCTGGATCGCTACCTGAGTTTTCTGGCAGCCCAACCGAAAAGGCAATTCTCTCGTGGGCTGTCTTACGTTTGGGTATGGATATGGAAAAATTGAAGCAAAAATACAGCATCCTCCATGTTGAAACCTTCAACTCGGAGAAAAAGCGGAGTGGGGTTTCAGTAAGGAAAAGGGCTGATGAAACTATTCACGTACACTGGAAAGGAGCTGCAGAGATGATTGTGGCTATGTGTTCACAATATTACGAGAGTAATGGGATCATCACGTCCATGAATGAAGACAGAAGGAGCAGAATCGAAAAGATAATCCAAAGCATGGCGGCTAGCAGCCTACGATGCATTGCTTTTGCTCATAAGCAAGTTTCAGGAGAAGAAATGGAATATGATGGTGATAGCGGAAAGACTCATCAAAGAATGAACGAAGAGGGTTTAACCTTACTAGGGATAGTTGGTTTGAAGGATCCATGTCGCCAAGAGGTTAAGAAAGCCGTGGAAGCTTGCCAATCTGCAGGGGTGGGCATCAAAATGATCACTGGAGACAATCTTTTCACAGCAAAAGCTATAGCTACAGAGTGCGGAATTCTAGGACCAGATTACCGCGAAGAAAGTGGAGAAGTTGTAGAAGGTATTGAATTTCGAAACTATACACCTGATGAGAGAATGGAGAAGGTAGACAAGATCCGAGTGATGGCAAGGTCCTCTCCGTTTGACAAGCTATTGATGGTACAGTGCTTGAAACAGAAAGGTCATGTTGTCGCGGTCACAGGGGATGGCACTAATGACGCTCCTGCATTAAAAGAAGCCGATATTGGACTTTCAATGGGCATTCAAGGCACTGAGGTGGCCAAGGAGAGCTCAGACATTATCATCTTGGATGACAATTTTAGCTCAGTTGCGACAGTTTTAAGATGGGGAAGATGTGTTTACAACAACATTCAAAAGTTCATTCAATTTCAGCTTACCGTCAATGTTGCAGCTCTTGTAATTAACTTCATTGCAGCAGTTTCTGCTGGTGAGGTTCCCTTGACAGCAGTTCAATTGCTTTGGGTAAACCTCATCATGGACACTTTGGGTGCTCTAGCCCTCGCTACAGATAGGCCAACTAAGGAGCTAATGCAGAAGCCACCTGTCGGTCGAACTGAGCCCCTCATTACTAATATTATGTGGAGGAATCTTTTAGCCCAAGCCCTATACCAGATAGCTGTTCTCTTGATCCTAGAATTTAGGGGTGAATCTATATTCAATGTGTCTGAGAGAGTAAAGGAGACACTGATTTTCAATACTTTCGTTCTGTGTCAAGTTTTTAATGAGTTCAATGCAAGGAAGTTGGAGAAGCAAAATGTTTTCGAAGGCATTCTTACAAACAAATTATTTCTGGGAATTGTGGGGATAACTATCATTCTTCAGGTGGTTATGGTGGAATTTTTAAAGAAGTTTGCAGATACAGAGAAGTTGAAACTATGGCAGTGGGGAGTTTGTATCGTACTTGCAGCTTTCTCATGGCCAATTGCATGGTTCGTGAAGCTCATACCTGTTCCAGACAAACCCTTCTTCAGTTACCTCAAGAGGTCAAGAATCATATTCACAATTGTGAAGCAAGCTATCTACCACAGGAGACCTTCATCCTGCATACTTGGAACTGGATGTGGAATAAGGTAAGACTCAGGACGTGGCTATCAGAATCACAACAGTGGCAAGGCTAACAAAGAAGGACAACAGAGTGAGATCGTAATTCTAGACGTTTTACATTTTTAATCTTGTTTCTTCTTGACCCCTTTTCTTGTCTGCACTATCAATTTTGTTAATAATAAAATATCAAGAAAAAGAAAGATTAGAAATAGAAAACAGAAGAGATCACTCCTGATCGAGCCAAGCATTCCACAAGTAGCTAAGCAACTTTGGAACAAAAAGATTTGTTCACTGTGATAAAGCTCCACAACTTGAATGGTCTACCATTTAGCTCAGTGTCGTCACTCTCTTGGTTGCCAAGACAAAACCAGAAGGGAAGAAGGGATAGGCTCTTCCTGTTTTAACACCTGATTGTCCTAAAGACACCAGGCAAGCTACTGACTTCTTATATAAAATATATGCCTTGGAACCATTGGGTCCCGGATTCAATCTCAACTTATGTTGTTGACTCTAACTTTACCTTGGATTTCTCCAGCTACATGTCGATTGCTAGTTTATTCTTCTTTAAAGATTTATTCGGTTCACTCCTTTGTAAGAGTTTTGACACAGGATGATCTGTGCTAACATTGTACTTCTATTCTCATAAAAAAAGTTCCCCACATGAGTGTCTTCAATTATTCTACTATCAAGCATTTGAAATTTGCAATCTTGTATTCATGTGGTGAAGCTGAGAAGGGAGTAAAACTTTTGTCCCAATTTTCTGTGCACACAAAGAGGAAAAAGTTTGTACTAGTTCCACTTTAAAACTTGGTGGTTTTTCTTATTAAGGGACAAATTATGGTGCATATCTGTTTGATTGCTATGTTTTTTTTTTCTAAAATGATAGTTCTATCCTGGAATATTGAGCATCTATACTATATATCTCTTAGCACTAAGGGAAACAAAAAGCTTCTGTACTTCAATGGAAAAAAATATTGTAATGGCAAACACTGACACATGACATTTCAAATATTAGGCAAAGGAATGTCTAAAGCAGACCAATTGCCACGGTTTAAAGTCCCCAAATAAATACATATGGGCATAGAGCGATCATACAGTGAATTTTCCATTCTCCATTGAAAATCCATGTCCAAATGCTTATGGTCATTGGATGAAGGTTAATAAGGTGGTCCAGCAGCCTAACAACAAGTTCCTTCACAGAAGGTCATGGTGCTAGAGGGGAAGAGTGTATTACCAAAAAAAAAAAAAAAAAAAAAACTTCGTTTTGTCCCATTACAAACTTGGGCAAAATAGACCTCTACTTGTTTGCAGAAGCCGAAGGTTTTTAACAAGGATGCATATTTAGATAGCACAAATCCATATAAACAAAAAGACTCAAATGGATAACTCACACGGTAGGCAAATGAGTCTCAAGAGCAAGAAGCTACAATTTTACCAGGAAAATTGGACATGAAGGAGGAATCTCATGCTTTCGTTGTTTTCTTTATGTGTAAGTTTTAGATTGAATTCAGATTCAATCAAAGTCCAAAGCCACAAACTTCTGAAATTGGTTGCCTGGCAAAAGCAGTAGTTCTCTACACAACCTGGCATGACGTAATTGTGAAATTCAGAACAATATTTGAGAACTTGAATTAAAGCTTTTTTGAATTTATTCATTTCAGGAAAGAGTACTAAAACATGAGAGCTGTCACTGAAAAGATAAACTAATACAACTAAACTATTGAATCCATAAAGGCAAGGATGTTGCAAACAAAATGCCATTGTTACTTTCTCTATTTGGCTTCCTCAAAAATTGTCATAAAGCTAAAGCAAAAGGAAAGAGTAAATAGTGAAAAGCAAAATCGTATCTTGTTAAAAGTGAGCCAATGGCTAATGCAACATCAATTACAACATAAGCGTTCCATGTAGAAGTAAATTTATGCAATTGTTATCCATAAAATTAATTTTTTCATTTTTATCCAAAAATATTATTTGCTTTTTGTATCAAAGTTCACCTTTTGCTTCCATAATCAAAAAGCAAGTAACAAAAGAAACAATCAAATGAAGCATTATATAACAAGTGAATGTAAGACTAAACTAACATTCAAAGAAAACCCAGTAACAACAAAAGCCCAAAAAAGAAATCCCTCAATAGAAAGAATATAAAATCAACCAACAAAAGGAACCATAATTCAAACTAGTTAACAAAACAAACATTCCCATTTACTGTCTTCAGGATTGCTTAGGTTTTTGACAATCAAATAAACACATCCATTTGACAAAACAAAGTTAACAGAAGAGAATAGAATGTCTCCCCGGCTTTCAACAATCTTTACACAAAACTCCTTTTAGTTTTGAACAAAACGGTTATTTAAATCACATTGAAAAAAAAAAAAAAAAAACCTCTGAAACAAATCCATATCAGTAACCTCAAAAACTGGCATTTGACAGTATGGTAATGCAACCTGAAACATGTTAAATCGAAGCACTAAGTCCATCTGTTCATGAGTCTGTGCAATAAAGAAATGGAAACTATAAAAAAAAATCATCCATGGCTTTAAATTGACATTGTAACGATAAAGCAAAGGAAATAAAAAAGGAAGGAAGAACTCATATACCTTTACCGGTAACCATGGATTACTTTGATTTCTTTATTCAATGCAGAGGTCTGTGGAAAATTTAAGCAGCATTTATCTTGATATCTATCCAAGTCTAACAGAGAAAAAGAAAAAGCAAGAACAACCAAGACACAAGGGCGCGGGCCAGTAGCTTAGTGCAGTGGAGTATGGGAAACGGAACCTACTTTTTTTCTTTTTTTTAATTTTATTTTTGAGTCACGATGCTTCCGCGCATTTGTATGTTTAGTGAATGAGCACTTTTTCGAATACTTATTATTGTTCTTTGTCGGTTTATTTGGTTGGTGATGTTTCACTTCTAATTCTTTTACAGTTTAATTATTTAATTATAATAAAAAAAATAATGTAAAATTTCATTAAAATTTTCATAGATATCACATAATATCATAATTTTAAATTATGATTAATTAATTAATTAATTACCCTATAATTATTGTAGATTATATATTTTTAATTTATTTTTTGTCGGACAATAAAAAATAATTTTAATTAAATGAATTCATAAATCAATTTAAGAGATAATATTTAATAAATTTTTAATTTTTAATTTAATATATGTAATCTCTTCTTTTATTTTTTATTATGATTTTTTTACACAAACAAATTATCGAATAATCCTGACTATATGACATACTAATTAATAAAAATAAAAATAATAAATTTGATTAAAAATTAGTTATCGGGTCTTATTTGATTATTGATTCTTTTCTTGTGATTCTTTTCTTGATAAAAGTTATATAGGCTAAAAAAAGCTATTTATATATTTGTAGTTAGAATTTAATCACAATACTTTTTTTTTTGACGTAAATAATTATATAATTATTCTATAATAGTAGGAATGTTTGTTTTACCTATTTTCCTTCATTTTGCAGTTGTATTTATTTATGTCATCATTTACCATTTGCCTTGCTTTCATATGAGCAGGCTTTTATGAATTCCCTGACCTAATTTTTTGGTCCAAAATCTAATACTATTGGGCTTATTGACGGGCGTTTCGTGCAAAGGAGTGGTTCATTTGGAATGAGCTATCTGATCGGCCCAATATCCATACCCTTCATAGGTCTGATTTTCTTGGCAGAAAAGAAAATAAACCAATGATAACCAATGGCCTCATCATTTGTTATCCTTCATAATCATAAAAAAGTTAAAAACCCATGAATTTTTTGTTAATATATATCCATTCATACTACTAAAATATAAGTTTAGTTGAATTTTTCTTATATTTTTTGTTATATACGTTAAAAATTACAATTTAAAAATAAAAAAAAATGAATTGCAGATATTAAAATTCAAATCTTAATTTTATAAATATCATTTCTTAAGATAATTATACGAAACTTATATGAGTCTTGAGTTCTTGCTTTTCCAAACATATAGTATGGCATATTCATATAAAAGATGACAACTTTTGCAATTGCAGTAGCATTTTCTATCATTTAACATCATTTATATATAGCAATATAATAGCTAATTTATATTAATTATTTCGTACTTCTAATAAATAATACTATATGTCTCACACACACGGTTAATATTCTTTCTCAGTACTAATCACTCAGTTATCTTCTAGTGTGAAACATTCATGAAAACCAAACTAATGTTTAGCTTGTCCCCATGAATGTAAACGAAAAAGAAAATGTATAATGACCGTATAAGATTAATTTTGTTGAGACATGGTTCCATTAATGTTAGACTAGCCCAATTCTCATGAGAAGGGACTCAAAGAAGACAAAAAGGCAAATAAATAAATGCCATGTATTAAAAAACTAAATGAAGAGAGGCAGCTGGAAGACTGTTGAAAAGCCTAAAAAGTGTAAGACAGAATCAGATCAGATCATCAGTTTCTGGTACAATGTATATGTTTAGAGATTTGGTGCGTGCTCATAGAATCAGGAAAAGGAATGGGATTCTTGGCCAAATGAAGCTTCCAAACAAGCGGCCAAGGTGTCGAGCCGTAACAAATTCTCATATATAGGGAATCAAGTCTTTTTACTTCTTAAAAAAGGAAAAGTACCCAACCCTGCATCCTTGATCTGGGAAAGGAGTTCATTACCCAAATAGAAATCTATGTTCATTTAATCTGAATTTCACTTTCTAATTTTAATAAATGAAAAAGTGTGCTCTGTTTTTGGAATTTATGCTACTAAGAAATTGAAAAACTAATAATATGTCACGCAGAAAATTTTCAATATTTTGTCCTTGAATGATCTTTTGAACACTTGAAAATTGTAATATTTAATTTATTAGACATTTTTGTTCTCATATCTCTTTTTTTTTATTGAAGGGTTTAGTTACGTTTCTATGATATGAGAACAAAAGGGAAATCAAAAAGAAAAAGCAGTTTCTAACTCAGCATATTCCTTTGAATAAACAAAAACATCCTGAAACATTTTGTTCAAATAGTAAAAAAAAAAAAAAAAAATACTAACGGAGGTTTTTAGTATTAGATTGTGCTTCTCCTTTTAATTAATTAGTTTTATATTCCAAAATGATATGTTGGTAGGGCTAAAACTATACTTTATCAAAGTCAATATACCAAAAACACTTAAAATTATGGTAAAAGCAGTCAATGAAAATTGTCATAGAAAAAAAACAAAAATGAAATGTAGAGGGCTCAATGCATGAAGGGATAAGATGGGATCTCAAAAAGCACCAAACTACGATTTACAGACGAGAGAAACCCTAACACAGTTCAGACGACCCCAAAGAAGAAAAAAAAAAAAGTGAATGGGAATATGATGTGCCACGTATTTGGTCCAGTTGCTTGGCTCAAGACTCCTGATTTTTTTTCTCCCTCTTACAACTGAAATAATGATGGTATCTCATTTCTTTTTAGCAATTTTTTGCTTATCGTGAGAAGCTCACCCAAGTACCCCTCTAGAAGATGTGATTGATACCTGCAACCGGCTGCTGTGGTTGCACCGAGTTGACACTTATGACAGCGAAAAAAGAGATAGTCAAAACCTTGGAAAAGTTACAAAGCAACAAGACTTGAAAGTTGAAACAGAAGGAAATAAACGTGGAAAATGCATGAGGCTGGGATTGAAGACGATCAAATTCTTTAATTTTCACCTATGTGGGAGAAATAGGAATTGAAGCTCTGGGTATTATCAATGAATGCAGTTGAGAGCAGGCTAAGGGTAGTTTTGTTCGTGATCCCAACAGCAGGTGAAGCTACCACATGATCCGATCTATCCTCAACAGAGAAGAAAGTTTAGATCATGCTGGCAGCTTCAACTGCTAGTGGGTGCACCGCTTCGTAGCATATTTTAATCATCCAGCTGATGAGCTCCTCAATCATCAGAGAGAGAAAAAGAGATTCAACTGAGTAATAGTCTGAGAAGGGGAGAGAAATAATGGGATAAATAGAGAGAGAGAGAGAGAGAGAGAGAGAGAGAGAGAGGGATTCGAATGCTTTTGGTGATTTCTTTGTCCATTATATATAATTAAGAGTAGTTCTGATGAAAAAGCTTAAGAAAAAATATATACTAGTATATTAAAACAAATGGGTTGCCTGTGCAGTGGTCCAAAATGAGACAAGATGAATATTATGATAGCTACGCCAATACCATGCAGGCAAGGCGGTGAAAGGTTCCAATATTAAGAGAGGAGGCCTTCTATCAGGTTTGGGTGGTTCACTCTATCCCTCTCATTTTCACCACCCCCCCCCCCCCCCCCCCTTTTTTAAAACAGAAATGGTAAGCACCATTTAGCTTAATCGCGATCATTTACATTGCCTACTCTTCTTTTTTATTTATTAATAATGTAATTGAATATGAATTTATATTTGATATATTACTTTTATTAATGATTAAACATAAATTTTTATTGTCTGGTGAGATAAATGACCTTAAAATATCTTTAATATATTCAAGATTTATCAAAACTTAATTTCCTTTCCAAACCACCGTGAAGATCCGTTTTCTTATACTTAAGCATCTCATAACTCTTAATTATTAACAATATCACGTGACTCTCTCTCTCTCTTCGATCGAATCTTCACCGGTAACTTTGATGGGTACCTTCTTTTCTTCCTTCTAAGCATCCATCCTTTGTTTTGGGGTGAAGACCTTAATTTATAATTCCACCTTCATAAAACATGAGATGCCATTTCATGACCCAAAAGGGAAAAAAAAAGATGCCATTTGCCAGAGGCTCGCTCCTCTTTGCATATAATTGGTGCCAACCACTTTGTAAAGGGATTGAAAAATAAAGAATGTTCAAGAACATAATCTTTGATTAAGCACTTAAGAGTCTAATTAATGAAAGTGAAAAGCAGTGTGATTAAGCTTGTAATGTACTATTTTTAACATTCTGTTTCTTATAATTTGTTTTGATCCCTTTGGCATATAAGTTTAGGCAGAAGGAACCAATAGAGGAATGCCAGAGTCATATCCATACAAAGGTATCTCAATCTGGAACAGGCGATCATATTCCAAAGAAAAGGTTTCTCAGAATTTGGCTCCAATGGGGTGGGAACAAAATCATTAATGACTATTTGTCTACTTTCATTTTTTTATTTATTTTTTATTTGTAAAAAAGTACCTTTTTGCATTTATATATTTGCAATTGTAATATATAACACACTTTCCACATTGATCTAGTACAAAAAATGTTACAAATAAAATTTCATATAAATTTTGCTAACTATATTATTTTTATTATTTGAACTTGAATCCTTTTTTGATTTTCTTAAATTTGTTGAGTTGGAAAGCGTATTCAATGTGATTAGTCGACTGCTAGATTAGATTGCTGTTAACACGTACCGGAAATAGTTTAGATTCCATGGATGATTTAGAAAGGAGGAATCAGCCGACATGGGCCACCTGGTTTTCTTTTTTTTTTTTTTTTTCTTGTTTGTAATAATGATAACTATCTATAGTTTTGACAACATTATTCGAAATGCTACAAGTGTCCATTCATGCTCTTTGTCCTTGAACCCGAAAGAAACATTGAATATTTACAAAGACAGGACGTAACATTACCACTTACACTTGGCTTAACCATCGATCGGCCAGTCCCAATCTCGATTCTCAGAAGGATGATTTTCTGTTTAGCCACAGTAACAATATTTAAGTAATTATAAAAAAAAGGAAGAAAATTCAATCAAATTTGGAAAACCAGGTTTACTTGAGGGGTTTAAGGCATGTTTGATTGGATTGTGAGAGTACAATGACAGACTAATTTGGTTCAGTACCCCCCCCCCCCCCCACAATACATGACTTTACAATCAAATATTTTTGAATTTGCATCTTATATATGTCCTTTCCCACTCAACAGCTTATATGTTTTAATTGTGTTTAATAACCATATAGCTGAACTTTAGAAAGGGTCAATCAGTCCAGCCTCAGGATATTTGTTTTTAAGCCATAATTCATAGCATAAATCGATCAGCAAGCTTTATCCATCCGTTATTATTTTAATGTAATGCTTGGTACAAGTATGATTTGCCGACCATCTAACCAGCCCGTTTCATTACTGAAACATATTGAACAATTGTTAAAACATTCCTAAAGAAAAACATGAAACAAATTAACTTCCTCTGCCCGGCATTCCATCTTTAGGCTATAATAATATTCCATCCCAGAATTTCATTGCCGGATCATCGACCATTACTTTCGACCCAATTACTCGAGTTTTCGTATCATTTTCACAATTGATTCTCAGTGGCCAAATTCGCCCCCTTTAATTCTGCCTTTCTTTCTTTGCTTGTGTGGGAAGCTACAGATTAAAGAAACTAGTGGCCGATACACTAGACATCATTTTATTTACCATTGCATATGATTAAGCAACCGTTTTATTTAGCATTTGACATGCATGTTCCCTACTTGACAAAACGTTCTATACATATACGTTATTAATTTTTTTATTCCGAAGTCACAAAAACACCGTTCAGAACATAGTTAAACTAGAGTTTTAATTTTGAAATCATTGATGGGCGGTGGTGAGTAAGACCAGTTACTTTCCTGATTAGACGTTCCTAAAACCATGCTATTAATGCACTAACCACCATTACTGTCTACAGCCTTTCAGTGATGGTAAAACGAGAGACGCAAAGTATTTAAAAAAAATGGGTGACAACTACTTCTAAATGAACCGTTATTTTACTAAATTTGCCCAAACATTAGTTTAAGTTAAATGATATTGAATATAAATTTATGTAACTCACTCAAAAGTTAAAATTGGTCCAATTTGTTTTACAAGTGGAAAGAAGATAGCAAAAATTTATATATGAATCCCTAGCCTTTAAAGGGCGATTAGACAAAGCACGAGGCCTAATGGCTAAGTTTTCTACACATTTGAAGAAATCTAAAGAGATGAATTCGTGGAGAAATAACAATTGTTAAACTAAACGTAAGTTTCTAAATAACCAAATAAGGTTACCTCTATAATTTATGGATTTAATTTCATTTTCCTAAATATAGAATTTAGTGAATGGCTTCAACAATAACATGCATTAAAAAACCATTACTTATAGTTTTCTTTTCATACCAACATACTCCCATTTGACTGTCAAACTGGACTTTGGTGAAGGGTAGGACCCAACAGTACCTAAAATTTATTTGAATCATCTATTTACAAGCAAAAACTGCATTCAAGTTTTACAGTTCCAATAACCAGTTGACATTTTGTTTTCTAATCTTTAGTGCGTAGCAGAAGAAAGAAGACCACAAAAAAGGTAGCCCATTTTATTTCCTGCTGTGTAAAAACGCAAGCAAAAAAGATAGGAAAATAAATTTCTTTACTCCCATTGGGTTCCTCCAGGAAAAGACGGGACTTTTTTTTCTCTAGATTTCGATTTCCCAGGCTCTTCATTGATGAATAGTAAATTAGTGATACAACATTACAGCTCTAGATATATTAAAAAGAACATGATCGTATGTCCGAAGGAAACACATGCTTAGACTTTGGATAACACTAATCGAGTAACAGTAGTAACAAAATTAGGAAGGGGAAATAGAATGCTTTAAAACTAAGGCCTAACCAGTTCAATTTACATCATTTGACCAGAAAAAATTGAATTTCGGGGACTACGATATGAAATCCTTCCATACGAGCAAGTAAATGTAAAGCTACTAGTAGAACACATGATCAGCTGGTGACATGTATCAAACGGAAGACATAAGACAGAAACAAAAGTTGGTGGAAAAGCAAAAGTTAGGAATGCGTGCTAGAGCCTTGACATTACAAAAAAAAAAAGGCAAAGGAATATACTTACACAGTCGTTTCTTATTCTTGCCCTTGATTTTTCTGGGGTGAGGGGTTGATTTTTTCAAGAATGTTTGGAACCTACTATGTCCCCAAGTAGGAAGAAGTGAGGCTGTCCGAGCATGACCTAGCTAAGGTTAGCAATACAGCATTAGCCTTGTAGACTTCACTCACTAACCGAAGATAGATCATGCTGGCAGCTTCACTTTTTCCCTTGTAGACTTCTCGTTTAGGATTAGAATAAGAGAAATGTTCAACTCAACTGCATTTTATAAATATAAGAACGAAGAATGTATATGTAGAAACTTGCTGGGATATTCTTCCATCTTCATGATGATATGGATTTAGAATAAAATTCAAAACACCAGAAGAAATGAAGTTTACATGTACTAGACTGCTAGATGAGATTGGAAGGAAGTATCTCCAAAATTTTAAAGAATTAGGCAAACTCTGTCTAGTCATGTGTACGCCAAGAAATTTTATGAAGTAAAACGATTGACTAAAGAGCAAGTGTATAGGTCAAATTTCGAAAGTTTTAAGAGAAGGGGTGATCCATATGGCTGAGTAGTAGAACTGGACATTAAAACATGGGGGAAAGGGACAAATAGTTTTTAACATAAGAGAAAGACCGCTTGACCAGGTAGGGCTTATGAGATAGTAAGACATGAAAAGAGAGAAGCACAATAAGGAGAAATATAACAAAGACAAAGCTATGAAGAGTAATTTTCTTTAAACAAAAATAGAAGAAAACAAACCCTTTTTTTAGCATTGAAAACCAAAGCTTATTTGGAGGAGAGGCGGAAGAAGTCCATGTAGTAGATAGAAAAGAAAGATATAGAAAGAGAAGAACCGACCCTTGCCATTCTACCTAAGAAAGAAAAGAGGTTTCCAGAAGAAGAGAGCGGGGAGAATGGAGGTCAGAGCGTGAGAAGCAAAGCCGGGAATTATTTAGAATAAGAGGGGTAATGTTAATAAAAAGAGAGAGGAAGGTAGCTGGGGTAGAAGAGAGATTCATGAAGTCATAACCCACCTGGCAGAACAGTGAAGTAAAAGAAAATCATGAGGACAGCTAAGAGAGAGAAGAGAGAAAAGCAAACAAAGGCTATGGACATAGATGTATAGTAGACGTAACAGGTGGTAGAAAATAGGGCGGCATGGCAGGTGGGGGCTTCTGAGCTCTTCTCTGGATACCCACACTGTAGTAAGCCTAGACTGGTATAGTATAGGAGCATAGGGTTCGTACGTCGTTTCCACTTCGTAAATTGACAGTTCCTCATCACTCATCAGGGGCAGAAGGGGCACAGCATTGCAACTATTGGGATCATTTCAAAAAAAAAAAAAAATTAAAATAACGCTACTAGTAACTCATTTTCTTTTAGAATTTCAATGCGTTTGGACTACGTGGGACCAAACAAGTTCACTTGTGTCTTTTTCTCACCTCTAAATTTTTTTTTTCTTAACCTTTGTTCAAAGTTCAGTTGTCAATTCAGGTTTGCTGGTGATTTTAATGCTTACTTCCCGTCCATCCAGACAAAAAACGATAATCAAAACCCCAACTATGTTTTACTTAATGCTCGTCTATAAGGAGAGTTTAGATGTAAGCTTTAGGGCAAGGAAACAAACGAAAAGACGGTGATGGCTAGCATGAGGTCATGCAAGCGTGAGGTCCAATGAGGTCTTGAATTTTGGACCGTTCGATCATCGTTTTTGTTTCCTAGCCGTTAGATCAATTTTAGAAGCACGCGTGATAAAAAATATGAGTGACCGGCTACCTAATGGATCTAAGACATAGGAAACCTGCGTGAGAGAAAAAAAATTTTTTTTAATGTAATGTTCGTCTATAAATTTTGTAGACGCTTAGCAAATAATATAACGCCACATTATTAATGAAAAAAAAATTAAAAAATTATTAAAATTAAATATACAAAAATTTTATAAAATTTAAAAATAAATACAGGAAAATTTTATATTTTTCATTAATAATATAACATTATATAATTCATTGATAATATATTAATAATATATTAAATATAAATGATAAAAAAATAATTTAATTTTGTTAATTTATCAAAATTTTTTATATTTTGTTTTAATTTTAAGTATCATTTATCAATCATTCAATCTCACTTTCATCTAATTTCTTTACCTCCTAAAGGAAAAAAAAGGAAGAAAAATGTTTTACCGCCTAATCGTAAGTGCGATATTTCTTTACAACTCTGAAGCCTCTGAATTGGAATGGATGCGACCTCAAAACCCCAAGGCTAGTCATGCCGACACAGGAGTAACACAATACAACTTCATATATAATATGAAGCCTTGCCTCTGCTCTCCAATTTGCTTTGAACATGTTTGCTATGGTCAAACCACCCTTCATACTCATTGAATTTTTATTTCTAAGCACACCTTAGAAAATAAAGCAACCCATTGTTCTCTTAATATTAATGCAAAAGGCTGCTATATGTTCCCTGATTCACTCGGTATTTCTCACATGTGCTTCTAAAATTGATCAAAATCGAACGGTCAAAAATTTAGACCTCATTGGACCGCACACTTGCAGGACCCATGCTCTAGGTAGTGCCTGAAATGATACAGTGGCTGCGTAATCACCAAGAAGTTTGAGCTAAAGGGTGGCTAAGGAAATCATGTGAGAGAGAGAGAGAGAGAGAGAGAGAGAGAGAAAGAGGATGACAGAATCACGGAACATTAAAGTATGAAGATGCGAAGATCAGAGTGGAGTGATTAGTGAAGGTGAAGTTTGGTACGTGTTAACAATGCAATGGTTGGCTTCTTGGCTTTTGCGTCTTTTTCCTGTGAGTTTTCATTGCATGCTCAATCTTTTGGACTATTCAGTATTCATTTTCTTCTTTATTCAGTATTCAAGGCTCCTCAGTCCTACTACTTCTACCACCCTGTTCAATTCTAACTATTGTACTGCTCAGTTTTCTATGTTTCTCGTTCCATGTGGACTATCCAGTTTTCTAGGGTTCCCCTTCTCCTGAAGCTTCGCCAAGGTTGCAGATTTTTGTTTTTCTTTTTATTTTTTCTCCATGCCCTGAAATTTTATGAGCACATGGGTCTAGGAGATTCAGTTCGTGGAGCTGGCGTGGCCCAGCTTGTTGCTTGCCTGGATATAGTAACTAACTAACACAGTACTTCCGCTCTCCATTCTTAATTCTAACTCCATGTAAATGCCTTATTAATAAAAAAAAAATGCCGTACAAATAATTGATTTTACCCCTTATTTTTCATTCTAAAAACTCATGCTCAGATCACCAGGATAAGCGACATTTGTGTTTAAGACTAAAAAAATGCAAGTTCCAAAGAATTCCTTAATCTTAATGATTGTTTATTAAAGTATCTATGCTTTAGAGACTTGACATACTTATAGAGCTCAAGTTTTATAGCAGAAAAATATTTTTAGGATTATAATTTTGAAACTGTTGATGAATAGATAAATCCCTGCAAGTAAATTTATGTTCTTACAAGCACATCCATTTAACCAAACTGACTATATCTACCGCCTATAAGCCTTTAGCCCAAGTAGTAGCCTGGATAGAATTTTAAATGAAGATATTATTATTATTATTATTATCTTAATTCTATTTTCATGTACCAAAGCCAAAAAGAAACCCAATCAATCTACTCAAGCGATTTAAACAAGGGCAATCATCAATATCTAAGTAGTGAAAGCGCAAGAAACCCAATTAAGGAGCAGCTTTGTTTTGCCAGCTAGTGTAACTTTTGATTACCTTTATGTAGCCATTTGCATATAAATGCAGCAGCTAGCCATGCTGCCCATGCATCTGTATCTGACTCTCTGAAGAAGGAAGAATTGCTCTGGTCCTATCAACTGTGAATTCCATAGGGTGTCTTTCACCATTATCCTTTGGTACATAAAGTGCTTGATGGAGATAGAACCGGCAAATCTTTTGTGTATTCTTGGTATGATAATACACTACAATACTCATTGCAACAGCAAAAAAGAGGTTAGTTTCAGCTCAATATGAAACATAGCCAAAGTTTCAGGATGTTCGATTTTATTCGAAGAAAGAGTTTTCCCTCATAAGAAACTTCGTACAAGACAAAACGGGCACCAAGAAATCAAATTGATTTTCGAGGGCTTTACACGCAGAATTGACACCCAAAATAAAATGTATTAACTTTATCATATAATCAGAGGCCCTCACCTTCAAAACAACTCAGCCTCTTCATTACAATGATCACGTTCATGATCTATCATCAATCATCATTTTCCATTTAACACAAGTGGCCACTTGCCTCAGAGCAGAACACAGGAGATTGATTGGATGCTGACCAGAAACTATGGCAAGCAGATTCACTGCATTTTCATAGGGTAAATGATGTTAAGGTTTTTATTAATACTCTAGGGGAACAGGAGTAAAAAAATTATCTACAATCTTTTATTAGTCCATAGTTTCCAATCGAGTTAAAATCATAATTTACAACAATTATGAATCCGCCGTGGCATGAACAAAAATGGGAACCAATGTGCTTACAGTCATCCCTTTTTAGGCACTTCTTGTATCAGGGCACACTCAATTTCCATCAGAATCGGGGCTCTATCAATGCCTCCTTACAATTGAATGATTAATTGGCAATCCTTTTAGCAGCTTTGGCATCTCAGGCTTAAACTGGGCCACTGGGACGATGAGATTCATGAGAATAATTCTGTTCTTAGCAGACTTGAACCAGAAGGGGTGATAAAAAGAACCATGGCATGATCATTTGAGAGTGATTCCAATGGCTACAGCATGAATGAAGATGAAATGTCTATGACTTAAATCATTTGATATAACATTTACCAGAAATCCCCACAAGAACAAACCCCACCCTCAAAATGGTGAAATCTATTGGCATCCCTCACAACAAGTTCCCGTTCAAAGAGTTTTGAAACTAGCTTACAAAAAGTATGGCAATCACCACAGACACGGAGATTCTTTGTAATCCGAATGGGAGTTCCCTCAGCAGTCTTAAGCAGACCATATGCAATCGCCAACCTTTCACTGTGCCCATACAGCATCTTAACTTTCTCATTTTCCTCAACATTATGGGGAACAAACTTCGTTTGAGCCACATAACCTCCTTCCTTCTCCAGTTTTTCCGTGATTTTATCCAATTTTTTGCTTATCTCAAGACATTCTGGATGAGACTTGTCGCTTGCCATGAAAGTATGAATCCTGCTCCCCACCTCAATCCAACTACATCCAGGATTTTTCTTCAGACCTCTCTCCTTCATTCTCATTCTAATTTCTTCAGCATCTTTACATCTTCCTCTTGCTGCAAAGACATTAGAAATGAGCACATAATGTCCAGGGTTCTTAGGATCTAACTCCAAAAGTTTCTGGGCAGCAATTTCTCCTAGTTCTTGGTTTGAGTGAACTTGGCAAGCCCGAAGGAGTGCACACCAAATTTCAGCGGTAGGTTGCATCTGCATGCTTTTCACAAATTCAAATGCCTCTTCCAAGCAATTTGCCCGACCAAGGAGATCAACCAGACACGCATAGTGCTCTGGCCATGGTTCCAATTCATATTCATATTTCATGATCTCAAAAAGTCTTCTACCTTCATCAATCAATCCTGAATGACTGCAAGCATATAGAACTGACAAAAACGTTACATGATCTGGAGTGAGGTCTTTCTTCATCGTATTGAATAAATAAATAGCTGCTTTGCCATGGCCATGCATTCCATATGCATTTATCATACTTGTCCACAGGACTAAACCTTTATTTTGAATAGACTTAAATACCTTGTATGCATTCTCTACCATTCCACAGCGAGAATACATATCCACAAGAGAGCTGGCAATGGATCCTTCAAGAATGAAACCTTGCCTGATAATAAAGCAGTGGATTTCTTTCCCATTCTTCAAGGCAGACAAGCTGGAAGCAGCAGAGAGTGTGCTTATTAATGCTACAGAATCAGGCTGAATATTAGTTTTGTTCAGGAAGTGGAACAGTTCCAGAGCTTCATTAGAGAGCTCATTATGGACATATGCAGAAATCATGCTTGTCCAAGACACAACATCTTTAAACTTGATCAACTCAAATGCTTGCACAGCATAATCTATGTTTCCACACTCTCCATATACATCAATGATCATATTTTGTAGCACAACATCAGACAAGCCTCTTCTCATAATGTAACCATGAATTTCTTTCACTTGGGACACGCATGTCAGTTCACTACAAGCAAGGAGTACACTACCTATCATCATGGGATCAGCATCTATACCAACTAGTTGCGCTTCTCGGAACAATTCAAAGGCCTTTAAACCATTATTGTTTTGGGCATAGCCAGCAATAACAGTAGTCCAAGAAATCAAATCTTTGTTGGGCATCCTATCAAAAGCATGGCCCATATAGTTCGCACAACAACACTTTGCATACATATCTATAAGAGTATTTCCAACCTGCAAATCTAAATCAAACCCATTTTTTATTGCATGAGCATGCAATTCCATTCCATTCAATAAGTAACCCAACCGCCCACAGGCTAGAAGGATGCTTATCATCGTAACATTGTCAGGTTTTTTACCAGCATTCTGAAAATCATGGAAGAAATGCAAAGCTTCACTGTACATACCATTTTGGATAAACCCTGTAAGCATAGAATTCCACGCTACTTTATCCTTGTTACACAATTCGTTAAAAGTTCTCACGGCCTCACTCATCTTACAACACCTGACATACATGGCAACCAAAGCACCAGCAACATAAACATCGGAAAGCTGATTTGATTTCAAAACAGCAGCACTTATCTCCTTACCTAATTTCCTAAAGGAATAATCCTCACAAGCCTGAAGACAAGCAACAAAAGTATAAGTATTTGTGTCAAGACCAGCCTTTTGCATTTCCCTAAAAAGTTCCAATGCTTCCATAGATTTTCCATTTGCAGAATATGCTGAAATTATAGAATTCCATGACACAACATCATTTTTCTGAGCCATTCTCTCAAATAATCTCCTTGCAGCCCAAAGGTCATCACATTTCGCATACATAGCAACTAAAGAATTGGCAACACAAACAGTAGAATCATACCCAAGCTTGACAGCCAGGCCATGAATTTCAGCACCTAAAAAGAGATTTTTAAGCAAACCACAAGCTTTAAGCAGAGAAGGAAAACTATAAGCATCAAGAGAAACTCCCAAAACCCGCATTTCTTTATAAGTTTCAAGAACTCCCAAAGGTTCCCCATTAGAAACATAAGCTCCAATCATAGCATTCCAAGTAAAAATACTTCGTTTACCCATTTTATCAAACACTTTCTCAGCACTCTCAACTGAGCCGCATTTCCCATACATAAACACAAGCTTAGTTCCTAAAAACACGGATTCAGAAACAGAGAAAGATTTTATCATGTGGGCATGAATCTGTAGCCCTTGAGAAAGAGCTTTCTTGCCAGCGCAAAGTTCAAGAACCGGGGCATAAGTCTCATCTGGGTAATGATCATTGAAGGAAACCGTGAGTGATTGAAAAGCTTCCATGAGATTTCCTCGCAGGCAAACGTCCTTTAAAGTATTGGTTTTGTTGGGTTTATGAGGAAAAGTTGGGACTTGGAGAGGTGGGTTTATTTGGGTTTGGATTAACATAGTGGGGTGACCCAAAACTGAGGAGGAGTTATAAGTGTAGAAATGAGCGAAAGGAGTTGGCACTAGAGAGGACGTGCATGTGAAGATGAGGAGCGGCGTAGGATAAGACTGTAGGCGCATGATCAAAGTTTGTGGGTTTTTTGCGCCTTTAGTTTTATTCTTGGTATATTAAGACCATGTCCTTTTCAGACACGATAAATTAGAATTCTAATTTTTTTTTTACAAACAAAAGAAGATAGATTGGAAATCACAAGGATCAGATTTCCATCTTTGAATTTCGTCTATTAAATACGTGCAATTTGCAAAACAGAAGCTGATACGCAAGTATACTGTTCATTCACTGGGGGTTTTTTTTGAGTGATTCTACACACGCTTCTATTTTTTTTTAAGTTCCTTTTTAAAAAATTTTTAAATAAAATTATTTTTTCATCCTTCTCATTTCAATTTTAGAACTTTTAGATATATATTTCAATAAATTATATAATTTACTAAAAATGCAATATAATAAGATATAATTTATCAAAATTTCATTATAAATTAGATATATATTTCCAATAAGTTATATAATTTAACTAAAATGCATATACAATAAGTAATATAATTTATCAAATTTTCGTATCTAATAAATTTTAAAAAAATTACATTTAAATTTAAGAAAAAAATTAACTAAGAAAAAATATCGTATAAAAAATTTTAAATTTTTAAATATGTAAATCTGAAAACTTTTAAAAATTTTTAAATTTGTAAATTTAAAAAATTTTAAGAGATTTCAAATTTATAAATCAAAAACCTTTTAAAAGCTTTCGAATTTGTAAATTCAAAAACTTAGAAGTAAAAGGGATGTAAAGACAAAAAGAAAGAAGAAGTAATTGAATAATTTCAATTAAAATGATTTTGAAAAAGGAAAAGGTATGAAGAGAAAAAAATGTGAATAGAAGCTCCATCTCTTTGCATTTTCTAATGGCATTTGCCACTAGAAAAGGAATGCATTCCGGGATAGAGAAGGTCTGAAGATTTTGAGTAAGCCAACGGCTGAAGGTTTCCTCGGCTGATGCCAGCATCTAGGCACATTGCAGATGTGAGGAATGGAGATTAAGGGGAAATACTAATCAACTTATCAAAAGAATTGAAAGTGGCTCAACAATAAAAATGGGCAGTAACCGCCCAATAACACTTGGCAAAAATAATTTTAGCCGAAAGTAATACACTCATCCCGTAAACCATCCCTTCGTCCAAACAAACCGGATCAATTCTACCAAAAAAATCCAATCCCCATGCACTTTTGCTATACAAATTTGCTTACATACTGTTAACAATTCCATCTATTTACATACAAAAACCAGTGGAGTGATATTTTCAAAATCAATATCCTCCACTGGTCAAAAATACAACAAAAGCGTCGCTTGCCATTCCACCTTCACAATGGAGTGCTCAAGCCACCAGGCAAATGCATTTTTATAGCCTTAATGTTTATAATTTTCAACATTTATATGCAAGGTTAGAAGAAATTTCCCTTCCTCATCCCTATAAATTATCCCAGCTTGTCATGCTAACAATACCTGGCCAGCCCCGATGTATTGCCTTTCCCTTTTCATGTTCTCATGAACAAAGAATCAATGTTTCCCTCACAACAAATGCTTGTCATTAACATAAATCCAGGAGCTGATACTATAGCTGAAAATCACACAATAGTTATTTTATCATTATCACCCCTGATTGAAAGAAGATTTCAAGCTCTCATCTGGTAACGTCCAAGACAGCAGGTGGCCACCAGAATCACCACTCAGCAACTGCTTCAAGTCACTAGTTAAGTGAAGGGCGGTAACTGGGTGCTTATGAAACTTTAGTACCTTGTGGAGGACCAATCTGTATTCTGGTGATTTATCCAAATCCAATCCTCCTGTTCCACTGTTATTTGACTTGCTTATGGTGATCTCTTCGTCAGAACAGTGAACCATATGCCAGACCTTAACAGCCCCACTCTGATGACCGGTTACATACCAGTTTGTTTCCTGCCAATCAGAGAAGGTACAGCTCGTCACAGAGAGTATAGAATCAGATGGCAGCTGGGATGTACTAATTACTGCTAGACAGTCCCCATTGATGCTCCAAACAGCAAGCAGAATTCCAGCAGCTGTCACAATTTCCCCAGTTAAATCATTCACATAGACTGCAGAAACTGGTGCTGGGAACTCAGGAAGCTGCCTAACGAATCCTAAGGAGCTGAGGTCCCATATGATAACAGTGCAGTCATCTGATCCACTCACAATCAGCATATATGGCTGACTGACATGAAGACATGTGATTTTTGCTGTGTGAGAGCAAAGCACTTTCTCCAACAGCAACCGTCTTGAGGCACGTGGTCCATCCTTACTGATTCTCCAAACAGAAACTAAACCATCATCAGCGCCAGTGACCAAAATGCGACCATCATGACTAACACCAGCACACTGAATCTGGTTTCCTCCATGAAGATTCTCATGTGTTGAAAGGAGTCGATCTTGGTCATAGCTCATAAATCTCAAGCTGCGATCAGGAAAACTCCATGCAACATACTTGGCATACGTTCTAGGTTTGAGCAAAGTGTTTGCCCTGGCAACAAGAATTTTCTCATGGAAAGTGACAATCTGAGCAATGGAAGAAGAGCTTTTCCGTATTTCATGGGGAACAAGAAGAGTTGAATGCTTCAGAGGATGAGGAGGAAGCTTTCTGTCAGACCGCCTTTTCACATGGGGTTTGAGGAATAGTTGCTTAGGTGTCTGTCCAAAATGATTGATCTGAGCTAGAATGGAGGCTTTCATTGAAGGGTCTGCAACTGAGTCTATGTCTACACTCCCCTCATACGTGTAATGGTAGAAAACATTCACAGCTTCTTCAGCCGCCTGTCAGTTGTAACAACAATATACAGAATTACAAGCAGAAAAATGAGAAGATTTAAGACATATAACCTTGGAATTGACATGGATTTGGGTTTGTGTCAGTACATGAAGTCAAACTAGGAAAATGAAAGAGGGGTAGAAAAGAAGGGGAAAAATGCCAACAGAAAAGGACTCTTTTTTATTTATTTATTTTTTTCAAATTAAAAATAGTTGCCACCAGCAATGGGCAACTCATCCAGAACAACTTCACAGCAATCCAGAAAGGATTAAAGCAAATTATATCAACAGGAATGTCATATGACTGAAACTTAAGAATTTTCAACATCTTTTCCAAGTTTGTGTGTGTGAGTGTTGAAATGAGTAGCAACTTTTAGAAAATTCAGGAATTAAGGTCAAAATATGCTTCACAGGGAATGCCAATACCCACCTTTCCCCTTTGTTTATATCCAAAAATGAGGTCTATCCAGTGGTGCAGATTTTCTGAGACAAAATTGGATTCTAGGGCTTCTCTATGCTTCCGGATGAACTTCCTAGCACTGCCTTTAGCCCAAGGAGGTAGGAGAACATCACCAACCTGGGAAGGGGAATACGAAGAACAGAAGCAACAGAAATAAGAAATTTGTGAGTCTTGAAGAAACTGTATTTTGGCACATTATCAAACAAAAAATTAAAGATCAGACTACACAACTCAAAGTTAAAAACTTTAACCAAGACCAACCTTTTCCCCCGACTGTTTCTCCCCCAAGTCAAGATTGAAACGATTTTCCAAGAACTCAGGCATGTAGAAGAATTCTGGAATCAGTTCTTTCACATCTGATGTGTTACCCTTCCCAGCAGCACTCAACCAAGTCTCTCTTATGCTATTGAAAAGACGATCAGCATGATCAAACTGGCCCCCCTGCAGCTTCTGATTTTCAGCACTAAATGGAGGCAAGCGAAGAAGATAAAAGAGAACAATGCCAGCACTAGAATAATGAGAACCATAATGAAATTTTGGGACCTCTGGGTCATCCCAGCTCTCATATCTGAAAAAATAAAAGAGAACTGGAATGGTAAGCAGTAAATAGGCATACAACTTAATACATACATTTTAAAGACCATGTTAAACAAACATGCCTCATATGATATGATCATTCATAAAACAGTGAACAACAGTGAACATTTACAGTATAATTATTCATTCAAGACTAAACGGCATGTGTAACAAAGACAGATATTTATTAAATAGTTTTTTCTTTTAATAAATAAGGATTTTGAATAAATAAGGATTGACCTTTTCTTAAATTCCTCTTCTCCCTCTGGTGTCTGACAGCCCATTGGTTTGTCAAGTTTGCGAAAAGTTTTGGGATCAGACAAGTCCAGATTTTCACTCTCATAATCAGCAAGAACCCATGGAAAGACTGGGTATTGGGTAAGATCGCTGTATCCACGTCCCGCCAAGGTATTAAGATGCATAAGGTACTGGAAATTGCTGATTTCTCCATTTTGCCACCTCTTCGAGAAAGATTTAGCTGTTATTTTAAAAAGACGGCCACCATCATTGCTTTCCTGTTTTGTAGATCCTGAAATGGTTGTGTCCAACCTGATGCAAGGAAAAGAATTACAAAGTAATCGATCTTTTCCAAGATTCAGAAGATAAGAAAAACAAACACTTCAAGAGTTGCAGCATAAGCACAGCAAAGAATAGTATATGAAAAAAAAATCATTGGTCCAAACATAGATGATGAAGGAAAGGGTAAACAGTAAACAATTTCAAAATAAACACGAAAGACAAGTGGATACGTCTTTTTCTTTACTATGATATCACAGCTCATTTTCTGACAGCAGCTAATACCACACCATAAAGCCACCAGAAAAAACAAAACTAAAAAGAGAATAAAAGAGTTCCAGGTTACATACATGCTGTTCCTTGGTAGATTCATCGCAACCAGATTTTTGAATACATCATCTCTCTCTCTTTTGTGAAACACCAGGAGATCATTGCATCCATCCATGCTGAATAACTCAATAGCAACAGGACGTAGCTGGTAATCGCGCTTCAAAATCTCATGAACGCTATCAAGCTTCCACATATGCCAAGGATGAGGTAAATTGCCACTGCTAACCATTTTCTCCTTTCCCCATGCACCACCATTGTAGGCCCAGGCCCTTCCCCCTACCAATGTCTTTGGTGTTGTGGCCCAGGATGAAGTTGATTTTGACTGGAAATCCATACTGCTAGTAACGTCCTTCTTTACACCCAATGCCTGATCAATAACAGAGAGCTCATCTTCACATTCCTTCTCACATAGGCAGCCAGAATTGTCAATGTAGAAGTTCTCTATCACATACAAACAAAGTTCTCCTATCAGAAATATGCCATCGTGTTTATCAAGACCCACTACTCGCTCACAGTTATATCTGAATCGTATCTTTTCAAGAGGTTCCAGATAAGGTCTGATTAAATATTCACCATTATCATGCAGTTCCTTATCTAATTTATCCTCTGTGACTTTAACTTCAACTTCATCTATTTTAACAGATGATGACTGCCTAGGAGATCCAGATTCAGATTTTCCTGGTATGCTCTCTGATATAGGGACAGAGACTGCACTAGATTTCCCACCAAACTCAAGGGCTGAGTGAAGACTAGCTTCATTTGCACTGCTAGCTCTGTCATCATTCCAACTATTTCTAACCGAAGTTACGTCCTTCACATCATCTGACTCTTTATACAATGATTCATCATATAGCTCCGTGTCAACACCATTCTGTTTAAAACTATCATTAAAAAGATTGAAAATTGCTTCAGAATCAGAATCAGAAACATCTAGACCATCCTCATGTTTGACTTTAGAGAGCTCTGTTTCACCTAATTCCAGCTGCCCATCAAGAACATTTCGGATACTATCAATTTTTAATTTACAACGCTCAAGCTTTTTGCGCATCCTGTAGGGACCCTCGATGGGGCAAAGTTGCCATTCAAGATCTTCAGGCCCAGAGGATTTACGAATTGGGAATATTCCTCGTTCATGTACAAGTTGTTGGAGATGGGTTTGCCATTCGCTCTCAGCATGGAGAACCCATCCATACTTATCCTGACGGACAACTCTCAACTCAGTAGACATTGTATCACGAACCACCTCCAATGCATATCTCCTTTCATTCACTTGCTCCCAGTGTTTTAGGTCAAACTTTGAAGTATCTCGCGATCTTCTTCCCATTTCCCTCTTACGACGACCCTCCATGCCTTTAATTCTTACTCCAGGAAATTTTGCTGAGCCAGCAATATACTGCACCCACATTATTGCCGCACATTGCTCAAGTACTTTATTTACCATCTGTTCAGAGCTCTGAAGCCAATCAAAGAAAGTAGATAAACTTCCAGTCAACAATTTGTCAAAACCTCCATGCAGTACATCTAGATGCTGTCCTTGGTTAGGTTTAGAGACAAGTAAGTCTTCCAGAGCAGCTCTTCGATGAACCAGTAAATACTTGACAACATCAATTGCCATGTTCTGTACATTCCGCCTTTGGTCACGAAGAAGAGAAATCAAATTTACACAAAGACAGCAATTTAGATCAGTATCAAGATTGCTAGGACAGAAAATGATTTGTCGGTGAGCAACCAATAACTGCAAAACTGTGCAGATATCAATTCCTGGATCTTCTTCTGAAGAGTTTGTGGGTGATCTTTTCTTGGGTTCCATAAGCAGTCCCAAGGAGGAAAGGAGATCATCTTCCCCTAAGGTTATCAGGAATGTCGGTAGGAAGCAGTACAGTATCATCCTATTTGTATTCTTAAGAATGGAATGTACATAAGCATCAAGTTGTCTGCTTCCTCTTGTAATAGACAAAAGACCCTTGCCAGTAGGAGCTGCTTCTTCAATTCGACCATCTTTGTTTGCCAATTGCAACATTGATAACAAGAAATCTAGAGTTTTCAGTACACCAGCAGGTTGGGGGAAAGCACCCATGTAAACACGATCAACAATCATCCAGCATAAAGCGTCTAAGTTTGAGGACCATTTTGGCTTATCTAGCTTTTTCTCATCTTCTTCATCATCACGCAAGAGATGCCTTTCAAGAAAGTTCATTAGTCTGCTAAGAAACAAACCTTGGAAAACCAACATAGATTCAGCTTCAACATATAGCGGAACCATTTCCAAGATGCTCTCCACAACTTGTGCTGCTTTTATTTGCTCTGTTAAAAAGTCAGCCAGTACTTCAGCTATAAAATCCAACATAGCAGTTGCCCCAGCAGAACAAGGACCACCACCATAGCCAGAATCATCCATTTCCAGAAGAAGCTTTGGAGTAACAGAAAATGTCATATTTGCAGCTGTTGGCCCTTGAGAGCCAGACTTCAAGTCCGAGGATTGATCAAAATCACTAACAGACAAAGAAGACTCCATGGAAGGTGTGGCAATTATGGGCTTTTTGGATTCATTATGATTTGCACTTAACCAGGAAGTCAGAGCAATAATTGGAGATGAGGAGGGTGTGAGGGGGATTTTGGAATTGGATTTCTCGGATAAAGCAGGAGAATCTAGAATAGCAAGAGACACAGAACTCTGGGAATCTGGTGGTTGAATTGAGAGATTGTCTTTCATACTATGGAAGCTGAATTCATTTGTGCTTGAGGTGGCAGAAACCTGATCAACACTAACACCATCTATGCTCTGAATAACTTGGACATCTTCCTGCAAGGATTTGTTCAATTCCTCCAGGAATGTAGTAGACTTCATCTCTTCTTTATCTTCAGCTGTGAAATTAGAAGAGACAGGCATTCCTTCAGAACTTGAACTGACCTGTGCTTGAGGGAAGCTTCCAGCACTAATAGAAGTCTTGGCTGATTGCTCCTGCTCTACAGGCAAGCTAGAGAATGTATTTTGTGAACTAGCATCATCACAATCATTCAAATTCTTCACTTCTGTCTTTGCAGAGAGCTCTCTTGCCATCTTCACTGTGTGAGCAGACCTGCAAGACAAAATACAAACAGAAACAAGATTAAAGATTAAAGATCATATAAGCATTATATTACATTATATAAACATATTCTTTTATGGAACATTACATAAACATTAAATATGCAATTAATGCAAAACAAAATGTTTAAGTATAAACTGAGAATGTAGCTCAAGACAAACCTAACACAAGAAAAATAAAGGTCAACACAGCTTTCTAGAAACTCTGCTCGTCTGGAAACAGCAGAGAAGGAAGGGCACATCTTTGCTAAATCAACCATGAACCTCAGAACTGAGGTTGCAGCAGCAGGAGCAGATGCCTCCCCACCCATTAGGCGTGCGGCATATGTCTTGTGCATGAGAGCTTCACCCTGAAGCTCCCCAGCCATGTCTGTGTTTTCCATCACCAGTTCTGCGACAAGATGGGAAAGATTTCCAGTTTGGTGGGCAAGTATTGACTGCATGCTCAGCTTATCAAAGGTGGATTTTGCCATAGCAATTATAGATTCCAATAGTTCTACAAATTTCAACTCCACATGGCCTCCATCGCTTGGCATTAGTGCATGAAAGTCCAGCATACGGACCTCTGGCAATCTTGGATAAACAGGCTTCCCAAATATGAGACAGAACAAGATATAATATATATCGGGAGAATCATAGAAACTAGGAAGCACACGCATCAGACCTTGATAACCTCCACTTGAGCGAAATTTAAGAGCAAAAGTGGGAGAAGAAGCCAGACACACACCAAGAAGAGTCATGATCCATCTCATACTTGTAGGATGAACAGCTTCATCAAGAAAATATGTTATTAATTTAGAAGAGACAATTTTATGCCACTGCTCAATCATCTCTTCCGATTTGATGGTTACTTGAAGATCAATAAGCATCTCCAAAAGCATATTCCTAACAATCACGTGCTTTCCCATGGATTCACGCATTATTTGATGCTGCGGTTTCAGCTCAGGTGGATCAAATGTCATAATAACAAACCTAACCACGTTTTCTAGTTCAGATGCCAGGAACCCATCTTCCAATATGACCCCAAGCAGTACAACTAATTTTTCCAAAACAGGAACTTCAACATCACCACGCTGCAAAGTCACCAGTAAATGTTGAACAAGGTTGATTCGACGAAGAACTGTAAGGTTGTGATTCCTGTACCAATGCATAGAAACAAGATGCTCTAGAAAATTTAAGAGTGCAATTTGAATGGAAACTGGGGCAGTTACCCACAGTGTCCAGTCCAGCAAAACGTGTTCTACCATATCTGCGTTTGACAAGACAATGCAGTTTGAAGTTTCAACTGGCATATCAGCATTTTCTAGCTCTGAAACATGGCTGAATGAATCCTTCGGGGCAGAAAAATCATCCATGTCAACATGAGATCCAACTGAAGATGTTTCATCACGGAACTTTGAGAAATTAAGATCCTCAAAGCTTGTTTCATGAATAGTTGCGGTAGGTGATATAAAAGTTTGAATACGTTCCAATTTATTTGGTTCAGAAAATGACGCTTCACATGCAGCAATCTGGAAAAATATCTCAAGACACTGCATATCAAATAATGACATCCTCCGATGCAGGAATAGAGCTAGTAAATGGTATCCCCTGTATGTTTGCATGTCTCTTACATTTTGAGGATTATGATGAAGCGCGCAGGCAAGAAATGAAAGGGCCATATGGAGCATATCCCTAGTCTCAGCAGCCTCAACAAGGGCCAAAATGACAGACATCCCACCGATAGGGCGGATGGTATCACCAATCACACATTGCCTACAGATATAGATATCACCATTAAGACGCCCAAACCGTGGTATACCTGCATAGACAACAAAAGAAAGAACAATTCAGATATGATGAATTGTCACAATGATTACTCATACAAGGGAGAAAATCTTATTCACCTCCAATGGGAGAAGCAGCAGCTGACAAGGGATCAACCAGATTGAGCATGAAAGATGTCCCAGATGATCGAACAGCCTCCACACATGTTCCATCAAATGCAAATATGAGTTTTTTACCAGAGAGCTGAAACGAAAGGTTGCCTAATCTATCCAAATCCCAAACAATTCCACTTCCATCTGCCTTCGAGTCTCCCTGCTTGCTTGCACTTTCAAGCTTCTGCATGCCAGGAGGTACAGACAAGTCGGCATCTAATGAATCTAAGATAGCCATGCTACCACCACCACAAGCCTGGTTGGGAACAAATCGGAGAAGATCTGCATCTTGGAAAAGCCCTCTATATCCTCTACCAAGGATGTACATGAGACAAATACAACCCGGCGTGAGCACTTCCTCAAAAAGATAGCAAGAGCGGAGTCTCCATGTCAAGTTGCTAATACTTGCACAAGTAACTGGAGTCCCAATAATGACCTGCAAAGGTTTTCCAATGGGAGAGGGTGAATATCCTAATCTTCCTGTGTGCCTTAGCTTCCCATCAAGATAAACATAAGCAACACTAGCTTGGAATAGTCCAGCAAGAGCATTTGGTTTGCTATGAACAACAGCAAGATGATGCCACCGGCCTTCTGCCAGTTCTAATCCAGAAAATGACAAGGAGCAAGAGTTGCTGGTGGCAAGGGTAAGAAAACCATCCTCTTGAAGATAAAGTTCTGCATAGAAAGTATTCTCATCATTTACTGCACCAACCGAAAATATCCGGAGAATATGCCGGTCATTATGCTGCCCATTTGAGCCACTTTTCTTCTTCGAAGGACCAGCTTTGGCAGGATCAGTTTCTTTTGCTTGTGTTCGCAAAAAGTTTTGGAACTGAAACCAACAAACAAATGAATAACCAGCAGCAGGAGGCCAAGATCTTTCTCCCAGAGACACCTGAACAGAAGCATGCCCAATCTTTCTCATGTCCATCTCAACAAATGGAGCCAAAGACACATTTTCCAAGGCCATATCTTCCATGAGAATTAACCTCTCCATCATATCAACAAATGTATGATCTGATTTCATCAGCCTCATTTGCAAAATATATCTTACAAGTGCTCGGAGTTCAGATGTGGACAACCTATCACCAGAAATACAAACCTCATTTCAGAAAGAATAAAATACAAACAAAAATAAAAAAAATACTGTGCAAATGTAATGGTTCCTAGACAAGACCACATGGCCTACCTATATGCACCTAGAACCTCTACTATCTTCAAAGCATAAGAGAGTAACGACGATGAGCCTGAAAGGAAGGGGTGAATTATCTCCAGTAGAAGTTCCACACAACCTAAACACATTGGAAAAGCAAATATTAAGAAATTAATGTCTGATACAGAAAGAGCATAAAGGCAATAGAAGATTATATCTCACCTACAGAGGTGAGATTTTCCTGATTGAAGGGGCCAGAACAAGCAAGCTTCCCAATGAGGTTCAGCACTTCTAACTGCACCTTAGGAGTAAAAAGCAACAATGAACGGATCAGAACTCTAACAGCACCAGCATTGTATACTCGTTCCTTATCAGGATTAACCAAACCAGATGGAGTGGTCACGAGAAAAATAGCGGACTCATTTTCAGCCATATCAGCTGATATGGCACTCTCTGGTGTCATGAAAGGAGGAAGGACAATTTCAAGAGCAAGTTCCAAGAACAACTGTATCACTTGCTTCTCATAATCCACACACAGCAAACCAGACTCAGATAGAAGATCATAAAAAGTTTGTGATGATATAATAGCATGCAATTTTGTCCTATTAATGGCATTACCACACACCCCAGCTGTCATAAGGCGCAACAAATATGTGAACACTTTGATATAAACTAATAAAGAAGATTCTTCTGAGTGTCCTTCATCACCCTGAAAGCTGTGAAGGATGGTCAGCAGAAGTGAAAATCCAGTGGCTTCACCAAAGACTCTCTGAGCTGCATTATTTACTCCCAGAATGCGCCACAAGGCTCCCATTGTATCACATTTTGCATCACTTTGAAGCTCATATTGATGTCCAGAAACACTTGTAACCATTCCACTCTTTAAAACTTCAACAAGTGCTCCTAATTCTTCAGGATGACCCTGGAAAAAAGGAGTATCCAGTTTGGTGTGACAAATCATAAACGCAAAATAACAGTTTTGTATGTGCAGTTAACTCCTGCATGAAAGCATGCAAAGGGACAAGGACATTTAACAGTACACCAATTGGAAGTTAAGATTGAAAATGCTCATTATGGTAGGAAAAGAGAAAAAGTAAAATGTTAAAAGGGGAGAAGAAAAGCCTTCTTGAATATAAGATCTATCCAAATTTAAACCTATCAAACAGAAGAACATGCATCTCGACGAACCTGCATGGTGTCTTCAGTGATCAAACATGACAATATCCGTAGGACCCCAGGACGATGAATATTGGACACCAGGAAAGGGAGAATAGTGGTCAAACCATTCGCGGATCGGAATGAAGCTTGGTTGGCTTCAGCTTTCTTTACTAATGAAACCATACAATCCCAGGCAACTACAACTGTACCCTCAGCTTCAAAAATAGGAAACTTCCCTGATCCAGATTCCATGAGCTTGGGTGAAGTAATAATAACATCCTTATTGCCCAAGTGTTTCTTGAAGCTGCTGGAGCTGGATTTTCTCTCCAACTGATTGGCACTACCACCATGTTGGTCTGGACCCAAAAGAAACTTATGTTGCTTCAAATCATCTAACAAGACTTCCAGCACACCTACTTCTCGTAGTACTTTCTTGTATTGTTGATCAAAGGATAGGAGCTTTACAAAGAAAGAAAGGATGGTGAGCTTTAATTCTGATGTAATTGGTTGCTGTAATAAGCAACATAGAGACAGCAGTTCTTGCTCAGGAACGCAATTCACCACAGTCACAGCATATTCAAGAATTTTCAAAATTATCTCTTGCAACGATGAAGGAAATCCAGCCATATTTAAGATCAAGAGAGGAACAGTCCTTAGTTGCTGGCACAACTTATAGTTTTCAAGATGACTTGAAAATATTTTAAACATTCTGTTTAATACTTCCGCCTGCAAATCCCTGCTGTCTGCCTTGAGAAAAATGTCCTGCAACATCTGGACAGCTTCAAGGTCTTTAACTTTAGTATTTCCCTGTTCCCAAATTTCATCACCAAGCCTGTCAGTAGATGATGTTCGACTTCTGCTATGGCCACTGGCCTTGGTGTGAGAATACTTGGATTTTTTGCCTTCAGCAGGACCTGTTTGAGCTAGGTTAACGAGGACATCAAGTAGCCTACTCAAAGTGGGTGAGAGATGTTCAGAAGAAGGGTCCTCTTTTTCTATGAAATCCTGTTTCCGTACATTGTCAGAAGCATGAGCACTATCTGAACCACTATCTTTGTCAGCCTGAGGCTTCAAATAAATAGATTGAATGCCTTGATTCCGTGGCATGGAGGACAGAACTAGAGCAAACTGAACAAGGAAGTGATAACCATGGGCATTATGTATATCTTCCCTAAGCCTGACACCACCAGCCTCTACAAGTCAAAGTTGCATGATATCAGCAAATCACACAAGACAAGGAAAAATCTCAAATAAGAATCATCAAACAAAAGAATAGCTAAAATATTAATTCTTTCAAAAGCCAAGATCAAAGAAATTACAATTCATTGACAAAATCCATACACTAATCATAGCCTTCTTAAACAATTCAACAAGGAAAATTCACGAACGAATTACCTGGTCTATAGGACAATTCCACACATTCAAGTAACAAGTCCACAATTCCAACAGTATAGGCAGGGTCCCCAAAATCTGGATTAAAATCTTTCACAGCCATTAGAAGAACTTTAATCTGCACAAAAGAACAGCATATGAAACACATGTCGAAGGACATATTTGATGAATGACAAGGCACCAAGGAAATAATAGACCAAATAGATACTTGAGAAACTTATAAAATATAAATAAGAAAATTGATGAAAGAATAAGAATACGAAAAAAACAAAATTAACAGTTAAACTTGGTTGCATGGTGAGCATAAGAGATGTATATTGCAAACTAAAGGAAAACCTTAGGCTCAAAAGACATCCTTCAGTAGTGTTTCAAATGTTGAAAGGTAGATAATATACACCTGTGGCAGCCCTGCCCCAGGTGAGATGAAATATGGACTGTTTCCTTCTATAGGTCATATAAAACAAATCCAAATAATGCAGAAAGAGAAGCAGACAGAAAGACGACACTTGAAAAGCAGCATAAACCATAAAGGCTCCTAAAAATAAATATCTCAATCTCTCACAAGTCACCCACTGCATCTTATGAAAAGCTTTAATATTTCTCTCAGTTCAAATGAAGAAAACAAGAACAAATGAAGCTGTTCCCAAAGACACCATTTAAGATATTACAATCAAGAATTCCTTCTTCAGAGTATTTAATAAGACTTATGCAACAAGGTGCAGCTATAAAACAGTAAGTAGGCAATAAGAGAATGACATGTAAGCACTATATAGAAACTATGTACTGAAGATTCAGAAAGGTAGTATAAGAGAAAGTAAAAGCCCTCCAACTGTACGATCAGTTTAAGAGAAAATAACATTTTCAAATAGGTAATGAAGGTTTAACTCCTTCAGGATTTCCATTAAGCCTTTGTCATCAAAAAGACCACATCAAAAAATTATGGAAGTTGATATCAATCAACATTCTTATTTTGCTCACCAGATCTTCCTCTCCAATGAATCAATGTCTTAGCCACCATTATACCGAAAAGAAGTCAACAAACAAGGAAGCATAAACTCTACAGCAATGATGTAGCCAGTCGATTGAGTTACCATCACCACTGGATTTGAGTTGATGCCAAGGCAAAGAGACTTAAAGAAGCCTACTTTTTTATATACAAAATTGCACATTATTTTAAATTCCTAAAAGTAGTCAACTTAACCTTTCCACTCTTAGTTAACACAGGATCCTACGCTCACTTAATCATGGACTATGCTCCCATCCAAAATTTTGCCTAAATTGCTCTAGTAATCCCCAACATGATGCATAATTCCTTTCTTGCTGCCTATATAATTCTTCACTATTCCACCCGAAATCAACTGTAAACAAGCCTTAAATGTAAAGACAAAAATGTAATCCAATGACTAAAGATCCTCTAAAGAATAGGAAACAATATTTAGAAGAAGAAAAGAAAAGAAACTACATCTAACAAGCAACGTATGTTCTTCAGATATGCCCTTAAAACTTTCCACAAAGGTACATACCAGATGATGTTTGTGTATGTATTTGGCTGTGCTTCCATTGTCATTGACCAAAAGAAGTCCAAGGATCTAGCAGAACAAGCAAATTATAAGAACAACAGTTAACAATCGGCACATGAAGGTCATATAAGCCTCCTTCATACCAGTTATTAACATTTAAATAGCAAAGCACAACAATTTACCTGCATAGCATGTCTATGTAGTTGTATGATATGCAGTGAAATAAGTCCTTCCTTATACCTAGAGAAGACAGTTAAAGAACCATTAGCAACCATCTGAAATAGCAACATCAGAGAATCATCCTCGATCAAACTCTGTGCTGCTGAAGGATGGCTTGCCAATGCTTTCATAATATGAACGACACTTCCTTCTACCTGAATGAATAGCAATAAGTTTAAAGTCAAACCAAAAGGCATTATTCAAGTCACCTGTTTTCCAAATATACAACTGGTTTACAAGAGAGTATAGTAGATAGAAATAAAGTGGGGACCACAAAATGGGAAAGAAAAGATGTATGATTAAATTGAATATTTAAAAGTATAAATAGTCATAAATGAGAGTAAAAAATAAGTTTAACAATGTGCAATAAGATTTCTTTTTTTTTTTAATTTTAAGCAGTAACTATAGACAGCAAAAGTACCAATATACATGCCCGAACATACATACATATATATTCAGCATATGTAAAAAGCAATTGGAAGTTAACAGAATCCAGGAAAGAAAACTACCTCAAGTAGGCGGGCTTGCCCAGCATCATCAATTGAATCCTTTTCAGCTAGAATTAATTCTTCAGAATCAGTAATTTTTGGCCTCAGATATGCCTCATCAGGACTCAAAAGAGCATTCAGGATACGTATGAGACAGCAAAATATCCCAGAATCAAGGAGAGATTGTTTATCGATAGGCTGCAAACAACAGAAAAAATAACAATAATAACAATTAATGGTGTTTCAATATCAGAAAGAACAGATTTCAGGATGCAACTGTGATGCAAAATTATAAGAAGTTAAGTACCATTCCAAATCAATCACATTACTTCAAAAAAAAATTCAAAAGTATATTGGTTAGTTTTTCAATAAATTAATTCAAATATCATTAGAGGTTGTAGTATCTATCTTCTGATGGGAGAAATAACACAAGCTTGTTCCAAGCAATAAATATAATGACATGATTCCACCTACAGAACATCAATTAAGCTATTAAAGATTAATGAGATATATACCCCAGACACAAGGACTTCAACAGCAGTCAACAAATTTGAACCGGGACTGAAGCCACCCTGCGGATCAGCACACATGAATGTAACTCCAAAAAGCAACCCACATACAATATGGACAATAAATATATTGACATATAAAGCACTTGGATCCCAGCGCCAAACCTTGGTGACCTCAGAGAAAAACTGCAAAACTTTCAGTACATCCAAAGATCTTGTTTTGCTGCTAATTTTTAACTTTTCAATATCTGTTACAAACGCTCTTCCCACAACAAAAGAGAATATATGTGTTTCTACTAACCTGTAATTAATTAGGGCCCTTAATATTAGTCAACATGGTCAAAGTTGAAGAAAGAAAGTCACAATATCATTTGAATAAAGACAACCAATTCATAGCACTAGAGATGCACAGTACAGAGCTAATAACTATTCAGCAAACAATAAGCACAGATATAATCTAACAGTTTTCTACGGAGAGAAAAAAATTATTAATAATTCAAATGGTGCAACAAAATTGATTAATTGACGATTTCTTTATGAGATTTGAAGCAGAAGCTGATGTAAACTTCATAAAATTACAAAGAACTAACTTTAAGTACAGCAATCCTTATTAGATGTTAATATTTGGAAGGAGAAAACTGTATCAACTAAATAGCTAGTGTCTACATAGTTTGAATAGTCAAATTTTGTATTAAATTGCATAGTATGGGTCTTACCTAATAATTAAAGCCAACACCATCATAAATCTAAATAATGATAGAAAATAGAAAGAACAAAATCATTCTAATGGCAACCAGATCAAGTCAAAACAAGAACAAATCATAAAGTATGACTAAATATCAGGAGAAAGAATTTAGATACACAGACTTTAGAGTATAGCTAACTCTGCTTTGAAATATTTTCTGATGAAACATGAAAAGAAAGTTATAATGTTACTGAAGTAGAGTTTCCCAACAACTCAAACAAGTATATGAAGACTGGATGGAACAGAGCAACCAATGGCAACAGTGCTCAACAATGTCAAGGGGTATAAAAGTTTTGGTCAATGATCAGAAAACAGTAAAAGTCCTTGACAAATATTTCAGACAAAATAAACTATGCAATATTAAGAAAATAGTCTGGAGTATCAGCATCCATACAGGGCAACTAATTGAGAAACATTAGAATGCTGCTTGACTAATCTACAAAAAGCATCAACGGTCCAATTCAAGGCCACTTCTTTCTCCTGCAAAGACACTACAAACGTGAGGGAAATCGAGAAGGTACATAAAAGAGTGCCAGGAATTAAAATATAGATGAGAAAGAACCTTTTCAGAACTGGATGAGCGGAACTCTTCCCAAAATCTCTTGAAATCCAACTCCAATTCATGTTTGTCTCTGCATTCACAAGAAAAAAAATAAAGTCCAGAAGAAAGAAATGTCACATCCTTAGTGCGAAAGATGTGGAAGAAGAGAAAAGGCACTTTGCAACTTTTAAAATGTAATTTAAGTAACAGATACGAGTGAATTAAAAAAATATGCAGTCAATTAAATCACAATAAAACAGAAAGGAATTACGAGTATAATAATATGATTAAATACAGTACAACAACCAAAAAAAAAAGGTATAGTGCAATAATTGAAAGTTGAAACCTAATTTTAAACATCAAATATTTAGCATAGTCTCACACTCAACGCATTGATGTAACAGGACTAACAAAGAGGCATTAGCATTATACTATTATCAACTCCCTACTTTAAAGACAATAAAATAGAAGGGAATTACAAGTACAATCATATGACTAAATATTGCACAACAACAAAAATAAAGGTATAGTACAATAATTGAAGGTTGAAACCTAATTTTAAACACCAAAAATTTAGCATAATCTCATACTCAAAAATTGGTATTACAAAACTAATAAAGAGGCATTAGCATTACATTATTATCAACTCCCTACTTTAAAGAAAACAGCAGGCAGTAGCACAGAAAAGGATCTTCCACTATCACACATAGTTTCGATAGCAACATAACGAAATTTAAAAAAAAAAAGAGAAAATGGACAAATTGCATGACTTATTTGTAACTAAACAGCATCCTAACATCTTTGATACCCATGATAGATGATATTAATAGGCTATTTTATTACAACCCAAACATAAAAATTTCAGTAAACAAAACATATATGCACTGATAATCCAATCATCCACACTATTCCAAGCAGTAAATGCAAGCTTGCACCTAAGCCTGATTTCAAAATTACCTGCCATTTACCACTAGACCATAGGTGTCAACTCATCTCAAAATGCCGAGGAAGCAAGTTCACGAACATGGATTTCAGAAGTAAGCAAAACATTTCAACAGCAGAAACAAAGCAAAGACACAACAAAAGTTCAGATGCTCAAGACTTTGAAAGATGCAAAAAAAAAAAAAAAAAATCCCCAACAAGTTAATAGAGAGGTAGCATTCATCATATTGCAGGCCATCATCCTATTTTCAATAATTGCCAACTGGATTGTTATTACTCTTCTCATTACACTATAAGGCCTTCACCACAGTTTTGGTCCAATTCTCCTTTATACTACACTTACCTATTCATTTGCTTATAGAACCCATTATATGTATCTTTGGGAACTTCTATAGGATCATTTCTAACTCATTTTTTAGCTATTTTTTGCTACCTGTTTGCTTCTGTCTTCTTTCTCTTGTTGCCTTTTAGTGGAAACAGCAATCCAGAACTAACCAAACTTGCATGACTTAGGCCGGTTATACAACCTTATACTAACAAAGTAATAGTTGCCCTAGCAGATAAAATACTAGCAATCACAAATGCTTGCCACAAGACCACACATTGGCACCTGAAAATTTAGTTCCCCCATTCATAATACTACATCAAAAAGTATAAAAAAGCTATTAACAACTAAATTTAAACCTTTCAATCTAATTTGTTGTAGAATATACTTAAGAAAATCTCATCAAAGATTATCTTATAAAAAACATTAAAAAATAGAAAAAGCACCCGATATAACTGAAATTATACTTCTAATTGCCCAAAATACATTGGAGATCAAAGTTAAAAGCAAGCAACTACAAGTCAAGGAGATGAAAGAATAAATAAATAATGCGTGCAACTATGATTCTACAAGTTCCTCTGATTAATTTAATTATCATTGATTAACTAATGGAAATAAGAGCAATGAAAATCAAAACAAATTTTAAAATATAAGAAAGAGCCCAAATTTAAATCGAACCTCGAAGGAGAGGAAGCAAAGTCGTAACGAGTTGAGGAAGCATTGCCATCGCGATTGGAAGAGGAGGAAGAAAAAGAAGCAGTGGTAGCAGTTGAAGTAGCAGTAGGAGATTGAGTTAAACCGACCTTTTCCTTAATGTCCTTAAGCAATGATACCCATTTCATTGTTTTCCCTCCCGATCTTTGAAACATTTACATGCGCCTTCCTTCTCTCATCCGACAGCGCCACAAGCACCAGATCCCTGCCTTCTAGAAATCTCGTCTAGAAGGATCTCATTCCACCTCCGTTTCCGATTATTCACCCAACCAACAAAAGAATTCCAATACAATAACCCCCAAGCCAAAAAAAAATCAAAAAAATGGAAAGTGAAATAAATTATAAATTTGAAAGAAACAGTGTGAATACAGCTGGAAAATGCGACTAACGGAACGATCGGAATAGGGTGAAGAAGGGGATCTGCGATTAATTTGTGCTTTTTCTTTTTGTGTTTTCCTTTACGTCGTCTTAATTTTTTCTATTTTTCAAATTTCTAGTCGTTTGTGTTTTTTGAAAAAAATTTGTATCTTTTTCCTAGCCCTAAAATAGAGGAGAGTTAACAACGAAACGCGACTTCGGTTGAGAAAAATAAAATGATGATCATCAACACTCAATATTACTCTCTCTCTCTTCTCTGCTGTTTTTGGACGGCCACTCCGCGCCTTGTTTCTCGCTCTATATATTTCCTTCTCTGCAGACTTTTTTTTTAATTAATAAATAAAATATAAACAAATGGAAGTATTTTTTTTTTTATATTTACTACTTCTACTTATTTACCGTTTTATCACGTCAGCGTGGGATCATGACCACCACAAATTCCACGTGGCATATCGAGATTGACGGACAAGACGTGATGGCGTTGTTCCGATCCTCATTTGCTCCCGCAAAATTGAAGGCACAAGATTAAGAGATAACCCGTTTTGGCGGTTTATCAGGTTTTTTTTTTTTTTTTTTTTACTTTGATATATACGTATTTTTGTTTGGCTTTATAGTATTCCTTAACAACAAAGGCATATCAGGGATAGCGTTCTTTAAAATGTGTCTGTCAAGCTGCTCTACTTAGAAATCCAGGGCATGCTTTTGTTTTTAAGTAAAAAAACTGTTATTAAAATAATTTAATGGATAAAGCTGAATTTGAAGTTTGAACTTTGCTTTTCGTTGCATCCACTCCGCTAAAGCAATGTAGTTGATACTACAAACTACATTGATAAAAGCAAGTAAATTTGTTTATAAACAGACGGATCAGACTCATTTATTCAAAAAGTTTTGCTTATGGCCCAGTTGAGTTTAAGAGGATTAAATTTTTTTAAATTCACAATTAAAATTAAATAAAAATGAAGTTTATTAATAAATAAATTTTTAAATCGAATTTAATTTAGATATGATGGCTCAATTTGTTGAGTTTAAAATGATTAAATTTTTTTAAATTCACAATTAAAATCAAATAAAAATGAAGTTTATTAATAAATAAATTTTTAAATCAAATTTAATTTATATATGAATTACAAAATTTATGTGCAAAATAAAATTTAAATTAATCTAAATCTATTGATCAAATGATGATTATATTTGTAAACAGGTGTAAGTTAAAGAAGAAAGTACATCTTTAAAAAAAAGTGAAATTAAATAGTAATTTAATAAGTAACAACTAGCTAGATTTTATTTTTTTATTAATCATAGTTGTTACAAAAGAAAAAAAAAAAAAAAACAATGCCTATATCAAAGACAGTTGTGGCTTTTAAAACTCGGTCATTGCATTGATTATTATATGTGGTTATTTTCTTCACTTTCCTCGTGACATGAATATACACAACGGAATTGAGCAAAAAACATAAATAAACTTTAATTTTGCATATATTAGTTTTAGAAATGGAGATTTCCTTCTCACCTATCAATTCTAAAGGAGAAACTTGGGTGAAATTGAAATCAGACAGAGGACCTAATTTAGGGTAGCAGCAGGCAGAAGTAATTACCCTTTTAAGCAAGCCGTAAAGACAATAAAAAATAAATTGCACCGAATGGATTAAGTCCATCTATTTGACACCAAGTTACTTTTTTCTTAATTTCCACTGTAGTGAACAGAAAGGGGTAGGTAGGATTTGAGAACCAGTCCCTTAATATTATTTCTAGATTTTGACATTTTTTATATATAAAATATATATATTTAATTAAATTTCTTTTGATACATGTAGAGGTAAAAAAAAAAAAAAAATTCAAACCTTAAACATTTTAGATTATTCAAGAGAAACTAACAACGAACAATCAGAGTCTCATCACATGCACATGATTATGGGATACAAAAAATTATTAATCTTGAATTTCAATAAGAAAAGTTTCAGAGATACCAATCTGTCAAAAAAAGTTGCAAGCATGTATTTGAAGAATTAAGAGGTGAGGAGGTGCCACCCTCCCCACTTCCTCACTAAATAAATTTATAAAAGTGTTAGACATGAAATGCTTGCCCTAGTATACTTTATATACAAAGAAGGCAAGAGAGTAATCAAGTTTTGTTAATAGATTAAGTGATCTTAAGACGAAGCATGTCTTTCCCACATATTTTCTGCACGAATTCTGAATTCTAATATTCCGCCAGCCTCGTGATATTGGCCCAATTAAGAATTAAAATATTAGCTATAATTGGGTCGTTTTTCTCCAATTGCTTCCACCGGCAGAGAATATGATGTTTTTGGTAGATTTCTTTTTGTTTGGTAATGAATTTTATTGTTATTTACAACATAAGCAAATATGGTACTCTTAGTATAATGATTTTAATAAAACAATACTAAAATTTAAAAAGGATCTCCACGATTTCATAAAACTTGTATTGATTTTTGAAAACTTGAAGTGTTAAATATGCCAAGATGCGCGTATGGAGGTGATTATGGAGGGGGGAAATTTGAATAAAATTTTATTATTAGAAAAAAAAAAAAAGTGTGGGGGGGGGGGGGGGAGAAGATATCAGTGGTGAGGCCCACCAAAAATGCAAAGCGCGTGAAAGTGGAGCCCACGCCATGATGTTTGGAACTTGAGATCGCGCGGGAGTCGCGGCCTATAAAGTATAAAAGAAAAGAAGCAAGAGACTGGTTCTTAGCTTTTTCATATTTGCTGACTTTTTTTTTAACTTTTGAATGTTTCCCCCTTTAGCATTACTTGCGCAATTTGCAAATACGGTGGCTTAAAAGATTCAATTTTTTAATTAGATGATGTTAGAATTTGAATTGGCCTACCTTTAGCTCTTAATTTTATCAACAAATTGGTGACATCTCCATTGACGTTTTCATATTTGACCATAACCTATTTGGCTGTATTTCTGTTGCTACTCACCAATGCCATGGTACCACCAGATCTAGTGAGCCATTTGTTAATTTGGTAAGTCGTTGACTAATTACATTGACACCAACTTGGGGAGGAAAAAGGTTGAAATAGGTAGGCCATGCACTTTGGGCCACCTAAACTTGTTCAAAGAAGCCTTGAAGTGATTTTGTTAATGGAGTTTAGTTTACATTTTATTTGAATATCGAATGACATTTGTTTTTATTATTATTTGAGATAAGAGAGATTTGAAGTACCTTATAATATCAGAGATACGTAAACTTATGGTTAAATCAAATACTCAAATTCATATAGAAATATGACTTTAAGATAAAGATTATAAAAATTCTCAACCTAATACTATAGCAATATATATATATATATATGTAAAATGGTGCACAATTTTTTTTATAATATGGTAAGGGATATTTTCAAGTTTTATTTAAATTTATTTTTTTAGAACATACTTTTTCACATTAATTAATGCATTTATAATTTTATTTTTTAAATACTCCTCTTAATAATTGAATTCATATTGAAAAAAAAAACGAGTTCCTCCTTTTACAAATTCGACTAATTTTTTTAAACACAATGATGCACACTCACAATATTTCCATAAACTCATATATATATATATATATATATATATATACATTAATGAGTAATTGGTTATATTTTAATTAAAGTGTTAAAAAGTCATATAATATCAAATTCACACACTAACTCAAAACATATGATACTTATCCGTACCAGGATCTTAGATAAAAAAAAATAGTAAAATGAAAAATATATTGAGATGTAGGTGGAAGAATGACCATGTGATGACACCTAAAATGAATGGAATGACATTTGTGAAAAAAAAAAAAAAAAAGCGGAAAACTTGGTGGAAGAACCTTCAAATACCCGATTTGGATTTTAATTGTGGGGAAAAAGAAAAAAATAAGGAAAAAGTGATCACTTTGCGACGATGTTTAGACTGCCCGTTAAACCCAGCTTCTTAGTTGACCGTGGATGGCTAAGCCACCCGCAATCGTGGCATTTTCTTTGCGTCTGTTGTATTAGCAGAATAAAGGATAGGAATGCTTGTTTGAATCACGTGCAGGGCATAATTATTACAAACAATCATCAATTTTTGGTTCTAGTGGGGTTAATGTTGGGTGATCTTGAGGTAGTTGAGTTGAACTATAAACAATTAAACATACTTCTTACTAGTAATATTCATATAATAGTCTCATCTTTTTGGCTAATAATAACATAAAACAAGAGTTTGAAAAAAAAAATTTACTTTGTAAGTTAGACTCTGTTGCAAGCAACCGTCAAACTGAACAAACGGCGAATAAACATAATTTGCAGCACGCTTGAAGCAGCTAAAAAGAGATATTCGATAAGAGTATACAAGATCACATGTTTCCATGTACTCTCACTAGCTGCACTCACCAACGAAAGAAAAGCAAGATCGTATTTTTTAGAGTTAGAAAACATGTTTCAATACTAACAGGCTCCCCACTGCATATGGGCTGTGAGAGCTTGGGGAATAGAGGTTCCGTGCAAGTGTGTAGAGGAGTCCAGGGATCATGTTTTCTTTGGATGTAACTTTGCAAAATGAAGTTTGACAAAAGGTTCTTCAGCTATGTAGAATCAGTAGGGGAGTGGGGACTTGGACTACAGAGTTAAGTTGGGCAGAAAAGAGATTGAAAGGGAGAGCATTGATTTCTATTATACTATGCTTAGCATGGAATGCGTACATATGCGTGATACAAAGGGAAAGAAATAATCGACTATTTAAGCAAATGGAAGAGACCTCAGCGCAGGTGATGGATCGAATAAAAAATGCTATTAGAATTAGGTTGCATGGGCTTAATAGGATTGCTAGGGATGTTATTTAATAAAGCCTTTTGTGATGCATGGAGCCTTAATATTATTACGGTAGAATAAGCAGATAGTAGAATTTATTATTTGATTACTTGTAAAGTTGTGAATTGTTGTTTACTATAGCATATCACTGCTATCTTGGATGAATGAAATTTCAGATTTATAAAATTAAAAAAAAAAAAAAAAAGACATTGGACACAGATAAAAAGGAGATAAGAAAAACAAACTATATATATCTATGGCGAGCATCGCGTGCTTTCAAATACTTCTGCTTGACTATAACAGACTCCAATGCCTCATTCTGCTCAGCAATCTTAACACGTACAGTATCAAAATGTTCCGCCCATAAGGTCACACTTGACAGTCAAATAATCATCAAGAAGAAGAATGTAACCTGTGCAAAATTTTTTGGATATATACATATATATATATATATATATATTATGGAAAACTAACCATTTTTGGCAACGTCATTTTAATCAGGGGTGTGACCAACATGAAGGTAGAAGGCGATGGTTTCTGGAGGGGCAAGAGGATTATGAAAACAAAAATGATAAATTCCTCGTCTTGTGGCTTTGAACTCAAACTTATCTCCCGATGTTCCTTTCAGAGAGTGCACTAGATTACCACCTAGAGAGGTCACCTGCGCATAAAAGCCCTCATTAGGACGACAAAAGATTAAAAAGTTAATGGTAACATACTGTTTAGAGATGCAGGGTTCGTATGTGTCTTCTGCCAAAAGTGAAGAATGTGACAACTTTTTAATTAGTTCACGCTAAAGCTTTGAGACTTAAAGATTTGATTACATATATACATATATATATATATATATTGTGTTTTAGGTTGCGAGTATTATTTTGACATATCATACTATTATTAATATGACCCTTTTATTTTGCATAAAAAAAAAAAAAGAAATTCAATTGGCTTATGAATCTCTAAATCATGATTTTCAAGCTTATTTCAAACAAATCCTGTGTGCAAAACTGTAACCACAAAAAATACAATTTCGAAGAGGAAAAAATGAAGAAGACAATTCAAGTGGAGCTTACGGTGAAATCTATTTCAAGATGTTCAGAATTCCAAAAAATTTCATGATCCACGAATACGAAGCTTCCAGAAATTATATCTCCTTCAGAGAGGACGAGCTCGGATGCACATTAGACTTCCACTACTGTTACATAAAGAGAAAAAACATGGGAGACATAACAACTACGAAGAAATCCCAAGACAAAAATGAATTTTGCAAACACAAATTTGATAAATGTCTCCATTTGATTTTTTAAAATCTTTACTATTATTAGTTTACACGGATTGAGTTCTATTAGTTTCTTTGAACGTATTTAATGAATCTTGAATGGCACAACGTTTGCAATTTTGAAAAACAAGTTAAGGAGTTGGGTAGTATGGTTTATTATGGATTCATAATTAGTTCCACCATCTTACAAACAGAGCAGATCAGAACCACGATTCAAATGTAAAAACTTAGATGATGACAAATTTTTTTCTTCCATATTTGTAAAACATATTTAAAATTAATTTATAGTAACATGAAAGATGTAATTAAATAATTGATACATATTTTTCAATTCAAAAAGTTAAATTCGAATCTTTTCATCTCATATATACGTATATGTACGCATATAAACTTATTTAACTTGATAAATTTTGAATATAAAGAAATAAACACCTACAAATTATTTCTGTTATTTAAAGAAAGTGACAATATATAAATAGAATTCATTGATTTACGGAAAATATCAAGAAAATTAAAATAAATATTACTATAAAATTCCATAAATTTATATATTTGATTTAATTATTAAAAAAGCAAAAGTTTAATTTATATAAATACATATTTTTATTTTTTACCTATATTATTTTTTGTTCTCTTCAAGTTTTTATTATATAAAAACTTTGCCCAACGGTTAAAAAGCTAGAAGACGCTCTCCGAATTTCCTCTCAGATTGAGTCCCTAAATGTTCCTACTCTATTCTTCTGTTCTCTCAACTCTTTTTTCCATTCTCCGTTAGATTTTGAAAAAAATTAGACCCAACTTTTTTTCTTCTTTCGTTTTGCTAATTTATACAGTGGCATTTGCTTCATTCTTAGGTAACCGATTTGTTTTTGTTTCCAAAGGTGTTCGTTGGACGCGTTAACGACTGGAAATCTATTTGCGAGTGGAATCCTTCTAATGGCGGCCTTGATATGTGGAGGTTTTCTCTTCAATCCTTGCTTCTCTTTTTATAAATTTATATAATGAACTTTTACTCTGTAATTGTTTTAATCAGTTTCGTTTCTTTTTCTCCTTATTTTCTTCCTAGTAAAAAGAATGTTTATTTTTAAATTTTGCAGTGAGTTTGAAATCCAAAAAATTCTCTGGATTTTTATTCTGGGCATCTTTCAGAACATGTTTCTTGCAATGGCGGCTAGTTTGCAATCTCCTACAAATATTATTACACTTTCAGTATATTACTCTTTTAGTATGCGCCTGGAATTTTCATCAATGCTATTTTGAATTTTTTGAAATTGGAAACTATTTTCCTGAACGATTCTTCCTATATTATTATTCGTATTTAAAATTGATAAAATTATGTTAAATCTTAATGGCACCCACTGGATGGAACCCTTCTGCAAGTCCCAGTTATGTCCCATGCCTATATATGGGGAGGCCTCAAACAATAGGTATGCTACTTTGCTTATCTTCATCAAGGACTTAATTTGCTTTTATTTTCTGTATTTGAGTGGCTCTGATTAAGAAAAAGAAACGTTTTTGAAATCTTGCGTGGCTACATGATCGACTGTCAACTGCAAATTTTTATTTCTTTAACAGTATCGTAGCTCCGAGCAAAACGCAAAACTCTCTTGGCAGTTCTGTGTCTTTGGAAAACCCTGAGTTTTCAATTCATTCAAGAGCAAAATATTCCATGGAATACTCTCAGAAGGTTATTCTTCATGCAGGTGATGCACTTTTTTTCATGTAGGCTGGTAAGGTTAAGCTCTTACTTTCTATGAGAGTATTGCTAGCATTGTTAGCATGCTTCCCTTAACTTTCTTTTTTTTATCTTAATTGGCCCTTAAGTTTCAGAATAACACTGGTCTTTCTTTCTCCAATATCAATTCTATCTCTCTTCAAGTTTAGTACATCTTATTCATAAGTGACAGAGAGCATCTGCCCTCTTCTATAAAGTTCTTTTATTTTAGATTTGATTATGAGTGTAGCCAATGTAGTGCTGTCAGTCTGGCAATTATACTTTGAATTTGGAGATAAGAAGTTAGAAATTTCCAACAGTGATTTTGATGTGGAATTTACGCATTTTTATGAAAATGGAAGGCAAGAGTGATACTGACTAGGATGTGAGTGAGTGTACATTCAATAATACTTCCTAGCTAAATGCGATATGTGCTTTTTCCCTTTTACTCGGGTTGGTGGGTCACTTGATCATCTCCTATTTTATAAGATTGAGTACTTCATTTTATAATATTTGCTTTTTTTCAGTTTATTTGCCCATTTGAAATTATTTCTCCTTTTGACCAGAAGTTCAAAGCTATTTAATCCTATTGAATGTGTTGTCCTTGAAGGAAAAAAAAAAAACATTGAATCTTTTTTGATACAACAAATACTTCTAATCTATTCTCTTTTCTCTACAACCAGTTTTGGAAACTCTCCTTACCCTAAGGGAATTGTTGAAATTTGGAACCAACCAAATACTTGGATGCCTTAGCACTTTGATTTTGTACTATAGCCACTGTTTTAAACAGGAAAACCGAACCTTAAAGTAAAGTTGCTTGGTGCTTTGTGAGTTGACTTTTCTGTTGACAGCTGTTCTAGAGAATCATAAAAGACATAGTGAGCTAGTGAAGCATATACTGTGAGGGCATCTGTTCATAAGACAAAGTTATAAAGTAAATATTGTGAAGGAGAATTTTAGCCTTTACAAAAGATTTAGGAACTTTATTGTCTTTTCTTGATGTCATTGAGTAAAGGCCTACCTTTAACTTCATTTTTAAAACTTAAATGTTGCTTGCTTTTTTCATCACTGCCTGTTTGGTTTATAATACAAACTCACTAACCATTAGAAGTTTTATTTTTCTTTTTCCTCTTGACAATATATTCTTGTTGGAGCTACAGTGTTTCTTATAGACCATTCGGTTAGGTGATTTTCATTTCCTATTGATACAGGTTCCACCAAGTAGATGGCGATGATTTGACAATTGTTGTTAATTATTGGTGGTGCTCCAGCACAATGTCTAGCTTTGCAGACCATATGAAGGCATATTATTTGCACAAAATGTTTTTAATATTTTTGCTTTTTAAAATATTTTTTATCCTTACCATATTTGCCTATGAAAATGATTCTATTAATCACTATTAATATTGTAAGCTAACTTGAGTTTCTGTTTCTCATGGAATGAACTTGTTATGTGAAGGTTGACAGACAGAGAAAAGGTATGCATGCTGCTATGCTTTTTGCTGCAGTTATGTTTTTGATTCTTGGTTGGGCCAACACTCCTCTTGTCTGGTCATTTCAACATTCTATGATACACTGTATGCTTATTGGTGAATCTTTATTCTTGATTGTGACTTCTATCCGAATTGTAGTCTTTGAGTTTGCAGAACTTTTACCCATCTCCAGAATTGTAATTTTAGATATTTTTCTTTGCATTAATAGCTCATTTAAAGAACGGAAACTGTTTTCTTAGAAATTTGGGTTTAAATCATGTATTGGTCCAGGCAAATCCATTATATGTAAAATAAGAGATAAATAAATCGAAATGCTTTTAATGATCTTATTGACCCGACCAGGAATTTTTATCTTGTAGCTGTATCTTGTACGGAAGCTTGAACTTTTTGGTGGAAGATATAATTCTTCATCTGCTTTCTGAACTGTTTTTTAATCTCATCAATTCTTAGGGAGATAAGCAGCACTGTTCTTATGTTTTACCACTTTTTCTTTATTTCTGTGGATTGAAATGTACTACATTATTTGCTTGTTCAGTTGTCCCAGGTCCATCAGCAACTGAGTTGTGCATTCTATCAGGAAAGGACCAAGTACTTCTCTAGGGTTCTTCTGCTATGTGGAGACAGGAGAGAAATATACCAGAGAAGCCATGTAACAAAGTTCAGTATCTAATAAGCATGCTGACTTTCTTAAAAAACAAGAAAAGATAAACATTCTGAGAAACCTATGTTATGTTTTTATTTGGTCATGTTATTCTTTTAATTGATAAGGAAATGAAAGCCACTGATATATCAAATTATCTCATCAGAGTTTTATAAACTAAATCTTCAGTGAACTTTTGATATCTTGTTGCTTATCTCTAACCAGTGTGGACTAGAAACATGATAGATGATGAATTAGGCAGCATTGGTTAATGTGATAAACAGCGTTGTTCTTATGTTTCGCCACTTATTCTGAAATTTTGTGGATTGAAATGTACTAGTCTCTGCTTGTTCAGTTGTTACTTTCCTTTTCATTTTCCTGGGTCCATCAACCACTGAGTTAGGTATTCTATTAGGACAGGACCAAGTACTTCTCAAGGGTTCTACTGTTATGTAGAGACAGCAGAGAAATATACCTGAGCAGCCATGTAACAAAGGTCAGTTTCTGACAAAGCATGCTTGACTTTCACCAAAAACAAGAAAAGATAAACATTCCGAGAAATCTACTGTTTTGCTTCGTCATGTTGTCCTTTAGATTTTTCTTTTAATTGATAATGAAATGAAAGCCGCTAATATTGTTTTGCTTGCATTCTGTGTGAATTAAACTTGATAATTTTTTCAGTAGATCATTTTGATTATAGCTTGGATTAGGCTAGCCAGAGAAGGGATTTGAAAGGGAAGGAACAACAACATAGCCTTCTTTTGCATGAATTGGAACCCTATGCTGTCCAGGCTTTTCATCAACTAGTTGCTCTAGCTCATGACCAGGTTAATACTTCTGATTAAAGCCTACCTGCATTGTCTACTTCAACAAATGGTTTGATGTGTTATGCAACAGATGAGCAAAATAAAACTTTAATTACTGAAACATTTCATTTAGAAGATGATCCAGTAGCTAAAATTTTCTGGATCCTTGAACTGGGCATCTTTCAGGATTTGTTTCTTGCAATGGTGGTGAGCTTGCATTCTCCTACAAACGTTGTTACACTTTCAGTATGCGCCTGGAATTTGCACTAATGCTGTTTTAAATTTTTTTGAATTTGGAAACTATTTTTCTGAGCTATTCTTCCTATATTTTATTTTTATTTTAAAATTGAAGAAGTTATGTCTAATCTTAATGGTTGGTGGCATTGGTGCTTGTCCAAGCAAGGATTCTGTCCTGTTCTAACACTTGTTGTGGAAAACAAAATATGAAAAAATTGGATTCTGCATGAAAGAACTTGAAACAATAGCTTGATGAATGGTTACCTATCAAATTTCATTGCAAATCGCACTCTATTATTCTTTTTACTATAATAAATTGACTTGATTTCTTTCATTCTACCTTGCTGGATTTCTTTGTTCTCTTACTTTTTTATTAAGAAATAGTTAGTTAACCATTTGTGCTGTATCACTTTCCAGCACAACTTCCCCCGAACTTTGGAAGCTCTAATGCTTCTGATCAAAATCAACCAGTGTTGTTTAATTCAACAAATGGTTTGATGTGTTATGCAAGAGATAAGCAAAATAAACTTTAATGACTAAAGTATATCATTTAGAAGATGATCCGGTACCTAAAATGCTCTGGATCCTTGAACCTGGCATCTTTCAGGATTTATTTCCCACAATGTTGGTGGGTTTGCAATCTCATAGAAACATTGGTACACTTTCATTATGTGCCTTGAATTTTCATAATGCTATTTTGAATTATGTTGAATTTGGGAACTATTTTCTTGAGCTATTCTTCCTATATTATTATTTTTGTTTTAAAATTGAAGAAGTTATGTTGCATCTACTCCTGAATTGGTGCTTGTCCAAGTAAGGCTTCTGTCCTGTTCTAATGCTTGTTGTGGAAAACAAAATATGAGAAAATTGGATTCTGGATGAAGGAATTTAAACAATAGTATGATGAATGGGTTACCTGTCAAATTTTATTGTAACTCACCTTCTATTGTTCTTTTTACTATTCTAAATTGACTTGCTTTCTTTCATTCTACCTTGCTGGTTTTCTTTGTTCTCTCTTCTATTAAGGAATAGTTATCCATTCTTGTTCTATCACTTTCCAACACAACTTCCCCTGTACTTTAGAAGCTCTTATACTGCACTTCCTTTCACCTGTGGGGCAGAAGTCCTTACACAAAAATTTGATGAGATAGATAAGCAGAACTCTTAAGAAGATCAATCTGTACATGTTAATTTTTGCAGGGTGATCTCGAGATAGTAAATTGATGATTTGATTCCGCATGAAGGAACTTAAAACAATAGCTTGATGAATGGCTTACCTATCAAATTTTACTCTAACTCCTCTATTGTTCTTTTTACTATTCTAAATTGACTTGCTTTCTTTCATTCTACCTTGCTAGTTTTCTTTTTTCTCTTTTTTATTGATGGAATAGCTGCCCATTTGTGTTCTATCACTTTCCAGCACAACTTCCCCTGAACTTTTGAAGCTCTAATACTGCACTTGCTTTTACTGGTGGGGGCAGAATCCTCACTCAAAAATTTGATGAGATAGATAAGCAGAACACTAAAGATCAGTACATGTTATTATTATTATTTTCTGAACAAATACATGTTAATTTTTCTTGGGTTATGATTTAGTTTTTCATTTCTAATTAATGTAGTGGTTTTTGGCATCACTATGTTATTCATATTCATGATTTCAGGAACAAATTCTACCAGGTCTTCTATGGTGTATTTGATAACCAATTTGCAGCTATGGATGCCATTCTAAACAGGAAAGAAACATTTGCACATCAGGTGATGCTTTGACCTTGTATAACTTTTTCTTTCAGAACAGAATATAAGTAGTTATCATTTTATGGTTTCTGAGATTTGAGATATAAGGAAAAATTTTCTGCTCAAATACAAGTCCAAGAAATGTTTTATTTAAGTTTAATTTTCTTATGTGGATGGGGAGAGGGAGAGGTGGATGGGTAGTTTGAGCTGATTGGAGGAATAAATACAATCCTCATCCAGAACTACGTGTTGGTTAATGTAAATGGTTTTTCATATCAGTCCATCATTGTGGTTTACTATGACAGGCCTAATTGGAATTGCACAAAGGATAAAAATTTTGTTGTTCAAGGTTGGTTTTAATTCTTTGGTTTTCACATTTTTTTCATCAGCAAGAGATTCAAATTTGTTAGTAGATGGGTGAGACAATGCAAACAACATGGAAGCTTGCTAGGTTTATTCTCGCCATCCTTCTGCAATTATTATCTCTTTTGCTGAGTTTTTCAGTTATGAGTCAAGTGTTGAAAACCCTGTCCCCTCGTGGCTTTGATAGATGAAAAAGAGGTCATCATCTGATTCTACTCATACTGCTCTGGATTATTTCAAATAAAGTTGCTCTTTGGACCTTTGTGCCCAATCATGTTAATTTTTATTTTTGTGCATCGTCATCAAAATTGCGATTCTATTAGGTATTGTTTAGGCTTTGTCTTTCCCTTCTTACAGCTGTGCAGAATAAATCTGATTTAAAACTTTGAATTACTTAATTATGGTTTTCTGATCCATCACCTTTCACCACCCCCTCCCCCCCCCCCAAACAAAAAAGCTGGAGTCTTTAACTTTCCTTATAGCTGCACTTATTTTCATTGTCCTTTTTGTTCTTTCCCATCATTATTACATCAGCGTTTATGCATGTTTATTGCTTTAGCATGTTTTACAATGGCCATGTTTGCACAAGGGCACACATCAACATCATGCAGGTTGACTGTAAATTCTTCCAAGCTTACCAAATAATATTTTGGTGCATATGTTTTGAAGGTTTTGGAATCTTTTCTGTGAGAAAATTGACAATCCAAAGTATAGTAAATTTTATTGAATTATGATGCATCATACTCCCAACAGAGATTAAATTCTGAACTTTTGCATTCTTAGTCTTATACTTTTGTGTTGAAGGCATTCAAAAATTTATTGGATAAATACTTGGGAGGGAATTTTGATGTACCAAACCTGTGTGTTGGGCGAGACATCTCGTGACACATTCTTCTTTAGAGAATTAGTCTCAAGGTGATCTGGAAATAGCAAATCAATGCATATTTAATCTCAGATGCTTTCTGTTGCAATCAGTACTTTTACATGTAAGTCAACAACTATTTTGTAGAATATAAATCATGACAAACCTTGAATAGAGCAGCATATCTCGGTTAAGCTTAGATCCTGTATGATTCAAATTACAAAGCTCTTCCCGTTGCCTTTTCTGAATGTTTCATTAAGATTGTGTTGCTAGCATAAACATTTTTAGAGAAAGAATCCCTTGTACATGAACTAGATGAAAATGGTGAGCATGATGCCGGGTGTAGTTAATTTAACTTGAGATAAGTATCTGCTTAGTGGAACACTGATGTGCATTAAGGAGAAGAAAAGTAGGGGGACAGCAGTCTTCCTAGAAGTTAACCACATCCACGCACAATGACACCAACCTGCATTATTTTATTGTTGAAATGGGCATTAAGATTGCCATGATGCGGTGGACTTTCCTTAATGAGTTTATTAGAAATGACCATTAGTAGTGAGGAAATGAGGACCCCTTCTACTCATATTGGATCGTATCTATTGTGAATCTCTTTGTTGTAGTCCCTTTCTTGTAACTATCTTTTGCTGAGCTTCTATTTGCTAAGTTTTAAAGTTTTTATTCATGAAAATAGCAAGTATTAATGAAAATGGGCTTTTAAAGTTATTGGCTTTAGCAACAGGGTAGAAAGGTGCTTTTATTTTTATATATTTAGGATGAAGAAAGTCATACAAAATATCTGTTTCATATATTCATTTGTCGTGCGAATGTTAATACTGAGAGGGAGGGGAATTGCAGCAGAGGGTAAAAGAAAAGAAAAAGCACAGAAAGGAAGGGTTTGTTAATCATTAGGATTGGAAGGGAAGCCAAGGGAAGGAAAGAGGGCAAAAGTAAGGTTTACTGAGATGACACATGCAAGTGCCGTTGAGAGAGGAAAGGGGAAAGAGGAAAGAAGTGGGAATAGAAGAGAAGCTTTTGGTTTTGCGCAGAAGGGAGATAATAATAATAATAAAAAAGAACAAAAAAAAAGGGCAGTCTTTTTTAGTGGGCAAATGGCATGTATATTGTATCTTAACCCTGCAACTATCACATACTTCCCAAAAGCTTGGATATACCCATGAGCACTGAACTTCTACTTTCACTAATCCCAAGGCTCTCCTCTCTCTCAATGTCTGGTTGTATATACTAACAAGGATTTGCTATAATCTTTTTTATTTTTTTAGGAGGTTAAAGTTGTTAATGAATTGGATTGATCTCCTAACAATTGACAGACAACCCATTTGTTACTAAGCAAAGTTGAACTGCTCTCTTTAACCTGAATTGATGCTTTTAACTATTTGTTATTAGGCAAAGTTGAGCTACTCTCTCTAACTTGGGTTGGTGCATTTTACTAATTACAGCTCTGGTCAGTAGCCCAAAATCAATTTCATGCTTACCCTTCAATCTCATAATAAATAATTTTGTGTAGACGTGTAAGACCTCGAAACATTCAGATGCCAGATGCAGATGGGATGGATCGGGTGGGTCACGCAATCAAAGCAGGGAAGCAGATGCCTAATTTTATTTGGATTTTGGACTTCATATCATGTAAGTTCAGCTGCCAGCCGAAGGCTTGTGATATGGGGACAGGCACAGAAACTGATAAAGGTGCAACAGGGAAAAAAAGACTGAATTATTGATTCAAACGTTCAAAGTTCCATCGAGCATCTTTTTCATAACCGTTGACATTTTTTCATCTCTCATTCATTCCTCTTCTGTGTCCTTCTTTTTATTTATTTTTTTCTCTTTTGTTTCCTTCTGGTTTAGTACCACTACGTCCTGGACCACCAAAACGTAAACGCAATTTCACATAACCTTTTCACTCACGCTTACAAACAAGTTTTACAGCCCCTACCCAACCCTCCCTCTTTAGAAAAGGCTTCATACTTCTTTAGTATATAGTATTTTCCAATTTCTTTCTTACTATCCCAAAAGAAAGTGATTGGGGAAAATTTTTTTCTTGGAAATTGATTACCAACCAGTCCTTACGTGGAATTCGAATTGTGAGGAGGAAAGGAAAAAAAAGATGTGATTGAATTTGCAAAGAAATGGTCACATATCATATGGTTTGGTAACTCTGGTTCTGGCAGTCAATTACGTTCACTTGCATTAGTCAATAGATTCGATATTAATGATCTATTATATTGCGATTAGTTATTTTATTTTAATTCCATCTTTTAAATGTTCTCTTTTTCTCAAGAGGTTTTTGTAACTCTTTGGAATTGGACCTAACTTTACATATACAATTTCCCAAAAAAAAAAAAAAAAGAGACATGAGTTCTTGCCTTGTTGAGTCTTGATTTAACTTTATTGTAATTATAAGTTGTAATTTTCTACCTGGAAATATCAAAAAGAGAGTTTCGAATGTAGTATTTGTCCGAGAGAGTACTTTTTGTGAACAATGGAATTAAAATTAAACTCTTTAATAACAACATTCCTTATTCATTGGTGACACGTATATACCATCAATCATGCATGAATGCCTGTAAAGTGAATTGAGCTTTGACCACCTTGCAAGGAATAGGCAATGTGGGGAATAGAGATGTCAAATCGGCTGCCATGACATGGGATCGTGTTTAGCATGATTTATTATTATAAATATATTTGTGTCCTGTTTAATTAAAATTTTGAGTTCATTGAGTTGATATTAAAAGTTAATGTTAATACGTGACACACGGATTAATATGATATGATATACAAGTATTAATATGTTGTGTTATATTAGTTTATAAATATTATAAATGAGTTTAATCTGTTGATTTTTAGTTATGTTTTATATTGTTTTTATTATGTAATGAATTTTTTTATCCTTTTTATATTTTATGTTAGTAATTTATAAAAATTAAATTGTATCAATAAATTTATTTATAAAATATTTAAATTATTAATAGAATTATAATTTTTTTATTTTGATTTATCATTTAAAAAAAACTATGAAATAAAAATTACTTAAAGATTGATTATGAAAAATTTAGAATAAGACAAAACACATATGTGAATAAATCATCATATAAGCCTTACTAACAAGGCAAATTAAATAATAATGTTAAATTAATACAACCCATTCACATATGAATTAATTTTTTAATGAATTATACTAGCCCAATACAACTCATTTAATACTTCTTATGGGGAAGACCTGCATTTGTTAGTTATATGATGCAATATAATTCAGAATTAAGAGCACCTCAAAACATTCAAATTTCTTGTTATTTGTGATTCGTGTTGAGCTTTCTTCAAGAATTTGCACATTATTAATTAATAATCATTATTATAAATAAATATGCATATATATATATATATATACACGCACGCATGAACTTTTACACCATCATTTTCCTTTGGTGCATATATAAAAAAAAAGAGATAACTCTAAATGCATCCATTTTTGGCTGTGATATTAGAGAAATAGAAATTTCAGAAGCAGCCCTACCACCAGATGTGGGTTTGGTTAGATGATCATATGATTAAATAATTTTTAATTTTTTTCTAAATATGGGCTAGCTGTCAGTTCTGTGCTTCCGTCAACTAGGTTAGCAGGGAGAACTAGAAGGGCGGGATCGTCAATCCAAAGAGAACAATGTCTGGCCTTCCACCGACATGCTTACCTCATCTCTTTCTTCTGCTCCTCCTCCTCTCGCTACCTTAATACTGTAAAATTCTTAATTCTGTTGCTTTAAACGAAGGGTACAATGGTAAGTCTATTGCGTGCATTACAGGCATTTCAATCCATGAAGCGTACGTGTAGGGTCATCATCATTGAGAGAAGAACGAATACTCACGTGCAAGACTGAACTAATAGCGGATGAATGAATATTCCTTCCTTTATTCCCTTTTTTTTTCTTTTTTTTTTTCCCTTGAGCAGATGATAACAGCCCATTTGAAAATAAATTATTGCTTGTAAAAAATATTCTCTCAAAGAAAGAAAAGATATAAAATTGTACATCCATTCTTATTTTCCAAACTTACGATTTCTATTTAAATTCCTTATAATTGATCTTAGAATAAATGAAATTTCGAGTTATAATTTCCACATCATGTCAAGACGTGAATATAGAGTAGAAAACAAATCATATCAATTGGACCGCTCTTTGCAAAGTTACAAAATAAATTGAAATCTAAGCTTGAGACCTTCACTTAAGTCCATGACTGAAGGGGAATTAACCAATCTTTTATCTCAAAATGTCAAAGATATTGTTTGAAGGGGAGGTTAGGAGAGAGGAGACTGAACAAAGAAATGAATATTTTTTAGATTCATTCGATTTTTGCTGTTTATAGTAAAAGTAAAAAACTTGAAAGTTAAAACTTTCTCGATGGATAATTCATAACCATTGGGCGTTTTCTCCACTTGGTGTATATTCTTTCATGGAGTCCACCTCACATAGCTAGTCAAGACAAATGCAACTTAATTGTGAAAGAAAAAGACGGCAAAATTTTTTATAAAAATTAATAATATTTATCGATAAATATTTCTTGCCTTTCAAAAAAACAAAAAGACTGGGGAAATTTTTTTTTAGTATAATTTCCCTCAAACTCATATAGTAGTTAAAAAAAAAAAATTGTGATCCATGTTCAATAGCTGTCATGATAAAAGATAGGACATTACCAATAAAGGAAAATTTGAGAGGTACTTGTATAGATGCTTTGCGTGTGACTTTTTTTCCTTTGTAAAGAAAGTAACAATACCACCGCCATCCACCATTCACACACCTAGCAACTAATTTTTTTTTTTCAAGAAAATAAAATGTATGATTTATTTATATAATTATTTTGTGATATTTAATAAATTTAAAATTTAAATCATACATTAATAATTTTATTTTTATCATCAAATTACTATTTATAAAAAGTAAAATAAAATATATTATGTACAAAACCAAAATAGAAATATTTCTCTTAGGAAATTAATATTCCCTTATGATGAACAAGTTTACTACGTACCATTGAACACTAGTCGAAAGATTGACAGGGACTAAATTAATTTAAACAAAATGCAGGTAAACTACTAAGCTTTTTTTTTTTTTTTTTGGGAAATTAAAACTCAAATTACAATTTTTTTTTCTTTTTTGCTGAAAAGAAGGTGACTAGCTACTCCATGGATTATATTATGGCCCTTCTTTCTCACTCTTTTTTTTCCCCCTAAACATAGAAAAGGGCATTGATGTCATTATAAGAAGGGCTATCTCTAAATTATTATTTTACCCTTTTCTTTTCACTGTTTTTATCAATTTCTTTTTTTTTTCTCCTTCAACAGCCACCCCATGTTTCCGAGGCAGGTTCAGCGAATCCAAAACGTTGGGGTTTCAACTGCGAGGGGTCTCTCCCAAGGTGACGCAACTCCACTCCCCCCGCATAGGCTAGCACATCGCTCACGTTCATGCTAACGTTAACATTCCCATTGCCACCACCGTTATGGTGATGGTCTCCAGTCAAACCTAGAAAGTCCCTGGTGAAACGTTCGCAGCTCTTCTGCCACGTGGCCAGGTTTCCAGCCGTGAAGCCCAAGAACTCCGGGGAGAGATGACTCGACATGTTGTTGTTGTTGGTGTTGTAATTGTTTATTTGCGAGGCGATTGGACCAACGGTGGCAGCCTTTTGAAGGAGAGCTGTGGCTGACAAGTGAGGAGTGGCCGACATGGCAGCATTGGAGGAAGGGTTGTTGTTGACGTGGAGATTTTGGAAGGGTGAGGTGATGAGGGCCTTTGGAGGTGGCGGGGGTTCTTGGAAGAATGGCGCGAAATGGAGAGTCTCAGGCCTGACATGAAGTGGGTTATTAGGGTTAGGGTTAGAAGTTTGAGTAGGGTCGACCCATGGGTGGAGAGAGATATGGGATTGGAAAGGGAAAGGAGAAGATGAGTTGGGGTTGGAATGGGATGTCAAATGGTGGAGAGCTGGATTTGTGGTGGCTGTGGAGGCAAGTTGGTTGGCTGAGAGTCTTGCAGTTTCTTCAGCTAATGCATCGCAAAATGCTCTGTGAGTTACGAAGCTGTCCTTCCTACATAGGTTTCACAAGAAAAAATTTACAAGGTCGTAATTAATTGCATTAGCAAGCAAAAGAAGAGGAAATGAATGACACAGATGTGTAATGGTGGATCAATTAAGGGGTTTTAGATTGTAATGGTTTAACAGATGGAGGTTTGATTATCCCTCAAGAAAGAGAAAGTGAATGTGGGATTTTGACAAAAGATAGAATGGATGTTCTCGCTTATGGAATAGAAAGAAGAAAGGGGATAGACTTAGGATCGTGCATGCGCTATGTATCATAATAAGTTTACAGAAAATTAAAGGAGAAACTATCTTTGTTGATCAAATATAAAGGAGGAGAGAGAGAGAGAGAGATGAATGACAGTTAATTGAAGAGTATGCATGCAAAGATGGCTCAAATTTTCAAGCATTTGGTAAATAATGATGGATACTGTTAGTATTTTGAAACTAGATCTCTTCATCCATGTAGCAAAGATATGCAATTGAAACGTGAATCTAATTGATAGAGGGGAAGGAAAAAGAAAAGCAAAATCGTCTGCAGATATTTTTGCAGATTTATTCAGTTTTACTCATGATGAAAGTTTCAGAGATTCAGTATTTTCTGCAAATTAATGATGGCATGCTATATGAAAGAAGAATATAGGAAAGAAAAATAAAGTCAAGAACGCTGGTAATAATGCAGGCTTAATAGCTATTGAATCGTGAAGAATACGATAAAATACTAAGGATTATGATGACTGTTCCTTATCTTTTTACTATATCGTTTATTTTTCAGACATGAACATGGCAGCTGGTTCAGATTTCAGAGGCATTGCTTTCAGTTTCTCTTCACAAGGTCACCGGTAACAGACACTTGTATTAATGGTGATTAGTGTCTACTTCGACGAAACGAAACCTGCCGCTGCATTTAAGTTCCAGATATATTCCATGCATAGCTTACCACTCTTGTGTAAGAGAACAACTAAAAAAAACCCACTAAACCAAAAACAAAAACGGCCTTAAAGACACTTCCCACTTTGAACTAAAGACCAAGAGTTCTATGAATCCCCCATTAGAGTCCATAAGTGATGAATAGCATAGAAAAGAAACATCAAAATTTATAAAGAAGGAAAGGTTGGAAAACTGAGAAAAAAAAGAAAAATATAAAAAAGATAATTAAAAAAGGATCAAACATCTCAATTATGGTTTTTTTTTAATATTTTTTTAGGAGAAAAAAAGAGATATAAAAAATTACCTAGAGAAAAGGGTTCCACAGTCACATCTGTATTCTCTTGTTCCACAGGTCTTAGAATGAGCCTTCCAATCTGATTGAACAGCATAGATCTTTGAGCATTTCTCACACTTCCACTTTTTCTCTCCGTGTTTTCTGCAATAGTGTTTTTTGATTCCAGTAAGGTCACCTAAAGCCCTTAAAGGATGGTGGTGGACACATGTAGGCTCAGGACAAACATAGGCTCTCTTTTTTATCTCTTTGCTGTTTCTTTGCTTCAGCTTCCATGGAAGGTTATGGCCTCTTCTATGAAGCTGAAGATTCTGATCTCTCTGGAAACCTTTGTTACAGATCTCACATACAAATCTGTTGGTAGCCAATAGCGTTTTTGGAGATAAAGCAATCACTTCAGCATCTGGATCTGTAAAAGCACCAAACGATTAAAATAATGGAAAATTTGAGAGAGATGGGAATTAACAAAGTCTTACCTGGGTTCCCTGGGAGGCTTCTCTTCTTCTTAATTTTTTCTGGCTGCTGCTGAGGAGAAATGGTTGAAACAATAGGATTTAAGCGACCAAAGTCTTCAACTCTTGTACCAGAAGAAAAACTAGCCTCCTCAGACAAAGAAGTAGAATTGGACATAGCTGCAGGAAACATGCCTGAGAATTAAGAAGCAAACTTCAAGACAGAAAAACAAGAGAAAACCTCAGAAGACTAGTCTGATCTCTCTCTCTGTTTGTTTGATATCTTGTTCCACTTTATTATTAGGTCTTGTTCAAAGAGTGACCACTTTGCACCTTTGAAAGAAACAACAAGAAAGAGAGCAGCAAAGAGTAGCCCAGAAATAGAGAATCCCTAGCTCTCTGGACACAAACTAAACACAGGTTTGTTAATAAACAGGTGGCAGTGACATGTAGATACAGAAAGGCATCATTCATTGGGAGGAAAAAGCAAAATATCGTGAAGAGATGATGATGATGGGTTATTCTCCAAGTCGCTATCTAGCCATGGATTGCTTGTCTGATCGACTCTGCTACGAAATTCAGATCATATATATCTCTTTCCTATCTATCTCTTAGAAAACCAACAAGAGCTGAGAAATATTTCTCTCCCCATGCAATCAAAACATGAGGAAAATACAGACAATAAGATGGTTTTTTCTCTAAACCTCTCCACTACCCAGTAACCCTCCCCTTTCTATCCGTTTATGTGTATATAAAGATTCACAAATAGATTGAGAGAGAGAGAAGAGAGAGACCTTCAGGACCAGGGTTCTGTAGATAACAGAGTACAGCAGGTGATGATTACACTGGCAGACTAAGGAGAGATGGGGTGGTAAAATTAGACCCCAAAAATAAATAAATAAAATTTCAGGTGAGGAAAAAAGGCTAAGAAACCCAAAGGAAACGCTAGGAATTTTACAGAGGGAAGAGAGAGGTGGCTGCTCAAAGCAAGGACTAGGCACCAGCTCACTTGATTCAGAAAAAAAAAAATTTTCTCCATTATAGTTTTAATAATAATTTATCTTTTGAACTCTCTGACGTTGGCACTTTCTGTCTTTTCCTTTGTTCCTGTTATAAAACACCCAACAATCTTCAGTTCATATATCAACATTTTTGGCTTATGTTATTAAGCTTTTAGATTGTGTTCTTTTATATCCATAATTGAACTCTTGATTTCTTGCATCATGGCCACTAATTCATACACAAAAATTATCAATTTTTTGATGATTAGAATTACACACTTCTAGTTAATAGTAGCTATTAACATTGTCCATTCAAATGTTGGAATGAGTTTTTGAAATCTTAATGAATATCTTTACATTCCACTACGCATGTAATTGATGATTTTTATACCCCTTCTGTCTCTCTTTCTTTTGTTATTATAATTCTCTCAAATCCCTATTGTGTGTAGTGAAAGAGCTCAACTCAAGCAATTGGGAAGGCCTCTCTTCTTTTTCTCTCTTCTTTATATAATTTTATTTATTTCAAACTCAAATTTAGACACGATAATTTATATATTTGTATTATGTAAAATATTAATAATTTATATATTTACATTATTTTTATACAAAAATTACATATTATAGTTCGTATCGACATAAAAATATAAAATATATATTTTTATTTTATTAAATTTATTTATAATTTTTGTTAAAATTTTAAATTATATTATTTTTTTATTTTTATTTGTATAATTTTCGTGTAGTGTCACATGTTATGTTTGAGATATAGCATCAAATTGACGATTTTATTCCCTTTCATTTCGTCCAAATCAGGTGACTTCTTAGGTATTTTCTTAGCATGAATTGATATAAAAGTAATTGCATGTAAAAATATAAGGGGGATTCCCTTCAGAGGGCATGCAGTGGGCTAAACATGGCCTGGGCAGCTCCTTAGTCCTAACAGCTGATGATATATCTCCATTATCATATACACTAACTAGACATGTGTAAGAGATAGGTTATGGCGTTGGGAGAGACCCTTCGAGAAAACAACTACTAGCATATATAATTATGTTCTTGAAGCACTTCGGAATCCTATGTGATATATATGAGCCGGGGTCGTTCTGATATCCAAAATCTATTGAATCATTTGGCTTCTGAGTGAGATTCATGCTCCATTTCTTTTCGGCTAAGATGAGATATACGCTTCATTGATTCACCTTTTAAGGCCGGAGAGTCTTTTGCGTTTGCTTGGCGTGTATACTATAACTATTACCACCATTTAACATAACTACATAACTACCCTCAATCCCTCACGATCTCTCCAATTCAATAATGTGGCTTTTTCTCATAAAAAAAAAAGGTTAACTCAAAACCATATTTATAACTTAAACAAGATTAAAATAAGAATTTGAAAGATTATCTCAAGGTATAAACCTGGATTTGATATTTTCTGTCCAAGATGGCCAAAAATGTTCCTTGTCATAATAAAACAATAAAAGCAAAAGAAAGGGAAAGAAAGATTAGTTGGGACAAGAAGTTACTCTAAAACATGAGCTTCGATACTGGTAATTGGACAAGAAGGAAGATAGATACACAGCAAGAGAAAGACAAAAGGAAACCCCATTTGGCTGACTTGTTATAAAATCTTGAACTAGTAGAATACAAAGTTAAATAGGGTGGTCTCTGATCTAATATTATAGTCTTTTGCAAACCTAACTTTATTGAATGTATGATTCGATTTTAAAATCTTGACTAAAAACAAGTACCTGAAACCATTAATGCTAACAAACCAATTAGACTAATTCAACGTTTGGGTTTTGGTCTTAAGAGGAAAAAAAAATAAATAAAAGATCCCATCAATTTGGGATTGGCAGTTGGCACATGCTCACGGCCATTGGCCAAAATCCCAACAAAACAAATATAAAAGATCTTACCTTTTCAAGCTATTCAAGTACTCATGCAGAGGTATCATAGCCATCTAATTATAGTCTTTCAATTGGCAATGCAATTTTCTGATTCTGATTTTCTACTTTTTTCTTTCCTCTGTTTTAATGCATGCAGAGAGAGGGATTGGAAAAGAATAGTGAACCCTAACCAAGGGGCCCATGCGCTTATTCACGGGTTCTTCTATTACCAGATTCTCGCATGCGGTTTTGGCTCTTTTACCGCGCAAGAGCACAAAAACAGGTTTTTTTTTTTTTTTGGTGCAGTAGGGGACCAATTTTTGGGGTCTTTTTCTATGTTTTCCTGGAAATTTTGTTATAATTTTCTCCTTTGTCCTCTTATCTTATCAAGATTCTGTTACCCAAACTCAGCTATTTATTTGACTATCTAATAAGCTCAAAGATTGTTACCCTTAAGGCATAGTGGTGTTATAACTATGTTGGACAAGTTACTAAATTAAGAACGTTAGAAAACAAAAGATCAAAAAAAAAAAAAAAAAGAAGAACCAATTCCCTTGTTCTGAATTGCAGTCTTGCTATGACCAGTAAAACTTGATTTTTCCATCTCTAGCTTGGTTCTATGCTTACTATGTCTAGCAACATCATTGATGGCACCAGCTTTCACCCATTAAATAAGGACGTTGCATGTCGCCAAATAGGAGCCATCCAACATGTTGAGAGGTCCAAATAATTGCTTTTAAGGATAATACCGAGTGTCCCAATTTACTAATTCATGAGCCATTATTATTATTATTATTATTCATCTCTTTTTTTTAAGCACACACTTCTCAATCTTTTTCCATTAGGATTAAGTATAAAATCTTTTGGGTGATTATCAGCAGTTTTATGGTACAAATATTACTAGTTGAAGATCTTTCGAGTTTCCAACAACCTGCAAACTACGATTACTAGGCTTCTAAATTGAGGGGACCATGGGCCAGAACTGAGCTCAAGTCGGACTGAAAGTTGAGGCCTTAAAAATCAGAGCCCAAAAGATCAGTAGGTCCCATTTAAATTCAACAAAGGTGGGACCGAGAATGATGATAGGGCCCACATTAAAATCGTGACCTCACGAGAAAGATAGACAGACTGAGTGAGGCCTTTTTTTATATTAAAAAAATATTACAGTTGTTCCCTTTCACGAGCGCTGACTTAGACAGTTGGACGCAAACCTTAAAGCCCGACCTCGATCCACGTGTTGGACTCACGTATCTCCTTGGGAGATTGAGAGAGGTAAAGAAAAATTTTTTTTGACAATTCAATGATTATACATACTCATGGAAATTCGTTTTTGTATTTCTTACTCCAACTTTACCTCTCATTTACAATTTTCAATCGTGAAAAAAAAAAATTATCGTTGAATACATACAAAAATATATAGATAAACAGCCAGACATAGGAGAGTGGAGGGTATAAAAATAAATAACTAAAATTCCTCATTTTACACCATTCACACATGATACAATTCTCACAGGCATAAATGAATGTAAATAACAATGTACATTGGCACTTTAGAAAATTTTAGCGAATTTGAAATACTATATAGCTCAGAGAGTATGATAAAAATTACTACATTTTCATATCAATAGGTGGTAAAAATAGAAATAATTTGTCCTGAAACCAATGATCGTTCTAAGAAATCTCATTCATCTTCATTCTTCGACTCTTTCCAAACAGTTGTTAGGTATAAAACAATAAGAAATCCCCCATAGTAGTTAGAATGGGATAGAGCCAGTGACAATGGGATGGGTTACACTATAATCCTTGTGAACAGCCAACTGGAAAGATAAATTAGAATATATATATAAATGATCTTGTGATTGAACTAAGATGATGGCTTGTTTGTCTTGACCATGAAATTAGAGATTTTCCAATTTTCTTTTGCCTTAGGGTCAACTCATTAGTGTGAAGTTTGACACCAAGAAAAAAAAAAAAAGCAAAAAAACAACACTGTGGAAGAAGAGTACATAAATAAGATTTTAATCATTGTCCTGAATAATGTTGTGTCTGGTGATTGAGTCACGGATGAGAAGACGAAAAAAAGAGAGCAGAAATAGGACCATGCGATAAAGAGTATTATCATGGTAATAATAATTAATGATGATGACGTGATTACCAATTGTTGATTCCTTCTTGATCATTCATCCTCAGTGCTGCTCCTGCATTGTCCATGATTTAACACAGATACAAGTATGAACTTCTCTTCCAGATCCATACCTATGACAAATTTGAAACATTTAGAGGTAATCAGACTAGCTGCAACCAAATACAGATCAGAAAATTTAAACTTTAGTCTTCATTTAATCTACTTCATCAAATATTTTGCGGACTTAAAACAGCGTATGTTATTATACAAGCAACTGTAATTATTTATTATGAATAATTTATGACCAAAACATGCAGAGCTATTCCATAGAGAATTTCCATGTTTCCATCTTTTAGAACCAATTTAGGACCCCTCAGCAATGACAAAATCCCACTGTTGTTACTTGTTAAATATACTTTGAAGAGGAAGCAAACAGGGAAGCAAAATGCCTCACTCTACAGAAAATTGGTACTTGGATGCTTGCAAGGGAACAGTTAAAATGAAAGAGACCAAGCTCAAGACAACTCTATACATCATGTCGACCTGCCAATCTAGTGCGGCAGACTTACTACAGTGTGGAAGTGGGAATCTGTCAACATTATTTCACTGCTTGCACTTATATTTTACTTTCTTCCAACCAAAAATTTCCAAAGAGTTTAGAACTATTCTACTTATACTTCCCCATAAGACTGAAAGAATTAATCTTTCTGCAGCCGTTGATTCCACGAAATGACTTGAACACGGACCATGTGAAACTACATTTATGTTTACCCTACCATAATGCAAGTTGGGCATTTAGGCACAAGTAAGCAACAACAACATCATCAGATTCATATCAAAACAAATGAAGCCCTCATAAGAAAAAGTTAGAGAAAGTTGCAAACTTTTAACAACTAGGGCTTATGACATGCTTTCTTAGTGAGGTTATGGCCAAGAATTCAAGATTAATATCATTTCTGCTCTGCTGCTTAATGTACTCTTGCCTCCTTGACCCAGTGTCTTTTATGGTTCCCATTAACTTGCCCGCAAAGTCATGGACATAAAAAAAATTACCTTGTCAAATGGTAGCCCCCCAGACCAAAATCACATGTCATGCATTGGACCTTGGAACAGAACCGCTATGCATACATAACATAAAAGGATTTCTCATCTAAAAAGTGATGAAAACACTAAGAGAAGCAATTTTATAGTACAACTAAGAAAATGGCAACCACCCTGCTCACAGTACTTGAACTTCATAAAGTTGAGTAATCCATCCTGCTTCAATTGGAGATGATAAATCTTGTTTCCAGCAGGACTCTGCCATAATGAGTCCAGTTAAAATTGGCAAGAGCCAAAGACCATGGAAGTCCTATGACAACATAACAATAGCAGAATGAACAAAACTTGGCGACTCCATGCATGTCATATGGTTAAAATGGTAAACAATAACCAAGGCAAGAACCAACATCATGTTAGCACAGATGAATATAGAACAGATTATCACTCCTAATCAAGTCATACGATGCTCCACCAGATGTATACAACTGATATTTTGGATAATCTATTTCAAAAGTTTTGGAAACTTCTGGATGATATTAACCTACTGGCAAGAAATATATTTGCTTTGCATTTTCGAGCAGCAGTAGGTCCCATTCATTATTGTCTCCCAAAAACCATCAAAAGGTTTCAAAATTTTGTCCATACAATGAGAAGCATCTTTTGACAGATGTTCTCAGGAAGCAAATACTCGTATCAGTCCTATGTACCAAGGAAATTTTGCCACACATTTAACTGACCAATTTAATTCAAATTATGCTCCTATGAATATAACGGCCTTTTGATTTTAAGAGGTAACTTGGTGCGCCAAAAAAGAAAAAAAAAGATTACAGAGGTGTAAGTGGAAGTGCTAATACAAAACAAGTTATATACATAGAAAACCAACAAAACAGACAATGGTTAATATAATAATATTTTGTGTAGAGCATAAAACCTGAATCTCCAGAGAAATGGTGCTAGGCTTTGCTTGATAGGAAGTTGAAAAAATTGTTAATCTAATGAAAATGTTTAATAACTACTTTCCTACTTTGTAGCTTACCTTTTGGATTAATTTTCTATTCTTACCCCTTTTATTCTTCCTGCCATGCAAAGCTTAAAAGAATTATAACACCTAAATTAAGAAGTTGCAAAAGAAACATTATTATTTGTCACATTACTGACAAGTCAACCATTTGCATCAATGTGAGGTGACATTAACCTTGCATAATCATCAAAGAGTAAAAACTATAGCATAGGTTGGATTACAAACTAGCTTTAATTGTCGGCATTTTTTTGGTAACTCTTTAAAAAAATGCCAGGCACTATTATTGAGTAATAATTTAGGGTTTTAATCAGGTAGTTGTTGTTGATACCATTTTGTTTATTTATTTATCTTTTTTTCTTTTTTTTTTTTTCTTCTTTATGTCAGCTTACAGCTTGAGAACGAAGATAAGAGTTAATACAACTCTTAATGTGATTATTCCAACTATAGTTAGTATCATACAAGTTAAAATTATAGTGGGGATCCTCATTGTCAATCTCAAAAATTTGATTTTCATTATTAAAATATAGAGAATAATTATCCTTATTACTGTTTTTTGTCGGCTGCCGGCAGTCGCACTGCTAGCCACCTACAAGTTGCCCCGGCCTTGACAGCCACCGGCAGTCATTTTGACAGTCAGTGGTCACCCTAATACTAGGCCACCAAAATTTTAAATTTTTTGAGATTTTGGTCTTCTTTTTGTTTTATAAATAGAGCAATGCAACCGGTGAAAAAGAAGGGAGAAAGGCACAAAAACCTTGCAAAAAAAAAAAACAACAAAAAATAGATAAAAAAAAAGACAATGCTAGGTTATAAAAAAAGAAAAAGCTTCTTGCAAAAAAAAATCAAATACCAAAACACAAGCAAAATCACAGTCCCTGGAACGGGAACCACACGCCAGTCTATAAAAACAAACAACAAAAATAAAAAAAGTCACTTTGGTCGAATCTTTCAGGTCAGATTTACGTGGTTTAAGGCCTTTTTTTACGAAATTAAACTCGAATTCGTGTTTAGGGGGTGAAAAGAAGATTCTGGAAGATTTTAAATTTTTTCGATGACCGACAGACAGTGGTCGACGTGACGAATTAGTCATCAGATTTTGAGTTTTATAGAGAGAGAGGGGGAGTGTCTAAGAGGAAGAGAGAGAAAAAAAAAGAAGACTGAAAAAAAAAGTTGATTTGGCCTTTAAATAGGCCTTTAAAATGACGTCGTTTAGGAAGATAGCAAAACGACGTTGTTTCGACCCCAGAGGATCTTTACGTCGACCTGCAACCTGACCTGGGATCGCGCACCTGACCTGATGACTCGTTCTCCCTTTTACCTCTCAACCGATCCAGTTGAGCCGGACCAGACCTAACCAAATCGACATTGAACTGTTGATGCCAGACTGAACTGAACCAGACCAAATCGTCGGACCAAACCGCTTGTTGATCGGATCGTTAACCGGTTCGATTCAGGTAAAAAAATTTTTTTAAAAAATTTTTTTAGATTTTTTATATATTATTTTTGTTATTTTATTTATTATTCTTAATATTTATGTATGTTAAAATGTTAAAATTTACCAGAATAAATTTTTATTATTTTATAATAATAATTAATAAAAGTAAATTATGAAAAATATAATAAAATTTTTTGATAATTTTGAATAAACCTTATAAAATAATTGGTAAAAAAAATGTTATAATTAAATAAAAATAATACAAAATTAATAAAAAATATAAAAAAAGAAAATTTTTATCTGACGATGAGATTCAAAGGTATTTCGAGTAGTGATACTTACGAAATCTCTAGGTGTAAGGATTTTTTTTAATACTATTAGTGTATTGGAGTATTTATAAAAAAATTTTAATATAATAAAGATTTTTTTTTCTATTAATAAAAATAAAATTAACTAATTTATAAAAAAAATAAAATAAAGTAATAAAAATGAGAAAAAAAAAATTTTATCTAATGATGGGATTCTAAAAATATTTCAAATAAAGATGCTTTAAAAAATTTTTAGGTGACAAGATTTTTTTTTTAATATTACCAGTGTATTGGAATATTTATAGAAAAACTTCAATATAATAAAAAAAATTTTTTTTCAAAAATTTAAATTAAAAATAAAATATTAAATAAAAAAATTAATAAAAATTTCTAAAAAAGAGAATAAAATGTTTGCATCCACATGATAATATTATGCATTGCATGCATGACATAGTTTTTTTACAAAAAGTAAATTTGAGCCCTCAAGGATGAGATTTTAAGGTATTCCGAGAAGTGATGCTTAAGAAATCTCTAGGTGAGAAAATGATCTTCTAATATTACCAATGTACTGAAACATTTTAAGAATTATTTTGATAAAATGGTTCTAATTTATTTTTCTCGAATAAAATTCGAACACTAAAAAAAAATTATAATAAATAAAAAAATCAAGAAAAATATTTTTCAAACATCGAAAATAAAATTATTTTTATTAAAATCATAGGATAACACGTAGTTAAGTGGTACCGTTTCTAAAAAGGTACTGTAGGGGTGCTAATCCTTCCTCAAACGTAACCGACTCCCGAACCTAGATTGTTTTGTAGACCATAAAATTATCATTTTAATAAATTTTAATTAATTTTAAAATCTTATTAAAATGATAAATTTTAATAGGTGACCAATTGTAGCTAGCCAAAAAAATTGATGGCGACTCCATTATTTTTTATTTTGTTTTCAAATTCATTGGGCGGACACAAAACCGTTACGACAGCTTGATGACTCCACTGGAGATGCCATTTGTTTTCAAGAGTCAGGCCAAAATTAGCTACGTCTTATCCTCAAATTTTGATTTAAACAGTCTTAATCGATTTCTTAGATTTTTATTTTTCACCTTCAACAAAAAGTCAAAGAAAAAAAACAAATCAAAAATAAAGAAAAAATTCATGCATGTTTTTTTTACTATGTTTCTTATGCTTTATTTTTTTGTATATATTACTCTTGATAAATTAGAAAACATATACACACATAATGACACAATACATCTCATGCATGAGCTCTATACCCGAGCTTCATTCTTTATAAGAAAAAGTAAAGTACCTATGCCTTTGTGAGGTGATAACCTTCGTAATAGCAAGCGAAATACTTTCACTCAAATTGAACCTTTTTTACTCATAGCCTGTAATGGGTGAAGATCGGAGTGCTTTACTAGTCCAGCGTGGACGATAGTGAGGAATAATTTGAGAACTTTTAGACACGTGTCAATCTAAACCCAGCATGTAATAAGCTTAGGAAGCTAACCTTAGGTAGAACTTTGCACACCCTCTTGTAAAAAATACCTAAGTCCAAAGCGCATAAGAATAAAGTTGTGTAATACAAAACAAAACAAAACAAAAAATCTCAAAACTAAAAATTTTTTTTTTCTTAAATCGCATCCTCACACTAACTCAATTTTATTTTGTTTTTTTTTCTTTTTTGCATTAATCATATCATACAATTTTACATCAGATATTTGCTCTAAGACATATTTTTCTTAAGAAGTTTTCATGAATCTCATAGAACTACAAATTTGCTCATCCTCAGTCAATGTCTCATGTGAGCCATATAATGAAGTACATGTTTGGTTGAAAAAAGCTCAACAAAAGAATAGAGATTGCTTGCCTATTGGTTATGTGTCTGAGTTACTTGAAAAGGTGCATTTAGATCTCACATAGAATGATTTAGAAGACTTAGCCATCATCTGGGATCAATTAAATAAAAAAAAAAAGCTTTTGCAAGAAGTATAGGTTGATTGCATCCCTTATTTCAGTAGTGATCGATGAACATCTGGTCAGGACAATTATATAGTTTTAAAATTTATCCTATAGATGCTTCACTTTTAATCAAAAAGATTTGGTACCAACTATTAAAGAGTATTCAATTTTGCTTGGAATAGAACTACAGTGTCCAGATAAAGTATTTACCCGAAAGCTAAAATTAGGCTATCGTAAAAAATTGGCCAAGCTTATAGGGGTTAAAGTGAAAACTATTGATTCTTTTGCGAAGCCTAAAGGTGAACATCTTGGCATTCGTTGAGATTTTCTTCGAGAGTTTATTTAAGAGCATTTAAATGATGATCAAGGCATGGCTGTGTTTGCTATATTATTATGTGGTATGGTGATATTTCTAAAAATTTTAGGTTACATTGAGATAACTGTGATAGATTTTTTTTTAGCAAATTAAAATCCAAGTAATTAATCCTGCACCAGTAGTTCTGGCAAAAAACATTCGATCATTGAATTTCTATCGACAAAATGAAAGGGGACGATTCATAAGATGTGCATCGTATTATATGTGTGGGTTAGAAGTCATTTCAAGTGCGAAAAGAATACATTCTCAAAATCGTATCTATGAAACAAAGCATCAATTGAAGAGTTCTGTAAAAGTCAATGGCCAACATTGAAGACCAAGAAAGAGTTGGTCTTTTTTTTGCGAAGGCTTATTGGCAATGAAATTGAATGGATGGTGCCTTGGATGCTTTGAGTGCCGTTGTTATATTATGGAAGAAATGAGCCGTGGATATCGCTATTAGGGCTATAGGGCATTGTAAGTTATGCTCCATTAATGGTGCTTAGGTAATTTGGTGCAAAACAATTTGTTCCTGCCACTCATGGCTTGACTGAAGTAGAATTCATTTATAGGGAACCAAATCCACCAAGAACCTCAAAGCAATTGATTCAAGCATGGAAGAAAACATAAAAAATGAGATTAAAGCCTCTCATCGACAAAGTCACTCCTGATTACCAAATTTGAAAAGCAAAACGGCTTAGAGACAATACTCTTTCTTGGTGATAGCTTACACTAATCGGTTAATCTTTCAACAAAAGTGTAATTATCAAAAATTAAACTTGTGAAGAAAGATTTAGAAGTTGAAAAAGAAGAAATAAAAAAAGAAAATTAGAGACTTCGCGAGAAGGTGAGATAATTAAAATATGAAGCAAAAATCCAAGGAAGCAAATTGGAAAAAGCCATAAAAGAATGAAATGTAGCCAATAATGATTTGAAATATCTGCATCAAAAAAATAAGAGGTTACGAGTTCAATTTAAAACTGAAAAAGTTACCTGGTTTTACCTTAGTCAACAACGCGAAGTGGATGAGCTTCAAGAAGAAATGAACCAATGAAAAGATAAAGCTCAAGAAAAGCAAGAGAAGGCCATCAAAATTTTTTAAGAATGTCAGAATTGGAAGGGGTTATATACTACGACTTCAGCAAGATTAGTAGAATGTCAAAAGAAAAAGGAAAGGTTGAAAGCTACAGTCATAAAAGAGAGAAAAAAACACTTTAAAGTGTTGGATGAAAAAGAATCACTTCACCAGGTGATCCAAGGGTTAGAAATGCAACTGCAAGACCACAAAAGTCATATTTCAGCAATAATAGATGAGTGGCACAAAAGAGAAAAAGATTGGATCTTCACATGTGATTCAGAAATGGATGTTCACATGAGATAAAAAGTAAAAAACTTAGGAAGACAACAGTACATAGAGCACCTAACTAATCAAGTTTGCAAGAAAGTGAAAAAAGCATGAGAAATGGTTGAAAAGGTAAAAGCATTAAGAAGAGAGATCAATCCTATATGAGAATATGGACAACGTCTAGTGAATTTTCTAGACGAGGTGAAGGATCATTATGAATAAGTCAAATACTTTTATGGATATAATTCTAGGATGGTAAAACGTATATAATAAAAGTTGTATGGAATCAATAAAAATTTTTAGTATTAAAATTCGTCCAAAAGTAAATATCTCCCACTTGCATTCATGCATCATGTACATCATTTTCATAAAATAAATAAAATAAAATTTTTAACACATGGTATTTTGATTTTTGATTTTTTATTTTTTTCAAAAAAACTTTGTGGCAATAAAGGTTTAAGAATAGTTCGTCCATCAAAAATCTTGACCCAACCTACTCGTCATTCATACAATATTATGACTTAAACAAGAATCATAGAGCAAGAATAAGCAAGTCGATTTAAGAGAATCGAAAAAGTTTAAGAAGAACTGAGAAGGGATCTCAGTACAATAATGAATATGCTCAGGAAACTTAACAAGAAAAAATAGTGAAAGAAAATCTTAGCTTTCAAGAGCAATTACCAGATATGGTAAATCATGTTTACTCTTCAGAGTTTGAGCGACAATTAACCCAACCTTTTCAAGGAACTAGAGTATAAATTTTTACTCTCGATGGATATCTCAATCCTTATTTAAGAATGACATCCACACCTACTTCAGGATAATTTTAAAATTTTGTTAATCTCGTTATGATGGAAAACCCACTTGAGCCAATCTTGATCCCCGACTTAGATGATCCCAATGAGAGAAAAAAGCTAGGGATGAAGACACTCGAGAAAGTAAAAGATACCAATGCCCAACTGAAGATAAAAGTATTAGAAAAAAGACTTAGGGCCATAAAGAAAATGAATTTTTATGGCTCTACAGATGCTACCGACCTTTGTTTGATCCCAGATGTGGTCATTTCGCCTAAATTCAAGGTCTCAAAATTTAAAAAATATGATGACACAAAATGCCCAATGACTTGTATCACTATGTATTATCGTAAGATGACAGCACATACTCGTGATAAGAAGTTGTTGATACACGTATTTCAAGATAACTTTACGAGATCTGTAGCTAGATGGTATGTCCAACTATATAGAACTCATATTCATTTCTGGTAAGAGCTCATAAGGGTATTTTTACACAATATCGACATGTCACGGATCTGGTTTCAGATCGTTTATCTCTACAAAGTATGAAAAAAAAGGCAACAAAAAATTTTAAAGAGTATGCACAAAGATGGAGAGATGTGCTTGTACAAGTTTAACCTTCTCTCATCGAGAAAAAGATAATTGTCTTATTTGTGAACACTCTAAAAGTACCTTACTATGAGAGATTGATAGGTAATGCAATCAAAAACTTTACAGATATGGTGATATCAGGTGAGATTATTAAAAATGCCATAAAAAATGGTAAGCTTGATGCAGGAGAAAAGAGTGGAGCAAAAAAATGGGAAGTTCCCAAAAAGAAAGAGAATGAAGCTCAAGTGGTAAACTATGTGGGACAATAGTTCAGAGATTTCACGCCCTACTCTGCACCAATCTACCAAACCCATTACCCTTTCATAAATAATTTACATCCACTCCTCATCCATATCAATCATACCAGTCATTACCACAACTAGCTTATCCACCTCAATTTCAGTTATCTTTTCGGACATCCACCTATTCTTAGCACCTACCAAACCAGAATGAAAACCTAATAATAGTCCAAGAGCCCTAAGAGATATCCAAAAAAAACCTACTTTCGATCTCATTTTTATGACATACACAGATTTATATCCCCAACTTATTGAGAAATATTTACTTGTTCCTTTTATTGTGGAACCCTTGAAACCTTCATTTTTCAAATGGTATGACCCCAATGCGCATTGTGATTATCACTATAGGAATCTAGGTCATTCCACTGAGAACTATATTACTTTGAAACGTAAAGTGCATGGGTTAATTAATGAAGGGGTGTTAAACTTTGATACCAACCAACAAGGGACTCCAAATATTAATGGGAATTTTTTACCAAATCATACCAGACCATCAATAAATGCCTTAATTGATGGGCAAAAAAGTCATGTGAAAGAAAAAATAGATAAAGTTAAGACTCCGATGGCTAAGGTGTTTGAAATCTTGGTTAAAGTTGACATATTGAAATTAATAAAACTTCAAAATTGCTTTAATGCGATTAACTTAATTGAGAGCTGTAATTATCACAAAGGTGCTTTGGGGCATTTTATCGAGAATTGTCACTAATTCTATTAAGAGGTGCAGAAATTGATGGATATGGGCTAGATAGAGTTTTACGAAGAAAGAGAAGAGTTGACGAAAGCTAAAGTGTCTACCATTGATTCAAAAAATAAGTTTATGCGTAGACTGGTCACTATTTATTACGATGAGAAGTTGACACTAAAGCTAGAAAAGCTCGTCTCCCGACCAATGATGACAATTAAAGTTTCTGACCCTTTTTCATATCAGAATGATAAAGTAGTATCATGGAAGTATGATTGTGATGTCATAGTCAACCCAGATACTGCGAACATAACGGGCTTAGGAGGCATAACTCGAAGTGAGACATGTTATACCCCAGAGGCTCTAGAAAAAGCTAGAAAGGATAAAGCCAAGGTAGGAGAAGAAAAAAAAGTCAGAGTAATCCTATCACAGCCCCAGAAAAAGAATGTCAAAAGCCAATCTTTAGGAGTGAAGCTTGTGAATTTTTTAAGTTAATAAAACATAGTGAGTTTAACGTGGTAGAATAGCTTAACAAGATGCCAGCTAGAATTTTGCTATTGTCATTATTGCTAAGCTCAGAGTCACATTGTAATGCTCTGCTGAAGTGATGAAGAGATTTCTCTTAAAGGTCGTGAAAGTACCAAGGCTCTCCACATTACTGTCAAATATAAAAGTCATATAATGACTAAAGTTTTAATTGATAATGGCTCATCCATCAATGTTATGCTTATGACTACTCTAACAAAATTTCTTGTTGATGAATTTTATATGAAGCCTAGTCATATGATAGTGAGAGCCTTTAATGGAACCCGAAGAGAGGTGTTGAGAGACATAGAAATATCATTACAGATTGGCCCGTGCACTTTCAACGTGAAATTTAAGTCATTGATATCTCTCATTCATACAGTTGCTTATTAGGTAGGTCGTGGATCCATATGACATGTATTGTTTCATCTTCATTACATCAAAAAATTAAATTCATTGTTGAAGAAAAGCTAACATGTGTGGTAAGAAAAAAAATTTATTGATAATTCAATCGATAAATACTCTTTATGTGGAATCAACAGATAAAGCATTAGAATGCTCTTATAGATCTTTTGAGATTGCCAATGCAACATATGTGACTGAAAGATCTAAATTGTATTTACCACACTTATCTACAATAACTAAAATGATTGTCAAACAGCTTACCAAGATGGAATGGTGACCTGAAGTCGAACTTGAAAAAAATTTGCAAGAAATTACTAAGCCATCGGTTGTATATGAAAGAGAGATAGATTCAGCTTGGGATATAAGCCAACAAGAGGGAACAAAATGAAAATGATAAACGAGAAAAAAATAAGAGGATAGCTAATCTTGGGGGATATGAGTCAGAATCAAAGCCTATGGTCATTCCATACCTTTATAATTTTTTTTCGTTCGAAGGATATATTTACCTAGATTTGCTTGGAGCCCTAAGTGTAGGATTCGTGAAAGAATTTTCAGAGTTAGCCATTCAAATGATGGATGATGGATAGCCATTCAAATGATGGATGATGGAGAAAAAAAAAGTCGAAATGAAGAGTTGTTCGTGTACCCTTATCCTTCATGTTTTGAATTGAATAATTGAAAAATTATAGAGCTGTCTGTTATCTTTAAAACTTTGAAAAAGTAATGTATTATAGAACTTTAAATCTCTAATTGCTTTTTATGAGCATTATGAGATCTTTTGTGACTTGTTTATGTTTGTCGTTTTAATAAAAGGCTTAGAAGATGCATCCATATTTCTTTTATTTATTTCACTTTCACTCATTCGAATCGTTTCCCTTTTTTGCCTTAATCATTTTCTTACCATTTCATTTTTTTTGTTGTGCCAATGTTCTCTTCATTTTACCCTTTGTAGGGTCTCAAATAATGAATACGAGGATAATCATTACAATAATCTCAGATTCAATTTTGAAAACTTAATTCATGTCGACGAACTTAATAATGAAAAAGATTCAGATAATTACACACTGCCTTCTTATTTGTTAAAATTAATAGAACATGAAGATAAGCCAATAGAGCCCCACCAAAAAATTATCGAATTAGTGAATTTGAGAGATAATGAAAACAGAATAGAGGTCAAAGTTAGTGCATCCCTTTTACTAGTTGAAAGGCAGAAGTTAGAAGAGTTACTCCAAGAATATGTGGATGCATTCGTATGATCTTACTAGAATATAACAGGACTCAGCACTATTATTGTAGAGCACAAGTTACCTTTGAAACCAGAATGCAAGCCAATACAGTAAAAGCTACGACGCATGAAGCCAGAGGTGCTACTAAAAATTAAAGAGAAAGTGAAAAAATAATTTGATGCAGGATTTTTAAAAGTGGCAAAATATCCTAAATGGGTAGCCAACATATTGTCAATTCCCAAGAAAGATGAAAAAGTGAGAATGTGTGTCAACTATCGAGATCTAAATAGGGTAAGTCCTAAAGATAATTTTTTTTTGCCTTATATCGATAGTCCCAAGGATAATTTTTCTCTGCCCATATCGATACTCTAGTAGATAATACTGCTAGACACTACATATTTTTCTTTATGGATGACTTTTCAAGCTATAATCAGATTAAGATGGCTCAAGATGATATGAAAAAAATTACATGTGTGACTATTTGAGGGATATTTTGTTACAAAGTCATGCCTTTTGGGTTGAAAAATACTAGTGCCACTTATCAAAGAGCAATGGTGACTCTCTTTCATAATATGATGCATAAAAAAATAAAAATGTATGTGGATGGTATGATCGTAAAATCTCGTGAAAGAGAGGATCATGTAGTCAATCTCAAAAAGTTGTTTGATAGGTTGAGAGGATTTCAATTGAAATTGAATCCTAACAAATGTACATTTTGTGCTAAATCAAGAAAATTATTAGGCTTTGTGGTCAATGAAAGAGGAATCGAAGTTGATCCAGATAAGATACAGGCTATTCAGAATTTATCCCCTCCTCATACCCTGAAAGAGATGCGAGGTTTTATGGGAAGATTGAATTATATTGCTCGCTTCATCTTTCAACTCACTTATAAGTGCGATTCCATTCTCAAGCTTCTTAAAAAACATGATCCAAGAGAATGGAATGACGAATATCAAAAAGCTTTTGACAAAATCAAAGAATAGATATCGAATCTGTCCATGTTGGTGCTACCCGTTCTAGGGAAACCTTTGATTTTATACTTAATAGTGCACGAAAATTTAATGGGATATGTGTTAGGGTAAAGAGATGAAACCAACAAGAAAAAACAAGCAATCTACTACTTGAGCAATAAATTCATTGATTATGAGTCCAAGTATTCACCATTAGAGAAGATGTATTGTGCATTGACCTGGACAGCTCGAAGGTTTCGACAATACGTGCTTTATCATACCACTTGGTTTATAGCAAAGTTGGATCATATTAAGTATATCCTCGAGAAGCCTTCATTGACAAAGAGAATAGCACGGTGGCAAGTTATGCTTTCAGAGTATAATATTATTTATTTGACTCAAAAGATTATTAAAGGGAGTGCAATAGCCAAATTCCTTGTTGATCGTGCAGTCGAAGATTATGAGCCAATGAAATTAGATTTTTCTTATGAAGATGTGATGTTCATTGAAGAAAATAAACCTGTTGTAAAGTCTTGGATAACGTATTTTGATGAAGCTGCTAATGCTTTAGGCCATGGTATTGAGGTAATTTTGATATCTCCTGATAGGCACTATTACCCCATCACAGTCAGGTTAAATTTCAATTGCATAAATAATGTGACTGAATATGAGGCTTGTGTTATGGGTCTGCAAGCAGCAATTGAAAAGAAGATTAAAGTGTTAGACGTGTTTGGAGATTCAGCTCTAGTCATTTATCAGTTACGAGGTGAATAAGAGATGAGAGATTTCAAGTTGAATCGATACCATAAATACATATTTGAGTTGGTCAAGCAATTTAAAGAAATTTAATTTGAGCATCTGCCCAGAGAGAAAAACCAAATTGCTGATGCACTAGTTACTTTAGTTGCAATGATCAGAATAGATGCAAATATTAAGATCTAATCCATCAAGTTGGATGTGAAGGATGTACCAACACATTGTTCAGGTGTCGAAGAAGAAGTTGATGGGAGGTCATGATATCATGATATTATGCAATATATTAATAGTCAGTAATACCCGGAGCATGCGACAAAAAATGATAAAAGGACTATCAAAAGGTTGGCTATGAGTTTTTTCTTTGATGGAGATGTTTTCTACAAAAAGGGTCAAGATCAAGTACTTTTAAGATGTGTAAATGCAACTGAAGCAAAAAATATTATTGAAGAAGTACATGATGAAGTCTGTAGGACACATGTAAATACTCATATAATGGCTAGACAAATCATAAAAGCTGACTATTATTGGTTGACAATGGAGGGCGACTGTATTGATTATGCTAGGAGATGCCATAAGTGTCAGATTTATGCTGACAAGATTCACGCTCCACCATCAACATTGCACGTTCTGGCTCCTTCATGGTCATTCTCTCTATGAGGCATGGATGTCATTGGTCCAATCACTCCAAAAGCTTCGAATGGACATAGATTCATTTTTGTAATAATTGATTACTTCACCAAGTGGTAGAAATCTCATTGTATGCTAGTGTGACCCGATCTGTAGTATGTAAATTCTTAAAAAGGGAGATAATATGCAGATATGGGCTTCCAAAGATAATTATTTCTAATAATACCAAAAATTTAAACAACAAAATGATGAATGAAATATGCACTCAGTTCAAGATCTATCATCATAATTTTACACCGTATCGTCCGAAAATGAATGGGACTGTGGAGGCTGTGAACAAAAATATCAAAAGAATCTTGGAGAAAGCAACTGATACTTACAAAAATTGACATGAGAAGTTATCATTTTGCTTTGCATGCCTATATAACATCAATCCAAACATCTACTGGGGCTAACTCGTTCTCTTTGGTATATAGAATGGAAACTGTGTTACCGGTCGAAGTGAAAATTTTCTCGTTGAGAGTTCTGATTGAGGTAGAATTAGAGAAAGCAGAATGGGTTCAGAATCGCTACGAACAATTGAACCTTATTAAAGAGAAAAGACTTACAGCATTTTGTCATAGTCAATTATATCAAAAGAGAATGATGAGAGCACATGATAAAAAAATTTACCCTCGTCGCTTTAAGGAAAGAGACTTAATGTTGAAATACATCTTTCCAAATCAACATGACAATCGAAAAAAATGGACATCAAATTGGGAGAGCCCGTACGTGGTGAAAATAACCTTTTCTGGTAAGGCATTGATTTTGACAGAAATGGACGGTAGTGATTTACCTACTCCGATAAATTCAGATGCTAACGCTAGACCGAATCGAATCAGATCGAACGCCGAACCAAACCGCCAGTTGATCGATTCGATTCAAGTAAATTTTTTTTTTATTTTTTATATATTATTTTTATTATTTTAATTATTATTCTTAATATTTATGCATGTTAAAATGTTAAAATTTACCTGAATAAAATTTTTATTATTTTATAATAATAATTAATAAAATTAAATGATGTAAAATATAATAAAATTTTTTGATAATTTTGAATAAACCTTATAAAATAATTGGTAAAAAAATGTTATAATTAAATAAAAATAATACAAAATTAATAAAAAAATGTAAGAAAAAAATTTTTTTATCCGACGATGAGATTCAAAGGTATTCCGAGTAATGATAACTACGAAATCTCTAGGTGAGAAGATTTTTTTTAATACTACCAGTGTATTTGAGTATTTATAAAAAAAATTTCAATATAATAAAGATTTTCTTTTCTATTAATAATAATAAAATTAACTAATTTATAAAAAAAATAAAATAAAGTAATAAAAATGAAAAAAAATTTATCTAATAATAGGATTCTAAAAATATTCAGAGTAAAGATGCTTTAAAAAATCCATAGGTGATAAGATTTTTTTTTAATATTACCAGTGTATTAAAATATTTATAGAAAAACTTAAATATAATAAAAATTTTCTCTTTTTTTTCTTCAAAAAATTAAATTAAAAATAAAATATTAAATAAAACAATTAATAAAAATTTCTATAAAAGAGAATAAAATGTTTGCATCAATATAGTAATATTTTGCATTGCATGCATGACAATTTTTTTACGAAAAGTAAATTTGAACCCTCAAGGATAAAATTATAAAGTATTCCAAAAAGTGATGCTTAAGCAATCTCTATGTGAGAAAATATTTTCTAATGTTACCAATGTACTAAAACATTTTAAGAATTATTTCGATAAAAGAGTTCTAATTTATTTTTCTCAAATAAAATTCGAGCACTAAAAAAAAAATTTCTAATAAATGAAAAAATCAAGAAAATTATTTTTCAAACACAAAAAATAAGACTATTTTTATTAAAATTATAGGATAACACGTAGTTAAGTGGTATCATTTCTAAACGGGTACTGTGAGGGTGCTAATCATTTTTCACGTATAACCGACTCTCAAACTCAGATTATTTTGTAGACTATAAAATTATCGTTTTAATAAATTTTAATTAATTTTAAAATCTTATTAAAATGATAAATTTTAATAAGTGACCAATTGTACCTAACCAAAAAAGATTAATGACAATTTTATTATTTTTTATTTCATTTTTAAATTTATCGAACAAATACAAAATCGTTAGGACAATTGTTAAACAATTAAAGTACTAAATCGACTTCCATAGATGAAAAAAACATATTTTACAGGGATACGATCTGCAACCTCTTACATATCTTATGCTCAAAACAGTCAAAGAATAGCCATTTCTGTGAAGCACACTTCTTCTCTCTTATCTTTATTTTCTCTCAAAAATTATGTTTTCAAAAAAAAAATGAAAAGGGAAAGAAAATATCACACATGCATTGAAAGTGAAATGTGTTTCAAAATTAAATTCCATGAAACACAAAAGAAAAAATACCAGTCAGAAGTGTGTCAAAGGAAACTTCTAATTCTTTCTTCTTCTATCTGTTTGGCCGAGAACAACTCATTTTTTCAACACATGCACTAATCTGGTCGTTCATTTTGCCAACTCATTTTTGGCCTCCCCTTTTCACCTATAGCTAGTTTAGCCAAAACCAGATATCGTGTCAACTCTCAAACATTTTCTCCACTTATACATGATTACCCCATTAAATGACTTTGTAGATCTGATCAGCTACAATGGTATATGTTCAACCATTCCCGACGCTAAGGCAACTTACCTTGACATTATTTCTAGTAACTCATGCATCAACAAACCTCTCATCACTTCATTTTTTTTTTTTTATTTTGGTTCATTATTCTCCACAATTAAACGTGATTATTTAAATTATACAACTAGCCTTGTGTAAACTGAAATAAACTAATTTCTTAAAATCTATCTCATTATGATCACTCATACAAAGTTCAGCTATATTTTGTTTTTTCTTCCAGCAAATAACACACATCATAGGCTGTTTTCCAAAAATTTAATGGCATATGCTCTATTTAATGATTTTATGGAACATCATATTGTCTCAGATTGTATAATTATGCGTTGATCCCTTAGTAAATCATAAGAATAATCATATCATACGATCTTATCCATTCAATACCTTCTTGGCTTACAACACTTCAAGTACTTTCAGTCTGTTACCAATGCAATATTTCTAACTTAACAATCTAACCAGATATAGAGGAGGTTAATCAATTGGCTGGACCCCATCCCTTTAAACACCACTTCCGTCTTCATTAGACAATGTCTTATTATAAAGAAGTGAAACGTACTTCCCAAGCATCTGTTAATATCATGTCGGCCATATTGCCACCCAATTTTTTAAATTATGAGACAAATACAACAGACTCTCATCAAAACAATGTCATTGACAAGATTAGAATCATTTAAATATTGACTCAACTTAATTGTCATCATGTTTAATAAGAATGTGAACTGGTAGGAAAAACCGTGTTATTTAGTCTTTACCTTTTCCTATGTAATTGATAAATGATTACATGGTCGGCAAGTTGCACATTGCTATCTAATCATAAGTATTTCTCATCATTTTACTTGTTTCGAGAAATAACAGTTTACCTTTTAACTTGCAGGACTTTCTATGGGTCCTACAACTGAGTTCCCATGCTTCATTCTGAAGGTATTACCCAACTTGTCAATAAAACATTAACCTCCACTACAAATACCTAAGCAGACAGATTCTTATCTAACATGTACAAACAGTTATTGTCCTGCATTCATAAACAAAATGCTTAAGTAAAATACAACCTCCATGGATGGTGGTCTGTTGAGAATAACGCCAAGTGAAACAAGAAGCTGTAAACGAAAATCTAACAAAATCAACCTGTTCCTGCATGATTAAAGCAACTTCAACAACAAGCAGTATCCATTTAACAAAATGACCATGACTTTATTCAATAAAGCCACAGCCTACAAATGATTTCTTAATCTTAATTTTACATTTTTTAGGCATCTTTAAATCGGTTATTTTAAGCTACATTAATAGCCAAACACAATTAAAATAATCCAATCGTGACTGATATCGAGTATTAAAAAAAAGGAACAACATGATCAAATTGACACTCGGATTTTTTAGCATTACCCTAAACGAGAGACGTGATCAAGACCTCATGAAATTAAATTATATCACATTGACTTAATCAGCAGTAATTAAAAAAAAAGAAATTAATCTAAACCAGTAGGCTTCAACTATTGAAAGTGACGTGAATTTCAAAGTTCATGGATCTACGCCGTGTAGCATATATTTTACAGGCAAACAAAAACATTTCGATAAAAGGTTAAAGGAACAGGAATCGGAAAAGCTTAGAGAAAGCATTACTCACCCTAATTTGGCGAAATCATGTTTGAAAAGTTTGATACAATTTCAAAGGGAATATCTTTCCTTTCTCCGACAGCTAGCATTTGAAATGAGAAAGCAGAATTTTAGGCATTTCCGATAATTTCAGATGGTTGTTTCTATCTGGGTTTTTAGAAGTTTAGGGTCCAAACTCAAGCCCATTTTACATGGGCCGTGCTAGTTTACTTGATATTGGGCCAAAAGAGTATTTTATTAACCCCCAATCATTATGACAATTTTTTTTTAATAAAATGCTCAAGTCGATATCAAGTAGTTAGTGCAATGAATAAAGCTGAATTTGAATACTTTTATCTTCAATATTTCATATGCTTAATAGAAATTTTAATTTCAACTATTTAATATAATTTGCATATTCATACAAGATTTTTTTTTTTTTTTTTACTTTAAAGTAGACCTAACAACTTTAAATATAACATAGTGATACAATGTGAAAACGATACAAAAAAAAATTATATATATGTTTTTAAAAAATATGTTTCATGTATATTCATGTCGACATAAATTTTGATATGATACAATTCGTATCATATATGTATTGATTAATTTAAACATGTGATACCATACGAATAATACGTTTAATTTAATTTTATCATACGAATATACATTTAATATATTTAATACGTTTAACATATTTTTTATATTTATTTTAATTTAATACAAACATATAAAAAATTATTTTAATTAAATCTTTTAATTATAATATTTAATTAGCTATTTAATATCATATAAAATTTATTTTAAATATTTAATTGTGATACTCATTTAATAATTATTATAAAATTATTTTTTTATATTAATAATATAAATATAAATATTAATATTAGTCTATATATTATTATTTTATTTTTTAATTTTTAATAATTTATCATTTTGAATTTAATAATAAAAATCAATATAATTATGTAATATAAATTAAAATTTAAATATATATTAAATACATATTAAATAAGTATTAAATTTTTTATTTTTTTAATATGTCAGTATTTTTTATATTATTAATATGTCAAATTTATTAAGTTGTAAATAATATATAGTTTATAATTGTTTATTATTTTAATCATATTTTTATATATATTCATATTAATCATATTTATTCGTGTATATCTGTGTTAGTCATATTTATTTTTGTATATTCATATTATTTATGTTTATTCATGTCATATTTAAACGAATTAATTATATACATATTAATCATGTTATACCGTATATAACACGTATATTAAATGTATTATGTTCATATTTAAGATTTAAACATATTTTATAATTCGTATCGTGTTCATATTTAAAATTTAAATATATTTTATAATTCATGTCATATTTATATTTTAATAATTTATATCATCATACCTTTCAAATATAATGTAAAAATATAAATTATCATATCTACTTTAAAATTATCAAAAATTGTATTTTATCGTGTGAATATTGGTCCATGTCAAAAATATATTTTTTCTTCAAATAATTGTATTAGTGGTCATTCCATGATTGGAAAGTAATGAAAGTTGACCTCAAAAAATATTGTCATTCAAGTTGTGGGTATCCGAAAATCATTTTCAAAAGAAATTACGAGGACAAATCACTATAAACCTTGAAGGATCAAAGTGAAAATCATGGCAATGTTGTTTCACAGTCAATGTTATTACCTACTTGCTTTTTATCTTTTATTAAAGCATCGTTTATTGCAAGATAAAAGATAATTTTTTTAATTATTTTTAATAAAAAAAATTTTCAATAACTTCAATTAAAAATTTTCACTAAAATCTTTTTCCTGTATTGCTAGAAGTAAATTTTTTTTCTTCATATTCCAACTTTGGATTTTCCAATTACTAAAAAGTTAAAGAGTTTTCAACGGATATTGTCATGATAACCGAAACCAATAAATAAAACTTGGATAAAATTTTCTAAATTAAATTTATAATTTTTTTAAAAAATAATTTAAGAAAAATTTTAATACAAAATTCAAAATACGGCCAAGATAAAAATTAATAATATGTAAAAAAAAAATTAAAAATGTCTATTATAATTTAAATTTGTTAATTAATTATTCAATAATAAATATTTTATCAAAAATTTTATTAAAAATATTTATTTAAAAAATATATCAAAATTTATTTTTTTTTCAAATTTTGTACACTTAATCTATCTAATAAGATTTTTTAATCTATTAATTTTCATTTTGATTTAATTATTTTTTTAGGAAATTTTATGAATTTCACCAAATAAATTACATCAAAATCTTTCTCGTAACGGACATATGCGTATCTATGCAATTTCAACCACAGAAAGAGAAAAATTGACAACTATGAATGTTATTTTTTAGTACACAATCATGTTCATAGCCTCCGATGAAACCAAGCCCGTCCAGTTCACTCTGCAAATCTCAACTTCAGAAGAAATAGACAGCAAACAAAAGATGAAAAAAAAATCTCTAGTGCTTATCAGGGAATTCTTGAATTCATCATCTGGAGGACAACAATGAAAGCAAAATCATCAAAAAACAAGCAACGAAACCATTTGTTTGGTTTTGCAGATTGGTACATAACCAGTTGAGAGCTCTGCAATTGGTGAAAGATTTGAAAGCGACCAATGAGAATCCAATTGCCACGGCCGTGAAAATATCTCTACATGGTACAAATGTGATACTTCATGATTGTTCATTATCACCGACCACACGGCTCTTTAATATTTACTACTGTCTCACAAGAAAGAGAGAGACAAACTTAAATACAGGAAAAAACTAAACCGACAAAAAAGTTAGAAGCTACCAAGTGATCATTGGATCCAATAGAAACATCTTTAGTTGTGCTTTCTTGCAACTTGCAGCTACATCTTGTCGATTTTCAACAGCTTCAGAACAATCTACACTCATTTAAGGCCAAGAAAAGGATTACAAAATGGCAGCCAATAAGTGAATTAAATGCATTGTGCATGGTACAATGGGTTATTTAGGGATGCAAAAAAAAGAAGCAAGAACCTCGAAACAAGTCATGACGGTGACTACCACGGATTCTGATCTACAGCTGCAACCTAACCAAGGATAGAGAAAGATAAGAGGCAAAGGATATACAAAAGGGAAAAAAAATGGAATGGTAGATGAAGAAAACAGGGTTAGAAACACCGGTAACAAGAGAGAGAGCATTTTCCTCGAATACAGTTCTTGGTATGTAGTTCCCCCTATCCTGCCAATAACAAGAAAGTATCAAAACAATGTGAAGATCATGGCCTATCCCTTTTTTGAGAGCCCATTTGCAGAAATATTAAACTAAAGCTACAAAACGTGCTGGGTGTAAGACCTTCCCCCGAAGAGAAATTGTCACCGAGGGAATGCCGAACTGGTTCTCACAAGTAGCTATGCTATAGAATCTAGATGTTCACTTTCTCTACTTTGGACTTGAAACCAAATAACCCAACCGGTCAGCCAATACATTGACATCTTCATCTTCTCCTGCTTCAGTTTCTGGTATATCTAACTCTCCTTCAAATCTCTCATTCAATAGTTCTTCCCAAAATCCTTCATCAAGTTCTTTGTCATGATTCTCTCCATGTTCGAGCTCATGTGTTTCCTCTTGTTCCCTTCTTGACCTACCAAAACCTTGCATTTCCAGTGCAAGTGCTTCCAACTCTGTTACTTGGTATCCATTATCTCCAAATTCTAAAGGTTCAGTTTTAACAGGATCCGTTCCCTCGCTCCCTCGGCTTGATTCACCTACATCCACAGCACCAGGTCGTCGATCAATTGGCCGCCTCCTTTTCTTAGACATGGCTTCTTCAATCTCCTTTCTTTTCTCCTTTTGTTGCATTAGCTGCTGGAGAAAAGCTGGATTCTGCATTGCTCTAGCCAAGAAAGACATCATTTGCTGCTGCTTCTTTTCTATGCCTTGCAGCCTTTCTTCCATTGCCTGAAGATAGGCTCGAGTGTTCTGTTGCTGCTGTCTTAGTTTCACCAATTCCATCATTAGAACCTGCTTGTCACGCCTCAAACGATCAACTTCTCCATCTAGGCCAAACCTCCCGACTTCAACACAAGGACCAAGAGCTTGTTGAGATGGTGGGGTCTGAGATGCGGTCTTTCTTCTCCTAATGCTCTTCAGAAGATGCTTCTGGCCCCTGAGAAACCCCTCGTTGGCAAACTCCCATTTGTCTGGATCAATCTTTCTAAACCCCTACAGGAAATTGAAAATTCCATAATCAGTAGCATTTATCAACTATCAAAATTTCAGGCTAAATGAAATCACACAATAACCAACCAAAAACTTGAGACAGACTAATAATTTATTTTTAATTTCATTGATGACGGAGACAGACTAATTAAACAACTCAAGCACTTGACCATAGAGTATGCAGACAAAATACTGAATAAGTAATATTTTATTGCTGAGCCTTGCCGCCCAAAAATAATTAAGGTCCTACTTCCAGATAGAACCACTGGGGTGAAAAAACAACAATAAAAAACCAAGTGAGACCAAGCTTCTACCTACTGATTGCTCAAAAGTTAAAATGCAGAAAATAATGGAGAGGAAAACCCTGAAAAGTGCTTCAAAGAACATCCTACCAAAACGGAATAAAAAAAAACTTGAATGGATTTATCAGCTTTTTATCTGTAAGTCATGTGAGATTCCAGAACTTCCAAGAATTATCTCAAGCATCAATCAAAAAATACGTTATGACTTATGAGGGCATTTCTCAATATACAATAAGAGGAAATCCTTAGCATCCAATGAACACAGAGATATAAGATAATTGACAATTTGCGAAAACCAATATAAAACAAGTAAACAACCAATTATTGCTCCTAAACTTGAACTGAATATAGACTTTCATCCCAGAGCAGTTATGGAGTAAACTTGCAAAGAAAATAATGAGAAAAAGCTGAAACAGGGGAAATTAAAAGAAACCCAGAAGAACATCAAAAAATACATTTTACCCAAAATCATAACCAGAATTTTAAAGCACCCGTATCTTCTTCTTTATGAAATGTTGTAATATTTGAAGAAAAATAAAAACGGGAAACAGAAATTAAGGGATAAGAACACTTACATAAGTATTGAGTTGCCTAACAAAACTAGAGAAATTATTGTGCTTGAAATATCTAGGGAGGAGATTAGTGGAGAAAGAGTGAGGATCCCATACAACAAAGCTGCTGCCTCCTCTGCTCCAAGAAATTATGTGGTTAGTACTAGGGTCATCCACCATGTCAAAGGTCTTAGCAAGGAATGGTGGAGGCCCTGAATCATGGAGACCCTCCATCGGTTGCGGCGGCGCCATCACCACTGACGGGACGTCGTCGGACTGTGAATAACTGGAACTCGGGTACTCTTCCTTCACCGGAAAATATGGATTCATGGTTCAAAAACTCTGCTAGATTTTCTCTTCTAGGATACGAAAATGATTTAATTTGATTCTTTATTTAATTCAATTTCTTTCTTTGACGGTTCCTAGTCCTAAGTTTATTGCTGAAGATTTGTTTTGATCAAATGCAGAAAAGGAAGGAAACGAGGAATTTCAAATCAGGGCACGCTTCATTCACTCCAAGCTAAAGTTTCAAATATGTAAAAAATCTAGTAATAAAGGAAAACAAAATTGAGGCTGAATCCAAAGAGAATCAGCACCATTATAAATAGAAACTGAACGGAAAGTTTTATTTTTTTTTTTTGTGCTGGGGTGTTTTCTTCTTTGGGAAGGTTAGTTATCTGCCGTTATAGTAGAATTTGTTATATTTGTCAGGCCCGCACATAAAGAAGCCACGAAAGCAGTGTGTAAAGGGATCAACTACAGATATAATATATTATAAAATTCATTTAGAAAGTTCTGGAGCTCTAAAATGGAAATAGTTATTTTATTGATTTTATGTTATATTTTTGTTTTAGTGAAATTATAATTATAATAAGAAAAAACTTTTCTATTTAAAAATAAATAAAGAAACCTTTTTTTTTTTTTTTGTATTTTGCAGGTGTGTAGCTCTTTCTTCATTGGGCGAGGCAAAGAGACATCGTGTGTGGTCCTTAGAAAGTTCTGGAACTTAAAGGGTAAGGAGGGAGTGATGGAGGTATGTGTGTGGGACCCATGGATTCCTACGTAATCCTAATCTAAATTTTAATTGGTTGAAATGAACAATTGATCCCATTTCCAAATTATAATTGGGCCCCATTCAATTGAAAAAATCTCACAAATTATGGAAGATTCTACTGATTTGGACCTTTTTGATTTAAAGGAAAATATAGGTTTTTTTTTTTCTTCTGTGTATGGATGTGTGTTGGTTGGTAGGGTGTAACTAATATCATTGGTAAATGAAACGATAATTAATGGAATTCAACTTTCACTTTTCCTTGCTCTTTTTGGTCTCTATAAATATTTTATCTATATCCCAAGTTGAAAAAATATATTTATACTATTGACTAAAGAAATTGTGGGAAAATATGTGGTTGCGGTGATTATTTCTTTAAAAACAAACAGAGCAAAGGTCAAATTAGTTATATCCAGGTTCTGGAAGGATTTACTTTTTACACTCCTTACAACTTTTTTCTTTTTTTAGCATTGAATTAGATTGTTTTCCCTGCATCACTGGGGGCATTTTTTTTTTTTAATGTCTTAGTTTTATTAATCCTTACTTATATTATTTAATAGATATATTAAATTTAAACATTAAAATTTAAGTAATCATTCATAATTAATTAAGTTCATGAATATGTAATTTTATGAATAGTTAAATTTATATAATTTTGATTTGATTCATAATTATTTATACTATTTAATAGTAAATAAAAATCTATATTTAAAATTTAAATGATACAAAACACCAATTATAGTCATCTATAATTAATTGAGTTCATGAATATCATAGATTTATAAATATTTAAATTCACAAATAGTTAAGTACATTCACCTATAATTAATTGGTTTTATGAATTTTATATATGTTCATGGATGGTTAAATTCATAAATAGTTTAATTTAGGGAATTTGGATAAGATTTATGATTTTTATATTACTTAATAATAGATATGATCATATGAATCCAACCTTAAACTTTAAATGATACAGAATATAAAATATATTTATTCATAATTAATTGAATTCATAAATAGCATAAATTTATTAAAACCAAATTCATAGATATACAGTATAATTTAAAATAAAAATTATTAATTAATAATAATATAAACTTGCATGCAAATGAATTTATATAGATATATAACAAATTACAACATTAAAAATAAAGAAAAAAAAATAAAAAAATATTATCATTTAGAGAAACCGTTTCAATCATAAATGAATTTAAAAATAAACCATTTCAATCAAAAAATCTTTAAAATTAAAAATAGATATACGGTAGATTATAATTATTAAAATTTAAAATTTATAAATAAATCACACAATTATTAATAAATACGTCAAAATTTACATTTATTATTTTAATCAGTAAATGAATATAACATGGGGTTATTCATTAGTGCATTAATATGTGTTGAATCTTAGTAATTATTAAAAATAGATATACATATTGTTCTTGTTGCGCAAAAAATTTGCTTGACAGTATTACTTTTACGAGGTAGGAACAATACGAGAAAGAGATAGTGACAGGCTTAAATATGTGAAGACAAGATACGCTGGACACGGTGGTCAGTACAAACATGACACGTGTCATGTTCCTCGACTATGAGCAAGGCGACAAGTGGTCTCTCACCAGCAAAACAAGTGGGTAACTCTTCCTTTTTTAAGGCAAAAACCAAGACCAATATTTCATTATTTTATGAGTTTCGAGATTAATTATATAATCTTATTGGTATATCCGAAAAGACCGCACAGATGAACCTCGCTCATGCCAACTAAGGATCGTGGCACTTCAAATATTTATTTTTTATGTCGAACTTTCTAGATTGTTATGGATAAAAACATAACATTTTGTAAGATAATATAGGTATAGAGATTAATAACTTTATTTTTTAAAATTTTTTGGGTGTAATTCAAATGCTAATTTTATATCGAGCAAAAAATTATTGTCCAGCGAATTATAGCTAGCAACTTCTTCATAATACATTTTATTTTATTTGCGTCTAAGTCCCTTCTGGTCGGATGAAGAGAAGTTGCAAATGCTGACTAATGGATCTGAAAAAGCAAAATTTAAGTTGATGATAATCCGATTTAGAATTATGTGGCAGATTCTAATAGGTAGCTCCTATGGAACGCAGGACTGTCGGTAGGAGAATTGTTTTTGTTTTCCGCTTCCCAGTTACACAAGCCTCGAGGTCTTTACTTTTAGGCTTTAGTAGTTAAATATAAAAAAGGACAATATTCTTCGTTCGTAAATATGATATTTCATGTTTTGTATTGTATTAAAAAAATATAAAATATAAAAAATTATTTATTAAATTCAAATTGATACATTAAATATAAAATATATTTTTTATTTTTATTAAATTTATATAAATTTTAAATTATTTTATTTTATATTTTTTAATATTATTTTTTGTGTCATATATAAATTATTAAATCTATCAACAAATCTAAATAATAAGCATATCAGGAGAAGAACTACATAGTTTTTTGTTTTATATTTATCTTTTGATTGCCTCCTCACGTTCAAAGGCAAATTTGGATCACTTAATGGAATAGATTTAAGAGAATAGTAAGTGAATATGTACTATCATGTTTAGTTTGTAGAAATATCATTTCATAGCAGAGGTTGCCTATGACTTCACTTTCTTCTCAATATTTCAAAGTTTTTTATATAAAAATATTACAATTTAAGAATTAAAAAATAATTATAAATATTAAAATTTAAATCACAAATTTATTAAATATTATATTTTAAAAATAATTATATGGATCAACAAATTAAACGTTGAGTTTAATACTTAAAAGTTGAATGAGTTAGAAATTTTTAAAAAATATGTAAAGATAAAATTGGTATAAAAACAGTGGGGAATAGAACTGTAAGCCAATAATAGATATTAGAGGCATAAGAAGGGAAAAGACTCTGCAAAATCAACAACATTCTAATCCCTACAGAATTACCTTTTTTCAAGAAAGAATCATGATGGTAGTACCTTCCAAAATACGTCCAAAAATTACACAATCACCTGGCACATTGGACCCCTGAACAATCTTACGACACTTGGTGGAGTGATTTATCCCAAAGACTTGTTAATTTTGATCTTCACATTCCTTTAAAACTAGCTAAACTTCCAATAAACCCTTACTGGCAGAATGAAAAATATCTCTCTATACTTAAAGTAAGATTTGAACACAGGGTCTATAATCACTTATTCCAATATTGTGATTCCAATCCTAATGATTTTGAATAAAAATTATTCCAGTGGGTAGATGATTGTCTCGTTCTCCAGTACCTTGAAAACTTCCTAGAATAATGATGCTCATGTCAAAAAGTCACTCATGGTGCTCCAAGGTAAAAGATTATCTGTTTCAGTCTAATTATATATAATTACGTGTGATAATTTTTAGTTTCTCTAAAAGACTCCAAAAATTGATAATGATGCCTCAACATCAAGATAATTTTATGTCAAGTCTTCATCAACTTTATATCAAGTTAAATCACATTTATGTCTAGTCTACCTTTAGACAAGTCATAACAACTTTATGTCATGAGTCATCTTTACTTTATGTCAAATAAATGATGAGTCATGGTGATGAGTCATCTTATTTTAGCTTTATGTCAAGTCACTTGAAAAGTTGTAATCTTCGAAATTTGAGGTAAAGGTTTGGTGGAATCTTGAGTGGAATCTAATTTTTCTGTGGTTTGGTTTGGGTAAGTTTAAGGGAGCTATTTTTATTTCTTAAGATAGATGACATAGTAATCAAACTTTCTTGGGGGTTCACCAAGGATATCAACTTCAGGGTCTCTATTCTTATATCTTTCTTTGAGCTTTTGCTCAAAAGATTTTTTTTTCTTTTACTTATTTGGAATATCATCATCATCATCATCCAAGAAGCTTTTGTATACATCTATCTAGCATTCTTTGCATTTGTAATTTATGTTCCTATAACAATGTCTTTATGAAAATCTATATGCATATATAAGATTTTCATTAGATTGAAAGTGTTTGACTGAAACATCAAGGAGATCAGCTTGACATCTTTGCATCATGAATTGTGTTAGAAAGATTGTTGGAGGAGGAACATCATTTTTTTTGCTATGATCAAACTCAATTGTGACAGTACCATCATGATTTATCTTGTAGGTTGTATCAAAGTGTTGAATTGGTTCATCTTGCTTTCAAATCTTTTGATAACTTGTTGCCCATATCTTTTGAAGAAAGGTGGCAAGTTATTCATTTGAGATTTATTTTGAAATGTGAACATGTTTAGGAGTCATATCTATTGCTTCCATTTTGACAAAGATAGTATCACCACAGTGTGAAACAGGTACGTTAATGGCATAATCTTAAATTTTATATGTCATATGATAGTGAAAGATTGCTTGAAGTTCTTTCATCTCTGTGTCTATGATTTGGACTTGAACTTTTAAAGCATCTAACAGTGTTAGATCATGAAAAGACATTATAATTTAAAAATTTTGTGAAGAAGACAGTTTCTGCATTAAGTATTATCTCAACTATACCAAGGACTGCATACTTGTATTCTTTGAATCTTGTGTCCAACAAGATCATTCTGATACATACAAGAATACCATTTTTATCGTATAAGGTTAAGGCTATTATGACAGCATCAAAATGGATATGAGTATATCATTGTTTTGACCACTGTTGAAAAAATTCTTTTGGGATCTGAAGAGTAACAAAGTGCTCTTGAGGTCTTACTGAAAGAATACATTGATCAAAATTTATGGCTTGAACATACTCTTTTGGAGCTTGGTATTTTAGTTTTAAAAGAGTTTTTAAAAATCTAGTAAAAGAAAGAGAAAAGTTTGATAAAACTGTATAAGGATTTATAAGGGGAATAACTATTTGTTGGATTTTTTTTTTTTTTAGGATATAATCTACTTCATATAAGAACTTTAACTTAAAAGAGAAAGATTTTTTAAGTACAAAAAAAAGATGACAAAGCAAACTAAAAGAAGATCTAGAAAAAAAAATTGAGAACTAAAATTACTGATGAGTTATAATGATGAATCATCTTACTTTAACTTTATGTCAAGTCACTTGAAAAGTTAAAATCATGCTTTGTCCTAGCTTTGTCCTTTTAGGTTACTATTGATTTACTTTTTTCTTGTATAAATATATGCTCATTTTTCAAGAAAGAATCATAAGAAAATCGATCATAAGTTTTAATTTTCCTTGTAAAAAATCTTTTTTTTATAAAAATATATTTAGCTAAAAACCTCTCTTCTCTTTTGGTAATTCTTTCTTCTTTCTTTCATAGTTAAAGCTTTAGCTTCATGTTTTCTTCAAGCTATTCCATAGTTTACAATGATACAAGTTGAGTATGCTCTGCAGTTGTCATAATATTATGGATCTTCTGTATCAAAAAATTTTGTTAAGTGTTAAACAGATAATTGATCATTTTTTTCAACCAAAAAAAAGTTATACTGAACCAAGATCAATCTAATAGTAAGTTACATAGTGAAAGACATCTCCATAAAAGTCAGGCCACCAACTCGACGTTAAGTTAAGAGGGCATCAGAGTCTTGAACACCGACTAGAATACTTTGATTATATGTTTGATCTATGAAATGCTTATATTTGGTATTACCTTGATAAGTTAACCGATCTGTACATTGTTGAAAAATAGTATCAGATAATATTGTTACGACTCTACCACCTCGAGAGCCAGGAACTGAAGCCATCAGTTGCCAGAACCTTGGCACTACTACCTGTTGCTATGTATAGAAATGGTATCAGAGCTGAAAGCTTGCCAAGATAACGATAAGAAAATATATTTCTAATTCTTGATTATTGAAGTTGGATAGGAAAAGTCAAAAGAGAGTTTTACTTTTATGGATTTATCAACTACCAGTAATTTTAGTTCTCAATCTTCTTCTTTTAGATCTTTCATGCTGCTCATCATCAAGGGAAAAAAATGATTCTAAATCATCATCAGAAAGATTGATACTAGAGATATTAGCAATGTCTTGGATCATCTTGACTGATCTTTTGTCTGACTTTGGGTAATTCTTTACGAAATATCTTGATTTTTCACAAAAATATATTTTAAACTTTTGATATTTGGATCTTTCTTCTTTCTTGCAAACTTGAATCTTTGGAATCTTTTGGGCTTGTCGGCATATCTGAACAGCTTCTTATTTCTAGATCTGAAGAAAATTGAAGGTTTGAAAGGTCTAAATCTTCTAAAGTGCTTCTTTTTCTTATTGTTGCAAAAATATGTGAGATTTTTAGAAGAACATTTCATCTGAAAGCCTGAAGAGGAGTAGGAGCGTGGTTTCTCTAACTTCTTGAAGTTGTTCACCAAGGTTTTGATGTATCTGTGCTTTTTGCAAATTTTGTCAAGAGCTTTCAACATCATTTTGTAAATATCTCTAAGGGTCATAGTTCTAACATCAAGAGATCTAAGGTTCAGTCGTGTCCTTATTTGCTATGCAAGTTCTTTTGAAATAGAGTTGAAAAAAAATTGCTTTAAGTTGATATCATCAAATCCACCAAGTATGTAAAAATACTGAAAGAATTATTGATAGTGTCTATCAAGGTCTTTTGGATGGATGGAATAACATTTTAGCTTAAAGAATTATTCTATGATTTTTTTCAATCTGTGAGTTTTTTATCCATAAAAGATTACTACAAATTGAGATATAGCTTCTGTGATGGTTGAACATTAAAGAAATCGGAGTTGTTTGTATTCACCAATGTTGTCCCAAAAGTTTTTTAGAGTTCTAACTTGCCTGAAAACAAATATGATCAATACTATGTTCATCGTAACATTGGGATGCGAGTTTAATTCAACTAGTCCCCATGCTAAGAACTCTTGAAACCTTGAGGGCCATTTTAAATAAGGAATATCATCAATGAAAAAAACTAAAAACTTTGATGTTGAAAGAGAAACTTGTGATTGTTGTGGAGGAGAGTGTTGTTCAGTGTCCATTACATCAAGGTTGTGGACTTCTGGAGTATCATCTGAAACTTCAACTGTTGGTTCTATCATGAAGATCTGGGGAAGTGTTTCCTCATCTGAATCATCGGTATCATTTGAATCAATTGAATCATTTAATTTGACAGTTTCTATCTAGGATTCAGTCTCAAAGGTATAAGAAAAAATATCTTCAAGGAAAAATTGAGGAAGATTGTCTTAGGCCATTTGATGAAGTATTTTTGGAAGGGTTTGTGTGGGGGAGATCATGAGTTGTACAGGTTTTTGGTCTTGTTGGGGTGTAGGGTTTTGGTGTAGAACTTGAGCTTGGTTTTGATTTTGAAGGTTGAAAAAGTGGTTGTTTTGCAACTCTTTTATATTTTGGATCAACTGGTTGTTTTTCTCGAAATCTATGAATCCATTTTTCAGTTGTGCCAAAGGAAGATTGTTTTGGTTGGTTTGATATAAAGGTGAAGTATTGTGTTGGTTGTGAGGATGTTGGTATGGATGTTGGAAGAGGTTTATATTGGAAAAGTATGAAAAAAGATTTTAGAGGTGAGGTTAGAGGATTGTATGGTTGAAAATGAGGATGAAGGGTATAGGCTTAGTAAAGTGTGTCATGCATGCTAGTGTTGAGTGGTGTAAAGATGTTGTAACTAGAGGCTGCTTGTTGTTGTTGTTTTTGACGAAACTAATGATCTGCAAATTGAATCTTTAAGCTTTTATTTATTTCTCTCGTACAATGAAAGCATAAGTGAATTCAATGTTGATTTCAATCATATATCTGAATTTTTAATCTAAAGTTATTATCTTTTATTAAATTTCAAGAATAATATTTTGAAGATTAACTAAACATCGATAATAAAGAGGTGAAATATAATAAAAATAAAAAAATTATTATTAAAAACATTAAATTAAAATTGTATTAATAAATTTTATAATATATTTGATATTTATAAATTTAACAAATAATTAAAAATTAATAAAATTATTTTTTATCAATTTATAAATTTGTTAAAAATTAATAATAATATATTTATCCACAAATACAGATATATAAGTGTAAAAATATATTTATCTATTATTATAATTTTAAGGGTAAAAGAGGATGAAGAATTGAAAAGGTTAAGATAATATTGAAAAAAAAAAAAACTGCAGTGGACAAAAAAACTTTCACTGAAAGAGATAGTATCTGGTGTGAAATGAGAATCCAATACGAATTTTTTACCATAATCGCATCACAATTTGTTACTCAAACGTCTTACTAATAATCATACTGAAACGTGACTCTAATGACATCCAAATCCAACCTAAATTGACTAAGCTAAATTTCTCGTCACATGTAGAGTAGACTTGTATAAAAATAGGATTAGTTGTACGAATTAAAAAATTCATTTTGGTAGGGCTAAAAAATAAATTAAAAGCTAATTAAATGAAGTTGAACTTAAATTGAAATCACAAATAAAAATTAATTGGGCTTTAGACATATATTTAGGGTCCAGAACTGGTAGTTATATATCAATATATATTTATAATTATATTTTATAAAAATAAATAGATAATTAAATTATATATACATATATATATATATATATATACATTAATGCTCTATGTTTATATATATTCCATTCAAACATCAAATTAAATTAATAAAATCATTTTTAGGTTTTTATTTTATCCATTATTTATTTTATCATATTTAATATTTATTATAAAATTTATTTTTTTTTTGAAAAAAATTAAAATATAAATGATTCTAAGCAGATTTAGATAGCTTTTTTTAAAAAATAAAAAATAAAAACAGACTGGACCTAGACAGCAAATGAAATTTAAATTTTGAGTTCAATTGAACTTTAACAAGTTTGAAATTTATTAGTATCTTGTTTAGATTCATTTTGAATTCGGTTTCATCTATGAACAGATCTATCATAAAGTCATAGAATTAAAAAAATTAAAAATAATATTTCTTAATTACATATTATGGTTAAATTGAAATAAACAAAATAAATGTATGAAAGGAATAAAGTTACATCATAGAGTTGAAGTAGCTCAAAAGCTTTTTTCTATAAAAAAAAAAAAATCTATCAATGTTAAAAAAGTATATGAAATTTATTTTTAGTTCTATGAATATGTACTGCTTTTTATTTTTAGTTCTATTTGAATAAGTGATTATAAGTGTGATTTGTTAGTAAAATGTTAGATTTCTTTTGAAGTTATAATTTATTAAATATTATATTCATATAATCAATTATTATATTATAATTAAGTTAGATTACTGAATAATCGATTAATAAACCATAATATAATTAACAATCAAACTTACATACAATGAAATTTAAACTTAAAATTTCAAAATTTTAAAGTCTCTTTCTTACCACTAAGCCAAATATTCATTAACTAGAATATTAGATCCTTAATTCAGTTAGAGTTCAATCCCTTGCGGCTTAATTAAAAAAAAAAATTAATAGGTGGCAAGCAGACATCGTATATTCGACTTTCAATTGCTGCTAGAATTATTTGACGGCTACTGCAGAGGCGGATTGCTTGCTGATCTATTTGCTTTCTATTAAGTATATGAGTAAATATTTTGATACCATCTTTTCTAACGCCATCACTTTTCAAAAATGCCTTGGCATTTGTTAGTTTAGTAGGTTTAATCCTTTGTGTATGTTGCCCAAGGCCAGGCTCTCTCTAGAGACTGGTGACTTAGCTATGTGCCGTCTACATCGCCGCCCCCAAAACCAGACGGCTGTTGAAAAATTCAGACCCGGAACAAGCGGGTTTCAGCTTGATGGGGGAAGAGTAATTTGGAATTGAACAAATTTGCTTACCAAAATACTTGCAAGGGAACATGGATGTTAAATCCTTCCCCACCCCCTCCCTGCTTTTTTTGGGTATTACCATTTTATAAGTTATAATTTCTTTTTTTTTTTCTTTAACATTTTTAACCCAAAAAAAAAAAAACAAAAAAGAGATTTAGGGTTCATGGCTACTTAAACCGCTATGTAGTTCCAAAACTTCTTGATGGTTTGGGTCTACAGAGAGAGCCGCTCGACAATCTCGGAGGGCACCCAAAACATCACCAACATGCTCATGGAAGGCCGCCCGCAGATGTAGAAGGTGAAGATCTGCTTTAAATGCAATAGCCCAAGATAATTCGGCAATAGCTTCCTTCACCTTGGAACTATCCATTAACACGGTTCAACACAAGCAACACAGCCTTTAGTATCAGCTAAAATAAAATTTTTTAGTAAAAATATTTTAACAAGGGGAAAAAAATATTCTGACCTGCAGCTCGATATCGGTAAGGAAACACCCGGAGTGGATCTATTCGAGTGACCATCTCCAGATCTGCCTTTGTCTGGTTAGGGTCGCAGTACTCAGATCTCTTCTCATAAGCGGATGCATTATTTTTTTCCTTTTCGATCAGTTTAGTCATCTCCTCGTATGCTGCAGCCGTGTCATTTCTGAGAAAATGGACGCGTGCAAGGCCTTGATGGGCTCTCGTGTGTTGGATTTTAAGGGCATTAATGTAGCAATCGGCTGCTGAGTCTAATTTCCCGCAGTCAACATACACACTTCCAAGATTGTTAAGAGCCTGAGAAAAAGGAGCTCAACCAAGATCAGACATGCTGAAAACCCAAATGCCCTGCCTACGCCTGTCTTTTAACACCAAAATTAAAATCATGCAACATGATGAAACACAAGTTCAGAATTTGGTAGCCATTTCGCACATTAAGTCAAACAAAATCGATTCAAAAGAAGTAGTTCCTAGAAAAAACTGGGAGAAATTAGCAATGATGCTTGCCTCACTATATTTTAACGCAAAAATAGTAAACAGTAGCCTAGGATTTGACCAGTTTCAAATTGTGTCATTTAGAATCTTCTTGCATTTTCCAATATTGGCACTTTTGGGAATAATTGAAGACTGAATCTGATTATGACCGATCTAGAGCAATTGCATTATTCATTGTATCACCAAAAATTATATCCAGCATAACTTGGAATCAGCCTGCAATAGTACAAATAGGAGACTCTTCATGTTCTTCGAATGTTGCGTTACAGAGTTATCACAGTACAACCCAAACTAAGACTCTGAAATAAAAAATAAATAAAATAAATCAATGAAATTTAAATAGCCCAAAGTACATAGGAGAGTAGACGTATTACCAATCTCATCAATTCATTGCAACAATTACAACCTGATTTTTTGGCAAAGATGTAACTACTTGATGGGGAGAAACTAAAAATTTGTTGCTTTATGGCAAAATATTTATGAAAGTAATGTTGTACACTCTGGAAGAAACTGTATGACAGAAGATTTTCTAATGAAAAAGGTAGGGCAAACGGAACCTTATCTGACCTTTCTGCAGATTATCTGAGGGGCATTTCAGGGCATTTTCAAGCAGTGAAATAACTGTTGAAGAACAAGATAAACCGAGACTAGAGTCAGCCAATGCACAAGCTTTAAGGAAGAAGGCCTCAAAGGATCTCTTAATTTTGATAGTCTCTTCTGCTTTTTGAAGCCCTTCTTCACAGTGACCAGTATCATAAAGTATCCATCCCTCATAAACCAGGCGTTCATGTTCACTGGATGCATGTTGACGAGCTAAATCTAAACTTCGCATAGCCGCATCAGGACAATTCAACCTGATCATGTCAAGGAACAAAATTATTGTGAGTCATATAAGCATGATCACATCGCAATTCAAACTAAATCTTGGGGGTAGGCCAAAAAACGAAGATGAGGTTGGGGTGGAGTGGTGACTTGGCAATGGACAAAAAGCAATGAATGCTACAGCTACAGAAAAGGAGGGAAAAGCATACATGGTAGTGGGGTAGATGGGGAAGAAAATGGATGCTATAAATGAGAGATGAGAGCTGATCCTTATGTCATTGCATCTCTTCTGAAATTAGTCAGCAAGTAGTAAACACTACAAGGTTCTGACATTACATAAGATAAGCACTTATTACAGAGACTTAACTGAATTAGAAAAAAATAAGGCTTGGTTTCTTTAAAGGGGAAAAAGGCAGCAGGTTGACAGTTAAAACTAAAAGAACTTACGTCACAAGGTCCATAAAGTTAGGAAGTCTGTGCATACCTGAGGAGAAGTAATGATTGTCGGAAGTATAAAACACCTTTATCCCTGTCAGATTCAAGCATTTGGTGGATTACAGAGAGAGATCCAATATCATCAACAGAAGAACACCTATCATACAACTGCATCCAACAATCTGCTGTTGTCCAGTTTTCAACATGCTTATGTACAAGGGTACGGAGCTGGGATGCTGCCACCCTTCCCTCAAACATTCTGTAATCTGGGGCGAGTGTTAGAATTGCTTGAACATCACAAATGGTTGCTTTGTAATCCTCACTAGCTAAATAAAGACAAAATCGAAGTTCCAAGCATTTTAATGCAAGTTTAAACCCAAGTACTTGGTTGATCTCAGCAAAAGCAGCTTGAACATTCTGTTTCATCGTTAGGGAAGCTGCCCAACACATGTCGGGTAGGTAAGAGTTGGGTCCAGTTCAGTTGCTTTCACGAGGTCTTCCCACCTCTTCTCACCTTCACAATATAATGACCTTTCCTAATACATCCATCCTAGTGGGTTAACAGAAGAAATCACAGAGCTGAGCTTCTCATAAGACCAAAGTTTATGACCCTTAATGAAACCCAGTCTAGCCAAACCTGCAATAGAATAAACGTGACCTAAACTTACAACTGCTTCAAAAAGACTTTCAGCGTCATCATACTCTTTCCTCGGAAGCCTTACACATCCCAACTGATGAAAGGCTAACAGTCTCTGCCGGTCAGTTTCAGCAGATTCAATCAATTGTTCTAGGAAACAAACAGTTTTATCAGATTGGGGATCAAGGTTCATAGCTACTTCACTTAACAAGCAATACAGTGAAAATGAGGCCTCTACAACCATGATTGATCTCTGTTGTCTATTGGCATGGCTAAATATTTCAACCACTCGTTCATCATTAAAACAGGAAGGCAGTTATAGTAGAAAAACTTGCAAACATGATGCAGCAAGGACAGGGGAATTCTCTTCAATGGCATATTCCATGAGCTCCACAGCATCATCTTTGGTGCAAACCAAAGATGCGAGTTTCCTATCACAAGCATCTTTCAGTCTTTCACAACAAAACTTGTTTGCAACAACTAATATTTCCAACAAAAGATCAGGGGGGACTTCACTCAAACTGCCTGCCATGCTGAACTCACCAATTGTCCTCATACCCAATGGGGAGATATTGTTTTCAGATAAATCTATGTACTCACAAACTGATTCAGTGAAGTACCCATTAAGCATAGCATGAAATGGGGCTGAAAGAGAAGCAATTTTCTGCCTATCACAAACTATTTTAATATCTCCAATCCTAAAGTTCACGTTTTTCAGGCTCTTATTCCCATTCATCACAACAATCTCCTGGGAACTCCCATTCCCATCGATTGCAAGCTGAGAAACAACATCAATTGGCCCAAACTCTAGTGCACATTTATTGCAAGTTGCAAGCAAGTCAGCAATAAGTTCTTCCCCTTGCTTCTCATACTTTAACCATGCCCCAAATACAAGCCTCCCAAGGACAGTGCCAGACTTCTGCCAAGCAGAGCGGAGGCTTCTCCGCATCAATTTGGTTTCTCCAAGTCCACTAAAGATCTGAAATTATAATAAATAAAGATTCGACCTCTCTTGCAGAGAACATGACTCGAGTTCTTCATGAATTTGAGCTAAAACCTCTACGTAGTCAACGGGTTTCAAGAATGGCACTATCGCTGGCTCAGGAACCTTGATAAATGATTCTCTACAACAATTATACCAAAAAAATCTCAATTCATTAGAAAAAAAAAAGCAAATAAAAAAGTAGAAACTCAGAAAATGAAAAGAAAACCTTACATGGGTGAGGAGGTGGTGTGTGGAGAAGAGAATTTGGAAAGCTTCCCTCTTTCAACTTGCCAAGACTGAGGACTGACAGCATTGAAAGGTAACCAAACCCACATTATAGCCTTTCACAATAAAGCCAAAGTACCTTAACAAACACACTCTTATTAGAGAAAAAGAGAGAGAGAGAGAGAGAGAGAGTTCGATTTTGGGTTTTGAAATTTTGAAGAAAAGCTGAGCTGAGGTGTTGGCAGAGGGAGATCAAAGTTCGAATGGGGAACCCAAAAGGGAAAAGAAATACCTGAGCTTCCACTTTTCTATGGTTTTTGTAACGTTTCTTTTGTTTGTTAAAAGGGAAAGTTTAATTGATTTTGCCTTTTTCTTTTCTCACTCACTTTAGGACCAGAAGGATCGTTGATGGAACTTAAATATATATATATATAAAACAACGAGAGAGATGAGTGCGTGACGGTGATAAAAAAATTAATTAAAAAAAGATGTGATGCATCGATGACAATTTGGTGGGTGAAACGACATCGTGGTAGAGAAGATTGTCATGTTTGCCCGAATGGGTTCCTTCACAAAACTCATTGGTGGCGGATTGAATTATTATCGTAATATGTAAGTGGAGATCAAGTATATACTTATGAAAAAGGAGAACTTCCTGTATATATTGCTCATACTGGAAGCAAAAAAATGATATTGTTCTTTTTGTTACAGATGCACTAATACAAGTCAAAAAGCCATTAAGACGCAAGAGCACCAATGCTCCATCAGTTAAAAAGATTTTATATTTGTCTCTTGTGAACTTGTGGATACTAGTTTTTATTACATATTTAGTCCATTGAGATGTTTGTTGGATAAAATATTAAAAAGATGGATGTCTTATTTTGATTTTATATGCCTTCTAAAATAAATATATTGAGAGTTGAAACATGGAGTTTGGATTTTTGCTGATTGATTCATGATACGAAGTCCAATTGGAACCACATGGTCAGCGCCGTGTGGCGAAGGGGTGTGAGTGGATTACATCCAAGACTTTCCCTTGGCCTTTTAGAGCTTAACCAGTTAGCCTTCCGAAAAAAATAAAATATAAAAAAACAAGGAAATGCACATTCTCCTCTGACTTTTACAAATACATAATAATAATAATATTAATAAATATAAAAATAATAACGATCGCATTTAATTTAATATTTTTAAATAATATATAATATTATAAATTTTTAAAATTTGATTTAAATTCAAATCGACTTTTTTAATTAATTTGATCTAAATTAAATTTTATTAATTTGATTTGATTCATTTATTTTTAAATTTTATATATATTATTTTAATAAAAATTTTAATATATTTAAATAGATATATAAAATGATTTTTTATTTTATAAAAAAATAAAATATATAAAAAAATTAATAAAAATATATAATTTAATATTTTATATTCTAATTCAAAATTTAATCTAAATTTAATATTTCAACTTGTTTTGAATTAAATAAAAAAAATCAATCTTAACTAAACCAAACACTAATTTTAAATTATTTTTTTCACCACTAAGCGGCGGTATTTAGGGGCCTTCAAATTCCAGGGGGGAAAAGAAAATACCATGCGAAATGACTTCACAAATGGTGAAACCAAAACTAATTTAGGTCTCCGAAGCCAACCTACATCCCATCCCATTCACCACAATCCAGATAGAAAGAAAGAGTAATTTCTTTTTCTTTACAAAAAAAAACAAAGACTAATAATTTGATTAATTGAACAAAAGCATGGTAAGTTTAAAGCACGGTTTTCAATAGCAAATATTTAGTATATTATCATCAAAATAATAGCAGTAGTCTATTCTAGGCCTCACACCAAATTAAATACTACCACTGTTGAAAATGATGTTTTCTCTATCATATATTGATGAATAAGCAAGTGTAGTACTTAGGTTTGGTGTGGCTGGATATTCTTTGTGACTACAAAGCATTACTCTGTCACGTAAGTATCATATTTCAAACCAAAGCATATATTGATAAGACAAGCCCTTTGGCCACGATCACATGCCAATAGCCCTTGCCCGAACAGGGCAACCAAATTTCTATCCCTTGCCGCCGCTCCATATTTTGGAGAACGCTCTTCTTGCCTCTTTTTGTTATGAGATAGAGATAGTGGACTCGGGGATATCATGTAACTAATTTCAAAAGGAAAGAATAAAAAATAGCAGAGCCCGACTTAGGTAGCTCTCAGGTAGCTTAGCTTTAATCAAATCATAGTGCAATATGAACTAGTTGAAGGGAAAATTATGTTCATCACAAATCAAAAGCGGACCCACTTTTGTTTTTTCAAGCACATGAAGGCAGAGAATAAATAGGAGGGAGGAGGAAATGGAAGCTATGGTTCAAATTCATAGTAAGCTTTGAGGTGGGCTGGGGCTTCGTGGTGGGGACATCGTGGATAAATTATTTATCACGTTAGTGCATGATGGTGGGTCGTGGCCTCGTGGCCGTCATCCAAAAAAGAATATACACTATTAACGACCCCCATAAACCGACAGCAAGCATTTGTAATATTGTCAAACAAAACATGATAAATTTTGTCAAAATCAGATTGGGTGGCGGTTTGATAGGTAAGTTCATATTCGAGTTGGGTCATTTTAAATTTAGTTCATTTTGAAGATGAAACCCTATATTTAAATTTTGGTGACGCATAGATAAACAGTATATTATCAAATTTCAAGTCACGTATGATTTTTTTGGGTTAATTTTTTAATATTTAATAAATATTTTTCTAAATTTTACTTTTTAAAATGGGATTCATTTTACATCAATTATTTTTATTTTTATTTTTTCAAAATTTAAATTTTTTATGCGATCTATTTGATACTTAATGTATATCGAGTTTTTGTTATTTTATTTTATTTTATATTTAATAAATATTTTTAAATTTTTAAATTTTTTTGTCTCGTCAATATCGATACCAAATGTATGTCATGTATCAAATTATTTTTTTCTTTTTAATCTTTTTTTCTGTTTAAATTTTTAAAAAATATATATTTATATATTTTTATAATATTTTACTTTGAAAGGGTTAAGTACATAATTTGTCATTTTGTTTTAAAATAACATATCTTTGAATTTTTTAAAGAAAAATGAGATCAGATAAAAAATATATTTAGAATGTTTTATTGGAATTATTTAATGTATATATAAAATTTTATATTTTATTATTTATTTAATTTTATATCTATATATATTACATTAATAAAAATATTTTTATTTTAATTTAATAAATTAATATTTTAAACTCAATATGAAGTGTCATATGACATCATTATGAGTTTTTTTATCTCATTTTTAATTTTTTTTTTAGATCATTTTGTTTTCTGCATTCAGTTTTTTATTGAACAAATTTATAAAAAAAAACCAATTAAAATATCCACTCTGTTCGCTTTTTATATTTCATCTTTTTTTTAATTAAATCAATTTTATTAAAAAAAATAATGAATAGAGATGACAAAAAAAAAATTATATCCCCCCCCCGCCCCAACAACACGAGTAATACTATGAATATTAGGTAGATTTCAAATTATTCAAATAATTAAAACATTTTTAAATTAACACAAATCGTTTCTTTTAATAATTTGCATTATACTTTTTGTTTTTATTTAATTTAAAATTTACAATGAAAAGGGAAGATACATTATGCTCAAATCAAATTTAATAGGATCCAAACTAGTCGAATTAGATAATTTTGTCAGCTTTAAAACCGTCCTACCCGATATTTGACTGTATAGTTAAAATTAACAACGAATCGAATCGAGACGAGTTTTTATGTTTCGAACCCGATTCAATTTTATAAGTACAAAACTTGTATCCATATCCGATCTAATTTTTTATATTTTTTAATATCCAAATCTGACCCAAAACTCAATATTACATAAATCATATCCGATCTGACCTAAAATTAATAAAAATATTATTTTTAAAATATAAAATATTATTTTTTAATATATAATTATATAATTATTTATAAATAAAAAATTTAAAAATAATTTAAAAAATAAAATTTAATATAATATCAAATCGAATCATATCGAATTTATCTAAAACTCAAATCCCAAATCCGACTCGACATCGATTTTTTTTTCATAATACTTGATTTGATTTGAAATTCGATTTTAAAAAAAAAAAATCGATCTTATGAGATCGAATCAAATCAAAACCCGTTGAACTTGAATCGGACTATCAACCCTACGTATAGCTCCCATCTTGAGCTTGATAGATTATTTTTTGCCTTGTCAGGAAATGACCCATAATAATAAACTTTTGCTCAATCATATGATTTTTAAGACAAAAAAATCATAACAAGGATTGCTACTAGCTAGAAAAGCCTTAGTGCTTAAAATGACCATGGGAAAACAGAAGTTAACTCTTCTCTTTCAATTGCCATATGGTCATATAGCTTACTGCAAATCACTCAATGAAACCGTACAGAGAAAAATATAGATCAGCAACGCTGAACTGCATTCCTCATTTAGCTTAGTGATAATGGCCATAACGAATACAACAGGTTAAATATTATGCTACCAACTCTTACAAGGAAAACTACACCGTGAGCACTCCATCCATGTCAACATGGTTAACCCGGATATTTGATAAGGGCTCCGTGCTTAGTCCCTAGCCACCAAATTCATGGCTGATCCAAGCTCATTTGAATGCATCTGCAATAAGGCAATCACATCTCATTTACTTTGCCCTAGTAACAGCAGTCCTTTAAATTGGGCCAGTTGACAGTATAAATATGTTGCATTTCTGCTAATCATTAGTTCAGGCAGTTGAAATATGTTGGAACTAACGGGAAAGTTTATACACGGCTGAACTAGTGGAACTAATTTAAGACTCATGATAAAAGCCCGAGGAAAACTGTTCCGATAAGAGATGCCACAAGCAGGCTTTGTTTCCTGCTGTAAGAACCAAAACAAAAAATCATGATAGGTAACTATCTAACATACTTCGGCTAGATAGTAACATAGGCAGTACGATGATGAAATTTGGGCTGGGTACATGCACTTCTAAAATGTGTATGGAGAACATTAATAATCATATCAAATTTGTCCTGGATTTCCTAGTTTTAAACCCCAATATCACATAAAGACAAGCAAGGTATGAAAGAGATAAATCATTTCACCTTTGGCATCAGAATGAGTAGTGAGAATGGCAATCTTTGGAAAATTTTCAATGGAGCTGCACTGAAGAGGCGTGTAAGGTTCTTGTGCTCGGGGAGAAGAATGAGGTTTACTTTGTTTCAACTGCTCATTTGAGAACTTATCTCCCACTTGATTTAAGTAGATGTCCAAGGTAGGAGATGAAGACGATGCCAACTTTCTCTTGTTCTTATACCTTCACCTAACAGGGGTATGAGAAACAAACAGCAAAGCAAACTAGATTGTTCGCTTATTTGATTCTAATGTATGACATATTTTCCATGAAAGATACCTGTCTTTCCTCTTCTCAAGATATCTTTGCACCAATGCTTTTCTGGTAGTAGGACCATCTGGAAGCAAGTTACATTAAAGAATATATTTGCTTAGCAAAGAAAAAAAAAAAGAAAACGTAAAAGAATATTTAAAGCAAATAAAGGCAGAAAGAAAGTTGATATCATCATTGCATCAAAGACACCATCATCTTGTATATTTTTGTGATCATATATTGGTTTCTTTTCATTCATCAATCATTAGATCAATCAATTACCTTAATAACTAGAAACCACATATCCTTTTATTCATGCCATGAAAATTAGCTTTATGGTGTATCAGTTTTATCACATTAATGTTTACACACAAACAGATATAAAACGAGCATCCAAAAATTTTAAAAAAAAAACTTGTAACCCTATTGCCCTTTTGGAATAAAAAAGGTCTCAACATGAGCCTAAAAATATGTTTTCAAATGAAGAAAAAGCACAAGAAAGGAAAACTCTGCTTCTGCAGTTTGGCCAATTTGTATTAGAATGTGATATTACCAAGTCCAATCTGTAATAAACCTACGGTTCATGTCGCAAATGGCTTTACCCAGCTAAACCAACAGAAAGTTTAAAATGCATGCTAATTGCTAAATGATGATTTTTTTTTTTCTTCACTACGTTAGTTCTCAGATTAGGCACACATCTCTTGATATTTTTATCAAGGGTCCATCACAGTTGTCATGTCATGGTTCAGAATCAAGGTCAGTTAGTCCATCCTGGAACTGCAACACCTAAGAAACACCATGACTAATTGTGTATTTTACCCAATAATCATAAAGGCCGTGAACCTAAAAAACCTGTACGTCAAATACCAGAATTGTCTAATCAAGCAGACAAGCAATTTAAAAGTAATTTCTAATAAATTGTATAGACAAACTTTTTCTAGCCTTTTTCCTTTCTCTTTTTATTGTTGGCGTGGAGGAAAGAGGCAGTGGGGAGGCGTAGGGGATAGGGGGTAGGGAGAGATGGAGGATCTATAACTGCAGTTCTCATTTGTTAAAGTAAAGAAGGATATATGTTATTCCAGCAAATAAACCATGTTTGGATGCCGTCATATCTGTTCCAGGACCAAGTTTATTAGAACACCAGTTCTTACCAGTGGCGGAAGCATGATTTTTTTTGAGATGTACACTTATAATATATAAAAAAAGGTCGATGGATTAAACAATTTTGTCAATGAGAAAGGTGTCCAGTGAAAAATTGAGTCCAGGGGAAATTTTTTCTTTAAATTTTCTTATTTTTTAATTTTTGGTGTGTCCATAGACATTCTACTTCATGCTTTGGATCCCCCTCTGTTTCTTACCCATGATCAAAGTCAGTTGAAGTTTCATTTATTTCACTTAATGTGCAATCAATATAACAAGAAAAAGAAGATTAACCAAAAATGTTGTTCTAGGTTACAACCAGCAGAAAGGATTTGATACAGCAAAAAATAGGGAAAAAAGGCAGCAGAAGGAGGTGATTGGGGCACCTGGAGGCTCACGCTGCTATATTAACTTCATTATGGAGATGATAAGAAGTAAAGACGAAAAAGTGATAATGAGCATGAGAACTACTGGCAAGGGAGAAGTAAGTTCCAATCATAATTCATTAAATCAAGGATCGGCATCGCAGTTGCACCCGTTGTAGTTCAATTATTTAAATTTATGATTTAATGGAGACACCTTAATGAGTATTTGTGGCCAAAAGATGACAAGGGGCACATCCATCATCTTGAAACATTAATCAAGGAGAGGTGCTAAGCACAGATGTAAAGCAGATATAGGAAGAGTATTTAATATGCATGCATCATCACTCCTAAACATTAAAGGACCTGGAGAGACTTTATGAGATGATTAGAAGGAAGCATATACCATGGCTGTCTTCAAGAGATACATTGCTCTCTTCTCGAGGAAACTGACAGTTTTCTGCCGCCTTTACTGCAAACAAAATGAAAGTGGCAAATCAATAATCAGTGGAGAATTATCCTGCTATCCAGTCACTTTATCATACCCATTTTGAAATCAAGACAGTACATTTACCATTCATAGATATTACTAGAATATAACATGGTTCATTATGAACTAAAACAGGTTCATCCAAGCAAAAGACTTAAGTTCTGATTAAATTCTGCTTATGTCTCCTTTTGACCGCTCTGGTTCACGCAAACTACAAATGGACTTAACAGAGAAGGAAAGAGACTCTATCTAATGTAAAAATGAAGTGAAAGTTAGAAACACCTAACCTAACCTAAAAGCGTACCTGTTTGCAGTGATGGCAATATAACCATTGGCGAGCATGGGCTTATTTTGACACCTGCAGTCTGTAAATGGCATGGAATGGACCATGGTGTGGTCCTCTGATCAGCTAGAGTTTCCCAAGGCAATGAGACTGGGCTTGCAGCAATCTGCAAGATTGTTTCCGCCTGCAAAACCATTGTAAATCAATATGATAACACTTTTTTATAGTGTGATACTCCATATGATATCTGAACTATGAAGAAAATAGGAAGGTATATGACCTTACAACCAGGCATATCATCATAGACATTCACTTTCCCACAGTAAAAAATTGTCATTTGTCCTGCTGGCTCTTTTGCTAAATCTGCAGTTCTGGACAGTTGAGAATTGTTCAGTCTTAGAACTTCAATCAGTACTATCAACCATGGGAAAATCAGTAATATGATATCTTCCTTAGAAGACATGCTCAAGATCAGTCCACATTGAGACCCAAAATTTTCACTCAAAATCAAGTTGATCTAACTTGTTCGTAAGTTAGTCGCACTTCAATGAACTATGACTACATTTTTTTAAAACCACACAATCTGAAACAAACTAATAAGATACAAGATTTTAATTAGAAAATCTAATATGAAATGAGGCTGGTTATCAGAGTAAAGAAGTACTGGAATTCAACCAGCAAAGCAATAAGTGTAGTCTCCTCAAAAGCCTTCACTACAAAAGGTGACGAAGAAAACATTCACAGCCACCACCTTCTCTGTGTAATGCTAAAAGTCTAAACTCATTTGATCAACTGGTATCTTGATACTTGAGAGGTGGTAAAAAATTTTAAAGAATTTTTATGTATACAAATAAATGACCGTAAAATCATCACTACCAATGAAATGTTAAATGCAGAACTAGGAGGTAAAGCTTTGATTAAGTATATAGTTTTTACATGCTAAAATGGTGAAAGATATGTAGAAATATTCAGGGAAGAGCATACATTTTAATTGCACTTACATACCTACATGAAACTCTAACCAATAGCGATACAAGGTATAAACTGAGGATCTAAGACAGCCAGAAATTTTACTACAGAACTACAAGATTTCAACTACTTCATACTTGAATATTCCTGAAAGAAATATCTAGTTCCTCTACAGTTGGTATTGATCACATAGGAACATCGATAACAAACCCACATCTGACAAGAGCAAATAGCTAATCACCAATCCAAGTGCTGTATTATACCACATAACCTGCATTGGAATGTAAATCGTATCTTTCTTTCTTACTTTACATTTCAGTTAATCAAATTGTTAACTAAACATTCTTCATAAAAGCCAATTTTCTCCTTTTCCAAAATTTCCATCACCTACTTTCTCCATCATGAGCTCTTCATTTATTTATAGGAGCCACATTTGGTTTTCTCATCAAGAAGCAGGACCATAAATTTTGAAGCAGTCAAATGGAAGCTAGCCTGAAACAGAAATGAGGCATTAATAAAAACTGAAAAATTTTAATCCCAACTTAGTTATCTTATTCGCATACGAGACGGCAGTCAAGCATTCTAACTAACAGAAAACCCTCGTTTGGAACTTACTCCACATTTCTTTTATACCGACCTTCAATGTCCTTCCATTTTAATAACAAGACCAATGAATTATTGAATTACTCTATTAGGACAATTATAGTATCAAGACTCTAATAGAGTTACTCTCCTATGACTCCGACAAACTAAATAATCAACAGTTAAGGTAATCACCAAATCCTCCCACGTATCCCATAACACAAGTATACTGATCCGGCACCATCCGATTATCCACCAATTAACGGTTAGAGCATAACTAGGTGAATTAACCCTAGAGGATAATCCAGATTGCAAGTCTAATACAAGGAAAAAGGCAAAAGACAACTTATGATTAGCATGCCGTCATTGTTGACCAAAAGATTTGGTAATAATTGCAAGCACACATTCGACCTTAGAAATGACAGATAATCACACAGATATTCGGGCACATGTGCAAATTTAGATTCCATTCGAATAGAAACGTTGATTTTAAACCGTGACTAACCATAGCAACCATCAATAACGAACAAGCTTAAACAACAATATATTGGATCAAAATTCCTAAAGAATAGGAGAATCCTCACACGCATTGAACTTAGCTCAAATGCTTTCGTTCCATTACACAACTGGGGTTATTTAGAAAATGGAAAAAATAGAGAGCTAAATTAATTTAAAAAAAAAAAAAAACCTTGGAGAAACAGAGTCATCTCCAGAGATGACAGTTCGACCCGCGTTGTCTCCTGAAAAATCGGATTTCGAGGGATCTAGACGGGGAGAAGGAACATATTTGCTGACTGGAACAGAGATCCCGTCATGATGTGTCGTTTCGTTCGGCAGAACGGTTGAATCAGAAGCGACCTGCAAATATTTTATTTAATGCAACTAGTTTGAATAAAAAACAGAAGTTTCTAAAAGAATGTCTACAACTGGTACTTTTCATGCCTTTAATAAAGAAAAATAAAATCAAAAGATTTATTTATTGAAAATTTTCCACGCACACGAGGAGGGTTTTCGGGGCAAGGAGTGTAAAGTTTCTTGCAAGCTTCGACGGCGTCCCAATCCGATGTCGTTTCGAGAAGAGTTTTCAGCGAGATTACCTGCTGAATCGCTTGCGATTTGTTCCACGATGGTCTCCGCATCCCTACAAGCAAAGAACAAGAAAAAAAAAAGTTAAAAAATTAGAACCAAAACATGCAAGCACTTTTACATAAAAAAAAATAAAAAAACAAAGAAAAGAAAAGAAAACATACACCAAAAAAAAATGCAGAGAGAAACCTTTTTCTTTGAGGTAACGGCGGCAATCTTCGCGAGTGACCTGAGAAATGTCATCCTCAGTGAGTTGGTTGAGGGGCTTGTCTAAAGGTGACCGGGGTACCGTTTCTCCCAGCGACATGACGTCCAATTTCCGGTTTAAGTAATCTGCTGCCTTTGGAAATTTCTCAGTTTCTTCTCCAAGTCGCAGCGAGATCGATCGACGGGAGAAAGGGGTAAGTATGGGATTTTTATTACACCCCACAGATATCTATGATTACTAATTTCGTAAATAAGAAAGTGCTTCGGCGGTGTAGATTGAGTGAGTAACTGAGTAAGAGAGACAGTGTGCGTGAATTTCAGAGAAGGTTAGGTCGCGGCGTCTCAGCATTTTTCCTAAACCTTTTCTAATTTATTTATTATTTTCATTTTTCTCCATTATATAATGTTATTGCCACCCGGGACGCTATGTAATCGCTCGCTTTCATCAAATTACCATATTAACCCACTACATTTTGTAAGGAAAACACTTAAAAAAAGGTTAAAGCAGGATATGTCGATTGTGGATTTGTCCGGGGCCGATAGGTAAAAGAATCATGGCTGTTGTTCCATCCAAATTTTTTAATTACGAAGTTAAAACTGTAGAGCATTATTGGTAGTATTCTTTATTTATTTATTAAATTAATTAAAAATATTAACAACGTAGAAGAGAAGGTTGATAGAATTGAAAAGAGACGGCAGGGGGCATAGACAGATTGAATTGAAAAGAGATAAAATAAAGTGGAACTGCGGGAAGGGGGACGGCAAATGAAGCGACGGGGAAGTTGAATCACGTGATGGGGCAGCCAAATCGTGGTACGGATGATAAAGTGGAGGGATCCAAGAGCTATGATATAGCGGGGGAATGTTCAGCCCTCTGTCGCCACTTGTCAAACAACCCACGTGCCTTTCACTACCCGGAACCAAACAAGAGGACCACGCTGCATGTTAACCATCCTTAAGCTCCGGCAGGTAGCACTAGCTGCTAGGGACCTAGAGTCACTGGCCCACTTTCCTCTAAATGAGACTGCCACGTTTCGCTTTTTCTGTGGGCTTCGTCTGCTTTCTCTCCCCATTACTTCGAGACCCGCTTTTGCCCACCGTTTCCTAGACAACCTTGCCTTATAGTGAGTATAATTAGGTTTCAGCTTATATTTTTTGGCCGATGAAAAGATAGTTTTCAACTGATTTGATCGTTTGAAATTGACTAAATTTAATTAAATTGGTTTGCTTAGATGGGTTTTGATAATTATTAATTAAATTAATTGATTTAATTGATTAATTTAATTAATTTTAAAAAATTAATAAATGAATTGATTGAATTAATATTTTTTTTAATAAAATTTTAAAATGTTATATAATGCAAAGAAATATAATTTTTTATTTTTATTTTTAAAAATATCAAATATTAGTGGTAAAATTATAATGAGTTTTATTAAATAAAATTTTATTGTAAAATTATTTTTTTTAAATTGGTGACAAAAAAGTGAAGAAATTTTTTTCAATTAAATCGATTATTTTATGTTGGTTGAATTATTAAAATAAATAGATTAATTTAATTATTTTTTAAAAGTGATAAATTAAATTAAATTTTAATTTTTCATATTCAAACATACAGATTGCTTACTCTTACCTATTAATGCCTTTTTACTTATTTTATTAATTTTTTTATTTAGTTATTTATATAGATATTATCTTTATGAAGTTATTTATTTACGATTATTTATTTATTTAATAGATATAAAATTAGGTTCAAAATATTTAAATTAAAATGACATTAAACACAAAGTATCATTAAATATATTAAACTAAATTTTTTGATATATATTTGATACTTGTAAAGTTAATAAATAATTAAATTTATTAAAATAATAATAATTTATCAAATAAAACTTTTAATTATAAATTACTAAAAATTATTAAAATTACTAAAAATGATAATAAAATATCAAATAACACTTTTGTTAAAATTTGATAATAATATTTACACGTATTGAAACTTAACAAAGTATATTTGCTCACTTAATTATTTAAGATTTATTTATGCAATTAATGATGCATGTATTTTTCATTTATCTAATTATTTTATTCAATAATTAAATTGATTAATATTCCATTATTTATTTATTCAATTATTTGAAAATTATCTATTGGGTTGTTTATGTATTTATTTATATAAGTATATATTTTTATTCTTATGTTTGTATTTTATGCAATTAATTATGCATATAAATAATATATTTATTTATGTATTAATTTAAAATTTTTTATTACTTTCATATTTGTTTGTTTATTATATTAAGCTTTTATCATTTTAAATAAAAACAAATAATTGCACAATTTTAAAAAATAAAAAAAGGAAAACTCCATTAGACCCTCGCGGGTCTAGTTGAAAAAGAGTACAGCAAGAGTTAATGCAAACTCTTGCTATGCCAAACCGTGCAGCATGATGAACAATAACAATTACTTTAATTTGGTCTAGTTGTACTATTCACCATCAATTAAATCTTAGATATTCTAAATTTTATATTTAAGTTGAATTTCTTTACTTTATATATACATAGATGATCCATGTCGAACTGCTTTCTGTTTGTTTTGGGATGTTTGGCACTTGAAACTTTGAGCTACCGATTCAAGAGCTGGTAAAGAAATGAAAAACAAAAAATTGATCCATCATACTGAACTACAGATCACTTATAAAACACACTGTTTGTTATGTCATAAAATGATTATAAATCTCTAATTTATGTAAATCAAATTAACTCATTTATTAAAAAAAAAAAAACTGCTTATAGCAATATTCCAACAACATCATGCATCATGTATCTAGTCACTAGGAACATATTCAACTGATAATAGAAAGGAGCAAAAGAGCAAGAAAAGAAGCAAATATATAAATGAAAAGAAAAGAAAGAGGCTAGAGATGAATAGCTTTGTAGCTACGCTGGGGCACCTTCTTGAAGAGAGCCCAAGCAAGATCAAGGTAAAGCGGAAACTGCGCCATGGCAAAAAGCGTGATGGGCAGGCAAGTCACCGCATACACTGGAAACGCAGCGTATTTCAACTTGTCTTTCAAAATAAAGAAATGGCCCGAGCAAAAAGACACCAACACCGAAGCTATTGACACAAACAGCGTCGTTAACCCAAGCAAAAGCTTTCTTGGCAAATCCTTGCCGAAATCTTTCTCTTGGTACCGGGACGTTAGTATCGATAAGAACATCACTAGGGCAGTGACGGAGAAGCAGAGAGCAATTAGAGATGAGAATGCGAAGACGTCGAACGCTGGATGGTTTTCGAAAGTGGGTTTACCACTTTCTGACTCGACCCCGCCTGGAACTGCTGTTGATGTGGCGAAGGCCACGGTTGCGATCAATGCAGCCACGACGGAGCATGACTCGGAAGTGTTGGTTAGCCATTCACCACCCTTTTCGACGAGGTCTTTGTGTCTCTCGGTGAATATGTCCTTTGGGGTCTTGGTGTCCTTGTTGTAACGAGCGAAGAAGTGGACCGGCATGGAGGTCTTCACAAACTGCATTCATTTAACAAAGAATGCTCATGGTGTCATTGGTAATACAATAAATTAGATATAATTTTTATTACCAAATGCTAAGTTTATGTGATCATATTTATACCTTATACCACTTGATTTCCCATTGCATTTGTAAAGCAGCCCCAGGGATGAGCCAAGGCTTATGATCCCCTAGCATTGCGGCTAGGTGCAATGCACTATTTCCATTCTGATCCACCGCTCGGAAGGCGCTATCTTTCATGATATTTTTCTTTAGCAAGAACTTGTAAACGTGCGGTTGCCTGTTCTCCACCGCCAACAAGACTATGTTCTTCTTGTCTGAGTTCATGTCATGGATTGCCACCGGAAAAAGATATAGGATTTGCTCCACCATTTCAGTGATTCCGCTCTTTGCTGCAATTAATATGGGTGTCTCTCTTTTTGTCAAGTCTTTGGTTTTCTCCTTCTCTCCTGCATGCTAGTCCGTGAATTTTTGCAGTCCCACGGGCAATGTAGTCTAAATTACTTTATAAGTAATATTTTAGATTTGTGTATGAATGTGTTGGAGGGAAGCTAGAGATCAATTACCTTCGAAAGTTTTTTCCTTACTTTGATCATTTTGTTTAGCTGTGTCTGACTCATCGCTAGAGGTAGGCATTTTAACATCAGCACCTTCAGTGAATTCATACGGCTTTGTCTCATCGGCATCATATAATGATAGCTGAGGCCTACAGCCATTGTCTTCATACTGGTACAGAGAAGCATGTTCTAGAAGTACATTCATGAGCTGGACAGCCCAAGTATGCTTCTCTTTCTTCTCCCTTAGCTTCCTTATTCTTCTTGATCCTTATAAACAGACAACATTATAATGATATATCAAGGAGATATTATGAGCCAGTGAAAGACCCAAATCCGATCTAGCTGATGATCCAGAGACTTACCCAGTCCTAGTATAACTAACATTGCCTTCGATAACAGCTTGACAAAATCAATCAAGGTGCCATAATTGGGAGGAAAGAATTGATATCCATCTCTATGGGGTATTTTGTCTCCTGTACAAATTAAAAACGAGATTACTTCCATGAGATGCCTGCAGGTGTAGGGATAAACTTTTGAAATTAAAAGTAAAAGATTATGCCCGTCTTTTTTTTTTTGCATCAGATTCATTGTGTATTTGCTCTCTTCCAGTAATGACTAAGAGAACCGAATGAATGCTCTTCCAAAGATCCACGAGGAAAAGAGCAGAATATGGGCTTGCTCACCTTTTGATCCTACCTCAGAGGTAACATTAGGCTCTTCAGGATTTTCAATTGCATCTCCTCGTTGTCTTTTGTTATGTGAACGTTTTGTCACTGGAAAATGTGATATAATTGAAAAATTGTTAAAAAAACATATTTTGCAAAAGGATAAAATTAGAATTAATACTGAAATAAAATCAACCTACTCCAGTAAAGAGAAAAATGATTCGTTAACATACCTACTTGAACCAGCTGCTTTAGCAAGTGAAACAAGTGCATGCATGTTTGATAATTGTCTGGACAACTAACTTTCATCTTTTCCCTAAACTTCTTGGATTGAAAATCGCTTGAAGATTGTTGAAAAGATGATTCCACCTTAAGCTGATCCACAAATATACCTACCAAATAAAATCCATTTTTACAACAAGGCTGACAGTTAATTACATTTTTTGTCTAATTAGTAGCAATATATCATCCGAAAAACTTGAAGAGTTAATTAAAGCTTCATTTCTTAGGTAGAAAAGTGTGTTAAAAGACAATTTTGAAGATCAAGGAAAAAAGAAAACAAAAAAAAATCAGAAAATAAGAGCAATTGAATGCAAATGAAACAATGAATTTATTACGCTTTTGACCATGAAAAATATGACTATTTCATATCATGAAAGTCGTCTGTAGCACTAACAATAGTAAATGAGCTGACTGCAACCACCAATATGGCTACCACTTCTGAAGGCAGTAGGCTTGCTAGCAAGGAGATGGAGGGGTGATATTCCATTCTCGTTTACATTGTTGATAAGATCTTTATAAAGATGAACGATTTGAAATGCCAAATCTGTGAAGCAAAACAATCGTTAGGAAAGAAACTAGAGGAACTGAACTGAATTAATACAATTAGCTCATTTCTAATTCTACAATAGAAACAACTATGCTAAGTCTTAAAAAAGTAACAGAGATTTCTTACCAAAATAGTCTCCAGAGATGGCACAGTGAAGAACATTTTCACCATCCTTCCTTCTGCAATAAGAATAGCCTTCTTCTTTTCGGCAGTAAGAGTGAAGGCAAAGGAAAGCATTCTTTTTGCCATGGTGAGCGGCCACGAATAGAGGGGTTTCTCCATCATTGTTATGAACTTTCAATAACGATGAGTCTGCTTGCGCAATGCATTTGCACATCTTCACATTCCCTAGCGAAGCTGCAATGTGCAGAGGAGTATTCCCCTGGTCGTTTCTGATTTTCAGAGACTTCTTGTATTCAGTCTGCATGGAAATCAAATCTACCAGCTCTTCTACAATGTCTTCTTGGACATTGGAGACGGCAATGTGCAATGCCGTGTCCCCTGATCTGATGATCTCGGCCACACGAACCTCTGGATGGGTCTTGTATATCTTTAGAACAACATTCCACTCACCTTTCATGGCACTCCTGAACAGTTCTTTTTCCATGCTAATTGTAGAATCCATTTATTTTCTTCCACTTCCTCTTCCGAGTGGAAGCTGAAGTACTGACAAACGTACATTAAAATCATTTCCATAACCTATAAACTGATGCTCTTATCAGGAAAGAATACTGCTACCTATTAAAATAATTAGGAAAAACGGGATAAATGCAAGAGCGAAAGAAAAGAATGTTGGCGGTCATTCCAATTGCAAGAAAGGAATAATTCGGAGACTATTTGCTTACTGAATAATGGGTTATGTTTAAACATTAGGAAAATCCCCTTATTCCCTAGAAATAAGCACACTACTGATAATGAAGATGTCATTAGCCAAAATTAAGTTGCCTTTGTCTAATTTTCTATGTTACAACTTACAAGCAAGGTATTACGTACGGTAAAGAAAGCAATAATTGTAAAGCAAAATCAACTTCTCTTTGTTAGAAATATATAGAATCCAGCCCTGGCCCTGAGTAATGCTACTTTATCAGACATTTTAAATTCTTTTCCTGTAACAGATTGCTTCTGCGCAGAAAAAGCACTCAAATTTAATTTTGCCATAAACATGTAGGAAGCCGAGACGGAGGTTTGAATGGGGCAGGCAGCAACGACCATGGGCAGTGGGCCTCCCTGATTTTCCCCTTTATATTTCTTTTTACGTATGCAAGGTTACTTGGCCTGCCATGGTTAATTTTCTTCGATTCTTGATATTTTCCCAAGTTCTTTACTTATTGAACAATCTTAAGTGCTTAAAGATCATTTTTTCTTTTTTTGGTTCAAAGAAAAATAATGCCTTATTGCATGAAAAGAAGGAGAGGTGACTTGATTTGAACCAAAGTACTAATATCTTTTTTAAAATTTCTGTGTCATTAGGTCAAAAAGCAAAAAACAATGCTTATCGATCTTTTTTAGTCACAAATGAGGTTTTGTCTCGACAGTGGAGAAGTTCAAACTTTTTAAGTCCCAAATTCAAGTTTCCCTGCATTTAAGTTTAATTTAATTTTATGTTGGTTTATTTAATTAGTTTGTTTTTTTTATTGTTTTCCTCTATTGATATAATTTATGATATGTATGAAGTGTGTAATGGACATTTTTATTTGTGATTGCAACCACTAACCAATAAAAAAAAAAAAGATCTTTTTAGTCACAGCCTTCAATATTGAACTTAACTTGATCAAGCTTCACAGGAGAAACATAAGGTTCATTCGCGATGGTCATGAAATCCACTTTCTCTCCTTCAAAATAATTATTCAGAAATGCAACAACGATACCACCAACGCATCTCCTCATGGGATCTCTAGGACCTTTACCATTTACGCACATACAATCAGAAAATCTCCCAACAAGTCCCGATGGATCATCATCTAACACATCCATGTGGCCATAGTTTGTGGCAACAAAATGAGCGCATGGAGGCTTGCACTCGTTGAAAAACTCCTCGTGGTTCACTCCTTTAGGCGCACAAGGTGGCATCGGCATGCAGCCCTTGGACTCAGGACCTAGGCCGGTACCAATGACGGTGACCGGGATTGATATATTGAAAGAACAAGGGATATAGGTCAGGATTTTGGGATTAATTTGGCAAAATGAATTGCCGGCAACAGGGTCAATACCGACTAGAACAGAGAAGTTTTGGTTAGTATTGGCAAGTCCAAGTGCTAGTGTAAATGCTGTTTTCCCACCTCTGCTGTGGCCTACAAGAGCAAGCTTCACTAGGTTTGCTTCAACATTTCCAGGGAGTACGGATGGCAGGCCCGATGGTAACCAATCTGCCACTTTTGCTGCAGATTCAACCTCGTCCGGTTCACTAGGAGGCATAATATTGAATAACTGAAAAATCAAATCAGTTAGTATTAACTAGAGTACGACAAGAGATTTGAAAAAGTAAATAACAAGAGATCAAAGACAAAAACTGTATAGAAGGAATATTTAATTAATTTATCAAGTACCTGAGGAGCTACAATTATGAATCCATGAGAAGATATGTGCCGAAGGAGGTCAGTGTAGAAGTAGTTATAGAGGTAGAAGCCATGGAAGAACAAGATGACGGGGTAGATGCCGTGCTCGGATGGTGTGAAAATCTGCAGTGGCTTAGGAGGCGAGTAAGGGCTTGATGAATCCACTGAGATGCTTGTTGGATGATATTTTCCCCGGATAAAAACTGGCAGTACTGTTTGATAAAACAGGCTTAGTTCCCAACAGCTGTGCCATACTCTTTATCGCTGTGTGGGATACGAAAATTGATGGAGGTAGCTCCATGTTTATTATGTGAATGGGCAAAGATTTTTATTCGGTAAAATGACTTTTACTCTCCGTTTGCGACAATGGTGGCCATTCTTAGAGGTGAATGCGCATCCGCATAAAAACGTGTGATGAGTCCATGAAAGTAACGTCGACGGATCAAAATTGTCACTACCTTTTCCTCTTTACGTATACAAGTTGCCATATGTTTTCTTTCTTTCTGTCTTTTTGTTATTACTGTTAATTTAGAGAGAATGGGAGATTTGGTGTATATATTTTTTTTATCTTTCGAAAGATTTTTAAGCATCTCTTGGCTAATTTCAATCTTCCTCTCCTTGTCCTTTCTGATATCCATCTCCCAATAATTTTTGCTCCTTTTATAAAAGAAACAAAATTATAACCCCTTTAGATAATGAAATAATGAAAAGTAAGAGAAAATTTATTTAAAAAGATAATCTCACCATCGAAAGGAAACTGATCATCAGCTTCTTGACCACGCAGAATTTTGTTATTCTTGCATGGAAGATTGCATTGCAAAAGACTGGTGTAACATTTCACAGGAGCAAATCCAGATAAAGACTAGGCATATAAATCAACCCACAATCGCAGGGAAAGAAAACGCAAGTCCAATAGGATATCGCCTGTGGTTTAAACAAACGGCCCAAAAAAAATAACTAGTAAGATAATGACACATCTAAAATTGCAAATGGGCCTTTTAAACCCATTGCTTTTCCACCGTATAGATGTGTTGAATAGAAAGATCGGGCATTTTACAAATTTTGTTATTTTTCCTTTCATTTTTTTTTGAATGTTTTAAAATTTATTTTTTTAAACATTTAATTTTCCTTACTTTTTATATTTTTTTACGATTTTTCTATTTTAAATATTAAAAATTATGAAACAGTAAATTTATTTAAAATTTTAATATTATATCTAGTAAAAATCAATTAAAAACTAAGTATTTAAATTTTAACTCAACTCTTATACTTACTACCTTTTCAATACCTCTCATTAATAACGAAGGAATATTAAGCTCTCTGATATGAGAAATGCTGGTGCCGTCTTCTTGGAAATGATCAGATTATTTCTATCTGGTTGAGGACTCATTTATTAAGATAAAATATCTATTTTTTTATTCGAATAAAGTTTAAGGGTAAAAAAAAATTATTTTATTTTCAAAATTAAAATAAACTGTTAATTTATATGTGAGATTTATAAATTTTTTAAAATTTTTTAAATTTATAAATAATTTATTTATAAAAAATTATAAAAATTTAAATTTAAATATTTTATATTAAAACTCTAAACCTTAATTATTCACATTTATCTTTATTGGTAATATGTATTTTATCTTTCGAATCATAAAATATTCCTAACAAAATATGTCAAACAATGTCAGTGGCAGAATAAATAATGTCAAACAATGTCAATAGCAAAATTTTCGTAGAAGCATTTAATCAATGCTTAGCGAATAAGGAAAAAAAGATATTAATTGGTGGACAACTCCGAGTGGAAATGCAATCTTCACGCGTCAGATTTCAGTTACATATATACGATGCTAAATTAAGTACGGGTGGGGCCCAAATTTTAAATGCTTTTGCCAACAGTACCAATACTATTAAAATTTTAATATTTTAATTTAAATTATTAAAATTTAATTTTTACCCATCTCAATTATAACTTATTTTTATTTTTATTTTTATCATTTTATTAAACCAACAAAACTATTAACAATATATTTTGATCGATTCAACGTCACGTGAATACTTAAAAAATGAAATCATGTGGATATTTAAATTAAGAGTACCATCTAAATGTTATAATATTTACTAAAACTTATTAATTATTTTTAAGAGTATGTCAATCTTTTTATTTTGGTTGGTCATAAACCATTACCTAATGTTTTTAATACCACGAACTTGCCTTTTAAAATTTTAATTTAATCTTCACATGGTGGATAATAACTAAATTAAGTAAAATATATAACTTAAAAAAAAACTTTGCTAGAAAACTTTTTATAGGAAAAGAACAATTGCTTGCAAGGAACCATACTCAAAAGTATATGCTTTTCCACTTTGGTTGATCACTTTTTTTTTTTTTTTTTTGCATATTTGCATCCTTCTTTGGCAACAATAATAAATAATAAAAAAAAAAACAAAACAAAAAGGCCCTCTCGGTAGTCCAGAATATTTCCGAGCCATCCACGTTTGCTCAATTTTAGATATTCTTCCACGTGTCAACATCACGTTCAACCTTCACCGTTGTTGGACGCAGTTCCGAGAACCATCAAGAACTTTCGCATCACCCAAAACCGCAGCTTTTATAATTTCCCCTAAATTTCCTCCATTTCTCAACTGAAAATCAAGCCCCTCTCCCCAAGAAAATTCAAATCCTAAAATCCAACTCCATTCCTTCCACTCTCAGTTCTTGAATTTTGTAGGATGATGTGGAATCAGCCGTACCGCAAAAATGACCCGGAGGCCGGAGCCAGGCCTTTGTATCCAATGATGTTAGAGCCGCCGGAGATGAGGTGGGCTTTTATTCGGAAAATTTACTCAATCGTTGCCCTTCAATTGTTGGCTACAATCGCGGTGGCCGCCATGGTGGTTGCTGTCCGACCGATTTCTCATTTCTTCGTTAGCACTGGGGCAGGCTTGGCTCTTTACATAGTCCTAATCATCACGCCTTTCATTAGTGCGTTTCTTCTTTTTCTTATTTTTTTTGGTGTGTGCAATTTGCGACTTAAATGTTGACTAAAAAGAAAATCGGTTTGCTATTTGCAGCTCTTTGTCCATTGTATTACTATCACCAGAGGCATCCAGTGAACTATCTTCTTCTTGGAGTCTTTACCGTTTCTCTGGCGTTTGCAGTTGGATTAACGTGCGCTTTTACCAGCGGTAAGATATTGATTTTGAATTTTTTTTTTTAATTATAATTTGGGCAAGGTACTTTTATTGATTATTTTTGCAGTTATTTGATAGAACCCTAGAACTTGAACCATGCAAAGTGAAAATAAATATATATTCACAGAATTTTCTAGCTTCATTTATATTGTACCTAGATGCTACTGATTGTGGCATTCTATTAGCCAAATTTACGTGCATTTTGTGTGTGAACAGGGAAAGTTATTTTGGAGTCCGTGATACTGACGGCTGTGGTGGTTGTGGCTCTCACCCTGTACACCTTCTGGGCTGCAAGGAGAGGCCATGATTTCAACTTCCTTGGCCCTTTCTTGTTTGGTGCTGTGCTTGTTCTTATGGTTTTTGCTCTGATCCAGGTATTTCGATCTCGCCATGTTTATTTAGCTGTTTTTTTTTTCCTCATATATCTCCATATTATTGATTTCTCATTGCTGGAATATGTTTGTCTTATTGGGTGCAGATTCTCTTCCCGTTGGGTAGATTATCAGTGATGATTTATGGGTGCTTGGCCTCCATCATATTCTGCGGCTATATCATATATGACACAGACAACTTGATCAAGCGCTACTCTTATGATGAATACATTTGGGCTGCTGTATCTCTGTATTTGGACATAATTAATCTCTTCCTCTCACTGCTTACTGTTTTTAGAGCTGTAGATGGTTAAAGGGGATCACATTGCCTATAAGAAATTCTTATTAATACCTAAACCTTGTTGTTATCATCTTTTTCCTTTTATTTTTCTTTTCTTGTAAAAAAGGCCAAAATCTGTGTTGTCACTCTGAAATCATATCATGGTTGATTGAATGGAAGATTTTGTTCTGCTTGCGTATGTCCCTGTGCATTATCTCACCTCCTGGAAAATCTTTCCTTCTATTCAGTGGTGATGACTACAAGGGATCTAGAACATCTAAATTTAATGTTCATGCTTTCGATCAGTTTCTGTTTTGACTGTAAGAGAATGGGGTTTACAGTTGTTTTCCTTGAATATCTATCATTCACATTTGGAACGAGTGACGATGGAGAGGAAAGTGCAGCAGGTACGGTCGCTTTCAGACTTTATTTTCCTTGTGTAAATGTAGGTTGATCTGCAATATCTAATTAAATAAAAATGTGGTTAGTTTATTTTTATTCATATTAATTAGGGTTTTTCCAGTCTAGGATTTTCTGCCTTAAAACCTTATACGCTACTGCTACTCTTGGCTTAGCCGGTGGTTTGGCATTGCTCACTCGTCTTTTCGTTCCTCTTCATCACAATCTATTATCTATCCTATGAAATAAACGTGCAAGGCAAACGAAGGAAATAGATAGTGATTGAAATGATTCAATTGATATTGACTGTATTTATGGCTTTCAAGCCTCTATTATTCGATGATAATATGACCATGTCATCTGCATTTCTTTTTTTGGGTTGGATGGTTTTTTAATGTAGGAGCTATTTTCTTTCTCTATCAAGCTCTTTATTGTTCCCATGATTTCTTTCATTGGGACCGTGCGTGTGAGTTGTGGACAATTTTGAGTTTTCGGTAACCTTGCTGTTTCTTATTTGAAATTTACTAATTCTTTTGTATAGAAACGATTTAAAATGGGTAACAACGAGCTGAAGCAAAATATACCTATAATAAAGCATGCAAATAGCCCAATCTTAATTCTTAAACATGTTCGACTGTTATGATAGATCAATAACTACTAGTTATATACCCTCTCCCCCATACAAAAATTAGTCAGTCACAGAATTTTGATTGCACCAGCTAAAAATGTTCAGTATGCATGAGGGAATTAGATATTTGCCTCGCTCTGAATGGACCGTCCAATTGCTTGCATTGAGCCCCTAGAAGCAATCGAGTTAAAGTCTGGCAGCGGATGAGCTAATTATTGCCGCCAAGGGACCAGGTAGTTGAGTTTTGTTTCTTGTGCTTTCTTTCAGCGACGATTGACAGAAGCCTTGAGACACCTCGAGTCCACATATCGTATTCTCTCTGACTCCTGCACTCAAACTCGACGATCCCTCTTGTTTCAGTTTTCAATCCAAAGTAAAGACGCTGCTCTCCACTATCGAATAGATGTCTCCCTGGCCATGCTGGCATGTCCTTGCACACCTCCAAAACCACATCTGAAACCCCAAAAATTATATATTTCTAAGGCAATCCACAATTTCTTACATCAACATTGACAACAGTGTCATGGTACTACCGTAACTTACTCTTTTTCTTTTTGGTGAATGTCCCAGCGACATGCTTGCTCTTCATCTTCAAAATCACCTTCAAAAGTTAAAAACATAGATGTTTATGATGTTAGTGTAATTGTGTGGGATAAAATTCAGGTCATATATAATGGTAACATTCCTGATGTGTTGGACTAAAGCAATAGCTACCTGGCCTGTCTTTTTCATATAAACAGATACAACTTTCCAGTGAAGGTCACCTGCATATAGACAAATTTTAAACTATATGATTTGTATTCATACTCTAGAAAATGTGTAATTATGCAAAAAAATGAACAGACTTAATACCTTTCCGAGTTCTTTTGAGAAGTTCACTACCCTTAGCAAGGAGCTCTTGACTACAGGCAGCAAGGAAATCCTCTCCAGGGGCAAGTTCTCCACTATAGTTGCGGTTTGAATGGCCATTATTGCCATTAGCACAGAATCCAGCACTGATTGTTTTCTCAGCTGGAAGGACTGGTGCAATGTTCCATACTTCCTTTAGTGCTCTTGCCTTTAGGGTTGCTGCCCCACGCAGAGCTGCAAAGAAGAAACTCCATTATCATCTTTCGTTTTTTTCATCTTGGATACAAATGAAAGTTCGATGGAGATAATTCCTTACAATAAATTATAAGTATATGCTTATACAAGCACGATTATCTCCTAAGAATATACTACAGATAGAATGAAAATCGAAAATTGAAGGCGTAGAAGTATATGCAGAAACGATATGATAAGATCCTGGACTGGTGCCAGCTAGAAATCTTTACCTGTAGCTGCAGCAGCTGTAAGAGTCAGGATATCATCATGTGAACGAACATTAACAGCAGAGCTCACAACTGAAGCAAGATGGTCACGTTCAGCTCCCATAGCTTCTGCAGCCTCCACGCATTGCGCAGCTACTAATGTTGCTGCTGACGCCACAGCCATGTTGGTCTTCGTCGACTGTTCATTTTTTCCCAATGTGGAAGAAGAAGCCACAGTGGCAGCTGCAATGGCTGCTATGGCCGAGGCAACTGCAGCAACTGAGATAGCAGCGTGAAGCTGTGCATTGTGAGCTCTAGTTTCTTCTTTCTTTTTCTCTTTTCTATCTTTTAACCATCTTCCCACTGTCTTAGCCCCGCTGGGTGTATTAACTCCATTACCAGCACTTGCGCGGCTACCATTGAATAAAGGTTGTATGGAGTTGTGGGTACGGAAATACTGCACGAATTGTGATTACGAAGCCAATTTTTTAGTACGCCTTTTGAATATGGATTTGCAGTTCTACAAGTATGTAAATGCAACAACGAAGGAAACTTAATTATAATCAACAATGGGTCAGGAGTATGGGTGTAATCGAATTGAGTCGATATAGCAAAAAATTTGAGTTCGAATTCGACTCCCAACTCGCAATTCAGTTCGAACTCGATCGAATTTTATTTTTTTAGTTCGAGCTCGATTCATGATTGAAATCGAGCTATTCGAACTCGTTCAATTAATATATAAAAGTAAATTCGATTCGTATATTCGATAAGAGTTCGATTATTTATACTCGAATTCAAACTCGAATTCGAGATATTTTATTAATTAAAATAATAAATATATATTTAAATATAAAAATTCTATTAGACTCGTAAGTTACTCGAATCGAGTATAAAAAATATTCGAATTCGACTCGATCGATGAGTCGAGTTACTCGAGTTCGACTCGATAATAATTGAACCAAATTTAAATTTTTTTTAATCGAATCTGAATAACTTGTGAATACTAATATATCATTTATATCCTTAATAAGAGTGAGGCAATTACTTAATTTATGCTTATTAATTAGTGAATAAAAAGTCTAAACTTTTATATGTACCATTCACCAAGCTGCAAAACAGATAGTAGGAAATCAAAAACAGACAGATAGTAGGAAATCAAAAACAGGGATATGTTATCATAGTAGAATTAATTTATAAGGGTATGCTGAAAGTAGTCTTGACTTAATGAACAGTTGATTAAGACCAGGTGTCATTGATTGTTGTCTTGAGAAAGTTATGAGCAAAATGAAAAGTTTCTGGTTTTTATACGTCAGCCTCATAGATGGTGGAGCAGAATCAACGAACTGGAAAATGTGCTCCTCCTGCAGATGTGACCTGAAAGCTAAAGTAGTTGGTGTTTACTGTGTTACTTTCAGGTGAAGGGAAGCGTGAGAGATTGTTTACTTCAGCCCTAAATGTTTTGAGTTTTGAAGGAAGATTGAATGACCAAAAACAGAAAAGTAAACAGATATAAATGACATGAGTCACTATGACATTTCCAACTGAAAGAAAGCATCATTTCCCACTTCTGTACTCAACCCTTTCGTTCACCGTACCCTGGTGTCTTAAAAATTTAAGCAAATTTCAAAATATTATTTAATCCACAACTTGTTCAAATCAGCTTATCACTCCAATATACGTACTTCATCATTCAAAAGAGAAGTTTTTCCGTAAAAGAAAAAAATTTACAATCTCAACCCAAAGTTCAAATTTGGGCCATAAAAACCAGTTCGAAGCTAATGCTTAGCCCAACAGCTGGAAATCACATTGTTTAATTTGATAAAATAGGCTGGCAGGTACTTTTTAAGGCCAGAAAACGGGCACCTTTAGCAGATAAGACATATCTTGGAAGATCGTTAGGGAAATAAAAAGGTTTTATTGGAACAAGACAAAAGTTCCCGCTCTGTATTCTCTATTCCATTTTATACTAAATCCAAGATCACTAGCATTAAAAAGGGACAAGTGATGGTGTGGGTAGCAGAGCAGAGACAGAGAAAGCTGAGATATTGGTCTCCTGCATGTCTTCAATGTATTGTTCAACATTTCCTTGCTCTTTCTCTTTCTTTTCTTTTCTTCCACCGAAAAGGTCACTAATATATAAAATAGTACCTTATAGTACCAATTATATTATATATAAATATATACAACAGAAAAGGAGAGGGAACGTGAATACAAGACCGACCTTAACGACGTCGTCGAATTCCTCAGATGGAGAAACTGGAGGGCTATCATTAATCAAAGGTCCGCTGCTGTGTGAGAGCCTCCCTGATGTTAACGGTGACACCTCCTACAAATATAAACCAGTAAAAACAATCACCAATGTACGCAGAAGAAAAGACCCTCCGTTTCTAACACTTATTTGAACATAGAAAGAAACTAATGTTAAGCACTTTCTTTTTGTTTTTCCCTTACGTGAAGTACTTACCGATTGTGACATGATGCGTTCAAGAACGAGCTGTGAAGTAGCAGAAGTGAAAGAGAACTGACTGGCAACAACAGCAGCCTTGTCAAGCTCCTCAGTCTCGCCATTTATATCTTCAGGTATAGAAGTGGTAGTGCAAGAAGAGCTGCTAGCAGACTTGGCAGCCGTACTACTACTGACTGAATGATGATGATGATGAGGAGGAGGAGGAGGAGCAAGGGCTTTGGACACTTCGAGAGCTGAAACACTCCATGACCTCGAGAGGAACTCCATTGGACCTCTAGGGCTCTCTGGCAGCTGCGTTCTAGAGAGGGAAAGTTGGGAAATGTGCTCCGGACGACGACGCGTCCTTGGACTTGCCTCTTCCATGAAGTAAAGTTGAAAGTGCCGGAATTGAGCTGTGGTTTTGGTTTTCAAGCTTTAAAGAAGAGAAAAACAATGGAATGATTTATGGGGGTTTTATTTATATAGATAGGAAGGTTTTTGGCTTGCTTTTGGGTATTGGGTGCCACTTACCCTTGGTAAGTGGACCACCTTTTCTTATTACATAAAGTTTTTGTCAAATTCAGTCATACTATAAAATTCACTAATCAACCAATACTAGAATGCTTCAAGTAAATTAATGGATAAAAAAATAAAATTGAAAACTACATATAATAATAAGACAAAAATGTGATTACCCAAATCAATCATTGTCTACCAACTGGCATTCCCCCCACTCATGTTACCATACAATTTGAATTATGGCAAAGTGGTTCAGCTACGGTCGAGACTAAAGAAGTAGAGGTGGAGACGAATGCTGATATATCAATCTACTGACACGTGTCATTGAGTGATTTCATCTATATGTATTATAGAAGTTTTTTGAATGTTTTAACCAGACGGCTGCCTAGTTCCAAAAAGAAGGACCTAAAGATACTGCCTAGTTCAAAAATAATGGAGGATGCATGTGACTAGAAAGCAGTCATCCATCGGTCCCTGGTGGCAAAAGCGAAGCGAAGGGTAAAAATGATGAAAGTTGCTATGACGGGACAATAATCTTTGGATACGTGGGTTATTGTCAAAGCCGTTATTGGGTTTTTCAGGAAAGAGGAGGATCCAGCTTGTAAGAAGCTTATGAGTAACAAAAATCTACCCATTGCGGAAGAGGCTTATAAGTAACAAAAAATTATGTATTCCCTGGCCACATTGTGATGTAGGAGTAGGAGGGGTTTCAAACCAGCCTGGTGATTAATTGTAATCCATCATCTACAATCTAATCAAAACGAAAATACTAGCAAGATTGTGTAACGTATGCAAAGCAGTTGAGGGCTGACAATGTTGCGTGAAATGGCAGGGGAGGGCCAGTAACGTTGGAGGTGACCGAAGTGATCGTGTTCCATGGCTGTCTAAGGTCTTGTTAATGTCCAAGGCCGACAGGGCTTTGAGATGTCCCGATGAAACGACAAAATTCAAGCCTTGAACCACTTCTTTTTGTTTTTTTTACTACAGTTTTGGGTACAATACAAAGCTGCCTACTCAAGACTCAGGAGAAAGGCCAGTGCTAAAATGCGCGTGCCTGGATACGTCATCATCCCTCTTTTGATCTCATCTACTCTTCTTCGTTTCCTTGCAAAGGCATATATTTCCCCTTTTTCTTTTGTTTTTGTTTTCTGAGCAAAGAGAGGAACAGCTTTCTCTTTTTGTAGTCTTTTGTTTCTTGCTACGTGACCACTGACCAACGAGACCACACCCTTTATTCCCTTTGCTTCGTTTTCTCAATGATCAATGCCTGCTTTCCTTTTCCCTTTGCATCAAACATTTTGAACGAGTCCCTTTTATATGTTATAATTTTATTATTTCTTTTCCAATTTACATTTCATTCAAGCATTTATTATTTATTTCAAAAAGGGTGTCCATGAACGATGAATGTGCTATTAGTAAGAAATAACTGGTTTAGAAAAGTTGGATTTCAAAAAAAAAAATAAAATTCAAGATGCTTTTGTCTCGCGAGTTACTGTATAACAAAAAAGGGTCAATCAATAATTCTCCTTGAAATGAAACTTGTTTCTCTTAAACTTTATGGATTCAAGTTCTTTGTCAAGTACACTACTTTAATGATGGTAAACCCACAGAGTTTAGATCAACTAAACTTTGCCCTCACCAACTTTAATTCTCGATCTTCTTGCTAAAGTGAATACATGAGGTAAAGCAACATCAAGCTTTAACATTTGAAATCAAAAAGAGATATCAAGTAATTTACTTTACTCTTCACTTTCAGGCATTAGCTTAGGAGGATACAAGCCAAAGCCAGGGACCACAAGAATTTAACTTACAGGATCATACAATTAAACTGCAGCACCCAGCAAACAACAGGTTTAACACAAGTCCAACTCTATAGCTAGCGAAAGCCAATAAGCAGAAGCACACAGGCTCCCTGTTTATTCCTGCACCTGGATTTGGCGTTAAGATTAACTTCCACCTAGGTTCAGAATGCCCAATCTCTTCCACTCATATCTGTTCATTGAATTAATAAGTAAATAGAAACAACTCATTTAACCACGAACAACCAGTTTTTCACTGTCCAAAAGCAGAGAGAGAGAGAGAGAGAGAGAGATGTCACATTCTATTTGAGGTTAGTCTATCTGCATGAGGTAGTAATACTTACCCATTAGATAATAGCAACCATTACATATTTTGTATTTCATTCATTCACTGTGCTAAATCCACCGTCGCTTCCAAACTGTCCCAACACCTACTGTCCGGGTTTTCGCTGTCCTTCAGCCAGATTCAGCAAATTTTGCTAATTCCTGCCCGATAGTATGTTGCTACCTGATATTTTTGAGGCTGAACAAGTGAAACAAAGCTGGCACTTAGTACAAATGATATGCAAATGAGCAAGTACAGCACCACCATAAAGTCACATGGCGCATAGAATTTAGGTGCATTATCCAATTGAATGAAATCTAACCAATTCTCATACATACTGAAAATACTGAATCATCATGCTTGAAGTACCAATGACAATGTTGTTTTATCATCAAATTCAAATTTAGCTTCTAAAAATATAAAAGACCCACAATGCCTTTAGCTACATAATAAAAGGTAATCCATTTCCATTTCACAACTCATTCCTCATTCCCAAGGTTCAAACCTTAAAAGTTTCAAATTCCAACTGCTAAAGGTCTCCCCGGAAGGTGAAGGACCTCCACTAACAATCTATAATTTAACAAAAATGAGCATAAGATTGAAAGGAAATTACAATAATTGAAGGAAAGATAACAATTTAAACAGATCGGAAATGGTTATTTTTAAATGCTAGTGGATGCTAAGATTCAGCACTTAAAAATGCCAAAAACCTTCCCTTAATGCTTTTAACTGTATCCTATATTTCTGACCTAGTAATTCCATTGTGGCCTTAATCTAACAGATAGCTAACAATTGTACATGAACTGAATGGTGTGAGCATAAAACCAATATTAATTGACACTATTCCAGAGTGCAAAACCAAAACATTAATTCACTACAGCAAATCAAGAACTGTGTTTCTATGATAGAAAAGAAAATACATGTGGGCTAGAAAGTCAATGCCAGAAGGAAGCATATATAGTGGGAGCGAATTACTGCATTTGGCTCATATTATTTGTGAGGGAACAACAAGAGTAAATGCATCAGAATGTGAGTAAAAGTACGAAATTTAAGCCCAACCAACTTGAACATCCTATGTTTCCACGGAGAAAAGGCATCAAATAAGCTAACCATTTATTAGATTGTAAACCACTGCCACCATAATACTGCCTGGTAATTTCATGTGAGAATTCTGCAAATGTCATCTCATCGTTCAATCATGCTGAAAGTGGTGGAAGTACTTTTTGAATTTCTTGAGTTAGTGCATTTTGGTCCTGATCAGCAAAGTTATTTTCCTTAGCTTGCTCCAAAGGCTGACAACCTGGGTCGTAATGTTCCATAGCATAATCTGAGATTGACAAAATTTTATTCCATGCTGTCTGCAAAAACACAACAAAAGTTTCTCTGCTTAAATTTTCCAACCCTGCTGGTCTGCACACACAGTGAAGGGTTTACCGTGGCTTGCCTTTGGATAAGATATCCTCTGATTCCCCAACCTGAACAACGAAACTTTCAGAGGAGGACTTCACCGTGAGGACTTTATTCTTGTTAGGGTGAAAATTCTGCAAGTATGAATGCCCACTTGGTGAATAAAATTCTTGATTAATAGAAGTGGAAAATTCACTGTTTGCTGTTGTTTGTAGCGAGGAAAGAAGAAACATGGGATGAGTTAGAACAGTGAAGTTACCATAGTCATAATGCCACTGTTGCCATAGGTTGGGATGAATTTCACATTACCTAACTTCATTACCATTTGTGTCCAAGTTAGTGACTTTCGATAACTTCTGCCCGCTTCTTGCATGATTATTATTAGCATTTCTTTTACTTGATCCCTTCCTTGGACCAGCTTCTCTAAGAACAAGGCTTATCTACCATTGAATGATAATGTATAGAGCGCCTTTTTGCTGCACATAATTCCAGTAAGCTTTGCTCAAGCTCATTGCCTCCATTGACCCAATCACATATTCAAGCAAGATAGAGCCTTAGCTCCATCATGCAAAAGCCTAGGGCCTTGAACATATTCTCAAGATCATCAAACCCATCATCTTCAAAACCACTGATTCTACCCATATTTTCATTTTCCAAATTCAAATGGCTACCAATCCTATGACTTGGTTTAGCTTCAACGGTTTTCAGACCTTGAGCGTATTTGAGCTGCATCGCGAAAGAGGAGACATTCCAGTCTTAAACACTCCCCAAGTTGTGCTCCTAAACATAACTTAAACAAAGAAAACAAGAACAATGAAAAAAACAATAAACAACATTAAAAGGACTGCAAGAAAAAAAAGACATATAATTGAACGGTTTATAGGAGAAAGGAAGTGTTTAATAAACTTTTGCTCTGGAATTGAGAAAAAAAAAGTTTTGTACGTTATTAAAAGCTCCCAATCATCAAGTTTAAAATGTTGCAAAGACATGGAAATAAAGAATGAGACAAGGAACAAAAAGAAAGTCACACGGTAACGAAGAGGGAAATTGAAGAGGGAAATTGAAGGCAACTATGATTGAAAAAAGCAAAGCAAAGAAAACGTTCGTTGAAATTACTCTGAGAATACGTTTGCGATCTTCTGTTGTAAGGAGAGCCAGCTTGCGAGCGAGAGGGAGGAGTTTCCATCGGAGAAGGGAAGCGTCGGGAACGTTTGTAATAGCGAGGAGACGTGGGCCAGTTGGGCTGAGGTTTTCCATTATCATTTTCTCTATGCGATGCGAACATGACAGTGATGATAGTAGCATGACATCCGAGTATTGAATTTCGTATAGTTCCAGAACTTCCGATCCTTCCATCTTTCTTTTATTTGCCGCAAGTGAAGAAGCCGACACTTCAACGTGGGATCCTCGTTTTAAATGGAAAACTTGAAGCCCAAAATCCCGACTATTTTCCCAATTCAGGATTTTGATTTTTTTTTTTCTGGTATAAACTAATAGTAGCATATTATCCAGTCAAAGGATAATCATAGCTGAACAACAAATAATTTCAAGGATATTAACATGCTTTTTAATTCTTTTTATTTTCTTTTCCGGGTGACCAAGGGACTGATTATACAAAGCATACAATTCCAGAAAATTTTCGTTTCCTCTTTCCCACAAGTTGCATATTTCAAACACACAGCACACTTTTGGAGGGGTTAATGCAAAGATCCAAATCCACATCACAAATCACCATACTGTCTTCGAGTAAGAAGACATACCAATTCTAAAACCAGGAAAACGGAAAGGGACAGCGTCATTTATGTACAAGTGGCACCAATGACGAAGCATTAGTATTTTAGCTTAGGCTTGGGTCTCCTTGAAGCTCTTAGCCAACCAGATGGCAGTTTCCCTAGGAGACACTTTCTCAGGTCCAAATGGCTTCAACAGCACCCCAAGCTCGTCATACCTTTGTTGTTGTAAGAGACGTGCACTGAACTCGAGAAGTCCTTCTAATGCTTCTGCTCGCTGCTGGTAGGATGAGGTGTCGAAGCGCCGCTGTCGTGACTCAGAAGACGAATGAGTGGAGACAGCAGCACGATTATGTTCCGAGCCTTCGCTACCATCTTGTGCAACCCCAAGACTATGATCGCTTACATTCAATGTTGTGACAACTTTGTCCAGGATCTGGACTGTACACTTGTCCTTCGTTATAGAACGGTCAACACTGTCAATTGATGAAGAAGAGCACTTGGCGGATGTTGATGAGGTTCCACGAATGGGTAAAAGAGGATCATCAGAAGAAGCTAAAGGGAATTCTGCAATTTTGTCAATTCGTGGGGCATTAACAGAAACATCCGGGGAGTCCACGCTGCGAAGCATACCAACATTGGCTCTATAGGGGGTCACCAAGGCTGCAGTCCTTGTTGGCAATGGAAGAGATACTCTGCGTGATGGGTAGGATGATTGACTTGCAGGCGTATGTGATACTGAAACCTGCACATATAAGGAGCAGAACTCACCATCTTCCAAAATAAACCAACCATTGAAACATTAGTTCTCAGTTCATAGAAAATTTTCATATTCAAGTCCAACACAGAAGAATGTAGCCAAGGGGGTTTGCACTTATGTTTAGTTACAGTCTTCATAGAACTTAATGATTTCTCAGTTTTCAAAATTCCGATTAGATTTTAAACACACATACACATAGAAAATCCTACTAGATAAAAGGAAGAACATGAGGTAGCTCAGGAGTTAATCACAAATTTAAAATTAAGAGAAAGATGAAATAAATACATGTTAAACATGAAATGTATAAAACAAAAGTAGAGGACACCTAGGCTAGACCTCGTAATTAGGTGGCAACCAAAAGCTGTCCAATATGTGAATATCTTAGAGAAGGCCAACATTATAGGATTATAAGCTTTTTCCCGCTAGTGTGACTAATCGAGGAGTCAGACTAGTATGAAAGTCTCACCCTCAACCGCTTAGAAATTTGAAAAATAGGGAACTAGAGAGATGATATTTTTTTTGTTACCCTCAATGCGCCAAAGAAATTAAGAACAATTCCTCCATTTAATACAGATATAGACAAATATGTAACTCACCAAATCATGTTTTTGAGCAGTCTGGGATATCTTTGCTGGGGTTATATGTCGCCTTGGAGTGACAGACACTTTTGCTGGCGTCAATCTTGGGGTCTTAGCAACAGTGGGAAACTTTGTGGCTGTTGACTTGTCAATTGTAATCTCTTCATTGTCAATACCGACAGAATATTCTGTGAATTTTTCAAACAAGTAACTTGGAATTTCTCGCTCCCTTTGAATTGAACAGGAGTCTTGTTCAGTTTCAGATACACTGGGGTTCAAAGCCCTGTCATTGCTGAATGACCGCCTTCTTATGTCAGTAAGAATATCATCTTGCTCCACAAATCTAGTTTTCTTTACGAAGTTGGAATCAGACCACCGACTTGGGAAACTGTTGCACCTAGGGCTATTCAATTTCAGATGAATTTTGAGGACATATGGCTGAAGATGTGGATGAGTGAGCAACTCTGAAGCCTGAATCATTTCCATTTATTGAGGTGCTTTAGTTTATAGAAAAAGAAGTTGAAGGACGTAAATTTGGCAAAATCATATTTCAATCAAGAAAGCCAATGTACCCAAAAAGATGTCTGACATATAGAACATGCAAATTTTTCTTCTTGTTTTTTTTTTTGGGCCAATTTTGACATCTTTTGCATCTCAACTCTGAGGCCACAAGTTCAAAATTTAAGAGAATATCAATTCTTCTCTAAATCAAATGTTGATTCAAGCAAGTGTTTTAAATTTTCCTTAGATGCTTGCATACAAAGAAAAGCTCAACATCACTAACTTCTTTAAAACCAAGGTCTGTCAGCCTAGTCTCAATTATTGATAACTTGACCTACTCCAAGTAAAATAGTAAACAAGTCCACATAATTATTTTTTTCCTAAGACAAGTTATTCCTCTTGAGGATATCTCCTCGTGATTGTGTCTGTAAAAGCAGTAAAAGATTAAAGAAGAAAAGGAAAGAAACAAACACTGGGTCTAAGTTCTGGATTCTTCCGTAGCATGCTTTTTATGAGTCCCCGACTGAGGCAAGGGAAAAGAAACGGACCAGAAACCAATGTTATTAATAAAGGTTGGATGCATCAATAGAGATAACCATAATGATCTCAAATATTTTCCACAAATGATGAGATTCCACATTATTTAAAAAAGTCAAATTGTATTTAGAATGTGAAACTTATACGCATAAAGAGGACAGAAGGCTCACAATGCACCAGAATACATGGTTGGTAGAGGAGACACTATAGATCTATTTATTTTGTTAATCAGAGCCCGCATATCCTGATGAGAAGACAGAAACAGAACATAACTGTTAGGTTCACTAAATGCAAAAGGATGGATGACCATTAAAGGGATATGTAACATCCATGGATATGGGATTGTCCCTGGTTCTACAAATAGCATACGAAATAAGCATTTATCTTTTAAATGTGATTCTATCATCTAACAGCATGATTAGCCATTTAGGTTAACACTGGGATGTTAAGATCAGGAGCTAATTAATGATGAGTGTAAGGAGATAATCCATATCACTGTGAATCCATCATTGCAGATCAATTTGCTTCTTCAACGTACGTGGACACAGATGACAAATTTAATGGTAAGCCAATGATCCTTCAGAAAATTTTCAATTAAGACACAAATTGCAAGTGAGTCTAAAGATTGGAATAATCATCTTTTCTACCTCCCCCATCTATGAAGCATTATCCCAGCAGTTTGCTCAAAGGTTCATCCAGCGTTGAGCGTTTGGGGACAAAGTAGAGAACCATAAAGATATCCTTAAAAAAGCAAATTCAATGCATCCATTACGACACGACATGGCTTGCTTTGTTGAATTCGAGTCTAGTTCTCCCCCTTCGGCTTCTTCCCCGCTGGTTGACTTCAGGCTCCTTTCCTAGCCTATTAGTGACTCTCCCGGTTGACTAACTTTTAGAAACTCTATCCAGCCTGAGTTCTTAATGGGAACTATTAAATAGCAGCACCATAAGTACTTTAATGAGGGATGATGATGGAGAGAGAACAGGAATGCTAAGCACAACCACTTCATATTTCATAGGACTCAATAACTAGAGGTTCATCATTCAGTCCCTCAAGTATTATTGAATGAAAGAATAGTTTCCAATTACCAATTCATCAAATTCCACATTACTACAAACTGTGAATGTGATAATGCCAAGCAACAAAAAGTGAAGTTCTTAGTTAACAGCAGATAAGCAACTTACAAAAGCTTTAAATGCAGGTTTGTGAGCAGTCATTTCATACAGGCAGCATCCTGAAGTGAAAACATGTATTACATTAGATGTGTGCTGAATACAGAAGGGATTGGAGGAGGGGAGAGAACAGTGATCAAACTCAGATTTCCCTCAAATTTCAATAGTTGCAAGGTACCTAAAGACCAAAGATCTGACTTAGAACCATAAGGTATATCAGCAAGCAACTCAGGGCACATATAACTAGGAGTTCCTACAACCTGTATTTAGAGCCAAGAAGAAATATAGTATTAAAATAAAGCAAATCATGAAACTGTAAAAACCATACCATCAGTCTGACACTCACAGATGAAGCAAGGTCATCAGAAGTCAACATCTTAGCAAGACCAAAGTCACCTGCATAGGTGCACATCTTAGCAACTCACCATGTTTAAAATACAGAATGATGGACACAGAGGTGAAATTGACACATGGTAAACGGAGCAACAAAGTAGATCATGAAAATTAGGTGCAAAAGGACTGATTACCTAAACGTATGTCTTGATCTTTTGTCAAGAATATATTTGAGCACTGAAACAAAATTATAATTTAGAATGCTGTAAGCCCGAAATTTGCATACATTAAATTTCCCATCTTTACCAAGAACAGCCACTGACCTTGACATCACGATGAAGAATATGGTTGGCATGCAAGTAATCAAGTGCCATTAGGAGTTGAACTAGCCACTTGCAAAGTTTCTGTGTATAATTTATTAAGTAGAAAAACAGAAATTATATTTTAAAGTATCGTAGATAGCTAAGTCCTTGCAAAGTTGGCCAAAAGTTTTACTACCTCCTCAGAGAAATGCACACCATTGGCTCTTTTTATAGCTTCTGCCCTGTATAATGAGCAATATCAATGTGCAGATGTAAGAAATACCCAAAATAAAAAATCATGCCTTAATCAATTGCCATTTGCCAAACAATTTCAAAACACCCACTTAAATATTAAACATAACTTACATATCTCCTCCTTCACAGTATCCTATTATTATGCAAACATAGCAACCCTGCAAAATGAAAACAAGATACAACATTCAGTAGACAAACTTTATTATCAATGCCTATGGTGATGATTGAAGATTATACAGCTTTGACAGAGGAAACATATCATGAAAAATATGAAACAAGAAAGCATGAGGCAGGATAAAATGAAAAAGAACATACTATCTTCTCACCCTTTCTACCCAAGAATCTTTGTATTCCACAATAAATGGATTCTTCACCTGAGAAATAAGCTCCATCTGCATCATTGGAACAAAAGAGCATTTTAACACCAGAACTATTTCTTAAAACGTGGATCATAATTTTGGAGTATAAATGATGCCACTCATGGAAAAAGAGAAAAAGGAAGGTGAACAAGAATGTCTTTAGATATAAATATAATTAAGTGTCAAGTATCCAAATACTCATAAAGAACCATATCTAAACACCTGCCATCATAGATGTTCTTACTTACAATATTACCTATGAGCCAAGCATTTCTTTCATTTCAAAAATTGCTCCAATCTTTTTAGTTTCTCCAAATTGAGAGAAATTATTTATGCATATATTTATGAGAGAAAGTCAAACGTGTCATCAAAGTTCTCTTCACATTGTTGTTAGTAGAAAATTAAAAAAGAGAATATTAAAAAAAACTGACCTCTTGATGGGCAGATCTACGAGCCCTATCAGTCTGGCGAGCAAGGCGAATCTTTTTCAGGACATACCTAGAAGGAAAAGAAGAACGTGGGCAATTCTTAACATAATAAACAAAAAAGAAACCACCTCACCACACACAATTGAAGATTAAATATGCAAACAACCAATGAAACAAATATAGCACAATCCAATACATTCATTTAGTCACATACAAAGCAACCAATGAGGCAGGAGCATAAGCGAGCATTGAAATTTGAAGATAGAGAGTGAAATAGAGGTTCCAAGTAAACTCACTTCTTCTTTTCATGTTTATGCCTCACAAGAAGAGCAGAACCAAAAGACCCTTTACCAATCTGCTCTAGAATTTCATACTGCTCCATATTGAAGGATTCTGCCCCACTGTTGAGGCGGGGTCAAAGAGTTTTCTACTGTTATAGCAACAAGTAAATTTGCCGGACAAAATCAGTTATCAATTTAACCGTAAACAAGAAAAAACACTAACATTAAAACAAAAGAAAATAATGTCTTCCCAACGAGAAAAGAAAAAGAAAAGCGTGCAGAGATCTACAGTAAAAATCAGATATAATGACTTCTAAACCAATACCGCTCTAAATACGCCAATATTTTTTGCCGTTTTCGATGGGATGAAGAGAATTAGTTAGGACTCGACCTTCAAACCGGAAAGTTCAACGAAACATTTTAATTTCTACAAAATCCTCAGCCAAAATTAATATATTCCGGAAAAGTTCAAAAATCATGTAACTTCAAACTTTAAATTTTCAGAAAAAAAAAAAAAGAAAAAAAACGAAACGTTTCTTGTGGCATTTAATTTAAGCAGCTGTCAAGTACTGGCCTGAGTAAAATGCATCACTTTCCTCTATTCTACTTCTTTATAAGAACTAAAATTAAGAAATTTAAAAAGAAAGTTTCTTCTGTGTATTTCCATTGACGACGAAAATCCAAGGAGAAAAACAAGAAACGAGAAGCTACCTGAAGCGAAAAGAAAAATGGCAGCTGAAAGAGAACAAGCGGGATCTTTTTGAACTCCTTTGAAGCAAAATATAAAAAAAGAAAGAAATCCTTCATTTCACTATACTTAAACTAAACCAGGTTTTTTTTTTTTTTTTTGATAGGATAAAATTGAATTTCGAATGGAACGTGGAAGATTCTTACCTAATTTAAAGCAGCGGCAACCTGTTTCTTATTACATTATTTTATTATAAATTTGGGAGAAATATAGAGAGAGAGAAAGAGAGAGAGAGAAAGAGAGAGAGTGAAAGAGCGGCGAATGAACGAACTGTGTGGGGGAAGAAAAGAAAAAAAAAACGAGGTGACGGTGAAGAATTTAAAATTCAAAATACAGTTTTAGAAGAGAGAGAAAGGTCAAATGGCTTTTTCAAGGAATTTTGTTTTTATAAGGATTTTTTTTTTTTTTCCTTTTGGGAGGGAGAGAGGGGTGATTCCGGGAAGCGACAAGAAAGAAAAAGGAACAAAAGAAGTGCACGGGTGCGGTAGAGGTAGAGTTTTGGATTCTCTGCGACGCGGTCATCCTTGGGCTTGTTTATGATGTTATCGCAGTAAAACGGCAGCGTTTTCAAAGGTTTTGCGGAAGATAATCTGACGGTGAGAATGATTTCGCTACCCCACCTGTACATCGACTCCCCACCTTACAAAGATTTCATTTGGACTCCTTCAGATTTTCTTCCTTTATAAATTTTTAAAAAACCAATACTATAATTTTAATTTATATTTTATAAAAATATTAATAAAATATTTTTATTTTATTCCATTTTGCATTATTATTTTTTTTTCAAAAGAGTTGCAGCCCCAATTTGACGTCGTAGGCCTAATGAGGTAGTTGAATTCAATTAGATTGATATGCTTGATAATGAGTTTCCAACCTTTAAATTGTTTGAAAGTAAGTGTCTTTGGTACCAATCTACCAGATGTGAGACTCTTCTTAAAAAAGAAAGCCACAAGAAAAAACATCTGAATTTTGTCATTTCAAAATTTTGCTAAATTTAAGATTTTATTGGCTAGGCAGTCCCACCTTTTTATTTAAATTTTGGTTTTTTTTATTAAAAGCCATTAAAGCTGCAATGTCAAAGTCTTAGGTACATGAAGTCATCAACACATAACAGCATGATTTTTCTTGATAATGATACCCAACTCAATGTGACTCTTTTAGAAGTGGGCCAAAGAAATGGGCTGGAGGATTAGGGTTTTCGATTATGATTATACATTGCCTTGCAACAAAGAATGTGGGCTTTCTTCGGACTTTCAATTTCGGGAATTGCTATTTTGGGCTTGAGCTGTATAAATCTTGACTTCCCTGTAATGGTTAAGAGTGAAGACATCCTAGATAATCCATTATAAAAAAAAAAATTATTTTTTTGCAACGTGGTCAATGATGTTTTAAACTTCACTCGTGTCTAATATTCTCTTAGATAATCTTAAAAGTGCAATTCCATATCTAATTAAAAAAAAATTATAGTATATCCAAAGTTAAGAAATTATTATGTAAAATACTCTTCACCCAAAAATGTTGTTGGAATCCCATCAAAAAAGAAAATTATCAAAGTGGTGAATGGTGATAATGGTGGTGCATATCAAAAGGGAAATTCAAATAAATAATAGTGGTAAGCTTGAGATAATGCTATATAAGTAATAGACCAACTTTTCAGTAGTCTAAGATAGCATATATAGATTGTCTGCAACAAAAAGGTAATGTTTCTTCTACATTTAGTTTAGATTTTAGAGGATAACAAATCTCTTAACACCCCACATTCCCTTTTCAGTTGCATGAACAAATCCATCAAATATGTCGTTTCCTTTAGTCTTATCTTCATTTGCATTTAATTGACCATTATCTTTTCGCCATTTCTGGCTTTTCCCATAATCTTATAGCAGAAAACAAATTATTCAGATATATATGTGTATTTCAGGAAGTTTTTGGTATCTGCTTTGAACATGTAATTGTTACGGATCTAAGGGGGAGTCCTGAATCCCACATCGAACATAATAGAAAGGTCACTGGAGTATAAAAGGGTTCATACCATCTTGTGAGGTACCTTTTGTAGGATAAAATTGTAAGGTCAAAGGGGCCAGAGCGGACAATACCTCACAAGGGTGTGAACCATGGTAGGAAGGCTGATTTGGGACGCCGGAAGGGTGAATGCCCGGGTCCAGAGCCGCGCTGGTTCGGAGCTTAAGTCTCGACCCGTGACAAGTGGTATCAGAGCCAGTCCTAAACCGTTCGATCCACGTCAAGCACCTCGAGGAAGGTAGGCAGGGTGACCGACTTCCGTGACGAGGGCGTCACGAGGTTGATTGCGGGAGAATGTCACGGACCTAAGGGAGAGTCCTGAATCCCACATCGAATATAATAAGAAGATCACTGGGGTATAAAAGGGTTCACACCATCTCCGCCTTGTGAGGTACTTTTTGTAGGACAAAACCGTGAGGTCAGGGGGACCAGAGCGGATAATACCTCACAAGAGTGTGAACCGTGACAGGAAGACTGATCTGGGACGCCGAAAGGATGAATGCCGGGATCCCGAAGCCACGTGAGTTCGAAACTTATGTCTCGACCCGTGACATAATCATGTAATTATTCGACATGTTTTGTTCATTGAACTTTCCATCTAGTCTTTTTTTTTTTTTTTTTGACTAATTGTTTGAGAGCCATCAATTATAAAACTTGGTGAAGGTTGCTGAGAACTTTCTGTATGAGAGAGACAGATCAATAATGAATTTTGGAAAGAAGGGGTCATCAAAATTAAGAAGGAAATTGACAAGAGAAAAATATGGGACATCCCAACATAGATTTAACCACGGGAATCTTGAAAAGGAGGTTCGTTAATTTGGATCGAATTGCCATTTAGATTAGGAAGGGCGCATTCTAATGCCAATATCTACTGTATCGATACTCCTTGCGCCTTTGGCAAACATATGTCGTGACAACAATTCATCAAAAACTGAAGAAAATCTTACCAAGTGTTCATTAAAAAAAAAAAAAGAATGTTTTTAATTACCTGCGTTTTGTTGAGTACAAATTCTGCACAATATTGGTGACTGATCTGTTAAATTTTGAAACTTTTTTCCGAGGAATTTGATCCATGGATAACAGGAAACATTAGTCCGTTGACTAATTAGGAAAACAATAACTTGCAACTTCATGTTGGGTTCATTTGGATTTGTTTTCATTTCATTGCCTGAATGTGTTGCCAGTCTACACTATCATGATTCGTGAAAAGTAAGGCTGCCCATTTGCCAATTCCCAACTTGAAGCTACATCTATGATAGCTTAGCCATTGGTGGTTGCTCTTGAAGTAGACAGATGTAATTTAACCGTCCCATAAATGCTAAAGAAGTGATAATCATAGCTTGAGGTAGGGTCAAAACGATTCATTTATAGATCACATAATAATAAAAGCAGCTATAGTTGTCGTGTGTTGTTAGTGGAATGGGTTTCTTTGGAGCCATTTTTCATGTTTGGACCACAGGAACATTGCAGTCCATATTTCCATAATAATAATAATTATTATTATTATATAAGCTTATATATATTCATGAATCTGGGTCACCTGGAAAATGGCAAGAGGTTAGGTCTTAATTGGGACTCGAGCAAAGCAAACCAGGAGAGAGGGATGTGGGAGAGAAGTTGGGAAAAAAATTTTGTTTTTATTGGAGGTGGACACGAAATTAGGTACCTTTGTAGCAGGCAAGAAAAAGGTTGAAGGGCATGGATAAGTGCTAGCTAACACGCTTTGTGTGATGGGAAAAAGGAGTAACAGGAACATGTGAAATGTGATCTGGCAAGCTATAGTAGTATCAGCGAAGAAGTGGTAGTTTCTTTCACTTTCGTTTTCAAATTCCATTTTGCAGCTCTATTATGCGTACTTCTTTTCCTTTTGTTAGATGCTTCTCTTCTTTATTCTGAATTATTCTTGATGATCCATGGCCATAGATGGTCACCTCACCTTGCTGTAACTTTATAGGCCATTCATATTGGAAGCTACTGAGCTTATATCAAATTTCACATGTATTATCAGTGTCTAATTAACGCCATTTTTGGTTAGACAAATAAAGCTTTTAGGAATACAGGACATTAGAAATAATTGAGTTTTGCTAGTAATTGTTTTGAAATTAGTTGAAACATGTGAGAACGTATATGTAAAGCTTGAGCCTGGAAGGGATGAATCTCAGCTTTTAAAGCTATGCTTCACATTGGATAAGTAGTTAACATATAATCCTGCCTTCTAAGAAAGAAAAATGATCCTTTTATTTGTAGAACGTTACTTGAGAAACAGATTGTTGAAGATTTCTCATTCAGTACTGCTTTTTTCTAACCATAAACCAAGTAATTATAGTAAATATATTAAATACATCATTCTGGGGCCATATATTAGGTGCCTTTAACTTCTCCATGAGTCTACTCGGCTATGATAACAGAATTGAACCTTGAAATTCTTTCTAACTTCGGGATTAAGGTTTTTTTTTTTTTTTTTGTCTCCTATTCAATCTCTTCACCTTTTTACATGATATCAGCATATTCAGCACCATTCATTTTTCCCAAATCTTTGAACCTCTCAGAAAAGAAAATTCAACCTTCAGTAGTGGTGGTCACTGGTCACCATTCACCAACTCTCTTCCCGTCTCTCATGCTTCCTTCTCCATTCTATTGATAATTAATAATCCCTTTTATTGACCTCTGCATTGATTAAGATTTTCCCGATACTCAAAATCATTACTTAAAACTCAATAATTAAGTGATTATGATGCAAATAACAGTGCTCCCACGTAAATTTGGATGGGGTCCTACTCCAAATGCATCTACTGCTGACTCAATTATTAGGCCGACGGGTCATCTAAATAGTGTTAAATGTTCCTAGTCCCAACAGTAACAGGACTTAAGGCCATAATTTAGTCAAAAGATTTTGTTTCGTCGTTGAGTTACAAGCGGACCATTGGCCAGTGTAGGCACACATTTTCTGTGGCCACCAAACTTGAGGCCTCTAAAAGGAGGATTCTCGTACCTCCATTGCCGTCTGGAAATGTAGCCCATTTGAGTTATTATTATTATTGTGTCTTCCAAATGCTCAAAAACTTTTATCAAACATAGTAAAGATATATATCACAACGTCATTTGAAAATTCGTCATTGAAGATAAAATTTAAGAATTTGAATTGACGAATCAAATTTGTATTGATAATCATATCAATTTTAGATTTGATTTAAAATCATTTATCAATTTGCTCTTAAACATATAATTATTATGTAATTTTCTAACTAAAAGCACTCCTTTCATATTTAATTTTTATGTTTAAATATAATTATTCTTATGTCAAATTTAATTAAGCTATATTTTCGATAATGGTTGAAATTTGTATCACCCTCCTCTTTGTATCAGACTCCCGTGAGATTGGAGAAGGCCAAGTTCCCCACTACGATTATGCTACAGCAGAAATAGATATTATAAGCACTGGGGTTGACATCAGCGCAGTTTCGTGCATTAGAGAAATGGACTTATTAATTTGTTGGAATCGGGGGTGCATATGAAATGAATTCCAATGTCTCATGATTTAGATTAATGGCCATGAACTAGCATGATAAGTGTGCCTGTCTTTCAGTGTCGTTTCCATGATTATAAGGGCTTTTTTTTTTTTTGAACAAGATCAGCAGAATTTTTTCCTTTATATACGTACACAAGTGCATAAACAGTGGTAAAAGCATATATGGTTCATAACATAAATGACTAAGGAAACTCCTTGCTGAGAAAATGACGAGCAAATCACCGACCCAATCTCAATTTAAGATCTAAATAGATTGTCACGTTCACTTTGTTGACATATGCTGGCAAAAGAAAATTGCGCTGTACCAATTTAATATCCCGCTGGTAATTTAAGGCCATAAGCAGATTGAGGTTTAGATATGCAGTGTTATATTTTATGTAAAGTGGGGTTTCAAACTTCCTATTTATAGGAGCTTATTTTACCTCCTATTTCAGTAATAGTTAGCGATAAATTATTCCTAATATCACGAGAGCCTTTTGCGTCATAAAAGATTTTGACCCTATATTTTATGGTCATAAATAATAATTCCACCCTTGAGCAAACAATTCATAAAGCTTTGATTAGCAATGAAATATATCACACTTGCATGGGTTAACAATACAATAAAAGTGCATAAATAAAAAATACTATTGATTCAATGATTGAGCCCATTAATTGTTGATTAGGCAATCAACTTTAAACCAGCCAAGATAATTGGAAAGAGAAAGACAGTTACGATCTCATGGTTGTGAGAGGGATCTTGATGTAGATTCCATTCAAGAATTTTATTTTATTTTTAATCGTGGAAGGTAACTTTCATCGTGGTCAGGAGCAGGCTTCCCCTTGCCCAAAAGTATCCCCAACCAAAAAAATAAAAAAATAAAAGCCAAAATTGTCAATGGGCACGTCACTTTTGCATTACCCTTATAATTACAAGGGGCTAAGGTCAAATTAATCAAAGCTGTGTTGGGTTTGATCTCCTATCAGACAAAACAAAATACTTGCGCTTTCTGCTACCTTGCGTTGCTAACCATTAACTTTAAGATCAACAAATTGGTCAAGAAGTGGTCAATATTGTTTAAGACCAACAAATTGGTTATGGTTTCTTATTCGAATGGAGTTTTATTGTATTTGATTCGACAAAAAGTTAGGCGTGTGCTGCACACAATTCCCGGCGAGCAATAAAATTTTCAAAGATAAAACGCCCGGAGTTGTTCAATTTTTAGTTAAAATACTTTCAATATCATACGGCCAAAACATTAACCGCTGACTCAAATCCTTTCCTCCTGAAATAACAATCGAGTTAGGCGTAGTGTTAGGTTTTTTAACAAAAAAAATCTGAACAAAAACTGGGTCAAGAAAATGTACTTTTTTTGTGATTTTGAAATCTTTTTCCCTTGATTCATATATAAGACCAGTTTACAAAACTTAACCACCAGAAATTAACTGCCATGGGTTTCGTGTCAATCAAAGACTCATTTCTTGGGATACTCCAATGAGAGTTTAACACGTTGCACGGACTGCCACGTCGCCCATAAATATAGTCATTTGAAAAATAGATAAACGTAACTTCCAGGATTTTGTCTTCCCTCAATCTGCTCTTAACACAAAAAATAAAAAATGCAACGGGTGGGCAGCCAAAGATGCTTAGAGAGGGACTCAATGTTCAAGCGGGTCCCATAACCCACCACTCAACGAAGTTAAAGAATCCCTTACCTCATCTCCCTTCTATAAATAATAAGGCCGGGGTCATTCCGTTTCCCATCCCCTCGCTCTCACTAACAGCACCACCATCTCCTCTCGCTTCTATCCTCTCCTCCACACCTCTAACTTTGCCTGTTAATCACTACAAAAAGGCGATTTTGCCCTGCATTTAGTCTCCAAATCTTGTGCTAAACTTAAACCAAATATAGCATACTTTTTCATGGGCAACGCTGATTATATGTACCCTTCCATTAATGATCATCAATGTGCACATCGTGTGGAGATTCCTCCGCCACAACCATTTTTAAAGTCGTTCGAGAATTCTCTCAAGGAGACGTTTTTTCCAGATGACCCACTTAGGCAATTCAAGAACAAATCACCCTCTCGGAAATTTATACTAGGCCTGCAATATTTCTTGCCTATTTTTGAATGGGCTCCTCGTTACAGCTTACAGTTCTTGAAAGCTGACCTCATTGCTGGGATCACCATCGCCAGTCTTGCAATCCCTCAGGGTATAAGCTATGCCAAGCTTGCTAACTTGCCACCCATTCTCGGCCTGTGTAAGTTCTAAAATATTAATAACTTAATCAGATTTATCTTTTTTTTTGTTGTTGTTGAAAAAGGTACTAATAAACTTCGTTTTTTTAATTTGTTGGGAAATGAAGATTCAAGCTTTATTCCACCACTGGTTTATGCGATGATGGGGAGCTCAAGAGATTTGGCAGTCGGGACTGTTGCTGTTGCATCACTTCTCATAGCTTCTATGTTGGGGCAGGAAGTGAATGCTACCGAGAATCCCACGCTTTACCTTCACCTTGCTTTCACAGCAACTTTTTTCGCCGGACTTCTGCAAGCTTCGTTAGGCATCTTAAGGTACATCAATTGATTGGTAGAGATTCAGCCATATATACATATAATTATTCTCTTCCTCTCGTTTTCCCTTTTTCTGGTTCTGTGTTACGTTAAAAAAAATTATTGAAATTACGCTTCATGAAGAAGTTATTTGAGTTAAAAAAAAAAAAAAAAGAGTTAGAGACTTGTCACTTTTGGTTAGGTTCTTAAAATTGACGAAAAAAAGTATAACAGAACATGTTGTACTTTGTCTTCTTGCTGCTGAATTATTGTCCTTTGCTGCTGTCTGGGCGGATATGTGTTTAGATCAATAAAAAAAAAAAAAATCGTGACCCTAATATTTCCATACCCTTAATTTAAAAAATAGATCAAACTAATATATCAGAGAATCTGTACAGAACGCGATTGAACCCTTGCTTTCAAAGGGACAATTGTCACTTATTGTCGGATAATGGTACAACCCTACATGATAAAATTAATTTACAATAGAAAAATCCCCTGAAACAAATAAAAAAGAAAGAAATTAAGAAACCATTTTTTACAGTATAGTAAATTATCATCTTCTTCTCGGTAAATTAAATTTACTTTCCTTGTTGTTCTTGCAGACTAGGGTTTATTGTGGATTTTCTTTCGCATGCGACTATAGTAGGATTCATGGCAGGGGCAGCCACTGTAGTGATCTTGCAACAGCTTAAGGGAATTTTAGGACTTGATCACTTTACTCATTCTACCGACATTATCTCGGTCTTGCGCTCTGTCTTCACCCAAACTCATGAGGTCTTCTTTTTTTTTTTTTTTTTTCACTACCCATATTCACTTTTTTTCTTTTTTTTAGATATTGGAATGGAAGATTAAAAAAATATGCATTAGTTATTGAATTAAATGTCCGGATATAACATTATCCACTTATAAATCCTACATTGAGTATCTTAATTGAAAAAAAAATGAAAGTAAAAATATTATTAATTTGTATACAGTATTTTTCTATATACGTCAACTAATAATATTATATACTACAGATAATGAAGAATCTAAGTAGCAAAATTTTGTTTCATCAAATTTTCTTTATATCTTCTATACTAGCAAGCTACTACCATGAAAAGTTTGCATGCTTTAGTTTTCTTTGGTCAATTTAATTGTCTGACAGCCCTAATATGTAATATTTGACAGTGGCGATGGGAGAGTGGTGTTTTGGGCGTCGGCTTCCTCTTCTTCCTCCTCATCACCAGATTCTTTGTAAGTACATCTAACCGACAATTAGATCTAATCTTTATTAATCATTATATATTAATTTATCATAATTAGCATGGTTAAATTAATAAGATAATTCAGATTATCGTTTTCCGCACCAATGATGTCAGGTGTCAAACTTTTAGTTTTCAGGAAGTAAAATAACTTCAAATAAGGAATGAACTTAATTTCCAAGAAAAGGGCTAAAATTTACATATAATTAAGCAAACAAAATTTTCTCTTATTGGGTTGTTGTGTATAATAATCTTTGTTTTGTAACTTTTTTTTCCCTTTTAAAACTCCTTAGTATAAGTATGCATCACGAGTCTCCATTTAGCTTCCAAATCTGCTTCCACTTCATATATTTGTGGCAAAAGAAAGTATAGAGTAAACATGCATGTTAAATATATATGACTCTACTTCAATCTTTATTGGCGTCCATTTCTTTGAATTTGACTTGTGAGTTTAGAGGGATGGTCTTTTGAGCTTTATTATATGGGAAGAGCATGTTCTTTAATTTCTTATTAATTACTTGCTAGAATTAATAATATAATATGTTTTAAGATAATCTAATAGTATGTATTTGACGACAAATAGAGCAAGAGACGACCCAAATTCTTTTGGATATCAGCAATGGCACCTTTGACATCAGTCGTCCTTGGAAGTCTCCTCGTTTATCTCACCCATGCCGAAAAACACGGAGTTCAAGTGGTATGCGCTTTGGTTTCTTCCTCTTTTTTTATTCATTAAAATATGACTGTTTTTCTTCAACTTCTGAACTTCAATCTACCTTAATAAAAAAACGACGTAGCTTTTGTAGATTAAAAAGGCCATTTATAGCTATACATATAAACAAATCATCTTTTGGTAAAGAATGTTGGTTTTGATTCAATTATTAGGGCACGATTTCATTTTTTTAATAAATCAAATCTGAAAAAACAGCTGTGATGATCTGTAGCAAAACAAGTTGGGTCATGTTAGGCCATGATCCATAGTAAATGTATTTCGGCCTTTTAGATAAGTTTTGTCTTGGGCCAATCCGAATAATTGTTTAGTGTGCCCGGCCCCACCAATAATACCACTGCAGCCTGCTGCTCTATTGGATAGATCTCAATCCCAGCATGCCTCTTGCTAATAGGGGCGGTTGACCATCGATTGACTTAAATTCCTTTGTTTCTTGGCATTGGTTAATGATATGATCAAAATATTTCTTATTATATACATATATTTATATGTGTGTGTCATGAAAGATGAAGAGTTCTGATTTGTTGCAAGTTTGGTGGTGGTGGTGTGACATTGGCAGATAGGAAACCTGAAGAAAGGGTTGAATCCACTGTCTTTTGGGGATTTGATATTTACCTCGCGATATATGACAACGGCTGTGAAAACTGGAATGATCACGGGCATCATTGCCCTTGCTGTAAGCTGCCTTCTAACTTATCTCTAGCTCTACACATTTTTGGTTCCATGTGTGTCTTACCATTGCCAAAATCACCTCTTTTCAAAGGAAAAAGACAACAAGAAAGAAAATGTATCTTTTATTTGCTAAGGACAAATAAACAATAGCTTGGGCCATGGATTATCTATATTCTTTTTGCTTGCTTATGGGAAATGGCAAAATATAGACTGATTGAAGTTGTTGGTTGTTGTGAATACAGGAAGGAATAGCAGTGGGGAGAAGTTTTGCAATGTTTAAGCACTACCATATTGATGGGAACAAAGAAATGGTAGCTATTGGGTCCATGAATGTTATTGGTTCTTGCTTTTCTTGCTATCTCACAACAGGTAAATAATTACCCTTTCACTATTATTAAAATTTGAAGTTTTTGCTGCTGCTTTTGTAATTTGCTAATTGTGCCATTGCTGTTGATATATTTCAGGGCCATTTTCGCGATCAGCTGTTAACTTCAATGCGGGATGTAAAACAGCAATGTCGAATGTCATCATGGCCGTTGCAGTTATGTTAACATTGCTGTTCCTAACACCATTGTTCTATTACACTCCCCTCGTAGTGTTGTCTGCAATTATAATTGCTGCAATGCTTGGCCTCATTGATTATGAAGCTGCAATTTATCTATTCAAGGTCGATAAATTTGATTTTTTGGTGTGTATGGGTGCATATATTGGTGTCGTTTTTGCAAGCGTGGAGGTTGGCTTAGTCATAGCGGTATGATCATCATATATATCAGCCAAACACAGCTGAAATAAACTTAGTTTGTTCATCCATACACAAAATTCTCTAACCCCTTACCTAATTAATCATTTGTGTAAAATGCAGGTTGCAATTTCTGTGCTCAGAGTGCTGCTGTTTGTTGCGAGACCAAGGACCTTTGTTCTTGGAAACATTCCAAATTCCACCATCTATAGAAATGTTGAGCAATATCCAGCTGCAAAAAATGTTCCTGGGGTTCTTATACTTGAGATAGATGCTCCAATTTACTTCGCTAACTCAAGCTACTTAAGAGAAAGGTACCAGAATTGATTGCTTAATACTACCGTAAACAGTACCAAATCAATTTCAAAGTTATCAGACATTGTCAATGGATCAAAACAAACTGACGCTGATTGTTGAGATTGCTAATGTTATCAGGATCTCCAGGTGGATTGATGAAGAGGAAGACAAGCTGAAATCCACAGGCGAAACCAGCTTACAATATGTTATACTTGACATGAGTGGTGAGTGATTCAAAGAATTGCAGCATATTATTTCTAACATAAAAAATAAATTTACAGAATCTCACAAGGATTACATTTATGGTTCACAGCTGTTGGTAACATTGACACAAGTGGGATGAGCATGCTTGAAGAGGTCAAGAAAACTACTGACAGAAGGGGACTCAAGGTATTTCCTCCTACAATTACTTTGCATTGTGTAAAATGGTCAATATCTAACTCCAGGCACTGGCAAAAAGGTGACCGTATTCTAATTTATCTTTATGCTTTTGTAGCTTGTATTGGCCAACCCTGGAGCTGAAGTGATGAAGAAACTCAACAAATCCAAGTTCCTAGAAATCATAGGTCAAGAATGGATATATTTGACAGTAGGAGAAGCTGTTGAAGCCTGCAATTACAAGCTTCATACATGCAAACCAGAGTCCACCAAAGAAGAATCGCAGCCATGGAACAATGTTTAAGCTTAATATATTCTGATGCAGTAGAAACATAATTTTTTTTTATTTATAATTACAGGCCAAGTATGTATTAATACTCACTTGTGCATCTGAGAATCAAGATGCAAAGCATGTCAGGCATCGCTGAATCAACATGAAATGATTAAAATGCTTAAATTTAAAGCTGGAGCTCACATTTGAAAGTGTCATTTAAACTCACTAAACGCTTAACTTCGTTCATCAATTGACCGTCTCAAGTTTTCCAACTCAAGCCGTTAATGCTTTATTCCATTTTGCTTAGATTGGATTTGAAGCCACAGTTATTATCTTTCCTGGGGGAAAGCTTGGGCAACTAGTAAAATGGTAAGAGTGAAGAAAGTAGAGAGACCGTACAGTTTACTCTGCTTTCACTTGAGCTCGAATTTTTTTTCCTTGAGTTCCTCGAGTATCAAACATCTTCTGAAACTAGCCCTTGTTAACCTTAACTATTAACTGCAATCCTGCATTATCCAATTCCAAAAGAAAACAGTTGAAGAGTTCTGTTATTCTCCCACGCTTTCTGATGACTCCTGCCACGAAATAGGAAAACGAAGAAATCATCGATTGGTGGATTAGTTTCTGGCGCTAGAACTCCACAACCCCAGGTTCCAACTTTCTTCTTTTAAAAAGAAAATCTTTTACCCATTCCAATTTGAAGATAGCTTTAATTGTGTGTTTCATAGATAAATTGCTGCCCACCTTTTAGCATTGTTAATTATCGGGTTGAAGCTGAATTGAGTTTCATATTTTCAGTTGAATAATCGCATTACTTTTCCATTTCTTTGAAGCAGACCTGAAATGTAGGAATTGATTTTGAGCAATAAGGAAAAATTTTTCTTTTTCTGGGTATTTTATTTGTTCGCATTACAGTGAGAAAAAAGAATTTCTTTTTTTTATTATTATTTGATCTCATTGGAAGTGAGTCCCAACTGGCAGGTCTTTCAATAGCATCAAATGAGGAAGAAGGGTTCAAGTTTTTCTTCATGGTTGCGAGGAAGACTTTTGATTAAATTTTTTCCCTTGTGAGAGAAGACCCTGCGTCAAGGCCACCATCAGGGCTTATCAACATTGAGGGAAGGCTTCTCAGTGTTGAGAAACAAGTTGCAATTGCCCTAAGAAAAATACAACAAACCTAAATGAATGGAGGATGTGAAGATTTCATATGGAATGAGACTCTCCATTCAGTTTGGGAATTCAATTGCGGGTGTTCTATAATTGTCTTGTGTCCTCCTCCAAAACCCAGCTGACCTACTTACCATCTTTTGATCACAGCAAGTGTTCTATAATTGTCTTGTGTCCTCCTCCAACACCCAGCTGACCTACTTACCATCTTTTGATCACAGCAAATGTAGCAACTTGGCCACAGTTCTGAGCATTGTATATCCAAAATTTCCCTGCAAACGAGCTGAGAGTGAAAAATCTTAAGCCGCTCCCAATGCAATATGCAAATGATTAACAAATTGGAAAACAACATTTATTGACCTCGAAGAAAATAATTTCCGTTGAAATCCATATTTATGCCAAGGTAAACGTATAAAGAAGGGAACTTTTAGGCTATAAAAGTGCAGCTTCTTTGGATTAGATGGTGCCTGAAATATACAGCAGGATCTATAAACTAAAAAGAAAGCCTCTATAAGAAAATAAATATGTGAAACACAAAACTAGGAAGGCAGATTTATGGACAATGCAGCTAAAGTCTCATTACTAGTAAACTACACTGATTATGTGCCGGTGATAAGTAATTGCCTCAATCTCCTTTAGTTGGGGGTTGCACGCATGAGCAAAAGGGCGCTTTCTTCCTCTTCTGTTGGCTGGTTCTTACCCCACCATAAAGATAGTCCCGCAATAAAACTCTAGTTTTACGTTCCATGATTCTGGTCCGTCCTTTGCTTTCCTTTTCGTCATCAAGCTTCAGTAATAGAAACTGTATTTTCTGCACCTCCAACTGCAACCGCCCAATCTTTTCAGACCCTCTTCGAGCTTGTTCTGATACTCTCCGCCTCCTAACACTCCCACTCTCATCTGATTCTAAGGCTGATTTCCCATCAAGAGACCAGGAAACGTCTTCAACATGTGTCATCAATTTGCGATTCACATCAAATAGTTTCAGGATGGTTTCCTCAGCTTCTTCTAGTTGCTCTTTCACTGTACCATATTCAATACCTTTCCCCTTCTTGCTCGTCTCAGTTATCTCCACCTTCCTCATCAAATCCTGCACAGTTATTTGAAGGTTTGCCAACTTTTGTGCATCAGAATCAAGTCTTTCTAAAATTTTCCTCTTGCTTCCTTCTTGGTTGGGTTCTGTAGATCCCTTAGAGCACTCATTATCTACACCCAACTCCTTCACAAGAGATTCTGTAGAGAGATTTTTGCCCTTGTGTGCCTTCACTGTTCCAATCTGTTGGTAGTCAGTTGGTGCAGTGACCATCTTCTGGGCCTTGCTGACTTTCAAGTCGATGTTACCATCATGTTCGGTGGCCTCCCACAACTCAAGCATCTGATCATCAACCTCTGCAGTTTCTCTCCTGCTTAACCCATAGGATGAGCACTCAGATATCTGATCAAGCATAATGTCTTTTGTCATCATCTCATTGTCCTCTTCAGAGATTTCAGGTGTTGGTCTCTGCATTTTGACATTGTTACTGAGCCCATGGCCAAGTTCCCCCCCTTCTTTTCTAGCATTCACGCGCCTTTTTGCTCTAACACTTTCTCGACGTGAGTTGCTTCCAAATCTTAACTCTTCAATCTGTCTCATAGCAGTCTCTAGTTTGGAATTGAGATTTAAGTTTTCCAGCGTTGCAAGCTTTTCCATTTCCAGCACTGCCTTTTCAATAGCTTTAATTCTCATATGGATACCCTTCAAGTCAGAAAAACCATCTGGAACTGAGGCAATTCGATCTTCACTTGTTTGTTGATGGTTTTCAGCAGACAATTCAGTCCCCAGATTAACATCCTGGAAAAAAAGGTAACTGTAAGTCAAAGAATCACAGCTGATAACCATCCAAGATCCATAAAGATAATTTACTGACAAGGTCCTGTTTATATCCAACCTATTAAGATCCAAACAGAACTAGCTTATACTTAACAAAGTTCTGGCATGCTTTTAGTATTGCAAAACATCTTGGTAATACTATATGCAATATCTAGGCGTTGCAGAAGTAAAACAAAACCAGAAACCACATATTCCATTATCACAGAGATCAGAAAACAAGTAGCTGAAAAGCACATGAAATTTACTATAGGGTAACAGGCTAAAAGCTAATATGGCCCCTAAAAGCTCATAGAAGTAACAGTGCCAAACATTAATTGAACAAAAATACTAAATAACTTTCTCATCGGAAACAAGAAGTTTCGAAAAAGATCGTGCTAGTAAATGTATACAGATGCAAACTCGGAGAACTAGGGACATAAATTTGCAGTCAAAAATTAGAAAGTGAATTAAAATACAACTGAATTTAAAAGAATGGGAAGCAACAACATCAATGCTTGTGTATATAAACCAAAAATGCAGACATAAAGTCAGAAGCAAACCAACAGACATTACCTTTACTTCTTCATTGTAATCTGTGGGATGTTTAGAATGCAAGAGAGTTCGACTCTCCAAAGATGTTACACTGTCCATGAGAGAAATGACGGCTGGAACATATGCTGCCAACTGAGCTTTAAGTCCTCCATTCTCATGTTCCAAGATTCTAACACTTCTTTCCAGCTCTTCTACCTCCATAGCTTTGGAATTACTTCTACTTTCAAGGACTTCACATTCCTTACTGAGCTCATGAGCCTTCTGTTCAAGCAATGCTTCACGGATAGCAGAAATCTGTAGCTCACCAAATAATGCAGCAGCCTGCGTTTCCCAAAGTTCAACCTCATTTCTTCCCTTTTGTAGTTCAACACTCAAACTCTCCTCCTTATGCTTCCTTTCTTCAAGTTCCTCATTCAGTTTCGTAAATTCAACCTCAAATTTCTGATTAGCCTGACGAATGCTTTCAGTCTCCTTCCTTTGATTATCATAGTCTCCAGATAGTTTCAGTATTTGCTTCCTTTGATCTTCTCCTATCAGCTTGACCTCCTCATATTTAGTCTTCAGATCCTCCAAAACTTTATGCAATTGGGCTCTATCCTCTTGACTTGCACTGAGCATTTGTTCTGCTTCCAAAAGTGCAATCTCCTTCTTGCACAATAGATCCTTTCCCTTTGCAATTTCATCATTTAACTGATCACCAACAGATCTAACTGATACCAGTTCATTCTCCAAGTTTTTCTTTGAATCTTTGAGATGTGAGTTTTCCATTTGCATATCTTCAAACTTTCTCTCCATTATCCTCACTTTTCCCTCAAGATCATTATTGACACATTTGAGTCTATCCAGATTGTCACTGAGATGCTTTATTTCCTCAAAATTATCAGCAATAATATCCTTGAAAATAAGAGAAATGTTACTTTGAGATATTGCTTCAGCAAAGACAGCACAGTTTTCCTCTTCAAGAATATGTTTCACCTTGCCCAAGTCCAAAACTTCCTTCATCAAAGACCTTTTCTCATCTAGCACCTTGCAGTTCTCTTCCAGTGAACTCTGATATTCCCTTTGTAATACTAACAGTTTCCCACGAACACTTCCTATTTCAGTCTGCAAAACTTCTTCTCTTTGGCCTCTCTCTATCACTTGTGATCTCAGTTCTTCATTCATATCCGCAAGTTTTTCAGCTCTGTTTTTCAGCTCTGAAAACTGCTCCGACTGTAGCTTCAACTCCTGGTGCAGTGAATTCTTCTCTGTAGCAAGATTTTCTGCCTCTAGTTTCAGTTGCCCAAGCAGTGCAATAAGAACTGAATTCTCAATTACAAATTGCTGATTTTCATCCAGAGACTTTAGAAGTGCATTTTGCGTCTCTTGGAGTCTCCCAAATACATGGTCAAGAACTGATTGGTCTTGTTTGATCTTATCATCATAACCATGGAGGCCATCAATCTCAAGAGTCCTCAACATCTGATAAAGCCCCATCCTCAGGATGGCAATTTGATCAAATAAGGATTTTATCTCCATCTGCTTTTCGGAATTTCCAAGCTCCAATTCAGAGATAAGTTTTTCTGATAATTTGGAGGCTTCCAAGAGTTTCCTACACTCATGCAATAGGAACCAATTCTTCTCTTCCAGATCTTGTGCACATTTCTGCAAGATGAAAATTTCTACCTGAGCATTCATGGCTTTGTCCAGTTCCTCTTCAAATTCTTTCTTCCTACACAGACTTTCCCCTTGTAGAAAATGGATCTGAGATTCCATAACAGTTACTCGGGTTTCATTCAACTGCACAAAACTAGCATGTTCTTGCTTTTCAACCGCTAGTGACTTTTGCAGCTCTTCTACTTCACGAAGCGTTGATTCTCTCTCTTTCTCCAGACCCACATATTTTTCTTCTAATCTCTGATATCTTTTTTCTAAATCTTCCAGCCTTTTCTGACTGACATCCAACTGAGAAATCAAACCTTCTCTCTGAGTTATCAGGCCAGACTTCTCATTACCAAGCAACAGGTAGGAATTTTCTAACCTACGTAAATTTACCGTGAATCCTTCAAGTTCGGCATTTGCATCAAAAAGAGAATTCTCCAGAAAGTTATTCTTCTCTGAAAGCTTCTCCAGATTCTCAGTTGCAATCTGTAAATGAGAAATGAGTGTGTCCTTCTCTGCAGCAAGGGTGGATTTCTCACTTAAAAGAGATTGACCGGATTCTTCCAATGTCTTTACTCTCCCCCGAACACCTTCTAGCTCGACATTCAAATCTGAGAGTGAATTCTCTAAAAAGGCATTTTTTTCAGTAAGTTTTTCCATGATTTTCAACTTCTCTAGGAGGGCCAGCTTTTCATCTGTGTCTCTTTCGCAGACAGCTTTTAGCTTTGTGTTCTCATCCTGCAATTCCTTCACAGATGATGCAAAGTTTTCTGGATTTAAGCAAACAGACTCCAGCTGCCCTGTCATATCCTGGTGTCTCTTGTTGAAGTCATTGAGTTCCTCTTTCAAACAGTAAATTTCTTGCTGAAGAGCATTTCTTTGGTCCACTCTAAGTTCAACTTCTGCTTCAAGTTTTGCTATAGTCTCCCTTAAGCTTAAGATCTCATCTTGCAAATTCTTAATGGACACTGCTGAACTTAAATTGAGTTCGTTCAGGCCCATGTTCTCCTCCTTGACACTCTGTAGTTCATCCTCTAAACCCCGTTTACGAGTTTCAGTGTCCTGTAAAATTTGAGCCCTATTCTGAAGCTCCGAGGCCAGAGTTCTGAGTTCTTCCTGAGATTGAGAGTGCAAATGCTGCAGAGTTTGAAATGCTGTTTCAGCCTCCATAAATCTCAAGCGTTCCTCTTGTATGGAGGTCCAAAGTCTCCCCAACTCCTTCTGCTTCTCTGTTAGTTCTAGACTTTGATTCCCCATCTTCTGCATCAAAGACTCCAATTCAGTATGCAGACTCTGATTGGTTCTCTCCAACAGACTACACCTTTCTTCAGCACCTTTTAACTTCGCAGCTCCATCATCTATCTCACTGTTGAGCCTTTGAGCCTCCTCCTGGGCACAAGCAAGTTTGTTTTCCAGGCTAGATATTGTCTCTAAGCACTGCTGGTACTGAAGAGCAGCTGCTTCCTTATCTTTGGTTAGCTCAACAACTACTTGCTTTAAAGTTTCAAGTTCACTTTCAGCTTTCTCTGCTCGTTCAAGCATCCTTCTGGCACTTTCTTCAGCATTCAATAATTTTTCTTCCAGATTGCTTATTGTCTCTGAACACTGCTTGTATTGAGCAAAAGCATCCTCCTTTTCAGCTTCTACTCTGGCAAGATCCTGCTTTAATGCTTGAGCTTTGGTTTCTGCTTTAACAGCTCGCTCATTCAGTTCTCCAACATCCTTTTGAGCAAGAGAAATATTATTCTCAAGATTATTTATCTTCTCCAAGCACTGCTGGTGTCGAACAAGATTAGCTTCTCTTTCAGCCTCTAATTTGGTGAGGGCATCCTTCAAAATCTGAACTTCAGTTTCAGCTTGACTTGCTCGTTCATTAAGCCCCTGGGAATCTTCTTGTGCACGAGAGACTTCTCTCTCTAGATTAGACAATCTCTCCAAACTCTGCTGGTACTCAAGTAGGCCAGCTTCTTTTTCAGCTTGTAATTTAGCAAGAGCATTCTTCAAGGTTAATATTTCCATCTCAGCTTTACTCACTCGTTCGGACTCAGATGGGACTCGAACCCTGAGATCGGGGTCCCCATTGTTTTGCGGACTTTGTTCTTTGTCCTCTATATCACGAAAGTTGAGGCCTTTTCTTGCCCTTCCTTCTGCATACTTGACATGGTTTGTAGCTTCTTCAGAACCAAACAAATCATTGAACTGTTTCAGACCCTTTCTGATCCCTGCAGATTCAGATTCTTCAGTGAATGCTCCATTCCTCTTGATAGCATGTGAAGAGAGTCCCACAGCATCCTTCTGCAGCTCATCAGGCTCCAATAACGCACGTACAGGTTGTGGCATCTCAGGTGTACGGGGATCAACCTCGGTAGCAGAACCTCCTGGTGAGTCATCTGGAAATACCATGGGAACTTGGCTTGGAAATGCTTCCGCCATGGTCCGATGAGCCTGACGAAGCACCCCAGTTGCATGATCATATCTTTCAGCCAATGCACGGTATGCTCGATAAAACTCTTCTACCAATTTCATTAACTCTGGGCGTTTCTTGTAATACATCTCTGCTCGCCTAGCAAAGGAATCAGCATCTTCTTCAATGAGCTTGATCATTTGCTTGACTTTAGTATCCATATCTGTTCAAGCAGAAGATATTTTGCTGTGTCAAAATACAGTTATACAGAGAGAATGAAATTTTGAATGCTGCACAATTGCACAAAATTATGACACCAAAAAAAAAGTGCAATCTCATTACAACGAGGCAAGATCTCATTGGTTTCATTAATCAATTTATCTCTTTCAAACTTGGTTTGATTAATGAAAGCCACCAAGCAAAGATGATTACACACTTGACTTGTGGCTCGATACAGGATCAAATAACTTATCAAGCTTCTAAACCAAGGTTCCATGGGTATTTTAACTGTTGTCATTCCACTGTTTATAGCTCATCATATCATTACGTCTTCTAACAATAGACTAGCTGCAAGATGGCAATAGTATGGATGCATTTTGCATTTTGTAGCAATCATCAGGTACCTGTGAGATTCTCCTGGAGCCATTTTGAATTTTTAGGGCTTATGTGGCTGTTCCACCACCATGAGTACATGCCTTTAGAATCCGCATGCTTCACAGTTGCCATGACTTTAGTCCTCAATACCACCACTTCCTGATTCTGACCACGGATTACAACTCTTAATTACGAAAAGGAGGTGATGGATCAGCCCAGAACCAGTTTTTTATAACTACAAACTAGCCACTTTTAATGTTGAGAAATAATATGAAAGTTCAAATCTCTCAGTCCTCGTGCTTAATTCCTGATATCAACAAACGAAAACCGCACAATTCAGTTTTGACATGATGGAAAAACACAACTTGATCACATGATCAGGAACCTGAAAAGATCAAGCAGAAAAGACACAAAAATTACCTGATCAAGATAATCCAATTACGGTCCAAATATGCAAGTAAAAAAGCAACTAGTAACCGGTAACTGTTGTCTCCAAAACTGTTACAAGTTACCTGATCAAAGAAACACATCAACAAAACAGGTGTTTGAAAAAGTAAGAATCTGATCAATCAAAACAAAAAATGCTTTAAGAGAAATTGCATATTCACAGTCAACAACATAGCATAGAAATCATCAACAACAACCATCTGATCAGCATAAAATTAGCCAAATTTTATGAACTTAAGCATAATTCAACAATTAAATCACCTGCAAAGGCTTACAAAATTAAAAGAAAAATAAAAAAATCATGAACTAAAAAAACTGATATGCAAAGCTATTAAATTCATCAAACAGAAATGTAGAATAATAATAAAAAAAAAGCTTACCATAAAAAAAAAAAAAAGAAAGTACGGTTTCTGGGTTTTGATTATTAGCAACTATTATTGAAAAAAAATGGATGCTTGGGTTTTGCCCTTTTCTTGCCTCAACCCATTACTGAGTCTGAGTGATCTTTTTCTGGTGCAACTCTCCTTTATTTTGTTTCTTTGTGTCTCTCTACCAGCTGTTTTTGGTTGCCTTCGTATGCAGGGTTTTGGTGCTATTTGAGTAGGCTGTCAAAGAGGAAAAGAAAACAAAAAAATATGGGCTAAGGACAAAAACCATTAAAAAAGTAAACCACCAAATTAAAAATATAAATAAAATCTTTTCCGGTATTTATTCGTATTAATATTCGCTTTAAGTGCTGTAACAAGCATGAAAGAGGCAGCAGCGTTTTAGGGGAGATGAAATGACGAGGTTGCCCTTATGAGTTAAGGTTTCAAAAATGCTGTTCCTCGTGTTTATCTACATTTGACTTTAACGAGTGCAGCCCCATAAGTCAAAACCGCTTTGATTCTTTGATTTGATTGGATTCTCATTTATGATTCATATTAAAAAAATTGTATGTTGAAATCTGTGCACTAAATAAAAGTAATTGAAATTACAGACAATAATATTTTTTTAACTAAAATTAAGACTAACGGCTGCAGTTTGGTTTTCGTTTCTCCAATTTAATCAAGAGTTAAAATTATAATTTCAATCATAATAATTAAAAATAATATAAAATCTGAAATAATGTTGAATTATTTTAATACTTTGCAAAAATCCAAAGGGTTTTAGGATGATGAACTTACGTGGAGCCACATGGAGATGGGCTAATAATTGTATGCATGAAATTTGGAGAATTTTGAAGCCCATAAACCTCTGTACTAGCCGTCGGTTAGTACGGTACTCGTCGTTTCAGAAGGTGATAGGTTGGTTTCATTGAGAATGGAAAAGTGAAAGGGTGGTTTTGGTACATGAGGAGAGTGGTGGAGAGGGGAATCTTGAATGTTAGGCAAGTATGACAGGTGTCGTTCTTTGGAAAAAGTAAAGTGGGTCGGATTTGGCTACTTCTTTCGTTCTTTGGGCGGTGGCCGAGGACGGTCGTCTTATGTCACATGACATGACTACAGCAAATTCCTTTGGACAATTATAACCACGTGTATTACAATATAATTTCAAAATCAAAATTAGTACTCTTATAGTATAATAGTCTATACTATATGTTTTTTTCGGTTGTTTGTTTTGAATGAATTACGAATTCTTTATTTTTTATTCCTGGAATCGTCTCCCTAATACGATGGAATATTTGATGTTTGTTATTGAATAAATATTTTTATTTTTGTCAAATATATGAAGATAGAGTTTGCTTGAATATAATTTCAGATTTTATGATCATTTATCTTAAATTCAATTAATAGGAAGGCACGAAGGATTATTTTTTATATTTAATAAAGGTTCATGTTATCTAGCAAAAATAAAATAAAACTTTGAAATTATTATTATTATTATTATTATTTTTGTGTATCTGAAATATTTAACGCCGTTCGCGTGGACCATTGTTTATTAATTTGGTTTTGCATTTACACATGAAAGGTGGCCTCCGCATGACAAACGAGCTTACTCCACTTATTATTAACTTGATATTATTTATCATTATAGAGTTTATAAACTAAGAAAAAAAAAAAGACCAATCAATATATTATTATTAGTGAAAACGTATGGAGATTAAGATGAAATTTGTTGCTGACCGATATTGATTTTTACCACCATATTATGATTTATTTATATAATGTGACTAAGGCAGTCGTTATTAAAACCTAAAATAAAAATATTTAAGTTGCAATCAGATCTGATTCAGCATTCAGCACCTTATATGGCGGTGATATTGATCCACTTCTATTCTATGGAAAAGGATTGTTGGACGGCGAAGATGGCTCAATTATAACGACAAGTTGGACGTCTGAAAAAGGTGTCTTTTTACTAAATTATGTGCTATAATTGGTGCATATGCCTAAATAATAATAATAATAATAATCATAATTAAATAATAATTAATCTCATCCATCCAACATACAATAAGGGAAAACATTTGGTTTATATTTACTAGAAATCAATCAATTTGCTAAATATTCCGTTTCTGTTTATTAGTATGATTTATAGTAAATATATTTATTAAAGGTATAATCATATATAGAATAAAGAAACAGAAATTTACACTTAGCACTTTTTTATTTTTATGTAACAGGAGAGAAATTAGCAACTTTGTGATATTTTCCTTGCTTTCAAAAGTCTAATTATGGGGAAAGAGAATAATTCTATGACTTTCATTCTACTTAAAACAACATCTTGAGTCCAAAATTATTGATGGGAAGATAAGATAAGAATTCAAAGAAATTTGAGGTGAAACATATATTCAAATATTTAATTGATTTATGTAATTATAATGTAATGTTCAATAAATTTAAAATTTGTATTTTTTTATTTTATTATTTTAAAATGCTATTTTCTTTATACCAAAATAAAAATATGTGTATTGCATAAATCAGTATCAAAATTAGTTGAAAAGTTTGCCCTCAACCACCTCCAAATAAGGTCAATTAGCAGGTTCGAGATGGCTTTGATCGTTAGGTGACAAATTTTATGAAAAGGGGTTTTCAACAATGAACAAAGATGGATAGAAAGCTGAGGTGACTTCTAAGCTTTTAAATGGTCATCTTTGGTAAATGCTTCAACTTTGCTTCTATCTCTTCCTTTGAAATTAATTAAATAAATGAAAATTGAATAGGGTCATAGTCCCAATGGATGAATCAAATTTTGAGCAGGCCACACTTTACCTAACTATTTTTTTTTTTTGTAGCTATGTTGCTAAATTTGGTATAAGATTGAATCATGTATTAGTTTTTCAATGGTACGAGCATATTCATTTTTAGATTTTTTAAAATTTTAATTAAAATGGAATTCTTTCTTCAAATATTTCATAAAATTAAATATATTTGTATTGGATATAAGACCGTTTAACCCAAATACAAATTAGATAATTTTCAAGTGAGATTGAATTTTTATCTTTGTTAAGAGTATTTTTTTTTTTCATTAAGTATAATTGAAAAAAAAACATGTGGAAGGGTTATTAATATTGTACAGCAAGAGGAAGCTTCTTTCACATAACCATAATACTCGATTAGCATACGTGGATAGTCAGACATAATTAACTTTTGACATGTGTGAACTTTGCCTGTGGACTACAGCACCATCTGTTGCTTACAGATAAGAAATTTTAAAAAAGCAAAGCAAAGATTCTCCCAAGGCTATGGATTGCCAAAGTAATAGATGCCACCAATAGTACTAATTGCACATTGTTGTGATGCTTTCAGCTTTAGTATGAATTCATAAGCTTTTTATCGTTTGACCGTATCTTTGTCTCAGGATAATATCATGACAAACGGGCAAATTATTATCTTCAATTGCACGGTTTTTTTTTTTTTTTTTAATTTTGTTTCCTATGAATATACAGAAAAAGTAATCATGTTTTTGAGCAAATCATTAAATTGAGTTCAGTGCATGGGTAAAGCTTTAATTAAGTTAGAATGGGCAATCTTGACAAATTTCCCTTCTCACTATCCCATCACTTAAAGGATGAATAGAATCATAACCTAACTTAAACTAAATTACTGGGTGATGCTTATTTTCTTGATCTAATTTTTTGTAATAATATTTATATTTTCAGATCACTTATTCAATTAAAGTGTCATTGAATCATTTATTAATTATTTTAGATGTAAAAATGACACAAACTGCGTGATGGTTGAAGGACTTAAGCCCAAAAATGAAAGGGTCGGTTGCCAGGTTATTAACGTTAGTGTTTAACTAGTTAAGAGAACAGTGACCAATGTATTATTTGTCATCTAGTTTAGACAATGGCAAAAAAAAAAAAGCCAGACCGGAGCCTCCTTCTGCTTGGAGCTTTGCAGCCAGGGTAAGGGGACTTATAAAGACAAATTTAGCCATCTTCAAAAACTGTCATTATGCATATGACCAATTGACCACATCCAGGGCCACCCCCTCTTTTACTTAAGATCTCAGCAAACCCATACAAATTGCATAGAAAGCAGTGAAAGAAAAAAGCTGATAGCCATGGGCCCTTCAAAGCTGCAAGGCTGAAAATGCAAAATCGAATTGTTGAATTCGGAATGGAGACTGTGGAGACTGTCAGCGGATTGTATAGCAACAAGCGAAGCAAGCGCACATGACTCACATCCCACCCACAACATCAAAGATTCTAAAAGCTTGGATTGTATATGATTGCTATTATGTAAATGTCAGGTAAAGTTTAAGCAAGTGTGAAGGAAGGAGAAGCAAGTGGCCCACCTCTCCCAACTGCCATCACAGTTTTCCAATGGCATGTGAATGGTTGTTAAAACACTCTCTCCCCCTTTATCAGTTCCAGTCACTTTTTTTTTTTTTTTTTATTTGCGGCTTTTTATGGGCTGTTGGGAGATAAATTAAATTCGCTTTGTTGCTTTCACTGCAAAACCTCTTCAATGACAGGCTTGCATGGAAAGAGACTTAAGACTTGCGGTAGATTAAATATCGGGCCTCACTGTCTCCTATTTAAGGTAATGTTTTTGGAAGAAAAATGTAAAAGGCTAATCATAAAAATATATAAATTTATTTTTTTATAATAGTCATGTCATTTATGAATAATCCGTGAATCAAAAGTCGAGCATTACTCTTTTTGTAAAGAGATTGTGTTTAATATTTATGAGTGAACTTCATTTCAATTCAGTAAATAAACTATTTCTTTAATTAATAGCTTTAATTAGGACTGTAATGAATGATACTTACTGGAATTAGAAAGAGTTAAATAAATAAGAGCTATATTAAAGACAACACCTACTTGTCTACCAATTTGTTGCATAAACTAAAGGCTAGTCATTCTCAATTTCTTTTTTTTTTTTTTTTTTCATATGGTCATTCTCAATTTCCTCTTGCATCATTTTGGCTAAAATTGTCCGTACAAAATAGTCAGTTAATATTAAACTTTTTATTTCTTTTTATAAAATAGATTAAAATTTAACTATAAAAAATATTACAAATGTTAAATTTAAATATTACAATAATTTTTTAACAATATTTTTAATTATATGAATTAATTGAATTAAATTTTAAATTTTTTATTTAATTAATAAGTTTAGCCAACTTGCAAGGTTGACTTCTACTATCATCACATGGCATCCTAAATCAATTAAGCAACATCTCATTCTCATAGGCATTAAATACTTGTAGAATTGACTGACTCCAAACTAAGGAAAAAATAAACATTTAATAACCCAAACTATTAATTGATTCTAAATTACATTTCTTAATATCTAATTATTTTAATAAAACGTAACAACGAAAAAATAATAACTTAAGTCTATCGTAGGTTCATAGGCAAAGAATAAAATGGCTTCTCAACATACCAATATAGCTTTGAATTTCGTTTTGCGGTTGTCACTTCTCAGCAATCACAAATGTGAAAAAGAAAAAGCAAATACAACAAACACGGTCCATTCAATAACCATTTAAAGATTCATAGAAAATAAACGAGGCCCAGTCCATTCCTAAGAAAAAAAAGAAAAAGGAATCAATCAAAGGGCCCAACTTAGATTTGGATTTTGGAAGATCAGGATTACAAAGCGCCCCGTAACGGCCCCGCTAAACCCGCAATTCCGAGTCTTTTGGACTGGAGCACTTTTTTTTTTTTTTTTAATTGAAAAAATCGCTTGAAATCCAAAATAATAGTAACTTATCCGCAATTTGTTATGCTCAAGCTCTCTACTTCCAGTCCGCTACCATTAATTTTGCCAAGTTCCTAATTCGAAACGATGCATCAATCCTCCGTCGAAAGTTTCTCCACGCCCGAACGCCCGTTCTTCTCCAACTAAGACTACTCTATTCTTCTACTTCTCACTTCAAAACGACGCGGCTGCAGCAGCACATTGAGAAAACCTATTGGCGAACCGAGGCTGGAATTAGCGTGCAGAATCATGAAGACAGCGAAGCGTCTAGGAATTCAGACCATCGCCTTTTACAGCGACGCCGATAAAGATTCTCTCCACGTCCGACGAGGCGGTTCACATTTGTCTAACCCGCTCGGCTCAGTTTCTTAAACAGCTCTTCCGTTGTCGAGGCGGCGATTCGCGCCGGTGCACTGGTGAGCTGCTCGAACTCCATGATATTTTACGTCATCCAAATTACTAATTATTATTATTATTAATAAATAGTATCGATGTTTTATGTGATGAATGCGGAGTATAATTTTGGCTATCCTTCCTGATTATGGTTTCTTATGGGAGGGCTCCGAGTTTGCTCAACTTGTTGAGGATAAGGGGCTTACATTTATTGGTCCTCCAGCAATCCGAGACATGGATGATAAAAGGTACTATTGATAGTAGGCTGCGCCATTATTTGGAAACATTTCTGCTTATTAATGATGTTTATATTGGGCCTGTTAGTGCCTTGAAGAGAATAATGGGTGCGGCGGTAGGATATCATGGCAGTGAACGAGATATGAAATTATGAGGTTGGAAGCTGATACAATTGGATACTCTATCTTAATAAAGCCGACTCATGGAGGCGGAGGAAAGGTGTTCCCATTTTGTTTCCCTTTCTCGTTCATTTCATTGTTGTTTGACTTTTCTTCTTCTTTTTGAACTTAAGGAATAGTGTGAATTGTGGGCACATTTTTTTTATCATTGCTTCTCTTCCATGTGCTTAATTTGTTTAGAATCATTGAGTTTACGATGTCAAGGATGTTGATAGAACAATAGAACTGCAGGAAATTTAGTTTTATTCAGATGAGGTTCTTACCATGTTTATATTTTTAGGGCATGAGAATTGAACAGTCAGAATGATTTTGTTGACTCCTTTTTGGAAGCACAACACGAAGCTGCTGTATCTTTTGGCATAAACACAATTTTGTTGGAGATATACAGGATACAACATAGAAACATTGAAGTTCATGTAGTATTAGAGCTATTAATAACCTGATTAACTTCTGGCTTTTTATTTGGTTGTACTTAATTATTAAGCTCCGTATTTGGAAAAACTAGTGACCTGATCTTGTCAGGTATTCTAGAAACTGTATGAAATGCTAGCAGATTTAATAAGCTGGATTAGGGAATGCCTGTAATGAATTTTGTTTTCTATTGGGTTTTATGTATTGACCAAAGGCTTCTCTCCTGCTTGATGTTAGTCGATATTTGGTGATAACTTTGGCAATGTACTGCATTTATATGAGAGAGATTGCAGTGTCCAAAGGATACACCAGAAGATAATTGAAGAAGCTCCTGCTGTAATACTGTTTTCTACACTTTTTATTTCTTCGTATTGTTGATCTACACGAATTTTGACTAAAACTCCATTAATGTAGTCATGTGTTACTGATGAATTTCGCTGCCACTTGGTTCAGGTTGCCATAGCTACTACTAAGGTGATGTCTTTCAAAATCATTTGCTTATAGTTATTGATATGCAGTTTGCAACTGTTGTTATTAGATGACTGTTATTTCTGTTTGATTTGATTTTTTTTGTAATGCCAGCATTTCTGAGTTTAATGAAAATTTTATGCGATTAAAATGATCATCAAAGGCAAGATAGGGCCAAGGAGGAGCTATTGCCTCCAAGTAATTTTTAAACAGGAAAAGTTTATACATTGAACTTTATCACAATATTGAGCTATATTTGATTGAAACTTATCCTGTTATTGTAATAGAAAAGAACATGAAACATAGCAAGGTCTGGCCAAAAAATAGCTACATAGCAAGGTGTTTGATTATCTAATTCTTTACCTGCCAGTTTGACAATGAATGATTTTTGCTGTTGTTTTTGTGGCTTAATGGAGAGAGAAAAACCCTAAACATTGATAGCTTCTCTCATGAATTTGCATCTCATATTTATTACTTTTCTCTCATTCCTGCTTATGTTCTCTTGCTTTTCATGATGCAAAAGGTTTTGGGCATCCTGCTTATCTTAACTTTTAACTGCTGTAACTGATAAATACTGATGTCTGGTCCATGTGGTATGTAAAGGCAGTTGGCTATCACAATGCTGGCTCTGTGGAGTTTATAGTTGATACTACAACTGTTTGATTTTACTTTATGGAGATGAACACTCAACTTCAGGTGCTTTGATCACTCATTTTCTTTCTATCTTGATTTCTCAAGCTTCATGAGACCCTAACGGAGCATCCATATTCATTCGTAGATTGAGCATCCTGTGACTGAGATGATTGTTGGTCTAGATATTGTGGAGTGGCAAATTCGTGTTGCAAATGGGTAGCATCTTGCTATAAGTCAGGTGCAGGTGCCCTTATCATGTCAATCTTTTACCCACTGAATAGAGCTATGTATATGATTTTGCTCCTCTTGGTCCTTCCTTCTTTTTCTTTGACTTTTGAAATTGTTATTCCTGTGATGTTCTATTTGAAATTGTAAGATGCATGTCTGCCTGTGCATGTGCATTTTTTTATGTTTGCCATCTGTCTCTTTTCATAATCATTGAGGAATTGACTGGGGAAATACTGTAGGGTTAGAATTATTATCCTTTTTGCTAATGGGATAGTAGTAATTGCTATTATTCTTCAATATTAGTATAAGGAGGCCTCAATGCTTACATGATCATAAGCGATGGTGCAAAATTTATTAGAAGTATATCCTAAAAAGAAAGTTGTTGCTATTAATATCTTCAAATTTATTAATTTTGGAAATATGGGAAGATCAATGTTTCATGGTTTCTCTATTCCTTCCCTCCCCACCCCCACTTTAAAAAAAGTGACTGAGCTGTTAGTGGATGTTAAAAGGGCTCCTTGATCCAATGAATAGTTTAATGGTTGTCTCAATTTAGATTATCATTACTTGGCCAGGGTGTTTAAATGTTTGAACAGCGATGAGGTTCTTTCAAATGCTGAAATATTCTCTAGTGCCATGAAATGTGCAGACCTCTAATGAAAATTTCAATTTATTTTTCCTTCTTTTATTAAACTTGAGTTCGGGAGCCCCATTAATGGATATTTATGAAGTCTATTTAGGGTTACCATTTTGACAGATTTGTGATTACTCATAATTTTGACGGGCCATGCTTTTGAAGCCTGAGGCTATGCTGAAAATATTCCCGAACTGTTTCTTCCTGCAACTGGAGTTCTTCATCTTTATCATCCTGTACCAGTTTATCAACAGGTGAGGTTCCTATGCTGTATGTAAGATCAAGTTTCTTGGCTATAAAAAAAATTAACTCAACCTAAGCATTCGAGAATGGTCCTAATAGGAAAAAAGCCACACTGGAGGAGTTGTGTCAGATTGTTAGATAGTGTCTTTGTGCTGATTAACCTTTGATGTTTGCCATCCATTTTTGCTCTTGGAAAGAGTAGAGAAAATGGGATAATTGGTATATCTCATAGCCATATGTCCTAAATTAAGGATACCACCACCTGTAAGACTGCGTGTTTCATTCCACATTTTTTCCTCTCCCTTTCTCCTTATTTTGATCGTTTTCTATTTAACAGTTCAGGTTTGACTGAAGCGAACAATGAGATGTTGTTAGCATGCATTATGATCCTATGATTGCAAAGCTTGTAGTATGGGTAGAAAACTGTGCTGCAGCACTAGTCAAATTGAAGGATTGCTTGTCAAAGTTTCATGTATAGAGTCTTGTTTAGGAATTTTAGTTCTAAACTTGGTGCAAAAGACTTCATCATTGTCCCTCTGAGATATGCCTAATTATACTGAAACTTGGTGACTGTGGTGGCACCCATGGCTGGTTTAGTGGTCAAGGTTCTGGTGGAGGATGGAGCAAAGGTGGAAGAAAGGAGAACCTGTATTGGTGCTAGAAGCAATGAAGATGGAGGTTTGTACCAACAATAGCTCCAATATTATTTCATTTTTGCTATTCGCTTAGACTAAAATACACATTTAGTGACCCAACTTATATTGAAAGTTGCTTTATTTGACGGCATGTGGTGAAGGCAACATCTGGTGGTTTTGTTCAAGGACTTAAAGTCAGCTCTGGTCTACAAGTTTCAGATGGTAGTGTTCTTTTAAGACTCAAGGTTAGTCATTTTGAATTCAGCTCTTGACATGGATAGTTTTAACTCCGCTGCATATAATTCTTCATACAATATTGTGACCTGTCTGAGCTTAAATTTATGTAGAATTCCTGCATCTTGAGCTTGAATAGCTTAGATTTGATTGGTATATATTTTTATATATATTCATTTTCGTTTGATTTCATGTACTTGGCCATCTTACTTACTGTCTGATGAAGTCTTTTGTTTGGCCTTCTCTAATAATCTTGTTTCATCCTTGAATTTTTTATTTAAGTCATCTACATTACTAATCAATTGATTTTTTTCTTTCTAGAAAAAGTATATTGAATATTAGTACTCATAATTCTACTGTTTCAATCCAATGGTGAGTGTGTGTGAAAACTTGAACTAACCTGTGGTTTTTGGCTAAATCATTCAACCCCCTATGTAAAAATGTATAAGGGCATCACTATGTTAAATATGCTTTCTGTTAGATTCAACACCATCTGAAGATTTATTACTTGGTTGCACAAGTTAGCAGAAATATTGTGTCAATGCATTAGAATTTATCAAACTGCTATATTGTGGATTAATTGATAATTTGATTTGCATTCAGTAGCAATGTTGAAAATAGAGTTGAAAAAGATTCAAATATAAGATTGTTTAATAGAACATGACTTAAATGACAATTGTATCCTTGGTCAGGAGTGATTAGAATTCATCTTGAAGTGCGGTTTCCATGATAATATCGTCGTCTGGTAGAGAAAATAAGTTTAGTAAGCTTCTGTGTCACTGACAAACATAGAAAAGGAAGTAGAGAGAGAACGGGATGGCTTTGAGCCAATCTGATGACATAATGTAACGTGGGATTGCATAATCCTGCTTCATAAATAGTGATTTGTGGCGCTCATGCTATAATCTGATTTCCCACTTTGGACATTCGAATCTTACTGTTTGCCTCCTTGTATTTATTTTATGATGGTGTCTTTCTTATTTTTAATCATATTGAAGTAGATTATGATGAACTATAAAATGAATGAAATTATTTTTAAAAAAATCAGGAATTAATTAATGATTTGATTTGACGTTGGTTGAGCAATATGTTACAGTGCGCGTATTGGTCTACATCTAGGGTTGCTATCCAAGGTCAGCAAGGGTTTTTGTTCAAGTGTGACTGGGCTACAGAACCCCGGAGACAACCCAGGTCACATCGGTACTGCTTCTTCACCTCCACAGACATACCTTCACTCAAAAAAAAATAAAAATTAGGCGTATTCAAAGTTTTGTGGCGTTCTCAAGTGTGAACTGTGAATAAAGAGAGTAGTCAAGAAGCCATTATGTTGGCAAAGAAAATCATAGCGTGAGAGTGTTGTATAGTTTTATGGCCATCATCATGCTACTAATTCAAATATTCTTCTATAAATCACAGCTAGCTTGGCCAACACGGAGGATTCCGATTGTGACATTTCATTAAAGAAACCAAGGCGTATTCAAAGTTTGTCGACGAATTTCAAATAAAAATTGGTTTCTTTAATATTCTGTGGGCGGCAAACGCAAATGTCACGCATCATCCAATTTTTTCTTCGAAGGACGCCCCAAAGGACAACGACACGCCATTTCTATTTATATTTGGTCAAATGAACAGAAAAGTCAAAGGTGCTAATCGCCTCACTTTTTTTTCTTTTATAAATAATTTTCCTTCTTTTGAAACAAAAAATAATACCAGTACAAATATTCTTCTTTGAATTGGTCGGAGGAGTTTTTAAAGGGTTGTTTCTTCTAATTTCCAGTGGGAACTGAAATCCAAGTGTGAGACTGTTTTTGAAAAATATAAAATTCTTGATGCTGGAATATGCTAATGCTATTCACAAAATGTGCAAAACAAAAAAAATGCCCCAATGCAATATATCATGGATGGCACAGAAGAATCAACTTAAGGTCACTGCCAGTAATTTTTTTTTTTTTTTGGGTTGTCGTAAACAATAGTCATTTTCCTGTTCATCGTTGTCAATGGGAGAATTTTTTGCCTTTTTTCTGATTCCTAAAGGGCGTAATTGTAAATAGTCAATATCTTATTGGCCTTTCTTTTCTAAAGATGGGAGCTCTGTCCAAATTTAGCGAGTAGTAATTCGGATTTACTACTGTGTCTGCACTAGCTTTACCCAAAACACCCCTTGCGCCCATCCTTTGATTGCTGCTTTTTCAAGTTTTGTGCTTTTAGATTGCTACTATTATTTACTTCTATATTTGATCAAAAACCCTTATGGAAATTCTTAATTTTGGTTACCTTAATTTGGATAGAGGGATAAATTAAGTAAGACCTTGATAGATATTTTCTGTAAAATTTGGAAAGGGCAATAAAATGAATTTCAGATTCTCTAGATAAAAACAAGAGTGAATTTCCATTTTGTGCAGAGTACTTAAAACTAAATGATAAAATATCTTAACGACTACAATGACCAAAAATGAAGAACAAGAATTTGTAATGGAAAACACAACTAAATGGTGTAAAAAATTATGGCCCGATGGAAAAGCAAGGGGGGCAATATGGTAAAATCGTTAAGGAAAACCGGCATTCCCATCTGTGATCCACCAGAAGATCTTAAAATACCGGTAAATGCGTTGATGTGGACAGGAAAACAACAGCATATCCTTCCTTGTTCTTGTCAATTTCTTATTTTGAAACAGTCGTGCCCTCTTAAAGCCAATTCAGGCTACAACCCTAAACCAAAGCCCTACTTCCAATTCTTTTTTTTTAAACCTTTCTTTTCAAATTTTTTATTTATAAAATAAAATCTTTCTTCTTTCCTCCTCCACAAAACCCCCAAAAAAAAAAAATTTTCCCAAATAATCAACATATTTTCTTCTGTCCTTTGTACTTTATAAAAAACTTTTTTTTCTCTTTTTCTGCTTCAAAACCAATGTTTTGTTGATCCATTTTCTTTGGTTTGGTAATTCCATTGTTTTTATTTCGTGGGTTTTTATTTTTTCCTCGTAAAAAAATGGCATCAAGCAACAGTGAGGGAGCTGAAGCTGTAGCAAAATCAGAGACAACCCCGACAGAGGAAAAGGCTTTGGGGTCTGTAGGAAACCTTAGCAACATTAAGGACACGTTTCTAAGAGCAGATAAGATAGATTTCAAGAGCTGGGATTTGCAACTGGATAAGCACTTGAGCAGGGCTTGGTCTAGGGACAGCCATATTTCATCTATGACAAAGAAGGAAGAGTGGGAAATTGATTTGGCTAAACTTGATATAAGACACGTTATAGCTCATGGGACTTATGGCACCGTTTACCGTGGCGTTTATGATAGCCAAGATGTTGCAGGTATCACTTTTATAAATATGTTGCCAAAATTCAGAAATCCATCCTTTTATCTTGTTCACCTTGGACTGCTATTTTTGCCCGAGATGAGAATTTTTTTCTCTATTCAACTGTATATACTGATATAAAGATGTAGTATATATTGCTTTTGACTTGCTTGTTTGGTTCAATGATAATTGCTAAGTTGTTCAAACGTGCCCCTGGAAAGTGAATTTGCTAGTAGAAGATGATAATATTATAGCAATTTCATGTCTTTAGGTTCTGATATTAAGCCTAGGATCATATGTGTAAGACATAATACATTGTGTAATAGGAGGTTTATGCTTGAAACTTGAGGTGAGTCACTGGATGTCTCATGACTAGCATCAATTCTACTAACTTGACCACAAGTTTACATCGCTTTGAGGTATAACTTTTGTCAAAAGACATCCTCAAGCGTTTTGTTCTTTAAATGAGGATGTAATGAAAGGCGAATGTTTTTGGAACTTCACTATCAGCAAAAAAAAAAAAAAGGAGAAAGCTTTGATAGACTATGAAATTTTCATTTGTCTAGATGCAGCATATCAATGATGTATACTGACTGCAACTGTCCAATGAAGCTGTATGATAACTTGCTCATTTTCTGTGTGCAAGTGATAATGACATAGGACCTCTTTCTTTTCATTTTGAAATTATAAAGTTTTAATCTTGATTTCAATGAATATTGCTTCTGCCATGAAACTTTCTGTCAATAACAACTGCCTCATGTTGCTTTATGTTTGCTTGGTATAAACAGCTTATGCAGAGTTGCCTTGGGGCTCCAAATTCACTCTCTTTACAGAGTTCTTTAGATGGCATTACTTAAATTTCTGAATTAACTTTAGTGAATCTGAAATTGGGTTGTTTTGAATGCAAATATGTGTTTTCAAAGGTGTGCTTAATGCATAGTCTGATGATTGTGTTTACTTTCTGGTGTTTGATTCTAACATGTGTTGAGGGGCGAGTAATCAGTAATGTCAACTCATGGTCTCTATTTGACATGCTGCCTATATTCTGCCACTATTTGATTGTAAAACATCTGCTTAGCTGCAATAGTTAAGTTCTTAAGAAAACATTCAACTCGCTGATATCCTAACTACAAAGTGTTCTTAATTTTGTAGTGAAGGTATTGGATTGGGGTGAGGAAGGGATTGCCACAGCTGCTGAAGCCGCTGCCCTTCGAGCATCATTCCAGCAAGAGGTTGCTGTTTGGCATAAGCTTGACCACCCAAATGTAACAAAGGTAAAACCAATTTATATTTAGTTAGGTTAGGCATACTGCTCCTTTCATGTGGGAAAGAGATTTAATTATACATGTTATATTGGTTGCAGTTAAGAATTGGAAGATTGTTCTGCTTATAGTTTTTCCTGAACTACTAATATTGTAACTGTTGTTGTGCTTGCAATACCGTGACATAATTCTTTAAATATTTTGAATTTCAATATTCAAATCACGAATGAATAACCTCTTTCAGTTTATTGGAGCTTCAATGGGAACTTCTAATCTTAAGATCCCGATCAAAGATGGAATAAGTGAGAATAATAATTCTCTTCCTTCCAGAGCATGTTGTGTTGTTGTTGAGTACCTTCCGGGTGGGACGTTAAAGAATTTTTTGATCAGAAATAGGAGGAAAAAACTTGCCTTCAAGGTTGTGATTCAAATTGCTTTGGACCTTTCTAGAGGGTGAGTAATTTTTTAGGTATATTAGGATTTCCAATGTTTTCACTTTGGAAAAATAATGGATATTTTTCGTTTGACTTTTACAGTTTGAGTTATCTTCACTCCAAAAAAATTGTACACCGTGATGTCAAGACTGAAAATATGTTGCTAGATGCTCATCGAACTTTGAAAATTGCTGATTTTGGTGTTGCTCGAGTTGAAGCTCAAAACCCAAGAGACATGACTGGGGAAACAGGCACTCTTGGTTACATGGCTCCAGAGGTATCCACTCCTTGGATAGCCATTGACTGTATAATTTTATCCCATAATTATTGTAATGATACAAATTTTTATGCTCAACTGCTACAACAATTAGGTCACCTAAATTCCTGAAGCTCCTTTTTTTTTTTTTCTTGGTATCTGTTCCCTTTTCTGTAGAATAAAAATCTAACGCAATGGTTTATGTAGGTCCTTGATGGGAAACCTTACAATAGGAAATGCGATGTCTACAGCTTTGGCATATGCTTATGGGAAATATACTGCTGTGACATGCCTTATGCTGATCTTAGTTTTGCTGAAGTTTCATCAGCCGTAGTACGACAGGTATGAGTTAAAAATTCAAATCTTACATTTTTTACTAATCTAACTCGAAGCATCAATCTTTTGGCTTGGCCTCCATATAGGTGATAGTTATGATATTTCAAAATTTCATATATCTTTTAACTCTTGCATACCTCATCAGTCAGCTGGTTAGCTTAAATAGTCTGGTTCTTGTTTTTGAATAGATTTATACCTTGCAGCCTTTCAATTAGCTTTTAGATCCTTTGTATCATAATTATCTGGATAAATTGAAACACCACATTCATATATTGTAAAAAATGGGACTTCAATGTGTATCTGTAGGCACATCAGCGGATGTTTGCACTTGAATCTGTACTCTTTCCTCTGATACGTTTGGTTGTAATGCCTGATGTTTGAAAATTTTCTTTGCAGAATTTACGCCCAGAAATTCCTAGATGTTGCCCAAGTTCATTGGCAAGCATCATGCGAAAATGTTGGGATGCGCACCCTGAAAGACGTCCTGACATGGATGAGGTGGTGAGATTGCTAGAGGCAGTAGACACAAGCAGGGGAGGTGGCATGATACCTGATGACCAAGCTTCTGGCTGTTTTTGTTTCACCCCCCGTGGCCCATGATAATAAATTTTAGCTCATTCATTTATTTTGTGGTACATAAGTTTAGTTGAGAGAGAACGTGAAACATTGATTTCTATTATGCACTTGAAGTAGCCCCGTTAACGTCCATGTAGAACCCTTGGTTCTATTCCTCAATCCAATGCATTACAACATACTAGTATGTAAGGGTGGATATAATTCTTTTTAGTGGCATGAATGGCAAAATTATGGTCTCCAATAAAAGTTAAAGCTTTAATGGTTGCATTTCTTCCAATAGCTTTGTCCTATGACAGTGAGAATCATCTCAAGAACTGTGTGCTCTGCAGAATCCTACATGGTCATTGAGAAGTTTTTTGTGCAAACCTAAAAGAAGAAAACATTGAAATAGATAGTTAAATGTTTCATTATCAACAAAAGAATGCTAATTTTTCTCATTAAAGCGACATTTTCTTTTGGGTTTCTTGTTATTTATTTATTTATTTATTTGGTAAAATCCATCAATGGTAATGTAAGAGTAGAAGAATCCCTTTTAACCAAAACTAAGGGGTTCCGTTAGCTTGTGTTTTCCCTCTCTTTGGGGTTCTGCGAGCCCAACCCATCTTTATCGGGTTGTTATAACAATGGATTATCCATCAATTGGGGCCCAATAAACATATTCAGAACCCTAAAAAACATCAAATTTCTGATTCCATCCCTAGAGCCGCCCGCTAAAGCTCCATTCCAACTTTTCAGGAAACTGAAGAATCCGTTGAGTGGATTCCGTTACCATAATCCTTCACGATGGAGATGGCCTCGAAGACTGATTCTGAAAATGGCTCCCTCACTCTGGTTAAGCAAGGAGCTGAAGCTGTAAGTTAGAAAAAAAGCCACTCTTTTTTATCAGATAAGAAAAACAAAAGGCTGTTCCAATTTCTTTTTAAATTGAATGTTTTCCCTTTTTCAGAGAGTTTTCGAGTCAGTGTTTGTGGGAAAAAGGTCCATCGTCAAAGAGCGTTTCTCCAAGAAATACAGGCATCCTTCTCTTGATTCTAAACTCACTCTCAAGCGTTTAAACGCGGTTCGTTTTTCCTTTTTCCCAAACCAAAATTCTCCCTTTTTTCCCTTGCCTATTCTATAAAAATCAATGAAATTGTGCTTTGTTTTGTTTCGTGCAGGAAGCTAGGTCCATGACAAAGGCTCGGCGACTTGGCGTTTCGACTCCGGTTCTTTTCGCTGTCGACCCTTTGCTCCATACTCTGACGTTTGAGTACGTGGAAGGTCCTTCCGTTAAAGATGTTTTCCTTGAATTCGGGTTAACAGGCGTCGTCCAAGAACGTTTAGATGATATCGCCACTCAGATTGGCGACGCAATTGGCAAACTGCACGACGGTGGACTTGTTCACGGTGACCTCACCACGTCAAACATGTTAATCAGAAATGGAACTAGTCAGCTTGTCAGTTGTTATATTTTCCTTAATCTGCTTTTGGTCTGTATTAGTTAAGGTCAATTAGCTTTCGTAATCTCAATTGCCTTTCCTTTTTTCTTTGTTTAGGTCCTTATTGATTTTGGTCTTAGCTTTACATCAACTCTTCCAGAAGACAAAGCTGTTGACTTATATGTGCTGGAACGAGCCTTGATTTCAATGCATTCTTCGTGTGGGAATGTGGTAAGAAACAAAGTTTTCTCTTTTTTTTTTGGCTTTAGTTTTGATGTTAGTGTCACCAACTCAAAACTGCCATTTTCTTCTGGTCTCATGTTTGTGTTTGACAATGAAGACATTATGTGTGGAATCATTATATGCAAAAATAAGGAGTAGCTTAGAGAATCAGCATTTATTGGCAATAATCTGTCAATTTTGATTTGGCTTGCATACCATGATTAATTTGTAACCCAACTGGTTATTAAATCCCAACAAATTGTGGAATTTAAAGCAGATCCTAAAGGGGTCATTTGAGCGAGAATTTGTTCGAGTTTACCTAGAAAGTAAAATTCATAGTATGTTGTCTCGTTCCTTTTTTAAATTCAAATGAGAGTAGAAGCATATCATCTTACGGGTGCTTCACTTGATGCGTAGATGGATCGTATACTTGCTGCATACAAGAAATCATCAAAGCAGTGGTCTTCCACGTTTAACAAGCTAGCTCAAGGTATACTACTTTGTCTGATCCATTCTTTTAGCTCTACTTTTTGAAGTTTAGTAGGCCCATCACCCCTGCCATACTCTATGCCATCCCTAATCTCATCATATCTTGTGTTCTTGTTGTTTCACAATGAACTGCAGTGCGACAAAGGGGCCGAAAACGCACCATGGTTGGATGAGCCTCCTTCATTGGATTATAAACTACGAGAAATCTGTTGAGATTGATTAATGCAATGGAAAAAGGTGGTTAAAATCTTTATATTGTGAATTTTCTGTATATTGCAATTGTAATGCACACGTTTGGAGCATTGAACCTAATAATGGTGTACAAGTACATGATTTATTTTACTTGGGATCATGTAGGTTGGACCCAGTCTTTCAATTCAGAATGCTGAATTCCAATTAGCTTGCCTTAGTGTTGGATAACTGTGATTGCGTTCAAGTGATAAAAGGCATAATTATTCTAATCAACAAGCTATTTGTCACGGTCTGCTGAGATCTAAGGCTGAAATTGTAAAATGGTGGATCTTTCTATCTATCTATTTATATATATATAAGCAAGATGACACTAAAATGTTCTTATAAAGAAACTTTTTTGGCCAGATTTTGGTAGACCTGAAGGATTTCCTTTCCTTGAAGTCGTGGTCGTGGGCCTAAATTGTTTAGCTCCTATTATGAGCTCACGAATGGTGGAATTTGGTGCTTTGGACTCTATCGCCATTGATTCCTACCAATGGTCCGGTCCTAGTATATCGAGTTGTAAAACTTCATTTGGATTTGCAATTATAAACTCATCCTAGCATAAAACTTTACTAGCTTGAAGTGAAATTAAAAGGAACAGGTTGTAACTACTAGTCTACTAGTTTTCTACAACGATTTCTTAAGTTTATAATTTTGCAATCAAATCATATTTTTTCATATAAGATTCTTCAAACTTGATTTGCAAAAATTTGCGGTCTTATAAGCCCACGGGAAACATGTGAAGTGCGATTTCTTTGAATCTGTAACACTTGGTTAGTACTTTGCTTTCCAAAGCATTTATGTCTTTCACTTTCTGTCATCATCGTTCCTAAACATCATTAGAACAATAGGCTGTCTTTTCAAGCTCTATTTAATAATTCATTAGGGTGGGCTATTTCAATGTGAAAGAGGAACCGAAAACTTTTGAGATATCCCCCCAAACTCATATTTCAATTGGCCATGTTTTTGCAACAGTTTGGTTGATAGGCCAATTATGAGCCATATCGGATAATTCAATTAATTACGGTAAGATTGGGCGGCAAAAATGAAAGCTAATAGCAGTTTGATTGAGATTAAGGCTGTTTTCAATTTTGGATCGAATTGCAGTGGCCTAACAACTTTGTACTTGGTGTATGTAAACATCAAATTTAAACTTGGGATAATACACATTTCTAGAAGTTGGGTTTGGGCAGGTTTCAAAAGATGGGCAATGCTTTTGGAATAAGCCGAAATGGAATCTGTAATGAAGCTATGAACAAATTTTAGATAATTTTGGTTATGGACGTGCTTGGTTTCATAACTTTGTCACGCAATTTAGTTTTTTTTTTTCCTTCTTCTTTAAAGCCGTTTGCAGATTGAGCTGCCGGCTGCCTCTGCTGTTTTCGATCAATCAATCTCATGACATGATATTGTTTGCGTTTTAATTTAGTTTCTTTTTTGTGGTCAATTTTGGTTTTCCATAATTAGGACATTAACATTTTTGTAGTCTTAGTTAGGTGATAGTACTTTAATTGGTTTTGCCTGGGGATGCAGTTAAAAGATTATGATCACAAGCTCTGATCGCTGCTTTGATGAAATCTGCCGAAAGCAACATCTTAACATCCATTCTGCTGCATATTTTGGCCTGTACCAATGCAAAGAAAAGGTAAACTAGTCAATTTCTCTTTAACCAACCATTTGTTAGCAACTGTGGATTTGAGTGCCTTTTGTGAATCACTTGGAAATTCCTTTCACAAAAATGGATTGAGTTCTTGAGTTGTTAGTTGTTAGATTTTGAAGGAGCATCAAAATAATGTTGACTGCAGCAAATGAATTGTTCATGAAGGGAAGCCTTGACAAAGGTACAAGAAAAATCCTCTATATGTACCTTTGTAAATATAGATTTTGAAGGTGCATCAAAATAATGTTGACTGCAACAAACTTCAACCAAAGTTTTTAAACATTTACAGGAAAGCATTGATGTATTTTGGTGAATACTTATAATGGCATGCGTTTGGTTGAAGTTGAAATCAGTCATTTTAATGGAAAATCGAAAGTCGCTTCTTGGAGTTCTTTTCTAGTTATTATTAATGCTTATAGGCTGGTAGAATGATGTTACACTTAGTTGGTATTCAGTAATAATGGAGTTACCAGTGGCAATTAAGAGTAACTAGTTTAGAACATCACTACAGTTGCGCTTTTTACCTTGAACATACAAGGATCAGTTAACAATGAAAGCTATGTGATACCAATAGTTATTTTATGGTTTTTTAAGTCCCATTAACCTTCCTTGGCAAGGGATTTGCTTAGGAAATACTGCTTTTGAGTTTCTACTACCATTTGCTTCAACTTATTTTATCAGTACTGAACAGGGTTTTCTCTTTTCTGCAACATCTTTGCTTAACTTGATTTACAAACTTCGTTGAAGTTTAAACACCAATCTTTCTTATGTACTTGAATGCATCAAAAGTCAAAGAGGTTGCCACATGCCGGATGGCCAAATTTAGCAATTGAATATTACATGTTAGCAACAAATTTGAAGTGACATCTATATATAAGAATCCCATATTGAATAGGGAAAAAGATATCCATCTGGGATCCAGCTGGTGTTTTTCCTTTGTTTTTTGTGGAGTTGAGGTTGTTTAGGAAGCATTTTGATTGTTTAGCAGGTCGTGCAATGAAATCTTGATCTCTTGATGACGAGGTAAGAGGCAAAAGTTTAACACAAATGACTCAGCTGGCATGTAAATACCACATCCATATTCAGTATGGCAAAGGTAGGAAAACCGCTTCTGCAAGATAGCGACTTCTTCAAAATTTATGTAAGTTGATCAAAGACCCTTTCAAGAGCTGATCCACATGAACTCTTTAAATTATACAGTCTCGAAAATAACGTGGAAAAATGTATGATATAAAAACTGGAAGGAAGCTTATATGAATGCCAGATGGAGGGGGTTTGGTTCACAAAGCGATGATACGGAGGTGGCCCTCCTGATTTGATGGGTGCAACATCAAATTCAGGGTTGGGGAAGGCTAGGGAAATAGGGGATAAAAAAAAAAAAGAAAGAAAGAAAGATAGACAATGACAAGATCTTAGTCTAAGGTCAATGAAGGTAGCTGAGGCCCAACGTATTGGGTGAAACCACCCTTTTCTTTACCTTCTTCAAGTGAAAAGCTTCACATCAATATGAAACAAGTCAATTTCTTTCATTTTCCCTTGTGGGTATGGGTGTACGATAAAAGCTTTCATTATTTTCTTATCTTCAATTCAAAACATCCCCATTTTTGCCTCTTCTGTGCTCGCTTGTTTTGGCACTAAAAATATCTGATCCTTACATTCCTCCATGTGAACGCATCTGAAATTGAATTGATATTCAAAGATCATGAGCATATGTAAAAAGAGGAGCTGGCAATATTATTGGATGGTTCACGTCCCTTGTAGTTTATCTTAATGTTTCTACTTTCTAAGAAGGAACCCTTCTGAAACCACATGGACTGGGCTCCATACTAATACTCTTTTCGTCAATTGATCAAATGCACTTTTTCCCCTTGAATGCCATGCTCCAATCTAAGAGTCCCTCATTATCACATCACAATTGTGTTTTATGACTAAAATCTTAAATCATTCATAAATTTATTTTAAAAAAAGTACATTAAAAAAATCTTCAAAAAAAAAAAAAAGAAAAAGAAAGAAATTGTAATGATAGTATACAATATACTATTTAAATTTACTTTTGTAACATCAATTGTTTTTAATTTTCGTATATGATGAATGTCTAATATTAGATGAACAATACAAAATCACGATGATGTATACTATGAACTCTACGTATTTGATACGTATGAAACCTTGCAGGGGAAATGAGAGACAGAGTCTAACATCAGAAGCTAACATCACCAACCAAGTTTTCAAGTACACACACACAACGAACAAAAGAAAAATGGAGGTGGTTTGGAGATACGACTGTCTTTCGGCAATTGGTTAAAGAAAATGAGATAAGAAGAAAGCTTACCCTTCAAATATGTGAAAAAGCAGGTTCGTACAAAATTGGCCATCTTAATAAAAAAAAATTGGTTACGAAAAACATTGTGGTGTAAAAGAGAGGTGGATTAATAGATTGGCCAGTTTTTAAAAGCTGGAAAGAAAAAAAAAAAAAAAAAAGCAAAAGAAACAGAAAAGAAGAGAAGAAGAAAAAAATCTAAAGGTTCTACAAGAGAAGATGCTTTGGCTAAAGTACAAATTAAAGATTACCCTTTGACTGCCTGCTCTGTTTGCTATATGTATGATGTCCCATTTAATTATCAAGGATGGCCATTTTCTTTTGTTTTAATTATTTTTTTTCTTTTCATTTTCCAGGACAATTTGATTAAGATTGTGAGATATAATTCAATAATAAACATGTTAAGATTCAAGGGTTCTCAATTGTAAATGGTAATAGGGTCTGTTCACTTAGTGTTGGATTTTTAATTAAAATTATTATAAATTAATATCTAAAGTTTTAAATAAAAATTTCCATTTATAGCAGTTTAATTAAGTGATTAAAGAAATGTTTGGGCAAAAAAAAAAAAAAAAAAGAAACAAATGTTTTTGATATTCATTCAATGATCGGTGATTGCATCTTCATGTGGTGGTGGGTTTGAATATTTATGGTCAAACGGGCTGTACCAAGTTACTAGCCTTTTGGCAGGTTAAAAGAAAATGGAAAACTATGGTTTCTTTTAAGAATTGATGAGATTCTAGCTTATTTTTCATAATTAAATACATATATGGGCATTCGAACAATTACTAGTAAATAACAAACGGTGGTCCTTAAAAATCCAACAATTTTACGAATTTCTCAAAACTACAGTCTCTCACTTAAATAAAAAAAATTTGAAAAATACAAGTAGTATTACTAATCTATATCAATATTTATGCTCTATATAAAAGGATGAATTTTAAAATTATAAATAATGAACTACATTTATATATATATATACTCTTGATAAAAATTTTTAAATTATTTTTTTATCAAATTAAAATTTTTGTTATATTTTATTTATTTATTTATTAAAATATATCATTTTCTTAATAAATTAAACATTAATTAACCTTTATTCATCTATTGTTTTAACCTAAGATTTGGATTATAAAATAAGAATCAACAAATTTTTTAAAAATATATTTATAAATGAAACTAGCACCAAAAAATGTAAGAAATTTGGATGGGCCCATTGCGCTTTAATTTTCGATACAGCTTTTTCCCTGTTTACATCAACTGTACTATATATTGTGGGGATATGTTGCCATGGAGAGCTTCCACGGTTGCACCCGTCATATTTATGATTTTATGTTTCTACACTCACCAGGCATCTTTATTTTTTTCCTTTTTTTTTCTTTGTGGGTACTTTAAACAATTATTACCTAAATATTATCCTTTATGTTTTTTCCTAAAGTAGTTAGCCCATTTAATTTTAGGTATTCGTAAATATCATAGTACACAGTATTCGTACAGTATGATATAACGTTAAAGGATAAAAAAAAAACTAAAATTCAGTGTAGGTTAATTGAAATTTATTATATATGACTATATATAAATTAATTAAATTAAATATTCAATTCTATTTAAATAAACTTTGGCATGTGTATTTCAATTTCAAAAGATAAGAATAAAATCGTAATTGGACCGGCCAAGTTTCCCGAACTCCAATTGGTTTCATGAACTATTTTTTGTCTGGTTTAACATTATTGTTTCCAAGCATGATACTTAAATAGTTTCCTAAAACATCTTCAAAGGTGAAGCAAACAAACAAAGGACAAATCTTCACAAAATGGATGATAGTCTTCCGCTTGATTAGATAGCAATGATGAACAAAATGGAAAAGCTAAAATACACTAACTCTCACTCTCTAACCCCTGCATTGCAAAATGGGTAGAGCCTTTAGACTCGACAACTATGACTTGGACAAGTTTTCGACAACTTATAACTAGGATCAAATGGCTACAACAATGTCGATGGTGGAAGCTTCCCTATTAGCCTTAGACTAGTGGATTTTTGTATGGGTGTTCGTCAAGGGATTCCCATTTGGGGAGAACAAGGTAAGGGTTCCTTCGGAGTATTTTGCTTACTTTAATTCTAGATAAAGTGATTGTTAAGAGCTTTGAGAAATGGAAAATGGAGGGCTTTGCTTAATGAACCGGACACAGTCTCCCACATGTAGCATGTGTTTTAAAGATTAGTCAATTAAAGAAATCGTTTGAAGCCTTAAACCAAGAATTTACTTTTGTTTAAGCTTAACAGTAGATGGTTACACAAAACCCTAGGAGATCGCGTGGGTCATCATCGAGCAAGTTGAACTAGGTTTTAGGGACCCCTCAATGGCCTAACAAGATCCTATTTACAAGTGAACAAAGTAATATATTTTCGGAAGAAGGAGCTTTCCAAGCACCAAAAATTCGCATTAATCTATGCTTGAAACGTGATTTTATGCTTTTGTGGCACATGAAAATTACCAAGAAACTAAAAAATTAGCACCAAATTTAGACTGCTTTGTTTCTGATGGACACAAGTCTAGATCGAGTCAAAAGAGCCTTCCAAATTGGATAGCAGGCTTAACACATTGACTACTAAAAAGCAACAAAGATGAAGGTTTTGAGGAGATTCAAATTCAATGCTTCTAAAGTTAAAAACACCCCAACAATTTGCACACATTGGGGTCACAGCCTTCCTTGGCACAAAAATTCCTTCTATCAAAACCCCTAATCCTACACTCTACACCTATAATAGATGGATAGATGTCTGAGCGCCCAAAAACCCACGCTTCAGCAACAGTATTGACCCTCAACAAAAGAAAAGTTTCCCCTTTTAACATATTTCTCAAGAAACCAAGTATACTAATAATTCAATTTGACTTAAGGTGGAGTAATACTTTGGTCAAATGAGTAAAAATTTAGGATTTAAGTGTTGAAATAAATTTGATTATAGGGCTTGGAAATTTCAAACAATGAATAAAATTAAGAGATCCGAGTAGGGGTTGGATGTGGGTGGGTCATGGGTGGATGATATCTCCATTTCCCGTTTGCCCTTAGTTGGCCTTGTATTTAGCGGTAAAAAAGGCTCCATAGAATACAATAGAGTGAGGGAAGAAACCCAAGCTCTCTTGCACTTTATTCTCTTCAAATTTGATACTTTGCCCTGTCCCTGAACGAGGTTCTTTGTTTCAATAGAGCCAACTCAAAGGAAACGAAAAAAAAAAAAACCTCTTTTCTCTTCTCTTTCTTTCTCTCTCTCTGTTATGTGTCCTACATTGTCTTGTTCTAACCTCAGAATCTCTTAGTCTTACTTCCACGCTTCAGTTGTTGTCCCTCTCTGTGCGTTTCCGTTTCAATTCTCCTTCAGTTTTTTTCTTCTCTTTTTCCCTCTGTTTCTCTCTTAGACTTCTCCAGCAGAAAAAGAAATATAAGTGAAAGACCAAAGACAAAGGAAAGTGCCCAACTGGGTATTTTTGGTTTTCACCTTGTTAAAAATGAAATAATAATGCAGGTGAAAAACTGGAACTTCCTTTGTTCCCTCACTTGTTTTCTCTTAATTACCTCAGGGAACAGAGGATCACCCTTCTCTTCTCTTCAGCTATCATTCAAAATTAGCCCACTTTTCTCCCATTATTTTCATCACAAAACTTGAACTTTCCCTCTTGTTTTTCTGAAAAGCCTTGTTTTCAAGATTCTTTTTTTTTTTTTTTGTACTTTTCTATTTGTCTTTGTTTACGTTTTATCAAAGGGCGAAACACTTGAGATTATCAAGTCATAGTTGAGCCAAAAGAACCAACTCACCAAATCGTAATTATTGCTTACAAATCTGGATAGGCTATATGAAAGCTGTGAAACAATGAGAGATGGGAGCATCAAGAAGAGCAAGGTGTTTTTTGAGACAAGCCAGAAACTCATTTGGTTCTTGTGTTAGCTTATTTTAAGTATGAGGTTGCTGATAAAGTTAAGTGTGTTTCCCTGATGAAGCTTTCATGGCCCAAGACATTGGTCAAGAAGTGGTTCAATATCAAGAGTAAAGCTGAGGACTTTCATGCTGATGATGTTGATTATGGAGGTGATTTGATTGGCTTTTAAATCTTCTGACTCTGTCTTCTTGCATGAGTTTTAGATTATAAATTTGGTTCTTGGATTTGGAATCTTTAGCCTTGTATATACCAAGAACAAAGATAGGATTTGTTTTGAAAGTGAAAACTGTCTTGATTTTAGATTCTTCTAAGCACTGACACTTGCATTATTCTATTTCTATGATTTTACTCTTTGTTTTATACAAAAATGTATTTAAGTTTTTAATTTCTGCGGGGGGGGTTTGATACTTGTCATTTGAGTTCAAGATCTGGTAGTTGTTTTCTTCCTCTTTCCGAAATTCATATTGTTTGTTTTTTATGGTGTTTGAATCTGTGAAATTGAAACTCTGCTGAGACAGGGAGAGAGAGCGCAGCTTTAACAACTTTATGGTTTTTCTTTTTCAGGTGTTGATGAAGATTGGAGGCACAACTTCTCAGAGGGGGAGGCATGCACTATCAAGAAAAGTAGAACAGGTTCAGAATCAGACGCCACTATATTGATTGCTTTGGACCACACCTCTCTTTTATCTCACCTCTTCAGAAATTTCAATTAAACCAATATTAAAATGCTAATATTGTTTCAATCATTCCAATTTTCTGCTCCACAAACTTCTAATTTGTTACATGGATGCTAGAGAGATTGAGCAAGAGGTATTCTGATCGTGTTCGACGAAGTAAAATTGATCTTGATGGCTCCCAATTTACAGATGTGCATAATTATAGGTATGTGTTGTATTCTTAATTGCTTTCTGGTGTTAAGTTGCTTCTCAATAGGATTTGGTTTTGAGTGCGTTTTTTGTTTCCATATGGCGCAGGATTTTTGTAGCTACATGGAATGTGGCTGGAAAATCTCCTCCTAGTTATTTGAGTCTTGAAGATTGGCTTCATACCTCTCCTCCTGCTGACATTTATGTTCTCGGGTATGCCAAACTAATCCAGATTTCTTCTACTTTTCAATTCTTTTAAACAAACAAGATTTATGATATCAGCCTCTTGGATCCCTTAATTTGACCTTTTAGGTTTCAAGAAATTGTTCCTTTAAACGCTGGTAATGTTTTGGGCACTGAAGACAATGGACCGGCCAGGAAATGGCTAGCTCTCATTAGGAAGACTCTCAATAGTCTTCCCGGCACCAGTGGTGGTTTCCACACACCTTCACCAATACCTGATCCGCTTGTAGAACTGGATGCAGACTTTGAAGGATCAACAAGGCAGAAAGCTTCATCTTTCTTTCACCGCCGATCATTTCAATCCTTGAGCCGTAGCATGAGAATGGATAGTGACATGGCAATGACACAGCCCCGGCTGGACCGCCGCTTCAGTGTTTGTGATCGTGTTATCTTTGGGCATAGACCAAGTGATTATGACCCTAATTTGAGATGGGGTTCCTCTGATGATGAGAATGGACCTGGGGATTCACCAGGTAACACTCCGTATATGCAATATTCTCCAATGTCCTATGGTGGATCTTTTGCCTTGGAGGAAAGCGATAGACAGGTGGGGCATTCGAGGTACTGTTTGGTTGCCAGCAAGCAAATGGTTGGAATATTTCTAACAGTATGGGTGAAGAGCGATCTTAGAGATGATGTTCGCAACATGAAAGTGTCCTGTGTTGGCAGAGGGTTGATGGGTTATCTTGGAAACAAGGTACATTTTTTCCTATTAAACTTCTCTGATTTGAGAGATTTTGTTGAACTAGGAATAGGGAGGCATACTCATTTCTTGGGTTTTCCAGGGTTCCATTTCTATTAGCATGTCTTTGCATCAAACCAGCTTTTGCTTCATCTGTAGTCATTTAACCTCTGGGCAAAAGGAGGGTGATGAGCTGCGAAGAAATTCTGATGTTATGGAGATCCTTAGAAAGACAAGGTTTCCCAGGGTTAATGGTATGGGAAACGAGAATTCTCCCCAAACGATTCTAGAGCATGAGTAAGCCTTTATATGTTAAATTTTGACTCTTTTAATGCGTGGCAGATTAAGATACCACATTATTGTCCCAGAAATTCCAGTCTTGTTAGAGATTTTGTCTTAGCTTTGTTGTAAAATTCTAGAGTTTTGAATGCCTTGGCACAGTCGTATTATATGGCTTGGGGATTTGAATTATCGGATTGCTCTATCCTACCGTGCTGCAAGGGCTCTGGTTGAGATGCGCAATTGGAAGGCACTGTTAGAGAAGGACCAGGCATGTTCTTATCCTTTTTCAATTGATTCTTTATATTTATGTCATGTTCATTTTTCATGGTGCTTTATGCTGCGATTAATTCCTATGAGAATTGCTCTATCTGAAAAATTGATGGTTTTCCAGCTTAGGATAGAGCAGAGGCGAGGCCGTGTTTTTGAGGGATGGAGTGAAGGCAAAATATATTTCCCTCCTACATACAAGTATTCAAATAATTCTGACAGATACGCTGGGGAGGATAGGCGTCCAAAGGAGAAGCGAAGAACTCCTGCATGGTAGTCTCTCTATTCACCTAGTACTTTTAAGTAATTGGGGAAATTAGAATTATGTAATTTATGTCCATGAGAAGAAATTGTCACATGATTTTGCTTTTATAAAGAACCATCGATCTGATAATCATAAAACAAGCAAGTAAGCAAGCTGATATTTGTGAAGGTGTGATCGTATACTGTGGTACGGAAGCGGCCTCTATCAGTTATCTTATGTTCGTGGAGAGTCAAAGTTCTCAGACCATAGGCCTGTATATAGTGTATTTTCAGCAGAGGTTGAGTCTATTAACCGTAGCCGAATCAGGAAAAGCATGAGTTGTTCCAGCGCCAGGATTGAGGTTGAAGAGCTATTGCCAAAGTCACATGGATATACCGAACTCAGTTTCTTTTGAGAGAATTTTTAACAATACTTATTCCGTGCTACACTTCCGGAAAATGACACAATATTAAGTACATGGTTGTATAAGGTAATTCATCTATACAAGGGAATTAAATGAATAAATCCTTTTGCTGTTGCTAACTGATTCCCGCTAACCTTACAATTAAAGCTAGTTCTCTTGGGCTGGTAGCAGGATATCTTATACGACGTAGTAAAAGGTTTCATGAAGAAAATGCAATTCCCCCAGGATTCCAACCGTGCTTTCTCTCCTCAATCAGTCAGGTAATTTTACTTTTTCATTTGTGGCCAGAATAAAATATAAAGATAAAGTAAACTCGGTCCTAATTTGTCTTGTTAGTAGGAAGAAAAGGATACGCTATTAATGTCATGAGGACTTCTTTGGCCGATTTTTTTTTTTTTAAATGTACCTATAGATTTCAAGTCTCCCTACCATGTATTAATATCTCATATACCAAGTAAACATGCAGGCCTTTTAGACTTAAATCTTTCTCTCCTGTAGAAAATGGTACTTGGAATATTTTCTGAAAGTTTTGCTATAAATCATGTCTTCTTTCCCTGTTAAAAGTGTTTTTAACTTTGAGAAAATCTGCTGCTTTGTTTTTTATTCTTATCTATTGATTGGTCCGCCATTTTACAGGTGGGTACTGCCCTATGTAAACTATACCTATGGTGGCGACAAAGACATACTGCTGCCCGCAGTCCAAAAGAAGGTTGGTCCTTAACTTTTGATAGTTTTGGATGTAATTTCTCATCCTAATTCATTTGTCTAATTCTTTACATAACTTTTCCTGTTGCAACAGGTGCAAATAGTATATTGTCAATAATTCCCAACTTCAGAAGTTCACAGCATACGATTTCCTCACCACAAATTAAATTCCTAACTGCAAAATTGAAAAATCCAACATAAAAAAGGCATCCATGACTTTTCAATAATTTACAAGACAAATTAGTTTGTTCTTGTCCAAATTCCATTGAAACCTTTACTGATTGACATGGCTAGAGCATTTTCTTTAAAATTTACAGGTTAATAATGGATTGCTTTACCATCATATTTGTTAAAAAGCTCTCCCTCAAGTCTCTACATGAGATTTGGCCGGGTGGGATCAGTTTTGGAGTGTAGAATTTCCATTGTTCCTAGTCTTCTACCGGTTTGCATCTCTCAGAATCCCCTGTTGTAAATTACAGCAGAAATTGAAAGTAGAGGTTTTTTTGTTTTTTGGGAAGGAAAAAAACAAGGAGAGAAATAATGGAATCAATTGTCATTTTTTTCCTTTTTGTACTAGTCTTGGAAGATAAAAGCCTGGAGATGTGATGGATACTCATTACTAGTGGATAAAAGAGAAGAAGTTTTGATTTATGTGATCCTTCTTTTTCTGTTGCTGCTATTAATTTAACTGATGAAGAGAAACTAGTTTGTTTGACTATCTCCACCGTTATTCTTTTTTTTACTACATCTCAAACTGTGGCATGACGGTAAAAGAAAAGCAAAGAGAAAGGAGAGTTAAATAACAATCACTTTACTGTTATTTATTTATCGAATCCATGAGGCCATGCCTTTTCCAAAAGGTAGATGAATCCCAATAAAGCCTGAAACCTACTTATTCAAGAAAAATAAAAGGGCGAGTTTATGGTTTCAAATTTCAATAACATCTGCTTCAGCTAGTGTCATCACCAGGCATTGAAAGCCTTCTTCAACCGTCAGTGCAAATTTTAGTTTAGACCAAACTTGAAGCAATGTGGTGCTCTCTGCTTTGGTAGCCCTACTTGTTACTGCCAATTATTTGGTGCAGCGGTGGGTTGGGTGTAACTTATAGACCAAACCAAACCTTTGGGAACTGTCAGAAGCAAGACATTTATGAAACTGAAGGTGTAATAATTTCTTTTCTTTCGCAATACTGTTTTTGCATTTATAAGTCATGTCCCGTGTATGTTTTTCCCTTTTTATTGGAACTCCAAGTGATCTTGCACTGTAAGATTAAGACATCAACGTACCATTCAGAAGTCAACTGGTTAAAGATTTTTTATTTCTACTGATTTCAATTCAATTAGCATTTTACACAGTAAAGAAACATTAATAGATTTTAAAGTTCTTTTTTTTTCCTTGAAAGTTGATAGATTAACAATTAAGCGAAGAAATGAATAGAACATTCTTTACCTTAAAACAAAAATAAGATTCATGATCAAGAGTTGGATTTGACTACTCTATTTTTTTAGTTAAGTGATTTAGGGTTCATATGAAATTGGGATCGAAATATTTTCCATCATTGAAAAGTGCATTTTATGATTAAATTCGATCAAATTGAACTATTTGACCCTAAGTGCTCCTCAAAATTACAGTTGCCAAAATAGGCTGCATTGTTGTTTGTGTATTAAAAAAAAAAAAAAAAGGAACACAAGGAATCGGAATGTAAATTTTCCATTGATGTCAGAGCATGAAATACCCTTAAGACTGCGGGACTGCAACAAATCAACTGCATATGTTACATCAGATGGTTAAAAGGAAAAAAAAATGGAAGGAATTTTTAACCAAATAGCGGTTGAAAAAAAAAAAAAAAAGAACTCAAGACAACCCGCGCGTACGGCAACGGGTTTTGTCCGAAAGATATGTCACTCTCTCGCTGGTTTCCTTAGCCCACAATGCCTTCTTTGTTCTTGTTTGTCGCACGCGCATTAAGTGCGCGTGGATCCAATCCGGAAAATTGTTTTATCGTGTTCTCAACGCGTTATAAAAGGAGCGTGAATAAATATGGCAGAGTTTCATGGGATGGGACCAATTTAAGTGGGTTCTAATGAGAACCCATGTCCAATAAAATTCTGCCAAGTGCCATCTGGATTTTTTTTAGTGATTTAAATAAAATTTTCATAATTATGTTAATTTTCTCTTCTAATCAATTTTTTTTTTTTAATTCTTTCTAGCCGATCAAGAAATTAGAAAAAGTCTAAACTAAGACTTCTATCAATAAAATCGTTCTCAAGGTAGATAAGGGAGGGCCCTGTTTGGATTGGGTGTAAAGGAAAAAAACATGGGAAGGGGGCCCCTAGTTGTCAGGGGGAAAGCATTTAGGAAAAGGCTTTTTCTTGTCCAGAATTTAAGTATTTGGATTTGCAAACCTGGATTTTTTATCTTATACTAGGTTACGATTATAGCATTTGTTGCTTTCAAACGGGGAATTTCCAGCTTGAACTTGGGTGACATCCTATATATATACAGCCATGAGTGTTGAATCATATGAAATAGACAACATTCGGTTGTCATCATTGTCAAAACTGTAATTAAAACTCTTCTCATCAATTGGAAAATTTAATTTTTTACAGAAAAAAAAAAAAAAACTGATTTGGATGCACAAATTTAATTCACTTGATTAAAATAATCATTTTTTAGTGACAATTATTCTTGTTTAGGCTTGTCATATTGCTTAAATGAGTAATTTACACTTTGTTAAGATCAATCCAAATTGTGTATTGCTAAAGCTTTAGTCCAACAGATTTGATACAAAAGGAATTACAATTATATATACCTTTCCCTGCCTTTGGTCCAAAAATTAAAGCACAATATAATCCAAGTTTAATTGAATCTTTAACTTTGGTTGATGTACTTAGCAGCTAAAAAAGGGGACAGAAAATCTAAGTGGGGATGGAGGGGTTTAACAAAGCAAACAATCTGCCTTTAAAGGACATGGGTGAGTAAGGTAATCCAAGACAAGTGTGATTGTGTGAACAAGCCAAAAAGAAAAGAGGAGGCCGAGAAGAAAGAGAAGGGGAAGGCTCGTCTTCCCAAAATCCCACTTAATCCTAGACTAGTTGACTGTCGTTGATAAAATTTAGAGCAGAAAATCTGATTTCATTTCTAGGGTTAGAACCCTTTATATGCAAAATACAATAGCGAATATAAGATTCATATGTTACATCTAAGGAATAGGCCAACTGTAATAAACATAATAATATACAAGATATGTTATATGGAAATACACATATTTTAACAACCCCTGATTCAAAATGAAATATCCGAAGTTTGAAAACTATATAATAAAAATGTGTGGTTGTATAGGTTTTGTAAAAAGATTTATCATTTGTAATTTAAAAAAAAATTGTGGTAACAGGATTGTGTCTCCGTGTATGTTTTTTCTCATGAAATGATAATTTATTTTAATATATTTTAATTCGTTAAAGTTTTGATTAAGTTGACGTGATAATTCAAATAGATTTTATATAAAATTTTTTAAATATTTTTGATATCTTTCGAAATATAACCTGTAAGTAAAAATAACTTTATCAATATATTTTTAATTTTGTTAGTGATTAAAATACATCTAATTATTCATAAAGATTCAAAGCTTCAATTTGATCAAATTAATGTATAATTAAGGACTAAAACCAAGATGTGACCTTTCTTTTTTTTCGTAGTACATATATTTATTCATTTCTCTCTAGCAAAACAGTGAATAACTATAGCAGCTGGCACTAGTAAGCAAAAATCCAAGCATTCTTTCGGGGGAGAATTATCTTAGCCTAAAATATTAAAGGAGTATTTGAATTATTTAATTTTATTTAAATAAGTTTCTAAATTTTTATTGTAATAAAATAAATTATTATTTTTTTATTTGTATTCATATAAATCCTTACTTAAAAAAAGATTTATTTATATTAAGAGTTTATTTAAATACAATTAAAGATTAAAAACTTATTTAAATATAAATTAAAGTGCTTATTTAAATAAAATGATAAAGTTTAAGAAATTTTTTATTATTTTAGCTATTAACTTACATACAAATGCGGACCAAAATCATGCAAGATTTGATTGCTATGTTAATGAATGATGAACTTGATTGGAGTGAACCACAAAACTTCGATTCAGTAGAAAGACGATTCATTGTCATTGGTCTAAGCCAAAGCTTTTTACTTTAGTACGTACATCCTATTTTATCATCAGAACATATATATCTTTTTCATAAAATAACCAAAACTGATGAATCCAATTACTTTCTCAAGAAAAAGAAAAAAAAAAAAAAGGCTATAACAAAAGGTCACTGGGGGCAAAATGAACGTATATGATTGTCCAATGTCCTCTGTATGCCAGAATTGTTTGATCTGAAACGGATAGCGTAAGTTAAAAATTCCATGAATCTACTTCCCCGTATATTCCTGCATGTTTGTCTTCTGCCTAGTAGCTATCCAAGGCACAGGGCAGTAACTGAAAGTAAGTGCCATGGAGAGCTCTTTCTGCCTTTTAACAGCTTTGGATATATGAGACTCATGTATCCCCACCACTTCATTTTGCCGACAATTGGGTTACTTCCAACAATGTGATTTCAATGATTGCCTGTTGCAGCGTTGGATTAGGTGTAAAATTGCTTATTGGTCTGCTAGCTTTCTGATAGTACAGATGAATGATTTTGGCAATTGGAATACAAATCTTCTACATCAATTTTTGGGCTATAGCCAAAGAACAAACCCGATTGTTCCAATGGGTTCCTTTCACTTTACTAAAATATCTGCAATTCTCCAAGACAGCCTAATAAAACACCAAGACTTGGTGCATACGCATTTCATCATTTCCCTAATTTATGCTTTGAGGGCTTACTTTTTTTCACTTGATTCACCATTCTGCCTCCCAAAATGAAAACGATGGCTAGGATAAATTAAAAGAATCTGGACAATACTGAACATGGCTTGGACACAATTGGGCCATTTGGAAAGAGTTTTGACCATTCCTTAAACTTGTCTCATGTAGTCAATGTTATCCTAATCATGCTTCCCATTAACAGACGAAAACTTTGATTAAATTTATAGATAAAATAAGCTAACCCTTTTTATCTGTTCAGGAGGATCCACATGCAAGGCTAGAGTCTAACTGCCTGCTTAGGAGACCAACCCTCAGCGATTATTCTGCTAAGAAAGATAGCATCATTTGCAGTTTTCCATTAAATCCTTTACAATACTGCAAAACTTTGTAAATTCATTTGAGAGAGAGATCCAGCAAAGTATTTTATTCTCATTAAATTGTCATTTTCTTCTTCTCTGTTTTTCTTTTAGTTTCAAATATAAGTATTTCTTTTTTAGGTAAATTTGATAAATTATGGAACATCATCTTAAGTTTGGCTGGACATGGCCAACGGATGGCACCTCCCAAAACCTGACACCCTTGAGGGTAGCAACGTTTCAAATTTTTATTGGTTTTTTTTCTCTTTCTCTCCATGGCTCTGACGTCAGCCTTGGAGGGACAGAAAGCAAATGCAAAGGCAAAAGCACACCTCTCTGAGCCATCCCGTACCGGTTGTTTACGAATGCTGTTGAGGGCTGCAGGGGTTTTCGCTCTGGCAAGTGAAGAACACGTGACGTCAGCCTACGAGAGAGGGACTGGGGTCTGGAGGGAGGGGGAGAAGGCAGAAGGGGAATTCTTTTGGGACCGTACGATATTGTATGAATTGACGCAAATTTGAACTTTTTTGCAAGAAATCTAAGTCCATGGGCGGATGGCGCATGTGGGATGTGCATAACCATGCTACGCGTGAAAGCCTTGCAGCAAGGCATGTGTGCATGGGAAATTGCCAAAGTAGCTTTCACTAAATGCAGAAACAGGCCAAATTAATGGACGTTTAATAGCCTCTTTGCATTTATTTTCAGTACTGTACATTCATGTTTGGGTTATATGAGCCTAACTTAGATTAAAAAATCCATCCAGGTTAAAAAATAAGCCACCAAAACATGAGTAAAGCAATTAAGTATATGACAACTTTGTTCAATTTTATTGTAACTGATCCTGAGTATTAAGGATAAAAACTAATGAAGTGCATGCTACAATATTTATTCACCATTTTGATAGTAAATTGACCATTTAAAATTATAGTGAGAATGAGTTGTGATTTTTCAAAGACCTGACAAACTGTCCTCAAGCTTGAAAACAACATCTCAACATGGGATTCGGTCTTTTGTTGTCCTAGCCTGGAGACGCCAAGTTACCAATGCAAGGATACCTTCCTCTGTCCTCCAATTTCTCAAATCCCACCATTGAAAATTGAAACAATGAAAGCACCAAAAACAGATTTCTCTTAATCCATACATCATCTTTCACCTCATGACAAAAGGTCTTTCATGAAGAATGCGTTCCGTGTAGAGAAGTTTTTTGCTTCCTAAGATTATAGATCAGAGAAGTGAAATTCTTGTATGCAGAAAGCAAAAGCTGAAACTACAAGCAAGTAGCTAAGCAGATCACCTTCAGAAATAATGAAATACGTATCTAGGAAAGATAGGTCATGGCTTGAATAGAACCAATAATCGATATGGAAAACAATGAGAGTGAGATTTAAGGCTTTTACATTGCAGGGTACCGAATTAAGCATTGATTAGATAGAAGTAATGTCATATTAAGCTGTTTTTTTGGACGCAAGATTGTTGCTTGTTAAACAAGGTGTCAGTGATCAGTAATCAGAAATCAAACAGAACACAGAGGAAACACACGACGGTTGGTCTGTGAATGATGTTAGATTTTGATTTTGGTAGTCAACAAGGCAACACGTCCAGATCTCTTTCACTAACCCATCACTTCTTTCTGTCAATAATTTGGCCCTTTTTTGGGGTCAACCCTCGTTTCACACAATGTCCTTAATAAACTCGACTCTCGTTTTTAAAAGTATCTCGGATTCACCCAGCCTATCGAGGAAAGGAAAAGGGTATCTTCAGATTTGAAAGAAGATGTCATCAGGCAACCGACGGGTGCCTCGTCTAGGGTTTTTTTCTGCTACGTACCATCTGAGGTAATTTCATTGACTACATGCTGATAGTGATTGCGAAGTCTACATTCATTGAGTACATTTTTTATTTGAAGGGTATCTATTTGGGCTCATAGGCCCATCAAATGGGCCATTTGGTTAGCATCTACATCTAACTGAACAAAGCATCCTTGGCCCGTATGCAGTGCAGCATATGAACAAAACATTCTAATGGGGCCATATGGTTACAATCGAGAAGCAACTGAGAATTGGATACGGAGCATTGCCAACTTCTCCGAGTTGAATGATGGACTTCAGGTTAGGTAGAGTCGAGAATTATAACCAAAGGCGAGGAAGAACCATGTACCAAAAAAATTAAAAAAAAAAAAGGGCAAGGAAGAACCATAAAAAAACAGTAACGCCCCATTCAGAGAGTACAACAGTGTCATGTTAGCTTCTTGAACACATCCATGAACTCCTAAAATGATAAGTTTTGTCAGCAGAATAGAATTTGTCATGCTCAAGCAGCACAACATCCAAAGAACCTACAACATAGACTGAAAAGCATCTTAAGACTGCAATATAAATCTAGAAGACAATGCTTCACTTTGTTAATTCATTTTTGGGGCTCAGGATTCCAGGCAATTAAGCTACAAAAAATGGGAGTCATATGGAAGGATCAAACCTCTAGTCGTTCTGAAATGAGTAAACTGCTCTACTAATGTTAAAACCCAAATTTGATGAATGAAATGAATATCAAGCACAATTTAAGACTTCTGAAACGATAATCTAAGGCTAATTCTTTTTTAGACAATACTTTTTGCACATTTAGTACACTTCTCAAACATATGATGAATTGTCAGACATCATGCATATTTAAATTAGTCATATTCATAGTTCATACTTGATAGTATAGGATGTTCATGAAAATATACAGGCTTAATCATAAAATAAGTAACAGAAAATCGAAATGAAAATAAAAAAATGAAATTCGCCTTCTCAACATAGAAAATTTCACTAAAATGCATTGAGAGAGTAGAGAAGAATCTATGACTGTAACCAAATGATGTATGAGTGAACAAACTATCACCCAGAGCATCAGCATTTGTAAAGATAACAAATATCATGTGATACCATCATAAATTCTGCTTCAAAGTTGAAACGAAATGTTCAATCCTCCAAAAACCTAGAGATTTTTTAATCCTAGAAAAAATCAACTAGTGCAACTGTACACGACTGATGATGTGTCAGCCACGATGTCATCCCGTGAAGAAGTGCATGCCAATCTCAAAAATTTGACAAGCTGTGCACCACCAGAGTTGGTGAACTAACTAAATATTTAGGAAACAATTAAGATGCATACTTTTCCAATTGGGCACCAGCTTAATACTTCAAATCACTCTTCCAGCTACAGTCTGTCTTTGTTCCAGTTGATTGTTTAGAAACTTAATCCATCTCATTGTCAACGGCAATCTGTTTAGTACGGCATTCAGGAGTGCAGAATGCACGAAAGTCACTGCATTATATAACGAAATTCAGTCCAATTATATAAAATTGCAAGTGTCAATAAAATGTCAATAATATGCTTCACAGAACTCCAACTTGAAGACATGAATAGAAGAGAATCAGAACTTTGACTATGAAATTTTGAAAGTGCAACGAAACCAGAGATGGAAAATAATGAAGTAAATTGAAGAATGGAATCTTCCATTAATTATGTGCTTATACTTCTGCAATTAGAGGGCTAACACCTAACTAAGAAAGAAAAATAAAACCACAGCCGAAACATGTAATTCATTACAATCATAACATCAATTATTATATATGAGCAGTTTTATAATTCTCAGAGATATCACTTAACTGAGCATGTGCAATTCAAATGTATACTTAAGTGCAATTGACAATTCACCATTTTCATAGATAAAAGAAAAGGAGGGAAACATAGAATCTCAATAAACTGAACATGTGCAATGCAAATTTATACTTAAGTCTAATTGACAATTTCACCATTTTCAGAGATCAAAGAACAAGAGGGAAACACTGATTCTCACAACTCAAAGGAATTTCTTTAATATTTCTTGTCATAATTTTCACACAAATCAAACAGTAAAAGAGAGTTAAAAAACACAAACTGAGACATTAAAGATAAAAAAACAACTTCGTGTAAATGTTTCACTCTAAGATAATGAAGATAACGGAAACGGGTAAAAGAAATAATAAAAAAAGATTCAATTTCCTATTTTTAGCTTCCAGTATTACATTCCAGTTCTTTCTCAGCAGCCAAACAGAGAGTCGATAATATAAAACAATAAAGAAACTAAAAGATTTAGATAACAATAAAAAGAATCGTATGGTAAAAATAAAAGCGATAAACAGGAACATACATACCCGTACATAAATGTTTCATCATTCTGACGCAGTCCCTTCTTGCAAAAGAAGCAGTTGTCCAAGAAATGACTGACTTGCCCCGACCGCTGCCCGCTTTCCACAGTCACTTGCGGCGCTGGCAAGGTCAAAAGACCTTCCCTCGCCCTCTCCCAAACATTCTGCGGCGGCGCATGGGCAGAGATTATGGAAGGATTGATGCGTGAGTTCCAACGGAAAGCAGAAGCAGCAGCTGACGGAGGTTTGAGGATTCGGATGTTGCCGAAGCTAGTGGAGCCGTTAACACGAGAGCGCTTCATTGTTGGTGTGCCGTTTCCTTTTTCTCTTTCTTGAGAAAGGAAGTGAAAGCAGAGGGGAAATGTTAGGGGTTTTTTTTGTCGTGGCGTCTGAGCGGCAATAACGGAACAGGCTAGCTGAGAGAGTGTTTCCCTGTGTTCTGTTGGTTGGTTGCAGGGAGGGATTCGTGGCGTGTTTATATAGGATACTGTGGACCCCAGTGAAGGAGCCAACCAGAGCCTTTTTATGTGTATTTTTTTTTCTTTTTATATTATTAGTAGGATTTAGGAAGGCTTGAATTTGTGAAAAAGAAGATACCTAATTTGTTATTCAACAAAAATAAATATGGGCAGCATGGATAGTAAACAATGTCATTCTCTGATTTTCGAGAATCAGCTCTCATCCTTGCAGCTCTAAATTACATGTAGCAGTCAGACGAATCTGGTTAACATAAACCAACCCATTTCTTGAAACCCAATGCCGCTTCCCTCTTCTTTAGTTGGGATTCTGTCTGGAATTTAGGAGCCTTGCCCTTATAAAGTGTTTTATGGTACTTCAAGAAGAGGGTCCGATACTTGTACTTGTCGATAAACATATTTCCTTTTTCCATCATATCCACAACTTCATTTGCTCTAACAAAAAATCCACCCCTTACAAATGTATATAGAAAAGAATCCAGAAGTTCCTGATCGAATTTCATTGGGGTGGAAGAAGCAAGTGATTTCATTTCACCCCAAAGCTCCGTTACCTCGATGTATTTTCCTCCGATTGCAGCATATCCGGTGACCATAGAGTGGAACGTTTGAGCATTCGGAGCAAGCCCCAGACTCCTCATTTTCGCCAGAGCTTTTTCAGCATCTTGCATTAACCTCTTCGTACAGAAAAAATGGATTACATTATTCCAATCGTGTACTCCACTATCCGGTTTCTGCCCTTCCCTGATCTCTCGCAATAGCTTTGCCATTAACCCTGCTTCACCATTGCCTGCACATCCCTTAACCAACCTCTCAAATTCTTGATTACCACCTCTGGGTATCTTAGCCTCCTTCATCTCTTTGAATAGATGGAGTGCTCCTTGAGTATCATGCTGAAGCACCCTGGAGTGTATCAGTGCGTCATAACAACTGGAATCTAGTTGGATCCCAGCCTTCTGAGCATCTCTTAGAAGTGATGTGACTTCTCCTGGTCGGTTTGCTTTACAGTATGCTTTTAAGAGGGATGCATATACGGAAGAACTAGTTCTAACCCCAGTAAAACGCATCTCATCCAAAAGGTCATGTGCTTGATCTAACCACCCAAGTGAAATGCACGAGTTTATAACATGAACCAATGCCGAATCATCATTGGAAACTGGGGAATCTTCTTTCTCTGCCTTTATAAGAAACTGAGCCAAATCCTTGATCTTTCCGGCTTCAAGAAAAGCCTTAACCAATTTCACATAAATCTTTTCTGTTGGTTGGAGAATTCCATGTTCAGTTGTAATCAATTCGACTTGTGTCTGCAGCTTAGCTAGTAAAGTAAGAAGTATTTCCTTAGCCTCATTTCCAAGTTTAACAAAATTTCTATCTCTAGAGAACTCATCATAAGATATAATCTGACTCGCAATTAAACTATTGTTATGCAAGCTATTGGGTTCTTGTTGGCTCTGACTTGACCCAGAAACGTGAGTACCAAGGGGCCTGTTGTCATTTCCAGCAGCTTCAAGCACAAGTGTTGCAGCAGCTAGAGAATTTTGTGCTTCCTTTGCTTTCCGAAGCATTTCCAAAACCATATTGGAGGCAGAATCAAGATCACCAAATTTTAAATGGCATGTAAGCAAACAATTATAAAACTGCCGAAACTGAATATCAGTCAAGTTACAAGCTTCATCTATGTGCCTCTGAAGTTTTCTCAGCTTTTCTCTTCGCCCATTTCTCTCATATATATGTGCCATTACAATCAGCAAGTTTGCATCAACTTTTACAACAAGTCGAGGCATCATGTCAAGAAGCTGTTCTGCTTTCCTTGTTGTCCCAAACAAGAGGCACCCAGCCAAAGCAATGTTGAAAGCAGTAGTATTAGGCTTCATAGCAATTAAAGGTGCATTGCTCTTCTTACGGGGGTCCACCCTCCCATCCTGGAATAAGTAACCTATCTCAAGAATCAATTCAGCAGCTAGGTAAGCCCCAGGAGCCGTTTGTGACATGTGGGCCAAGATGGCTGACCAAGCAGTCACAGGAGGATACTGTTCTGTTTCTACCAATTTTCTCAGAATGGTTGATGCAGGAACTGACAAACTGCATTTGGCAAGACCAAGAGAAAGATAAATCAGAGGCACCTTTTCCAACAAGTTCTGTTTACTCTCCTCAAAGGCTTGTTCAACCACACCATAAGCCTTCTCAAGCCATTGAACATCAAGGCTTTCCGCAAAACCCGTCAGAAGCCTGTTCACAACAGATTTTCGAGGAAACCCTTCCATCTGCATGTGCTGTTCATACAGCTTCCATGTATCAATGTATCTACGCTCATCAATTGCATTAAGTATTTCCATATTCAGTTTAGCTGGGTCTCGAGCCTGAACCAAGATTGTACCAGCCATTGTTGAAAATAGCATCAACCTATCCTTAAGACTTGAAAATGCATTTAGTGTCTTTAAGTTGCTCGAAGAGGAGTCAGAGGTCCCGCAAACTGACCTGTGACTCCAATAAACGGGGAACTGGCATCTGCAAGTCCTATCAACACTATAATGCCTATGATGAAGTAAGGCAAATAAGAAAGAAGAGGAGACAGCCATGACCGGACGTCTCATTTTCCTCATGGAAAGCAAATTTCCAGACATAAAATGTTAACATGGATCAGAACCTGCAACATTAACAGAATTTATGAGAAGTCTAATTCACTGAAAAAATTGCTACTTACATAAGAGAGTTCAAACGCACATAAAGCTAACTGCTATTCACTACAAATAAAGGTACAACGTAGCCAGGAGCAATCAGCATTGTTAATTGCAAAGAAAATGGCTGATAGTCTAAATCGATTTTATCAAAAACAACTTTTAAAGCAAAGAAAGTAACAGTAACAGTTTTAACTTTGAAGCAAGGAGAAGCTAGCAAGCAGCAGTCCAATCCTCGGTGAGACATTTTTTCAAACAAATCAAAGACATGATGAAATTGAACATACGTTTGCACAAAGAGACAAATAAATAAAGGGAAATAATGAAACTTACAAAAACAGTGTAAAATACAAGGTGGCAGGCAATCTTTAGGGAAGGTTCATCAAAATTGGCATAATGATGCAGGTGAAGCGGAAATTGGAAAGGAAGGAGAAGTTTATTGCGCCTGCGCGCTGTTCTTCAAACGAAGAGGCAAACTGGGCTAGAGTAGAGCCTGGAGTATTTATTTAAACATGGGCCCAAACCCAATAATAATGGATTTTAATGGACCTCTTTTTAAATGCCACGTGTCGTGTGAAGGAGTTTTGTTTATCCATGTGCCTTTGTCACACCTGATCACTTACCCTACTTGACCAATCACCCTCTTCCTTCGAATTCTTTAAACATTCTCACCGCCTTCTACTCTCTTTTTCGCCTTGTTAAACCTTGTAATTTCAGAAGCGGAAAAGTCGGTGGGTAAAAGCACAGTGTGAAATCGCACATTCCAGAAAATTAAACCAAATTAACAGCCGAAAAATCAAGAAATAAATCTCTGGGAATTCTTTTTTCTTTTGCCGTGATTTTGAACCCTGATCGACATGGTGAGTATAATTTTCTTTTTTTTTTTTTTTGTAATCGAATTCATTTGCTTACTTTTTGCTAGAAATCTCTTGGTTTGTTAAAAGTTACGTTCTTTGATCGGTTGATTTCTCACATCTATGCCCCGGAACTGAAATTTTTCTTTTTTTCTTTTTATTTTACATATTGTTCAAATCCGTTCCTTTTTTTGAAAAAAAAATTGAGGTTTATGTGACAGTTGATGATTCTGTTTGTTGCATTTTCACTTTTCTTTTAATTTTAAGCTTTTTTTCTGTTTTTCTTTATAGGATTCGGAATCGAAGCGCAGCACTTTATTGGTTGTTACGGATGATGAAGAGTACTCCTATCGTGCGCTAGATGTAATTTGGGATTTTGAGAACGAAGATCCCAGACGCTTCGAGTCACTAATTACAATCCAAGCTTCTTCTTTAGGTATTTTCTTGACTACTTATAATTTTTTAATTTTCAATTATATGTATATATATATATATATATATATATATATATATATCTTAGAAGAATTAAGTTAAAATTTTTTTTGATGAATAGCAAAAATGTATGATTTCACGATGAAGCAAAAAGTAAGAAGTGTGATCGCTGCTTTGTTATTTGGGAAAATACTAATTTATCTAATGGCTAATAATGCATATTCACCTAATTCCATGGTTGAAATTTAATGATTTTAAATTGGATATAAAATTAATTAAAAGGTAAAAATAATTTAAACAAATATTAACCGTGGATTTAGATAAATGTGCATTATTAGTCATTATATAAATTAGTGGAAACTTCCGAGAGGATCCTTTCCCTTGTTATTTTTCTTTTACTATAATTTTTTATTTGATGACTTCATTACTCATGTGTGGATATATGTTTTTTTCCCTTGGGGATTATCTCAGCTCGGCTGCCGCTAGAATCATCCTACACAGACCAGGTCCTTTACATCACGAGAGGTGAATTTCATGTTGATGAGTTGTATCCCGAATTCTTTAGAGTTTTGATGCCTGGTGGGATACTGGTGGTTTACCGGAGTTATCTGTCTGATTTAAATGAAGCAGAGAAGGTATAAATTTTGTGGTTTGTGACTTTGATGGGATTAAGTTGTAGTAAAGACAACTTACTAGTGTTTCTTGCAGGTTATGTCTGGTATTGAGCACAAGTTATTATTGGCAGGATTTTTAGAAGGAGAACGTTTTGAAGTAAAACCAATTGCTGGCACTTTTGGGGTGAGTTTTTTTCCTGCTGCAGTTGACAATATTTTCTTTAGCCCGATAACTTCGTTTTTATTATTCTGGTTGTTATCTTAAAATGATAGAACAAAGAAGCATCTTCTATTTGTAAATGAGTGCAATGTTTGTTCACCCTTTTGGGTTTAATCCTTCTCATAGGTGCACTCAGCATGTATCCCTCTTTCCTCAAATAAAAAAAATCCTTCTGCTCTAATATTCCTTTATTGATGGCTTTATGAACTCTAATTTAGTCATTTTATTGTTTGTTATATTATTTATTCTGCCTCCCCCTATTAATATCTGTGATGAAGGAATGCTGCTTTAGGTTTTGTCTTGCTATTTTACTATGGGAAATGAGCCATGTTATGTTAATTCCGTCGTTCATTTTAGGTTCAGCATTATATTCAATTTATAGGACTTTTTAATGAAGCTAACTATTGAAATCATTGCCTCTTTTAGATTAAGGTTAAGAAACCATCTTGGAAGATTGGGTCTTCTTTTGCTATTAAAAAGTCCATGAAAAGTCCATTGAAAATTCAGATGAATGACGATTCAGATCTCATTGATGAAGATTCCCTCTTAACTGAAGAGGACTTGAAGAAACCCCAATTGCCACCTGGTAAGATGGCAAGACCAATAGTTTTTGGTTTTTCATCCTTTATATGGAAAGTTTTATGAATATTATATAGCATAATTTTAAATTACTGTTTCTTCAGTTGGTGACTGTGAAGTAGGAAGCACAAGGAAAGCTTGCAAGAACTGCACCTGTGGAAGGGCCGAACAAGAGGAGAAAGTGCAGAAGCTAGAACTGACTATGGATCAGTTGAACAATCCTCAATCAGCTTGTGGCAATGTATATCTTGTTCTGTACTCTGATATCTGGTTTGGTTTGGTTGATTTGTATTGATTGTAGTTATTATGATAAATTTTTAGAGATTAGGATTCAGTTATGAATTGGTTCTCTTAGACTCTTTTTAATTTGATGCTTTTAGTTATTTGCCTTTTGCTTTCTATTTAATCTTTAGCCAAAAAAAAAAAACAAAACAAATTCATCAATAAAGCAAAGTCCTAGTTTATACTTTTGCTTTTCCTTAATTTTGAAACTATGGGCAGTGTGTACTAATACTTTTACCTTTCCATCTTTGTAATTGTGAACAGTGTGGACTGGGTGATGCATTTCGCTGCAGTACATGCCCATACAACGGTCTTCCACCATTCAAGCTGGGTGAGAAGGTAAGTTTCCTCTTGGTTTTTCTTGCTTCGTGCAGGCATTCTTGAAAGCACAATGTGACACACCTTATGCTTGCATTTTTAGCATTGTATCTGAATAAGGGAATGATTTCTCCATCCAGGTATCTCTATCAGGGAACTTTCTTACAGCGGACATTTGAACTTGAAGGGATGGGTTTTGGCCCAAATTTTAGTTTTTTGATACTTCTGAACAGTCTGCTGTAAAAGGTGGAAGACTTTATTTTCTGTGAAGAGAACATAAATCAGGAGTACATTTGACAAAAATACATGCAAATCTTTTTTAAGTGTGGAAATGGATATTGGATGGAAACATCCTTATATGCTAATAAAATTCAATTTGACGGAGCGATTTGCTCTTTTCTATAAATCGAAATTCCTTATGCCAATATATTATAAATTTTATTTATTAATGAATGTTATAAATATATAATTTTATTATTTACATTATACTTTCCTGAAGCCGTGTTAGTCTTTTTTTTAATGTATATTTCATTATTTAGACAATAAAAATGTTTTGGTACAAAGAATTGAGTAAGAAAATTATTTTTTATTTTTAATTGAGAAAGAATTGAACAAAATCAAATAACATTTTATTTATAAAAATAAACAGTCTCTAATTTTGCATTTTGCGATTATAAAGCTAAGGATGGAGGATCACTTTGATGTCGTTTCATATTGATCGAGGAACTCTTTGATGAGAAACAACGTGCTATCGATCTAATAAATCAACGGTTTGTTTGTTTTTTTATTTTAATTTCATTTGTTCAACTATCCAATTATTACTATTGAAGGATAACAAATTGGATATCTAAACCTATTTTCCTGAAAGCCGTTGGCACATCAAAAAATTATGAAATAATTTGTCTTTGTTACCAATTTTATAATGACGTAATCGATTTGCCCTTGTAATTGCTACAGTTTAGGAATTTGTACCAAAACTGATCTTATGATGTGCACTTCACAGTTAAGGCAATGCAACCGGCCAGAAATTGAAGATAATTTAGATATAGAATTAGATTGTTTCATTTATCTCGAAACCTACGAACATCTACTTGCATCTCATAACACTCGTAACTACAAAATTATAAAACAAACCACTTGCCTTTGTAGCTCAGACTTGGAGCTCCTGATCTTAACACAACATAGAAGCTGAAACCCCTTTTCCATCTGTACGTCTTCAATTCCCCTGCTTTTTCATCGTCTCATTCATAAGCTCGGCCTCTATGTTGTCTTGGTCCAGGGAAAAAGGCCTCCTCGTCTTGGTTACTAAAGATCTTATCTACCTCTTCTTCCTTGGTCTTAAATGCCAACTCGTTGGCTTCCTTCTCGAATTGCTGCACAATATTGCCCTTCCCTGTAGGGAATCCAAAAGGAACCATATCTAGATTAATAACCAGACTCTAGAGAGGAAGAAAAATGGCTGATAAAAAGAAAAAAAAAAGATCATGTGTATTTGTTTACCTGCGAGAGGATACCTAATATTGTTTTGTATATTGACCTCAAAACATAGAATCTCTAGATCCTTATTTCTAGAAGCAACTGTGACGAAAGGATGCCCTGCAGGAACAACGAACACGGCATCGGGCCTCAGACGCAAGCTTAACTTCTGGTAACTAGGGCCACTCTTTTTTCGTCCAGAGCTTCTTGAATTCTGGCTTTGTTGATCACTGGACTTAGAGGAGACATAAGGACATGCCATATCGAAGTATCCTTCGCCTTCCACATCAATGGCTATCTTTGTTGCCCTTGAGTTGTAGCATAGGGTGGACATACATCCCTGAACATAATAAGAAAAAGGTTATCCCCTGTTGTTAATATTTTAGTGAAGAAATCGTTTTCTATGTGCACGCACAAAAACGAGGGAGAAATTACTTTGGTGATGTCGGCGTAGGAGACCCTGAGGTCGAGATCTTTGACGGGTTTGAAATCATCTGCATCAACTTCAAAGAGCTGACCATATTTGTTAGACTGAGAAGGGCGGAGAAGGGCGGTGCTTTACGAGGAGATTGAAGGCACCCACTGAATTGTTAAGCTAAAAGGTCTCGATCCAATCAAGCTAATGGAAGTATAATTAAACAATCGATCAATCAAACAAAAAATAATAATTTAGAGTGATTCAATCTAATCGATTTAAGTCTACAGATGAAAAAAATGATTCACTAATTATAAAGAATTATAAATATACATTAAATCATATCAACTACTCAACAATTAATACTCATAAACATTCTCAATCTTCTTTAATTTTATGGAGTATTCTCAACTCAAATATACATACCTATATGCATCTATACATCATATCTATGTATATCCTCTCAATCTCCTCTAGTCCATTCTCATGCACTATATCTATGTAAACTCTCTCTCTTTCCTCTATTCCACTCATAAACATTCAAACATACACACTCATAAGACATAAATCCCTCATAGTCTTATGGGATATCTATCTATTAAACCCTATAATTTTCTTACATCTTTTTCTCATACCTAATTTTACAGAGACTTCACATATTTATAAGCATGCTAACTTACTTATTAAGAAATTTTTGCTTTTCAAATTCTTCTTTTGCAAACCAAACTTACCTATTAAAAAATTTTTTTCTTTTAGAATTTTTCTTCTGCAGGTTTTTTTATTCATCAAGTAATATCTAACTAATCTCAAATAAATCTCTTACAGGATTTGAGTTACTATTCTGAACAATTTTCACTTTGACTCAAATTCTATCAAATTATTTATCTTTCTGTAAAATATTCTTGACTCTACTTACAATGAAAATCTCACAATCATCTTCTCTTATATGTCTTTACGTTTCACACAAATCAATATTCAAAATACAAATTTGAATTTCTTTCTTAAAACAAGCTCCTCTGCATTTACCTCTTCCCATAATTCATATCATGCTCTAATACCACTTGCTGGAGATCACCATAGTTTTGATACTACTTGTTAAGTTAAAAGACTTCAATCCAATCAAATCAGTGAAAGTATAATCAAACAATCGATCATTCACACAATAGATAATAATTTAACATGATTTAATCCAACCAATCTACGTCCACGAATAAAAAAAATTCACTAGTTGTAGAGAATTACAATCAATAGTTATAGATCCTCTTAATCTCTTTTAGTTCTATAGAATATTCTTAACCAAAACAAACACATAACTATATGCATCCATGTATCATGCCTATGTGAATTCTATCAATCTTCTTTAGTCCATTCTCATGCACTATACCTATGTGGACTCTCTCAATCTCCTCTAGTCTACTTATAAACATTTAAACATATACACCCATAAGACGTAAATCTCCTATAGTTATATAAGATGTCTATCCTATAAAATGTACAACTTTCTTGCATCTTTTTCTCAGATCTAACCCTATAGAGACATTACCTATTTATAAACATACTAACTTACCTATTAAAAATCCATTTCATTTTTAAATTCTTTTTCTGCAAATCAAATTTACCTATTAAGAATCGTTTTTCTCTTAAAATTTTTTTTTTGCAAGTTTTTTTGTTTATCAAGTAATATCTAACTAATCCCAAACAAATCTCTTATAGGATTTGGTCACTATTCTTAACAATTTTCACATTGACTCAAATTCTATCCAATCATCTACCTTCCTGAAAAACATTCTTAGCTCCACTTACAATGAGAGTCTCACAATCATCTTCTTTTGTATGCCTTTATGTTTTACACAAATCAATCTTCAAAACACGAACTCGAATTTTTTTTCTTGAATCAAACTTTTTTGCATCATAGTTCATACCATGCTTTGATAGCGCTTGATAAGAATTATCACAATTCTAATACTACTTATCAGGCTAAAAAATATCAATCCAATCAAACCAGTGGAAGCATAATCAAATAATCAATTAATTACACAAGAGACAATAATTTAACGTGATGAGATCCAACCGACCTATGTTCACGAATGAGAAAAAAGATCCACTAGTTGTAGAGAATTACAAATATTTATCAAATCATAGCAACCACTCAACAATCAATACCTATAGGCTTTCTCAATATCCTTTAATCCTATAAAATATTCTTAATCCAATAAAACACATACCCATATATATTCATGCACTATATTTACATGGACTCTTAATTTCTTCTAATCCACTCATATACATCATACCTATATGGATCCTCTCAGTCTCCTCTAGTCTACTCATAAACATTCAAATATATACACTCATAAAACATAAATCTTTAGTAGTCTTATAAGGTGTCAATCCTATAAAACCTTACAATTCTCTTATATTTTTTTTCATGCCTAATCCTAAAGAGATTTCACTTATTTATAAGTATACTAATTTGCCTATTAAAAATCACTTTTCTCTTAAAATTTTTCTTTTACAAGTCACACTTACCTATTAAGAATCTTTTTTCTCTTAGAATTTTTCTTCTACAAGTTTTTTTGTTCATCAAGCAATATCTAACCAATTCTAAACAAATCTCTTATGAAATTTGAATCACTATTCCCAACATGAATCACCTTCAAAGGGCCATATACCACCGCCACTGCCACCTTCCTTGTGGCTACTCATGGCCTTGATTTGTTCTTTGGAGCCATAAGGAAGGGTTTAGTCCTGGTTCTCAAACAAGTTCTCCAACTTGTCTCTTGAAGTCTGGATATAGTTTAAGAAATCAGCAAATCCTGGCAATATACATTCAAATTCAATACATAGTGTTAAATAGAGTGTGGATTAGGACTTACCTTAAGGGCAGCTTCAAGAATCTCAGCGCTAAATGTAGTGTAGAATGATTCTGGTTTTTTGCTAGCAGCACCAAAAAATACCTGCACCAAAAGAACTAGATCAGGAAAATAAAGCTTAGGAACTACATATATGCTTTATAATAGTGGAAAAAGTGGATTTACCTCGTAATGGCCTGGAAGATTGACGGGTTGGAAGAACTTGACGACATAGAGTTCGCATTGGCATCTCTGTTAATCAAATAAATGGGAGTGCCAGCACGAACCCTGATGATATCTCCACGTTCAATGTTGAAGCTCTCTCTCTTATCTCCATGGATCAATGTGATTGTTCCACGTCCTGTTATGAATAAAACGCTGTACTCAATTAAATTTGTTAACCATGTAGAAAGATTAAAAAGAAAACAAAAATTTAAATTTCTAGATGACGCAAGATTTGAAAGAAAGAATAACCTTCAGTAACAACATAGACAGCGTCAGCATCGAAATGATTTGGGACTACAAACGCGTTTGGATTGGCAACGAGGAGGGCCACTCGATAATTCTCAATTCCATGAAGAACATTTTACTTGTGTGTGAATTTGGTTAGAAGATCAACTATTCCTTGCTCTGTCTTGACTTTAGTAGAGAAATGCTCATCTTCAAATACGTAAGGATTGTGCTTTTCTTGCTCTTCCTCTTTCTCTTTTTTTGTCTTCCTTCCCTTCCCGTCTCTCCTGTTCTCTCCTCCATTTCTCCTGGCAACGTAGGATACACAGCTGCCTCTCCTCTCCTTCTAGTCTCACGCACTGACTCTGACACTCCCTCAATGTCTGGCCAGGATCAGGCCCGTGGCCACCTCCTTCTTCACTCCCCGCTCCATTTTCTCTCTATGATAATCTTCACATTTTCTCGCACACTCTTCCTTCTGTTCCTCATCGTATTGTTGCTGGACTCTACATTGGTGCCTGCATTGTTTTAGCTCAGGGTCTTGCTTAGCAACGGCTAAGCCAGCATACAGAACCACAACAGACAGGATTAAAATAACGAAAGAAAGCTTTGATTTGGCAGCCATATTTTAAAATCTCACTTGATGCAGAGATTGAAGATGAATATTGGATTATGTATCGCGCATGGACGGTAAAGATAGTGGCTAGAAGACGGGTGTCCACTCTACGAGTCGAGGCCAGTCAATGCTGAATCGCCGCGTAATGTTTGTGTGTGACATGGAGAATTTTGTCTGATGGCGCTTGGCGTTGGCACTGAGACTGTAGCGAGTGATCGCATGGCATTCTAGTGTCTTACGAACGGAGCCTTCACGTGGCCTAACGGTCATGGCAAATACTACTACATTAGACAAAGCTGAAGGCAGCATCTGAACTTTTACGTTGTCGTTGTATGGATTATCCATCAGAGTTTTGGGGAGGGGGGTTATTGTTAATTTATAAACAATTTTCCCCGATGCAAGTGACGTTAGGAGTATATATCACTATAATTGTAAACATTGCAATCAATATGCTAAGATCAGATGTGTTTCCAGAAAGGCTGCAGTCACATCGAGTTAAGGACAATGACAAAACAAGGCCCCTGGACCTTAGCAACTTAAATCAATCTCAGGCCCATGAATTCTTACAGTACGAGACCATACCATCAACTCCGAATTCGGAACCAGATGATGTGTTGGGCAATTCAAAATCCCTTTAGGACAATACAAAGCGGGGCTTGTTTCAATCAAATTCCTAAAGATCACCAACTCAGATACTGCAGTACATATTCATTTTCATGAGAAACTTGACAGATGCTTTATAGACACACAAGGAAGAAATTGGGGAATGGTAATTCATGCCAAAAATACATTTGTAAAGCGTTTAACCTTGGACGTTTAAATACAATCCAAAAAAATTAATTTGCAACATCTGCCAACCAGATTAAACGCTAGATGCAAACCTTGATAAAAGTATTATTGATGATAGGTAAATGCCCCTGATCCAAGGACCATATCTCAGGAGCCCTCTTTTTTCAATATGTTTCATGCCTCCAAGGAGATCGAAAGAGGTTCTTTAAATGTCAGGCATGCCCTTCCCGGTCTTAGGATCGTATGTCTTCTCCAACACAAGATCCATTGGAGTATCCTTGGGACCAGCTGCAAAACATAACAGCCGAAATAAGTTGCATGCAGAACTTGGGGACTGCAAATTTTTTATATAAAAAATTTACATCACTGTCCTGTACAAGTTTCTTTTCTGTAACCCATTTATTACACAACAATCCATAACACAAATTTGAACTACAAACTACATCTTCACATGTTTATCAACTAAAGCTGTTTATTGACAATGATTAGCAAGAGCAAATGCACATGATACCTTGAAGGGATGATAGCAAGACCAAGATCAAACTAAACACGGCAAAAAAACTTACAAGCAATTACAACTACAGCAGGATAAGAACACTACAAAAGAAAGCATTATATTTCTGAATTTTAATGACATATATGCACACAATTCCCCAGAGTCATTCTTCATTTACACTCATAAGTTGAGCCCCATAACAAACGACAGCTGACAAGCAGTGGTGACAGAAGAAAAACACAGAAAATATCGATTCCAACTCTTCACTGTCTTTGATATATGTTACCCCATTTGTTAGCAACATAATGCTATATGCCTTCCAGTATCACTTAAAAGGAGGGAATTGAACTCAAATCTCACAAAACTAGCCCCAAGTGATTCAATAAAATTTCTCCCCTCAGCCATTGACTACATCCAAACTACACGACATCTGTTTTACAGAATGGCAAAGAGTATACAGTGATAACAGTAATGAACAATGAGTATATAGAATGGCACATCATTCTGGTTCCTTGCATAGTAATCTAATTACAAGAGATATAAGGTCACCAAGTTTGCGTGTATAGGAATATTTACAGACTTAGTGCCCTAGAATCATATATTTTTAAAGGTTCTAGTAGTTTCAACTCTCAATTTAGTGCCCTTTCTAGACTGTGTCTATGTAGAGCAGGCTAGTCGTTCTAATTGTTAGAGTATATTATATACTGTTGCAAATGGCAAAAGCTATGTTCTGGTTCCTTTAAGAACTACTTTTTAGCTTGTAGTTAACAAGATTCTATTTTTTACCAGTTTTCAAAGTCTTAACTTGCATTGACAGGCCATGGCCTTCTAAGTTAACATCTTGCGATACCATTTCACTGATCACTGAACTGATAACCAACTCAATAGATTTAGGATTTCTAGTCATCAAATCTTTTGATAGGACAATTATCTTGACTATCTTATGACAATCTTATAGGCAATGAGCTGACTTTTGAATTCATATAATTTTTTTTTTTTAAATAATGGAAATGCAAAGACACTTTTCTTAATGAAAAGAGCTCCTCCTTATGCAAATTCCAAAAATAACGTGGAAATGCTAGCCGTATATGCTACATACAGTTGCATAAAGGGAAAAAAGACATTATTCCACTTAAATTGGGGAAGAGCAATAAGCATGGTTAAGTACCAACTGTAGGTCTTGGTGTTTTCCTTATCTTCAAGATCTCAGGGCGAGGAATTATAGACCCAGATGCTCCTATACCTCTAGATACTCTCACCTTAGTTCCATCTTCTAGATATTTAATTCCAACCTTACAAGGCTTCCTACATCAATAATAAACCATAAAAAAAAACTTTAATTTGTTAAAAAATTAATAATGATAACAAAAATTATCTTTCAAAATATGCAATCAAAATTAAAGCAAGTACCCAGTAACAGGATCAAGAACTTGAACATTTGAGGCATGAAGTGGAGCCTCAACAGTAAATATACCACCTTCATGACCTGGACCTTGCTTAATGTGCTTTTTTACCTGTAAAAAAAAAAGGTAAAACAACCCTTCCAAGTAAAAGAGCAAGGCTTATATCTTAAATTTTGAAGAGAGTCTGACCAGATTTTTCCCTTCAACAATTACACGATTCTGAGAGCGAACAACGCGTTTGATAATGCCAGTTTCACCTTTATCTTTGCCCCTGATTATCATTACCTGCCAATGAATTACAAAATATATATATATAATTGGTTTCGAATAATTTAAATAAAAAAAATGGAATTTTAGAAGCAGATGCTTACATTGTCACCCCTGAGAATTTTCCAGTGCCTGATGAGCTTCTCAGCTGCTTTCCAACCCATTGTAATCTTTAACCAAAAGCATCAGAAATTCAGATAAAATACAGGAAATTAAAAAACAAGGGAAGGCTATAGACTACCTTAGAGAGCTAAAGCACCGAGCTTTTGCCAATGATTTTGAGGATCTGGATCGCGCACCTTCTACGTCAGGTTTTAGGGTTTTCTGCTTGTCCCCTAATGGATTATCGGGTTTGAGAGATGGCCCGGTTTCGCGACAAGTTCCTCTCCAAATCCCAAAATCTTTGCGGCCCGTTTTATTTTAGCTTTGGGCTTTCCAAAAATGAGCCCGCTTCCGTTTTCTTTTCTTTTCAAGAAAGTAAATGGTTGTGTTCTCTTCACAAAATTCGTCACATCACATTGCTTTAGGACAACACAAGTTCAAAATTACCCAAATACATTACTTGCTACCCATTTTTTTAATTGTTTCATGAAAGATTTAAAAAAAAAAATTCTTGGAAGAAGGTTCTTTTTTCAACATAATTACCGGCAAGTTGACACAACAGGATTATTTCTAGATCAAGCTCTTATACAACAAAATATAGGACGAACATGTCACACAAAATATAGGACGAAGTTTCATGTTTGCCGAATGAAGAACAATAAAACTAAATTTAGTAGTTGGTTCAATAATAGATGCATATTTCTTCCGATCAAAGACTCGATTTTTTTTAATAAAAAATAATAATAATGAAAGTAGTACAACAACGTAAAAAGAGAAGGACCATGTAAAGAGACTGTAAATTTTTCTATAAACTTTAAGATTCGACTCTTTACTTTCATCTTCTTATATCATTTTATCTAAACGTTGAACCGAAAAATGAAATACAAGAGTTTCAAGGATTAAATATATATATTTGACCAGGTAACCCAAGTCAAATTTTATTTCATAATAATGAACATTAATATTATTAAGAGGCGTTGAGGCGAACCAAAACTAGATCTCTTTTCGGAGCCCGGCAACTATAAGTTAATGTTGAGCTTGGCTGCAGCCTCCTTAGCCCCGCAATCAGCATCGCACTTCATCTCACAGAAGGTGTTGCCCTGGCCACCGTTGAGGCATTCCTGGTTACAGTTATTGAAGCATGACTTGAAACGATCGTCGCCTGCCTCCACCGGATGCACGCACATTGTTGCTGCCACAACGACAATGCACAACAGAATACACCCTGCAACAAACCTGTTGGCCATTGTGTTTGTTTTTCTTCCTCTTCTTTGTTACCGCTATGTGTTTTCTTATTCTTCTTTTGCTTTGATGGGGCACAGGTATTTGTAGCGGCAGAGAAACCTTATTTTAGTTAGTCATCCGCAAGATGGGCAACTTCAGTGATTAATATTAGAGGTTGTAGCTAAAATTATGGTTTTCTTCCAAATACCAATGAAATTTTCAAAATTCATAAATGAATATATGGGATCTAAAAGGCTAAAGAGCTGTTTAGTTATACCAACTAATAGAACAAATTAGTTAGCAGATAAATTTATGAACATGGCTTACTATTTCATAAGTAAAATCAATGACAGTATCCAAAACCTAAAAATGAACTCCCCCAAGGAAACCAATCGTATTGCAAAAGAAGTGGCAATTGTCATAAAAAAATCCAAATTTTAAATTTTAAATGGAATTACTTGAATAAATACGTTAAATTATTTATTTGAGGCCTTTAAGAACTTCTCCCTATTGGGGGAGAGAATGGGCCATTAAGCTACGGCGTTTTAATGGGTCCGACCCAATTGCAGGACACAGCTGAATTGAAAGCTCAAAGCTCCCGCCCCGGTGTCTTTTGATCTTTCCCGTATAGCAACGCGAGTAGACAGACACTTTTACAAAACTCGGGAGTTGCGTTTTAGGAGAAGAAACAGAGAAAGAGAAAAAGATGGAGAGCGTTTTTGGAATGGTGGTGATGGATTCACAGTATTGGCTGCCGACACATCGCCGGTTCAAAAACCCAACGAGAACAAGGTCATGGTCCTCGATTCCCGCAAGCTCTTGGCCGCCAGCGGCGAGAGCGGTGACAGGTCAATCTCTGTATATAAATCTTTTCTTTGTTAGCTTTGAGTCCTATTTTTATAACTTTATACTTTTTGTTTTGAAAATTTTATAGGGGCAGTTCACGGAATATATACAGAAGAATGTAGCCTTGTATCAATTCCGTAATGGAATTCCGTCGACCACTGCCGCTGCTGCCAATTTTACTGGGGGAGAAGTTGCCACTGCTTTGCGCGAGGTTCTGTTCCTTTTACCCATTTCTTTCTTTCATTCTTTGCTTTTTTTCTTTTGGTTGGTAATAAGAATAACATCCTAGTGTTCCAGCGTGCGTCCATGGACTGTACTTTCCCACCCACAAGTAGCTGAGGGATTCTTAACTATCATGAAACTGGCTATGGAATTGAATATTTAGCTTTGGAATTAAAAAAGTTGTGATTCTTTTCAGTAGTAATATTGTTTTTGACCTTCAGATTTTGAAGTATTGGCTCATGTTCCTTTAAGAAATTTAATTGTGTATGCATATCAATATGTATAAAATAAATTGACTTCTGTTATATGAGGTAGAAAATACAAGTGAATGTCATTCAAAGCCACCGTTAAGCTCAGATCATTGAAAACCAAATAAGCTCACAGATCTAGAACTTCAAAGAACAAATATAGAATATAGTTTTAATAGAACTCGAAAATTGTGATTCCAAACAATATTATGAGTACCGATGGATTAGATGCCGATTGCTGTAATGCTGGTCTAATCCCAGGATTTACTGTGGCTGAGGGAGCTTTTTCTTCTTCTTTTTCTTCTGGTGGTGGTGATGTAGGTGTCAGGTCCAGGGGACTATCAGATTGTGGTGCTGAACCTCTGCTGAAGCTCTGGAAGCTGACAAGAAAAATGACATTTTTTCAAGAAAAAAAATTCCAGGTCTCACGGTGTTGCTCAAACTGCAAAGTTGGTTTGGTTAATCAAAATACTGATGCAGATTACATCCAGGACTAAGGAGATGCGGCTGTAGGTGGAACAGTAGGTGGAAGAAGAAACGGAACAGGGCTTGGCAAAAAGGTTATTAACATTTTTTGTTGGATTAGACGGTTAGTCAATGTTAATGCAAATTGGTTGTTAACTGAAGAATGTATGTTTGATTAGTATGACAAAAATTCCCCGGTTATACACTTTCCACAATACTGTTAAAACTTCAGTGACATGGTTCACAAAGTTGTGAACTTCAAAACCGGCTTCAAAACTGTCTGTTTTCTTCCCCTTCAAATTGCTTGAAACCCTCTTAAACTGTAAATCCTTCCTTTCCGTAGCTTAATAGACCCAACAAGAACTTTACACTCATTTTATTACTCCACACTCTTTCCATTTCACTCACAAGCTGGAGATCATTGAGGCTGTGCAGCCTTTTGATTCAGAACTTAAACCAATTTCCACAAGTAAATTTTTTTTTAAATGATGAAATCACAAGCAGTTCCAGATAGGTAGTTTGGCATGTTGGTTGTAACTCTGCATTTGCCATTTTTTTTCCTGTTTAATTATAGTAACATATAACTTGGTTGATTTTAGCTGACGTGGCTTTGTTTTTTTCTCGGTTGAAGGAGTGCAACCAGCATCTTCTGAATAACATACAAAACAAGGGTAGGCTTGTTATCAATACCAATTGTCAAGTAGTCCAATATTTTAAGCAGTCTATGGTCAAGGGATTGATGTGTATCATAAACATTATTTTTCACGGAAACAGCATCTCGAGGGGTACTTTCACAGTGTTGCCCGGAAACCAGGCTTTTTGGCTAAAAATCAAACCTTTTTTGTGCCATTTGGCATTGACTTGTGATGAAACGGGCCAAAAGCCTGTCCACATTACAATCCCAAACGGGACCTTAGTTCTTTACCTACGGCACCGAACGGCTTTTTGAGAAATTTGACAAGTGAAATTTTGAATTGTTAACTTTAAAATAGACCTGTAATTGTATCACTTAATCTTTTGTGCTATGTTTGTAGCTGACCGCTTCTTTAACTTGTGTTTGTTGTCTTCGTTGTATTTTGTTTAGAGATGAATTCCTGTAAATGAGGGGTTTTTTTAATAATATTTGTATAGGCAGTATGATTGTTTATCTATATACATATTTCTTTATTCAGAAAAAAATAATTTATAATTTAATCCAAAGGCAAATGTCTGAATATTAGCTGTTTAGTTATTGAACAACCCTCAAGTTTAATAAGAGTTGGTCATCCAAATATACCAATCTATTTGTCACTTTTTTCAAAGACTTTACTATATAGCTTCAGTCGTCTTGTTTTCCTTTTCACTCAAATCCTCAGGTCTCCAAATCCAATCAAACAATTTGACTTCCACAAGCTCCATCTCTCTTCAATTTTCAAACATTCTAGGCAAACAAAAGTTCTAACAAGAGGAAATGGTTTCAAGAGCGCTTGAGATGGATCTAATCTATTAGAGAGATAAACTACATTTAGAGTTAATGGGAGTACACCAAATAACTCATACATATATATTGGACATCATTAGAGTCCAAAAGCTTAAACTATTAAAATTTTGGGTCCTTCATGCATATAGAGGATATCTCATTCAGATTTTCTAATGGTGTGGGATTCTTTACTTACATTTGAATCATATTCCAACAATCTTTCCCGTTCACTTGTGAATTTTGATCAAGTCTTATTTCGGCTTTCTCGTGCGAGTAAGTTCTATCAATATTTTTTTTAAATTAGGCAACCTTACATCTTTTAGTGTGCTTTTTGAGCCAGACCACAGTACTCAACCTTGCCACTTAGATTGTTTTAGTGCTTCTTCAAGCTTACACTTCAAGTTAACTTAACACATCACCCACTTATTTGAGGAGCACCTCAAAAATGTGCTTGAGTTATGAAGTTTCAAAATCAATTTTAGAAGGGTTTACTAATGCTGACATGATAAGTGATCTTAATGATAGGAAATTTACTTCAGGGTATTTGTTCACTTTTGCAAGAAGAGCTGTATCTTGGCAGTCTAAGTTGCAGAAGTATGTTGTTTTGTCAACTATAGAGGCTGAGTATATTGCAGTAACCAAAGCATATAAAGAAATGCTTTGGATAAAACGTTTTCTTTTTGAATTGAGGTTAAATCAGAAAGAGTATGTGGTATTTTGTGATAGTTAGAGTACTTTAGATTTGAGTAAAAATATCATATACCATGCCAAAATAAAGCACATTAATGTTAGATATCACTGATTATATTCATTGATTGAGGAACAATATATGCTGTTGAAGAAAGTTTATACTGATGAGAATGTAGTAGATATATTGACTAAGATACTTTCCACAGATAAGCTTGAGCTCTACAGTAACTTAGCCAAAATGAGTTCTTTGATCAAGGTAAGTCCTAAATGAAACTGCTATGGTGATAAATCTTCTCCTAATGGGGCTGTAGAGGGAGATTGTTAAGAAAATGGAGTCTAGCCTCATGTAATTGGGTTTGGACTAATCGAAAACCATAGCCCTTGGTCTTTCTTTTTACACAGAGCCCTAACTAAATAAAAAAATGTGGGACTGTTTTAAGGTTGTCTTACAAACCAAGAAAAGAAAGAAGAAAAACCAAAAAAATAGAGAGAAAATGGAGAGTTAATTGAATGGAAGTCAATCCGTGGTTCGATTGAATTGAAATTTTGTTAACAGGTTTATGATTCAGAGTTGTGAAGATCGGGTTTGAAGCTCTCTAGAAACAAATCTATGTTGTATTTGTTGAGTCACCTATTTAGTGAGATTTCTCTAATTGTTTCTCTCTAGTTTATTTTTCTCTAGTGGTTGATTAGCTCAAGTTTTAACTAGATAAGAATTTTTTATATCTATTATTTGATAATAGAGATTTTTCTAGTGGTTCATGATTTTTTTCTCTGCACTGGAAGGTTTTTTACTTAAATTTTAGTGTGCTTTATTTTTTTTATAATTGTTTATTACTGTAGATTTATTGTGGTATATTACTTTTGCATTGTTGTGTTTATTGCTTCAAGCCCAATATAATCCCCGTCCTCATGGGAATGGTATGGACTAGAGCCAACGCCCAAAGCTGCACCTCCACACTCACCAGCCTAGCCCCTTGCCTAAACTACATTACAGGAAATTCGTCCACCCCATCATCTACATGCTGCTCACAGCTGAAGACTGTCGTTCAATCATCACCACAATGCCTTTGCTCTGCGTTTAATAGTGGCGCTTCATTGGGAAATGGGAATTACTCTAACTGGACTCAACTCCCTGGTTCTTATCAGGTGCAAACTCCATCAATTAACCAGTGTAACGGTAAGCTCGATTAACTTTTCATTTATGCTTGTATGCTTACCAACTGTAACAAGGAGATTTTTTCGTTAGTAACTTGAATTAAATTTTCCCAGGTGGAACATCTTCAACTCCAGAAACTCTACCAGCAGCATCTCCAACTGGTTCACCTTCAGATCCTTCTGATAAAACACCATCAGCATCAGACATTCCTTCAGGTACAAATTTGAATTGTTCTGATCACCTAAGGTGACCAAGAAAACAAAATTAATTATCTTATTATCATGGCAAGTTTTCATTCATTACTATATGATTAAGGGACAGATTTTCATGTTAATGCTTGGATAAATATGCAGGAACAGGATCTAAATCTGTCCCATGGATTGACAGGGAATCATCCGATGCAAGCATAGCCAAAGCCTCCCTTCATTCTGTCCTCTTCCTTCTCCTCATTGCAACGGTCACCAAATTCTGAGTTAGTAAGGGTCCTCCGTAGGAAATTGTTGCCTGTTATAGTGTTGCTGTTGATTCTTTTTCTCCCTTGTTTTCCTGATATGATTCTTGCTTCCCATTATACGAGTGTTGTTGTATTACTTTGTTTGAGTTGTTTAATGATAACTTCAGTTCAACAGTTGTATTTTATCTGCTGCTGACTGCTGTATTGGTTGAAAACTTGAATGTTGAAAATTTTCAATGAATCCTTGTAAATAATCATACAGAAACAATTAGAGACAGTGACTAAAGTGGACAAAGCACTACTGTTTCAATATCCAATCCATCAATATTGCATACCCTCGTAGCATTGATGATTTATGAGCGCAATGCTAATATACAACAGAAATAACCTCAAATACGGTAACGAGAAACGACCACATAGAAAATAGACGAATTTAGGAACATCGATCTCACACCATGTCGGTTGATACGCACACCAAAGTCAAAACAACTACTATTTGTTTATGCATTTACACCAAATCAGAACCAGAACATTCATTATCTTCAAATAGAAGGCAACACTACGCACTAGCAATATACCTTTACTGCGATCTTTGTATCAATTTATGTGGAAGTGGCAGAACCAAAAAAACTATGGTATGTGATCGAAAACCAAGGTAATTTCTACTTTCAAGCATTAAGATATTATATTGTTCAGCTAGGGGTTGTTAATTATGAAGAAGACCTCAGTAGCACTTGGACTGCATAAAAGTGACAAGAAATATTGGTTTCAAGGGAATAAGTATGGAGACCTGAGACTTCGGACCCTGCATCAAGTGACTTTCAAGCATTACCTTGTTCAATTGGTTTTTAAGTTATGAACAAATCCCTCAAACCCTATAAAAGTGACAAAAAATAATGGCATATGAGAATAAGTTTGGTAAACAAATTATTTTGACAAACAAATTTTGCTGTGAACATGTGGCAACACCTTTTGTACCATAAGAAGGTTCAATTCGGCTATGATCTTGAAATTTGGAAACGGTGAATCTTTTCAAAGAACAACAAGATTATTATGACATAATTCACCAGTCAAGAGTAACAACTAATAAAAAATATTACTAAAAAAATATATTTATATTTGATATATTATCAATGTATAGATATATACTGTCAATAAATTAAATGATATTATTTTATTAATAAAATAAATCAAATGATACTATTTCATTAATGAGTATATTTTTTAAAAATATATTAATTTTTATACATTTATTTACTTATTAATAAGATATCATTATTTAATTTATTAACAGTGTATAAAATTTATACATTAATAATGTATCAAATATAAACTTTAAAAAAAATTACGTTTTTGCCTTTGGCAGAAAATTACAAAACAATGGTAATTTAGCATCGTCTTAGGTACATGAGCAGTAATTAAGGGTGTCTTTTGAAAGTTTGAAATGGATACCGGCAGGTTTAGTCCCCGACCCGAATAAAGATAAGATCATCACAACCGACCTTTTCCTTTTCTGTACTCTTCAAAGGAACCCTTTTTATTGTCTGAATGTATATCTTGGGAAAGAAATGTCTATGTTACCTTCATCAGATTGATTGGTGGATTCTGGAACTTGTATCTTCCACGTGTTCATATTTCATCATACACCTTTCAAGAAAAATATTCTCACCATAGCCTTGCATTTGAAAAAGTGGCTGGTATAAAGTGTTTCAGCGTTTAACCCAAAAGAAAGCATCAAACGAATTCTTTATTGGAGTGCAACTCACAATCTGAATAAAATAGAGGGAGACAGCTGGGGCTGACTTTATTGAAAACTCATTTGTAATGTTTCAAGTTGGAGTTGTTTACCAAAGAATCAGTTAAGAAGCAGGAAAAGTTGGTGAACAATATAAAGCACAGCTGCCTCCCTTTTGTCACATTTTGATCCCCTTTATAAACCAAACTTCCTGTCTTCTCTCTACAAGCCACATACAATAGACAATAGTCCATTGACGACCTTCCTCATTTAACAGTTCAAGACTTTAAACATCAAGTTGGCACGAGAAAATCCTGCAACAAGCAATGGCAACTAGAAGCATGAAGGGAACAATACTTGCTGCCGTTTTTATAGTTGCAGCAAGTTTATGGCTGGGAGCTGGGGCTCAATCAAGTTCAAGTTGCACCAATGTGCTCATTAGCATGTCCCCGTGCCTGGATTATATACAAGGAAACTCATCAAAACCATCTTCTTCATGCTGCTCTCAGCTTGCTAATGTTGTGAGGTCACAGCCTCAGTGCCTTTGCGAGGTCCTTAACGGTGGTACCTCATCACTTGGTGTCAGTGTTAACCAGACCCAGGCCATAGCTCTCCCAACAGCTTGCAATGTTAAGACTCCCCCTGCCAGCCAGTGCAATGGTAAGCAAACTAAATATTTGTGTTCATGTTATCATTCAAACTTTCGATTTCTGGTTGATAGATTTTATGTTTATGTACATTGTACAGCTTCTTCTTCTCCCTCTGACTCTCCATCAGGAACATCAATTCCTCCTTCATCAGGTACAACTTACAAGAACTAGTTAATGAAAACTTGGTATCCTATAAATATAATTAGCATTAGCTACAATTCTATAAATTAGACTAATATGTTGATGTTGTTTATGTTGGAACAGGTGGTGGTTCTAGGACTGGTCCAACAACGGACAATGGCACATCAGCTGGGAACTCCACAAAGCTGTCATTTTCACTGCTCTTCTTCTTCTTCTTGCTCTTTATCACGGCGCAAGCTTCAAGCTTTATCGCCATCTAAGCAATTCCGTCGCCGATGGACCCTCTCTCCTCTATTAGTTCCATTTTAGTAGTTTTTTCTTCGTTGATTTTCAATTTGTTATTAAATTATTGGGAGGAATAATTTCTTGGAGATTGTATTAGTTATTTGGTTTTCTTCGTATTTTTAGTAAAGATCATATTTTCCATTTTCATAAAGAAATGTCCCATATGTGTAGAACAAATTATGACTTGTCCAATAATCAGAGGCTTCACTTCCAGATTGGAATCATTATGTCAATTAATGTCACATCCACTTGTCTGTTAAGCAAAACTTGTCTGGATTGGGGCTGCTGGCATATATGAACCCAAGCCTATATTTATCAAAACATCATGAAAAAATAAAAGACAAAAGCCGAAGGGGGTTATCTCATATTCAGCATTGTCAAGATTTATAGACCATAGGACTATCTAATCCTCCGTATACCTTTTCTTAAATACATGTTTTCCAATAAATTCAAACCCCATTTACTAAATGAACAACGCTAACCAACTCGCCTAATCCAAGTAATTTGGTACTTTTTTTTTTTAATTATCAAAGGTATGTTCTCGTTTTTGGTGTATTTGCATGTAAATATATATATATATATATGTGTGTCTATATATATATATATTCTTACTAAGAGTATTATGCTTCGTGTATGATCTCTATAACCACATCAATTCTTAAAAGAAAAAGGGTTTTGGGTGCAAATACATCCCAAATTTATCTAATGTTGGAGGGAGAGTTGATTAGGCCTTTTACTTGCGCCAAATACCTACAAAATCCTTCCATAACTTTTTAATAAGTTACAAATCATAATTAAATATTATATTTATATAATTAATTAAATAATTAAATTATAATATCATAATCAAATTACTATCATTAAATAATTAACTAACAAATTAAAATATAATCAAAAACTAAATTCATACACAATAAAATTTAAACATAAAAATGTTAATTTTATCTAAAGTTAGATGAAGAATTTGATTTTTTCTAATGGAAATGAGGATGAATATAAAAGAATAAATATGATTTTAAAATTTTTATTAGGTATGAAAATGATAATGGATAATATAACACCTATCTTATGTCTGTATTCATATTTTATATATATAGTAAATAAATTTGTATTAAATAATATAAATTATTATTTTAGATTAAGTACAATCAAAATATTTCTATTTAAAATAATATTAATAAATATATTTTAAAAATTACATAAAAATAAAGATAAAAAAAAAAACTAAAAATATAAAATTTTTATTTTTATTTTTTAAAAAAATTATGAGTAGAAAAATTATTTATACTTATTAAATATTGATAGAGATAAAAGTTAAAAAAATTTTAAAATATTCATTGAATATGAAAATTAAAACATATATTTTATAAAAATTGAAGAATAAAAATAAAAAATACTTTACGTATCCCATGTCCTATCACTTGATGTTCCACTTAAATTTAAGATTTTAAAATTTTAAAGCTTCCCGTTAAACATATCTCATTGACAAAACTTTCCGCAATTTGATACGTTAAGGCTTTGGAGTTATTGGTCAGCAAGAAAAGAAAACATTAAAATAAAAAAAAAAAACAAAACAAGAAGGAAAAAAAAAAGGCGCATGTTCAAGTTTCAACTACGTACAGTTTACGCGTCCAGGAAGAATGAAATTAGGGAGTAAAGAAAATGCCATCCGAAGTAGAATTTCCATACGTTTATCATTTTGTTTTCTAGAGATATACAACAAAATGCAATCAAATAATTATTAGAAAGAAAAAAAGAATAAACTGTTTCCTAGGAAACCAGTTTTTTCTGATCTTTCCCTACACGGAAGTCTTTATAGCGCTGAATCAAATAATCAAATTACAAAATAAAATATATAAGTAAAGATTAGTAAAAAAGAAGAAACAAAAAAAAAAAGAAAGAGAAATCGTTGGTTTTGTAACTCAGCGTTTCCGTAGCCGTGCAAGGACTCTCTCGCTTTCTCTCTCTCCGTCGAATATCTTCTCTTCTCAAGCAAATTACACGCTACCGTTTGGCTTCCTCTTTTCTCTATCCCCTCTTTTTCAACAACGGAGCTCAAATCTTGTTCGTCTTCGCGGTGTCTTGGCTTTCAGGTAAGGCATCGTCTCTTTGTTCATTTCAGAAGCTTTAGAATTAGAGCCTTTTTCTCTACTCGTCAATTTTTAACCGATATTTGTTGGCAATTCCTTAGAATTTGGGTTTGGTTTTGAAATTATTGTGTGCCCTTTTGTTTTTTATGATGAACTAGAAGTGGGTTTTATATGAAAGTGAAGGAACGTTGGTAGTAGTTCTTTTTAAGAGAAACTTTTTTTTTAATCATATGCTGAAATTTTAGGGTTTTGTTTTCAAATTTACCAGTTTCTTTGTTTTGATTTTTTCTGGGTTTTGGATTAACCAGTTGATAAAGTGAATTATAAGTGTGTTTGTCTATGATGGTGAAATTCAATCTCTTCGGGGCAATGAAATGTATTCTGCTGCCCTGTAAATGTGATTGATTCTTGTGCTTGTTATTTGTGTCAATGTGTGTCCAGTGTACTATAAAGTCAGGATTTTGGTGTGGATATTTTAATGTTGGAAATGTTTGCCCCTTTCTTCTTTGAAATTGCTTGTGCTTAAGATAAATTTTGATTTTTGAACAATGTAAAGATAGTATATTAGATATTCTAAGTTTTCATATTCGTATAAATATGTTAGTCTTAGTTTCTATTAGAGGCTTATTGCAATATCATTGCTGATCTTGTATGTTAGGTTTATATTTGAGCAAAATTTCATGAAATACATATAAGTAATGTCAGTCATTACAGTCTCAGGTTCTCAGCTATGGTAACTTATCTAAATGTTTGTGCAGATAAGTGTTAACAGATGCATTATAGGGGTAGGAATTCAGATTTTTTCTTTCTTTTCTTGGATGCTCTTTCAGAGTTTTCTCAAAGTATCAGCTCTCATGAGTGTCTGAAAATGAGTTGAAGGGCAAAAACTTTACAGTAACCTGCGATGTCACTATGTCAGTGTTTTAGAAGGGTGGTCCTTTGAGTTAAGTTCTCAATCAGGAACAATTGTTTGGAGAGAGTTTTAACTGTAAAAAATTGGATAAAGCTGGAATGCTGAAATCCAAGGACTTGAGATCATAGCTGGGCTTCAAATTTGATGTTTATACAATGTGCGAATTGTAAATCGAAGTACCCAAACGGTGAATACTTGAAGGCATTATCCATAAACTTCCTAGTTGCTTAGAAGTTTGGAAGCTAAACGTGTGTTAAATCAAATTTTATGTTTGAGAATTCTCATTGTTTCTTTTTAGGAGAATTCAATATATTAGAACCAAAACATGTTACAAATGCCACAGTCTCAAGCCTGGAAAATGAAGTCTTGGAAGTTAAATTATATGCTATTTTATCACATTAGTAACTAGACTGTGTGCAGACGATTTCCATTAAGGTCCAGCTGTCTTTTTGGGTTTATCAGTTGGTTTTTCCTTCATGTCTTAAACCACCACGTCTTTTTGCTGCTTCAGGCACTTGAAAATTGTTAACAAAATGATTTGTTGCGCTTGAAACTCTTGGTACGAAAAATTTATCAATGAACTATCTCTAGATTTGCTGTTTCATGTCCCCTTGATCATTAGTTTTCGATGCCATAAAGCAAAAATGAAATGGAGCTAGTTATTTTATTTAACATAAGGACAGTACTTCAAATTTTTGTTTGTGAGCTATGTTTCTTAGACCTATGAAATATGGATTACGTTTTTCTTGTTAGCTTTAGTATTCAAAAAGAAATTTTATCACCAAAGTATGACTTCATGCTTGAATGAACTAAAAACTTTATGGAAAAAAAAAATACTACTACTTTTACTCCAAAGAAGGTGATGAGTTGCCTATGCTTTGGAATTGAAACATTTTTCTTTCATAGTAATTTCAACAGCCTTTGGGTGTCTTTTGGAGCATCTTTCTTGGTTAAAGGAAAATTTTAGTTTTGATATTATGGTTGCTCTTTATTTTTGTTTCACCTTCACATTACGGCATGATTGCTACCTTATTTGCTGATGTTGGTGAGAGTGAGATGGTGCCTAAGAGTGTGATTTTCAATGATTTCATTGATGCTGACCCCCCTTTTCCCAGAATAAAAGAAAATTGCTAATTGTGCTGCATGAACGCAAATACAGTGATTCCATTTTCTTCAAGATCCAGTTGGACTTAATTAATATATTACTTCTGAAATTCAAAGCTATTGATTTGGTTCTTACATAGAAGTTCCAAATTTGCTCTTTCAGATTGCATGTTCCACTGTTGTGCGTGACGTAACAAAAATTTTTCAGTGAAGAATCAATGAAACCTTGGTTAGTATGTCTGGATTAATTGAAGGTCTTCCAGATGCTGTTGCGCTTAGGTGCCTAGCACGGGTTCCCTTCTCCCTATATCCTAAGTTGGAGCTTGTTTCTCATTCCTGGAGAGCTGCTGTTCGTAGTCCTGAGCTGTTTAAAGCTCGACAAGAGGTTGGCTCAGCAGAGGAACTTCTTTGCGTGTGTGCCTTTGATCCAGAGAATTTATGGCAGATGTATGATCCTCTCCGTGAGCTTTGGATAACTCTTCCTGTCCTTCCCTCGAAGGTCAGGCATCTTGCCCACTTTGGTGTGGTCTCAACTGGTGGAAAGCTTTTTGTGCTTGGTGGTGGGAGTGATGATGTGGACCCATCCACTGGTGATCAAGATGGGAGTTTTGCGACTGATGAAGTCTGGTCATATGACCCTATAATTCGTCGGTGGGCTCAATGTGCATCTATGATCTTACCTCGTGCCATGTTTGCATGCTGCGTTTTGAAGGGAAAGATCATAGTTGCTGGTGGTTTCACCAGCTGCAGAAAATCTATATCTCAAGCAGAAATGTATGATCCTGAAAAGGATGTCTGGATTCCAATACCTGATCTCCACCGCACTCACAATTCAGCATGCACAGGATTAATTATGGGAGGAAAGGTACATGTCTTGCACAAGGGATTATCTACAGTGCAAGTCTTGGACAATGTGGCATCTGGTTGGACAGTCGAGGATTATGGTTGGCTCCAGGGTCCAATGGCAGTTGTTCAGGGAGCCCTCTACGTGATGAGCCATGGACTTATTTTCAAGCAGGAAAAAGAAGTGAGAAAGGTGGTGATTTCCGCTTCTGAGTTCCGTAGGAGAATCGGGTTTGCAATGACAGGACTTAGAGATGAAATTTTCGTGATTGGAGGGGTGATTGGCCCTGATCGGTTTAATTGGGATATCAAACCAATGTCTGATGTTGATATCTTGACGTTTGGAGGTGATAGACCTACATGGCGTCAGGCGGCTCCAATGACAAAGTGCCGAGGAACAATTTTTGGTTGTACGCAGCTAAGAATTTAGATCTGCACTTCTTTTTTTTTTTTTTTTCTTTTTTAATAGTTTGTTGGTTTTATTGTGAAAAGTGTACTCTTGTTGAGGCATTGAATTCCTCCTATTGGAGACGAGAAATGATCTTTTCTTTTATTCGCTACCTTATTTGTAAGCCGTAATATTTGGTCTTGTTTTGCCTTCTGATTTAAAGGAGCGACACTGAAGGTCATGCATCAAATATAGCTACATGGAAATATTACTTAATGTTTAAAATGAGCAACAATGGTTTTTCCACTCCCAGGATTGCAATGGAGAACAATCTGCTTATTGAGGCTTTCTTCTTCGACCGATAATAGTTTGTTTATGCTGCACTTTCTTACATGGATGCCCCGACGTGCCCTTACCCTAAGAAAATGGGTTAAGAACTTAAAAGCCCAATGACTTGAAAAGCCCCCGGGAAGTTTAAACTAGGGCGTTAACTAAAACCCTAAAACACGAGAAACCTTGCTTCTTTCAGTTTCCCACGAAGGAGTGAGCATGGAGGATCCTCGGGTCGAAGAGTGTGAACACGACAGCAATAAAACAGAGGAAGATACTCAGATGGAAGAAGGTGAACAAAACAACAAAGACATGGAGGTTTCTCCCGCCCTTATTTCCGTCCACCCGACCCAGAACTCAGTTGCAGTCGCTGTCGGGTCTGACCTTCGTGTCTTCAATCTCCTGTAAGCTCGTATCTTCCCCTCTTATTGTTGTCCTGCTTTTATGTTTAATTAAGTTTTGCTCACTCAAATTCCGTAAAGAAATCAATGTTATTTAAAAAAAAAAAATTGGGCGTTGGCAGAGAAGATTGCGCTGTGACTTTGGTGGATGAATCTGGCGGAACTTCTCATAATGATTCAATAAGAGGAATTAAATATGGAGCAAATGGAAAGCTCTTTGTATCTGCCGGAGATGACAAGCTTGTCAAGGTTTGGTCTACCGAGTCTTGGCGCTGTATTTCTACTGTGTAAGTTCTTAATCAGCCAACTGGGTTTCTTTTTTTCTTGTTTTAGTTCCTGTTTTATTTGGGGTAAATTTTAATTTACTTTAGTGATGCATTATGAATATGATGCATGACAGGTGTTCTGAGAAGAGAGTGAGTGCAGTTGCTGTAAGCCATGATGGTCTTCATGTTTGTTTTGCTGACAAATTTGGAGTGGTTTGGGTGGTGGATCTTCCAGGGTTTGATGGAACTGAAGGTCCTCTTAACAAGAAGGCAGTGCCAATGCTTGCTCATTATTGTAGTATCATTACTAGCCTGGTAATTAATTACTATTTTGCGTCCTTTTCAATATGGAATCTTATTCTTGATATTTGTCGTTTTTCCACTTTCAAGAAGGATTGTTTCCCCCTTAATTGGCACATGTATGTTGTTGCCAGCATGGTTCACTTTTTAGTTAACAATTATTAACATGACTTATTTACAGGAGTTTTCACCTGATGGGCAATTTATTATCAGTGCGGACAGAGATTTTAAAATTCGTGTAATCCATCATACCTTGACCTTTCTAGTTTCTATAACCTTGATAGTTGATAGCTTGATAGAGCACCAATGTTACATGTTACTTTTCTATTAACAGGTTACAGTGTTTCCTAAGAAGCCATTAGATGGAGCTCATGAGATTGAAAGCTTTTGTCTTGGTCATACAGAGTGAGTGAGTTTTTATGATTTCATGTTTCCTTTGCATCGCTTTGATATTGTATATATAAAAGGGTAATATATACCATTACTTGGTTTAAAACACTATCTTTGAATACAAAATTTGTGCTGTATTAAGGGGCAGTGGTATGCCTGAACCTGCTTGATCCCTAGTTAAGGACTCAAGTAGGTCGATTGTCTACCTGCTCAAACTTCAAAGTACTCTTTTTAGTAATCAAAGTTTACATAAATCTCCATTTCTTTGTCTGAGAATGTATAAATCTCTATTTCTATAATCAAATAGTGTTCATTTAAATTAATTGTGTCTACAGGTTTGTTTCCTGCCTTGCCTTCATTTGTTCTCCAGATTGCTCACAGGGTATTCTTGTGTCTGGAGGTGGTGATTCAAGTGTGAGTATTAAGAATTTTGTTTAATTAATCAGCAAAGTTGTTTTTGTCTTCTGTTTTAAGTTTTCAAGTTGCAAATTTTAGTGAACAGTTAACTAGTATTGCTTCTTCAGGTCCGCATGTGGGATATTATATCTGGATCCCTCCTTGATACTTGTGAAGTTGGTGCAAAGGTATCTCTCTTACAAAAATTCCTGGAGATTGCTGATTGTTTTGGGGAAAAAAAATATCATTCACCTCTGTTGTTGGTAGATCCCCGTGGCCTCTCTTTCCTCCTCTCTCTCTTAAAAAAAAAAAAAATGTAATTGCATTAAATGACTGCTTTTGCATTTCCCAAAAATGCAACAGAGAACATGATCTAGTATCACAGTTTTGGGTTGCCATTCATTAGAAGGAAAGACAGTATTTTGAAAACTTGAGTGGCCACCATTTTCTAATTTTAGTTTTGCTGTTAAACCTTTTATCTTTCTCGGTTTTACTTTTACTTCCTTACTGAAGACAGGACAGCTAGAGTCTGATGCAAGTGAAGGAAACTTTTCAACTGTTACTGATATATGCACAATCCCCAATTGTACCCTTATTGCCGCAGCCATTCAAAGGTCAGGTTCTGAGTATTCTATATAGTTGTTTTTCTTCTCCTTCTGTGGTTCTCCTGTTTGGTTAATTATAACAGTCATTGTGTTCTATGTAGTTTGCAAGGAATAATGTTGTTGAGCTACGACCTTCCATCTCAGACTCTTTCTGTTGCCAAGGTAAAGACTACAACTTTAACAACAATAACAACAGTTATCAACTATCATAAAGGATTGTTTAGCTTGCATGCCTTTGAGATCAGTTTCATTACCTTTGCTTGACATCATAGTAGCATGTATTTTGCATATCCAGTTCAGCCTTGTGCAGTCAAGCCTTTTTTCCAGCTTAGGTGTGCACAATATCTGTCTTGTGAAAATATGATATGGATATTCTTTGAATAAACCAACCTTTCTTGTTTAATCAGAAGAGGCTGAAAGCAGATGTATGCTTAAAGCTGAATGAAATGCATTGCTATCTACTATTTCCTGTATAACTTCTGATTTGACAGGTGGTCTCTATCGTGGGGGAAATTTTCATTCCCACAAGCCTTGGCAGTAGTATTTCTGGAGGATTATTGTGGATGGTAACAGGTGCCTCTAAGTTGCGCAGTTTTGACCTTTCCTCTTTGTCCCGAGTAAAAGTCATTTCTGGTTTCACAAAAAGCAGTCCCGACTCTTCAGAGCAGGAGCCAGTTGTTTTGGCAGATAGTGAAATACCTGGGGGAACAAAACTACTTGAGAAGTTGCAGGGAAGTATTTCAATTGATGAAAAGGTGTCATTGGCAGCTGCAGATGCTGTGAAAACAGCAATGTGCAATTTGTTAATTAAGAAGCAATACACTGTTGAGAAACGAGAGTTTAGAAAGCGAACAAGAAATGATAAGAAAAGCAAGCAGTAAACCGGTTTTTTTCCTTATAATAATTGAGTTTTTGTGAGCGTATGACATTGAGGTACCTGTGACATTAGTTATGCATATTTGTCACATAAGAAAATATGTAATAGTTTTCTGAGATATCAGCGAAGTTGATATGCATGATTCATGAAGGACTGCAATTATCAATGATGCGTTTGAAGATTTTTTGACCACATATAAGAATTGAGAGATGTTATCTGTTCATGGCTTTTTAAAGTAACCGGCTAATCTCATCGCCAGCACCAAGAAAATTTAACTGGTCAATCTGAAACAGATTTAGAGGAATGCTTGTGGAGTGATAGGTCAGGGCTTACACTTTGGTAAAGATAAGGCTAGAGTCTGTTGGATATTCCTGCTTCTTACCCCGCTATTTAGGTCTTCACATGGAATCGGAAAGCGTAGGCTCTCGCAAACATGAAACAAAAAGCATCAGTAGGAGAAATATGTGGCAAGGCAATGGTTTAAGCAAGTAATAAATTTATCAATTTAATCATCAGGTTTTCTACATGTTTGTCATGGGAATTAGGGAGGTTAGGTACTTGGCAGGAAATAATTAGTTTAGGTATAGGGGAATGCCGGTCTAGTTTTGCTTTGTGCTTGGTGGGGTTTATAATTGGTTTGGTTGGGGACAGTTTGACGTGGCTCATTCGCCTCAAAGAAACAGACTAAACCGTGCACTTAATCTTCTGGTGGTGGTTTCTCCAATTTGGATACTTCCATCAATTACCTGACTTGCCTATTTAAAGAGGTAGGAAATATTTTAATAATATTTAAACTTTTGGATGGAAAGAGTAGCGGAAGTAGATTTTTCCTTCCTTTCCTGGGAAAGGAAGGTAAACGTCTCTATTGTGAAGGTGGCTTCTGCGATGCGTCCTGTCAAATCCAGTTCACATGCGGTCCAACAGTTTGAATTAGGTACATTGAATCTGTGGATTTTTTTTTTTGTCTTTTATGATACAATATCTCAAGTTTCTTTGAATCTGCTTAATCTCTTACTAATGAATAATTCTAAACATACAACACTAGATTGTGTGTTTCATCAACTAATGATTTCAAATAATATGATTTTTAATCTCAAAGTATAATCAAATTTTTTTATTGATTTAATGTTTTTGACAAAATAAGAAAAAAGGCAATTAATTTTTTTTCCATAAAAATAAAAAACAATAAAAAAAAGTGTGTTTAAATTAAAAAATATATAAATAATTTTTATAAAAATTAAAAGTTATAAAAAAAAATATTTTATTAAAAAATATCATTAGTTTCTTCTCTCTCCTTTTTCTTCTCTTTCAAACTCATCCTTTTCAGATCTTACCAAAACTAATCAAATTTATCATCTAAAGGCTGAATTCGACTTTAACAGATCAAAGTAGCCTCGAAGCAGGTTGAATCGGCCTCAAAGACGTTATGGATCCTACCTTTTTCAAGCTAATTTTAGTGTCTTTCCAAATCGTACCAACCAATTGAAATTAAATTTGATCTCAACTGGTTAGAGTTGGTTAAGAAATGGAGTTGAGACAGAAGGAAGAGAGAGAAAAGAAAAAAAAATTATATGTATTTTTTAAAAAAAATTTCTTACTTTACAAAACCTAAAAAAATATTTATTTAAAAGAATAACTTATCTTATTTTTCTATCTTTAAAAAAGATAGATAGTAATTTTTCATGCAAAAATTTTGAAAAACATGAATGTTTTTATAATTTTAAATAAAATTGAATTTCAGGAGTGGCATGACTTTAAACTTGATTAAAAAATTTAAAGCAAATACCATAAACGTCATATTCAAAGTTCAGCGTTTAATTATGGGTCCATCCATTTTAGGTCATGCTAAAGTCTAATTACTTTTATTTCAAACCATAGAACATCAATCTATGCTACGTTTTGTCGGTAGAAAACTTTGTTGTTTTCCCTTCATTTGTCAAAAAGAAATTTGTCGTAATGGAACCTTATACCACAACCGTAAGGGCTAAAACCTTCATCTCATGAAGGCTACCAATCACCAATTAGTGAATCGCTTGAATAAAAAGATTTTAAATTTGTCTTTGGCTACACAAGAAATCAACTCCATCTCTATTGCCATCATCATCGTCTCTTCTTACATGAATGTTGCCCATCTGCTAAATGTCATGAAATAATTGTTTGAAAACTTTGATTTAATGGAACTCATGAGTACTTTAGCTGAGAGGGGGTGGGGATCATCTAACAATGAAATTAACTTTAGACTGGTCCTTTTCTTACTCTCCTCCCCATTGAGTATCGCCAAGTGGCACGGCCGGCAAGTAGAATCGTGGCACCTAACTCTTTAGATAATTTGGGGTTTTGAGTTGAAAGGGACGTGGCTGTATACGTCAAAGAAATGCATGGAGTAGATAAGAACGGTGATATGTATCGAAGAAAATTAGGTTTTCATGGACCATACAATGTGTGAGAGAGAGAGAGAGAGACTTTTTCGAGTTTTCTTGGAGGGCAAGCACCATCCATTTGTAACTTTCTACTCATAAAAAAAATAATAATAAGAATGTGAAGGGTAAAGTTTTATTCCATATATTTTATCATCATTCTTGTTTCAAATATTTTTAAAATTGCACTATATATATATATATATCAATGTTCATCAACTTAAAAATACGTACAATTGACTGAATGTGAGATGAACAGATGAATTAAGGGTACTGACAAAAGCAGGCACACTCAAAAGGGACATGGGAGACCTTTAGGAGGATAGATGCTCCATTAATATTTTCTATCATAGTTTATTGCAGGAATAAAGGTTACCACTATAGCAATCCTCTTTAACCAGCAAAATTAAAATATTATGTTGGTTGAATGGGCTAACAGAATTTTGGGACAGTGCCTAGGAATGTAGCTAATGTTTTCTTTTTGTCTGATTAAATGAGTGTGTTTTATGCCTTTCTCAAACTTTTTGGCTAATCAAAGTGGAGAAATAATAATTTCTTAGGATTGAGTTTTGGTTTAAAGTTTCAAACCACTCAAAGATTCAAGAAAAGTAAATTGTCATTTATTTTAAAATTTATATTTATGCATCGTCAGTATATATAAACTATATGTGAATAATACTATACATGACATTTCATCAAAAAATTAATTTCAAAATTTTAAATATCGAAAAAATAAATACATTTAATTTTAAAAATATATTTAGAATTAATTTTTTAAAAAAGATATCATTGTTTAATTTTCTGACAGAATCTAATATTTATACAATGTATCAAATATCAACCCTTATTTTATCTAACTCAGTTTCTTAAACCCTTCTCCATTTATTTTGATTGATTTGGAAAAAAAACATAATTCGAACAGTCTATTCTTTTTATAAAACCAAAGAAATGTGAAAGTAGGTTATGTTTATTGTCTGAAACTTGTGTTCGAATAGATTTAAAAAAATAATTGTATTAAAGTTTGATTTACAAGGTTTTTTTTTTTTTTTTTTTTTTTTTGTGTCTACTGAAACGCAATATCAAACAAAATGTAAAACAAGTTACGCTCTTGTGTAAAAAGGGCTGCAGATTTGCAGCGGTCATCTTATAAGTTGTCAATGTTGGAAAATGATTTGGGAAGTTTTTTTTCTCTCTCTCTCTTCTTTTTTTTTTTTTTTTTTCTTTAGATATTTAGATATTATTGAGAAAAGTTGGACCATGAATTGCCCATCATTGGTTCGATCAACTCCCCAGTTATAGCCCATAGAAAATGGCCCAAGGTTTGAGTCAGCCCTCTAAGTAGGGCCCAATTTTGGTCCCACTTTATTAAATTGACTTGACAAATATTTTAAAAAAGATACAAAATGAAAAACGGCAGCTAGTTTGCGCCTCTCCAGAAAATTACAAAGACTCGCTTATTATTTTCCCACCGTTACTTTCAAAGGGCCCACCACCCATTAATGGGCCCCATCAGACAAAAAAATACATTATTCAACTTACTTTCCCTGTTGATGATTGATGAAATTGTGGGTCTCAGTTTCTGCTGTGCATGTCGTAAGGGGTTTTTGTCTTTTTCGTGCTAAGGCCTGATGGCTAAGGCCATTTGTCACCATTGGCCATGTTGCTTGTCGAGTGTAACCTACATTTCATGCGAGAATATTTCCCTTCTTTCCATATAAATTAATGTATATATTCATTTTATATATTTTCGTTTATCCAATCAATTCATTAATGTATTATTTTTTTATTTGATATTATTAAATTTGTATCATAATCATTAAAATTAAAAATTATTTTTATCTCATTTCAGACCTCAAAGGCACGTAAAAATAGAAATCCTTATATCTTCGTATATTCAATTACTAAATTTAGCATAATTGCATTCAATTTATTAACTAAAGTTAATTTCCAGATTAAAAACTTCGCATGCAAATCTACTTGTAACTCAAAAGATGACAGAAAAATATCATCTTTATCTAAAAGCCTAAGGCTAAGCTTCTTTGAAAATAAAATTAGTCAGTAAAGCATTACGATTTAAGAAGATTAATAATAGGCAAGAATTATAAAGTTACTCCTATCCAACCTTACTTGGACCCATTAATGACTGCTTTGAAGACAAAGACATGGACTGTTTACATGGGTTTTTATTACATTGCATGGGTTAAACAAAGTGCAGTTTCAGGTCCCATTTTCTGTTCCTCCACAGCAACAGTACTCTTTTTAATTGGCGTAAAAGTTTTTTTTGTCAGAAAAAGTTTAGGATGCAAGGAGATTTCTGCTATACAGGTACAGAACAGATCATAAATTAAAAAAAAAATTATATTAAAATTATAAATTATTAATTAAAAAATATTATTGACAACAACAATTAAATCTAAACTAAGTATTTAATTTTTAGCAATTTAATAAACTCCTGTTGACATTGGCCCGAGACTTTAGATAAAGAGAATAGTTTATAGTAAATAGACGAGAGATAGAGGGAAAAAAAATGCAACAAAATTGCAGATGAGATAATTTATTATTCACTCAAGTCAACTGTGATTAGAGATTTAGAATAGAGAACTAAGATTATGCCTCCGATTGAATCAGTAAATGAACTAAAAATATATAGTAACATTTCAAAGGTTAAACGAAAACCACATGGAAAATCCTGACTGGAATGCTCGATCTTATTCCACCCGAGTAAAGTATAACCAATTTCTTACATTAAATGTTAACGTTATTTTTTTCAACGAAGAATACGAGAATGTAATAAAAAATAATAAATAATGAAATTTGAATAACAAATTTATCATATGCTATTTTTTAAAAATAATTAAATAAATTAAGTAAACTAATTAAGCTTCGAGTTCAAGTTGTTTGATTTTGGCATATAAATTAAGCAAATATTTCATTGCAATAACCCCTATGGAACTCTATTATATATTGTAAACTTTACCAGCTCATTTCTGCTGTGAGAGTACTTGGGTTTTTTTTTTAAAAAAAAAAAACATTTAAGACAATAACAAAGAGGTACATCCAGGAGAAAACAGGTTAATTTTCTTTTAATACTAAACAAGCAAAATTATTAATCCCCTCCAATTTTGAAGTAATTAAATAAACCTTTAAAAGGTTTAACATCACTATCTGGTGACTTCATTCAATGGTCTCTTTTTTCTCCTTCATCAACAGGTAGAATTGGACTAAACCATATATAACAAACACCGGCATTTTTCACTTGGTTTCATCCATAATAATGGCCTTGGCTTGTCTTTGAAATGCAACCTCAGGTTTGAATTTGATTGAAGATTAAAAAAAAAAAAAAAGAGTCTAAATAATTAAGTAAAGCTATTTACTGCTCAGGTGACATCATGAATTCATGATCATTCCCTTCGAGTGCGTGCGTTTATTTCTGAAAGAGTAACAGTGAAAGATTGACAACAGTACAAGAAAGTGAGGGCAAAATTCCATTAAAATCTGGACTTAGAAACTCAATCCACAAAAGGACAAAACTCAGTTCTGTTTTTATAGAATAAAAAAAAGGTAAATGAAAAAGAAGAAAGAAATTTGCTACTGGAAGTTTTCAGGCTTTTACTGCAAAACCCCACTATTTCTCATGCATAGTTGCAGACGCCTCTCTTTCTCTCTTTAAAAGGCACACCCAACAACAAAACTCCATCCTTTAAGCCAAAGATCTTTTCTTTTCTTTTTCTTTTTGCCCTCATACCCTTTCTCTCTCTTTTGCAAAGTATTGCAAATTCGTGGCGATTTAGCAGGGCTCAATAAAGAAGGCGTTGGCAGAGTTAAATCGATGTCAAGAATGAGAGCCCACTAACAGAAAGCAAAAGTTCAGACATCAGAGAGAGAAAGAGAGATAGTGAAGCTTATCTTTCTATATATATTTCATTTACTTGATGGTAATGATTTTTGTTTCATAGGGAATAGCAAACATTTATGCTCCATATTTGCCTGAAACACCCAGGACTGTAGATAGTTACAGTTCTTTGGCAGTAAAAAAAAATGGCAGAGCAGTTGTTGGTGCCTGCTCTTGATCATGTGCTTTGCACGCGGGATATTATGATGGGCATCGATTCTTGTCCTGTTGATGCAGTTGATCAAAGAAACTGAGACCAAGGACGAGAGAAATAGGGAAACCAAGTTTTTTTGTTTATACGTTTCTTTTTTACTGTTCTGTCATGGAGGCTACAGAGATTTAGGAAGCATTTCAATTTCCTAGAGTATGCGTTAGTTTAATGAAATAATAATAAAAAAAAACTTGCATGGATTTGTGTGTAAGGTTTGAGAGGTATTTGCAGTAGAATTTCAGCAGAAAAAAAGAGAACTCCTTTTCTTTTCTTTTCTTTTTTTCTTTTAAATTCTGTTACCTACTTTTGAACGTCTAAAGGTGGATTTTTGTGACTAGCGCAAGCAGCAATCGATGGTGGTGTGACATTAATCATTTCTAGTTGAGTTCATGCCTTTTCTGACTTCCCATCTCTCTCCTTTCAGTTTCATGTTCCTTGAGCTTAATTGATCTGATGCTTTCCTTTGTTTTTGGTTTTGCAGTTGCTTCATGTTACAATTTTTGGGGGCTGATATATACGTATGATAAGAGGTAGTTATGCTAAGGAATAGGTCCAGAGCAGTGACCAGCAAGCAAGCTTTAATGGCTGATCACGGCTCTCAATCATTCCCTGCTCATAATTACACTAAACCAATCTCATCTTTCTTTGGTTCTCCAAGATTTAAAGCTTTCACTACAAAAGGTCTCACCGAGACTGAAGCTGTCAAGAGTCCTACTTCAATCCTTGATAACAAACCATTGTTTCCTTTTAGTAACCCCTTTGGTTATGATATTAACCAGCCCAAATCCCCAAAAGTTTTCTCACCTAATAAAAAACAGCACTCACCCGAAAAATTAGAATCAAAAGGTATTGGTCTTGCTCTAGTCGATACACTCAATGATAAGCCAGTTGAGGATAAGAGTTCTAGCGAGACAAGTAAGAAAAAAGTCTTGTTTGGGACCGAGCTTAGAGTTCATATTCCTCCAGTCCCACCTTCTATAGTTTCTCCAGCTCGTACTTCTCCAAAATCTCCAACTGATTTTGGAATCAAGACCAGGAATTCACATTTATTATCAGCATTTGGCTCTCCCAATTCTGGTATTTATATAAAGGATTCTCCTCGGGTCTTAGCTGGATGTCTTCCTTTTAGGGAAATGGAGATGTCTGAGGATTATACATGCGTGATATCTCACGGCCCTAATCCCAAAACCACCCATATTTTTTATAACTGCATTGTAGAGAGCTGCTGCAGTGTATCGGATAAGCCCAAGTCCGCACCAGAGAGTTTCCTCAGCTTTTGTCACACATGCAAGAAGAATCTTGAACAGGAAATTGACATTTATATTTACAGGTTCGCTTCCTTTTTCTTCCTCCTGAAATCCAACTTTTTTATCTGATAAAACTAGATTCTGTTAGATCTCTTTAAATGCATAATCTGATCATTGTTTGCTCTGTAATTCAGAGGTGAGAAAGCTTTTTGCAGCCAAGAGTGCCGCCATCAGGAAATGCTCCTGGATGGAGAGGAGAATTAGGAATTTCATTACTGCTTGGAGAAATTATTTTCGATTGCGAATAATTGGGAAACCAAACATTGCTACTTCTTTTTTTCTTTGTAGTTTTTAGTTTTCTTTCTTTTTTTTTTTTTTTAACTCCTCTCCTTTGCATATAGAGATAAGAGAGGATGAGATCATGTAGATTTATTAAATTAATTTTGTTTTGAGTAACTATTTATATGATTGCCAATGGGCTTTCCCCCCTACAGTTCTTTTCTTTCCTTGGCTTTTCGATAGGTGATGATGCATAATTGAGAACTTGCCTTTATATCTCTCTTTCTTTATTTTTTCCCCATTCACATCAATCACCCCACCTATAATTTAAACAGGCAAGACCAATTATTTCACTAATGAAGATTTTGAAACTATTGATACCCATCTCTGTCTATTTTGGTTGAGAAAGAAACATCTTAAGGAAAGATTATTCCATGGATTGGAAGTTTAAAATATAAAAACTGACTTTCAATGAAACAGATCCAAACTCCAATCTCTTTTCTAGATCAATGCTTACATGAGTAAAGCAATTAAAATATAAGTAGTAGTTGGGAACTTTGATTCATTGTGCACAGATAAGTCCAAATATTCAAATTGTAACGGAGAGCTTTTTCAACGTGAATTATCAACCCACATCATTGCCAGGTCCCTTTTTCCCTATCCTTTCACAAGGAAAAGGTAATACGATAATGATGAATAATAATTAATGGTGAGAACAGTAATAGCAAAGATAATTTGTATTAAGCAAAATAAGAGAAAGCAACCTTCATTTGGTGAAATCCCATGATTGTTGTGTTTAAGTATCGTTTATAACAGAATCAGAAACTACCATAACCAAGATTGGAGAAGTTGAAGAGGAACTGGATCAGAAAGAAAAAAAAAAAGAAAAAAAAAAACCGAGACAATAAATGTCAACAATCCCCCAACTTGCTCCTAATTGAAACCAAATTATGCAGGTATAGTTGGGTTTCCCGAAAAAGGTTAACATTGCATTTGAATTTTTTCCAAGGGTGTAACTATAACAAAATGGGTGAAATGCAACTTTGATTATAAAAAATTTATTGCTTTGAGAAACTCTATCATTATTATTTTAAAAAATATTGAAATATAGTTCGCATATGAGTAAAAAATTTTATATCATTAGAAAATTTTAATGAGATATCCTATATATATACATGAAAGACTTAAGAATCTAATAGCTTAAACTTTTGGACTCAAGTGGTATTCAACATATATGTATAGATTCTTTAATGTGCTCCCAAAGGCTTTAAGTGTGGTTTATCTTTCTAATAACTAGTATTAGAACTAAAAAGTCACAATTCAAGTCCCAATAATATTGCTAGGAAGAGAAATTATTAGTAGATCAGAGGGTGACCATGTCAATCAATTTCATGTGCTTGAATACTGATATTAAAATGTTCAATTTGGATGCAACCAGTATATGATAATATGCAAAAAAAATGTGAGGTTGTCTGACCCAAAAGAAATATTGATAGGACTTACTCGCACGAGAGAATCAATATGAAACTTGATTAGAGCTTACAAATGAACAGAGAAGATTGTTTGGATATGGTTTAGATATGAATAAAAAATTTCATATCATTAAAAAATTTGAATGAGATATCGAACAACCTAAGAACTTAATAGCTTAAGACTCAAGTGATATCTAACATATATGTATGTACTCTTTGATAATATGATTATCTCCTTAAAAAAAAAAAAAGCATTAGAGAAATATATATCCAATAGTTCCGGTCAATGTCGTCCCCAGGGCCAGAATGGCTGAATCCATTATTAGGGATGCTAAATCCATTGGCATTCTTCACTTAATCTAATCAAGACGGAAAACAGCAATGGTTGCGGGCTTGCAGCTATGTTCAGGTTTTATTGCCATCTTTAGCAACTGTTTAACTCAGCCTCAACATCTCGATTTGAACTATCAAATTTCAAAGTATCTCAGGTAAAGGTGTAAATAATTCAAATTTCAAAATATTTTAAGTAAGTATGTAAATAATATATTAATATTCGTAAATTATTCGAATTCGATTTGAATAAAATTCGAATTCGATTCAATTATTATCGAGTCAAATTCGAGCTCGAATAATTTAACTCATTGATCAAATCGAATTTAAGTATTTTTATATCTGATTTAAATAGCTCACGAGCTTAATCAAACTTTTATATTTAAATATATTTTTATTATTTTAATTAATAAAATATCTCGAATTTAAGTTCAAGTTCGAATACAAATAATCGAATTTTTATCAAATATAAGACTCGAACTTATTTTTACATGTTAATCGAATTTAATTGAATGAATTTGAGTAATTCAATTTTTATTTCGAGTCGAATTTAAATTACAAAAATAAAATTCGATCGAATTTGAATCGAATTTCAAGTCTCAAATTTCAAATTGAATTTGAACACAAATTTAATATTATATCAATTTAAATTTGATCGATTATATCCGTATTCTCGTACGAAAGAAGTGGGGAAATACATATTTCACAAACTCCTGTAGATCAATTTTGGACTCAAGTCAACTAGACGAAACAGGACACGCTGAACATTAATTCTTAAGAATAACTAAAGATGGGCCAATTCGTTCGACGAGCATTGATCTTTATCAAAGTACACATGCCCTGCATATTGTTAGATCGACACGTATGGACTATGGTCCAAAATTCATTCAACCTTTGTTAATTGATGATCGGATCTCTCTTTTCCTTTATTCATTTGTTTGCAATTATATAGAAATTCATGCAAAATCAGTTGATTGGCCCAATAAAATGACTAATACAAAACAAAACACATGGTAGGGACTGGGAAGCAAGCGCAGCAACTCCCATTATTGTTCAAGGGTTACTTAGCTGGTTTGCACTTGAAGACATGAGATGACAATAATAAGGACAACGATTTTTACAATCCTTCCTTCTGAATTTAAAAGGAAGCTAGAAACATGGTTTGATATTGAAAGCATAACTCCCTCCGACAACGTTATCACCGAACATCTATTTCGAGCCTCGTTGTCCTTAGCATCAACTTCGATGAGCCCAAAAGAATTGATTTAACGTTTGGATTCACCGTCCACGATAATTAAACAGCCCTGACAAGAGAATGCACAAAACACCCATTAGTCTGAACAAAACTCAAGGCACTGAGACGCTCTTTTCACAGTAGGCTTCCCAAATCCGAGTAGAAAGGAGAACAAAAGGATCAACTACAAGTTATCAACCCTTTCAGCAGGATTACTCTTTAATGTTGAGAATAAAGAGGGGTAAATCCAAGATTGACCTAACAAACTAACACCAATGGAGCATCCTCTTCTAATCCTGCCCCCTAGGGAAGAGAGAGCAAGCCGGTCTTAATCGTGATAAGTTAAGGCTGCGGATATTGGGGCTTTGTCAGGAGTATTGGGTTCTACTCTAGTGTGATGGCTGAGCTATGGGCAGTGACAAGTGTGGGAATGGTCTTCAGTTGACAGTAAATCCTGGGATAGAGTTCTTCGAACTTGAACCTGATGTGTTAGCTGCTCTGCTATGATATATAATTAGTGATCAAATCGATTCCCCACTTGTTTTCGATTGCAGGAGACCCTCTTCAGGAAGTTTGCAAGGGTGAAGATAATCCACATTTCAACAGAAGCCAATTCCAGTGCCGACTTTTCGCCAAAAAACTGGCGACACTTAACAATCTCTGCACTGACCGGGAACCATCAAATTCGTTGAGTAGCTTGTTAGTCCGGGACAAAGCTGACGGTTTCTCTCAGGACTTGTAACAATGTGGTGTTTTAAGTTCATATAATGTTCACCTTTAAACTACACCGACGCCCGAGACAACGAAAGAACTAATACTGACTCTTTTTTTTTGGGAAGAGTGGGGCAGGTGCTTAGCCCATTTTCCATTTCACTTCCAAATTTGAACTTTTGCGAAATGAACACGAGCATTTCGAGGCCTCTAGTTACCGGGCTCGAAGACGAAACTACTTGCCAACGATGATAATTTAACATTCCAATAAATAGACATTCCAACATACTTGACAAAAGCATCATAATGCATAAATACAAATGAAAAACACTAGTAACAAAAGAACATACCGCAGCCTGAACATTAACATGGCTCAAAGAAATCTAGTCCAAAACAACATAAGCCACTGCTTAAAGAACACGTTGAAAGGCGATGACACTTGGCCCAAAAAAAAAAAAAAAAGGAAGGCAAATACACCTATAACAAACATTTCAGAGAAGTGCTAGAACCAGATACGGTTCCTACAAGACTTGCATTAAAGACTACAACTAACAAGAACACATCTACTTTAACAAAGCCTCCTGAAATACTTATCCGAGTAGCTTCCTGAGGAAAAATATATAGCAGATCATTAGTAACAGTTAACAACGATTTTTTACTAAACTAATTAAATTTAAGGTAAAAGAAAATACCTTGTAAGTAGCTTGGCACGGTCAACAATCTCCAAGAAAGATGGGCTCTATGAACACTACAGAGTGGAATTACCCATTAGGACGAACAAGACATTAACAATACTTGCAACAGGTCATGGCAACATTGGAAAACCTAACAAGCTTCAGAAGCAGAAGTTACAGATAACCACTTTACTTCCTCTTCCCACTTTTTCCTTTTTAAAAAACAGAAAAAGATGGTGAGGAGGGAAAACAACCCTGCAGAGTGTAGAGGAGAAAAATCCTTACCAAAAGAAAGAAGAGCATATGGAAGATATTTGATAGTTAAGCAGCCAATTCAGGCAATGAAGGACAAAGGAAAAGAGTTGCAAGAAAATGAACGATCATCTAGGCAGGCTAGTTGACAGGTTGAAAAAAGTAACAAGGGGACTAATCAAAGTTAGACTAGTAGAAACAAAGGACACTGATTGAAGACCAAGGAAATTAAGATGATCAGAAAAAGAATAAAACAGAAACCTAAGGAACTTGGGAAAGAAATTTAGTGGAGATTCTAGAGATTACAGTATATACATCGCATCCGATGCTAAAGGAAAAAATTAGTCAAAGTTAACAACTGAACTAACACTAAGCACCAAGGACTTGATGTAGTAAAGTTGTCAGCTAACAAGTACATAGTTTCCTTCAAGCCCAAGAGATAACTAGGCAGTAATCTTTGCAATTTCTTGCGAAAGGAGAGAACAGACAATCTTAGATTCTAATGTAAAGCTCCCTTCAGCTTCCTGAACAGCCTGAGTCATCTTCCATTCCATCCAAGCTTACAAAAGCCATAAATCACATACCTTATGCATCTTGTTAATCAAAGTTTTTCATAACCAGCACCAAACTCTCACAAACCATCAATTCATAAAGCAAAATCCAGAGATTGTTGACCTAGCATTGCCATAACTTTTTCTCATTCCACCAGCCAAAGAAAGCTAAAAAAACTCATACTGATCCATGCTGCCAACCATCTTACTCAATCTATATATAATCTAAAACTAACTCCAAATTTGCACAGTAAACTTATTTACGGGAGCTGAAAGCTCCTTTGCTCTTTCTACTCAACGGTGTTGTCAAGATTGAGAATGCGACGTAAAGTCTTAGTCGCAGACTCAGAGTCAGCACTATGAAAATGTTCCGCCACAGAAGGGTTACGCTCCCTGGTAGGAGATGCAGGCGCAGACTTGGCAGTTGGGTGAACATCAACAACATGGTCAGCAGCAGGTAAATCAAGGGATATGGTCCTCTTCACACGAAGTGAGAATTTGGGTATTGGCAAAGAGCTAGGTGGCGGTGAATTGGAATAAGCAGGTCCAGCCCAAAGCTCAGATAACAGAAAACCTTCCCCCGCAATCTCCTCATTAAAAGATTTATCATTTCTAGGGTCTCCGTTGTTCTTGATAGGAATAGGAGAGCTTCTCCTGGCGGTTTTCGAGTGTGTTCCATTGGCTAAAGGAGATGGTGTATTTGGGGAAGATGATGATGCTGAAAAGTGAGGGGAAGATGGCCGTTTGGTTATAGGAGTAGAGCTATGATTAAACGGGGTTGGTAGTAATCCTGCGTCGGATTGAAAAATTCTACAGTTAATCCCTCTGAAATTTCTAGATGGTGATGACCCAAACCGAGCTGGTCCGTGTGGCTTCACCCTGCTACAGTACTGATTCCTATGATGCGCCACCACAACAAGAGTCTCCATACTTTCCTTAATTTTGATAATCAAAACCCACTGATCCTACGTTAACTCGGTCCAATGATAACCCAATCTCCTCTTAATCCACTAAATCCCCTTTACAGGCCACTGAAATATAATAAAGGTGAAAACTGAGGCTAATATCATACCCAAAACGACACCGTGAAGTTCTAGATCTTCGCCATCACAGATCCAACAACATGATACTAAAATCAAAGTGATTTACCTTTTTTTCTAAATATACTGGATCAAAAACTCCATAGATTCAAGGAAAATCATGGTAATAATAAAAAACCCACAACTCTATTGCCTCGAATCAACCAAGATCTTCGTAGATCACAACCATCAATCATCTAACTGTACAAAAAAAAGGGAAAAAAAGAAAAAATTGAGAAACGGAGGAAAAAAAAAAACCTGAATCCTAAATTAAGAGCAAAGAGAAATCTCAGTCATTTTCTTCGAAGAAACTTGAAAGTGGGAAAATTACCAGAAAAAAGTGGGCCCTCCAGAAATTTTAGAGAGTGAAGTGACCTGATATTGTTAGATCTGAAGAGAGAGTGAGAGTTTCTTCTTCTTTTTTCTTCTTGTTCTTCTGGTGAACAATGATTTCATGTACAGTTAATGGGTAATGTTTGTTCTTTTTGTTTTTTTTCTTTTTGGTTTCTAATTTTTTGAGGATTTTTTTGGTTTTGGGTTCAAATCAAAACGCCATGAAAATGAGAACCTTGAGAGGGTATCAAAGAGAGGAAGCAGAATCACACGGATCCGAAATGACTTCTCTCACAGTTATATCGTACATGTACTGCGTGCTCCCCCGTTTACTGTTATTTTTAGTCAAGTGGGCCTTGTTTTGACCCGATTTACTATTTTGACATTTTATTAATCCTTTGACACGTAGGAACCAAAATTACGTTTTGTTTACTTCTGTTTTGTCGTCCAAATATTTTTATAAAGGAAAAATCATTTGAGATACTATTAAAGTTTTTTAATTTTACGAGTGAAATTAAAAAAAGTGATATATATTTTTAAAATATGTATATTTCTTTAATTGTGCTTGTAAATTTTAAATTAAATTATATAAAAAATTTTATATTTTGTAAAAATTTAAAATTTATTTTATGTATTATAATTTATTTAAATTTAATTTTTGTATTATTTTAATTTAATCATTAATTTCATCTATTTTTATACCGCATCTTGCTTGTGCTATGGCTTTGATTTCATTGTATAATATATATTTATATATTTTGCTACTTCCTACTTGTGCTATGGCCAACTGATGAAAATTCTTAAAACTCTATCAAATTATAAAGGGCACGTGGAATGTGATGCAAAATCAAATTACATTTAATTTACAATTCAATTTTTTTTTTCACAAATTAAAGTATTTCATGAAAAATGTTTATATTTTGAAAACTAGTATTTCAATTCCAAACATGTGATGTAGATTAACGATCATTTTATACCTATCTTAGTGAAAGGAAATAAAAGTTGAATGTCTAATAGGAAATATTAAAAACTAATAAGATATTTTTTAATAAAGAAATAATTTATGTACTTTTTTAACAAAGAAGATTATAGTGTAAGAATTGAAGATACATTGAGATTTAAACTGTATTAATTTTTAAAATTTTTTACATAAATTAATTGAATTAAATTTAAATTCATATATAAAGTTGTTTAAAATTTAATTTTAACTGAATTAATCAATTAAATCAATTTAATTGGGTTAATCAATCGATCATTATATTAATTTCACTTGTTAACAAAAATGATTTTAGAGAAAATTTAATTTTTAATTAATTTGATTCGAAAATTAAATTAATAAAAATATAATAAAACTCAAATATAAAATTAAAAATATATGAAATAAATCATTTTATTTTTTAAAATTGTTTGAGTTTTTAATTTAATACTTTGATATTTAAATTTTTTTGGATAATTTTATTTAATTTATTACAAATATAAAAAAATTAAGAATTTAAAATATAATTTAATTTAAATATATTTATTATTCGATTAACAAAAAAAATTAATTAAATCAACCAAATTTAATTTAATTAGTTAATTTTTGAAATTAACATATTTGACTTGGTTAATAAAAATAAAAATAATATAATGCAGTTAATTTATTTTTAAATAATTTAATTTAAAATTAATCCATATGATCAAATGAATATCTCTATTTTTATATCTTTTTATATAAATTTAAAAATTAAAAAAAAAACTTTATCTATGACACAAAAACATGTGCAACTAAATAAAACTTATGAGCAAAGCAGTTAGCATGTGCAGTTCAATGAAAATGTCGGTTGTAATTTGATTTAAACTCTTCAAAATTTTGTTTTTAATTTATTATTCCACCAAACAATAAAGAATAGGAAAGTCCCCATGCGTTATTCATATCACATGCTGAGACTTGTTACGTAAGTTTGTCCCATTTGATGGCACGGACCGTTAAATTAGTCGCTGGAGAAGGGCAAAGAGGTGAAGGATATTTTGGTAAAAAGGGGAACGCAGCTAACGTCGGAGTCGGAGTCGGAGTCGGACCCATAAAAGTTGAAGCATAAAGCTAAAGATAGAGATAAAAAGGTTGGTCGGATTGTAGTGGGATTCTTGATAACTATTCACAATTAACACGTGCCGGTTCTGGGGGCCACCATCTTACCCACTCTTTAACTCTACACCGTCCGATCATAAACGTACTAGTGGTATCAAAATTTTGAAGAAAATTTTGATGAGTTTTAGCATCAAGTGGTTCTTTTCTTTGCTTGGTGGTCAAAAAAGTAAAAAGTTGGCAAAAGAAAAAAGTTTAATTCGGCTTTTACTTTGTACGCCCAAGCCCATTCCCAACTCCCTAGTTTTTCATAGATTGCCGACAACAAATTTTTTTTCTTTGTTACACGATTAAACTTATGTCCAATAATTAAATACTATTATATGTTTCAAAAAATAATAATAATATTTTTTTCCTACTTAAATGGTTTGAAATGCATGATAAACTTTCCTTTTATATGGTCATTGTATTTGTAGATGGCAAAGACAACATGTTTAAATATTATGGTTGTATCTTTTGTTGGGATATGGAGCTTTTTCTAATGTTTACACTTCTTTTTATAATACATAAAAAGATGTCGACGCTATTAAGCAATATTAAAAAATTATCTTTTGATGTTTTGGCTTTGATGAATGTGTCTAAGCTTATAATGTATTCCAAATTATCATTGCTTGCACATGATGGAGGAGGTCCCATACACATTTGCTTTCTTGAGTTTTATTATTTTGTTGCCCTAAAAAAATGGCAAGAGTTTATTAGACAATCTTGAACTCGATGACTTTGATTTGTTCATCTCGTTCTGATTAGAAAAAAACTAATTTATCTTTGTTGTGAAATAAAAAAGAGAGGAACCCCGAACATTTTTTAAGGTTATTAATTATGTCATGACAATTAGTCAATTGAGTACCATTTTTCCTAATCCAATCAAAAGGGTGCCAAATGTTCTTACGGAATAACAAAATGAAAAAACACCTCTTTCATACTTAGCCGTCTTGGGCCACAATAAGCCCATATTGACCCTAAGGCTGAGGCCCAAAAAATAAGTTCATTTGCTGTGAGCAGCCTAAGTTACTTTCGCAGGTGATCAATAGCTCCTGACTCATGTTTCTCATCTTCTGACATTAACAAGGAAAATAAATCAAGCGATGAAGAGGGAAAAGGGGAAGAGCCGGAGAGCGAGGATTTTTTTTCTTTCTTTTAACTTTCCAGTTCTTTTGCTCGGACCCAGCCAAGTGTACAACAAATGCTGATTCAGGTTCAGCTTAAGCCTTTATCCTTTGCCATATGTCGCACAGGATTCGTTTTTACTTGGGAGCATGATATGAAACCCGACCACCACCTGTCAACCCAAGCTCCAAATGTCTCGTTGCGTAGCTGAAACGTGTAAACTTAATTATACGGGAACTGCGCTTTTATATACTCTAATAATGCATCTCCTGAACCCTCCGTAGGTTTTGCCACGAATTCAATCAGCCTTCGATTTACAGTTCCACGCAAAAGAAAATGAGCCAGAGACAAACAAGAAGGCCCCAGGCAGACCAAGCTTCCAACCCGGAAGCTATCAAGTACGGCGATGTTTTTGATGTCACTGGTGGATTGGCATCTAAACCAGTTGCACCAAGAGGCGCAGCTACCATGCTTTCTGCCAATACCCAAGTGCTGGGAAAGCCGCTGGATGCCGGTGCTGCAGCTGTTATGCAATCTGTAGCTGATGTAAACGATAGTTCGGGTGTTGTTGATCCCGACCAGGGCGATGAGATGGTCGTTAGAGAGGGCGTCGCCCTTTCTAAATCCAAGAGATGTCCCAGGAAAAGTTGCTGTCACTGAAGCTTTTGCTGGCCATGTAAAATATATGCATGTCCCCTGGTTTTGTCAACTCGTTACTATTAATTATGATATAAATCCTAATAGATTGATGGTTTTTACGAAACAAATGGCAAGGCAGTACAATCCACCTGATATGCGAGGCACCTCTCCATCTCCAACTCCAACTACAGGGCATACGTGGTGGACAACTCCATCTCCATCTCCGACGAGTGCGGTAGATCAAAGTGGCATCACCATTGGAGAAGCTTTGGAGGCAACAGCTATATCTGTTGGCTAAAAACCGGTTGACCAAGGTGATGCAGCTGCAATACGAGCGGCTGAGGCGAGAGCTGCTGGTAGCAATGTAACCCAACTTAGCGGTCTTGGAGCCAAAGCTGAAGCTGCTGCTATTTTCAATACTCGTGTGGCTTATGATTATAATAAGATCACTATATCTGATGTTTTATCGGTAATTAGGACTTTATAACACTTTCCCCGTCACTTAATTAGTTAGATTGCAATAATTAGTAATTTGCCAAATCGTCTTTAGTTAGTGATATTTCTTTGGGACAGGGTGCTACTGCAAAGTTACCTTACGATAAAGCAGTGACAAGTGAAGATGCAGATGGGGTAAGAGGTGCGGAGCTGAGTGACAAGCCTGACACGATGGTCACACCTGGTGGAGTGGCGGATACCATGGCGACAGCTGCTAGGGTAAACCGGAATGATAAGACATGAAGAGCTTTCCTGTGTATTATATATAGTTACTCATGCTAGTGCTATTGGGCAGCTTTAACTTTCAAGATTTTGTAGCAATGAATCGAGTCCATCTTGGGCTAATGTATCGTTATACGTATAATATCTTAAGTAGCAGTAACTGTAGTGTTCAAGTTTCCTTTTATAGTAATAATATTTTGCTTAATTAAACCTTGCTTGTCCCATAATGGTAGACTGTCAATTATAATGAAGTTGGATTTGGATTTTCACGCATCAAAGGGGGTTAACGTGGTAATGGATTTTGACTGTGAAGCGTCCGTTCTAACTCAATATTAGTAACATCGAAATTTGCAGTTCGGCATTAGGCGGCCAATGGCCAAGTAGAAAAGAAAAACGTTAGACAGTCTATGTAGTTATAGTTAAACGAGACCCCAACATGTACCAGAGAAGGAATGTCAAAGTGTGATTTTCTAGATATTTGGATCCCTTCTATGCACCTGGCCTCACAGAATTGGAAGAGCATATCACCTACTAACATTGGATTACAATAATTCATAATTGTCAGAATTTACTACATAGGACTACAATTAATCACAGTTCAGAATAGTATATTGATCATAAAAAATTTCTTCACCTGATGTATCCCTGCATAACAGCATTAATTATAAGATTATACTAAGAAAATCATAGGTAAAATACACCACTCGACAAGTAGAATGGGTGCGTTGCTTTTGGCCGTTTGGGTCGAATTGAATGAAAGTCAAGAGTCCAATGAAACGCAGTCGATAGTTTTGGTTTGTAGGATCTTTTGGTTCATATCATATCAGATCGGAGGTTATCTGTTCGGGTTGGATTCAGGTCATTTCTATTCAAATCATATCAGATTGAGGTTATTTGTTCGGGTTGAATTCATATCATTTGGGGATTGACATTTTGGTTTTATTCCTGATTGACATTTTAGTTAATTTAGATTTGGATCATTTAAGTTTAGGTACTTTTGGTTCAAGTTTTTTATTTTTAAAATCAAATAAAATTAGATTTTGAATAAATTGTTTAATCAATTGGATCTTAATGAATTATTTATATAAAATCCGATTTTATTAACAGTAATTAAGTTATTTTAAAATTATATTTTATTAAGTTATTTAAATTACATTTTTATTAACTTGTAAAACATCTTAAATTTTAATTTTTATTATCATAAATATTATTTATGATATAATTGTGAAAAAAAAAACTTTGGTTAATGATATATATTTTAAATGCAGGTCATGTTTGGAGTTATTTTAAATTTGGATCATACGGGTTGGACACTTGAATTATTTGGATTTAGATCATTTTTGGGTTTCGTTAGTGACTTTTAAAATCATATCAAATTGGATTTTAAATGAATTGTTTAGTCAAATTGGATCTTAAATAAATTATTTAGATAAACTCAGATTTTATCAATTATAATTAAGTAATTTAAAGTTGCATTTTTCTTGAAATATAGAATTTAAAAAAATATTTTTATTAATATGTATTATGTAATTTATATAAATAATATATTATAGTGTAGATATTTAAAAATATGTTGTTTTCAATGTCTTAAAATTTAATAAATGAAAAAAACAAAATATTAAAGACTAAATAAAATACAAAATATAAAATATTTTATTTAAAAAAATTTATCTAGACTGATTTAGATTCAGCAATTTACAAATCTAAACTGAGTCTAGATAAAATGTGAGGCTTTAATTTGGATCAACTAGAATTAAACAAACATATATAATGTTAATATTCTGTGCGGATTCAATTTAATTATAGACAATTAAATATCTTTATATATGATTTATTAAAATATTATATAAAAATTATATTTATAAGTGATGAATCTTATGTATTTTTTATAATAAATGAATAAATATAACATTATAATTAAAAAAAGTTAAAGAATAAATGCTTCCTGAAATCATAACTTTATTAAACAGGTTGCTCTGATGTTCCTCTGGTGAAGGATGGGGGACATTCTAGTTTGTTGCTACAGACCAACCTAAAGTACGTAGCCGGTTGCCAAGTGTCAGTCCCATTGCTTACTGGTATCATATGATCCAAGTCAAGTACGTCTTAACTCCATTTCTTACGCCATCTGTCATAGTGGTTCCATTAATCTCTTCCTGACGCCGAAACTTGTAATTTCAAGCCACGCTGTAAAAAATATGGCTATACGTGGCTCTGTGGCGCACACCACATGCTCCGTACTTGAAGCACCCCGTGGACTTCCCTCGGCAGCCGCAGTACTCTATCCGGCTCCTTTTCAGTCCATTAAACACAATTGCACAAAACCTCCGATCAACCAAACTATGAGCCAGTAACAACCAAGAAGGCCACGGGTTGATCAATTCCTTGATCAGGAATCTACCAAGTTTGGTGATGTCTTAACGTCACTGGTGAACTGGCTTCAAAACCTATTGGACCACAGGATGCCGCCGCCATGTAGGCGGCTGAGACCATGGTCCTTGGACAAACACGAAAAAGTGGTCCTGCAGCCGTCATGCAATCTGCCGCGACCTCCAATGAAAGAGATAAAGGCCTCGTCAGGGACGATGAAGCTAACGTAGCAGGAGATGAGGGCGCCTCCGTTATTAAGTCCGACGCGGATGGCGAAGTTTGGATCATAGAAGCCGTTGAAGGACAGGTCAATTATTGGATCTTTACTTCTTATGTACATTGTGAAAGTCGAGTGACTTCATTAATTAGGAGTTATATTAAGCTTGGTTTATGCTCTAAGAGTATGCATAATCTTATTAACAACTTTAAATTCTTCTGTTATTGAGACAGGTTGTCGGACGATACATCCAACCAGAAGTTTCAGCGGTCACTACTCCAGCAACATTGCTTGCTCTTGATCCAATTACAGTTGGAGAGGCTTTAGAAACGGCATCCTTCTCTGCTGCTGATAGACCAATTGACCGGAGCGATGCGGCCGCAATTCAAGCTGCTGAAGTGAGAGCTACTCGCAGTAACGAGGTAATGCCTGGCGATATCGCCTCCGAAGCCCAGTCTTTAGCCACTCGTAATTCTCAAACCTTGAGGTTTGAAGATCAAGCCACCCTCTCGGACATTTTATCAGTAAGAGTTTTTTACCGAATTTTCCAATTGGTTTTTATTTCCAAAAAAAAAAAAAAAAGAAGATTCATATTGGATTCGAAATGTAATTTTCCTTTTAACAAGGTTTCAACTTTTAGTGCAGGATGCTACTTTGATGTTGCCAAGGGATAAGGCAGTGACTCCTGAAGATGCTGACAAGGTGGTAGCTGCGAAGGTGAGAAATAATCCTAACATGACTACCACGCCTGGTGGAGTGGGTGCTGCCATGGCTGCAGCAGCTTGGCGTAGTCAAAATTCAACAATTTAAATCTTTGGATCATACTACTTATTTCACTTTTTTTTTTTTTTTTTAAGTTATGTCATGCTTACTAGCTTAATTTAAGTTTTGACATCGTGTAGTACCCTTAACATAGTCACTATGTTACATGTGCCAGTACCCTAGTAAAAAGATATATATAATCACTATGTTACATGTGCAATAGATGCTTTCGAAATCAAATATTGATCTTGTATATTTAATCTTAATGGGAATTTGATTGAATTAGTAAAAATCAAATATTTTGTTTATAAGTTTAGTTTGATTCACGTTGTCCATAAATAATTTTTTATAGACAATTTATAAATTTAAATATAAATTTTTAAGTTTTCCTGGTTCTAAACTTAATGCTCTTTCTTTTTCTTTGGTCTGTTTGTTACTGTGATATATGCTTAATCTGTCTTCATTAATTGAGATGGATTGTCTGTATGTCTGTTTCTCTATCTTTGAAAAAAAAGAATAATAATATGCCTCTGATGCAGAAATGTGAGACGGGGTTAATACTTCATAATTAGTCATTGGAAAATGAAGTGGTTCTACCAAAAATAAAAGTGAAATGGTCGATGTTGATGTCCTGCCAGTCGAAAACTGAGTTGGTTTGGCCCAAGAAAACGACCTCACATGGAAAATGTTAAGGCTAAAATAGTTTGGTCCCAAACAGAGGCCAGCATCCACTTGGTTTTGTTGTCCTTACGGCCCGATAAATCTTCGTTCGGAATGTGTACGATGATATTCTTTTTTTTCCCTTCAAACTGCTTGGTTGATCACCTCGTTAGAAATATTAATTTTGTTGACTTGTCAAATGACTTCAATTTGCTTCTGCTTCTTTCTATTGGGAAGACAACTTTTTATGAATGGGGTCTTGTTTCGAATCGAATCCAGTTTTGGGTTTAACAGTACAAGTAATTAATAGTAATTTGTAACCAGTGGTTCAATGCATATTAACATAATATGTAATTTCATAATAAATAGTTCTAAGACATAACAAAAACTAGTATTACCATTATGTGCTTGGTGAAATAAGAAAATTAAGTAATTTGATAACTAACAAAATGTAAAGATAATCAAATATAGACTTGTCTAAGGATTGTATGAGTGTTGGGTAACCAAATCCAAAATATTAAAATATTTTTTTTTTTTTTTACATTAAAAATATTTAAATATTAAAAATATAATTATTTTAATAATTTAAGTTTTAAAAAACTTGGACCTTTTAAGGCTGCATGGTTGAGCCACGCTGACCTTTAGGAAAGAATTCTAGAACGTCCATCGGACCGGCCCGAGTCAGCTCAATACATGGATAGATTTAAGAAACTGCAGTAATATTACTTTTTATTTAAAAGAGTAAAGAATTAATAAATTTTTTTAGCTAATAAATATAAATTCATTTCTTCTGGAAAAAAATTTATAAATATAAAGAAAATATTATGTAATAATATTATTTTTTATTAAAATTAATAAAAAAATAAGAAATTTAATAATTAATGGATTGAAAGATAATAAAATACGATAATATTATTTTTATTTAAAATAGTAATAAATTATATAATTTGATCATATACGATTGCAAATATAACAATAAACAATAATACTATTATTAGACAACAAAAGTTAAAATTGTTTAAAGAAAACTGGTAAATGAATGGTAAAAAAAATTATCTTTTCTCCCCAGTCCCAACCGGTTATCCGGTTGAGCTAAGGTAAAATTAATGATAGGGCGTACATGCCATGCTAGAACCTTAAGGGAAGTGTTCCAAGAAGAGAGAAAAATGAAGTTATTGGGTGAAATTTGTGAAGTTTTTTATTAGAAATAATTAAATATAATATAAAATAAAAAATTAAAATTGATATATTAAAAGGTTTCATTACATAAATGATTGTGTAAAATTAAAAAAATTTAATATATTTTTTAGATAAATATTTTTAATAAAAATATTGATAAAATTTTTATTATTTAATAAGTATGATCAAATTTAAATTATAAACAATATTTTTAATTTTTTTATATGTTATTTTTCTTTACTTTAAACTCTTTCAATTTATCAATTTGAAATTTTTATTAAACTATCTTTAAAGATCAATTTATCATGATTATCAATGAAAAGCAAATGGGAATCAAGATAGCACCCATGAAAAGCAAATGGGAAAAGCACCCCTAAGTCTCTCATTGGGAATCAAGATAGCGTCCATAAAAGAACCACGGACAAATAGTTAATGTGCAATGAGGTTGATTTTGATAAAATATATACTAGTATATCCAATAATTTTGCAGAACAGAACAGATGGGAAAGTTTCACTGACTTAACCCGGTTGGCTGGCTTATGGGCACAGATCCTCCACCAGGACACTTTCTACGGCTCATCTTGAAGATCTGAACCTGACGAGCGTGCTCTCTGAATTGGCACTGCCGCACAATCTTCTTGGGTTTCTTTCTAGGTCTTACCTAACACACATGAGAAGTATGAAAAAGAAGGGTTTCTTAATTTTTTTATATTTCAATGATTAGTCATATTTTATACGCTGGTCTTTTCTTGCGTATTTCATTAAGAAAAGATATCGCAGTTAGGATGAGTTAAGCAATCATCGAGAACGAGCCTCCGGACCCCCCCCCCCCCCACCCCAATCATTGGATTACTAACCAAGTGTGATGTGGCTTTGAAACTTCTGATGATAGGAACAGGTTAATGTCATTTCTCAAGTTGACTGTATGATGTTATATAGGTAAGTGAGGGATCTCTGTCCTTGCCAGCTGCTTCCGTCTACTCCACGTTTCAGTTTTATTGAATTCACAGCTCTCCTACGAAATGAACACAGAGGGAGAGAGGGAAACTAAAACAGGAAATGCAACAATTCTCATGCTTATGGCCTATGTGCTTAATCAAGTGCTTGAGTGGTTGCAAAATCGATTAATCGTTAGGGAAACAATTAACTGAACATAACATCTGACGTTCTAATTAATCAGTTGTCAAATTACTGAATTTTTATTAGTGAAAAGGATTGAAGAAAATTACTTAAAAAATGTTGATCGATTTGATTGACAGATTCAAGTTAAGTTTTCACCAGGCACAAAAATTCAGATTTAAAACAACAATTCAGTATTCACGTAACTTTAGCTTGTAGCAGTCATTTACTTGTATTACTGTTTGTTATCATTATGGCTATTTTCATTTCTTTCTCTTGACTAATGAACGAGCTCAGGCGGGGACCAACCCACCCCAAACCAAATAAGGTGGCCCAGCGCTTAGCCTTGGAAGTAAGAAAGAAAAGCAGGATAATTACCATAGTTGGTATATAGACGATTGAGTCGAGCTATTTTTGAGTTTCATTGAAATTCGGGTGATTACACAAAGAAGTAGCTTGATCAGCTGCAGAAATTGACGTTGATTTCTCATGCTAACTTTTTCTTGTCTCGCAGTGGATGGTGGCCACTCTGTTGCCATGTCCTTCTCTGAATATTACAACAACAGTTCTGCTGCTTCCTTCTATTGCTTCAGCTTTTCTAACGGAACATTTGTGTGTCTATATATATAAATATAAATATATATATATATATATATATTCCAATTGATTTTGGTAAAATTAATTTAAATTCACGCATTACAAAAAATCTCAGACGTCATTTGTTGTAACAGGTAAATTTACATGTACAGTGAAAGCAAAAAAACTTGTATATATATATAAATATATATTAAAATAATGCAACAACTCATATAAAGTGAGATTAGGAATGGCATCGGGTCAAAGCTCGTTCCGAATCTGATTCGATTTTATGTTTTAGCATATTCGAATTTAATCTTATCCAATTTTTTAATATTCGAATTCGACACGATCCGATATTATGTAAATCATATTCGATCCAATTCGATTTAAAATTAATAAAATATTATTTTTTTAAAATATAAAATATTATTTTTAAAATATAAATATTTAAAAATATCATTATATAAATATATATAAATAATTAATTAAAAAATATTTTTTTATATAATGTCATGTCGGGTTGGATCGAATTTTAGGCATACCCGAACCCGAACCCGACCCGACCTCGATTATTCCCTAACTATACCCGATCCGACCTTATCCGAAAATCAAAATTAAAAAAAAAAAACTCAATCCCATAGGATTGGATCGGACCAAAACCCGTCGGAGACGAGATTGATTGCCGTCCCTAAGTGGGATACTACTTCCAAATAAATTAAAAGATTCAAATTACCTTTGGTTTATACATAAATCACACATTAATGGATACAAAGTTTGTGTTACCCATCAGTACAAACATTTTATAGCTTTTATGCTCCCTTGTATAAATTTTGCGTGAAAATAATTGATTTTATGTTTATAGAAAATAAGGATTTATATATATACATATATATATATGTGTGTGTGAATCGTAAGTTTATATGCGAAACAATTAAAACAAAGAATTTTGAATTTGAGAAAAATTAAAATTTTTAAAAATAAATCAAGAAATACATAAATATAAATAATAAAAAATTATATAAGAGTTAAGAAAATAAATAAAAAAATTTATTTTTGATAAAAATAAATAGTATAAAAATATTCAAAACTTTGATTTAATATGATTCAGTTTTTTTTATCTTCCGAACAATCAATTCTAAAATTATGAAATATAAAATTTAATTTATTATTATTATTATAAAAAAGAGAAGAAAAGGAGAGAAAGATAATTTAAAGTGTTCAATATAAAAAATGAAAATAAAATGAACGTGGAAACGTTGACAAAAGAAATAAAAGTTGAGCAAAGAAAAGGATGAAAGTATATTGTATATATGTACAATATATAATATTGTCTTTTGAAATATTAATTAAAACTTAATTATGAATATTCTTGATCTTGGCCTAGGCAATCTCCATTTAGGAGATGTTATTATATATTGTACATATATTAGCGTCAAAACATTGGATGATGCATTCCATTACCTAAAGTAGTGATTGAAGTTAAGAGTGTAAATGATACATTATTATTTGTAAGTTATTCAGGTTTGATTTAAATAAAATTTAAATTCGATTCGATTATTATCAAGTCGAGTTCAAATTTAAATAGTTCAACTCATTGATTGAGTCAAATTTGAGTATTTTTATATTTGATTCAAATAGCTCGTGAATCTAATCGAACTTTTATATTTAAATATAATTTTATTATTTTGATTAATAAAATATCTCGAATTTAAGCTCGAATATAAATAATCGAGTTTTTGTTAAATATAAGAATCGAATTTATTTTTACATATTAATCGAACATAATCGAACGAGTTCGAATAACTTAATTTTTATCTCGAATTGAATTCAAATTAAAAAAATTAAATTTGATTAAATTTGATGCGAGTTTCGAATCTTAAATTTTAAATCAAATTTAAATTTAATACTATATACATTTGAACTTAATCAATTATTTCTAGTTGGGGTTCCGTTGGACACAAATAGAAGCAAAAGGATAGCTGGATTGGCCGACCTTGGGGCTCCCTACCATGTGCTCTCAGCTGTGGTCGTTTTAACATTGGTTGGACCATCCCTGTAGCCTAACTGACCTCTCTCTTTCTCTACGCTGTATTCCGTGACCGAAAACGCCTTTCCCCATTCTTTTATATTGCCGAATATCTACTAAGAAAAATAATTATGGGTACGTAGCAAGCATTCTTTCAAAGATTTTGCAATAAATTAGCCTCCGAATACTTGTCAAGACTGTTTTTATCATAAGCGGGAATCCAACATGTCATGAACATGTTTTAATTTAATGCCATTGAAAATTACAATAATCTAATTTTCTCACATTATCCGTCGTATAATTTTTATATAAAATTTTTAAAATTATTTTTAAATTTTGTATAAATCTAATTTTTTTAATGATTTAAAAATACATTTTTATGCTAATTTAATGCATTTAAGATTGAGAAATATGATTTATCCCACTTTTTTTTTCAAATTTTTGCACTTACTTATACGACATATAATATTAATGTAATTATAATATTTTATTTATGAATTAATTGATTTATTCATAAATTCATTAATCAATAATTATATTATGTTAAAAAAAATAAAAATTTAAAATAAAATTAATGAAACAAATAACATGACTTCATAATATTTTATTTTAAAATATTTTTCACAAAAATCAAATTTTAGTAAAAAAAAAAAAAAAACCTGCTTTACGAAATCTAAACCATGTGAGTAATGATTATAGATTTTCACTCGTCAAATCAAATATAGTGAATTGGCACGCATGAGTAGCAGGTTGGTGGGGACAGATCTGGAAATTGAGAAGTGAAATTAATGCAGAGAGAGAAAGAGGTGTATTTATAATTTTTCTTCTTACAATCAACAAAATATATGAAGTTATGAGAGATTCTACTCCACTACTAGCGTAAATTACCAAATTTATCCTTTGACTGCAACCTTGCGTACCACTTGAGAATGCAAGTTGTGGAACCCAAAAACTAGACAAGTCAAGTGATAAGATAATCATAGCCACTTGATTTTGATCCATCACTTTCTTTAGCTTTGACAATCAGAGGACAATTCTCCCCCGATTATGACCACTCCAATTACAGGGTATATAATCAACATGCGTATTAACGGTTGGTAAAAGAAATATTTTGATTTTCTTTCTTTAACGTGGTTTCAAACAGAATCACAAAAATGCCTCTGTCGTTGCCCCCACTGTATATACTTTGGCATGTGCAGCTTACGTAAAACTTAAGTTTATCTTTTATTTTATTTTAATTCATTTGTCTTATTATATAGCAAAAAATACAATGTTTTAATTAAATTATTTTCTCTTCGAAGCAGGTAAAAATGGTTAAACAAACTCTGGAAGGTTTTTTTTTTTTTTTGTTCAATCGTAGTGATTTCATTTTTATCAAAAATTGAAAATAAAGTGATTAACACGTAACAAACTCAAAAAATATATATAAGTTGGGAATAATGTAATAATTTTTATCTGATATCATACTAAATATTTACTTTAAAAATAATTAAAAATAAATAAAAAAATTTAATTTAAATATAAAATTATAAAAATTCAAAATTTAACAGATATAAAATAATATGATTTAACATTTACAACATTTTATTTTTTTTAAATCTTTTGATTTTTAAAAATATCAAAAATTAAATCTAATAAGTGAAATTAAAAATCTAATAATTTATTGAACCACGTGACTCTGGTCATTATCTTCAAATCTGGTTCTAAATGAAGAGAATGGTAAAAGATGTTGTAAAACATATCAAACGACCAAAATTAAAAGTGAAATTTCTCAATCTATATAATTGTTTTCTACTGCATAGTATAATAATTTTCGTGAATTGAAATGATTGACATGTTTCATTGTCGAGAACTTCTTAGAGTTTCGCCATCAGCGCTCTCTCTCTTTCCCTTTCTTCACAAATATATTAATGGAGCCTCCTTCCCCTTCATTTGCCTTCTAAATTCTCCTAAATAAACAGAATTAAGTTGGAGCCTGGAACTTCATTTTCCTTCTCTGTCTCGGGTCACAAGTTGGGCGAAATTATGCCAGGCACCCTGGGCAAAAACCTCAATCTTTGCTTCACCAAGATCAAATTCCCCTTAACTTCCCAACCTCCCTCTTCCCTGTTAACCCCAGATGATGACAGCCGTCCATTTCCCTCCTCCGACGCCACCGCATCAACACTCCTCTTCAAAAACTACAACTCCCTCTATGACAACACGTTTGACTACTCAACCTCTAAATCTTTGACCGCATCATCACTCTTCTCCGAGCCCGAGCCTGAATCGGATTCCGAACCCGACTTGGCTACCGTTTTTGCCACACAGCGCTTCTTTTTCACTTCTCCAGGTAGCTCCAACTCCATCATTGAATCAACAGCGTCATCAATCGCCACTACTATGGGGTCATCAGATACCCTATTAGCCAGCACTTCTAGTCCCATCAATAATGCAAATCAATCCTCAAACGATGGCTGTGATCACCCGAGTCACGAACACAGCCACCCAACGACCGTTAAAGACAGTGTAGCTGTTCCAACTTTCTCTCCAAACCCGTACATGGATTTCAGGAGATCCATGCAGGAGATGGTGGAGGCACGAGACTTAATCGACGTCAAGGCTAACTGGGACTACTTGCATGAGCTTCTCTTGTGTTACCTTGCATTGAATCCCAAAAGTACACACAAGTTTATTATAGGAGCATTTGCTGATCTTCTTGTTAGCCTAATGGCAGCCGAGGGCGGTGGAAGCGGCGACTGAGACGTCATTGAGATTACCGGCGGTAGGATTCCAAGGCAGTGATTGTAAAAAACATGTAACAACATTTGGTTGCCAATCAGATATTGATTATCTAATCTTGTTACATTTAATCTAGTAATACATATACATGTGGGGAACAAAAAAGTTGGTCCCCTTTTTTTGTCTTCTATACTTGCACATACTACAACTCTATCACCTTATCTTCTATGCTTTCTCCCTGTGGTCCTTGTTTTTAAAGCATTGCAATTTGTTTGTTGATTATAGATTTATTAGTTAGAATGAATTTCATCTGACATAAATAATTGACTTTTTTTAGGGTTTCTTCTTCCCTTTTAAGTGACTAAGAATTTTAATATTGGTTTGGGGAAATTAACATTTGTCACACAAAGGCATAAAATGTCAGGTAATAACTTTTGGCATTATCGTAGAATGTGTGTAGAGCTGAAGTTTGTATCTGTAGTATAATTTCTAATGCAAACAAGTTGCTTATCTTTGTTTGTACTGAAAAAAGTATCAGAAATGGCTGTCTCTCTCCCTCGCAAAAAAACTTCTGTTTCTGACTTTCAAAATTTGATGAAATGAAACATGGGCAAGAAATGTAACAAACGTAAAAAAAAATGGTAGTAACAAAGAAAATAAGGGGATGAGAATGTATAGATTCATATAAAAATTATCAAAACCAAATTACTATAATTGAACGGAGAATAAGAGAGAAAAAAAAAGTTAAAAGGTAAAATCACGAAGGAAAATGATATAGTTATCAATCTTGCATTGTTTGTCATTACAGATTATGTGTACGCAAAGAAATTGTAAGGTTAGTCGGCAAACTCGGCATTATTTATTCCAATATTTTTATTTTCATTGCCACTGTCCCTTTATTTCTTGCTTATTTCCTGTTGGCATTCTTTTATTTTATTACTGTTCCCCTCTAAAATTTAGACATGCCTTTTGTCTTTTCTATGCACGCCCCGTCGTTTCTTTCGAGTTAAGTGAGAGAAACATTATAAGATTAAAAAACCTCGAATTCCATGTGAGCTTGGAATCAGTGACCCTAGCCTTATACACAAAGTCATAAATGGATAGCGATGGACAGATTAAACAACAGGTAAATTTTAGGCAGAGATTTTTTCTGTTTTCTACCATTGTGATTGAGATGAAGCCAAAAAAGTTCATCATTTAATAAGTTCCCTAAGAATCCTTAAAATATTGTAGACAATTTCCGTGTTAAAATTAAACCAAATTGGAATCAGTAAACAATTTCCATGAAAACAGACAGGATCAGGGAATCTTGAATTTGTCCTTAATTATTTTTTTCTTTTTCTTTTTTTTTTCCTCTTGTTAAGGACATGAGAATAAGTTACGTGCAAGGTTAACGGAAATGTGTAGATGATGACTTGTACTAGCACTGCAGCTATGATTGATTTATATTTTTCTAAGCGAGTGTTTCATATACAATTGTCTACATGATTAAATGTTGGAACGATGCTGGATTACCGTACATTGGTCCATCTTGCACCACAGATTAGAGTTTAGAATTAATGAGTTGAGTGATCACATGTTTGTGTCATGTACGTCACACCCAAGGGATAGGGAAGTCTTGAGAGAGAGAAAGAAAGAGTCTAGCTATAGTTATTGTTTTAGTTGTCAAGCACAGCAAATAATGTTTTAAATGGTAGTTGGTTTTTGTTAACCTATATCTGACTTTGTGATTTCTTTAACAATGCATTGCATCAAAGCTAAGGTTAATCTACTCCCTGAAGAAAGTAGGGGAGGTTAGTGGCACAAGTTTGTGTTTGACAAACCCATCAAATTTGTTAAAGTTCTAGAGATGCCAATAGAAATCCGAAAGCTCACGTGATTTATTAGTGAAATATTAAAATTTTAATTTTAAATATAAAAAAAATAAGTTGATCAAACACAAATGCAATATAATTTCCTCGTATAAAATGTAATATAATTTCCTAGTATAATGCTTTCTTCATCATACTAAACAAGGTAGGCAAAGACAAGATAAAATTTGTAATTGACGAAACAGAGGATTAAGAAACAGAATAGTACGGAGAGTGAAAAGGGGAGGGGAGCAGGCCTCTTGTTCTTGTGGACGTCTGCTTTCTTGCAAAAAATGTTGGTGGAACGGAAACCAAGCCCTTTTTTGATAGGAGTCAGAGCAAACAGAATTTATATTCAAACACAAAAACTAATCAAATCGACAATACAAATACAAAGGTAAAGTTGCTAATTTTTAGACACTAACCGCGGCTAGGGAGCAGATCAGGGCACCGGGAAAAATTAGAAACAGGGGTTAGGAAATGTTCAAGAGGTTTACCGCAAAGATACTAACAATTTTTCTGTTGCCAGGTAGTTCTCGAGGCTACCTTTTTAACACTAGTTTTTCGAATATTTTTGAATCTCAATAAAATTCTTCTCTTATTGCTTTCATAGCTTCTACAAATAATTTTTAAGTTTTCAGAGTCAATTAATTAGATCTACTATCAAGTCATGATGCTTTTAAAGGCGTTTTATGCTAAGGGGCAGGGGAAAATTGCAAATTGCAAATGCCATGTTTACTGTATTAGTTGGAGAAAAAAACTTCTATTGAAAAAATAGAAAAAGAAACTATTAGGATAGCTCAGCGTTGAAATTTCCATTTACAAAACGCATGGGAAGGACAAAAACCACGATGGCGTTATGCTACTCAAGAGAACACTATTGGCCTATACTGTACACAGCATGAGAAATTAAAGTACCAACCTAAAGCTTGCCATAGCATAGCATCCCAGTTCCAAATGTTAATTCTTCCATAATAGACGAACATGAGTAAGCCTACAGAAAGTCTAGCACCTTAATTAGTTGCTGCCATCAGAAAGACACCTTATCTCAACCGGAAACAAAGGAAAAAGAGATTAGCTAGCTAATTGGTTAGACAAAACTATCACCTCGGATCCATGTGATTCACCTCCAACAGATGCAAAATGAAGTGCCACTCCAAAAGTTAAAATTTGAGTTGCAAAATGATTCAGAATCACAGTTGACCAGAGAACTTGATACAGGGTGCTCAGGTTTGGTATTCTTCTGAGCCATATTAGTAACTAAATTACCTTCAGAGAAATCAGACTTTTTAGCAGTTAATGTTTCTCTCCGATAATAGGCGTTGGTCACAGCAACCTCGGAACAAGCTGAGACAACCTCTGAGGACACGAGCATGCACAGCTGCAAGTTTTCTTTTTAGGATCTATCTTTATAAACCTCATAATAAGTATAAAAATTTACAGCGAGTGGAGCCGGGACTTCACCAGAAGCACCAATCCTGTCACCCCGTTCGGGAAGAACTATTTTTACTGTCTGGATGCAACATCATAACAGCCATTTGCAACATCTTGAGCACTTGGAAGAGCTGATGGTGAAGTTTGGTTGGCCAGATCTTTGGCAATAGCATGGAATTTTTTTTCTTCTTCCATCCTAAGGACCATCTCATCAAAATCAGAAACGCATTCTACCACCTGTAATTTTGAATTTTCGTGATGCTTGATGTCATTTGCATCCTCAGACATCTGAATTGTACCATCAAAACCATTAGTAACAACTTTCTTACCAGCAACCTTTGACACATGAACAAGAACTGCTACTTTATTTTCATCACCAACAATATCGTCAGAGTGTTTGACAGAAGCCTCATGCTTAGAATCAAGGTTCTGTTCAACAAAGCTTTCATCAATTTTCTCCTCAGAAGATATGCTTAATTGAGAGTCAAAATCCAGTTTCCTTTCTTCAGGTACTGGAATGCACGAACAAGAAACAGTAGCAGACTCTGGAAGATTGATGGTCTCATTCGTTACATCAGATGTATATTTCAAGGTGCCATCAGGAAGCAGTGACGTTGATTCAATAGGTTCATCGTTTCTCTCATCTGTTTGAGGTGCAGGACTCTCAGCAGAAACATTCAAATCAAACACAAGTGAGCACCTCTCCCCAGATTTATTGGACCCATCAACCATTTTCTGGTTCTCTTTAACATGTGTCAGCAATGGTTTCTGTAACATATCTATACCAGGAAAGACCAGCATACTCATGTTCCTCATCTTCTGCTTGCTTGCAGTTTCTAGAGGCTGGAAACCAAAGACAGAAGTCCATGTTTCCCTGAGTTCTGAGATTGCAGGTATGACCAGTTTCTCAACATTCAGAGAGCTGAGAGCCTGTAATCATGTGGAGAAGAAAAAGAACCATAAGGATAAAAATCTGGCTGAAATAGATTAAAATTCAAAAATAGCCTTAGAGCTATCACTCTATTACTCTTCTTAGACACACTCACAAATCCTTGAATAAAAGCCTGTCACCTATGAATTACTTCCTGTATCATTAGGTTGAGGGAAAAAAGTAATTTATATCTGGTCACAATGACTTCTATTTGAAAAAATAATCTAATTTGGACAGTATCCCAAAAAAAATCTAATTCTGTAGGGACGAAGTGTCATGATATTCAAGGTTAAGTCATACATATAAAACCAACTTGTAAATGTCAAAATTCTTGAATGTAACAATAAGTGAGCCTTCATTGAATTTTGTGAGAACAGCTACATAGCTTCTCTTAAGCCATGCCCAATAGCCAAAACTTTTCACAATGTAATTGATTTTCTAGCAACATAATAAAAGACATGCAAATAAAAAAGGAAAACAAAGATAAATTGATTCAGAAATACCGATTCAACTGCGCAAAGAAGCCGGCGACACATCCCTTGACGCCTATAAGTATACCGGGTTCCAATGAAAGGCATCTCAGCTAACTGGTTTCCATGGATCCTATTAGCCCAATAAGTAAAAACATAGTAATCATTAGCATTTAAGCAAACATGAGGACAGTGTGCTGAGTGGGCAGGTCTATCAGATTATGATCAACAAATCTACAATAATCAACCAGTCACTACATCAGAATGGTGATCATGTACCATTAATTGTATCTATGAATATAAAACAAAATGTAATGTGTTAAATCTTCAAACTCAATATATTCACATATTAGAAGGCTAGTGGCATTCTGGATTGGGGGAAAATTAGCAAACTAGCTTCAAAATGTAAAGATATAATAGAAAACGGCAGAGAAACAAAAGTATGGCGGTCAAGAGTGTTTTAAAGGTATGAGTTGGAACATTACCTAATGGATGCTATCTTATAATCATTCTTCAAATGTAAAGACATGCTAGAAGTTTTGAGGTTCAAATTCAGTATTTCCACACTTTATCCTCTAATTCAGCAATGAACTAAGACAAGAACAAACATTGATAGAGGGTGAGATGACAAAAAAGAGCAGAAAGTAAATTTACCTGATGGATGCTGCGGAGATAATCTCATCCCCTCTTTCTAGAATTGCAGTGAAAAAACCGCTGTAGTTTAGCCTAGTGAAGTTTGACCTGAGGGAAAAAAAATTAATAAATCGCTTAAAACAGGAACGTATTGGTTTTATTCAATTTCAGAACCACAGTAACAATAATCATGCAGAAAAATACAATATCACTTAACAATAAAACTATGCATTAGGTTGTCTTTCACTTATTACCATAGCAAAGAATAGTACCACTTGACCACAAAAAACTCTGTTCCATGCCAATCTGCTCAATGGCAGCATTTTAACGATTTCATATGGTTAAGGTAACTCTGAATGTCTAAATATCACATTAAGTCATCACTACACATGTTGATTATGCTGCTTGTTTCTATCTACAGATTAAAAGCTGTCTTCATTCAGCTTAACATCCTTTCAATCTGCAGACCTAGTGCATGACATTGCATAATGTTCTGCTCTAACTTTTCTAAAATATAATTTCAAAGCTGTAGTGTAACTACCATTCAACTGCATATGCATCCTTAGACACAAACATTAAATTAGGGACTCTTGAAGAAAGGCAGCTGTGCTTGCATCTTTGTTGCCAATTCCCAAAAGGAATTACAAAATTTAAGGAGAGGATACAGCAGCAAGCTAAAAATCAAACCGTACTTTCCAAATCATACTCTTACATAGAAGGAAAAGCCAACTTTTCTTGAAGAACAGTAATTAATTTAATAGGAGAATAATTATCCTGAAGTACACACAGAGCAGATTAGGTGGACTTACCCAAAATTATAGACAACATTATGAATCAGATTGATCCCACTTCTGTGGTCAACAAGAGGCAAAAAGCACTCATCCATCACAGATAATGCAACAGCTAGCTTTGAATTTGATTCAACCTTCTGATACACTTCACTGAGACAAACATCTGAACTGATATCAAAGCGGTGAACAAGAGACCATGAGAAGCCTTCTGGCAGTTCATGTTTAACCCCAACTAGCATCTGAAGTCTCTCAAACAACTGGAAAAACAGAAACTTTAAGATTAACTTCAATACACAAAAAACAGCATAATTTCTCCCTTGTATAAAAAAGGAGTGTTGTTATGGAATTCTCTGTATTCAAATTCAAAGAAAAACTTGTGTGCATGTTAGTAGCACCCAAATAGAGCCAGAGACCAGTTGAATGCACACAACAAGAGTATTGGCCTCCTTTCCCATTCTTGCTAAATGCAATGCACAACGTGGTATCAAGTTAAAGGTTTAGTTCCAATGATAAAAAAAACTCCATAAGATACAGAGTTAGACTCCTGGTTAAACCATAGACACAATCACTTAAATTTGACAAGGTGAGAAACACAATCATTTCATACCAGCAGACATAACTTAATTGACAGCAAAAACTAACAATTAAAATTTCATATACAAATCTGGCAAACCACTATAAATTCCTTGCTGCACAATTACATCAATGGCCAACTAAAATTATACCTCTTTGCATCTCTTCCCACAAAAGGATGCACTACTAGAATCATCATCAAAAGCATCCATTGGCTGAATACATGGTTGATGATCTACACACCAAAAAAAAAAATCCTTGAGAAATGAATGGCATATAATAGTAATAATGACAATAGTGACACCAAAATTTAAAAAAAAAAAAAAACCCAAGGGTGATCAACAATCAACGTATAAACAACAAAACTTGGAATTTAACATACATTTTTCTTCACACAAATGACATGTAAGTAATATAGGATCAGTATCCTCATCTTTGTCGCTTTGATCTGTATTTCCAACCACCCCACAATATTTGCATGTACAGTAGACACAGTTCCAGTTACCTGAAGGGAATGCCTGTGGCAAAGAAAAGAAAATCAGAATTAAAAAAAAAAAAAAACTCACCATCAACATTTAAACTGAACCTAAAATATACTCCTACATCAAATTGCCAAAAAGAAAAAGATGTAAGCTGAATTCTCAGACACTGTTTTTCTTTCTGGCTACTTTTCACAAATGATTGTAATGGTGAAGTAATGTCAACAAAGAATTTCCTTTCCAAAAGCCTTCAACAAGAATTCTGAACATAAGTTTTAATCTATGCTTCTTGCTCCTAAGTTACAGTCAATCTTTGCTCTACATTATCAAGGCCCTGAGCAAAGCAAGGATGAAAGCAACGATAAAAGCCCAGCCAGACTGTGAACTGTAAACCAAAAGAATAACCAGATATTGTAGCAGAGTTTTGTGTTTGATCTTAACAAATAAAGTCTTAGCACAAATAAACAGAAATTTATTTGCATCTTTAAGCATCCAATCCCATTATATCAATCATAGATCTCAGGGTGTCTACTACTTGAATGACAAAGTAAAACAAAATTATTAAGCCTTTTCCCTTTCTTCCATGTGCTTTGGAACCAGAACATGCCGATGTAGAGAAATTAAAAGTTGGGAAGGCACTAAGGTCTGGGTGGGATGAACTAGTGAGAGCTAGATTCCATATGCCTGTAATAAAGACAAGTGGCAACAGGTATTTACTTGTATATCTAAGCAGCTTTGATGGAATGTTGATGGGCAACTGTCGCAACATATCAAGTCACCACCATCGCCGCAGATACCACAGGTATCATCATTTGGATCTTCACCACCAAAATCTACAAAATGGAAACCCTTGCATTTAGATTGCTGTTGTTTGTTCCATGCATCTAACAAGCATTGCAAGAGGGGAATTCCTGTTTCTAAACATATATTCTGAAAAGGCCGATGGAGTTTGCTCCCTGCATGAGTCTCAAATTCTGCAATGGTGAAGACATCACTACAACAGTTGCATTGGATGCCATCCCTGGTTATCTTACCAGACTTAATCTCACGTGTTCGTGTTCTTCTTTGGATCAAATATTCCACCTTTGTATCTTGTGGAACAGTGCCCAAATCAATCATCCAAGTAAGCACAGTTCGCTTTCCATCATATAGCACATAGCCATCATTATCAGATTCAGCTCCATCCATTGAGTTGCGGACCAACAAAGCATACCGCTTTCTATTTTGTGTCTGCTGTAGCTTAAGCTTCCTGCCTGAAACTTGCATTCCCCTTTGTAACGTACCATCAGAAGTTTCCTCTTCATGAAGCAAAAGTTTCTCTTTCAGCAGCTTCTGCTTTTTCTTTTTATTTACATCTTCATTGTCCCCATAGCCCTTCCTTTTCTTTTTTCGTTTGTTCATTTTCTTTTCAACTTCTCCATCATCCACTGTATCATTTTCCCCTTTTGGCTTCCTTTTTCCTAGCCTTTTCTTCCGAACTATTCTTGTTAGGATGCTAAGTTCCTCTTCCGGAATTGGAGTAAATATAAAACCATTTGGACTAACCTTAGAGTCACAATCACCACTCTCATAATAGTTTTTAAGCCTCCTGTAAGCCAAGGTAACTGACCAATGAGTCTTTCCTTCAGGATTAACATACACTGCATCATTGTACTGTTTTTTATTCCTAGGCCTGTAATCAATTCTCCAACCTGCTGCTATCAGCAGTTTCACTATTCGATCTCTCACAGCCCTTTTTGCTTCTGACCTTCTCGCTTTCTTAACTCTCTTTTCTTTGCCTTTCACATTCACAAACTTAGGTCTCATCGTTGGCGAAGCCTTGCTGTTGTTCTTTTCTATATCATCAAACCTAACCCTATTAGCACATACAAACCTCTTGACATTTGATTCTTTACCAGTCGGTCTCTTCTCTGAATATGAAGTATTAGCTGGCACATTAAACTTCAAACTCCCCCTCAACTTCTTTCTGCCCATTCTTAAACCACCCAGCTTTTTTCTCCCATCAATAAGCTTCCCCTTCAAAGCCTTGTTACCAACCTGAAGCTTGGGTGGTCTTCCACGCTTACGGATCACACCTTCCCTTACCTTGCTATTATTTTGATCGCTCCCTTCCCTTTTCAACTCAACCCATTTCTTCACTAAACCATCACTTTCCTGCATTTTGGGTGGTCTGCCACGCTTATGCTTCACTTCCTTCCTTAACTCACAATAAAAGTGATCACCCTCTCCCGTTTCCATCATAACAGCCTTCATCTCTAACCCATCATTGCCGTGCATCCTGGGTGGTATTCCATGCTTATGGTTTGCCTCCTTCCCTGCCTCAACATCAGAGTGATAACTCTCTCTCGCTTTAACCTCATCTGCTTTCTTCTCAAACCCTTGATTCCTGTGCACCTTGGTTGGTCTGCCACGTTTATGCTTTGACTTCTTACTGCCACCACCATCAGACTGATCACTCTCTCCTACTTCCACCTTAACTGCTGTCTTCTCAAACCCACTATTCCCCTGCACCTTTGGTGGTCTACCACGCTTACGCTTTGACTCCTTTCTCACATCACCATCAAAGTGATCAATCTCTCCTGCTTCCATCTTACCTGCTTTCTTTCCACTATTCCCACCATTTGTCAGCAGCTTGGGTGGTCTCCCACGCTTCCGCTTGAACTCCTTCCTTACTTCACAATCTGGGTAATCATTCTCTCCCACTTGCAGCTCAACTGTCTTCTTCTCAAACCGATTATTCCCCTGAAACTTGGGTGGTCTCCCACGCTTACGCTTTGCCATCTTACCCACCTTACCACCATCAGAGCAATTGCTCTGTCCTCTTTCTACACTAACAGCTTTCTTTTCATCCCCATCACTGCAGTTCATTCCGGGTCTCCTCCCAGGTTTTCTCTGCTCCTCCTTTGCTTCCCCATGAGAGTGATCATTCTCTTCCTTAACCACCTCATCTGTTTTCTTCTCACAACCATTGCTATCTTCAGTTTTATCAATTCCATTCTCAACCTTATCATCTTCATTCTCACTCCCATTTTTCACCGCAAACCTTGACCGCAAAACCCTGCCATAGAACTGCACTTTACCTTCTAAGCCTTCCTCCTTGACCTTGTTCTTCACACTAACATCTTCTTTATTATCTTCATTATCCTCCACCCAACCCTTTTTCCTCTCATTCTCATTCAATTCACCAACTTTTAGATTTCCCACCTCACCATCTTCCCTACATTCTTCAATCTCCTTCTCTTTCCTCTCAATTTCAATCTCTTTCAAGGAAGAAACTAACGGCTCGTCATTCAAATCAAAAACCCTTAGCTTCAAATCATCCCCTTTATTTTCCTCAACCTCTTCGCTCGGTAAAACCTTATCTTCCCCAGATTTCACCTGCAAAAGTCCAGATCCTACGCCCCCTCCCATCTCTTACAAAACCCTAGCTTCAAAAAGTTTCCTCTTATTATTTTTGGCTCACAAAATCACTTCAACTGGGATCATACAAAAGCAAAACAAGAAAACAAGCCCCATTGGTTTCACTTTGGCCAAAGAAAGTTCAACCGCCAAGCTACTCAGCAGGATCTCAGAATACCCTAAAATCAAGACCCTGAAATTATAAACCAAAAGAAATCAATAAAAATAAATAATAACGTACCAAAACCCGAAAGTGATCACGAACCTTGCCCACAATGCAGCAGAGAGAAGGGAATCCTAAAGCCCAACGGCGTCGTATTGCAATGTCGAGATATAAGGGTGGAAGGTCATGGCCATGGCGTTCAAAATTTTGGGTATCATTGGGGTTTTAGTCTTATAACGAGAAGGAGAGAGAGATTTGGGATATTTGGTTTTAAGGTCTGGGGCTTTGCTTTATTGTGGCTTATTGGTGGTTGTATGTACTCAGGTATCAGCCTACTCTGGAAGGTAGTCGGATGGGTAAGATTGTTTTTCTCTTTGTACCTTCGCTTCGCATTTTCCCTCCATGTTTGCGCACAATTTCTTCTTGTTAGTCAAAGGTGTTTTTTTTTTTTGGAAAAATAAAATAAAGGATTGTATATTGTTACAGTGCATACTGAAAATTAGGTAAATGATTTTGTGAACGAAGGTCTTAAAATTTTTTAAATTAATTTAATTATTATTTATTTGATAATTAATTTCAAAACACTAATATTCATTAATTAAATGTTTAGTGTAACATAAAAGATTGCTTTCTTCTCTCATTCACTTATCTCATATTTGTATGAATTTATTTTAACTTTAAATAAAATTAAAATTGAACATAATGATCTAAAAAAAATTAACTCTATTTATGAATTATTATTAATAAGTCAAAGAACTCAATTATTCATGTGAATTAAAAAATGAATTATCATTTATTTTTAGAGAGATGATATTTTTTATTATTTAAAAATTTACTTTATTTAAAAGTGATAAATGTATTTTTTTAACTAAATTTATGATGAATATTTTTTAATTAATTTTTATATTTAATTCAAAATTATTAAATTTCAATGTTAAAAATGCATTTATGACATTTAGATAAAATATTAAAAATATTTATTAATTTTTAAGTAACGAATTATTTTTATCCTTAATATATTGAAAGTTTAAAATTTGATATTCACTCAAAAACCTTTAACAATTTGAATCTAATGAGATTGATGATTAAAAAGAGATCCAAAATTATTACTTCCTGAAATATTTTGCTATTCATTTTTATGAAATTTAATTTGTAAGCATGAAAGAAACTTGATTTTGAAGTGCACGCAAAGGGGTGCCAGTCTTGGGTCCAACCCATGCATTATTCTATCAAAAAAAAAAAAAAAAAAACACTATCTGAGTGATTTTTCCCCGCTTGATAATTGTGATTAAAAAATAAAAACACAATGTGCTCCGTTAGTGCCCAAATAATCTTCACATATTATCAACAACGATATAACATATTAGTGAAATGTTAAATTTTTAATTTTTATGATTCAAATTTAAATTTTAATAATTTTAAATGAAAAAAAAATCATCTCATGGAGCGTAAGCAGTTAGCTAGGGAGGCTCATTTAGCTTGCGAAGCTTTAAATGTTGTATCAATTTTCAATTTCCAGCGTAACCTATACTATTGTTAGATCTATTCTACCAGGCAATTCCAAAATAATTGAGGCCTCAAAGCCGCCAAGAAAGGCAGCCCATTCCCATTTATGAATAATCAATGCACGCCAATGAGTTAATCTTGGTATAGAGATATACCCATAGTACCAATATATATATAAGATATGATAATGAATACAAGAAACACTTTGCTCCATTAATTATTTAATTTCATTTCATTTTTGGATAAAATAATGCTCCATTGATGAGACCATGGGTTGGGGTTCAGCCTGCCCATCTAAGTATTTCTTTAGGGCTTCGGCTTCTGCCTCTAAGCTTAATGGGCTTTAGGCTCATTTTAGTGCAATCGGTTTACGCTCAGTCATTGTTTTTTAAGGGTTTTTTTTTTTTTTTTTTTTTACTAAATCGTTTTCTCTTCTCTGTTTTGAGGTTAATTAAAAAAAATTCAGTTACTATAAATAGGATGATCTGATCTCCTGGCCATCTATTGAACAAGATACAACACGACCCTTCGAATAGTTTATGTCCTTTGATTAGATTCTGATGGGCTGCCTGACATCCGCCGTCGAAATTCCTGAACGAGGACACCAATCTGACCGCGAAAACGGCCGATACATATCTAAATGTGATGGTTCCCCCAACTACCGCCACCGCCGCCGTAGCCCTAGCTACGAAGCCTATGAACGCGACCACCAGAGCCGCAACGGTAACCAACGCCGTAACCGTTTCGGTTCATCTGAATACAGGAACCCTAGAAGCCCTGTTGAAATTCCTGGAAGAAGACAGCGTTTTGAAGGCGAAAACGGTCGCTACGCATCCGAATCCGATGATTCTACCGAATACCGCCGCAGCCGTCGCCGCAGTCCTAGTTACGATATCTACGACCGCGACCAACCTCGCAACCGCCACCGTTCTGAATCACCTGAAGACCGAAACCCTGGAAGACGGAGCGCCGCCCATGACCGAACCCTAAACTCTCTGCCCAAGAAATTCGGCAAGAATCGTAGCTACCTGGACCGAGATTATCAGAACGGAAAACATTTAGAGTCCGAATCGGACGAGGAGTTAAAAGGATTGAACTTTGAAGAGTATAGGAGGCTGAAGAGGCAGAAGATGAGGAAGGCATTGAGATTCTGTATTTGGGAGAATACACCGAGTCCACCGAGGAATGAAGACAATGATTTGGAGGATAAAGCTGATGAAATTTCGGAGAAGTATGGCGAGGATAATGGCTATGAGAAGAGCGATTCCAATAAAGTGAGGAAGAGCAATAAGAGAGTCAAATCCAAGTCTGAGTCTGAAAAATCTGGAAGTAGCGAGTCAGAGAGTGAGCCAGAATCTGAATCGGATGATTCAAGGTCTGAGAAGAGGAAGAAGGGGTCGAGTTCTAAGCGTAAAAGTAGTAAAAGCAAACGTCGAAGTAGGAAAACATCGTCCTACAGTGATAGCGAATCGGATGAGAGTGAGAGCAAATCCGATGATGAGGAAGATAGAAAGAGGAGAAGGAAGTCGAGGAGAAAGCAGAGTAGGCGAAATAGGAATAGCAAGAAAAGCAGTAGAGGAAAAAGAAGCAGGAAGAAGAGTAGGTATAGTTCTGATGAGAGTGGGAGTGGTGAAAGCGAAACTGACATATCTGATATGAGCAAATCTTCTGATGATCGTGTCAAGTCAAAGAAGCGGAAAAGCTCTTCAAATTCAAGGTCTAGGAGGAGTAAGAAAAGGAGAGGATCAGGAACTGATAGTCAAGGTTCGTATTCTGATAAGAGCTCAGATTCTGGGGTTGATGCCAAGAGTAAATCAAAGTTAGATGAGGCTAAGATGGTTGAAATTAATGCTGCTGAGGCTCTTATGTTTAAAGAAATGATAGAGGCACAGAAGAAACCTGCTTTGGATAATGAGCCAATGGTTGGCCCAGCACCATTGCCAAGAGCTGAGGGACATATAAGTTATGGTGGTGCTCTAAGGCCTGGTGAAGGTGATGCCATTGCGCAGTATGTCCAACAAGGGAAGCGTATCCCACGAAGAGGTGAAGTGGGTCTTTCTGCTGAGGAGATTCAAAAGTTTGAGGGCCTTGGGTTTGTGATGAGTGGTAGTAGACATCAGAGAATGAATGCCATTCGTATTAGGAAAGAAAACCAGGTTTACAGTGCTGAGGACAAGAGGGCATTGGCAATGTTTAACTATGAAGAGAAAGCAAAACGCGAGCACAAGGTTATGGCTGATTTGCAACGACTGGTGCAGCGCCATATTGGCCAGGATGTTGGTCCTACTCACAACCCTTTTGCTGGAAAAGATGGGGCTGAAGCCTGAATCTCATGTATGTTCAATTACGTATATGCTGTTGGCACTATTAGTTTATTGCTAATTTGTTTGTGTGTTGCAATGAAAGCATTATTACTAATACTCACTGCTGAGAATTGCCCATCAAAGGGTTTTTGTGTGTGTGTGTGTGTGTGTGTGTGTCATTTTTACTATAGTATACAGAATTTTGAAATTAAAAAAATTGTGGCTTTAGGATGTCATCAATGATATTTACCTTGTTTGGGGTTAATGAGTGAGAAGAAATTGTTTACTTAATCCTTAGATTTGTGGGCAGGTTGGTATCCTGGACTTTCTGGTGACTGAACGATCTGTTGGTACACAGAGTTAAAGAGTTTCAGTTTCTGATTTCTAATGCTCTTCTCTGAGAGTGCTTTGGTTATCAGCTTATTGCTTGTGTTTAACTTCAATAATCTCATCTTTGGTCATCACGAAACTTAAGAAATCAATTGTTCCCGAAATCTGTTCCTTATTTTACCCCCACTAATTTAGCAAGATTTTTTGTTTTAAAATTTTCATTTTGAATGAATCTTTCCTGTGGATCATAGGTCTTAAATGATGAGGATTGCAATGGTAATAAAAATATAGATGGACAAGAATATCCTAAATTATCAGCCTTTGATTGTCTTATCTTGACATTGCCAAAAGCTGGACAAAGGTTCTTGATTGTATAGTTAATGTTTTAAGAGAAGTTTTTTGTAGTTTCAACTTCAATTCCTAATGCTGCAAATCTTTCAAGTTTCTAAGCTTTAGAGGCTAAAAGCTTGAAATTTTGTTATGGAATCTTAAATTGTCTGCCTTGTCTTAGAAATTGTTGGAGCATATTTTCAGATATTAATAGAAAGATGGGCAAGCTTGGGTGAGTTAGCTTTTGAAATTTTTACCAGGTTTAAAAAGGTTTACCATCCTTCTTAATAGAGTAGCTTAGTCACATTCTATATGATTAGAGTGAGTTTCTTTTAGAAAGATTTCATACTTTGGATCTAACTTGGTGACTTATGATTGATAATGTGCATTCTTGTAATTTTGAAAACCGAATAGGCTTTTCTTGGGTTTTTTATCTGATATCTTGCTTCTGCTCTTGTCATAGCCATAGGATGTGTAGAATGTGTTTGTTCTCTTTTTAACCCTTAATACATTCATATATTGGTTATCAAAGCCAAGCTCAGGTTGTTGGATATTATGGTTTGTGGTACCTGCTGAGCTTGCTAAATGTTGGAGAATGATTGGGTGCAATGACCTTAAGAATGCATTTTAGTTTTTTAGAGAATGAGAAAGAAGAGAGCGCGCTTGTAGCATGATCTACAGCCTTCTCTAGGAGGTTTTATTTAAATGAAGGGATTTCAACTAGAGTACAACATGTTACATAAAAAGAAATGGTTTTGATGTCATTTAAAAAGAGTTGCCAAGTTAGAGAACTGATTATTAGTTTATCAAAGTTATTGCAAGGAGACTTGACATTAAACATATTGCTTTCTTGTGCAGATTCTTGAGCTTGTCATCAGAATTGAAGAAAGTTCATCTCAGATTTGGCAGTAGGTGCAGGAGATTATGACATTGCACATACTGACGAATGAGTTAATTTAGGCATCCTTCCTTGTATGTTTGATTCTATGCAGTGTATGCAAGTGGCTGATGAATAGTAGCACCAACAATGAAAACTTGACTGTTGTTGCTTGATTTGTATACAATTTTTATTGCAAATAATTAAATGCTTTTAGACGATAAAGGTGCCATTGCAATTATAAAAAAGAATCTACTAACTGGAAAATGAACTTAGATGTTTTTTTGCTTTGATCTGCATTTGTTATGGTGGGCCTCTTTGTTCAGTTGTTCTGCATCTAATTCTGCATTTATTTCTGAATCATGAAGTATTGCTTATCAGGAAAAAGAGAACTATCATTGTCTTTAATTTTATAATAATGCACTTGTTGGCAGAAAGTTGATAGACATTTTACTTAAATGCATTAAACAGGTGGGATTATCAGATCAAACCTTCTCTACATCAGTAGTGGTTTTTAAGGACATACCCCCAATTAGGCAATCAAGTAAACTACCTTTTCCAGTAGGAGCATTGGCCTCTTGCTTTGGAGTTTGATTTGAAATTAGAATAACAATTGAGACGATTTACTATTGATGCTATTCAAGGACCGTTGATTCCCAGAGTAAAGTACAGTGCCGAAAGTATTGGGTTTGGCAGGGAGTTAAAACAGCGAGGACATGGCCCATTAGAGGTGGGGCCTATCCTAAATGGGAAAAAAACGTGAAAGAGATAAACAAATTTTTAAATTTTATTTAAAATAAAAAAATATTTTTGAACTTTTATTTGGATGAAATGAAAGTTATGAGCTTTTATTTTATTGCAATTAAAGTCCTGATACTATAAAAACTCTGTCAAGAGATGGGCGGGAACCCAGCAGTGTAAATTCGAGCAATCCAACAGTTGATCAAGAAGATTAATTCAAGGAAAAAGATCGATGCTATTTTCCGGTAAATGCTCTGCGCTACTTGATAAAATGAAAAAGTTGTTGGTGGCCCCAAGATTATGTCTCTGAAAAAGACCGAACAGCTTTGTTAGCTTTCATAATTGTCATTAGTTATCCATAAACATTACCTTCTCTCCTACAACATGGTTTTACAAGTGCAATTGAATGACGGGTATTTTCAAAGCAAGCTGGTAAAAAAAAAAAAAAACAAGGAAAAAACCCTACATGTGAGATGCATGTATGTTGATGTTTACATGAGCATAGGCATAGGAGTATGGGTGATGCATCTTAGATGATTTGGAGCTTTCAGCACATGGGAATGAGGTTGATTGCAGATAAATGTCCAAAAGGAAAAAGGATGTTCAAGTTTTAGCCTTTGGGTTTTTTTTTTTCAACCTGTTTAGTTAGCCAACAGGAATGACATAATTGCAGTAGTTAAGAGAAACGAGGAGTTTTAATAGTTAGTCATTGAAACCTGGGGACAAACAAACAGGAGAAAAAGGCATAAAAGTTTAAAGTTACATGGGCCTTTGATTGCTGCAATCCCCCATTTCCACGACATAAGAACTGTGCTGGTAATAGAAATGGGAGAGAAGACTCTGATTAAACAGCTATTTACATCAAATTATAACGATTCCTATCGTCATACTTTTCTTGAAGCCTTGCTGATTTAAAGTAAATAAAAATTTGTTGAACAAGTTTTCTCAATTGCAGTCATTTGATGCTGTTCTGAGTGTGATAAGTACACATGTTCACTGCTCGTTTATATGGTAAAGTTAATTGTATTTGGAGACCCACACTTCTCCTGGTCCTCCTTGAAAGCTACGCGAAGCCACCTAATTAGATTACATTCACAGTGAAAAGAGATAGCAGTAGAAAATAGAAAAAACTATCATCAAATGATTCAAATCCATGCTTTCAACTTTTTTATTTAGAAATTTGAGTAATCCTCACTTTTTCTTCTTGATTATTGATGTTTGTCATGTCATTTGGAAACCCGATAAGGACTTCAATGCTTTGATATAAAAAGATTGTTGAAAATATTACTAGTACTAATATTTTGCGTGATAAACATGACAATTGTTCTATGAGTCGTTGAAAATCTGCAAATGAGGTAGTATTCGAAATGCAACAGGGGGCACAGTTATCTGTCATTGGCTTTGTCATTGAACAGTTCTTGTAATTCTCACTGCTAGTTGCTTCTGCATCATAGATTTGATTCCAAATAAGTTGTTTTCACTCATTTAATCCATTTGTCTCTTGGCATTTCAGGGTATCTGATAAGGGTTGGAAAGCTTGGAGAAAGACGGATGGGAAGTAAAATGGAACCAGAAAATGATAAATGTGAAAATTTACATATACAGGACTGTAAAACAGACAATAACAGCTTTCACTTGTTTGAGAATGACCTGACCGCAGTATCTCAGAATCTCCTGGATTTTGTTAGGAATTCTTGGTATTCGTTGCTTAAATTAGTGTTGTTGGGTCTATATCTGGGACGTTCAAATCAAGTATTTAATTTTTTTTTTGGTTAAACAGATTATGGGTTGTTAATACTTAATACCCTGTTTGTGGATTGACACCGCCTAGCCTTTTGTGGTTAAAATGTGAGGACAAATCCAATGCCAAATGGCCAATGAGTATCTAGTTCAAACACTGCTTAATTATTCTTGAAGGCAATTGACAAAAGGTCATAAAAAAAAAAAACTAGGGCCAGTAGGCCCTTACATGATGATTTGTGTAAGTTCAACGAATCAGTTGTTGTTCGGTGGGGGCAAGCTAATTTTTTTGCATTTTGTTAAAAAAGAAAAAGTAATTATGAAGTGTCGGTAATTATAGAATATTGTCTTTCTTGTTAATGGAGGAACAGGAGCCAAATTTCTGGCAAGAAAAGGTCCACTCTCACAGGGCATTGCCAACCAAGCATCAACCATTGCATGTGATTCACTACCCTTCCTTAGTATGGTATGTTTGATCAATGTTAAATTGTATTTCAATGTAACAGACATGGCCATTTAACCAATCAAAATCTGCCAAGAAAATGACCATTTTCCTCCTATAGAATTTTTTAAGTAAATTTTTTTTTTGGTTGCGTATTCTATCAATGGCTTTCTCATTCTCAATAACTCAGTCTCCCTCTTTTTGAACTAGCGGTACTAAAAGTAATAAATTTCATCACTAAATTCAACATTCTCTCAAACATTAAAGTAATCGTTGTCCTTAAAAGACAAAAATGTGTTGGATCAATCAAATTCAAAGCCACCGTGAGTAATGGGGTTTGCATATCAAGAGGCTTTAATGCAACCTGGTTCACACTCTAGCAAACCATTGCTTTGCTAACTACAAAAGCAGCTGTCTCAATTCAATGCTTCAAAGCCTCTATTCTCCTATTTTTATATTTAATGCCAGTGGTCAAGTGTTGAAGAACAACAACACTTTACTCTTCTTCCAGTTTTCCCCCTTTTCATTGCTTATGCCAACCATTAATCAATTCTCTCCCCCCATCACTGAGATTGCCATGATTTTTGTGGTAACACGCGAAGCATTATATCTGTTCAACAAAAAAAAAAAAGGGGAAAGCAAATGATAAAAAAGCTCATCAGTGGTAAAAGAGAAAACCAAAATACACTTTACCATATGTTAGTTCTTGTTTTATCCTGTTATTAGCATTATTGATATTAAATGCTTTTGCAAGCATGTTCCATAGTTGAAAACCCATGATATTAATCCGTTCTCATTGAATGCTTATAGCTTCCTTTATTTTCTTTATAGTGTAAGCATCTCTTTTTAAATTTTTTTTTCTTTTTTATGTTATGTAATCCAACTGTCTAATGGTTTTCCTTCGTATCTGACAAAGATTGGGTGTACAACTATGCAAAAGGAAAGCCAGTAAAATTCATTGTGGTGATGTAGCTCTTTCAGAAAAAGTTTGGCGTTTTGGGTTCTAAATTTTGGATTGTTTTTCCTTATCTAATGGCATGTGCAAGTGCAATGTCAGTTTGAAGGAAAGGGTCCATTTACCATTAGTATTCTTTTAATTATGGACAGGAAAGAAGATAAAACTGAACTTGTTTCTCCTAAAGCAGGAATTTAAGCAGAGAAAAAAAAAAACAAAACTTAAAAATAAATAAATAAAATGAGTGTACCTGATTGATAGAGATAGAGATAGAGAGAGAGAGAGATACTTATTTTTTTTTGGCTTTTCTTTTGTGTAGCGTTGCATAAAAACCCAGCCTTTTTCCAGCAAATACACAGTTGCCATTTTCTTCCAAGTTCCATAATATCCCCCCTCCCCCCGCCCCCCCCCAAAAAAAAATCTCTCCATTCCCATGTGACTCAGCTTTCTCTCTTAACTAGCTATTTTCCTCTGTGTTTCTCTTATGTCTCTTTTTCAGTCTTTTTTTTTATTAAGATAAAAATTTTTGGTCATTCCTAAGATGGACTTGAAACAGACATTGACAGTGATGCAAATCTAAGTCCTCTCTATCTATATCTCTCTTTCTCACTTGTGTACAACCTTAGGCTGTCCAAAACCAGACACGAGATCAAACTGAAGCATTTTTTGGAAGTGGGTTCTTGAGTTCATCATCAATTATCTGAGGTAGGATTGTTGTGCTACTGTTCATTCTTTTGTTTTTGCTAGCAAAGGAATACCAAAATCTTTGCTTTAGCTAGAGAGGGTTACTAAAAGAAGAAAAAATTTTTGCATTTTATGGTTATTATAATGAGGGATTTTCCTTCTTGTTTTGGTGAAAACGGTGTTCAAGTAGCTGATTCATCATCATCATCATCGTCAAGTGCAGCTAAAGCTGCTCAAAACTTGGTGACTTGTGTTTATCAGTGTAAATTACATGGTCGTTCATGCTTAATTACGGTTACATGGACCAAGAATCTGATGGGTCAAGGGCTTAGTGTTGCAATTGATGATTCAGCCAATCAATGTTTATGTAAAGTTGATATAAAGCCTTGGTTGTTCTCTAAAAGAAAAGGATCAAAGAATTTAGAGGTAGATTCTGGTAAAATTGAAATATGTTGGGACTTGTCTAATGCTAGATTTGACTCTGGGCCAGAGCCAGTTGAAGGATTTTATTTGGCTGTTGCATTTGACCAAGAAATGGTGTTACTTCTTGGGGATTTGAAAAAGGAAGCATACAAGAAGATTGACACTAGTGCTCCTCTCATTTCCGATGCCATTTTTATCGCAAAGAGAGAGCATATTTTTGGGAAGAAGTTTTATGGTGCCAAGGCTCAGTTTTGTGACAAGGGGCAGATTCATGATGTCATAATCGAGTGTGACACCGTCGATATTAAGGATCCATGCCTTGTTATCCGCATTGATAGTATGACAGTGATGCAGGTCAAGCGGCTTAAGTGGAAGTTCCGTGGCAACCATACCATTTTGGTGGATGGACTTCCAGTGGAAGTGTTCTGGGATGTGCACAACTGGCTATTTGGAAATGCGATGGGCAATGCTGTTTTCATGTTTCAAACTTGCCTCTCTGCTGAGAAATTGTGGGCCAGCCAGTCTATTTTTGACCCATCTGTATTGCAATGGTCTTACTCTCAAAAGTTTAGAGATAGCCAAGTACATGGTCCTGGTTTTTCATTAATATTGTATGCTTGGAAGCATGAATAGAAAGTGTTATTTTTCACTTGTGAGATTTAGAAAATACTTTCTGCTATGATTTTCACAGATATGTGATTGAAATATAGTACATGCAACCTAGAAGTCGTGCTTCATTTGTTGTTGTTGTTGTTTTTTTTTTTTTTTGTCAGTTCTTCACGAGCTTATCTTTTGTTAACAGCAAAAACAAATTGCTCTGGTTTCTTTATCACATTAACATGTGTTTCAATTTCATGGAGAACTGTTGCGGAGACTAATGGATTGCGAGAATCTATGAATGGAAACGAGAAGCTGTAAGATCCCACTTGCTCGTTTCTGACAATGAATGCTCTCAAGCAGCGTGACCTCTGTTATTGAAGGCTTATAAATCCTCGAAATGAAGGCCATGAGCATATAGGATAGATGCAAAATGAATATTTTCATTCACTATATTAATGACAGGCTTGGAACAGGTGTGCTATATTTTCTCCTTTGCATTTATTTAGTTTTTATTATAAGGTGAAATGGTGTAAATGGAACTTCAAAAACTTATATAGAGCCCTAATATAGCTAAGCATATGGAACTTGATTTCCAAAAGCTTTAGTTTCATGATAGCATGCTACGAGTACTCAATTACATGACTATAGACTTCATAGGTTCATGATATGCGCGAGTAACTGAGGAAACTAATGGAGTGGGAATCAGTGGAGAGATAAGATGCATTCTGAGATGGATGTCAATGGCATTGCATGCGAGCCATATTGCATTTAATTTTTGAAAATTTTTTTGAAGGAATATGATAATTGTTCGTAAAAAACTATTCCTATTTAGATCCAAATGTTTCCTTCTAATTATCAGGACATTAATTTGGGATAGGAGTTCAATGGCAAGAAATTGAAATATGGCTAAGGCTAATTGACTCCTCTCAGTTATAAAAGTTGCAGTTCTTTTGAGGACGTAGGTCTCTAAAATTCGTATTTTGCTAAAAAGGATGCACACTTGCACACAATCAGCATTAACTTCTAGACATCAAGAAAGCTTCCCATCCTTACGGGGCGACCTATTAAGGATGGTCATCCAGGAAACCGTTGCATGTTTAGTAATGTGGCAAGTGACCACCATAGCCTATCCCAACGCACTTTTGGTTGCCTAGGCCTTACCTCCTTCCAAACTTAGCCACGGTTCCGAACTGATCTCCCTCATTTCTGCCTTGTAAAGTGAACAGCTATCTGGTTGCTTTTTTGAGAAGCAGACACCTTCCATTTATTTGCTAGGTGTCAACCTGGACAATTACGCTTGCTGGATTGTTGGTGATTGCCTCAAGCTGGCTAATTTTGCACTCAGTTGTGGTCACAGCTTTTGCAACTTTGGGAATATGCACATGGTGGCACATCTTTCGATATTCTTATCCTAAGTTATGCATTTTGAATATTTATTCTACTTTAAATTATAGTTTTTATTTGTCATACTCAATGGAAAGCTTTTTACAATTTGTCTTTCCAGTCTAGTTGTCCTTTATTGGTGAATTTTCTTGCATTTGAACTCTGATGGTTATACTATAATAAAACATGTTTTAGAATTAAACCTATAAAGATAAAGCTTGGTTGGTTCATGATGTGTAAGCCAAGAACTATTTGGACTTTGATGCATCTTGAGAGATTGATAAAGTTTACAAACAATGGGTTGCCTGGAGTTGCTAAGAGATTAGTCAAGTACTGAGTCTTTCTAAGCAGAGATATCCATGCTATTCGTCATGGAATGTTTATGTTTTTTAAGGAGAAACGAAAAGAATTTTAACCTTTATTTCTGTCAGTCTTATGTGGATATGATAGTGGAGCGACGAGAGAGGGTGATGAATGGTGTAGAGAATACATTTGTTATGAGGAGGAATCAATTATTTGCAGATTCTCTGGTTGCATGCAAATTTTGTAGTTATCACGTAAGAATGAAGATGTTAATTTCATATCAGCAAAAACTACGTAGCTTTCCTTTCCTTGTTCCCCATGCGGAATCATACCAGGTTGTTTTGCCTACAAACAACATACAACATAAACCCTGACCTAGTTATCAATCACAAAAATTCAGTTCAAATTCTTTGCAAATATCTTTGAGGTGTTGCATCTATTCCATTTTAAGAGTCCAAAATAATTCTTTCAGTCTCTGACAACACAACCAGGATAATTTCGAGAGCAATATTGACAAATGGGCATACCGACATTGCTCAAAATAAGCTTAAAAACATTGAGAATGTTGCCCACAAATAGCAGTGTGCAACACATGATATAAATTAACATCCATAGAGAATGATAGTCTGCTTATTCAGCAGAAAGGTAGCCTATTAAATTGACCATACAACACCAGTTCACTGATCTTAAGCCTTTCATAAGAGACATAAGTAAGAACAACTTCAAGTGTAAGCAGTTCAGGCTCCATAAACCTGACCATAAGTTGCTCAGATAACAAATGGAGATGGGACAACAAGAATTGATAAGAGAATCATTCAAAAAGTGAAAGCAATTAGGCGTTCATATTTTCAAAGTTAGGAATAAAGTTTGCCAGCTCCATGTGCCTTAGTGAAGGGAAAACCAACAATGGAACATGAACAAGAAGCTGACAATAAGAATATCTTCACACCCGAATGCTCAACTCATATAGCCTACAACTATCAAAGCCAGCAACGATGTGGTAACACAAGAAATCAAAGAACTGCAACCAGAAATGAAGTAACCAGGAAACCATAGGATTTTCCTCCTTTTTTTTGCCTGTGCACATATAACCTCAATGTGTATATCCATTTGAAATGTTAAATGCTCTCCAAATGAAAACTGAATATCTCATTAAAACTGGTATATTTACATGTTAAGTCATAACTTCACGAGAGGACAAGAAGCATGTAAAGGAAAGCTTTTGAACTCCAATGCCAAGGCAAATTTTTTATTCTGTTGGATGCTGCTACAAACAGGTCAATTTATAACAAAGTCAAGCATCTTGAATCCAAATCCTGATTGTTCTATCACCCTCAAGGCCAGCAGATGCAATTTTATTCTCAGAAGGATGACAGGTCACAGAAATAACAGTATCAGAATGACCTTCAAGTTTCTGTAGCATAGCTTTGGATTGCAGATCCCATAAATAAACACATTTATCCTCTGATCCACTAACAATGTACTTCCCACTTGTAACAGAGAATGTCGATGTTATACAATAAGCTCTATTTGTATGACCTTGATATATTTTCAAAAACTTCCCAGTTGAGTAATTCCATAGCTTCTGCACTCAAAATTAAAAGAATAATAATAATAAAAAAAGAACACTGATTGAGCTAAAACCCATATTTATTTTAAAGCTTAAAAGATGTTAAACTTACGAGAGTGCTGTCGAGGGTGGCAACAAGAATGAATTTCCCATTGGGGGAGAATTTGGTAAACGAGACTGCGGGAATTTTATCATCGATTAGAGTTTTTAAGCAAGTCCCTTCTTTGGCATCCCAAATCTTGCACGATCCGTCGTGGCTACCCGATACGATCAGCGAACCGTCACGGTTAAAGTGCACCGATGTCACCGGCATGGAGTGGGCCCTAATAACCCTCAAGCACTTCCCTGTTTTCACTTCCCAAATTCGAATCGTTTCATCAAAAGAACCTGAAACGATGAGATTCGACTGTGGATTGAAGTTGACGCAGAAGACGAAGTCTGAATGACCCTTCAGGATCTTGAGGCAATCGAAGGGGGCGCGTGCATCCCAGATGCGGAGGGAGCGGTCGTCGGAGGCGGAGCAGATGTAGTGGGAGTCAGATGACCAGGCAAGGTCGGAAACACCGTCCGAGTGGCCAACGAGGCGGTTGAGAAGGGAGAGGGTCGACGCGGACCAAATAATTAGGGTTTTGTCGAGGGAGGCGGAGGCTAAGAGCGTACCGTCGTTCGAAAATTTGACACAGGAGACAGCGCGTTCGTGTGCAATTAGCGTTTTTAGGTAACGATACGGTTTGTAGGCGGCTGATGATTGCTGGTTGCCGCCACCGCTAGCCATTGGTTACTGACCGGCTACACGGAGCGGAGTGAAAATAGAAGCGTCACAAGCATTAAGGCGCACCATTTTATCCTTTCTGCGGATTGTGGACTAGATCTAATCAGGCGGGCCGGTTAGTTTGATTTGGGCCCAACATAAAGTTGTCTGGCCCAGGACCCAACATCTAGTTAGTTGATTTGGTTTAAAAAATTAACCAGGCATCCACTGAGTGGATGAAGTGATAAAAAATTATGCAATAAATATATATTAATAAAATTAAAGTGTTAATTATTCAATTTTAAAATCCTTCTTTTTTTTTGTTAATGCATTAGAATTTAAAAAAAAAAAAATTAATAAATTCATATAAGAAAGCGAGGAAGCATGTAACAACATTCTAACAATGCTTGTGAATTAAAGTGATGCATAGAAAAAAAATTCATAAACTACAGATGTGTGGATAATAGTGACCAGAAATAGTTATAGCCTGACCAAATAAAAAAAGAATTGGTTGCGACAGTGAGAATCGCAAGATTTCTCCAATAAATTTTGCTTGAACATTACATAAAGCTACAATTGCTATTGGCGATTAGCAAAACAAAGATATCCGCAAAGGCCATTCAATACCAATTACCAATAGAAAGAGCTTGAAGCATCGGCTGCCACTTTTATGATCTATACATATAGCCGCTAGAAAGATGAGGATAAACAGGGCAAAGCACAAAAGGTTCCCCAGAGGCTTAACAATCTCATTGAAGCAGAAAGGCCCCCGACGTAAAAGCTGACCTTCGGATAAAATGAGAATGATGAAACTATACTGCCATTCACAATTTAATTCATCCAGCTCTCTTCAATTTAGCTTCCACTCTGAAAAATGCCTCCATTCCCACGTCTGCTGGAAATAAATTATGTGATCAGAAAATACACGCTTTACAAAACAAAACATTCAATTTGCACAGCAAAGTATTATTTCTTCTATAAATGTTAACTAAATACATTAATACATAGAAATTCTCCCCAACATAAACACAAGAAATCAGTCGCAACAACATTATCTAGTGGCATGATTTAAAAGCTTTGAGTTTTACAATCATAAATTTCTTTTTTTTTTGGGCCAATTCAATAGACCTTAAATTAAACTACGTGTAAAAGCATGGTAATTTTGGGATATAACCTTTTCCTGGTTGTCAATAATCGCAGCTATGAATTCTGGTGTTAGTAAACATGGAAGCATCAATGCCAAGAAAGAATTACTCATTTTATGATATGAGATGGATAACCAGGTACTTAGCAATGCTAAACAAACTATAAACTAGCTGGTTCCTTTTTTCCAAAATCTGAAGGAGAAGATCACATTACCACTTCGTTTAGTGGCTGCAAGTTTCATTACTTGCTTAGCCTGGCAATTCTTCTAGACAACCAGAAAATCCACCTCATCTGAGCTTTCCTCGTAAATTACAAAACCTGAATCTTGATACTCCTCACTGCCGCTACCTTGATCACTATTATAGCTGCTCTCTGATGAACTCATAAGCAATGAACCATCAGATGTATGACTACTCAACTGGGATGGCAGGCTGACCTCACTGTTAATATCACCATCAATAATGTGGCCTATGTTGATGAAGCTGCAAAGTCAACAAACCCAAGTCAAAACGCAAATTTCATTTCCCAGCGCCGTTCAATTTCTTATCTTAAAATATTTATTTTAGAAAACAACTGAGAACAATGAAGTGACCACTAAATTAGTTTGAGGGTAGACCATACCTTCCTTCTGATGGAAACTCAGCCGGCAAACAAATATTAGGTCTTACTTCCAAAACCTGCTTTATCGGAATGATGCTGCAGAATACACAACAAGGTTAGATATTAGTAAAACATAAAGCAACGTCAACAGTTTAACAGAGTCTCATGAAGGATTTATTTACCTCGAGTTGTAAGATCTCTGATACCAGTCACCTTCTGAAGCTAAACCTTCCCTATTCGATATGTCCTATGGAATGGAGGTAGTCAGAATCAAAAGGGGATTCATCATAAACGAGGATTAAGAAAATGATATTCACATATCAACTTCACCCACAAGATGTCGAAGGAACTTAAAATCTCCCGCAAGAACTGCTGTCAAGAACCGACCAACTTCCACCTGCACATGCGAAGTCAGACTGGAGAGAGAGAGAGAGAGAGAGAGAGAACAAGGGTTGCTCTAGGAGGAAGAGGTGGGAGGTTGGATTTAGACTCACCTCTTTGAGATGCATGCAGTCCCTTAAAATTAAAACCTCTAGTAGATTCCCACCACTGCCACTTCCCAAATTCCTGATTAAAGGGAACAAAAACTTCTAAGTGGTGTACAAATTGGAGTATTTAAAAAACAGGACTTAAAACAATTCTCATAGGTAGGGTTGACAATAGCTGCACAACCTCAAAAAGGTTCCAGTGATCGAGTACGATGTTGAAAAATCAGCATATTTAAGTTTATGGAATCCCTGCAAGTGATCAGAAGGACTAAACTTCTCAATTTACATCGGATCAAATTTGTAACAAATTACAGACCGCTGCTCAGTGCAGCATAATCAAATAGGATCACCATTCTTCGAGGCATACAACAACCAGAACTTAAGATATTATGCAAACCCACACTTCCTAAAACTTTCAAACCATTGATAATATATATCAACAACCGAACCTTATCAAGTAGCCAATTTAGAATTTCTGCTTTTATAAGAAAAGTTGAAATTGTCCATCTAAAGAAGAAAAAAAAAGTTGCTACATTAATGGAATGTTGGTGAAAATTCAAGAGATTTAGATATTTTAAAGAAAAAAATCTAACAGCAAGAACCATGAATAAAGTAACATGAAACCTGGTTCACCCACTGTCAATTTATCCAAGAAAATTTTAAATGTTTGACAAGGATTTCATTCCATTAAGCAAGTCCTTGAAGTGCAAACCAAAAGGAAGATTATTTTAAACAAATGAAATGAGTGCATACCTTAATAAGTATGCGAACTTTATGATCATCCAGCTTAAAACCTCTCAGCGACAAAGAAGAAAGATGAGGACAACTGTTCACTAAATCAACACAAGTTTGCGATTTCAAGCTGTCATCCCTCCCTGCATTATCATGACACTTTGAGTATATATTTTAGAACATTTGAGAAAAGATGCATTCAAGACGAGACCCACACCTGTTTTGGACGACTCAAAGAATAAACGCTCTATCAAGTGACAACTTGAGCTCACTGACATCAAAGTTTGCCTCAGTTCAACATGACTGCATCAAAAAGAGGGTGATCAAACAATTTTGAAGGTTAAACAGAAAAAAGCATTAGCTAATCTGCTAAAACAATTACCATCTAAATGAGTATCATCATCAAAAATTGCAAATCAATCTCGGTTAAGAACTATTAAAATTCAATGATTCAGGCAACAACAAAGTGCTTTTTTAATAAATAATATAATGCTATATGTAATATTCACTCACTGAGCTCTTTATGAATATTTGTGTACTGATTTATGATTGTGCCTGTACAAATCAATCTCTCTGTGATTGTTTGTTCTTTGATTCATCATTCCATATTTAGAAACAACTTTTAGTTTTAAGCTTTTATCGCTTGTTATATCATCAAGCTGCTATAGTTAACTGCATGCTCAGGCCAACTTAAAAAAAGGCAAGATGGTGGGTTTAGCAGGAAGGAGAAATACTGAAAACAAGCTAAAATTAAGAAACTTACAGGCCAACAATTTCTAAATCAAGTAAAGACGGGCAAGCTGCTAGTGCCACCCAAAGTGATGCATTGTCCATTCTTTCTATATTGTAAAGATGCAATCTCCTCAAAAGGGTCCTTACAATATGAAAAAAGGAAATAATAAGAACAACAAGAACAACTTATCATACATATCACATTCTAAACACTAAGTTAATGCATTCAACCATACCCAGCGGCACCATTGTCCCCACATAATGGGTATAAGCATGACCTTATAAGCAGGGATTTAAATAGCGATCGCGGTCACGTTTTTGATCGTGTAGCATTTGTAACTTTTTTGGATATAATGGAGATAATTGCGGTTACTGTGGTTATCACGGTCGTGAATTTTTTTTTTTGCACAATTTATTATAAAATGTAATAATTATAATTATAATTATAAAAACTCTTATTCAATGATTTTAAAAATAATTTATGACTCTATGGTTTTTATTTTCTAAAAAAATTATTCACAATTTTGTTTAGATTATAAAAGACATTCATATTGGTTTATCCATAAAATTTTTCTTGGCCAAGTTCATATTCAATATTAATTCTAGACAAATCAAATATTAACAAAACATAATATGTTAAATACCAAGCATTTAATTTAATAAAATTATAAACTCAAAAATATAATAAATTCAAATTCCATCAACTACAATTATTGATACATATTTCAAATTTTATCACATGGTAGAATGACGAGGAGGATCAGATTCTCTATCTTCATTTTGAGAGTCAAGTTGACTCCATCTCCATCCCTGAGGCCTTTGTTCTTGATACATTTGAGGTGGATGATATATTTGAGAATGATACATTTGTGGTGGAGGGTACATTTGTGGTAACTAATACATTTGAGGTGGAGGATATATTTGAGGAGGTGGAGGATACATTTGAGGTGGATAGTAACCATATGGAGGTGGATAACCATGAAGAGGTCGACAATTATATTGTTCTGGTGGATAGCAATGTCTTTGAGTACTAGCAAATGATTCACTGTACTCAAAGTTACTAGAATTTGGTCTCTCACCTGAAAATGAAAAACCTCTAGAAATTTCACAGTGATGATTCTTCGCCTTTTCTTTTGATCGAGCTGTACGTGCACTTTGACCCTCACTAGATTCAGCAAATGGATGTCCTCTGTATTTTTCCATATTAATGAAAAGTCCACCAGTAGCAGTAAGCCCAAATTCTCCTCCAAGTGAGCTGTAAGATCGATTTGCATCCATATTATCACCAAAATTCGCACCATCACCATCACCATCTCCATCACCATCACCATTTCCATCATCATCTGAACTTAAACCACCACCATTATCACTCTAACTTGGTGTTAGACTTGAACTTGAATGAGACACATTCTTTTCTTAAGAATGACGTGATCGTTCAACATTCATTTCATTATCAAAATTATCTGCAGGTAACCAATCAGAGTTTTGACCATCTAATAGAGGATTTTCTTTCTTTTGCATCCATTCTATTAGTGGATCATTATCTTAAAAAATATGATCAAGGCTAATAGGATTAAAACTATTATTTATTTCATCAATGCTCATTCTTTTTTGATGTCTCATCTTCAACCTCATGTTATAATAGGTATATACGAGTTTTTTGAGTCTTTCAAACTTTAATCTGTTTCTTGCTTTGGTGTGAATATAGCTAAATGTGCTCCAATTACGTTCACAATTTGATGCAGATGTTGTTTGACTAAGCACTTTGATTGCTAGTTTTTGTAATTCAGGAACACAAGTGTCATATATCATCCACCACTCAGCTGTATAAAATTATTTAAATTAAATTTCAATGAGCTATACAATTAAATAATATAAATAAATTATAATTATTTAACTTACTATTTACCTGGATTCATTTGCTTCCAAGCTTTTTGTGCTTGTGGACTACCAAATGTTTCATGCTTGTCTCGAAATAATAACAACTACATCGATTGAAAATACAATAATAAATGAATAAATAAAAAATTATTTAATTTTTAATACATAAAATAAATGTTAAAGTTATAAAATAGTATTAAATACTAACCTGATTAATCATTCTGATTTGAGTATCTATTGAATGTTCTAATCTTTCAATAACTGCTTTTATACCTTCTAATGTTTCTTTAAATACATTTGCAGAATGTTTCACTCCAAATTGAAATTATGAATTTAGATAGTAACCTAAACATAATTTATAACAATATTATATTAAAGTAATAAAAAATAAATATATAAGCAATTTAAGTATAAAAAATAAACATATTTTTTAAATACCATCTATATTCTTTGTTTACTTACCAGCTGAATGCAAGTCAGAATGCATGAAACTCCATCTATTGTCAATAATATTTTCATATTCAGCAGAATAACGACAAGTTTGTTGAATTACTTGTTTAGCTCTATCCACAGCCTAGTAAATAAAGCCCATTGTTGGTTTTTCATCACCATCCATAAGGTGCAACACTTTTACCAAAGGCTCATAAACTTTTATTATATCGCCTGCTTTTTTCAAAAATCTTTTCCCAAAATGATTTTTTTGACTTTATAAGCATGTCCTGATTTTTGTTGTCTCCATTTTGAATCTCTAAATTCTTATGTATTCATTAATAAAATTTTAAAGTAATATATTTTAAATTAATATTTTAAAATAATAATATCATAAAAAGATGCTATATTTAAATAATTGTACTAATTACTAAGTACTAACCTTTGAATTGAACATCTCTCTCAAACTTTGCTTTTGCCTCATTATTTTTTCTAATTGTATGAAATGAGTGGCAAATCGAATAAGAGCAAGATGAAGTATTTGCTTCCTTTGTGTATATTTTTTCATCAAATTAATAGTCCAAATGTGATTGTATATAAAACAAGTCACTTTCTTTGCATCATTCAAAACTTTTGCCACATTTTTTTCCTCCCAATATCTTCAAGGCACAAGTCCAAACAATGAGTTGAACATGCTGTCCAATACAAATGTTTTCTCTTCTCCATTAGTCTTTTTCCTGCGCCCTTAAGTGCTGCCCCGTTATCAGTGACTATTTGAACAATATATTTTTCTTCATTTTTTTTCACAACTTCATCTAATAATCTGTAGTAAAAGTTTGTATCTCTACTACGAACACTTGAGACATCTATAGATTTTCAAAAAATGGTCCATTTACTACAGTAAACAAGGAAATTAATGATATGCATTTGATTCAAACTATTGGTCCAACCATCACAAATCAAAGTGGCACCCAATTCATTCCAATAAGCTTTTAATCCATTAATCTATTCATGAATTTGTTGATACTCAGACTCTAAATAAATATTTGAAACCTTATAAGGTGTTGGAAGTCTTACATGTTGGCCAATTTTTGCTACCACAGAAATCAAATTATGCAACCATGGAAAATTTGCTAATTGAAAAGAAAATCGATCATATATTAAAAATTTTGATACTGATTCACTCATTTTTCTTTTTAATGTCTTTAGAAATGAATCACTTACTTTTGGTTGTCTTGAACTTTTACTTCTAACCAATTCAGGAATAGCTCCCCTTAATGAAAATTCAGACTCATTTGGAGTTAATTTATTTGTTCTTTCTTCAAAATATTCAGCAACTGAACCATAAGAGCTTCGTCCTTCTTCATATATGTTACTCCAACCACTAATTTTTTGTCTGAATTATTGTCTTTTGTACCACTCATGTTGTGATTGGATACTATCTCGCACGGCTTGTCTAGTAGCAATGTCTTTATCAATAAATCTTTCATAATCATCTTCCCCTCTTAACTGTGATAAAAATTTATTTTTTCTCTTTTTGTTGTCAATTTTTTTTTATTTGCTTTCTTGAAGGAATTTCATCATACTTTCTCTTACTATACCTATTACTAATATAGTTAAAAAAAAAGAAGAAAAAATTAGTTGCACATGCTTATGTAATTTTATAATTTTTATTAAGAAATTAATAATAATATTTTTAAAGAAATTAAAAAAACATAACATACCAGTAACGTTGAGGCATGGTGCAACATTGCCAATTTTATGAGCAATGTGTTATTTGAAACGTGTTATTCCTCCTTTTACAATTTTACCACAAAGTTTACATGAAACATTTTCTCTTGTATTTGGCAAAGGTGTTCCAAAATGCTAATCTATATCATCATTTGGCGCTACTGTTTAGAGTATTAAACCATAATTTTTATCAATTATTAGAGGGAGAATTTAAAATACATGAAAACGACCAACAAGAAAATGTATGAATCACATTTTTCTCAATTATTTTTGTTCCTTTTTTTCAATCCTCTGTATCACATATAAGAGAAAGTTTTGGATGAATTTGTTTAGATAAGGTTAATGAAATTTTTTTATCAAAAATGACTAAATAAAAATTAATATAAAAAAATTAATACATAAATTAAAATACTTTGTTATATAGATAAAATTTGTAAATTTTGAATAAATTTTAATATATATATTTTGGATAAATATTTATATTAAAAATTTTGACAAAAATTTTATTATTTAATAAGTATTGATTAAATTTAAATTATAAACTATATTTTTAATAAATTTTTTAAATATTATTAATCTTTACATTAAATTTTATTAATTTATTAATTTAAAAATTTTATTAAATTTTTTAATAAAAAATTTACAAATTTTATTTTAAGTCCCAAACATCCGGAACGATTGGAGCACCCCAAAGTCATTGCCAATTTCCGATCTGGACACTGAGAAATTATTGATGTAACAATATTCAAGTCCAAACCAAAAAAAGTAGCTTGAATGGCCCAACGTTGATCACTTAGGCCCACGGGTCCGTATCCAAAGATTAAACTTAACTTGCAACCGCGGAATGGAATCACCCTGCCCTGCGTTGTTAAAATCTTACCTTCGTAATAATCCTGGATGTCTTGCGGATCATAGAGAGTGCAGCCGAGTGTTATTTAAAAGCAATATGAACTAACGGTTTCGCCAGAATGTACGTATCAACCATCTTCATATTTTGCATGTATTACCCATTTCATATAGTATTTCTTTCAGCTTTAAAGAGTTGTTTTAAAAAGTAGTAGCAGACAAAGGAAATGGAGCAGTTACTGAAGCATTCTATACATGTTTGATGTGATGCTTTTGTAAGGATTTAGAATTGCCTGCTAGAATTAGGTGGAAAACTGTTACAAGCTTTGGTCTCTCATTGACGTTACTTCTTTTGAGGCTCGTAGGTGTTGTTTTACAGGGGAGGGGAGTGCTTTGTTTCTTTCCAGGGCTTGATGAGAAGCCGAATGGCGGATAGATTAGAAGAGTTACTATCAAATATGGGGAAGAACTTAAGAAATAACCCTCGATGAGCCATTTTACTCGTCTTAAGAGCCGTTGCCTTATTACATATATATAAGCTAGCTTCCTACTAAATTAATACTCATCATCCCACTTTTGTCGAGAGAGAGAGCATAAAGAAGTTTTTAGAGTCGATTAAAATGTTTTATAATCATGAAAAACTTCTCCAAACATTTCATAAGCCCTAGAAAATGGGCCAAATACAGGAGGGAGGAAAAGGAGGGAAGGAAAACTACATAGAACAGTTGACAGAAACATCAATAATCACATAATCATGGTTACATCAATATCGTTCACTACTAAGCACTCTCCCAATAGTCTCTCATCTTACAAGTCATAAACTTGTTTCCCAGTGAACTTAACTTCAATGGGACTGACATTTTTCCCAATTGATCTGAAGTTCTGCCCCACTCCTTGACGACCTGGGTTCACTTTCTCAGGATAAACTCCATCTTTGGGGTGAAGGTATTGAACCTCACCGTTAGGGAAAACCCTGTAAAATTGGTACTTGATCTTGTACTTAGACCTCAGTCTAGTACCAAGTGCCAAACACTGCTCTTTCCTGGCCAACTTCAGCAAGTTAGGTCCTTGCCTCATGATGGCTGCTCCTCCGGTTGGCATCTCGAAGATTTGTTCTTTGGGTGAATCCCAAGTGATGACGTAGAATTCTTCAACTTGGGCCTTTCGCAGCAGTCCTCCAGTGCTTCCTCCAAAGATGGGTGATGGGGTATTCGGGTCCAATTCTGGAGGGGTGAAACCAACTGGTGCTTCCTTTGTGGCAGCAGATGCCTCATCTGCAGCCGCAGCCCTAATGGTTCTCTGAGACATTGAGAAGTTGAGGGACTTGGGGGTAGCGAATGAAAATGATGAGGATGGCTTCCATGGAGCCAGAGATTTTGGGGCGGTGATTGTGGGGGTGAAGAGACCTGCTTGAGTTGCCATAACGATGTAGCCGATGGATGTTGAGCTGCAATTGGGCGTTGTATGTTGTGCTGCAGTTGGGAGTTTGTTTTTGTTGATGTTTTGGACGGCGGAGTTTGGATTTAGATTTTTGGATAAGATGACATTGCTTGGACCAATAGGATGCTTGATTTTGACGTTTGGTCTTACCCGAGCCTAGTTCACTGATATCCAATAAGTTTCTTTTGATATCCAATGTACACAACATAGAGGCGCTACGTAGCGGCGAGAATTAAGCCTCATCCAGTTAGCAACAATTCAAAATAATAATCCAATTTAAAATGCTTGGTATTCTCTTGCATTTGCATGTTACAGTTAAAATTTTCATTTAAGCCTCTGGAATATAAACCTAAAAAAATACAAGTGGTAAGTTCTAAACAATTGCTTTCCTTTGAGTCTTGTATTCCCAACAGAAACACATTCAAGCATAATGTTGCATGAAACGTCAAGTAAATGATAACTAGGTCTCCTTTGAAGCCGGCATTAACAACCTAAGCCCGTCCTCTGAGGAAGTACCCCCAGAAACCTTCTCCTCTGCGAGCAGTGACTGTAAGTCACTACCATTAGCCAAGCTATTGAACTCAACAGCTTTAGATGGAAGAGTAGGATAACGTCGTTGGCAAAAGGTCATTAATCTTTTGACTGATTGCAAGTATTTGCGTGTTGTTTCATCATTCATTATGTGGGCAACACTATTGGTGTAGATCTTCTCACGGGCTGAACGTTCATGGATGCCAACCATAGTGACACCAATTGGCCAGGGTGCATTACCAATAGCCAACTTAATGTAATGGTCCATTGCAGCCAGGTAGTCCCGTTTCATGCAGCACTCAACCACCACTGCTTGACGGATATCATCTGGTAGAACCTGCCATTAGAATATAGCAAGTAAATAACGGATTTCATAAATGGAAAGTCTGTGCACATGAACACACCCATATAGTGCACTGTCTTCGCTTTGATCAGAGAGAAGGAAACACTTATATTTGATAATTGAAATTCTAGGACATTCAAATTAAGTTTGTCAACTAAAAATGCAGCAATGGCCACCAACTATATTGGTTACCAAGCTACCAAAGGTGAATCTGCAGATTTAATCTGCCACACTCCGCCTTCCCTAGTTTTTTTCACACCTGGAGAGCAGATGACATAGAAAAATACAACAAATAAAGGGTTGGCTCTCCATTTAAATTTCTGATAGATTAAAAAGAAAAAAAATCCAAGTGTGTTGAAATAAAACAACTTCCCAACCATTAAACACAACATAAAAACCACAAGTAACTCTAATGCTTTGTGATAAAACCAATTTCACACAATTAAAAGGGAGGCAATAATGCATGTTCATAGCATGAGCATCCATTCATATTTTAGAGTGATTTAACTTCATAACATCCAGCACCGGATAAGAGTCACGCTGATGAACAGTCATACTCAAGCAGTATGTTCTTCTGGAGCTTAAACCAGTTCGATTATGGAAGAAAAACTACAGGTTTACTAAGTGACTTCCATTTATTAGCAACGGGGATTTAGGGTGCAATCCATCAAGGCAAAAGCTGCAGAACATGCTTTGACTTTAAATCAAACTCAAAGCAGGAAGTAAGAATAAAAGAAATGAAATATGGTTGACAATAAGAATAAAAGAAATGAAATATGGTTGACAAAACCTTGATAAAAGATAAATCTCCTATCTGATTTGAACACGAGGTTTACCATTGATTATCCATTTAACAAATATCACCTGAACAATTCTTCAAGTGGAATTAATGAACTGCTATTACTTATCTTGATGCTATTCGAAAATTATTAACCGCATTAACAGGTTCATAACCCTCTTAAGTATACTTGGATCCATATTCAACAAAATGACAACTTACAGATCATCAACAAGATTTGGTGTTGGTAGATTCAAATCTTTCGTTCTTCCAAGTCCCTTATCCCTAGCAGCTATTTTGAGTGTTCAAAGGGAACAAATCACCAAATAATGGATGAGAGAGTAACGTTAAAGAATAATGGTAAAGTAACTCTACCCGATTGTATATTAAGAAAAGACTTTGATGATCCTAAGAAGAATATGAGGGTGAATTTCATAACCCTTACAAATGTCAGCAAACATACCTATGCCAGTTACCACTTTGATAAAGGATCACTAGAATACCAACATGAAGATACCATGAATATAAGTGAAGGGGCAGTGCCATGAGGGTTCCAGTCATTAGTTACTTACTACATGCTCATCCATCTCTAGCACTGTAGATTCAGCAGACAGAACATCTAACAACGCTGACACAAAGTGATTTGTACTAGCAAATACAAGTTTTATACCTCCAATCTTGATCAAATAACTAGTTTTAATAATCTAAATCTCAGTGATTCCATTTGCATTTCAAGTAAAATTTCAATTCTTCAGTTAGAAATCCTATTCTATTGTCTAACTTGTTAACATATAGAAAAAAATAAAAATTAAAAGAAGAAAAGACCGGAATTCAAAAATGTATTCTTTCAAATCAGCAAAAACAACTTTACCTTCTTCCTACAAAACTTGAACAACGGGTATAAATAACGAGCGCACTGCTTAAACGTGGCGACCATCGACTTCCCTTTCGCCGTCCTCTTCTCAGCCTCACCCATCTCATCCAGCTCCTGGTTCCACTCACTCAACAACCTCCTGAAAAACACCAGAATCTTATCTTCATCACACAACTCATCGAAATTTGCCTTCATTCTTTTCAAATCCTTATCCATATCGACTCCACTGGACCCACCATCACCACTCAATTCCTCTTCACCTCCGCCTCCTTCTCCGTCCTCTCCTCCTCCCCCTTCTTCTCTATCCTTTCTCTTCCTATCGCTTAAAATCCCTGTCTTCTGCCGCTTCCGCAGCTCCGCAATGTCTCTCAAGAAATCGTTGGTTTGACCCTCGGTCATATCGCTATCGACCTCGAAAAGACCAGCTTTTAAGACGTATTTTAACCTCTCGAGACGAGCTGTATCGTCTTCGCCGAAGAGAGTTATGGGCTGTTTGAGGAAGCGAAGGCGGCGGATGACTTCTTGCCTAGGAAGGTCGAGGTTGTCGATGTTTCGTTCATCGGTGAGGGATTTGGAGGAACCGGCCGTAGAAGTTGCGGTCTTGGATGCGGAGCTGGAAGCGGAGGGGTTTGATTTGGCGGAAGCGGCGTTGGCGGCGGAGGTGAATGTGGTGGATTGGCGGCGCGATTTAGCTTCGATTTCGCGTTTTTCTTGCTCGCGAAGCTTTTGGATTTGCTTTTGTTCAATCTCGGAGCGTTTGAACACACGCTTGCCGCCGGTCTCCTGAGCTAGGCTCTGCCGCTTCTTGAGAAGTTCTTCTTTGAGAAGATCCATCTAGGGTTTGATTATGGTTATCTCCGAGCCTTGATATGACTTTCGACAAAGGTAAATGATATTGATGACGGTTACGGTGAATCGACGGGCGGCCGTTTTCTTACGGTTGTCGACCACCGGTCGATATTGAAATGGACCCGACTAGGCCCAAATTATCAATTCTAGAAAATGCGAACGAGATAAAGTCATTTGATTATCAAGTTCGAACAAAAAATGTAATATAAATGGGCCAGCCCAGTTAACTAAGGCCCAAGAATCCAAAGGACCTACTTAACTCCACTTACATCCGAACTGACCTTCGAAATTTGAAGTTTAAACCAATCACGGCGGCCCTACGTTTGATCAAGCTTCCAGTCCGGTAGCCTGAGACACGAGAGATGACGACGATACGCCGATTTTGCTGCAACGATCTTCTTCGTTTCGCTTCCGTCAATCTTGACCACTTAACGGAAACTGTAAGCTTTTTAACTCTTTTCCTTTTTTTTTTTTGGGAAAAAAAGTTAAAAACAATGCTCGGACGAGTTGTAAATTGTTTCCGTTAATGGTAATTTTGTGATCATTACAGTTCAACATGTCATTCTACATGACCTATTTAGCTCGATGGCCCGATTATTTTCATGTAGCTGAAGGCCCTGGCAAACGAATAATGGGTTACAGTAAGCTCTCTGCCCCCTCTTTCCTATAAATATATATATATATATATATATTCCATTTTTTTTGAATTAGATTATTAATCGGGAATTTCAACTCATAATTTTAAAAAAAGAATCGGGCTCAAATTCTGATGTTAATTGCCTTCCCTATTTAATTTATTACTATAAGCAATTGGAATTACAGATTTTCAGACGTTGGGTTGTGTTCAAGATTTCATTTGGACAGGGATATGCTTCTCTTATTGATTACGTTGTTTTGAGATTGTGTATCTAGATTTAATACCTTTGAAATTTGTTGTAGTAATGGGGAAAGTTGAGGGGCAAGGTGAGTATTGGCATGGCCATGTAACAGCAGTCACCGTAGCGCCAGAATATCGCAGGCAGCAGCTTGCTAAGAAACTGATGAAACTCTTGGAAGACATCAGTGATAAGATGTACGAATGGTGTACATTTATTGTTCCATCGATTTTGGATATTTTTCTCTTTTGGATTTTCTCACAATTGATTTGAGTAATACTTGTGACTTGTCTGGAGTTGGGCAGTTAGCTCATGCATTTTAAGGGCTGATTACAAGGTTAGGGATTACAAGAGTATTAAGTTTTCTATTACTATTTTAAGGGCTGATTACAAGATTAGATATTACCAAAGTATTAAATTTTTTAATATTTGTTTATTAATCCTTTTAGAAATTTGCACCTTCCTTTACTTGTTGTTTAATGTGAACTGCTAAAATAGTTGTAGTGTCTGAACACACACTATAATTTTTGGTTGAAATGGGGAAGGCAAAGTACTGGCACAAGCACAGTCATAAGCTTCGTCTGATACTTGTGTCTAGAAAATCCTCCTTTGAAACTAACATGTATTTCATGTATTGAAAGGATTTTGATTTTATTGTGGGTATTTTTTAAAAATCTTTTATACCTTGTGCTTTTCTAGATTTAAATTGACATTAATTAGGTTATGCTTGATAGGTTTTATCTTGCTAATAGTACTTTCCTGTAAGTTTTTGATGAAATTCTGACATGAGCCAGACTTATATATTATGCATGATTATTTTGTTTGTTTAGTACATGCTAGTGTTTTGAATTGAATAATTTCTCTCACCTTTCCTACCTGTAATTGAATCAAAGGATCCATCATTGTAATTAAGTAGTATGCCAAGTAATAATGTTTCCCTGATGCATTCTCTAGCTTTGTTTTTGGTGTTTTTATTCTTATCCTCTCTGCAGTCATCAGTAAAAAGCTTCTTTTGGCAGTGATAAGGCATTTTTTGTGGATCTTTTTGTGAGGGCTTCTAATACTCCAGCCATAAAGATGTATGAAAAGGTAATAGTTCTACAACTTTCCATATTTTTACAATATTATATCATTCTTGATATCCCTTAAGACTGTACTACATGGAACGCAATTTGAGATGTATGTTGTTGCTGTTATTCACATTTCTTCTGCTTTGCAATCACAGTTTTCCCTTGTCATTGAAAGGGTATCAAGTTTTTGGCGTGTAACCATCCTCAATCTGAAGTTTAAGGCTTTAGCCTTTACACACAGACACACACACACACACATACATATATATATATATATATATATATGCACATACATGCATAAAGGCATTCCATTTGTTTTATGTTTGAATAAGAATTAAGAATTGCCTGTTACAGTAAGTGAAAAAGAAAAATAAAGCATGAGAAAGCTTGATTTAGTGAAGTTTGTAAAGCATGCCTAGCATGCCCATTGTGCATTACCATCTACTAGTGGGTAACAGTAAGTTGAATGCAGGATCTTGTTTTCTAATATTTGGTCTTTGTATGCATATGGGGATGAGTTTGGTTTTTGATGTTGCAAAGAGAGATGATCAAGTGTGTAGGATGAGCAATGTCCACCAATGAGTTTTAGAAAGTTTTGACATTTGGTTTAGAGTATAAAAGAGATTCTAATAAGATTCATAAATTATCTCCACTACTAAGATTTTTAACAAATCTCAACTAGGGATGAATTCGCAATTAGAACTATAGATGGTTGTCCCATTATTAATGTTCTCTTCATCATGGTATGAGAGCTTGAATAAGAAAGACAGAAATAGGAAAAAAAGGAAACCAAGAACTTATTTCACGGGTCGAGACTTGAGCTCCGAACCCGCACGGCTCCGGGACTCGGGCATTCACCCTTCTGGCATCTCGGATCAGCCTTTCTGCCACGGTTCACACCCTTGTGAGGTATTGTCCGCTCTGGCCTCCCCTGGCCTCACGGTTTTGTCCTACAAAAGGCGCCTCACAAGGCGAAGATGGTGTGAACCCTTTTATACCCCAGTGACCTTCCTATTATGTTCGATGTGGGATTCAGGACTCTTTCTTAGGTCCGTGACATTCTCCCGCACCCAACCTCGTGACCTCCTCGTCACAGAGGCTGATCACCCTGCCTGCCTCCCTTGAGGTGCTTGGCGTGGATCGAACGGTTTAGGGCTGGCTCTGATACCACTTTCACGGGTCGAGACTTAAGCTCCGAACCCGCGCGGCTCCGAGACCCGGGCATTCACCCTTCCGGCATCTCGGATCAGCCTTCCTGCCACGGTTCACACCCTTGTGAGGTATTGTCTGCTCTGGCTCCCCTTGGCCTCACGGTTTTGTCCTACAAAAGGCGCCTCACAAGGCGGAGATGGTGTGAACCCTTTTATACCGCAGTGACCTTCCTATTATGTTCGATGTGGGATTCATGACTCTTTCTTAGGTCCGTGACACTTACACTAAGCTTATATATGTGTTTGAAAACATGCTTTATTTAAGTTCCTATAAAACCTTATATAATCAGAATTGGTTTTCGTGGTCTTTTGTATCAACAGATTTTCTTTGGTTTCAAGAATGGCAAGAATATTGTAATTCCATTAGGTCCAATCTTTCTTGTTTTGGTTTGTGACATTTGGATTAATTAAATGAATATTTAATTCAAACTTATCTTGTCATTATGATGAAGAAATGACCAAATTAATGAATATATGTAGTTAAATACAAAATTAGTATTGTTATAAGACATTGTCCCTGTCATAACGTATAGATCCATAGACCTACTACGAGATATGAATAAGAGGAGCCACTACCAATATTTTTTGTTTAGGTGTGATTGGTCACCTGGAACATGCTCTGATCTGCGAAAACAAATGTTAAGTTCAGGAGTTGGTTATGTATGAGGAAGGTTGTAGCACTCTTACAATGCTCATCCAATTGATGATACTAGTTTAATTTCAAATTATCCAAGCTTCGGTCATTTTTTATGATTTATCAAATAATTTAATATTGAAAATGTACCTTAAAATTGTCTCAGTAGTTTGATAGCAATTTAAGATAATTTTCTCACTCCAAGAATATTCATAGACACTAGTGTTCCATTCTGAAGAGGCTCTGTCGTAGAGTTCATTAAGGTATTTTATTCAATAAAGCCTCCAAATAGTTTGGTATGACTTAATTTGAAGCAATCCTCTAATAGTTTAGAAAATAAAAATTATTTTTTATTTTATTTTATTTTTTTGAAAACTAATTTATGGAATTTTCTAATAGTTTGGTGGATTCCACAAATTTATTTTGTAAAGATTTTTTTTTTGAAAAAGATTTTTTTATATATTTTTTTATTTTTATTGAAAGGACTTTTGAAAATTTTTATTTGAGAAGATATTTTTATTTTTTGTTTGGAAAGATTTTTTATTGAATCATTTTTCTTTCTTTTTTTTCTTTCAGAAATAAAAATGGCAGAAATAATATTTTTTTTAAAAAAAATTAGAAAAATAAATAAAAATGGATTAAAAAATAAAATAAAATCAAAAAATAAAAATAAAATCAAAAAAGGAAAATTTGCGATCAAGTTTGGTTGGAGCGCGAGTCAACACGGGGGTCACTTGGTCAACACGTGGATCTTGGATTGTTCAAAACGACATTGCGTTGGGCTAGTAAAAAAGGCACCTTTTAGTGTTTTTTTTTTCAGAAATCCCAGAGCCTCTTTCTCTCTAGCCAAAAAACCTCTACCTTCTCTCTAAAAACATCCAAGAACAATGCCGGAAAGTTCAATTGAAAACTGAAAATCCCACCGGTTTCTAGAAATTTCACTGAAAAATTCAACCGAAAATTGAAAAATCCATTGGTTTCTGGAAAATGTATTAGATTCTGAAAATCTTGTCGGAATCTCATCGAAAGCTTCAACCCTTTGCTGGAAAAATCACCGGAAAATTCAAATCTTCATTGGAAAACTCATCCAAACCTAGAAAACCCAGAAAAATCCCAGAAAACTCCAAATCCTTTCCAAAACTTTTTGCAACCTTAAATTTACCTCAAGTAACCTAAACTCACACCCAAAACTACGAATTAAACCATAAACCCTAACTTCCAAATTCTAGAAACTCTTATTGCCAAAATTTTTCTCTAACCCTTTTTCCTCAAAATTTTTCTATTTGTCCACCCTTTGTAGAGCCGATTGAATTTATAGGCAGCCCTAGGATTAGTTTTAGGAAACAAACAGAATTAATCCCAGGCTTGAATCCTGGGATTGCATTTTGTCTAGCGTGATTTTTAGTCCAGAATTTCAGCAATTGTATAAACTCTTTGACCGAAGAATTCTAATTCCGAATCCATTATTGTTCACGTGCAAATTGGATCGAAAAAAGGAAAGAAGAAAAGAAAGAAAAGGAACAGAAGAAAAAATAATAATAATAATATGATATAATAATGATAACAACAATGTAATATAATAATAATTCATAAAATACTGTCTAATTGGGCCCTGACACAAATAGGTCTAATTGGGCTTGGACACAGATGGGCCTAATTGGGTCTGGACACAAATAGGCTTAATTGGGCCTGGACACAAATGGGTGTCGATAGTCCCCTCTTAAATCTCAAATAAGCTGGGTCTTGGTTTGTAGCATTAGCTTTTGGCTTTTCACTCCATATCTTTTGGAATTAAATTCTATCATTTTTGTCTAATTAAATTTGGTTTTATCTCCCAAACTATTTTTAGCTTTGGAGAAGGCATTGGAGGCCATATCAGTAGTTTTTGCTTCTTGATAATCTCAACAACCTCTATGCACACCAACCCAGTGCAAGCAATCTGTTTCATTCCTTAATATAATTTATTGCTAGCAAAGAGCTGCATCTGATATTGTAGAGGTTGAGTTCTGGATCTTACTGCTCTTGCTTTGGAATGGTTCTAAAAAATAAATAATTATTAGGAAGCTTTTGGTTGTTAGATTTTATTTTATTTTATTTATTTTGACTAGTAAGATTGCAAGTAGATTATCCAGGTTCTGAGGATGGCCTGCATTTCTAAGATTCTTTTCACATTAAATGCATCAAAAAATAAGCCTTCATTATTTTCCGAGTACTAGCCAAATAGACGTGGTATTAAAGGGCATCTTTACTCATTAAATAGTCTTTGCATTTTCTAAATTAAATTTGTGTTTGTTATCATTGGGTAATTTCCAGACTAGGATGCTGATTTTCTTTCTCATCAATAAGTCTTATCTCATCATAAGCCATATTTTGTTGTAACCACCACATGCTGAACAGTTTTTGTGCTGCTTAATAATTTATTGTATGGCAAGGTAACTGTTTGTCTGATAAGGGTTGAATTTGTAGAACTCCCTTTTCTTGAATTTAAAAATCTGTCCTGGCTTGTTAGACTTCGATTAAAATGTTGACTGTACTTAAACCTAGAAATTCTTTGGATTTTATATGTGCCTTCCCTTTAAGAAGGTAGTGGAAAGCAAGTGTTGGGTTGATAGTTTGAAGGGAACTCCTTACGTCAAACAGCTGCTGGGCAATTTTAATTGAAAAACTCATTCTTTTGTCAACAAATTATCCAAATTGTATTGAATTGGTAAAGGGGTGTTTGAATAGAAAGTCATTATCTCCTTTATTTAACTGCTATTATTTTTCATTACTCAGTCATAGTTACTTTCAGACCAGTTAGGGGCACTTAAAACGGAAAATGTAGTGGCAAATAGAATTACATATTTTCTGCATATGCCATAAAAATTTGCATTTGCTGAATGGTGCATACTTTATAACAAATGTCTCATAACTTCACCCTGTTTCTCATTTTCATTTCTCCTGTGTTTACTGTGATAGTATTGTGTGGTAGCATTATTGCTTGTTGATTCAGCTTGGCTGCTATGTTTATCATTCTCCCCAAGCATACTTAACTGTTTAACAGCCTAGTTATAAATCCGGACATGCTCATCAGAGGAGGAACTAGGGGACCATGTCTGAAAATTTGAACTTGCTGCAATGCTTCTACTGTTCCTTAGGATGATAGTGGCAGAAATGGAGAGGGTTCTTGAAATTGTGTAAAATATCAATTACTAGAACAAGTCCATTAAACCAGTTTGTTTGAAACGATGCTTCCAAAAGTGCCAGTATTCATGATGGTGCTCCCTCCCTCTCTCTGTCTCATGTCTGCATGTGTTTGTGTCTGTGAATACATGTGTAAATGCAAGCATGACTCACCTACCTTTTTCTTTTTGACAGCTTGGGTATGTTATATACAGAAGGGTGCTACGCTATTATTCTGGAGAGGAAGATGGGTTAGGTAAGTGGGTTTTGATGTCCAACCAGAACATTGCTTTTTTTTTTTTTCCCTTTTTGGTCCGCATATACTGATCTTACCTTTCTTTTTATTGTTTGTTTTTAGATATGAGGAAAGCATTATCAAGAGATGTTGAAAAGAAATCAATCATCCCTCTCAAACGGCCAGTTACACCTGATGAATTGGAGTATGATTAGATCTGCTGTCTATGGAACTTCTCCCATCTTTTTGATGCCGATGCTTCAGAACATGTTCATATTTATATTGAAATGCAGAGATGGGAATCAGCGAGCTTTAGGTATGTCTAACATGAGGTCCAAGAACATATTCTTAGTAATGAATCATTCAGTCGTTCGCTATTCTGTATGTGGTCATGAGCGTCATCTTTCATTGTACCTTGTATTTTTGTAACTCTCTTACAATCTTATCCTTCTTTACAAATTACAATACATCCAATTTTCCTTTACCAAATACACTAGCTGCCATTTTCATGATTAAAAGGCGCCTGCTAAAGCTACTCTTTAAGCGAGCATATCAACCGATTATCACTTTGTGGAGGTTCAAGTGTGTTAATAACATTTTTATTACTATAGTTCCCTTTGGATGACCATATACTAATTTCTATGCACACTTGAGAGGGGTTGTTAGTTAATTGGGTAAAGGCTTATGAGCCCAAGTGTGGTCTGGCAGTATTGTGGGGTACTGGCGCACAGCCATGAAAGCATTGAACAAAGTTTGTAGATCAACTATGCAAGCACTGCCCAACAGTGAGCCAGATGACTGTTTTTAGCAAGTAGAGCAACACTATATCATGAGTCAAAAAAATCCAATGCATCTCTTTGAAATCGATTGAGTGTATCACTACAAAATTTTCAAGCACAAAAGTTGTTTGTTTATTCTAGCAAGACTGGTAATAGTTGTCAAACATAGAAAAAGTTTGACAGGAGGAAAACTCATATAGCTTACCTATATTTATCCAAGGGAAGTGTTTTTTTGTGGTCCAAATTGGGGCAACAATGATGGAGGCCCCAGGGCAGGATGCAGTTCGCCATAACTTTTTTTGTTCTCGGCGAGATGGATGCCGTCTCATCTGCATGGTCGCCGCTTGGACAACAAAGAAACAAGCAAGATCAGGGTGCTCACGTGCCCTTGTCTGATTCAAGAGGGAAATATGAGCCAACTAGTCACCAAAGCAGCGGATGACAAATTGGTGGATCATTTATTAAAATGCGTTTTCGTCCAGCCAGGGTTCATCTTACACATTTATGCTTTTGTATGGATTCTTGCCTTCATGTTGTCCTTGCTTTTTCCCCCCATTGAAATTCTTATCTTTGTTTTCTAGCCAACATGGTCCTGGAGGAATAATTCCAACTTCAACACCATATACTGTCAACCTCCCTTTGCCCTGGTGGTTTCTTTTCTCTTTTTCTTCATTCCAGAAAATGCCAAACAACGAAAGAGTTGTTGATGCCAACTCTATCTGGTTCGTCTGCACGCCTAGTCGTAGACCTGGTTTAGGATCCTGATTCCTACATTTGATTTGTCCTTGGCCCTCCCATTAACAATACCAGGTGCTCTACTCCCTACAAATTATTAGAGTTGGATTCTCCTGTGGGGTTTGCAATCCCTTTGATTATCATGTGGTCCTGCTTCTATTTTGTGCCCCACAAGTTGTTAACAAGTTTTTTTCAATCATATGGGAAAATGCGACACAATCTAAAATATGTGCAACATTTATATTTGCTTCATCTTAGCTACAGTGTTTCAATCCCGAATAAGTTGTTGAAGTACCCCTTTTTTTTTTTTTTAAATCAAGTAACATGCAAAATAAATTTAAGTCTAAAAAGTCAAAATTACTCTATTGAGAATAAATGTGGGATTAGTTGCTAGATCAATGTTTAATCCAGCAATTTGCTTGAACTCAAGAGTTCTACAAGTTCAATCAACACCTTTTTGTTCAAGTGGCAGACAAAAGAAATACTACAAGTCTACATCTCAATACCGTCGGTGATAATGCACAAATGGAGGTAAGATAGAACTACTAATAGTATTTCCTATCTTTTTAAACACCTCAATCCAATATTTAAACTCCAATAAGATTTTAAGCTTTTACTTTCTAAACTCAGTGATATGATAATATGCTACAAATAAAGCTAGCATTACCAACAATTGAAGCTCACAATTTGTTTATGCCATCATTATTTCCAACAACCTGAGTGACAAGAAATTGAAAACTCAAAGCACGTCTTTTCACATTGCAACCTCCAGACAAACCAAAATGTAGTATATTATAATTATTAAGGTTTCGTCTGGTTAATAATTTTACTTGTTATTTATAAACATGTGAAAAGTAATCAATGGTGGGGGATTCTGATTACTAATTCTAATTGGGATGTCAAACTCTTTTGGATGTGGGATTTTTTTAATTTCCACATCATGTTGAAAGGAGCACCAACCTTGTCATGTGTTCATATCTGATGCTGTCTGCCATCTTTGGAGGAGGAATTATATTTATCAAACAATGCTCCAAAGAGGTGAAACAATTTATCGTGGTTAACTAGATGTATCCACTATCTAAATTTGTGCAAATCTCTTGTTGTTTTCTTGTGTACTTGTCAACTGGTCATTTTGAAAGCCATCAGTAAAAAGTTGTGCTCCTTTGTCAACTAAGCATAAATATCTTGGTTCCTAGGAACAACGATTTGGGTTTCTTTGTCTTGAGCATTATTTTCAAAGGTAAATTTGAATTTCCATTTTCATGAGCTTTGAGTTGGATTAATTGCAAGTACCAATGTGAATAGCATGTGTTTTTTTGTCTCAAAATTGTGATCTTGATCTCAAAGCTAGCTAGATAGGATATCAGAAGACCATGTTTGGATTAATATCTCTTTTATCCTTATTCATCCTGGAACTATATCAGAAAGTTAGATTTTGGGGGTGGAGGGATGGACATTTAAACATGCTTTATTTGGCAAATTAATGGATTACCAGTACCAATATTAATTATTGAAATCAGATTTATCTTTTTAGAATTTTATAATCACATATGTTGATCAAATTTTCATTTTGGGTATTGTCATTTCATTTATCACACTGTATGACAGGGTAAGTTGAATGATTTAAACTTTATTGTAATCTAATTAAAATGACCAGATATTTTTGTATAATTCGACAAACCATGGATCTTGTCAAAGATATATCTGTGAGCCATTGCTTTTATCATTGTCTATTTGTTTTACTTCAAAAACTAAAAGATATTTTGTTTCATTTTTCTGTGGCCTTGAAATAAGATCTAATTGATAATTTTTTTTCCAGCTTTCTTTACATATCAAGAATGATCACACCAACCTTAAACGAAGGATTTGATCAGCGTACTTTCTCAAAGAGAACTTTAGAAATGTGAAATGTGATCGTCTCTAAGTCACAGTGTGCAGCATAGTAAAAACTGCGTGCCACTGTAAGAAATGTTTGCTTGAATTCTGAGTTGATGTCGTCTGAGGAATTTTGAAGTACTAATTGAACAAGTTCTTGCATGGCGGACTCTATTTTCTGGGTTCTGGTGTGCTCTGTGTCAGCATTATAGCAGCCATTTTCATGCACCTGAAACAGTTAACAACAAAAATGATGAGTAATTGTTACTATTAAATGCACGAAACCATTTAACTTTACATGGATAAAAACGAAAATGCAGGCAGGACTCGAAAGAAATTGACAGATAAATGGATACTAGCCTTGTAGTAGAATAGTATAAAAGTAGAAGGAAGATGATGAAAGAGTGCAGCCAAAACAATCAGAAAGATTCCAGAGAGAAGAATCTGTTGTAGCTAGGGTACAATATTTCTTGGTTTCACGCAACTGACCTTTTGCTTTTGGTAGTGACAAAGCTGATGACAAACTCTATTGGTGACGTTGGAGAGTAGCTCGTATTGGGGATGAGACAACAGCTCCTCCAAAGACCAACGGCCAGAAATAAGATTTATCGTTTGCACCACTAATTCTGCTGCTCCTTGGTGCCTACCACCTTCCTCTAGCCACATCAGCATCCACTTTTCCCACTGTTTTCCCTCTCAGAAGAGAAAAAAAAAAAAAAAACAATGAAATTTAGAAAGCAACAAATTAACTAACACATTGGAATGACTTTCTTGGTAGTTGCTGACACCAGGTAGCTCTACGATTGACTCGCGGGGCATCGAACTAGCTCTAAGGACAATTTTATTTACTCAAAGATTTACTGTTTGCATGTGAGATTTACTACGTCTAGTACATATAACGACAGATAATGTGAAAAAAAAAATTGTAACTAGGAATGTCATCCATGTATCAAAAGTCTCCATGGATTTGGGTTAAGATTGAAATTTGGAATGGGATAGATAGGATAAAATGATTACTTACAGCACGGCGTATGCTGCAACTAATGTCTCGACCATGAGCCACAAGTGCGTCCAATGATAGGTGGTTCAAGGTCAGAAGCAAGGTACCTATCAGCTTCTGTATTGTCGTGTTTGAGTCCAACTTCCTGCCACAAAATCCACATGTAAACATCACTTTCTTTGTCAGCCATTATTGGAAACAACAGATTGTCCGTGCCTCTACATCAATGGCTTTCGTTAAAGTACATAATTTTTTTGTTGACATTATTACATTACAGATTTTACTTACAAAACACTTGTGGACATACTCCAAAATTTTGTTCTTATTTTATCATGATATTTTTTATTTCATATAATGGTATTTTTTTTTACATATAATATCACGTCATACTTTTGCAATTAATCTTGATTTTTTCTTACCTTTTTTTTAAAGATTTAGAGTAGTGTAACAATGGAAGTAATTTACCTACCTTCCGTTAATGTAGCTAAATCGTGCATCAACCACACTTCGGAACATTTGGACGAATTCTTTTCTCAGCTCATTAGGTTTCTTTGAATTGTCAAAAGAAGAGGCGATGGTCTCAACCAAGAAGGCAGTCTTAGCCCACGCCAGCCGCTCTTGCGACCTCTCTGGTTCGAATATGCTAGCTGCCGCCATAAAATAAGTTAAGAGAAGAGATCTTCGGCTCACCCCATAATCACCAAGACTCATTTCCGAGTACCACCTGCTCAACTCACATATTCCACAACTCATTACTAATCATACATGACTATATATGATCTTATTATTAATTACTGTCACTACTAAAAAAATTGATTTTATCTATGAAATTTTTCATCAATAATAATAATAACAATGAATTTAGTGATAAAATTTTTTATCTATAATAATTAAGTCAATAATAGTATTCCATCGGTTTGATGCTAATTTTTTTTAGATGGATTAAAATCATAATATGCAATTATAAATAGAAGCATTTGAGAATCGAATTAAATTGAAGACAGTTTATGTCAAAGCTATGGATTTCTCGAAAGTGGAAGTCTATTGGGTTTGACTCTAATCTTATTTTTGAAAAATAATTATAATAAAAATGTTAATCAGTGTTTAATGGTGCTGATTAAGATGATATTTAATTAAAAATAATGTATTATATGCTCTTGAATTTATAATAAAAATAGTATGTTAAATGCAAAATGTTTTTTTAAATAATATTTTAACTATCTTTAATAAGTATTTATAGATTCCGGTAACCAGATCCAATTATAATTAAGCAACGGGGAGGATTTATGATTGGATTACTTACTTTTGCATATTATCCCATTCCATCTGATGTATCGCTTGGCAATTATTGTAGTCTAGTTTTGCAAGCTCAAGGTACACATTATTGTTCACATAAGGCATCCTGCATCAAAATGTCATTAGAATAAATTAATTATAAGTACTGCAGCAATTAATCTCTTGACAATATATAATTCCCTTTTTCTACTAATCTTATTTTACTTTATTATACCTTAAAATATCAAATATAGTACTCTTAACATGTAGCACTAACAATTTTTTTTTGAAAAATGTGCATGAAATTATATATAACTAGAACTTATTATATTTGTAATTAGTTGAATTTTTTTGGCATAAGAAGAGAGGTTTTGTGGCCTTTAGTGACTGGGCAGCCAAAAAGATAGAGAGATAGGCATAAAAAATTTAAACAGAAGCATTAAAAAATTATTTAATCTACTATAAATAAAATTTTTAAATTTTACAAAAAAAATTAATAGGGTAAGACACTCTTAGGATATATTAAAAAGAATAAAAAATTAATTTAAAAAATTAGACATATATAAATCTCTTAAATTAAATTAAAAAGTTATACTACTAATATAAAAAACAAACCCTTGAAAAATGAATTTGAAGAGAAGCATGCACACCAATAATGGCAAATATAGGTACTTCCATTAAGAAAATTACTATACAGTAGTATTTAGCCTACCATTACCATATATTTTAATTATATCCATCTTCAATCATGCCTTGCCACGTTGCAAGTAGAAAAACATGACATCTAAAGCAATATTGGCGTGGCTCCTGACAGCCGATATTTTACTCGTTAATTATGACATGAATTTAGGCTACAAACCCAACTTGAGTGCGAGTTAATGATGAGAATGGTGAGCAAAACCTTGGTACCAATACTATCTTGGTTCGAATTTACACAATGTAAAGTTGACTGCCTAAGGTAAAAAGCAAACAATCAAATGAAAAATTACCACCAAATAAACTAAAATAAAGAAAAACTTTAGAGAAAATAATAATTATTAGATCTAAGAGCTGTATATATAAATACAAGTCATCATCTAATTTAATTGTATATATGGAAGAATAATATGAAGTTATTTAATTTTTGGTAAATGGGTAACAAAAGTTTTTAAATAAAATTTAGTAATTATTTAAATTTTTAATATTTTGTTACAATCAATCAAGTTTGAATTTTTTATTTTAGATTAATTAAAATTTTCAATATCTATTTTTATACAATTAAACTTTTAAACATCTATTTTTTTTTCCAATTAAAATTTTACTACAGGAAAATTAATATTGATGGTTAAATAATGTTAATCTAATAAAAGTTTAATTGATGAAAATAAATATTTAAAGATTTAATTGATTATAATAAAATGATAAAAGTTTAAATAATTATTTAATTTTTATTCATGGAGATTTTTTACCTTTTAATCCTAATTTTTTTAAGAGTTCATCATTTTTTTATTATAATGTAATTGGTAATTTATCTTTTTTTGTTTATTAATTATATTATATTATATTATATTATGATAAACAAAATAAAAAGCTACCTGTAAAGAGTCTTTCCAATCCATACGTCATCATCACCTCCATATTGTTCTATGTAAAATCTCGTTTCCACTCTAGGTAGGCTTGCATACCATGGAACCTTCAATGCGAACCCAACCTGTTAATCAACATTCGTATCTAATTAAAAATTTTGGTATTCAATTAGATACTCCCAACCCTGCAACTTCCAAATCTGATTAATTTATTCTCCATCGTTACTGATTAAATTAACATTCAATAACTACTCACCACATTAATTCTATTTTTTATTAAAAATATGCATGTTTTATATTTTATAAAAAAATTATAAATACTGAAATTTAAATATACGTAAATCAATTGTACTAAATACTGAGTTCAAATATGCATGTTTAAAATCAATTTATAAAAGTAGAAAAGGTTTTGCAATTAACTTGGCTTAATTATTTTATTACTGTCAAAAGCGTAGTGTGCATGTGGCAATGCTGGTCATAGACACAGTGTGCCCCATAAATGGAAAAATAAACAATAAACAAGTGGAAGTTGTCTTAAGCGTGAATAATAATGTTTGCTGTTATTTGATGATGACTCTTTTTAACTTTTGAAGTGGCAAAGCTTTTTTTTTTCTTCTTTATTAAGTATATTAATAGTATTAGTATTACTAGACCTAGTTGTTCATTTGGAAAACCGAAGTGGCAAGATGTTAATATTATGCCTGGTTGATCGGGATGCAAACAAGTGATTGACAAAAGGGGTTTGTCGGATTATAATGCCCTAACTAAAAAACACACATGAATGTGTCCGTGAAACAAAACAAAGTCAGAAAGAGAGTTCTGACTAATCACAAATGTATAGTATTAGAGATTTAGAAAGAGAGAATCAATTTCAAATAGGCAATATGTTTTAAGCGCCTAGCTACCACTTATTGTAGTTATTCATTAATTTGGATTGTAAAAGGCTTTTATGAATAAAAATAAAAAGAACTATGCTCTCTTATATATATACATTCTATATATAATTATAGTCGGAGCTCTTCGTTATGAAATAATTGAAAAAAAAAAAATAGAAAAGGCAAGAATCGCTTACAATATATATTACCTCACCAGGTAAGTCTTTGGTTATGATCCATTTGTCTAAAAGTTCACCAGCAGCTTGTTTTTCTCTTAAGAATTTGGATGAAAAGTGCTTGGCATCCTCAAGAATCTTGTCACCGGGGAACAGTACCTGGGAAGCTCTGTATAGGTTGAAAATCCCGGTTACAGCTTGGTTAGACTGCCCCACAAAGCACAGGAACTCGCCGTCTTTCTCAAAATGTCGGAAAACGTCTGTTACATATGAAGTCCAAGACCAAGAATCGGGGATTAAAAAACGATAAAACTTTAACAATATTTGCAGGGATAGTGATCCAAAGCTTAAATATTGTACCCGAAGAAACCTCGTATCCATGTAATCTTAGTAACCTAAATCCCATGGCCGTATCGTCAATGTCATGAACCCTAGTATTTCTTGCCCAACAAATTCCATCTTCAGTCCAATATCTGAAATTTTAAGAAACCTGATGAACAGTCTGAATTCGGGAAGTTAATTCTCCGTGTTGTAAGTACACGATCAACTGTCCTGTAATCTTTTCATATAATACTAAATTTTTAATTTCAATCATCATGATTCAATTCACATGGCAATCTCAAGTACAAAAACAATAAATATGTAAGTACATACTAGCCATACCTATAAACATAATCCAGGCATTCTTTAATTTCTGGCTGGAAATATCTTGAAATTCCAAGGCGTTGCAAGCGGTCGACAGTCCAAATGTGTTCGAAGAGGTCAACCGGGTACACATTGGGGACTTATAAATTAAATGAGTACAAGCAAAATTATGTTAGAAACAAAAACACATGCATTCGAAAAGGCGAAAGTAAGATTCCCAATTATGAATAGACAAAAGGGAATAGTACTTTACCTCCCCCATTGAACCTTCGAACAGTTTTCTCTAAATATCTGAGACAATTCTCATCTTTAGTTTGCATGATTGCGAAGGCAGTGGAGGATGGAGAGAACAAGAATGACCCATCTTGGCACTGCAACTTCAAAAGCTTTTGCCAGTCCAAGCCTGGCATCCCTTCCAGGCTATGGAGTAGTGTTGTGGGCACATTATGCATTATCTCCTTTGGTATCCTATCCCACACGCATAATAATTACATTACATACATGTAAAGATCATCACTAAGGGTCCTACGCTTAAAAAAAAAATTATAAGGCTACCTTTTTAGTTTTACTTATAAAATTTGTCAAAAGAAACCAACATAATATTAATAATTGTGGAAGCTTGGGAATTTGAGTTGTTAAAAGTACCTTGTGAGCTTTAGAGCTCTCTTTGCGTAGACGTCTTGAAAGACAGGGGAATCATACGGTACTTCAATGTTTAGACTTCGAGCTATTTCGAGAAGCGAAGGAAAAGCCACTTCAAACCCGATTGGCATATGCTCCGCAATTTCTTTTTCGAGTTTGCTTATGTTCTCTATGAAAAATGATACTCCTAAAGTATTCATTAAAAAAACCAAACCAAAAAATTAATTAGGCAAATCCAACAACGTACTGTTCTTTCTGTCTTTGTTTTGTAGTAAAATTTTACAATACCTTTCTGGCATTTGTCTGGATGAATATCCCATGATTTCAACGCAATAACACAAGCTAAAGTGTTGATCAATCGGTCATGCGCCACAAATATTTGTGGATCGCCCCATGATCCATCAGGAAGCTGATTGTTGGCAATCCATTCAAGGCTTGAAGGAAACTGAGGAGCACCACTGCCGTGAACGTCTTCAACGAGGGCTACCCAGGCTGTGTCATACGCTGAGCTGCTTATTTCTCCATCCTCCATGGAATCCAACATGGATTTAATGGTGTCCACACGTTCCTTAATCTTATTCGATTCGAAAACCTTTCCGGATAAAAAAAAAAATTACATCACCATATTTATATGGCAGTCGTGTTCACTCAATGCTTATGATTATGTATGAACAAAAATGATTTTTGGGGGTGGTTGAAACTTGAAATTATTCACCTTAAGAACTACCCTTTCTTTTTCTTCTTCTATGTCATCATCCACAATCTTCTTCCACTTTATCACTGGCAGACCATTTTGAAACACGCCAGCATATTCTGCACATAAATATTACTCGTAATTAATTACTATCTAATTTGGTGATAATGATACAGAAACAAAAAAAAAAAAAAAATTCAAAATGCAAAATGCAAAATGTTTTAAGTAAACAACATACCTTGAGTGCGGGGTTTGGATATAGCACTGCATAGGGGGCGAATATCAAAGTTATCTCCTTTGTCTTTACCCCATAACGGCCAATTGCCTATAATAATTCAATTAAAATTAGATTAATCCACTTAGCAAACTAATAATATGGACAACATGTTTGTATGAGCTAAAACGGCTAGTGATAATAATTTTAAAAGTTATATTAATTTGTCCACCAAGAGAGTAAAAAAGAGAAGGAAAGAAAGAAGAGAGACATAATGAATGTCTTTGTCACTCCTGCAGAAACAATATGAATTGCATGTTGTGTTGTGAACAGAGAGAAATATATATGATCTGGTTTTGCATGTTAGCTTTTAATCCCAGAATTTCAAAGCAAATGATGATCAATCCAATCACTAAGAATTTTCCAGAGAGTTTTCCCAAGTTTTTTCTTCTAATGTGTGTGATCCTAGAAACCGAAAACAGAACAGTTTGTTCAGAGATGAAATTAAGATCCATATCGCAAAAAACCAAAAGGAAAAAAGGGAGAAAAAAAAAAGGGAGATTAAGAAAAACAAAGGGGAGTTTCAATTCTTTTTTTTCTCTCCCTCCACATCCATGATTCCGAACAATAATAACACAAAGTGAAAGTGATGATATAAACATATATAATTATATATGTTTTGATGATCAAACCTGCAAAAGGTATAAGAGGATGGTTGTTGGAGAAGGAAATAGAAGAGGAAGCAGTAGGAGAGAAGGAGTTAAGGTGGATGGAATGAGAAAACATGTTTTTGTATTGCTGGGGGTGGGGAGAGACAAGTACCAATACACACCATTTTAAAGTCCAGAGAAAGAAAGGAGAAGCAGACACAGCCAACTTCCCAAGAGATTCCCGCTACTAGGTGCATGGGATCATCACCCAAATATTGGAAATGAGGGCAGTCCCGTCCTTTTCCTCTCTCTGTCACCCCCGAAAGCATTTCACCTACAATGTTATAACTAGTTAATCACAATAAAAAATTATATAAGATTTCATCACTTAAAAATATATATTTTATATTATTATTAATAAATCTTACATAATACTAAATTATGATTTATTAATTATACTATAATTGTCATAACGTATAGATCCGTAGATCTATCGCTAAATATGGATTAGAGAAATCACTATCAATTTTTTTTGTTTAAGTGCAATTGGCCACCTGATGCATAATCTGATCAACGAAATCAAATATTAGGTTCGAAAGTACAGTTATGCATGGAAAAAATTATAACACTCCTACAACGTCTATCTGAAAGATGGTATCAATTTGATTTCAAATTATCCAAGCCTTGATCATTTTATAATTTATCAAATAATTTAATATTAAAAATTAGTTTTAAAATTACCCTAATAGTTTGGTAGCAATTTAAGATAATTTTTTCACTTAAGAAATATTCATAAAGACTAATGTCTCATTCTGAAGTAATTCTGTCATCAAATTTATTATTTTATTCAAAAAAATTAGTAAAATGTCCCAATAATTTTGTAAGACTTATTTTAAGGTAAATCTCTCAATAGTTTGATAAGATTTCATTGCAAAAAAACTTGTGAAAATATTAAGTCTCCTAGTTAGGTAAGACTTAATTTAAAGCAATCCTCTAATAGTTTAGAGAATAAATTTTATTTTTATTTATTTTTTTAAAAATAATTTATGAAAATTTTCAATAGTTTGGTAGATTCCATAAACCTATTTGAAAAAGATTTTTAGACTTATTTCTTTTCTTTTTTTTTATCTTATTGGAAAAGACTTTTTTTTTTTTTGCTTTTTCTATTTTTCAGAAAGAGAAAATCTTTTTTTCTTTATTTTTTTAAAGTGAATTGCTATATGAAATAAAAAAAACTAGTAAAATAAAATAATAAAAAAATGAAAATAAAATAAAACTTAAAACATGAAAATAAATGAAAATCAAAAAATAAAATGAAAAAGAAAAAGGAAACCTTGCGAAACGGGTCGGGTTTGCACATGGATCTTCACGTGGGTTATCGGGTAGACGCACGGGTCTGGGGTGTTCAAAACGCTATCGTTTGGGACTAGTATAAAAGCCAAGTTTCTACGTTTAGCCTCAGAAACCTTCTGCCCACTCTTTCTTTAACCCAAAAACTCTTTTCTTTTTCTCTAAAAACCTACTTAGAAAATTACCAAAATCTGAAAACTTTATTGGATTCTGGAAATTTCACCAGAATCTTATCGAAAACTTCAAACTCCTATTGGAAACTTTATCAAAAAATTCATATGTTTTTTCTAAATTTTAGAATTTTCCAAAAAAAAAACCAAAAATTCCCTAACCTTTTTTTGTTTCTCTCCAAAACCTTCTAGAAATCTAAACCTAATCTTAGAATCCTAAATTTAAACCTAGAAAGCCAAAACTCCCATGAATCAAAATCCCAGAAAGCCAAAATTTCCAAAAAACCTCATTGCCCAAAAAGTAATAACCCTAGCTTTTCACTCCTTTTTTTTCTCTGTCATTCATTTGATTTCTTGTTTAATTTATAGGCCATTTTAGAACAGATTTTAGGAAATTGACATAATCAATCCTAGGCTTGGATCATGAAATTAGATTCTGTCCGAACACGATCTCAGGGCTGAATTTTTGCTAACGCCCAGGATCCAAATTAAAGACTTCATGATCTGTATCATAAACCCCTTTTGACCATGATCAATTGAATTAATTTCAGTTTCCAAAATTGTCCTCACATATTGAACATGAAAAAAAAGTAAATAAATAACAATAAATAAAATAAAATAAAATAATAATAATACAATAATAATAATAATAATAATAATAATAATAATAATGATGATGATGATGATAATATAATATAATATATAATATAAGGTATTATACTATATACTATACTATAATAATACTAATAATATTATATTGTATCATACTATATGTGACAATAATAAAGCAAAATTGATCTCGATTTACCTAGACGCAAATGATTGTTTACAGTTACCCCTCTTTGCACATCACTGTTAGACAAAGATGATGTAAAGACCTAGACACCCATTCTGCTCGAGTCAAATCAACGGGTAAAACTGACTATGAGTGAACTATAAGTTAGGAAGGTGTCTTAGGCTAAACGAGATCGAATGACTAGAATAATGTCGCAAGTCTGAAATAAACCAAGATCGAGCCAAAATTGTAAATGCATGATTGGGACGATGCTACGAGTTTGAAAATGATCTATCTTGAGCCAAAGTTGAATGACTGAGACAATGTTGTAAGTCTAAAAGCGACCAAGATTAAGTCAAAGTTGTAAATGAATGACTGAGATGAGGTCGCTAGTCTAAAAATAATCTGACCTAAGTCGAGATCGAATGAATGAGACGATGCCCGAGTTTGAAAGTGACTAAGGCTGAGTTGAGGTTGTAAATGAATGACTAAGATAATGTTGTAAGTTTAAAAATGATCTGACCTAAACCAAGATCGAATTACTGAGACGATGCCATGAGTCTAAAAGCGATCAAAACTAAGTTAAGGTTATAGATTAATGATCAAAACGATGTCGCGAGTCCGAAAATGATTTGACTTAAGTCAAGATAGGATGACTAAGACGATGCCGCGAGTCTGAAAGATGATCTAGTGTAAGTCGATATCAGAACCTGTGATGAATGATCATACAATGATATGAATGTATGCTCTATCTAAGATGTAAATGAAACATCCATTGTGGTACAGAGGTTTTCATTACTTTCATCTACATTCTTTATTTTTGTATCATTTTGGCAAGGAAATTGTCTTTAGTTACCATGAATAAGTATTTATCATCATCCTAAGGGAAGCTTTTGAAATTAGTGATTTTTTCTTATTGGGAGAAGTTCATCATTGGTCCTTGTCTTCTTTCAATTTTCTCAAGGTAATACACAATTTCTTATGATTTTGTTCAATTATTAATCATTATCTTAATTTCAAAATATGAGATGCAAGTTATGCACTTTTTCTATTCATGGCAATGCATAAAGAGAAAAAGAAAATATATATTGAAAATGAAAAATATGACGAATATCATTTATTTAGATAAGCAATAAATTACAGATGATGGCTCAAAACAAGATAAAGGTGTATAGGGATGGTTATTTAGAATAATGATACCCTAATATAAGTAATTAGATAATCATGACAACAAATCTTTGATTTTTTCAAAAATTCAACCAAAACATGATGCCCCAACACCTCTGAGCTTTTTGAAATTCACTGTCTCTATTATGCCTTTTAAGTGATGCCATATTCTATTCATTTAAGTTGTTCTCATTCAATTCAAGCTGCCCTTCTGGGTTTTCAACTTGAACTTTCATTTTTTTTATTTTTTTAGTTTTTTTTGTTCAAGCCACCTTTTCGGGTTTTCAACTCAAACTCTTTTTTTTTTTTTTGCTCAAGCAAAGTACTTCTTCACATACTTCTTGCATTTCTGACAAAATTAAGGCTCTTACTGAAAAAGCTCTTTTTACAACATATGATCCTTCTCAATTTGAAGTCCATTTCCCCTTATCATCATGTTGGCTTGAAAGAATTTTTTTCAAAACTAACTCTCTTTCTTGAAATTGATAAGGTTGAACCTTTTTGTTATGAGCTTTCATCATTTTCTTTTGGTACAACCAGTCGTGGTAGAGTGCCATCAGTCTCTTTTCTTTAATGAAATTTAATTATTCATAATGCTTTTAGACCCATTCAACCTATCTCAATCTCACTTCCCTTAGGACTTTTAGAGATGGGATTTTTTCTTCTATTGGCAATATAACTTTCATTCCATAGACTAAAAAAAAAAGAGTTACCCCGGTAGAAATACGCACAGAGGTTCAATAAGCATGTAGAGCAAATGACAACTTTTCATGCTAGACCTTGTATGTTTTGATAATTTTTTCCAAAATCTTTTTGATGTTTTTATTTGTAACTTCCACTGTCCCATTCATTTTTGGGTGATATGGAGCTGAATTATGGTGCTTCATCTTAAACTGAACACATACTTCTTGCATCATCTTACTGTTTAAGTTTTACGCATTATCTGAGATGATTTTTTTTAGGAGCCCATATTTGTAAATTACCTCTTTTTTTATGAACTTGCAAATCACTAATCTAGTCACAGTTGTAAAAGAAAACAGCTTCAATCCATTTAGTAAAGTAATCAATCATCATAAAAATGAATCTATTCTCATTTAAGGCCTTTGGGGTAATCAGGCCAATGACATCCATTCTTCACATAGAAAATTGCCAAGGTGGTGCCATAACATGTAGAGTACTAGGCGAAGCATGGATCTTATTAGCATATATCTAGCATTTGTGATATTTTCAAGCATAATCAATGCAATCTTTTTCCATTGTCAACCAATAATATCCAACCTATATAATCTGCCTAACGATCATGTGCTCATTTGTATGTGCACCACATATGCCATCATAAACTTTTTCGATAATCTTTTTGGCTTCAGAGACACTTACACAATGCAATAACATTTGATCTCTGCTTCTCTTATACAAAACTTCTCTATTTAAAAAAAATCACATAGCCAATCTTCTCATAACTCTCTTATCATTTCTATTACTTGATCTGGGAACTGTCGATTCTTCAGATATTGCATAATGTTGTGATACTAAGGATTACCATCTTCTTCTTCTTTTAAGTTGGCACAATGCACTAACGTATTTCTCACATCTAATTTGATGGGTTAAATTTTAATAGTATTGCCAATTTGCATTATTACAACTAAAGTTGCCAAAGCATCTACTATCTAATTATTTTCACGGGATAAATGTTCAAACTGGATGTCTTCGAATTGCTTACACAACTCTAAGATGTATTTATGGTAAGGGATGAGTTTTGGATCCCCAGTCTCCCATTCGCCCTTTAGTTGATAGATAACCAAGGCTGAATCTCTGAACACCTTTAATGTCTCTTTTTTTTATCCAAAGTAGCGTACAATCTCATAACATAAGCTTCATATTCAGCCTTATTATTTGTGCAGTTAAAGTTTAATCTTGCTATTGTAGACACCCTAATTAGTCCAAGCCTGAACCCATTGGGCCTGATTTAACAAGGTTTGGGTCTAAGCCCAAATTAATTGAGCCTAACTCAACAGGGCCCAGATTATCTGGCCCAATTGGCCATTCATTTTTTTTCCCTTCCATTTTTTTATTTATTTTATATTTTTTGGTTTTATCTTTGATTTTTTAAAATTTTATTTATCTATTTTATTTATTTTATTTTTGGACTTATCATTAGTTTTTTTTAGGAGATAACAGGTTGAACTTTATGTAAAATTTACCGTGAATGGCATTGGCAGAGTTATAGTTGAGTTCAATTTCTAAAAAGATAAGTGTAAACAGAGGAATCAAAATTAATAAAAAATTCTTCTGATTGTTCCTATAAATAAACCAAGTAATCACAGCGAACACAGAGGGAGGAGGAAGTAAAAAAGCAGAAGTAAAAAAGAGACGAATCAAAAAGCTAAAAAAATAGAAGGCAGAGTCTAAAAATATTCTATGAGTGGTTAGAAGCAATTTAGAAATTTTAGGAATTTTTGGAGAATTTTTTGTGTTTTTTTTTTTTGAAAATTTTTGAAAATTTTTCAGAATTCGACGAAATTTTTCGACGATATTTAAGTTTTTTGGTAAGTATTTCGGCCAACTTTGAAGTTTTCGACAGGTTTTTCAGATTTTGATAGAACTTTAAACAGAATCTGGGTTCTGTTTAGAAAGAAGGGAGAGAAAAAAAAAAGAGAAGGGAAAGAAGTAATCTGCTGGAAGGCTAAGTTTGGAGCCTTTTATACCCTGTTAAAATAACGTCGTTTTGGCGTTAAAAATCTCAGAGGATCCGCGCGTTTCTGTTTGGTTCAACCCGACCCGATCGTAACCCGATTCACCGACTCGCGTTCAACCAACCATCCCAACCGAGTCGAGCCGATTGCCCCAAGCCGTGTTTTATGTCTTGAGCCGAGCCGTTTCCCTGCCTGAGCCGAGCCGTTTCAGATTTTTTTGGCATTTTCTTATTTATTTTATTTAAGCATTTTATTTATTTGTTTTTTTTAGTTTTTTTATTATTAAATTAAAATAAAAAATAAAAATTTGAGAATAAATATTAATTATCCAATAATGAAATTTATAGAAACTTTAAATGGTAAATTTCTATAAAATTTTTAGGTGAGAAATTTTGTCTAAATTTGTCTCAAATGGTGAAATAATTTAGATAAAATTTTAATAACAACAATTAATATTTATTTTCAAACCAAAAAAAATTAAAAAACATAAAAAGCATAAATATATAAAAAATTTTGGAATTAAATACAAATTACCCAAGGATTAGATTCTTAAAATTTTCAAATGGTAAATTCCTAAGAAATCTCTTGGTGAGAAATTTTCTCTAAATTTGGCCAAAATAATGGAATGATTTAGATGAAATTTCAATACAAGTAATTGTATTTTTTAAAAATAAAATTTGGATTGAAAATTTTTTATAATTATCTGAGGATGAGATTCTTAAAAATTTCAAATGGTAAATTTCTAAAAAATCTCTAAGTGAGAAATTTTCTCTAAATTTGGCCCAAATTATGGATTAATTTAGATGAAAATTTTCAATAAAAGTAATTTTCATATTATTTTCTTTCCAAAAAAAATAAAAAGAATTTCTAAATAGGCCCAAATAGTAAAAAATTTTAGAAATTCAAAAAGAAAAATACTTCTAATTTGGCCTAAATGATGGAATAATTAGATATATTTTTTACTAATAATAATTAAATCTTCAAGGAAATAAATGAAATTCTTAAATACTTTTGAGGTGAGAAAATATTTTTTAAAGAGTTCTACCAGATTGATGGAGAATCTTAAATTTTGAAACCATTAGACTCAATATCTTAAGATAAATTTGAAATAATATGGTACCATCCTTCGGATGAGCATGTGAGGGTGCTATAATCTTTCTCATATGTAATCGACTTCTGAACCCTATTTTGATTAGTAGACCCGAACCTATTCTTTTAGAGACCCTTAGTCAAGCTTAAAAGTTTCTTAAAATGATAGATTCTTTAGGTGACCAATCACACATAGTAAAAAAGATTGGTGGCGATTCCATTCATTTGATAAATCTAGCTATAGATTTTCGAATCTATATGTTATGACAGTTTGGCGACTCCGCTGGAGACGCTAAAGAGTCAAGCCATAATTTTTGAATTTATCTATCCTTTGAACTAATGGTTTTAAGTTATTTGTTTACTAACGTTTTTTTTTTGTTTCTTATTTGATTTATGGGGTCGATAACCATATGTTCCTTCACACACACTATCATATGCATTTGCATTACATGAGTTCTATACCCGAGCTTCATCCCTCTTAGGAGGGAGTAAAGTACCTATACTCTCATGAGATGATAATCTTCTCAATGGCTAGCGAAATATTTCCACTCAAATTGAATCATTTTCGTTGGTAACCTGTGATGGGTGAGGATTGGAATACCTTACTAGTCTGTGATGAATAATGACGTAAGAAATAATTTGAGAACCTTTATTGGTCAAAATCTTCTAAACCCTGCACATAGTTCACCCCTAAGAAATCAACCTAAGATAGAGCATTTCTTACCCATTAATAGATATAACCCAAAATTAAGACACAAGAAGGAACAATATGTTATCTAACCCTTTTGCTTGATTTTGTACATCTACACCATCTCCATGTCATTTCATTCTATGCATCATTTTCATATCATCTCACTCCATGCTTTAGCATTATCATATCATATCATTCTATCCATCATTTTCATGATCATGTCTAACATCATCATTTGCATATAGGAAATATTTGTCACATATCAGTTATCGATAAATCAGGCCTCCCACTTACATCTATGAAAAGCCAAATACAATCAAAGTCTAAGTCAATCCATTATGAGTCTACTCATCAATTAAAAATCAAGTCAGAGGAAGGTTAAAGAAAGCAAGAAGATTGCCTACCTAAGGATTTTATTTCATCATTACCCGAAAAAATTCATCTTGAGCTACAGCAAAATGATCTATCCAACCTAAGTAGTGTTTGGGGATATATGAGTAGAATAAGACATGAGGCATTTGAAAATAGATATGGAGACATAGCCTCATTATTTCAAGTGAAAGTGGATAATAATTTGATTAGGGCCATCATTCAATTTTGGGATCCTTCTTATAGATGTTTTATTTTCAATGAAACAGACATAGTGTCTACAATTGAAGAGTACATAGTCTTACTTTACTTCGATCTGCCAAACCCAGATAAGATTTACCGATCCAATAAGGTGGACTATCGTAAAAAGCTAGTGCAAATGCTTGAACTTAGCTTGCCTCAAGTTGATGCATGTGTCAAGATAAAAGTTGAAAGTAAGGTTATTTCATGGAATTTTCTATGAGACTTCATCCAAGAGCACATAGATGATGATCAGGGATTAGTGGCTATGGCTGTAGCTTTATTTGGATTAGTGATCTTCCCTAAAGTCATCAGGTATATTGATGTTGCAGTGATAGATTTTATGGATCAATTAGCATGCCAGCTAAATGTAACATCGACTATTTTGGTAGAAACCATTCGTTATCTAAACTTTTATCATAAAAATGATAAAGGTCGATTTAATGGGTGTCTACAGTTGCTTTATGTATAGATTAAGAGTCACATGAAATGTAAAAAAAATCAATTTCACAAACCATACCTTCATTCAAGTATCCCTATCAAGGAGTTCTATTACAATACATGGCTTCAAGGAAAGTCAAAAGAAGAATGGGTTTCCTACTTTCGAGCTCTCAATAGTCAAGGGATAGTTTGGAGAGCACATTGGATATGTCATGACACAGTGTTATATAGTTATGGAGATAAACCATTGGTATTCTTATTAGGCCTATGGGGTGCTATTACTTATACCCTAACTTTGGTAAAAAGATAATCTGGATGTGAACAATTCATTCTAGAACCCTATGGACTTAACCAGTAGGAGTTCTCATTCACTGATAAAGGGGCGTATAGAATGGTTGAAAAGATCAAGAAAGCATAGAAGCAAACCATCAGGGTTAACCAATGGAGGTTTACTTACGATGTCACCCCAGAATATAGTGTATGACATGCTAAAAGAGGAAAAAACATTATGATTCCTAGTGAACAAATAGGTCACTCTCTAAAGCCTATTCTTCAGGATCTTTTGTTTAAGATAGAAACAACAAAAAAAAAACTTCAAACCGGGAAAGATGAGTTCGAACAAGAAAATAAGTGATTGAAATTAAAAATGAAAGAGAGTTTGAAACTTCAAGAATTGAAAATCCAAAGCCTGACAGAGCAAAAAGATTAATGAAGAGCCTTATTTAATTATCTAAACATAACACATTCATCAGTCACACTCGACTTACCCGACTTTTTAAAAAAAATGAATTATTAAAAGCGAGGGTGGAAGAAGAACAAAAGGCCACTGCTAGAGCACATAGACATAGCCAAATGTTACAAGAGATAGTAGATCGACACATAGCATAAGTAAAAGCTTTATCTGATGAATGCAGGAAACAAGCTCAACATAGTGAGTTATGAAAAGACATGTGCACAGAAAAACAAAGGTATCTAAGGCATTTGTTTGATCAAATATGCATTGTTGCAGATAAAGCAACAGAAATGGAAGAAAAAGTAAAAAATTTGAAGGCTGTGATGCAACCAGTGGGAGTCCATGGACAAAAATTGCTTGATTTCTTAGATAAGGCACAAAATCATTACCAGCAAGCTAGGATGTTTATAAAGAGGCATTAGAAATAAGGAATGATGTTTAGGACTTTAGAATATTGCTTTAACTTTATTAGGATGTAATTTTGAAATTTTATTTAATAAAGTTTCAAATGGATATTTCTTTTATTAATATTGATGATGTGACAAATATTAGTATATTTCATGCATACATTTCATACATACAATACATAATTTCTAATAATCATATTATTATGGTACTCAAGATTCAAGAATAACTCCACCAATAAAAACCTCACCCACCGATATAACACAAGACCCCGAGCTAGACAAATGGAGTAAGAAAACTTTCACCGATTTAAAAAATTAAAAAAAGCACAAAAAAAGATTCAGAATAAGTTGAGTAAGATTTTAGATTCCTTCAACAAGTTGAACAAGGGAAAAAAGACAGAAAAAAACACAAGTCAACAAGGCCCTTCATCACAATAAGTGGCTAACCCTCTTTATCCTCTAGGTTTTGGTCTACAACAAGCCCAGTCTACATAAGATATACTATCATAACAATTCACATATCCTGTATACCCTGAAATGCTATCAGTTTCTAACTCAGGTTATTACTATAGCTATGTGAATCATGTTTTTACTGAAAAGGTAGTAGAATTGATCCAAGTTTTTGATCTAGATGACTTGAAAGGGAAAGACAAAGAAATGACAAAGGTGGTGGAATCTCAAGAAGATTCAAAGATTAGTATGCTTGAACAAAAATTATGGGCTATAGAAAGAATTGGGTTTTATGGTTTTGTCGATACTGTTGAACTCTGTTTAGTCTCAGATGTGGTTATCCCTCCGAAGTTTAAGGTGCCAAAGTTGAAGAAAAATGATGGTACAAAGTATATGAAGACCCATAATACTATATATATTATCAAAAAATAGCTACATATGCCAATAACGAAAAGCTCTTGATGCACATATTTCAAGACAACCTCACTGACTCTGCTGCTAGGTGGTATGTCCAGCTGAACAAAAATCATATTCGTTCTTGAAGTGATATGACCCATGACTTCATCAGTCAATACCGACATATCATAGACTTAGCTTTTGATTACTTTTTCTTACAAAATATATAAAAAAAAAAATGACTGAATCATTCAAAGAATACGCCAAGAGGTAGAGGGACATGACTATTCAGGTGCAACCTCTTTTGACTAAAAAAAAGACCACTGTGTTATTTGTAAGCACTTTAAAATCTCTCTATTTTGAAAAAATGATAGAAAATGTCAAAAAATTTTGCTGACATGGTGATCTTAGGTTTATCATTAAGAATGCTTTTAAAAATGGTAAGTTAAAAGGAGGGGAAACCAAAAAGCTACCAGAGAAAAAAAAATTGAAACTCAAGTCGCAAGCTTTGATAGACAGTTCAAGAGATATCAATCTTATCTATTATAAGATTACTATCCGTACTATCTTACTGTAAATAGTATCTCACATTACCCTTACCAATCATATCCATAACCAGCTTATCCACAGTCAGCCTTTCAAGTACCTGTATTAGCTTCAAAGCCTAACAACCAAGCGAGTGGTTCGAGAAGATCTAAGGATAACCAAGAAAGAGCATAAATTGACCCTATACCTATGATTTATACTGAGTTATTCTTAAAACTGATTAAAAACAGCTTGGTATCTTTAGTTATTCTAAAACCATTGAAGTCATTCTATCCAAAGCAGTACGACACTAATACGACATACGATTATCATAATAGGAATGTGGGTCATTCTATTGAAACTTGCTTTGCTTTTAAACATAAATTATAAAGTTTGATCCAGAAAGGCTTAGTGAGTTTCGATGAATCAGGGGATAAGATATCAATAAAAATTCTTCATCTGATTACACAGGGGCATGATTTTAGAGAAAGATGTTAAGCTAGTTGAAAGTTACTTGTCATTCTAAGATTTCTTTTAAAATAATGTTAGGATTTTTTTTATGCAATAGGATTTCATTTGCTATCATTTTAATAAAAGGCAAGGATAGTGCATTTCTTTACATTTTCTCTATCATTTAACCATTTTTTTCGTGCTTTATCACCTTTCATAACTTTTCATTTCCATTCCTATTATCAATGCTGAATGTTTAGACAATGATGCTAAAAATAATTCTGATATTTAATTTTAAAAACTCATTCACATTGATTTGAAGAGATTATTTGAGCAAAAAAAAAATTTGTTGACAGATATGAGATGAATATATCTTGAAGATGTGCAATCTTTTATACAAATTCATGAGCTTATTTTTGTTCAATAGATGATGTTCAAGGAAAGTATTCACATTTGATATGAAAAATGATCATTTTTTTTTACCATTTGAAAAACCATTCATTGCTATCATTTTGAGCCTGTTATGATTTTTTTTCTAAAAAGAACCCCGACCAAAGACCACCTTCCACACTATGAGGTAATTTTTAAAAGAAAATAGTCTAAAAGGTCTAAAAAAAAAAGCAAAAAAAAATACCACACTTGATTTAGGGCAAAGAAATGGGAATCTTTTTTGTGAAGAATGAAATCGATGAAAAAAAAATAGTGAAATAATGTGGAATGGGGCAAAATGCCAAGTTGTATCAAATGATGATCCTTTGGTTTTGAACTCTTTTAATACATGTTTTGAGCCTATTATATCCATTTCTTTTATGACCCTTCACCACAGCCTATATTACAACCTTTAAAAGTCTAAGGCATGCTCATGATGGAATGATAGAATCATGTTTGGTTACTCTAAAGATTGATGTGAAAGATAGGTGAATGAATGAAGGAAAGAAAAAAGAGAAAAATGAAAGAAAAAGAGAAAAATGGAAAAGAAAGAAAATGAGGACTCAAATTGAAAACCCGAAAGGATGATTTAAGTAGAAAAAAAAATCTAAGTTAAAAGTTTGATGGATAGTTCTATCATAGAAGGATCGAAGTATCTAAAGATTTCTAGAAACTGGGGTAAAGTTTGATGAGCTCAAAATGACTTTAACAATCAATGGAATGAGTTTTTGAAAAAAAAAAACATTTGATTAATATTCAGAATTGTCTGAATATTCATTGTTTGGATATACCATTCATCTCAATGACATTTGTTTCTTTCCCTATTTGTTTTGTATCAAACTTATTTTTCATTGATTACCTTTCACGTAATTCACATTGTATTCTCTTATTGTTATATCCCCAAAATAAATTAAGAAAATATATGATTGCATTGTATCTGTCATGATTTGAAATGATGATGAATGAATGACAATATGCATAAAAAAATCTTGCATTCCTTTGAAAGAAACCCAAGATGATAAGGCAAAAATGATGAAGAGATGGCAGAAACTTGAAAAATGACATATGGGACGGCCAAATGATGAACATGGGATCGATTGCTCAACAAAATCTAAAAAAATAATGTGATCCAGAAATGAACATGGTGATGAATTGACTAACATAACTTATGAGATGTGGTCAAATAATGAGAATAGTATAGGTCAATGGATGAAATTTATGCTGAAATTACTAGTATTGAAGAGCCTGTGAGTCATGAAAATGATATGGGGCAATGGATAAAACTGGTGCTAAAATGCCCATGAACGATGACCAAGTGACAGAGAAGAAAATTTATTCTGAAATGGCTAGTGCTGAGAAGCCTATGAATAATGATCAAGTGATGGAGGATAAAATTTGTATTAAGCGATGATCAAGTGATAAAAGATAGAACCTATTCTGAGATGGCTAGTCCTAAGCAGCTCAAAATAATGGAGTCTTGAGAGCCATATTACCACAGTTATTTAAGATTTCATGACATTATTGACATTCACATTACATGCACTATGTTTGCATTGTTATTTGGAGATTGTTTGAAACTTCAGTTTGGATATGCATTTGCATTAGTTAGTAAGCATTTGAATTATGGCTTAGAATATGGCATTATGAGAATCTAGGTTATTGCATTTGCATCATTAAGGAGGCATTTGTGTCATTGATCATGACATTTAGTACACATAAAATTTTGACTCTAGTGAAAGTTTGAAGCTCATTAGGAAAAAAATTTTGAATATTTTGATGAAAATTTGAATTCAAATGAGAATCTTTGAATTTTAAATGAAAATCTTTGAGTGTCAAATGAGAATATTTGAGTTTTAAATAAGAAATCCTCAAATGAGAATCTTTGAGTCTTAAATGAAAATTTTTAAGACATTTTCAAATGAGAATCTTTGAGTCTTAAATGAGAATCTTTAAGACATTTTCAAATAAAAATCTTTAAGACATTTTCAAATGAGAATCTTTGAATCTTAAATGAGAATCTTTAAATTTCAAATGAGAATCTTTAAAGTGTGAAACCCAAAATTTATTGAATGAGAATCTTTAAGTCTCAAATAAGAATATTTGATATGTGAAACTTTAAAGTTCGTCAAATGTGAATCTTCGAACCAGAGTGAAAAGTTTTGAACTTTTGGATGTGAATCTCCAAAATTCAAATGAAAAGCTTAAACTTTTGGATGCAAATCTCTAAATTGTTGAGTGAGAACCTTTGAACTTAGATGTGAAACTCTAAGATTTCTTGAATGTGAAACTTCGAACTTGAAAAAAAAAATTGAACTTTTGGGATGTGAATCTCTAAAATTTGAATGAGAAATGTTAGATACGAGTCTTGCAATTTACAAATACGAATCTTGAAATATGAATTCTTGCATACCTAAAATCTTGCAAGTTTGAAATTCTTGTGAAACTGAAGTTTTGATAATCAAATTTTAGCGAATTCTTGTGAAGCTGAAAGGTTCTTGCGAATCTAAACCTTTGACTTTTGAACTCAAACTACGAATCTTTAAGTTTTCATTACAAATTTTATCAGATCTTATCTAAGACTCCTCTGGACATAGTTGTCAAGGAGTAATTTACTTTCAAAAGTTGTAGTGCCTCTGTTTAGATGAGCAATTTACTTTTCTAAAGTCGTTGAGCCTCTGTTTAGAGGAGTTTTACTGTTTTTTAAATAAAAATAAAAAAAATAAAAGATGAATGTGTTAGGATGATCACATGCAAGGTGTCTATATCTTTGCATAATTCCTGTTGCACAAGAACTGTACAAAGAGAGACAGCTGTAGACACCCTAATTAGTCCAGGCTTGAGCCCATTGGATCTGGTCTAACAAGGTTTGGGCCTAAGCCCAAATTAATTGAGCCTAGCTCAACAGGGCCCAGTTTATCTAGCCCAATTGGCCTTTCATTTTTTTCCTTTCCATTTATTTATTTATTTATTTTATATTTTTTAGTTTTATCTTTGATTTTTTTTAATTTTATTTATCTATTTTATTTATTTTATTTTTGAACTTATCATTATTTTTTTTTAGGAGATAACAAGTTGAATTTTATGCAAATTTTACTATGAATGGCATTGGTAAAGTTGTAGTTGGGTTCAATTTCTAAAAGGATAAGTGTAAACAGAGGAATCAAAATTAATCAAAAATTCTTCTGATTATTCCTATAAATAAACCTAGTAATCACAGAACAAACACAGAGGGGGAAGGGAGCAAAAAATCAAAAGTAGAAAAGAGACGAATCAAAAAGCTAAAAAAATAGAAGGCAGAGTCTAGAAATATTCTATGAGTGGTTAGAAGCAATTTAGAAATTTTAGGAATTTTTGGAGAATTTTTGGCATTTTTTTTTGAAAAATTTTTGAAAATTTTTCAAAATCCGACAAAATTTTCTGGCGATATTTAAGTTTTTCGATGAGTATTCCGGTTAACTTTGAAGTTTTCAATGGGTTTTTCAGATTTTAGCAGAACTTCAACCGAAATCTGAGTTCTGTTTAGAAATAAGGGGGAGAAAAAAGAAAAAGAAAGAAAAAAGGGAAGAAAATAATCTACTGAAAGGCTAAGTTTGGAGCATTTTATATCCTACTAAAACAACGTCGTTTTGGCATTAAAAATATCAGAGGATCCGCACGTTTCTGTTTGGTTCAACCTGGCTCGATCATAACCAGATTCGTTAACCCACGTTCCAACCAACCATCCTAACCGAGCCGAGCCAATTGCCCCGAGTTGCGTTTTGAACCGTGATTTTTATCTTGAATCGAGTCGTTTTTCAGCCTAAGCTGAGCAGTTTTAGATTTTTTTGGTATTTTCTTATTTATTTTATTTACGCATTTTATTTGTTTATTTTATTTATTATTAAATTAAAAAAAATAAATATTTGGGAATAAATATTAATTATTCAATGATGGAATTTATAGAAATTTCAAACAGTAAATTTTTATAAAATTTCTAAGTTAGAAATTTTGTTTAAATTTATCCTAAATAGTGAAATAATTTAGATAAAATTTCAATAACAATAATTAATATTTATTTTCAAACTAAAAAAATTAAAAAAACATAAAAAGCATAAAAATATAAAAAATGTTGGAATTAAATACAAATTACCCAAAGATGAGATTATTAGAAATTTCAAATAGTAAATTTCTAAAAAATCTTTGGGTGAAAAATTTTCTCTAAATTTGGCCCAAATGATGAAATGATTTAGATGAAATTTCAATACAAGTAATTGTATTTTTTAAAAATAAAATTTAGATTGAAAATATTTGATAATTATCTAAGGATGAGATTCTTAGAAATTTCAAATGGTAAATTTTTAAGAAATATTTAGGTGAGAAATTTTCTCTAAATTTGGTCTAAATTGTGAAATAATTTAGATGAAAATTTTTAATAAAAGTAATTTTCATATTATTTTCTTTCCAAAGAAAAAAATAAAAAGAATTTCTAAATATGTCCAAATAGTAAAAAATTTTAGAAATTCAAAAAAAATATATTTATAATTTGGCCCAAATTGTGGAATAATTAGATATATTTTCGACTAATAATAATTAAACCTTTTTTTACGACGGAGCCTCTTCAAGGAAATAAATGAAATTTTTTAATACTCTTGAGGTAAAAAAATATTTTTTAAAGAGTTTTATCAGATTGATGGAGAATCTTAAAAATCGTTTCCAATATTTAACTTAAAATTTGAAATCATTAGCCTCAATACCTTAGGATAAATTCGAAATAATATGGTACCATCCTTCATATGTTATTTAGGGGTGCTATAACCTTTCTCATATATAACCAACTCCCGAACCCTATTCTGGTTAGTAGACCTGAACCTATTCTTTTAGGGATCTTTAGTCAAGCTTAGGAGTTCCTTAAAATGATAAATTTCTTAGGTAACCAATCACACCTAGTAAAAAAGATCGGTGATGACTCCATTCATTTGATAAATCTAGCTATAGATTTTTGAATCTATATATTATGACAACTGTTACTAGATAGTAATGTTCTATTGGAGATATTAATATTACTCCAATCTCATGCCCTGAGGCGTTGGCAGCCCTATCGAAATACATTCTTCATGTTTTATTTTTGCCATTATCTTCTTGTAACCTTGAGATGGCCATTAATTCTTCATCTAAAAAATCAAGCTTTATAGGTTCATAATCATCAGTGGCTCTATCCGTAAGAAATTCAATGATGACACTCCGTTTAATTATCTTTTGACTCACATATACTATATCATATTCTAATAGCATCACTTGCCATCTTGCAATTCTTTCTGACAGTGATGGCTTCTTAATGATGTATTTAATGGGATTTAACTTAGCTATAAGTCAAGTTATATGGTAAAGCATATACTACTTGAGTCTTTTAGTTGTTCAAGCCAAAGAACAATAGATCTTCTCGAACGATGAGTACTTGGACTTATATTTTGTAAACTTATTACTCAAGTAGTAAATAGCCTTTTTTCTCTTATCGAATTCATCTTGTTGCCCCAACACGCATCCCATTAACTTCTCATATACCACTATATACAAAATTAATGGTTTTTTCAAAACAGGTGGTGCTAATATTGGAGGATTTTATAGGTATTGCTTGACCTTATCAAAAGCTTTTTGGCATTCATCATTTCATTCATCGAGATTATTCTTTTGAAAAAATTTAAAAATGGGATCACATTTAAAAGTGAGTTGAGAAATGAATCAAGAGATATAGTTCAATCTTCCTAAAATATCTCGAACATCTTTTTGCATGCTTGGTGGAGATAAATTTTAGATAGCTGGAATTTTGTCCAGATCAACTTCTATCCCTCTTTCACTAACTATAAATTCCAACAGTTTCCCTGACTTGGCTCCGAATGTATATTTAACAAGATTCAGCTTGAGCTGAAACTTTCTTAACCTTTCAAACTATTTTTTCATATTAGTTACATGATTTTTTTATGAGATTTTGTAATCATATCATCCACATATACCTCGATCTCCTTATATATCATATCATGGAAAAGTGTTACCATAGCCCTCTAATAGGTTACCCTAACATTTTTTAGTATGAAAGGCATGACTTTGTAATAAAATGTTTCTTACATAGTTATAAATGTGATTTTTTCCATGTCATCTGAAGCCATTTTATCTAATTATAGCGAGAGAATCCATCCATGAAATAAAATACCAATTGTCGTGCTATGTTGTCCACCAAAGTATCTATGTGAGGTAAGAAAAAGTTATCATTCGGGCTAACTTTATTCAGATCTTGATAGTCTATACACATTTGTACTTTGTCATTCTTCTTGGGAATAAGTACTATATTAGCCACACATTCAAAATATTTGGTCACTTACAGAAAACCTACATCAAATTGTTTTTTTACTTTTTCTTTGATTTTTAATAACATTTATGGCTTCATTCTTCTTAACTTTTACTACATTGGCTTGCATTTTGGCTTCAAAGGTAGCCTATGATCTACTATTTCAATGCTAAGCCCAGGCATATCTTATAGGATCAGGTAAACACATTTATAAAATTTTGAAGCAAATCCTCTAACTGTTGCCAATCAACCATCGAAAGTGAAGTGCCAATTTTAACTTTTTTTTTATTTTTAACATCACTCAACTTGATCATTTCAACAATTTCTTGATGAGGCTCAATGGATTTATCTTCATGCTCAAGTAATCTCATTAAATCTAGAGATAAAGTGTATTTTTCAAAGTTTTTTTCAATATTGAGTTCATCAGTATTAATCAAAATTTTAAAATTAAACCCTGGATCATTGTCATTATTACCTTCATATTCATTTAGGAACCTAAACATTGATGAAACAAGAAGTGTTGGCAAAATGCTTTAATGGATGGAATAGAAGAAATGGATAGAATGCATGCTAATACTTTTATTGAAATAATGAAAAATAAAAGGCCCAAATATAAGAGTTCATCCTAATACTTTTGGGCATAAGCAATTAGGATATGTGATTACATTGAGAAAAAATCAGAAATAATAGGCATCTGAATGACCTTTTAATTCTTTAGTTTAGAGCCAGATGGGCATGGATAAACCAAAGCTTCCTCACTTTGACTTTCATTATCCAACATATGAATGGATAACTTGGCAAGAGCTTCCTTCTATCTTGGTTCTTCTTTTATGATTTTCTTAGTTTTTGGGTACATGTATCCTCCAAAAATGAAAGTTTTATTTAAATGAGGAATAACCATTGGTCTATTTTTTACCTTCCTATCATTGTTCTGCATTTTTTCCATCTCATAGCCTGATCTTACTTTGCCACTATTGTCTTTGATTTTCGATGACCCTCTTATCTCTTGAAAACTTTTACCCAAGCTGAACCCAATACTTCAACCCTTGTTAATCATCTAATTGATTACAATTCGACTGAATTTGAACCCTTCACCCACTGTATTGATTGGTTCAAATGATAGATAAGAGTATTTCAATGACTTTTCTATCACTTTTACATATGAGGTGTTTACAGATTGGGTCACCAATAAGTCTTTTTCCTCGATCACATTCACCAATTGTCCTTTCACATTGAATTTGATCTTTTGGTACAACTAAAAAAAGATAGTGCTTATTTTTATGGATCCATGATCTTCTCAATAAGTAACTATATGATGAAGAAATATCCATGACCTAAATTTTTATATTAAAGATGCACAACTCAATCTGTATGGGTAACTCAACATTTTTCAAGACTTCTCATCTGGTCTTATCAAATGCTCAGACCACCATATGACTACTTTAGATATGAGATATATCAAAGGATAGTTTGGCTAAAGTGGACACAGGCCTGACATTAAGAGTCGATACATTATCAATAAAGACCTTAGCTACTATATGGCCTTTACATTTAACAGTGATATGCAAAGCCTTAGTGCTCCCTCTGTCTTTAGGCAAAATCTCATCATCACTAAAAGAGATATGGATACGGCACCACAAGGTTTCTTGCCAAGTGATTCACATATTCTAACAACATATTGTAGGCTACATAAACTTGATTTAATACTTTTAATAAGAAATTACAATGTGATTTTGAGTTCAAAAGAAGTGACAAAGAAAAGATTTTGGTTGGTATCTTATTTAATTACTCCACTACAGAGTATTTACTATGCTTTACTAGCGTTAAAAACTCATAAGCCTCCTTTTCTGACACAAATTTTAAAGTGTCTTTTTTTTAAATCTCTTCTGGTTCAACATACTTTTAATAAGAAATTACAATGTGGTTTTGAGTTCAAAAAAAGTGACAAAGAAGAGATTTTGGCTGGTATCTTATTTAATTACTCCACTACAAAGTATTTACTATGCTTTACTAGCGTTAAAAACTCATAAGCCTCCTTTTCTGACACAGACTTTAAAGTGTCTTTCTTTGGAATCTCTTCTGGTTCAACATGCTTCTTCTTCCCTTTAATTGTTCTCTTTATGACTTTCAGAGTATAACATTTTTTATTTCTAGTTATGCCTTCTACTCCTATTATGTTGGCAGATTCAGACTTTGACATAACTTTTATTGCCCCTGAGTTATTACTTCGCAATCATACCTTTGTGGTATAATCTTATCATCTTTGTAAGGGAACGGGCGTGGGACTTTAAAAGCTATTGCCTTAAGAATGAATTTATTCTTGATTGGTTTTGGTTTCTCATTATAATGGATGGTGACAGGCTTAGGGACCCATCTGTCTATCATATCCACCCTAATATCTTTCGAGGTTTTTAATTCCTCATATAACTCGATTTGGTAAGAAACCATTAATTTTTGCACCTCTTCACGAAATTATTTACAAATATTAATGAAGTGTCTTGAGGTTCCACCGTGATACTTATATCTTTACTTAGGGACGCATCTTCTCATATAGGTGTGTAGGGCTTTGGTTGTATCAACTCGACCTCACACAAGGCATCATACAACTAGTTAAATGATATTGTAATCTCTTTCGACCTTTTTTTTATATGCCTTTTATCCTTGTCCAGGGCATTAATTGTATGATTGGGTAAAGGATTCTCGCTGACGTTAGGTGCTGGTTCCCATTAGTATCGAAACTTATCAGCCCTTCTTTAATTAGATGTTATACTTTTTACTTCAAAAAAAGGTAATTTTTAGTAGAATGGCCTATTATCTCATAATAGTAGTCACAATGGACAGTAGCATCATACCACTTGAGATAAAGAGGTTTAGGCTATTTTACAAGAATAAGGGCAATGAGGTGATTTTTGTAGAGCTCTTGATATAGCTTTATGTAGCTTATGGGTATAGGATCAAAGGTAGGTTTTTCCCTTATCCATAGTTCTCAGCCACTACTTGTTATGTTGACTAAGTAAGCAGGTGATCTTAGTGATGATGGATAAAAAGGTCGTGTAGTTAGTTGGTAAGGGGAAATAGAAGTATGGTTTACAGTGTGGTGATATATAAGATAGGTGGGCTGAGAGTAGTTTTTAAATTGTTACCATTTAAGATTCACAGCTTGAGTCTCACTTTTCTTCTTCTTAAGTGTTCTTTTGGAAGACTCTCCTCCTTCAAGTTTACCATTTTTTATGGTATTTTTTATGATCTCTCCCGAAATCACCATATTAGCAAAGTTTTTAGTCATATTTTCTATCATTTTTTTATAGTATGACAACTTTAGAGTGCTCACAAATAGCACTATAGTTTTTTTTCTATCAAAAAAAGTTATACCTGAGTAACTATATCCTATCACCTTTGGGCATATTACTTGAAGGATTTGGATGCTTGTTTTTCCATTCTTTACAAGAAAAGGTGATCAAAGGCCATATCAATGATATGGTTATACTGATTAATAAAAGACCAAGTCAGATCTTTTTATGTCTTTATGCGGGTCTCGTCTAACTGAACATACCACCTTACTATAGACCCAATTAAGCTGTCTTGAAAGATGTGCATGAGTAGCTTCTCATTGCTAGTATGTGTTGTCATCTTACAAAAGTACATTGTGATATGTATGATAGGGCACTTAGTACCGTCATACTTTTCAAATTTTGGTACTTTGAATTTGGGTGGCATCACTACATCTGGCACTAAACAAAGCCCTACTGTATCCATGGATCCATAAAATTCAATTCCTTCCACAGCCCGCAATCTTCTCTTTTGTTTCTTTCAGAGTAAGGAGTTAAATGGGCTCAGCTGTCTTTCTGATGAAAACAAGATTATTATAACTCTAGATGTTCTCATGACCAGGTGCATAAGTGATTCCTGGGTAATTGTAATTTGGAATGGTTGCCTGTTGTGGCTGAAAAATTAGGACAGTTTGAGTCTGATGGGGATCGAAACCTAGAGGATATGTTGATTCAATAACTTCAGGTGAGGTTTCTTCCTCTATTACCTTTCTTCTATTTCTCTTTCCAAAGCCCTACTGTATTTTGCTCAATTTTTCTTCAAGTATCTCCTAGGCATTTTTTATCATTTCAAGACAACTTGTATTATCTTGCTCTATTTTTTTGGCTCTAATCCGAGTGTAGTACTGGTATTGAGCTATCCTTAAACCTTCATTTCTCAAAATTATGGTGTAAATTTAGAATAATGTTTATGGAACCTTCAGATATACATGAGAATGAATGCAGTGATGCATGAATGCATGCATACATAAAAAAGTTAGTAAGCATAATATGCAATCTGCATGTATGTTTATGAATAAGCACAAAAAAAAAGAAATAAAAAGATAAAAAAAATTGGTTAATTACCTCAATAAAAAAAAAATAAACACTATAAAGCAAGTAAAAATAACAACATGACCCTAAATTTTAGGTTAACTATAAAAGGTGAAAAGACATGGCTCTATCTATGATTGGGTTCTTAAAGTTAACTATATGTGATTTGGATTACCTCTAAAAGGTTATCAAATTATTCCTTACATCATAGTCCATTATAAACTAATAAGACACGTCGATCATCACCCATTATAAGCTACAAGTGAAAAGGGTTCAATTTGAATGAAAGTGTTTCGTAGACACATGCAAAGACATGAAATCTCACTAGGACATAGGTACTTCACTCTCTCCTAAGGCTAAAGCTTGGGTGAAAAGCTTATGTTATGCACATATAAATGAATGACAGATACAATAAATAAATAATTAAGCAAGTATAAGCAATGAAAAGAAATAAATAAATAATTAAGCAAGTACGAGCAATTAAAAAAAATCTCAAATTTATTAAACAAGGCTTAGATAATAAAAAATTATTTACTGGCCTAACTTTCGATGTCTCTAATGGAGTTGTCAAAAATATCATAATGTATAGATCTGTGGACCTACCGCTAGACATGGATTAGAGGAGTCACCACCAATCTTTTTTGTTTATATGTGATTGACCACCTAAAGCATAATCTGATCCACGAAACCATATATTAGGTTCAGGAGTACAGTTACGCATGGAGAAGGTTATAGCACCCCACAGCATCCATCCGAAGGATAGTATCAGTTTGATTTCAAATTATCCAAGCCTTGATCATTTTATAATTTACCAAATAATTTAATATTAAAAATTAGTCTTAAAATTTTCTCAATAGTTTAGTAGCAATTTAGGGTAATTTTCTCACCTCAAGAATATTCGTAGAGACTAATATCCCATTCTAAAATGGCTCCATCATTAGATTTAATAATATATTTTATTCAAAAAAATTAGTAAAGTCTCCCAATAGTTTGGTAGGACTTACTTTGAGGTAAATCTCTCAATAGTTTGGTGAGATTTCATTGCAAAAAGACTTATGAAAATATTAAGTCTCTCAATAGTTTAATAAGACGTAATTTAAAGCAATCCTCCAATAGTTTAAAGGATAATTTTTTTTTATTTTTTATTTTTTAAAAAATGATTTATGAAATTTTTCGATAGTTTGGTGGATTTCATAAACCTATTTGAAAAAGATTTTTAAACTTATTTCTTTGTTTTTTTTTTATCTTATTGGAAAAGACTTTTTCTTTGCTTATTCTATTTTCCAGAAAGAGAAAATCTTTTTTTTAAAAAAAAATGAATTGCTAGATAAAATAAAAAATTAATAAAATAAAATAAAACTTAAAACATGAAAATAAATGAAAATCGAAAAATAAAATGAAAATGAAAAAAGAAATCTTGCAAAACGGGTCGGGTTTGGACACAGATCTTTACGCAGGTTTTTGGGTAGATGCACAGGTCTAGGGTGTTCAAAATGCTATCATTTAGGACTAGTATAAAAGCCAAGTTTCTACGTTTAGCCTAAAAAACCTTTTGCCCACTCTCTCTCTAACCCAAAAACTTTCTCCCCTCTCTTTAAAAACCTACCCAGAAACTTAATCAAAATCTAAAAATTTCGTCGGATTTTGAAAATTTCACCCGAATCTCATCGGAAACTTCAAACTCCCATTGAAAACTTCATCAAAAAATTCATGTGTTCTTCCATAATTCCAAAATTTTTCAAAAAAAAATCAAAAATTCCCTAACCTTTTTTTGTTTTTTTCCAAAACCTTATAGAAATCTAAACCTAATCTTAAAATCTCAAATTTAAACCTCGAAACTCCAAATCAAACCCAAAACTCCTACAAATCAAAATCCCATAAAGCCAAAATTTCAAGAAAACCTTATTGCCTAAAATTAATAACCCCAGCTTTTCGCTCCCTTTTTTTCTCTATCATTCTTTTGATTTCTTATTCAATTTATAGGCCCCCTTAAAACAATTTAAGGAAATAAACATAATTAATCTCAAGCTTAAATCTTGAGATTGGATTCTGTCTGAATGTGATCTCAAGGTTGAATTTTTGCTAACGCCCAGGATCCAAATTAAAGACTTCATGATCTATATCACAAACCCCTTTTGACCATGATCAATTGAATCAATTTCAATTTCCAAAATCGTTCTCATAGATTGAAAATGAAAGGAAAGCAAATAATAATAATAATAATATAATACAATATATAATATAAGGTACTATACTATATACTGTACTATAATAATATTAATAATATTATATTATATCATACTATGCTATGACAATAATAAAGAAATTGACCCCAATTTATCTAGACATAAATGGATGTTTATAATAATAATTGTAAATAATATCCTCCTGTCACTGCCCTTTTCACTAATCAACTAGTATGTATTCTCTCAATACCATGTTTGCCCCTTTTCTTTGTTGGTGAGTGGTATTATAGTCTCTTTAGTTAAATCCTCTAATTATAAATTAAAGTCTTTTCAACATTCATTAAATTTAGAACAAATTTGTTAACACCATAATTGCTTAACTACATTTTTTTATTTGAAAAAGCAAATATTTGAACCTAATACTTTGAATAATAAAACACACCTAGCTAGTATTGAGTAAAATACTTATCATTTAAATGCAATTTCAAGCTTTAATATATAATGATAACTAGGATGCGGACAATAATCGCAGATAATTTAAATTTAAATGCATGTAACAAAAAGAATTTATTAATTTGTTAAAAGAAAATTAATTAATTGGTTTTTTCATACTTTATCTCCAATAAAAACCTAGTCAAGATGTCCTTAAAAGGCTTACTAGAATTTGATTTATACTTTAACATGAAAATTGTGGATTCGAATCATGAAAAAATGGATTATTATAATTTATACTAAAAAAAATTAAACTTGTTAAACGATTTAACAGTTGACATCAAAAGTTGAATTCAAGTAACTAATTACTTGAATAAAGATTATTCATGAAATAATAATTGGCAAATTGGGTGAAGATTTAAACTAAAAACAATCTAGGATTAGTATGTGTAATGTATTCTATATAGCTATAAATTAGGTTTATAGAAATTGAGATTAATTAAAAGAGAAGTTATCCCATTTGTTATCAGTCATATTAATTCATTAAAAACAAAATCTAAAGATTAATCGTAATTAATAACTATTGTACGAGTACGATGAGCTACTGCTGGTAAAGGCATATATATCGGCCTCAAATGCCATGAACCTTTTTTTATTTAGATCAAAATGCCTCATCGGCAATTAAATTGGATAGTGATTTTCTTATATATATATATATATATATATATGTATAATGGAAGAAGAAAATTTGTGGGAATCTTTACATGCATAGAGAGATTTATTCTTGAAATTGTCCTACTCCAGCTGCTGCAGCTATCTTCGGTAGTAGTCTATTCGACTATAATATTACAGCAATGTCGTAATCAGTTTGCATCACCGATCCTGACAAAAATTCAGCAGTTCGCAAACTATTAAACATGTAAAAAAAAAAAAATGGTACATAAGAAGTAGTAATTTGATAATAAGAAAAAGGATTGCGTAGACACTAAGATTCAAAATCCGAATTCGATGTCGTCCCTTAAGTGAAATAGAAAATTTTATATCGGAAATTGAGAAAACTTTATTTTAATTAGTTAATAAAAAAATGGAGCGTTTGGTTGTTAGGTTCTTTCTTTCTTTGTTTCCCACTGGAGGCCGTTAACTAATTCCTTCTTTCTTTGTTTTAATAAGTTTTCTTTGGTTGTTAGGTTCTCATTAGTTCCATTATCAAGAGACAAAAGCTAGTTAAATTGCTTGTCTTTGGTTGAAATATTGTTTGGATTTTAGCAATGTCGTGAACTACGTACCAACGAGAGAGAATTAATACTTTGTACATCATGCATGATAGAAAACTACCAATGAGAATAGAATATCCATGAACATTTCAGCAGATACATGGAAAGTGAGTCTTCGGTTAATGGGCAGAAAGGTAAAAGAAAAGAAAACATGAGTTCAAGGCTTTAAGCCAATCCTATAGAATCGAGATGGGCTGCCATGATTTAAGACAGCAAACAAACCAACAAAAAGCATTTGTCGATCGCAAACACTAGTAATTCATAATATAATAAACGAAACCCAAGCCATCCCACTCAAAATGGTCTCTATGTTCTCAAGTGTTTGTTTCCACTACGGAATCTAATAGCTTTTCTCATAACCTTGATGTTCTCTCTCTTTGGTTAATGGCTACCATTTTTTTTTTTGAAGTTTTCGGAGAATTAAATCATGATAAATGAAATTAAGATTTAATATTTTATCGACAAATCATATGAATGTACATTATGATTATAATTTCATTTACACCATGTGTAGATAAATTAGCAGTTGTGGTTTCAATTTGCTGCCGCTGATTATGGCTGTAGGCCAAGGGTGGGGATAGTTGAAACAAAAAAGTTGTTCTCTAATTATTCAGAATTAGCAATATATCTTCTGCACCTGGTAATTATTTATAAGCTTTTTTTTTATCAATTATGATGAAATATATATTTTTTATATATATATCATGCTTTTGCATCTTGATTTCAGAAGTAAATACACAAAAGTAAGTTTGGATATGAAGATAAATATTTTTAAATAATTATAAACAATGCTTATGTAATTTTTAAAATGATAAAAAAAAATATGTAATTCTATTATCATACAAACTAATATATATTTTAATTATTTTCTATTTTTAATCACTTGGGATAGTTTTTTGTTCTATATACAAATACTGTTGAAGTAGCAAAAAGTAGACACATTAAAATCAACAATTAAAACAGAGACAATGATTAATCAAGATCAATTATTTTTCTATATGGTAACACTACCAATAAGGTAACAACTTTCTTCGTACGTTACATCAATTAATTAATCTGTCAAGTTTACCGTATGGAAATCCAAGGTCACACAACTCGACATCAAGGTAACTACGCATGAAGGTGCTCCAATTGAAGTTAAGTATAGAATTAAGGTTAATTAATTTCCATTGACATTGAATCAAATATGAAGCAAATTAATTATAATCTCATAAACGAATTTGAGGAATAACTTAATTAATTCATATAATCAAATTTAAAAATTAATATTTAATAAGTTTAAAATTCGAATATCAATAATTATTTATAATTTTTTTATTTTTATTCTACAATTTTTTTGTTAAAAAAAAATTAATAGCCTGAAATTTATACTCCACCTTTTTTTTTTATGAAAATATGTGTATATTAACAAGTACAATCATAATAAAATAATTTTTGATAGAGTACATCATGAAAAATGAATAATAAACAAGTGAAACTGTCAATATATAATTAGACGAAACTCCATGTGCTATAGATTAACACTTCTATATATAAAAGTCTATGTACGGTGATGAGAAGAATAATATATTAAGTTCTAAATAAGTATGTTAAACGTGTTTTTTTTTTTTCCTGGTCTAATGTTAAGATTCTTTTGTTCCAGCCAGGATGATCCTCCCACAAACAAACGAGGTGGTTGAAATGTTTGGTTTTGTCAGCAATAGTTTAAGATATATATATATTATGTTTTAGTTGAAAAAACACCAATAAAAAATGGTAGAAAATAGAATATGAATTAAGGACAAGAAAAACAAAAAAGAAATCGATTTTCCATGGCACACATGGCTTGGTTCAATTTATAATTAGTACACTACTTGTATTTTTCATATGATCAAATCCCTTCTTCTTCCTTGTCTATCTTGAGACAAATAATTAGCCATTCATTACAAATTTTATATAAAAAAAAAAATCCTAAATATATAGTTGTTAGTATTTTTCATGTATGACAAAGTTGGGTTTGGTAAAGTTAAGAAGGGAGCAAGAGCCATTTCTTGGAAAGGACAAGCCGCTGAGAACACCTGGTTTAATTGAGATTTTATCGGTTGTTAGAGTTATAATAAACTACAGTGCGGCTACAAGTTAGCTGAGTTATTGATCCTGATGCTAAAGTTTGGATCCTTTTTGTTTTCAGTTTTTGCTTGTAAAAATTAACAAACCGAATATGGATTATGTTTCAATGATAAGAAGAAAATCATTTTCATTCAAATCTTATTAAATGTGAGCTTCGTCCAATTATATATTGACTTTTTGATTGTTTGTTTGACTTATTTATCCATTATATATATATATATATATAAGATTGATTGATGCATGTAATTCATTAAAAAAAATAGAAGTTGCTAGCTAGGAAGGCTAGTTAAGATTTTGAGTTGGAGACTTAGCCAAACCTGGATCAATTTGCTTTGCCCCAAGGGCTGAATCCAATCAGACAAAGCCTAAAGCCTACTAATGAAATGAGAACCGAAGGACAAAAGTGATAATGGACATGGACTATGGATGTAGAAGTCACTCCTTTGGGTTGAAGGGATAATATCAAAGTTTGACTTATTTGGGCCCTTGGGTCTATCAAGAGGCCCAAAAACCTCTCCTAGTTCACTGTTGACGAACAAACTACCTGATCCAGGTGCAGATCACGTGCCACCTCCTACATATATAATATAAAAGTACCGAAAATTGAAGTACTTAAAATATCGTGTCGCCGCCGTTCTTCTTCTTGTTTTTTCAGCCCACGTTTCTACCTGGCACGCCTCACAGCAGCCAGCGGACCACCAGTCCTCGTCACTTCTCCGCCACATTTGTCCCGCCGGCGGTCTTGGCATTCGTCTCGCAGAACCCCAAGCACTCATTTCTCCAAAATGCGGCGAATTTGCTCTTCCAGAATCACTCTTCTCCTCTTTGGGGCTCGCTTTCTCTTGCTGTTGGCTCTGATCCAGTCGTCGAATCAAAGACCGGAGTTTCTTTTCCTACGGTTCTGTGAAACTCCTTTCGACTTCTCGGAGTTGGGTCGAGGAAAAAGAGCATCTTGGAATTGAAAAACTTCGATGTCTATGCATTTGGTAACTTTATTAGCTACTTTTTTATTCTTTGAAAATTTCTGCTTCTTTTTTATTTTTATGTGATTCTTCATTTCTGTAGATGTACATTGGACCCATTTAGATACTTTGGACTAGAAACATGTTCTGTCCCTTTTGTGGAAGCTTTGTTTATGTTTCTAAATTCTGGAATTCTGGAGTTCTGGATAACTTGCAAGGTTTCAGCTTTCGATTTGCTTTTAAATCCCAGATTTTCATGCAAGAATTTCTAGAATTTAAATGGTGTTTTGGTTATATTATTGCATAAGTGATGTTAATTGTCAAAGTATTGAATCATGGGATACAATAGGTGGCTAGAATGCTTTCGGTACATTTATGGCAACGGCCTATAGAATGTAGATTGAGTTATCCAATCAATTATTTTTAGGGGGAAAAAAAGTTGATTGCAATTTCTTTATGCAGGTAACTTTGTCCTGTTGCTGGTGTTTATGCTAATGGGGATGATTTAAAGAAGCTATTGAGTGAGACATATGGAAATTTATCTGTTTCTGAACTTAAACACAATAAGGATCGCAATAATGATCTTATGGAAGCTGGTATATGCATGACTGTTAGACTTCAGATTATCTAGAGCAAATCGAGCATCCATTCTGTACGTAGTGCTTTTGAAGAGTCAGTTGGAAGCAGACTCCAAAAGTTTGGGGGATCAGATAATTAATAGCTGTTTCAAAGGTGAAGTATGCTTTTAACTATCAACTTCTACCTATTAGTTGGTAAATTTCAGTTGATAAGCTGAAATTAATATGTTTAATTAACATCTTCATACCTTTTTGAAGTTACAAATTAGTCATCATTTTCTGGTGTTTTTAGTGTTGCTTTTGACTCTTGCAGAAATTGCTGTTAAGAATTGATTTACAATATGCTATGCAATAAGTTGTTAAATTGTTGAAATCGACAACCATGAGTCTCTGACTAAGTTTAGACAGCACTGCACTAATTTCCCTTTTTCTTCAATTTTTTTCCTTTTTTACCTGTTTTTAAGCTTCTATAGCCCCAAACTTTCCTACCCCCGTTTCCTGTTTGGCATTTTTTGTTGTTAGTTTGATATCATGTCCAAGTTGATTGCAGGTTCACTTCTCAATTCAAAGATGAATATAAAATACAAGGGGATCTGTGATAGATCTCTCGAGGGAATGAGGCCATATTCTTAAGACAACAAGTAAGATATTCTTGTCTATTTATCTCTAAATTAGAAGTATGAAGCCATCTCTCAATTTTCTGTTCATTTTCTTTTATTCTGTGTGGATTATTCATCTGTTAGTCCAAGTGACCATTATTCCCTCAATTTTTTCATCTACAAAACTGCTATGTTTCTTGATTTACATAATGCAAATTGCAAGACATATATTTCAAACGAGGATCTTGTGGTAAAATATGAGACCTTGGATTAGTACGAAATTGGTTAAAAGGCTGTTTTTGCTTCTGCATTTAAGTATCTTGGTCTCCAAAGGTTACTTTTACTGCATGTGTAAAACCTATGTTACTACTCGGAGGTGAGTGTTGGAGTATGTGTATGTGTCCAGTGGTGAATTTTTCTGTAAGTTTTTCCATATTTTTAGAGGATCGGACCATACCTATGTCTAACGTACATGTATTGGATACAGTACTTAAATGAAAAATCAGCAACATAGAATTAAAAACTACATTTGCTTTATACTTGATTCCATATTATTTTCCACTGCATGAAATGTAATTTTATAGCAATTCTTTTCTTTTCTAAATTTTGTAGTTGATGGGAAAGAGGCAAGAAGTATAGATAGCAAACTCCTTTGTAGATCAATTTTGGACTTGTACATAGGTGAGGATCCATTTCACAGACAAGCCAAAGATTTTCAGGTCAATGCGGCTTCTTTCCAACAGAAGTAGATGAGGAATCATCAAAAGACACTCGAAAGCTTTTTTTATTTCCTCAACTATAGATTTTACGTCATCGAACTGGTTTCTTTAATGCCATTTACATTCATGAAAGATTCTTCCAATTTAAATTTGTTCTTAAAGAGACTGAAACATTTGGTAGCATCATAACCCTCAGTGCTAGATTGTGTGGATTATCAGATTATTGGATATGAAGTGATAAGAATAAGATAAATATGAAGTGAAACGTGGAATTATGGCAGACGCAACAATAAAATAATCCTCAAATGCTTTGAATTTAGACGATCTGCTAATTCAATTGTTCAAGGAAACTTGTGCGAAACCATGACTGCTTTAGGTCAAAGGCCAAATAAGTTTAAAAAATCAAAACAGAGTTTGAAATCTTAAAAACTCATCCAGTCCCGTGTCGAGCATATATGCAAACGAATACAAGGAGCGGTAAAGAAGCAGAAGAATACAAAAAGGCCACGGCCAATAACATCAGTTGCTTCCAGCTCGACAATTTCTACTTTGCTACATTTGAGATTTTTGGGTATCTTTTCTAACTACAAATATCTCTTATGGCCTCCACCCACAATCAATCACAAAAATAATAAGAAATCGGAATAGGGCAAATAGCCAAATGGGCAAGATTAATTTCAAATAAAATAGTTTATGAAACCAGGAATATTGTTTTCTTTGCAAATGATTATCCTATTACACGTCAGCATCACTTAGACCTAATAGACTTAAATAGGACAACCAACCATAAGCCCTGAAATATGGTATTGGTAGGTCCCCACCTTGGTTCAAACTTCAAAACTGTCGGATTAACTATAGCCCCAACCTCCTTTGAACATTATCCTGTCTTCTTCACCAATGACCCCAGCCCCGCCAACTCACATATGCCGATGTAATTGTGATGCTTGGTGGCCGCAACTCCACATGCATTTTGGTCTTAGCATCAATCCGGGGCTGCCTTGTCGGAACAAGTCTGACTTGCAATGAATATTATTGTCCAAGTCCAGCCAACTGCATTTCACATCCAATGCTTAAGCTTCTTTTCTTTGCTCCTCTGATGAATCTGCCAAAAATGATCAAAATCTTTAGTTCCTCCGGCAAAACAAGAACCCACGTGCCTTTCACTTGACATGAAAAGCTTAATCCCCTCAAAATCGTTGTAACGTGTCCTGCGCATTTCCCTTCAAATTCACTAAGGCAGGCAGTGAGAGGGCAATATATTAAATTGCGTCTAAATTTCAATACTTGAGTTCCGAAAGGTGGCTAGGGCATGTGCTCAAGATTGAAGGCACGTTCCTTCCACACACCGGAGAGGATTTCTGGCCATTACCAGCAGAAGAATTCTCGCTCTGTTGTGATTGCAGTGTAGGAACTGATGAGCCAACTTTGCTGCTCGTTGAACTTGTTCTCAAGTTGCCACTGCTTGGTGGAGACCCAACAATCATAGGCGACGCAGACTGACCGCTCGTAGGTATTTCTTGTCCCTGTGGCGATAAGCAGGGCTTGTTATTTACCCCAAATGATATCTGTGTTTGGCCTTGTGGAGGCCTCGATGGTTGCTGGGGAAAATTTTTAACGGCCGAGACATTGGCAGCTGGAGATGCTGGGGTTCTAGCTGAGTTTTTCCACAGGGTTGATTGTGCAGCAGTGGTGTTTTGAGGCACAGTTTGTGGGAATATAGCAGCAATGGAAGATGCAGGCATGGTGTTGGTAGTCTCAGTTTTGCTTCGAGATTGCTGCTGATGTTGTTGCACCACGTGCTGCTTCTGAAGTTGAAGCAGCTGTTGTTGGGAATTTGATGAATTAGCAACAATGGGAGGATTTATGGTTACTGTAGTGGAGGTGATGGAGCGAGAAGGCCAATTTCCAGTGACAGGAGAGGATACAAAGTTCAAAGATCTAGCTGAATTGTCAAAAACATATGTCTGAGAGTTTGTTTTATGTGACTTCCCCGAACTTACCTTTTTTCCATCATCCAGATTGGTTGAACCAGCTCCATTCTTCCCGTCAGATATTTGGTGATTCTTCTGCTGTGCAGCTTGTGGTACAGGTGTAAACTGGTATCCTTGACGAGCCATATCAGGTAGGCTATGAAAGATATTGGGGTTTTGTGCCATTGATGAGAAGTTAAGATTTGAAGCTATGTTGTTTCCAGTGAAAGAGGCAAATGACATGGCAAATGCCTGTTGAGGGACGAGATCAACTCCACCCTTCAAATTTTTCTGTTGTGAAAGCTGCTTCTCGCTGTGATTTCCATTTACACCACCACCACCCATCGTTGCAGAAGGTACCAAGGCAAAGTTAAGCGGCTGATGAGGAAGTGCTGGGTTCTGGCCATAAACACTTTTCTGGGTGTTTGCAGTTGTATTCTCCCCATTCATCTCAGGTTCCATTTTACGAGATTGATTGGATGGAAGCATATTATACTTCTGCAATTGCTGTGAATGCATGCTTGTTGAGCTCAAAAAATTATTGCCACTGACTTGTCCACCCCGTGGCTGCTGACTTTCTGGTTGCTTGTGGGATGATGATGAGCCACTTGATGTGACTGTGTTCTGATAAGCTGGTTGAACCAGCGAATGCGAGTGAGCTTGCTGCTGTTGAAGTTGAGGATGGAACATCTGAGAGGAATAGAAAGATCCATTAAAGAAAGGCAACGCTTGAGTAGGGGTTCCTCCTCTAATTGATGATGGGTTTCCAACAGGAGCAGAAATAGCAAAAGGGTAACCATTGTTCTGTAATATGGTCAAGTACGGAGCTTCATTAGCACCCAAATTTGGGTAATTAAAGCTCACGGCTGCTGCTACTCCCGGTAGCGCTGTAGAGCTAGTCAAAATTCCAGGTGTTGAATTATTAGTCAATGATGCTTTGTTAGTTGAGGTAGCAGATTTAGAAGGCCCAGACTTATTTGCAGTTGCTTGGTGCTGGCTCAAAGGGAATATGAAAGCAGGGCCATTCTGCAATAACATAAAAGAGCACAACTTTGAAAATGAAAAACAAATTGATAGCAATGACGCAACTACAAAAATAACCCCAAAAAATGAATTAGCAAGAATTCTACATTAACTTAAAAAGCATTAACATACCATCAAGTTACCAGCAGGTGCTGGTTGGGAAGCCTGTTCAACCATAACCTGCTTTCTCTGTGCCGTGGCCATGAAATTGGTGCAGTCAGAGCTTTTATCTTTCCTGGCCTTACCCGGGGAGCCCACTGCAACCATACCTTTCTCCTCTGTAGGATTTAGATTAACAACTGGGAAGCTTCTTAGCAACGGATTTTCAAGAATCAAATTTTCTGCAGATGGCGCCACACTGAGATTGTTGGGCTTGGCCCCACATAGAGATGCAGAACCAGTCGCTGCTGGAAAAAAATGGTTCATTTTTGTGAACTGCTGGTGTAATTGTATGTTGCAAGCAATGTAACGATGCATGGCACATCTTTTAGGCTGAGGTTGAGAAAGAAGGAAATGAGGAGGCTGCATATTTCCAACAGAAATTCGTAGTTAATTTAAAACCAAGAAAATATGTAACAAATAGCCTGAGCTATATATTGAAACCTTTGGCCTAGTAAGAAAATCAGTATTCATACCTGTAATGCTGTGGATGATATGGCACTTCCGTCCATGGGCGCAATTGTCTGGAAGGGAGGCATATACCTGCTATATAAATAAAGTTTCTACTTCTTAGAAACCAAATAATATTAACAGCAAAGGGTATTTACCAAAAACAAAATGCAGAACCAGAACAAAAGTCTAGATGGCTTACCCCAGTGGTGGCAGAGCATTTGGCCAGCCAGCAAGGGTGATTGGCACAGACACTGAACTAGATTGGACTGAATAAGAGAAGAGGATCAATCAGTAAACTCACCATATCATAATTAAGTAAACAGAGAGCTAAGTAAACAAATAAAAATCATTGAGCATCACAGTGAGACAAGGCTGAAACATATTAAAAATTACAGGTTTTCTCCACTTTTGGAGTGCCAACTTTAGAGAGATGTTGTTTTTGACCATGTTCAAATTTACAGCAATGACTAGAACTGTCTTGATGCAGCTTCTCCAAATCAAGGTTCAATGAATCTCGCTTCTCCTTAATTGCATCCATCTTCATGTTTTTACTATCTTCTGCTCTCATTTCTTTCTTCACAACCTTTTTTTCATCCTTGGACAAAGTCTCTACCTTCTGAATCAAAAATGAAAGATAAAAAATTTAAGTCCATGAACAAAAATCAGAAGGATAAATCGGTAAAGTTGAAAGGCACTCACCGACTCTATGTCCAGAACCTTGTAGTTAGGATCCGATGTGATATCCATAGGGCTATCCCTTTCCGGGGATGATGCCATAGGAGGAGGAGCCTGTTAGAAATGGGGGCATTACTCATTACTCTTTTTCTTCAGTAATTTGGACAGCAAAATACCAACCGAAGTAATCTAATTGGAATTTTCGACAGAAGGAGATCCTCACCATCAAATCGATCTTGAACTTCTCTTCACGTTGGCTCTCCGCTTTTGTCATGGTCGATATTCTGTGATATCCCATGCCAACAAAATTTTAAAAAAAAAAAAAAAATCAGATATCTTGAAAGCGTTAATCAAAGGAGTAAGAAAGCAAGATTCTTTGATGCTCACACTTTCGTCACAGTGGAATCCTGAAAATTAACATCCAATTTAGCGGATTCCTTTTCAGTCGAAACAGACTTTTCCCTGGTCACAGCTCTATCTACGGAATTTGGTTCTTCAACGGATGGTTTCGAATCTCCCTGCTTAATAGTCACCACGTTCTCCCGTGACTCCATTAACACAGATGCAGTTTCAGCAGCACCCTTATCAAGATTAGACTCAGAAAGTACCGCATTAAATCCTGATATTTGACCCTGTTTTGATGAACAAATTTCCATTTTTGCCGGTTGCTCATTGTCAACTTTCACTGGAATTAGAGAATCCTCAACTTCGAGTTTCTTCTTTGATGCTACAAATGCCAATGATAAAAAAAATTAAAAATAAAAAAGAAGCAAACCATTTTAGCAAAAAGATTGAACGCTGAAAATACCCACCAATGCCAACCAATGGATCCGGCAAAAACGTTGTCTGAGATTGACTCTGTGCAGAGCTTGCAATCTGAGGAGAAGCAGAGATCTTGATATCAGTAGAGAAAACATTTGCATCTTCCGATTCAAGCTTTGACAAAGGATTTCCAGCGCTATCTTCCTTCTTGGAGCTTTGCGATTGCTTCTTCAATCCGTACAGAACCTCTGCGATTTCAATCTCGATATCCTCCTGGACAGAGGACTTGGTCGCCTTTGGAAGCCGAGTCTTAGGTCCATTTGTCTTCTGCAACATCCGGGGAAAAAAAAGACCCAAAAACTCCTCAATCCTCTCAATTTCGTCAAACATTAAAACACATGAAAGAAAGCATTAAAAAACCAAATATATATATATATATATAAACGCAGAAGCTGACCATCTTCTTCCTAACAGAACCATTTGATGAAGACGGTGAAATTCGGTCAGACTCAACGCTCCGACTAGCCGGCGAAATCGAAGCTCGCCGATGGTTTTGTTCCTCCACGAAACCACCATTTCCAGCCACCCAATTCTCATGTGACCTTTTCACTGATGCTAAAAAAAAAAAAAAAAACCCACAAAAGAAAATCAATAAATAACTAAAAAAAATCAGCATCTTTTATATATGTAAATATAGATGATTAAAACCAACAATTTTGATACCTGAGCGAGCTTTTCGGGGTACTGGAAAACTAATCATCTCATCGGTCGCCTTCAAAGGGGGTATTTGTCTGGGAACTCTAGCTGAAGACGAGATTTTACGGTTACTGAGCTGCTCAGTTTCGTAGTCTTCTTCTTCACCAGAACTCTCCTCCGTACTTTCTTCTCCGTCTTCTCTGTTATTGCTTTCTTGTAAAACCACCTTATCTGCTCGCCTACGCTTGCTCCGATTCAACAAATTTTGGTCTCTTTCTCTTTTGCTCGCATTCTCTCTTAACCTCACCGTTTCTTGCATCTCTATCTCTCCATCTTCTGAAAACCCAAGAAAAAAAAAAGAAAAATGATTAAGAAAATAACACAAAACAAATTAAAAATATATATATAGAGAAAAAAATGAAAAAGTTTGAAACCAGATGAATCTCGGAGATTATTGCTTCTTTGACGACGTCTAGGCAATCCATTTGACGGAGCAAGGTTCGATCTTCTTGCTTCTCTGTTTCTCTCCATAATATACTTTTCGATTAAATCTAAAAAATAAACAATATTCCGACGAGATAGCCAGCCGTTTGGCAATTCACCATAGTTTCCGGCGAATAAAATGTTGAAACTTCAGATTTGAATTTCTTTACTGTAAAGAATCGATAGAGAAAAGTAAAAGAGAAAAAAAAAATCTAAGAAGAGAAACCAATTGTGTTTGCTGCCAAGGAAGTTCACCGTTTTCTCTCTTCTCCGCTTTTTCAACTGGCTTTTTGTTTTCTGTTCTTTTTGTGCTCAAAATCTCAATCTCTATCGCTTCATTTTTTATTTATATTTTTATTGTTGTTCATTCACTCACGGAAACCTACTTCAGAGCTAGCCTTGACGGCCCAGATTTCTCCTTCGGGTAAATGGGTTGATCTCTAGTATTCACTCTTTTAAAAATCGGACGGTCGTGATTTGCAGATGCCAACATGGCAGAAACGTCATTTTCTGACGGAATATAGCCAATGCCCATTAACTCGCCACGTGTCAGGCTTATTTATATCTTTCTTTTATCTTCAGGGGCTCACTTTCTACAATATCAATCACAATCTATCCCCACGCGTTTGTCTGGCGCGTGCGGAAACAATGTCGACATATCCACCAAAAGAGTTTTCTCTACATTTTCATCTGGTGGATCCCACTCATAAAGCACACTTGTCGACTGTTCATTCGCCAACTCCACTCAAACGAAATATCTCCCTTTCCTTTCCCGTACAGTCCACAGAGAAGCTGATGTCGCCGGTTGCCCGTATTTTAGATTATTTCAGTGGATTGTACTGTCCACAAAAGGCGCAGATCAGTCACGTGGGACTTGGTGGGGCCCGAAATGACTGCTCCAGTCGGTCAAATTCTTTGAGGTGGGATCCACAAAGAAATTAAGGGTCGAGATTTATTAAGTGCGGGTAGGAAAACAGAATCCGTTGGATTGGAATCCGACGTGGCTTTCGCTTGGGTTTAAGTAACCAGCACCTTAAAAAAGCGAGTCTGACCTGGCACGCAACATTCAATAACTTCTGTAAAATCGGACGGTCTCAGATGCTTTGGCAGCAGAGTGCACAGAACTCGTGTCGCGATCATTGAAGTTGCGAGAATGGCGGGTCCCGAGTGGGGTTTTAGTTTACCTGGCATCTCTGCATGACGTCACCGATAATGGAGGGGTAAGCAGGAAATGATAACCTGCGCTCGACTCTATCATAACATGTCAGAGGACGCTTTTTATAATTGTCAAAAGTGATATAGGTCGAGGTTGTACTCGCGTTGGGACAGGCAGGATTGTTGGGCAAGGAAAAAGTGTGTGTCTAAAATGGCGAGTATAAAAGCGGCAGCGAGTGGGAGTCGTGAAGTACACGTGGAAAATAGGCCACGATCCAAGGCAGCAATCACGACAGTAGGGGGCGTTGTTCTTTAGCTATAACTGCTCATGGCCTCGGATCTCGTTTTTGCCACAGCCGCTCCACGAATATGACATTCTAGCTTTTTTTTCCTTAAATATACTGGTATTTTTCATGTTAAATGACCTGAAATTCACATAGTTGCTACAAAATTAATTTTGCAAAAACATTTAAATAAATCAACTCTATTAGTGGTAATTTAAATTTGTCTTATGAAATAGTTAGATTTAAATTTTATTTTGAATGAATTGAATTCAAATTTTTAAATGAATATCCAACTAAACTTTTGAATCAATCATCAATTGATATAATATTAAAATTAATATTTAAAATTATAAATTTGAATGAGTTGGTATACATTAATTTTTTAGACAAATGTAAATATAAGAGTTCAAAAGTAAATTAATTTTTTTTTAATTATAATGAATAAATTAAGACTTAAAAATTTTAAAAGAAAACGTATACGTTACTAATTTAAGTCACCAAACAAGATAATTAAATTTTTTTTATATAAGAGTACTTAACACTTATGATTTATCAATTAGTATATGAAATAAGTAACAATCAATAATCATGTGAAACATTTGTAAAATATTTAACTAATCCATATTTAATTTTTAATAATTTCAAATTAAAAAATATATATAAGCATCTTCATCGGTCAATTAAAAATAAATATCCATTAGAATATGCTGACTGAATATACAAATTTAAAATAATCCTCTACATAACCTCTTATTCCTCTAAGCCAACTCATATTTTAAAATCCATTATTTTATTTTTATTAAATTTCTTGTCTTTGACAGATTACTCCTTCAATTTGCACATAAAAAAAAAAAATGTAGGCTGTTCCCCTTTTTAAAATTCCAATATAAAAACATGGATTAAATAAAAGGGAATCATTCAACTCTGCCGAAAAAAGAAAATGAGATAATTTTTTATATAAATATTTTATAAAAAAAAATCGCAATATTAATTTCTCAAGTTTGTTAAAAATATAGTAATATTCAAACCACAAATTCAAAATCCATGATGCAACAATCAACCATTTTTTTTATATATGCCAATGAAAAGGCGGTGAGTATAATATTTTATGCCAAAGCAAATCCTTATTTTACAAAAAAAAAGAAATCAAAGTAGACCAGAATACTTTATTCTATGTTGATGGCTTTGCACGGTACCTTATTTAAAGTTTATAAAAAATCTAATCCCTCTTTTAAATTATTCTTATTACAATTAAAAAAGTAATAAAAGCATGCTTCTTTGGCTTTTTCAATGCTTTGTGTTTCTAACAATAATAGTATAATAATAAAATAAAAATAAACCTTGGAAAAGGAATCCACCTACTTTCCACTTGCCCAAATTCAAAATTAATAATATAAAATATTGTAAACACCTTAAAAAATTATTTGTTTGGCCACAAAAGAAAAGACTTCAAACTAAAACATTATTAAAAACACTAAAAAAATAATTTTTCATGAATCCGCTTAAAAAATTATTGATAATACTCAAATGAGATTAAAAAATAAAAATCTCATAATCTATATCAAAGCCATGTAAAAAAAAAATTTTTTGATCTAAGCTATAAAATAAAACAAAGTTTATGCACAAATTTCATCTTATCATCTATTTTGATGATTTGTTTTGGCCTTTGGGTTAAGCCCTAACCCACGTGATTATTATACGCGCATTTCGACATTTTTATACTAAATTATACCCTCATTTGATCCTTAGTCTAGCAAACATTTTATTGTAAATTGACTTAAGCTTGCTTTTGTCATATTTAATGGACATGCACGACTATAAACAATAAGACTATAATATATCGGTTGATAGAGACAAGTCCTTTCATCCCACTAAAAAATAATTAAAAAATGAAATCTAGATTATCAATTTAATTATAAAATAATTTTGGATCCAACTGGGTTCAACAGACAAAAATAGGAAACATATTTTTGTCTTGACGGATTTGTCAATATAGCGAGTATTTTTTTTTATTATTATTTTGTTTGTTATTCCAAGAGAGGTTTGGGGAAGGTGCAAGCTTGATATTTTTTAAAAAATAATAGTAATAAAAGAGTCTACATTAAACTATTAGTCTTTTCTTTAATTGTATACTTTTAACTGGTTGTAGTTGGGTTGGGGTTGGAGGAGACTATGAGTTGTTTTTATGAGTTTTAATATAGAATAGTACATAGTGCCAGAATTTATATATGATGGACATGGTTTCCTTTTGTGCAAGAGAAGCAATAATTTAAGGAGATGAAGAGAGAAAAATTATAAATATTTGGAATCGAATTTAATCTTATAAAAAATTATGCAAATTTTTTAGATGAAAGTATATTATTTATAATTAATTAATAATAATTCAATCTGATTTATAGTATATAAAAAATTATATAAATTCCACATTAAATTATTTATTATAATTAATTATTTGTAATATCATAATAAAATAAATTATAGATGAAATGTTTTCATTTTAAATTAATTTTTAAAATTGGATGGCATGATTTTTAAATGTAGTATGAGAATTAAGAACAGATTAGTATGTTAGAGTGGAATTAAAATAAGAAAAGAATTTGAATTTTCAAACATTATAAATGCATTTTTAAGGAAAATGGAAAAACTTTTGGTCATTTGGGAAAAAAAGTTGAAGAATTTAGAATGTTTGAAAAATATGGGTTGTGGGAAGAGAAATGATGTTTCGCCTTGAAGTAGTGTGAGCTGAACAGGCAAACAGGCCCTTTTCTAACCAAATGATTTCGGCAAGGAGTGCAAGACAATGTCCTTTTCTATGTTTCTTTCTCATCAGATTCTGGGTCCCATAGCCCAAAACATTTCAAAATATTGATTCTGACAAGGTCCAGTGACCCTTTTTTTTTTTTTTTTTCTAATAACTTTCCCTTTTACTTTTTTATTGAACAGCCAAGATGAAGAAAATCATGAACGGAACATGGGATTTAGCGGAGTGATTTTATATATAGTCAATTTTAAGGGTTGATATCAAATACCAGTAAATAGATAGTTGAAATCGCAACACGTAAAATTTTTCTTTTATTCTCGAGATCGTGATTTTTTTATATTAAAAAAAAAAACTCTCCTTTTTTTATAATAGCAAAAATAAATAAATGTGAACTGCTATTTAATAATAATGCAAACCTTTAAAGTTTTTTTTTTTTTTTTTTTTTAGTTCAGGAGAGGACATAACTTTTATAAGAAAAAATTTTAAAATTTTTGCTTGTAGAAATAACAATTCTAAATAGGTAACCGACTATTTTCAAGTGAAAATTTTTATAGGGCAAACTTTAATATTTGCTTTTAGGTTGCAATGTAACGAAGAAACATTTGGTTAACTCATAAATCATTTTTGCTTAGTAGGGTAGGTGAAACCGTTGGAAAGTGGGGCCAAGATAGCTTTTCCCCAACTAAAGTTTTCAAGGATTTATGTAGAGAGTTGAGGTCTCTTAGATCTTATTTCACAAGATGGAAGTCGACTTTTCTATATAACATCACTTAAAAGCAATGAGAATGAGGGTGATGAGTAATGATGGCATTAAAGATTAGTCTTTTTTATTTTGGGATACAAATATAGAAGAGAACGGGCATATGGTTTGCCAAACTTAAAGTTAACAAAAGCAACTTATCTTCTTTTTTCCGGATGCGATCTAGTTGGACCATGAATTGAATAAGAAAATGATAAAGGAACCAGAGAAAATGATAAGAAAGAAAGAAACTATCTTGGATTAAAAGGAACCGATGCTAGTGGTCCTGGGATAGATACTATTTTTTTTTCATGAGGTAATTTTATCTCCTACTTGTTGGAAGTATCCAAGAAATTGTTTATGTAAGACAGCTTTAGAAAATTACATGGAAAAAGTTGGAAAATTACAATGATCCGTATGGGCATTATGCAATAACTAACGACATCCTGGACGCCTGGAGAGATGTTAACGAGCCAGTTCTTTCAGTAGAGGTCGCGAACCTGCATCGTCTATGGTATTGCAACAAGGATGGATGGAATTGGATGACGAAACTAGTCCTAGTAGTAACAATGGCAGTTTGTGCTGTTGATACAACTCTCTAAGAGTCATGAGTTCTGTTCATTAGGGATGGTAAAAGAATGGGTGCATAATTTGCACATCGGGTTGGTGGACAACTGGGGAGAGACAGGTTCTTGGTGCAATAAAAGCAATCCTTGAAGATCTTTTTGTTCAAAGCGAGAAAAATTGATCCATAGTAAAGATATTATAAAACCTCACTTTTTGTGCAGGATGCAGAAAACCGCAAACTTTTAAATCTCACCTGCTTCCACAACTAAAAAATAAAGCACATGCATTTGTACCGGGAAAATAGTGGTTGTAGTAGTAGCACTAGGGTTTAAGACATTGGTTATGATACAGCATCAAAACATTTTGAAGCGCACAACATTGTCAAACTTGGGCCAAATGCTGGTCCACAAATTTCCCATACTTTGTGGATCAAAAAACAAAACGAAGACCAGTGATGTAGCTAGTTATACACCACATGAAAATCAGATAGCTTTAATCTGATATGAACAGCAATTCTATCGCAAAGAGCAAGAATGTGTAGGGCAAATGCACCGTCTCTTCAGAAGGATTCAAGAAGTCAATTCACATTAAAACTTTCTAAACCAAAATTGTCAAACTAGGGCGCTGGTCCACATATTTGCCATTTGACTTTCTACGTCAAAACAGAACAAAGGCTAAGAATCTTGGCTAGTTATGCAGCACAGAGTTCTCAGATCAGATGGCTTTAAAATCACCAAGGACCACGATAATTGGAAACGGACAAACTGTACAGGGCTAACAATCTTAATAAGAACGTGTTTATGTTTGATGTCCAGCCACGACAGTATGGATGGATGCCATCAATGAATCTGGAAAAAGAGTTGTAAAGATTATTATACATGCATTCAACTTTTAAAACAGAAGTCATGGATTTTGATTTTTCCATTTCTTTCAAAACAAGATATCTACCCAATAACACAAGAATTTTCAAAATGCTCTTTTGTGGGTAAGGTATAGACAATATGCACCACAAGTTTCCACCCGCCCACCAAAAAGTAAAGAAAACAAAGAACTAATTTTTCTGTCTCAATAGAAAAGGAAGCTCAACGCTTTACATCTTTCTACAAACAATCACTAGACCGTCAACAACTCCAGAAAGACAAGCAAAAGGAAGATAAACATGTGTAAGACATCAAAGTATTACAAGAGCATTAGGTCAAATTTGAAGCAAAAGAGAATGGCAAAAATAGTGGACTCGTTTTTCTTTGAGCAAAAAAGAAAACAAATGGACTTGTTTTTTTGACAAGGGATACCTTCTCTTTCTGCTTGTAGAGGCTATCAATCTTCTTCACATACTCATCTGTAAGTTTCTGCGTCAAGAACAAGATTTCACAAACTAAAAGGGAATATGCAACCCACCAAATTGACTTGTTTATCAGAATAGAAATCTACATGCATGAGTGCGTACACACCAATGCAAAAACACATATATTGAAGATATAGAGTTATAGGCAGAAAAGAGATTAAAGAAAATAAGAAGCCTCTATAGTCTATACCTCAAGGGTTGCCTCCAAAATAGGGGGTTTTCAGGGATTCAGAGTTAGTGTAAAGAGGGAGTTTGGTCCATAATAAATTTTCTCCATTTAGGAAGGTAAAGCAACACTGTCCAATAAGTTATTGCAAACATCAAGGAACCAGGAATTTGGTTAAATAAATGGCTGAAACCAAATTTCCATAAAACCAGAACACTTTGGTCACACCTTTTACACGAAATTATAAAAAAAAAAAAGTAGTGACAGTACCCCATATATTATGGATCACCTCAGCACTTGATCCAAGCCATTGGGTGCTAATTTCATGACGAACATGCAATTGCATACTATGTTCTACCTTATAGTGACAAAAGCACTTCTTCCCTTGATTCTGTTTGCAAGAGAGAGAGAGAGAGAGAGAGAGAGAGATCAAAATGAAGGTAAAGAGGATAAATCTCAAGTCACCTGCAAATCACTTGATAAGTCCTTCACATTGTCTTCAGAAAGCTTTTTCTCCTGGATAAAATCGAAAAAAACAATGCCAACAAAAGGTGATTCAACAAACATGAGCCAGGGAAAAGAAAGCAAAGACACGTGAATCAAAAGTAAAGGGGAGGGAAGGCCGGCAAGATACAAGCCTTCTCAAGCTTTTCATAGGCTTTAAGGGCATCTCTTCTTACATTCCTCACTGCCACGTATAAAGAGTTGATCAACAAAGATGATTCAAGTAAATGAAGGACCATAATTTAGTCTATAACCACCATAAATCAAATATTAACCCAACAAATGAAAATTTAGAGTGCAAGTGCTTAGATATTCATGTGGTAACACAAGTAAACCTTAGCACTTCCACGTTCTAGGAAATAATTCTAAGTACTTACGGGTTTTATCCCCTCAATCAAATTTAAAGGTTCTTGACCAAGACAACCAAATTATAGGTTGAATATTTAGACTCCACATCATTGATGCTTTTATACTTGCTTCTTGCTTAAAGAATATACTCTTTTTAGGATCATTCAGAATACATGAATCTGGAGCTTAAATATCCAGACTTTTTTTTTTTTCTGAGAGAGAGTGTCCAATGACAAAATTAAGAATCAACTGTAGTGTCTGAAATTCAAACCCAAATCACAAAAGTTTAAGTACCTTCCCTTGTTCAGCTTGTTTGGCCACAACTTTTGACAATTCCTGCAATTATGTAAAATATAAAGAAAACCAATAATCGAACTTTATTAAAATTTCTAGAAGTATGTATTCAAGAAACCTTGCTGAGCACATCTTAAGAAAATAAAATATCCCCAAATACTTGCAAATTAAGTCTACCTCTAATACTGTCATTTCATTTAGTGACAAAAGAGTGCCTTGCCAACACCTTTCTTAGGAATATCCAACAAAATTTTCCAATGGGCTAATAACATTTGCAAACTCTATGCAAAGTAGCTAAATAAAGATTCCATGTGTAAATAACTCTGCTTTTTATTTGCTATGCCTTTTCAAAAAAGCAAGTTCTGAAAGTCCTCAATTCTTAACTGTATGCCACATGTATTGCAGAAGATGAATCATGCAGACTACATAAATTTACAAATTAACCTGAACTAATGACCATCTTTGGTTTACTATACCTGGATTTGTCATAGGATTGAATCAACAGAGAACTTGAATCAGGTGTAATTATTTGGGCAATACTCTTTAAGCTGACTGGAGTTCCATAATATTCCACCTAAAACAGCAAACTATTAAATCTTTCCGAGAAAAAGATGATATTTTAGTTTTAGAACAAATTAGCAACCTTTGGTGAGCCAACAGACATCAACATAACGTTTTAAGATCCATTTCTCATCTGACAGACATAAATATTATTAGTTGTACACACTAATGAATATTAAGCAAGCAATTCTGTCTTTCTCGGACCAGCCTGAAATTGAATGCCGGGAAGTCAATCTTATAATCAACAAATTCGATATATTTTATACTATGTCCTAAACATGGTGTTCGCATACCAGTTTCTCACAAGCTTGTTCACATAATATCCCATAATCCCAAATGAACCATGTGAACCAGTACGAAAACTCATACCTCAACTTTGTCAAGCATTACTGGGTTTGCCCTCCCTGTTCTAATGGAATTGAAATTAGTTCGAACTGCCTCAATTGTCTTCTCCATTCTTGCTTTCTGATAAAAACAAAATAATATTCCCTTTCTGTTAAAAAAAAATCCCCTTGCTTTACTTGAATTTATAAAGAAACTCACTGCATCTTTCTCAATGGAAGATTTCTCTGCTTCGATTTCTTCAATGGTTGCACACCTCACAATTCCAACTCTCCACGTTCCAAAACAATAAACATATTTCAAAAAACCCAAAAATGAAAAAGAAAGAAAAACCCACAGAAATTCTATCTTAGAAATTCGCTGCAGCATTTCTTCCAACACATAGAAAGTTATTTTTATAAACGAACTTGCCTCTTACGTAGCAAATGTTTAACAATAACGGGTTTGCCACATAATTTAATGGCGTCGTGATGAAACCTGCCGTAGTATGCAGCTGAGCTCCACGAGTACACATTAACATTGCTGGAGCGGCACTTCACGCAATCGAATCCTTCTGGAAACAACCTGTAGGCGGAAAACTTGTCTCGTTAACTGACAATGCTCTAAAAAGAAAACACTAAAAAATGAAGTGAAGTGAAGAATTAAGAGAGAACCCGAAGGGGAGAACAAGGATTTGGGAGTATTAGGATTGGGCCAGAAAATAGACCGAACGGGGGTCGTTGAAGAAACGAGCGCCACCATTTGATAGCAGAAAACGGCTGTGGATTTTGTTGAGAACTGTGTCATGGGTTCTCAACGAGTTCAGAAAGGAGGGAAGGGCGTGGGGATGTGGATAAGAGCACTTCCGGCTTGGGGTCTTGTTTGATTGCAATGGTACGTTTGTTCTGCGCGGAATTCGGTTTTATCACAAAATCTATTTTCAGGTGTGGGCCGGGGAAAAGTCTGTGGGTTGGATACGCCATTCTAATCCATCATGGGCCCAGCAATGTTCACAGGTAAGGAGTTAGGTTCGCAATATAAGCCCATTTACATATCCTGCCAGTGTTTTTTTTTTTTTCTGAGATCTTCCGGAGTTTGATAATTATTTTTTATTTTGATTAATCTAGAATTAAGTCAGATTGAACCTTGTAAATAGAGTAAACTCTTTTAAATCTATTTTTTTCATTCATAAAACTTGAAATCAATACCTTATTTAAGAGAAATTAAATTCTTTATCACTCAAACTAACAAATATTAATATATCAGTGTTATGTATGTATTTATATGATACTTCAATTAAATAAATGCATCTATGTAAATATGTATATGGTAATTTAGTAGTAATTAATCAAAGAAAATGATTAATAATTAATGATTTTGTTTATTTTTTTAATTTGTTGGTAATAATAAAGGCAAAATTACTAGCACACATGCATGCCATTGCCCTTTTAACATATCGAGATCATCATGTCGCTTTTAACTCTTGCTATAGTTGTCAAGTATGTGCGCACAATCATGTGATTGATAAAAGCTCTTTGCATATTGAATATATTATTTTTGCACTACTAACAGCGTAGTTGGTAAAATTTACAATGTGTCTAGCAAATGGTTACAGGTAAGTAACAAATTTAACATTTTTATTTATGTAAGTGGTTTAAATTTATCATTAATCTTTGAATTAGTATAATTTTATCATTATATTTTTAATTTCAAAACAAATGTATTATTATACTTTTTTATTTTGAAGTGAAATTGGTCAAAATTTAAGCGTTGATAAATATTTCATAAAATATTTCCTATAGAAATTGTTTTATAATTAAAAAAAAAAAATCTTGAAACTAACATGACAGAAAAAGTAAGATCAACCCAAAAAGTATGATGTGATATTATGTTTAGTAAAAAATACATTATAAAAAAAATAAAAAAGAAGAAAAGTTCTGATTGTGTGATATAATATTTAGTATAAAATGTTATGATAAAATAAGAAAAAAATTACAAAATGAAAATTTTGGATTTTAGTTTAATAGTTGTTTTTTTTTTTCTTTTCATATAATTTTAAAATTATTTTCTAACTGTAGAACTCATTTTTTATTGGCAAAAAAAAAATGTAAGAAGTGTTGCTAGAGTAAAATTGTTTTAAAAATACTATAAAGAGAATTTAAAATAGCGTTTAGTAAATTTAATACATAATTGCCGTAAAATATTAAAAAATTATTTGATATTATTTTCTATATATTTTTAAAAAATTTAAATTTAATTTTTTTTGTTAAATTAATCTTAAGTTTTTTAAAATAAACAAAAAAGATATATTTTTGTTAATTACAATAAAAATAAATGAATTTAACAGAAGATGAATAAAATAAACAAAATAATTTAAAATAATATAATTTTTCTTTTAATTTTGTAAATTATTGAAAAATAATGTGAGAATGTAAAAAATTTTCATTAAATATTTATAATTAAAATTAGAACTTATTGAAAATTATTTAATTTATAACTGTGCCTAAAAACTTAAATTTGCTTTCCATATAAACTAAAATTTTTAAAATTTTGAGAATCAAACGTAGGCTCTTGCCTTTGTAATGGATAACCTCTTCCATAAGTTAGGCCAAACAGACACAAAATAATTCTTAACAAAAAATTTATAATTAATATTTTTTAAAATAATTTTAAATTTAAAATATAAAGATAAATTTACTTTAAAAATAAAAATATGGTTAACAGAATAGAATATTTGTGGTAAATTTGAATCACTCCTATAAGTACAATATTTAGTTTACACATTGTCCAAAAATGGCTATGATTACAAAGCATCAATTTATTTTATAACTAAAGACGAGCATAAATCAATTGGAATCAATTTAACCGACTGAATATGGTCAAATTGGTTTGATTTAATTAGTTTAATTTTAGTTAGTTTTTTTAGTTGATTAAATTGATTAAGTTGATCGATTTTTTAATTTTTAAAATTAATAATTAAATTAACAAAATTAATTAACTTTTTAACAAATAAGGGTAAATATATTTTTTCTTACTTAAAAAACTCTAAGCCTAACTCACTTTTAACCCTTATAAAAAAAATGAAAGTTTAATTATTTAATTGAATTAACCAAATTAAATTGATTTTGATTAGTTTGATTATGATTATGATCGATTATTTTAAAATTTTTTATTAATTAGGTTACTTGTTGAATATTAAAAATTATATTAAAATAATATATAAATAATAAAATTTAAAAATTAATAAATTAAATCGAATCAAATCAAATTAATAAAATTCGATTCGAATCAAATCAAATCAAATAAAAATTATATTTAGATTCAAATTAAATTTTAAAATTTTATATATTATTTAAAAAAGTTAAATCAAATCAAATAATATCTGAACTATTATCATTATAATTAATGGAACAAGTTAGATTCTGGACCATTAACTAACGTCCATTGATTCTAATATTTAAGGTTGTCCATCGCTTTAGTAGCATTTTTTTATTTTTTTCTCGATCAATTCAAGCTAGGCCATGTGATTGGAAAGTTGGGCTTGGTTTTTCACCTTATCCTAACGTTTATTTTTTGCATTTTTTAAATTGATTTTTCTTCTTCTTTATGGACTAAGGCAACATTTGGATCACCGATTGATCCCAATGTGGAGCTTCAATCATCTATAAAAAGTGTTTGAATCACTTGTTTTAACACGATTCAACTCTTTCATTATACTGAAACTTTCAATCGCCACCAGAGCTTAGGGTTTCGTGGAAAATCTATCTCTACACTACATCAGTTTTTCCCTCTTATGCCCTTGCCATATATATTTTTTGTCCTGTAATGTATAGTGTAAAGATGAATATACCACTAACCATTTATTTGTGGCTTCATGTCTCCACCGTCATTTATTTTTACCCTGCAATAAACAGTACATGGATGAGATTACCCTTCGTTCTTTTTATTTTTTATTTATATTTTTTATTTTTTATTTAAAAATTTCATATAACATTATTGTAATTATATAATAAATCATTTATATGTTTCAATAAAATTTTAAATATTAAATAATATTAAAAAATATATAAATAATTTATTATTATATTTTTAGATTAATACTTTTTTATTTTTTATTATAAGTTATTTCATTATCACTATTATTTTTATATTTAAATACATATTTTATTATTAATTTTATAATAATTAATTTTATTTTAATTATTATTTTTAATTTCGTTAAAATCAATTTCACCGTGGATTCAAATGTATCTAAATCTACCTATCTGACTGAAACTGTCTTTTCAATTTTCAACCCATTCCAATATTTTTCTTGTGAACTCATTTATTAATCAGCATAGCTGTCCTCCATCTGCTCGACCCCCTGACTCCCAGAGGTGCGAAACAAAAATGAAATGCCATGAAAATCAGCGCTGCATCAAAATCGAATGATGCCAAGGCTCTTATTTTGTCCGGAGTGAAATCTAATAATCTACACCCCCCGCGAAAACCAGCTGTGACCTTGCGTTTGGTAAAACATTGGAGTGGAGCCCCGAGCCATTGATGGTGATGGTGATGGTGTTGGTGTTGGACTGACCTAACCTCTCGGTGGTACACCATCCCTCCAAGTTTTGGTCCCACCTCAAAGTCCTTCGAAATTTTAACCACTTTCCCCTAATCCCAATCACAAAATAATTGCTTTGATTGCCGCTTTCATAATATTCCCGTTGGAATCCGAGGGTTCAGATTGGGTCAAACACACAATGTACGGCCGAGGTTTAACATGGAGAATGTACATTAACTTTTTCCCTTCATCAAAAGTAGCAGTGCAGGGTGTATATATATATATATATTTGGTATTATTGGCGATCCATTATACAAATACTTTTGGGTTTAGGAAATCTTTACATGCTAGGACTAGCGCCATAGTCTATAGGAAAAACCTCCTTATAAGTAGACGCCGCGCGCCGAAGTTTCCCTTCACAAATTAACTACTAATTTCTACGCTCTCGCTCCGTAGCAGTGTTGCTTTCGGTTCTCTCTGTTGCTTTCTTGCTATTCTCCTAATCGTGCTTTGAGGATGACTTCTGAGAGAATCGTAACTTTCCTTTTGATGCTGGCTTGCTTTCGAGTCTCTCTTGGTGCAGTTCACAAGGTAGGTGACTCCACTGGGTGGACTAGCGTGGGAAATATTGACTACACCAAGTGGGCTTCCACCAAGAGTTTCCATGTTGGCGATTCTCTTCGTATGTTTTCCCATTAACCTTTCTCTGTTTTTGTTTTTCTTCTTCTTGGTCCTATAGTTTCAAGTTCTCGCACCTTTTTTCTCAAAAGAAAAAATTTGTCGCAGTTTTCTTGGATATGTATATTCGCAGCAAGGTCCATAAAGTCAGGGATTTTCTGATGCACGCCATCCCATTCACCCCCGAAGAGAAAAAAAAAAAAAAAAAACATTTTTTAGAGCTTTGTTATATTTCAAGTCTTTCTTAATTTCCATGGTGGGTAAAATTTCTTACCACACGTACGTAATATATTCTAACTTTCGGTTGGTAAAAGGAACAGGGGAAACAAAGAAAGGATAGAAAACTGCTAGAAAACATACTTGGTGATCTAATAATTGCAAAACATGGCTGTTACACTTATATTTGTCACTCATTAATTCCATTGAATGAAGGGTCTTTGTAAAGGAGAAGATGATTCTTTTTCAACCACTTAAAAAAAAAAAGAGTTTGAGCTTTTGAATCTACCAGTTTTTAAAATCTAAATCTCTTTTGAGCTTCGTTAAGACGTTTAAGATTTTTGAATTACCAAAAACGATTTTCTCTGCTGAAACATGCAAGTGTAGCTTAATTTCATGATTAATAATCATCTAATATTTATTTGAATGCTCATTTCTAAATGCAGTTTTCGTGTACAACAGTCAATTCCACAACGTGATGCAAGTGACCCACAACGATTTTCAGTCATGCAATGGAACATCTGCCATCGCCTCCTACACCTCCGGTACTGACTCCGTAACCCTCAAAAGGACTGGCCACTTTTATTTCCTTTGCGGTGTTCCTGGCCACTGCCAAGCCGGCCAGAAAGTTGATGTATTGGTCACACCATTATCCGCAAGCCCAAGTGCAAGTCCTAGCCCATCTTCATCTCCAAACCCACCTTCAGAAATGTTGGCACCTGTCCCAGTTCAGAGCGGAGCATTACTTCTGATCTCCTCCAAGCTTTGCTTTGCATTCACTTTGGGTCTTATTGCAATTTGAGTCTTTGGTTTTGCCTTCTAAGAGGTGTCTTTGTAATTGTGTTCTTTTGGAAATGCTTGGACATTACTGTATTGGGATAGCATTATGATCATATGCACTTCTATGATATTAGGTTTGTCTAATTATTAGATGAAATAAATGTTTAATTGTTCTGAAAACAACTCGTTCAAATTTATTTTTATAAAACAAAAGAAGTGTAAATCTCAAAACAAAGTGAACAATTTAGATAGAGCCATAATATTACTTCCCATATTCAGATCAGTTTTTGTTAAAAAAAAAAATTAAACGTTTGATTTAAGACCTTTTTCAACAAAACATATAATTTTTAATTTTATTCAATTAAGAATTAAATATTTTTTAATTAACTTAAAACAATATTTTTTTTAACAAGAGTGAATTGTAAATGTGTGATAAAAGAATGGTACATATTATAAAATAAAAAAAATAAAAGGTAAAATCATATTTTTAGACGTTAAACTAAAATATAAAAAAGATTAAATCAAATAAAACCAATTAATTTAAAACAAGATGGATTTTAGGGTTTTTACCCACAAAATTTGGAAGAAAGAACAATAGATCATAAAAATTTGTGAGAAAACAAAATTGAGTATCGAAATTAAACCGGATTTACCAATTTTTCCTCTTGAGTTTTGGGTTTGATGAAAAAATTTTCTTCAAGACCTGAAAAAATTGGGGCAAACCAACCCCAAAAATCATTTTTTTCCTCTAGCGGGAATCGGGATCCCAGAGATGAGATTTAGACCATTTCCTTTTGTGTTGCTATTTCCGTGGTGGCATTCATTCAACCCACGATTTGTGGACTTGTGCGGAGTCCCCTGCTTCCTTTTGTATTGCTATTCTTTATCTCTTTGGGGCAAAACAGAAAACAAAGGCTAAAAAAAAAAAGCCTAGTGTGCTACATCTACCTCATCTCTCAAACTCATAACCTTATCTTCATCTAACCTAAGACCCATTTCACTCTCTCTTTCTCTCTGTTCTGCTCTTCAAAGTTTCAAACTTTTAACCAAAAAGCGTCCTTCTTGTTACTCTAAGTTTGTTAAACTTTAAACCAAAAAGAGGAGCTATTTGGTAGTGATGTAGAAGGCCCCCTAGTTTCTGACTTGGAACTTTTTGTGGGTAATCTTTCTTTTAGTGTGGATGGTGCTTAGCTTACTGGTTTGTTCGGAAACACCGGAAAATGTTGAGATGGTCGAAGAACTTTTGTTTTATTGTTAATTTCTTTTTCAAGATTTTAGCAAATTAGTTCGCTAATTTCTTCTCTCTTTTTTCCCCTAAATTTTGCTTTAGAGGAAGAAGAGAGTAATATTTTTAGAAGATAAAAATGAACCTAACGGCACGTGCAACTCAAGCTCGTTAACCGATGGTCAATTGAGCACATCCCACGCTTGTTAATTTAATTAAATCAAATTAAATATTATATCTTTAATTGAAAAAAAGTCCAAATATTAAACTTAAAGTGTGCATTTAAAAGAAAAAAAAAAAAAAAAAAAAAAAAACTAACTACCCATATATTGTTAAACTATACTCTTAAAGAGTTTAGGTGAAATCCACCTTAACTCAGTGGTTGTGATGGAATTAATAATCATCCAGTTTAAGAAAGATAGTTCAACACGATTCTTAAATGCTAAATTTCTTCTGTCTGCCAAAGTGAATTCCCTTGATTTCTCTAAAGAGCAGTATATTACTTTCAATTTTGAAATGCTTACATACAATAGAAGCAAATTTTTAAAGATAGAATAATCTTTTAGTAGTTAGAATTCCAGTCCAAGATGCATCGTTTTCGCCATCTCAAGGAAGAAGATGAAGCCACACCGAAAAGGCCCTATGACCAAATGTTGGATGATTAATTCAAGCAACAGACATAATTATGTGTTTGTGAAAGATAATGATTGTCACAATGTCAATAAACATGAAATAATACAAAAAAAGAGAGTTTTTTTCCTGCTCGAAATAAATTTTGCTTTAAAAAGAAAAGGGATGAATGCGAATTACTTATACAAAGTGGAATTAGCTGAATCCGGAATGGGCTTCACGTTGAGCAATTTGGAGCTGACTCAGCTAGAAATTAGGCTAAATTTGTTGTTGCAACAGATCCTTTGACAGCTCGCCACCAGATCTCTCTCCTTTTTTAATTAGGCTTTTTTCGGCTAAAAAGTAAAAAGCAAACCTGCCTTGAAAACCTTGGGCTTTTGGCCCCAAGCACACACCATGTTGATTTTAATCCATGGACCTTCATTAATGTCATAATATATCCACCCTGATGGGCCAATATGAACTTCGATATGTATAGTTTTGTCCATGCCTTTACATTTCTAGAATCAAGTCTCCCTTGATTAGGAAAACTGAACAGTCCCCAGGCTTTTATATTAAATGTATCATTCACATATTCACTTCATCATCGATTTCTTTGATTTTTATTCTCTCTCACACATTACGTGGAACCATGACTTTTGTAATGCTGTGATTTGCATCTGTACAATGGCCACCACTGGTTCGGTTGATTACCAAGAGTGGGCTAAAAACATAAACTTCCTTGTTGGCGACGTTGTTGGTACGTAATAATTAATTAAAGCTCCTATCCACAGGATTTCTCAGATACATGCATGCTTCTTGCTTAGAGCAACTCTTTTCTACCATATATGATTTGGTTACATGATAAATTTAAGTTAGTGGTAATTCCATTGCAGTTTTCAAGTACAACAATCTGTTCCACAACGTTGTCCGTGTGACTCACCAGAAATTCGAGTCATGCAATGCAGCATCTTCAATTGCAGTCTACTCCTCAGGTTATGACACCATCATACTCACAAGGCCTGGCCACTTCTTCTTCATCTGCGGTCTCCCTGGCCACTGTCAGAGCGGGCAAAAGGTTCATATCGAGGTCACTCTGGACCAGGAATACCTTCCATCTTTTGCTTCCTTTGTTGATCCATTACCACAGTCAGCCTCAGTATTGTCTGATGAAGCGTTGGCTACCAGTCCAGAAAGCATGGAACCGATCCCTGGACCAGCTCAGAGCGGTGCTCCCCCTCTCAAATTGCTCAACTTCTGGTTGGCTCTTGCTGTCGTTGCATTTGGATTAGGTGTTAGTGTTACTACTGGCACCGACTGCTAGCTGATTGTATTTTATCAATGTGGCCAGACTTCTACTTATAAATAAGCTTAAGCTGATGATAGCCATGTTTGAAATACACTACTATTACGTGAATCTGCTCTTTTGAATTGAACGTGATTATTAGTAATGAACAATGACATGAGATAACAGAGTGTGGAAACAAAGAATAAACTAAATATATAAAAAATAAAAAACTTTTTCTCTATCTTCGTTAATTAGAATGACTACAAGAAATTTTCTTGGCCAATAAACCGGTAAAATGATAAGTTCCTTATTTTTGTTTATTCGATTAAACATTTCATTTTCATGTCTCCTTTCTTCAAAATGATTCGCAAACCAACTTCCCTTAAAATTTATTCTTTTTTTTTTTGTAGATTTAAAAAATGAAAGCTTTTACTGAAGTAAAAGCAACACAGACTAATTGTTTAATTCATAACCATATTCTTTTATGAATATCATTTAATATAAGAATTTTAAATTTTAAATTAATATTATTTTTTAAATAAACAACAAATTAAATTGAAAACCTACCCAACATTTTTATAGTTATGTAACTTCTTCTTTTATCATTTTTTTTTTCTAAAATTTTTAATTTTTTATTGTTTTTCTTTTCATCCACATAGTGGGTGTGCCATAATCTAGTTATATATAAAACCTTTGACAAGGTTGTGTCAATAATCAAGTGACACTAACTCAGTTAAGAAAGTGATATAAAAACAAAATTTCGTAATAATAATAAATATAAAACTTTAGATATATAAATAATTTTATTTTTTTATGAATGTTTCTTTTAAAAACAAACAACTACCCACTTATAAAAAAATACCACATTTTTACTCAAGTAACTTCCTTTTTAAAAAAAACACAATTTTTATTCCAAAACATTCGAATAGCAACTGGTCAAATTTTAGTTATAAATTATTTTTTCGTATAAAAAGGAAAATAAAAGCATGTGGCGATGGAAATATTAATGTTGCATTAGTAATAAAGGGTAAAAAGACCATAAAAACAAATGAACCATATCAATATAAAATGGGCTTCAACTTGAGTCAGTTTGGACCTGACTCAGATTGAGTTAGGCTAAATTGGGCTACTACTTGAAACGAAAAACCCTAAAGATTTATCAAAAAGAATATTTCTTTTTGTCGGAGTTAATTTGTCAAAAAGAATCCCTATTAAATATTACACTTTCCGCGTAATTAATTTGCGACATTTACGACCAACGGATTGCATATATCCAAACGAATTCTTTTCACAAATTACTTTTCCTAAGCTGTCCTCATACATGATGTAATTAGGGTAAAGTTTTTCCAAGAACATAATAGTCAATTAATCAATCACTCTGTCAATAATTTGTCTTGAACTCTTTGACTCGTCCCTCTACCTTCGGTGGTTTAGCCATAGTTTATGCTAGAAATGTAATGTTTATGCTCGCTATAATTGCTCCTTTTGCTCCATGTTTTGGGGCTGTTTACAGGGTTGGTAATGCTTCTGGTTGGCATCCAATGCTTGATTACCAAAAGTGGGCCTCTTCCAATAAGTTTTTTGCTGGTGACACTATTTCCTCCTTCACCTTTTGATTCCACTCCTTGATAATATTGAAATATTGTTGTGTCGGGGTCAAACTTAAAACAAAAATCTACAATTTTTTTTGTTATTTTTTCTTATTTCAAATATCATATGTTTGTATATGTGAGTTTGTCATTTTTTGATCCATTAGTTTCTTTTATCAAATATTGCTGTCTCAAAATCTAGCAACATCTACTTTACATTTGTTTCAGCTCCTTAAATAATTCACAGACAAAAATACTTTGATTTGTTTTAGTTTCAACTTTCAATTCTAAGCCTATAAGACTGTGCCTGATAAACAAAATATATAAGAGTCATTGGTGAAATTTTCAATTGTTTGATAACAGTGCTTCATCACTCCATATTTACACTGTTCAGATTGCTACCAAATCCTTGGCTATATGGTTGTCCTTGCATATTTTGTTTGATTATCATTGAGGCAAGTAGAATAAACTGAAGGGTAGTTTTTCCCACTAGTATAATTATAGATTAATGATTGAACATTTATCGCATGTAGTATTAGTTTCAGTTTTCTGTAATAATCTTTTTGAATTTTCTTGTTGGAATAATTAAATTTTCATTCATTAGAAAAAGAAGCTTGATACGATTAAACTGTTATTTCCCTACAAATCCATCTGCAGTAATAATTCTTTGGAATAAAGTTAATTTACTCTTACCTTTTTTTTCCCTTCAATTTCCCCTTTATTGTTGATCAATAGTGAGACAGAAGTCTCTGAGTAAAATATGAATATGAGTAAGGATGTGGAGATCGATGATTCATTAGAGATTTACAGTTGAAGTTTTTAGTTGCTTTTATAGCCCTTAATTTTAATTGGAGGTGTGCATAGACCTAAGAAATGAATGGAGAATATAACTTTCTATTGGTTAGTATCATTTATGCATAGAATGCATGGGATAATTGCAAAAAGGGGACCAATGTTAATAAACCGAGAGGAAAGTATTTCTTCTGTCAAACCTGCCATTGAAATGCAATTGAGAAGAGGAGGCATAGTCATGTAGAGGAACATATTTCCTTTACCCACTTTTGCCTGTGTGTCAGGCGTACGACCGAGTTGCCAACAAAAATATTGCAGATTTATCTGCCCTTGTTGTAGATACTTAATTTAATCTAGATTTGAATCAATTGGATTTGATCTAAATAGTTAAATTTATTTTATTTTATATCTTATTTATTTATTACTATTATTATTATTTATTAATATATATTATCATTTATCTATTAATATATATAAATTTTTATTATTTATCTATTAATATATATATTCTTATTGATATATTTTATTTATTATTTATCTATTCATTTTTTTTTGGCTGGGATATTGATCAGAGAGTTGGAATTTTGCCATGGATTTTGGATTTAATCAGAGTCCAGATTAGATTCAAATATTGAATCACAATTCAAAAGAAATTAATGATTGATCAAAAGCTCTTCTGATCAATCCTTATAAATAAGTCTACAAGGATCACACGAAAAACAATATGGAGGAAACAAAAGCTAAAAAGGTTATAGGGCATTAGAAATAACTTTAGGAATTTGTGAAAAAAAATTTTCAAAAATTTTGAAGTTTTTCTGGAAAATTTCTGAAAACTTTTTAGAATTCGGTGACTGTTTTCGGTGACATTTGAATTTTTCGACTAAATTTGAAGTTTCCAACAAGTTTTTTCAGATTCTGACGAAGTTTCAACCGAAATCTGGGTTCAAGTAGAGAAAGAGATAAGGAAAAGAAGGGAAGAGAGAGAGAGAGAGAATGAGAGATCTGGTGAAAAAATGGAGGTATTTGCCTTTTATATTCTATTAAAACGATGTCGATTTGCGCTTAAGAAAACCTTAGGATCCATGTGTTCCCATTCAGGTGACCTTACCTGTAGCGCACCCAATCCAGTGATCCGTTTCTCCACCTGAGTTCGAGCTGAGCCGAAACCAAGTCGAGCCGAACCACGTACTCCTAAGCCGTGTTCTTCGAGTTGTTTTATTTCTTAAGCCGAGCCGCCAAGCAGAGCCAAGCCGTTTCAAGTTTATTTATTTATTTATTATTATTATTATTTATTAGATTAAAATTATTTAGTATTCTTTATTTTATTTTTTAAAATTTTAATTTAATTTTATTTTCTTTAAATAAAATTTCAAAAAAAATATTTTAAGGAAAGTTAAAAGTATTAATTTCCCTTGAACAAATTTTCAAATGCTTCAAGAAAAAATTGAAAGTATCAATTTTCTTTGTATAAAAACGATGAGTGTTTTTTTTTAAAGGAAAACGACTTATATCAAATATTGAACCATTATTCTTTTCTTTTCTTTTTTGAATTTTTTTTATATTAAATAATCCGACGATAGAGCCTCTACAAGTGAAATAATAGTTTCTTTGCATACTTTTGAGGTGAAAGAATTTTTTAAATTTTTTACTAAAAGTATTAGAGTAAATTGAGAATTATTTCAAATAATTAATTACTTGGTAAATTTTTAAGGTTTATTGGATAACATAAAATTAAACTGATACCATCTTTCGATGGGCGTTATGAGGGTGCTACAACCTTCCTCACACGTAATCGTACTTTCGAATCATGTTATAGTTAATAGACTTGAACCTATTCTTTTAAGGACCCATAGGCTTATGTATTCATTAAAATGATAGATTCTTTAGGTGATCAATCGTATCTAAATAAAAAAATTGATGACGATTCTTAAATTTAATGTCTAACGATAAATCTTTAGATCTAATGACACTTGTGATTCCGTACAAATAATGGACAAGATTTGATCAAGTTTGATTTGGGAGTGGGGATGGCCGATGGCCCCTTTGATGCATATTATATAAACTTGCAGAGAAGGTAGTCGTCCAGCACTCATCATGAAAGAAATAATACTTATCAAGGATGGTTTATATGTACTGCAAGAGCCAGGAAGGTGTCCTCCCCAAACCCAAGTAAGATATGCATGTCCCATATATGCCCATGTTATCATATTTTATTAAATTTCCATTTTTATATTTTACTGTGCTATTAATACCTTAATGATTTATTCCATATTAAATGAAAATATTGGCGGGATATTTGTTAAACAAAATGAAAGGTTTTATTTCCCCTTGTTTCCTTTTAATACAAGTTATAATCACCTGGTAATGAATTATGTTATTACCAAATAACCTTTACATATATAATATATGGAAAAAATAAATATATTATATATAATATAAACCTTAATAAATTCATATATTATAATAAAACAAAGTAAAAAAAAAAAGGTAAGTGAATGTTTGAAGATGCAATGAAAACATTGTAATGTGTCAAATGGATTCAATAAATTGTCAACTGTCACCTTTGAATTGGAAATTTAATGTGTCATCAAACCATGTAAAATAAAAAAGGAGAGAGACAGGTGAATCGGGGTGAGTGAATTTGTAACTTCATTTCCTGAGAATAGTGTTAGACTGGTGTTATTGTTGGGTTAGAAAACTGGAAGATAATTTTCACACACACACATATATAATCGGCATGAATGTCCTGACCTAATGTCTCTCCATTTTCATTCATACATCAACTATAACAATAAGATTTTACAGCAAGACTTTAAGACAACAGTTTGAGTTAGTATAGCCATAACAAGTTTCTTGGATACCCTGTCACTTTTACAAGGTGTGTCTGGTAGGCATCTTAACTTCCATATATCTATAAAAAGCGGTGGCAGCAAAAAAATTTTTTTTTTTTTTTTAATTTTGTATACCTTTTTTTGCTTTATTTGTTTAATTGACCTATTTATTAAGGCATTAAACCTTCATCACGCTTTCTTAACAAGGAAAACCAAATAATTTTAGATGACATTATTGATCTAGGAATTAAACAAAAACGAAGAATGATAAAAAGTTTTGTGGTACTTAGTGTATTTGCTTATTTGGGCATAGAAAAAATAATAAGGGATTTACTCAATTTAGGGAATTATATTTTGATTGATGGCACACTTCAATGTATATGCTGGATTTAATCAATGAAGGGATTACTTTGTGCTTCCTCAATCCTGCTTTCAGAAACTGAACTAAAGCCGCCTATCATTTTCAAATCACTACCCATATTCTTGCAGCCCATTCACCCATATGTTTCCTATTAGTATTTAATTAACCAAAAGACATTACTACAAAAAAAAAAAGTTTATTAGGGATAAAATTTTAGATTCTAATAGTAATTAAGTTTCATAATAATTTGAAGTTGAATAGCGATGATATCGAAAAAATTAAACCAAAAGCCATAAAACCTTTTTCTTAAATTAATAAGCTGTTTCCACGGAGGTTCGTTTCTACATTGATTTGGTTTGAAAAATAAAAATAAAATGAATTAGAGAAAAGAGGGAAGAAAGTAGTACTATAATAAAAAGGGTAGAAATTAGAAATAAAAATAACCATTAAAGAAGGGTAAGCGGGAGCCGAGCCGGGTAAGAAGCCGAAGTTGGCGCTTCTCCTAACCCGATAAGAACACGTGCAAGGACAGTCCAAACGCGTAAGACTCTCACTACCAAAGAGAAAGTAAACTCTGTCTCAGTAAAATATAAATTGGTTTTTTTTTAACATTAAAAAAAAAAAGGAAAAAAAAAAACGACGAAGAATAAATGAAGATGCACTGCATATATAAAATAGCCACCAGCATAGGCCTAGCCAACTTATTCCTATTCATCTCCTCACTTGCTCACTAACTCCCCGGTTTTCACTCTCTCTTAACTCGGAGCCCAGTAGCCCACGGAGAACCGAAAAAAAAAAACCCCTCCATCTCTCAACCTTCACTCGTCAGGCCACTGAGATTTGGAATCAGAGAGACAGGGAGAGAGAAAGAAAGAAACAGCTTGCAAACATTATATTTTTGCTTATCACTACCATTAATGCTTATCAGCAACAAAGCGTGAACAGAGCCAAGCTCTATTTTTGCTTTTTTCACGGACTTGCCAGACGACAGCAAACAAGCAATCAATCGAACAAAAGGAGAGAGAGAGGGAAAAAAAAATTACTTCAAAGCTTTTTCGTTGTTATTTTCGCGCGAACAGAGGAAGTTACCTAAAATGGAGCTGAGTAAGGTAACTTTGGAGATCTTCACAAAACTGGAGCAAAAATGGCTATCGCACTGTGAAACCACCAAGAAGATTCGAATCCTCAGCATTGACGGTGGTGGAACCACCGGCATTGTCGCTGGTGCCTCTCTTATCCACCTGGAAGACCAGATCCGCCTAAAAACTGGTGATCCGAATGCTCAAATTGTCGATTTCTTCGACATCATCGCCGGCACTGGCATCGGTGCTGTTCTTGCTGCCATGCTTTCTGCCGACGATGGAACTGGCCATCCACTTTTCACTGCTAGCGAAGCTGTCAAGTTTATCAGTCATCATAACTCCCAGCTCTTCAAAGTTAATACGCTCGCCGGAGTTCTTCACCGTAGGAAGAGATTCTCCGGTAAGAGCATGGATAAGGTGCTGAAGGAAATGTTTAAGAGAGAAGACGGAAAGGTTTTGACGCTGAAGGACACGTGTAAGCCACTCCTGGTTCCTTGCTTTGACCTTAAGAGTTCTGCTCCATTTGTTTTCTCTCGCGCCGACGCTTCCGAATCACCTAGCTTCAACTTCGAGCTTTGGCAAGTGTGCCGCGCCACGTCAGCCACTCCGAGCCTCTTCAAACCTTTCGCATTGACATCTATCGACGGCAAGACCTCGTGCTCCGCTGTAGACGGCGGTTTGGTGATGAACAACCCTACTGCCGCTGCGGTCACGCACGTGCTCCATAACAAGAGAGATTTCCCTTCCGTTAATGGCGTGGAGGATCTGCTGGTTTTGTCGTTAGGCAACGGTCCCTCATGTGGAAAGTCAAAGGTCCATAACAACGGCGAATGCTCAACTTCTTCCGTTATTAACATTGTGCTCGACGGAGTCTCGGAGACCGTAGACCAGATGTTGGGGAACGCTTTCTGTTGGAACCGTACAAACTACGTTAGAATTCAGGTACGCACATCATTTTTTTTTTCTTTAACCCCTATCGATGCTCTGTTTGGTTCTTAAGAAATTATTTTAATCCATGGTTAAATCGGTTGACTGGATTACAGTGATTTTTTTGTACATAATTTTCCTCGTATTTCTGAATAGCCAAACAGATTTCAACGATTTTTATTTATTTTTTTGGATTTATATAATTTTGTGATCGACATTCGACGGCTTGTAACGTGCAGGCAAACGGACTGGGGAGTGACAAGGGACCAAGAATGGAGGAAGTACTGAAGGAGAGAGGAGTAGAGTCGTTACCGTTTGGCGGAAAGCGGTTAGTGACGGAGACTAACGGACAGAGACTTGAGGGCTTTGTGCAACGTCTCGTTGCCTCCGGCGAAACCAGCCTTCCCCCAAGTCCCTGCAAGGAATCAGCCGTTAGCCTCCTTGCCAACGGCCTTTAGCTACTCTTTTTTCCTTTTTCTTTCCTTTATTTTTTTTAATTTTCTTTTTGTAACTCTTTTTAAGATGTAACAAATCTCAAGTTTTACTTATAACTGTCCGTACTTTGGAGTTAAAATAGCTGGTAATTAGTCATATGTCTCCGTTGTGGCTGAATTAATAATGTAAGATTAGGTGCTAAGTTAATGATGAATTAAATGACACGTCATTATTATTAGCAACATAAAGTATATATATCTTTTATGATTCACATTAACTTTTGTCTGGTGGACCGGCAATTCCTCAATCAACGAATTTCTTTTTGGCCCTTACAAAGAATGTTATGTGAAATTATTTGCTCCTAAGTACGATAATATTTTCAAGTCCAATTTTCAGTTTTTGTACATTTAAACTTTTAATTCTCCCCAACCTTTTTTTAAACGGAGAATGCCTCATTACTTCGTTGTTTACTATTAATTGGAGCATTTTTGTTTCATTTAATGAAAAATTTAACCTCAACAATTAATTTAACTATGTTAAATATTAAATTTCATGCTTTTAATATATTGTAAAAAATTAAATTACTCACAATTTGTTGAAGAATACGCGTGCAAAAAGTAACCAGAAAAAAATTATTATTACGTTTAGTAACATTGCAAAAATATCTAGTGCACAATATATCTAAAAAAAAAAGTACATATAAGAGAGTTTTTCATGTGGCCAATTTGCCATCTAAAAATGTACCAAATTTAAGGGTAAATAACGAGAACTATCAAGTGGTCCTCAAAGCAAAATAATTCATGGTTATTGGTTTAAGAAGGAGTTTATAAGAAGTAAAATCACGTCCCTACATTCAAGTTATGAAGCAAGGTCCAAATTCCAAAGTACCGCCCCATATCTTTTCCTAAATGGCTAATATATATACATATATACGTATATAAGTGTATTGAAAAACGGCTCGGGAAAATCTTCAGCTCGGGCAATGCAAGATATTTCTATTGCATTTGCTATAGTAAGTGGTACACTAGAATTTCAATATTGTAACTGAAGGTTGAATTAACCAATCAAGGGATTGAAGCATTTTCTTAGAAATGAGGTTGAGCTGAGCTACCCTGACAACTCAGAACAAATTTCATCACAACAATTGTAAGATAAGTTGATACAACAACAGAGTGGGGGACTGGCAAACAAAGCAATGGGATCCAACGAGGAGAGTGGGGGCTCATTACTCCTTTTAACCAAGCCCTTCCTTTCCCTTTTGTAAACGCTGTAGCTGCAGATGCAAACATAAGAATAGACATGGAAATGGAATCAAATCCTCTTACTGCTACATGGATATTCTACCATGTCAAAGCCATTACATCAACAAGTAAAAAGTTAAAGAGAAAAAGAAACCAACCCTTTCCCTCAATGATCCTCTGAATTTTCTTTGCTCCTCTTTTGGTAGGTAAGTTTGCTGGAGGAATGGAGCACGTACTTCCCTCTCCACTTGCGTTGGCATGAGAGAATCCCACTATTCATTTGCTTGCATTAAAAATGGTCCCTAATTTGTTGCTCTGTGGTTTCCCATTTGGTTTTTTGGCTTTACTTACGGAAATTTCATATTGTCAGAGGGTAGAGAACAGTGATACTTTAATACTAGTTACGTAGAATATACTAAACTCATCCTCCCTATTATTAATCTTTTCGACTGGGATGATAATGACATTAGCTAAGACAAGATTTACAGCCTTAAACGGGGGTTGTTTTCAGTTTCTGAATGAGTGTCCGAACCCCACACTCCTCGCTCAGCCAACCTGTTTGATGTGGACAGTGCTGAGCTCTGGCGTTCCAAACATAAGCCCCCCACCTCGGGTCCCTGCCTCGTACGCCTTTTACCATGGGTTTTCATGGTGTGGGGGAGGTACGAGGGGGACCTCCAGTCTAGTTTTAGAAGTGAAAATCTTTTTACACGTGTATAATTAACTATGCAATTTAACGTGGGCACAATGGTAGGGGGACCTCTCAACCATGACTAGCTAGCACTTTCATTCTAATTTCTTTTATATCTAAGAAAACGTTTCTATTAAATTAGCCTTATAGTTTAATGTGATTAAAAGTAATGTAAGGGGGAATTCTAAAACTAAGATTTTTATCCTAATACGAGAATACAACAAAAGATTATAAATGTTGAATTTTAAATTCGTAACGTATAAAAAAAAAAAAAGAGATTCGAATCTTAAAAGCTTAAACCTGATACAAGATTAAATTTATTGGACTAAGATGTAACTTAAATGCTTTGATTAATCTAATGTCATCTTTCAACGAAGGCTTTTCCAATTGGTAAAAACTGGTTGCAAAAAAGCTTTGAAGGATTCAAAAATAACTCATAATGTTTCAAGAATAATTTATTGAAAAGTGACACTGAAAATGTTGTAGGAAAAAGGCATTAATTCGTCAACTTTTATTTAATTTCACTACACGACTAAACCTATATGTTAGTAGAAGAAAACAAAAGTTCATAATCTCCCAAGAATCGTTACATAGATTGCATAAAAAGAGAACCAAAATAATAATAATAAAGTTGTTTATATAATTTCTTATTTATTAATTTCTAGGGAACTCAGTGGTTAATTGTTTTGTAAACATGTTTTTGGAAATTTCAATTAGTCCAAAACATAAAATGTCCACTGCTCAATTGGAATTACCTATGTACATATGTTTTCAAGGGAAGAGACGTATATATGTCTTTAAAAGTCAGAACTCACATGATACGATTAAATCGAGCACTCAATAATTTAATCAGATTCTTTTTCTTTTTTAATATGTTTTCTGAGTACAAGACATTATTAGATTTGCATCAAAACATTAAAAAAAAAAAAAAAAGACAAGTCGATTTCTTATACAATTAGCTATATATAAATAAATTAATTATAAGCTTGTTTTTACCTTGACCACCTGGAGTAAGTTGATCAGATTTGTTTTCACACGTATATTATTATTAAGATATTCTGTGCATCATCTGAAAAAAAATAATTAGATTCAGATAAATTTTAAAATATTTATATATGATAATTTTTTTTTTTACAAAAAAAAAGTTTTTTTAAGATGTCATGATCAGTGCCCATACCACCATGTCTAGAAATTGATGTTCACTCCCAGCTAGTTGCTTAAAGATAGATATAGGAAAAGAAATTGAAAAGATAAATGAAAATAGAGGATTCAATTTGGAACCAGGCTCTCCTCTTTCTCTCAATATATCCTATGAATAAAATAAGTTATTTTTAATAAATTTTAAATTTACTTATACAAAATAATTAGAATGTTTATTCCTTATACCAATCATTAAAAATATAGATAGCTATAGATTTACGTAGCTAAAAAATTTTTAAAACTCTTAAACCCAACTAATTATCCATATTAAAGTTTAACGCAAAAATTACTAATTAATTAAAGAACTTTTTAAGAATTAACATCATTGTAGCATTTTTCTTCCCTTTCAATTGTGATCTTATTTATATAAAAAAAAAAATATTAACAATAAATTTTAACCTAAAATCACTTCAATAAAAAAAAATGAACTTACCCCTTAAACCAATCTCGTACATCCGTCACGTAAATGTATTATAAAAAAAAACGCCATGCGGAAACCAAACCACCTGAACCCGACAGGATCGAGAATTGGGTCATATCCGTGGCTGAGTCCCCTACCTTTAGGCCCCATCGCCTTTTGTCTACAGCTTTGCCTAGTCACCTCTATTTCCTTCACGTGAACAAATAAGTTTACTTAAATAATAATATACTACAACACCTTTAGATTCATATAATTATTGATTTTTATTTGTACTATACTCCTTAAAATATTGTTTTTGATTATTTTCTGACGCCACCTGAAACAAGTGGTTGAAGTGCCCCATTATTTTTCTAATAAACATAATACTACTACCACGTAAATAATCATATATTTGTTAAAAATAATAAAAATAACAACTTAAATCTTATAAGTAATTTATTTGAGATTAATTAAATAGTATTTGATAAATAAAACAATTAATAAAAAAAATTTTAATAGATAAATTTGACTTATAAAATAAAATTTTTAAAAGAAAATAGATTTTTAATAAATAAGTTTGTATATTTATAAATAGGTAAAGTTTTTATAAAGTTAGGTATGAAAAAAATATATAAAAGAGTTATATAATTTTATGAGATAGACAACTTATAAGATTACAGGAGATTTACATCTTATATGTGTGTATGTTTATATATTTTTAAATTGATTAGATGAGACTAAAAAGATCCACATAGATATAATATACGTGAGTAGACTATTAAAGACTATGAAAGTCCACATAAATATAATGTATGAGTGTATATAGATATATGTTTGTTTGTATTTAAATGGTGCATATAGGTATGTATTTATTTGAGTTGAGAATACTCAATTGAACTAGAAAAGATTGAAAGAGTTTAAGGATATTAATTGTGAATGATTATTTTGATGTTTGTTTTTAATTCTTTACAATTAGTAGATTCTTTTTTTCATCTGTAGATGTAGGTCATTTGGACAAAATCACGTTAAATTATTATCTCTTATGTGATTATTTAATTATGTTTCCGCTAGTGTGATTAAATTTGAGTATTTTTGTCAAACAAATTGTATCAGAGTTAAAAGTTCGAGTCATGAAAATAGACAAGTTCCAAATAGCTCAATTCAAGATAATAGTTCAAGTTTATATTTTGAATATTGAGAATTGGTTTTTGTGAAACATGAAGACAAACAAAAAATTGATTATGAGACTTTCATTGTAAGTGAAGACAAGTATGTCTAGCATGAAGATAAATGATTTGATGAAATTTGAGTCAATGTGAAAATTGTTGAGAATAGTAACTCAAATTCCATAAGTGATTTGTTTGAGATTGGTTAAATATTAATTTATGAATAAAAATACTTACAAAAGAAAAATTTTAAGAGAAAATAGATTCTTAATAGATAAGTTTAATTTGCAAAAGAATAATTCTAAGAGGGAAGAGATTCTTAATAGGTAAGTTTGTATATTTATAAATATGTGAAATCTCTATAGGGTTAGGTATGAAAAAATATATATAAGAGAGTTGTAAGATTTTATGGGATAAATACCCCATAAATTTATTGAAGATTTACGTATTCTAGTTGTATATGTTAGTAAGTTTGTACGTGAACTAGAGTAAATTGAAATAGTTCACATAGGTATGATGCATGTGAATATAGTAAATGAGATTGAGATGATCTACATAGGTATGATACATTTGTGCATATGAGTATGTGTTTGTTTGCGTTGAAATGGTGTATATGGATATGTATTTATTTGGGTTAAAAATACTCCTTACAAAAGATTGAGAGGGTCTATGAGTGTTAATTGTGAGTGATTATTTTGATATTTGTTTATAATTCTCTATAATAAATAAATATTTTTTTTTATCCATGAACGTAGGTTTGTTTGATTGAACTATATTAAATTGTTATCTCTTATATGATTATTTGATTGTTTGATTATACTTTTATTGATATGATTGAATTATAGCATTTTGGCCTAACAATATTAACTGGTACAAAGTGAAAAACCACTGTTGCCCCATGGTTTTTTGAACGCAAATTAAAATGCTCTTTTTTTTTTTTATCAAATTCAATGCTCTGATTCCAATTCCGATGTTTCTTCCTAAAACAATAGTTTGTTGCTGATTACATTAACCTATTCATTTTGTGTAAATATACCAACATAATATAGTCTTATGTATTTATTGCTATATATATATTTTTAAATATTTATTGATTCAGTCAATAATCATGTTATGTGATGATATAAGATTGAATTTTTAATTTTAAATAATTTCATTCACATATATATGTGTGTATATAATACATATATATATATATATATATATAAATGTTTGATATTAGCTGACGGTGGATTGTGGCTGGATATTAGATAGAGACAATGAATAGAGTATTAAAAAGTTAAAAAAATATATATGTTTAGAAAAAAGATTTTAGGGGTATTAAGAAAAGTTTTAGCTTTAATTTTTAAAGTATCTATAAATACCTTATTATAGCATTTTGCATTCGTAATTGCATCCAAATATAATTATCAATCAACTAGTTGTAAATTAAAAAAAAAATTTTTTTTTTGAAGCATCCTTTAAGCACCATGGTAAAAAAGAATAGAATCTACCCTAGGGAAGCTACAAAGTTAGCATACGTAGTATTTAACTTTAACTTTAACTTTAACCTTGTTCGAGTTTAAGCAATGTCGTTATTATGTCTCTAAAGGTTGAAAAAGCTTTAGAGTAGCGTCTCTTTTGTTGTTAGTAGTCTTTTTCCTCACTAAATTATTTTATCTCCCATCGGGTGCTTATTTTAAGGGGAGTGTGTTTTCTCCTTTTAGCAAAAGCAGATTCGAGCACCCTTAGTTTCTCCATAAAGATAAGCTTAATAAATCAGTTTCCCCTAGCAAAGAATTTAGTGGACGGTTGGTTCTCCATCCATTCTCCAACCCCCCAATTTGATTAAGTTCTCCAACATCATGAAAAGGATAAGGGAATCAAGGGTTTGGGTGTGTGTCTACCCCCAATTAATTATATAATAATCCTCAATCATTATATATTTAATCACCTTGTTGACAAAAACAAAGGAGAGAATAAAAGAGTGAGTGCGAGCTTTGTAAGTGGTTGGTGAACGGCGACCAATCCTATTCAATCAATAAAGACCACGTAATCTAATAAATATTTCAATTTGATTAAGACCCAAGTTATTACAAATGGGAGAAAGAAACTATAAAAGAATAGAGAGGAAGAGTGGTGTACGGTTCATGTGATACAAATTTTTCAGGGGAGGCAATCAAAGAACCCCCAATTAGTTATACTCTTTATTGAGAATCTTTGGCCATTTCCCACAGAGCCAAGCATTGTCCATAGCTCCTAATTTAAACCTTTTTATTATCCCACTCAAAAATTAATGTTTCTTTCGTGTAGACCCTTTTGCTATAATAACCAAAGGAATAACGACATTTAATTAGTGCCACCAAGGTCCAAGTACGTAGAAGAAGCCAAAAAGGGTTTTGAGAGATAGTGATAATCAAGCCAAAACGTACACCGCATGCTTGGAAAATAGTTCAAGCTAGCTATGCTCATTGGGATAATTAGGTGATATGCATTTTCTTTTGCCCCCATATTCAATATTATTGCTTTCTAAACACGATTTTTGGTATACTGTGGCATGGATTACAGTCGTTAATCGTTATTCATTTTTTTTTAATGCCTTGATTCTTGATCCATCCGAACAAAAAGGATAGTCAATTTTGTTTACCAAAATTTACCCAAGTCAGTTCACTTTCCGCACCATTCCGATTCTCCATATAAATGTGTAGTCGTGATCAGCCATAGATTCGACCTGATTTGGGTGACCAGCCATCTTAAATTCTGTCTCCATAGCCATAGAAAGTCGGTTCAATAGTAGGGCAAAGGAAAATTGTACTTTCTACTCATTGCACGGCTGCCCTTATAAATGAAACCTGTTAATAGTAGGTATAAATAAATAAGTTAATGGGGGTCTCACCTTTCTCTTGTTATTTTCATCTTAAGAGAGATATTCTCAGCGTCCTTCTCCACGCCCAGAGAAGTACGATAGAGCTTCCCTCACTGCGAAAACAAAAAAAACCTAAAGACGAATCGTTGATTGCAAAAGGGCTCCACTCCCACCCTTTTCTAGCTAGATAAGTGGTAAAATATTAATAATTTACTCTGAATTCTCCAAGGAAAAACACTGCGATCCAGCAATAAAGGATCAAATTAATTGTTGATTTCCACTGCCTACATAATAATTCTTTGCTTTTCCTATCTTGTGGTTATTGCTCTGCAATTATGAATTTATGATACACCATATCAATTAAATAGTTTGTATTATTGACTGTGAAATTCAGTTTGAGTAACACTTTTTAGGTGTGTTTGCATCTTTGCAGCTTGATACCTATAATGGCTTCCATTCAATAATAGTAATTTTGCCTTTTCCAGTTCCAGAACCTCTCCTTTTTTTTTTTATTCCATGTATTATTCGACATAAACTATATAATTGAGTAGAGGCAATCTCTTTCGATTTTATAAATTTCAAACCCTTCAAAAAAATAGTATAAAGTTGGTAAAAGTTGCCAATAACGACTTTGATTTAATGGTAAAATTATGAAATTGATCAGATTTTAAATTTTTACAAGAGTAAAAATAAAAGTTGAAGTTACTATTTATAATTTTATATTGTTATAAATAGGATGAAGCAAATATCTCTGAAACAGTATTAATGAAGATTGCATGCATTCTAGTCCTGTTGAAAATTTACTAGTCGGTATGCAAAGTAATGAATCGAAAGTCCTATATATGATCAGCGCGCTACCTGTACAGTATAATAGATATGGCGATTAAATATTCTGATGCATAATTAACAAATGACATTGACATGTTGTCATGGTAGTTATTAGCTGACAAGAAATATTCAAGAATACCACACGTTTTTTAATAGGAGTTCATAGCCCTTATGACAAAGGGAGGTTTTCGTTTGAAATCAAGATTTTATATATTTTTTAAAATTTTATTGGTCACTAAATTAAGAGATGAAGGACGATGATTTATTTTTAACTCAAATCAAATATCATTGTATTATAATATAAATTAAAATTAAAGAAAATTTGAAGTTAATCCTCTAATATTATTATACACATGCATTCGAGTATGGATGGGGATTTAAAAAAAAAAATCAGTATCAATAAGGAGTTATTGGAAATATATAAATTTAAAACCAAATTATTAAAAGTTTTAGTCTAAAGGATTTATTCATCTTTTTTTAAAAGAAATTTATGTAAAATTGAATTGATCTTTAGTATTTACACTTTTTTTTAATATCCCTTATATATATAGGAAAAAACTTAGATGAAATTTTTTAGATAAAATTTATAAAATCTTCTATTAAAAATGATGAAATAAAAATAAAAATTAAAAGCTAAAATCGATAAATTAAAAAAATCTTATTACTTACATTAAATGTATAAATTTTAAAAAAATTTTAATAAATTTTGATATAGATATTTTTAATAGAAATATTAATAAAATTTTTATTATTAAATAAGTATCGATTTAGATTTTAATTATAAATAATATTTTTAATAAATTTTTTTATATATTATTAATTTTTATATTAAATTTTATCAATTTATTGATTTAATTTTTTTATTAAATTATTTTAAAAATTTTACAAATTTTACTTTAAAAATTTTATATAAATTTTATCTATGTATATATATATATGTTTATATTTATATTTATATATATACACCTAAATCTCCTTGGTGTCGAAAAATCTAAAACCGCTAGTCGACCAAATGGACCAACTTACCAACTATCAGGTTGGTGGCTCTACTAGACTGTTCTTGACTCGACATTTTGATAGGACTCCTCACTCCTCAATATAAGCAACAAAAAAAATATAATTAACTATAATCAAACATCCCTAACTTTTCTGGATTTTTGAGGGCAACATACAACAAGAAGCACGGTTGGCAACAATGCCCATTCCGCCATGTCTCCTCCACATCTCTTATCCACACGTGTGCGTCCATCCCCTCTGTCTTTCTTATCACTTCATGAAATGTGTGCATGTTTATGTACTTGTATAGATTATAGTACGGAGATTATGATAATATCTTGTCTTCTTCTTCCTACACGTTGACGACGAACTTAAGCAAATCTATATAATATATAATACATGTATTTTTCTTTTCCTCCAAACACTTTCATTTTACTTCACAGTTTCAGTAGGAAATCGGACACATTCATAATTAACCAATCATGAAAAGCATATTTTTTAGATCTCTTCCAAACCCAGTTTAGCTTATAAGAAATCAATAGAACTTTTTGAAGTTTACTGATTGAAGTGAATAAATAAAAAAGTAAAAAGTGGAGAAAGTGACTTGTTACCAGATGAAAATTGTAAGCATTCATGGGCAACATGTCATTTAGATGTTGGAAATCTTTGTGGTGTGGGAATTGATTGTTGGTGTTTTTGTTTGTTTCTGTGTCGATGGAAACGGTGGAAAGTGGAAACCCATGTAAAAAGCTATTTAGATGGGGATTTTGCAATATTTGTTGGGAAAGTCACGGTATTCCACAAAAACTTGCGATATAGAACAAAGAGTAAAAACAACAACCACTGAAAACCACATTTTTTTTTGGTTACTTCTGTTGCACATAATTTCCGACTCTGATTTCACTATCCCACTCCCTTTTCCTGCTTCTTTCAATCAGTTTAATTTCTTATCCTAAGTTGCAAATATACTATGTGCTAACCATGAAAGGAAAGAAACAGGGGAACTAGCAATTTCTCCATGTCTTGTCTTTGTGGAATATTGTTTAATTAAGGTATAATAAAAATGATTGTATATTTATATGTATGCAGCAATTTCTTAATTATTATTTTTTATTGTGTTCATCCAAAGGAAATGGGTATATTGAGGGAAAAAAGAAGGTAAAGACAGTCATGGTGTAAAACTATAAACCAGTGGTTTCAACTGTCAAGTTGTCAATTCTTAGAAATTTAGGTTATAATTATAATGCCATTGGAAATCTGATTAAACATGTTATTCCGTTCTTGGAATCTTGAGATTGCTGAAAAGAATTGGAAGTACTGCGAGAACCTTACAGGAAGAAACTGACCTCTGCTGAATAACATGTATTTGATCCTTAGTTTATGCCCTCCAAGTTCACCACACGGAAGCACTTGGCAACCTTGCGGGGGCGGCGGATCGTGGTTCGAAATACCCCGTGCACGCCATTGTACACAGTCGATCGAGACTAGATTTTTTTTTTCTCAGGACAATTCAGACACCAACTTCCTAATTACTTCATTTCCACACCACAATATTCAATCAATTGGGCGCACGTAAAATCACGTGAACAGGTTGTAGTTTGACTGGCAATATCTTTTTGAGTCTCAACCCAACTGGCATTAAGTCAAACTATAGGCCAATATCTAGATGCAAAATAATCATGGTGTTAAAACAATTAATGCAGTATAAACCACAACCAACCTAACCCAAGATTATAATAATCTCCCCAAAATTAAGCTGATCTGATTGGATCTTTGCGACACAAACAATTCAAACAATATTTGTTTATACTCCATGCTACTGTACTTAATAGCAAGTGCTACTACTAATTTTGCAAGAAAACAAACTTGTTTTTTGCTGGGTACTTCCTAGAACAAGAGTGTGGCTCCAGTAATAGTGACAGGTAACACTGGACAGTACGAATCACGTGGCAAGTAGATGAGCTAGATGGTATGTAAAACAGGTAGTAGTACTAGTATTATATTTTTGTGCAATAGGGGTGGAGCGCGTGAAGGTTGTGGAGAAGGGGCTATGGTTGGTCCGATGAGAGAAAATCCTTTTTCATTATTTCCCAGACATAACACCTGGCAATGGTTCGATGTGATTGATTTTTTTGTCATTTTCTGGAGTGAAGAAAAGAAAATGGGGAGTGCTGTACTGGACTACGGGTAGAGGTAAAAAAAAAATGAAAAGATTAAAAATTAGTTTAAAATCATAATATTTGATTTTGATTAAATTTAAAAATTAAATGTATATATATTTAATTTAAATTGAATTTTAAATTAAAAGATACAAATTTTAAAAATATTAAATCAAATTATATATTTTAAACTTTTATAAAATAAATATGTTAAAATTTTATTTTAAAATAATATATATAAATAAAAATTTAAAACTGAGAAGACATATATAAATCATAATATACTAGGAGAGAAAGGACAAGAGTGTTGAGCAGTTAAAAATGGCACCCAATGCGCTGGTTGGGAGAATCTGTAGGGGGTCATGTCCTTAGGAAGCACCACAGGAAGGTTCTCATGCCTATTTTCTAGTATCACTTGTTTACCCCGCCGACAACCACTACCTTGTGCATGGTGAATGGTCTTCGTGGTACTCCATCCGTATATATTGTTATTTTTTTCATGCCTCTGCAATTTCCACGATTCTCATGATTCCTTCGTCTGTTTGTTATTTACGTTAAGAAATTACCAGTTAAAAGAGTTCTATTGGGAAATTGTCGGCTATGGAAATATATTGGGCCTCTGCAGTTTAGATTTAAATCAAGTTGGGATCCTTGGTTTAGTCTTAAGGCCCAATTTCCTGATAGCAATGCTAGTGTACTATCCCCACACCCTTTCTAGACAAAAAATTAGGAAAATAATCTCCACAAACTTAGACAATTTGTGGAATATTAAGTTCATATAATATTTTTTTTGTTTTTTGATAAATATCATACTTCCTTTCTCCATATATAATAATGTTTAAAGTTGAAATTTGTCCATGGGTGGCATCTTTGATCTTTTACCTCATAACAGGGAAGGCCTGTTAAAAATTCAATGCCTAGTCGGAACAAAAAATGAGATCAACAGTTCAACACCATAGCAAAAAGGGTTGCTGTAGCTGGCTCTTAATCTGATTAATTAAAATCTTTGATTATTTTCATTATGTTGTTGCGTCCCAAGGCCCAAAATAGTTGCTCAATTTTAATTTATTCATAATTAAATTGTACTATGATTCATACTGCATCGGAAGTTAATGGAGTGAAGCAGACACACAGTGAATACCTTTACAGCTTACCTGATTTGACATGGGTGGAAATTTATGTACCTTGATCACAGGCTCCCAACCCGAGGTTGGGACTTGGGAATGTGACAACTGGCGTCATGAGAAGATGAAGTCATCGACAAGAAAAAATGCTACTGCTTTACAACAAAAACAATGTGATTTTAAATGCATGGCACCAATACGTGCAACGTGTGTGATTTTAAAGTTGCGTTCAAACGAATTAGTACGAAACTGGTGACAATACAATAGTTTGAAGTAGAGAACATGAAATTTTCATGATTCCAACAATCCTCGAATGGAATTGCCGAAAACCTTGGCCCAATGCTTCAAAAAAAAAAAGAATCTCGCTCCAATGTGTCTACGAAGCTTGGGCCACTCGTCGCAGTGGATTAACGTGGACTTAACCCACCTCGGCTAACCCAAATGTTTGGACCAAAACGTTGTTAAGGTTTTAAATTGTGTTTTAATGGTGTAATGCACAAATTGAGGTCTTCAATGACATTTGCACAATATATATATATATATATATATTATAGCATAGGACAGATGGGTATAGCACATGTTTTTAAGAATTCTTTAACTACTTCGTCAAGGAGCTAAGAAAAATATAATTTTTTTCCTTACAATTTGTGAAAAAATGCAGGAGATAAAAAGAAAGATTAAGGAAGCCATGGGGGAGAGAACTAAAATAAATAATGAATAATAAATGTTTTATAATTAAAAAAATAAAAAATTTATCAAAATATATGATAAACACAACAATATTTTTACTATAAACAATAAATGCTAATAACATTTAAATAATTATAATTATATACCCAATAAAGTTTTTCAAAATTTCAATTGGAATTGCTATATGAATTTTTTTTAGTAGGTTTGCCATTTTATATAATTTAAAAGTTATTATATGAATTTTTAATGTTATATTCTTGATATTAGTTGGCTTTCTAAAAATTTGATTAGATTGATATTAACATATTTTAAATCATAAAAAGTATAAATTATTTTCAAATTTTTGAAAAAATATTTGATCCCAAAACAAAACAACACGTGGGCAAGATTTTTAGTGAAAAATTAAAGTAAAAACTGGAGTGCAAGTTAGCAAGCAAAGAAGGCGGGAGCGCAGGCTATCATTAAATTAAATCCAAAGTTGAATTGGCGGGCGATCCCTCCATTTTTCCATTACACTCAAAAATATCTACCCACCCAAAACTGAAGCGCGCTTTACCTTTTATTTCACGACGCAGCAGAATCTCCCTCCATAAACTTGATTTTCCCAAGATTACCTACCTTGTTCTTCTCCATTTCTTTACTGTTTCGGCTTGGATTCCTCCAAATGGATCACCGGAATAAGCCCCAAACACGCAGAAGCTTGAAGCGGAAGTTGGAGCAAGAATTCGAAGAAGACAAAGCAGATCGATGCAAGGTACCCGTCGTCGCAACCGTCCAGACTCACCAAGATCTCCTCCGCGATGTTCGCCTTCACGTCGATCTTCTCAACTCCACCTTCTCCTTTTCAGAAGCCGATCGCGCCGCTGCCAAACGCTCCACTCACTTCCTTTCTGAACTCGCCAAGAACGGTACATTTCAAAATCTTCATTTTCGGTCATTTAGTGTAATGCATATCGGTATTTATTTCTCATTCTATTTATTGGCGATTGTAGAGGATGTTGTGAATTTGATTGTGGAGTGCGGGGCCGTTCCTATACTGGTAAAGCATCTTCAAAGGCCACCGCCTTTGGGAGACGGCGAGCCAGTACCATTGGAACATGAAGTGGAGAAAGCTAGTGCGTTTACTCTTGGACTACTTGCGGTGAAGGTAATTTTTGAACTTTCATTTACCCGCTTTACGTTCAATTTTGCAGCAAATTTTTTTTTCCTGCTTATATGGTAGTTACTTTGCCTGTTATTTTTATATTAAATAGCCAGAGCATCAACAATTCATAGTTGACGCTGGGGCACTGCCCCATCTCGTGAATCTGTTAAAAAGACATAAGGATGGTTGTAAGTCTGGGGCATTGAATGGACTTATAAGGAAAGCTGCTGATGCAATTACTAGCCTTGCTCATGAAAATGCAGGCATTAAATCCCTCATCAGGTTCGCATGTTTGGATATTTCTTGTTAATTTCCATCAGCATTATTAATTTTCACACCCTTATAGGTCGTTTTTCCATATATAATATTAGGGCTGAGGGTGGGATCCAACCGCTTGTTGAGTTGCTCGATTATCATGATATAAAGGTGCAGAGGGCAGCTGCTGGGGCCTTAAGGACCCTAGCATTTAAGAATGATGAGAATAAGAATCTGGTAAGGTTGTTTTTCCATGTTGCTGTACTATTTTAGGTGTTCTATTGTGGATTTACATTTAGTTAGCGAATTTGCAGATTGTTGAATGCAATGCTCTACCGACCCTCGTACTAATGCTTTGCTTTGAGGATGTTTCCGTACATTATGAAGCGGTTAGTTCTCATCTAAACGTTTTTATTTTAATACACATTTTTGTGAGTTGTTCCCTTTATAAACTGACATCAAGGATGTTCAGGTTGGCGTGATTGGGAACCTTGTCCACTCCTCTCCAAACATAAAGAAAGAGGTTCTTCTTGCCGGAGCACTGCAGCCTGTTATTGGATTACTTAGGTATTGCCGAGTTCTACATTAGGTTTTCACTTGTGCTTAGGGGGATAATCATATTGCAGGTACATGCTCATCCTAAAATGTTTATGACTTTGCCAACAGTTCTAGCTGTTTGGAGAGCCAGAGGGAAGCGGCTTTACTCATAGGTCAATTTGCTGCTGCAGATTCTGATTGCAAGGTAGACTGAGATCTTATTTCTAATTTGACACTTAAATTGTGATAATTGCTCTAGCATATGGATTATTATTTAGCTGTTGATGCTTACATTTTAGGTACTTTTGTTACATATGTTTGTGTGTTTATGTAAATGTGTTTTTTTGTTAAAAGTTATGACGATTGGGATCATGCAGGTACACATTGCCCAAAGAGGAGCTGTTCCACCTTTAATTAAAATGCTTCAGTCTTCAGATGTGCAGCTCAAGGAAATGTCTGCATTTGCGCTTGGACGATTGGCTCAGGTTTGTATTTCTTTGCTGTCATTTAGGGTTAAAACTGTTTATCTTGATGGTATTAGAAACAACTGTAAGCATCATGCCTGTGGCAGGACTTAAGTAATCCCATCAATTGTTTAATATCGTATACTATATGAATTTATACTGATGTGCTTATTTTAATTTCTTCCCCAAATGCTTAATTGTTATTTGAAGTACTTTGTTTTCTTTCTGTATACAATTTTTTTTTCTTTTTGCAGGACACACACAATCAGGCTGGAATTGTGCAAAATGGTGGAATAGTGCCATTACTTAGCCTTCTTGGCTCAAAAAGTGGACCTCTGCAACATAATTCTGCATTTGCCCTATATGGCCTTGCTGATAATGAGGTAAAGGTCATTGGTTCACTGTAATATATTTAACTTGAACTGCAATTTTACTCGTTGTGAGTCTACTGACGCCTATGGCTTGTCTATTCTGTAGGACAATGTTGTAGATCTTATCAGGACTGGAGGTTGTCAGAAACTCCAGGAAGGGGAGTTCATTGTTCAGGTATGCTTTCCAATTCTTTTGCTTTTAATATGCTGCTGTTTCATTTTTTTTTGGTTACATTCCTTTACAAAAGGAATTATATATTTTGGTGGTCCGTACATTTTGCCAGTTTGTAATACTTATTAATATACCTTGTAAAAGTGCAGCCAACTAAAGATTGTGTAGCAAAGACATTGAAGAGATTGGAGGAAAAGATTCATGGCCGAGTGAGTTTATTTTTTGCTGTTTTGTGACCTTTTTCTGTGTCTTTGGAGTTAGGTTAGGCCGCTATTTTGCTAGAGTTAGAAAGTGGTATTTATCCAGTCAGGAGACCATTTACAAGTTATAACTATGGGAGACTAATGCATCATTCTATTGATACTTCCTCTTAAAAGGTTTTGAATCACCTGTTATACCTGATGCGGAAAGCAGCCAAGGCTGTTCAAAGACGAGTTGCTCTGGCTCTTGCTCATCTTTGTGCCCCTGATGATCGGAAAACTATTTTTATTGACAATAATGGTAAAGCAGTTTTCTGTTCCCAATTGTAGTCATCACTTGCTATTGTTGCCCTCCGATTTACGTTTATCAGTTTTTCTGATTTTGGTTTTGCAATTTCTAATTATTTCTCTCTGGATGGTCATCAATTACTTCCAGGACTGGAGTTGCTTCTGGGCCTTCTTGAGTCTACAAGTTTCAAGCAACAACAAGATGGTTCAGCGGCCTTGTATAAGTTGGCCACGAAGGGCACTTCACTCTCATCTGTGGATGCAGCTCCACTATCCCCATCCCCACAGGTATGTTTATGTCTGCTGGTCTATAGGGAGAATATTCTCACATTCATATTGGAAATCTTTTGGTAACATAGGATGATATGGAATTATGGATGCACATGCATATTGTCAATTGTTTTTCCCTTGCGAGAGGTGTCTACTAATCACTCGCAGGGTGTGATTTTTTTTAGTTATTCTAATCATTTTTGTAGTTAATATATAGTTGACTTTTTTGGTTAATTTGTCGTGATCCATACTTTAGTTATTATTTATGAGATTGATAACTAATTCCTTTGCCACCCGTGTTTTAACAATAAATCCTACATAGCAGTAATTTATTATTGTTTTATTTTTTGCCTTAATACTTGTCTAATTTTGATGCCTTGGTGGTAAATAGCAATGGTGTTAACAATTTTTTCTTTATGTCAGATTAAGTGTTTTTCTTTTCCTTTTTTTTTTTCCCATCTATAAATGCAGGTGTATTTGGGTGAGCAGTATGTAAATAATCCTACACTATCTGATGTTACATTTTTGGTTGAAGGTATGGATTTTTTCTTATCAATGATTTTGTTCTTAATTCAGTGTCTTCCTCTTTCATTTTAAGTTAAAAGTTGTTTGGAAATGTATTTGCATTCAATTTCCACATTATTCTGTCAGGCAAACGATTCTATGCTCATCGAATTTGTCTTCTTGCTTCTTCGGATGCATTCCGTGCAATGTTTGATGGTGGTTACCGGGTGAGTTATACAATTCAAGGATAGTGTTTCCATTATCTGTTTTTTACTTATGCTGCTTTGTTATCACCTTCCCGAGTACACTTATCTGCTTAAAGGAAAAAGAAATCATAAATCTGAGCACATCGCTTGATAGTACAATAGAATGATTTAAATAATAATGTAGATCTGGAGTAAATGCATAGAATGATGATCAGTCCTTCATTTACTAGTAACAAAATATGAAAATTGATTTGCAGGAGAGGGATGCCAAAGATGTTGAGATTCCAAATATAAGATGGGATGTTTTCGTGTTAATGATGAGGTAGAATTTTGAATTTACCTTATGTGTAAACCTAATAAATGTGTTGGAAAGTTCTGACCCGTATGCTTTTCTGGTCTGTGCTGCTAGGTTTATATACACAGGATCTGTGAATGTCGAAATGGATTTTGCTCAAGATCTTCTTAGAGCTGCTGATCAATATCTTCTTGATGGCCTTAAGCGTCTTTGCGAATATGCCATTGCACAGGTGGGTATGTTTTAGTGTGATACGGCTAGTACATTTGATTATTACAGATTTACATGCTTATTTGTTGTTTTGATGACAGAAGAGTAACGCCTTTCTAATTGTCTTAAGGATATTTCTGTGGAGAATGTTTCGTTGATGTATGAATTAGCAGAGGCCTTTAATGCCACGACCCTGCGGGAAGCATGCTTACTCTTCATATTAGAGCAATTTGAAAGATTAAGTACCAAGCCTTGGTATGTAATACCTTCCTTTCTAAGCTAGGAAAAAATGTGTTCTTGTTCTAGACAAAACTTCTCAAGCCACTAGCTGTTTCCATGCAGGCTAAATTATGTGAATTAATTAAGTCATACAAAAAAAATGATGCACGTAGAAATAGCTTTGTTTTCTTGTAGACAGTAATTGGTTTGACTAGATTCGAATCTGATCAAATATATAATGGTGTAAACATGCAGGTGTGCTCGTTTGATTCAACGCATCATTCCGGATATACGGAATTACTTTATAAGAGCACTTGCGAAGCCTGTGCAAACTGACTCCAGACAACTCTAAATGATTTTGACATTGGTTTTGACCTTTTTTTGTGGCCCTTTGGACTGATATTAGCGTTGGAGGAGCATTATATGTACAGATAGCTTAGGAGTTAGTACAACTTGGGAAGTCTTGGATCTGATTCTAGTGTAACGAAAATTTTCTAATATCAGACTTTCCTTTGTCGGTATATTATTAGCCCATTCAGCATTCGAGTGGGGTAAGGCCTATGAATTCTGATGCAGACATGGATATGCCAATCAGATCGCCAGGTCGAGGCACTGGGAGTGTCTAACGGTGATGTACCATAAAAAAAAAAAAAATCAATCAACTAAACCAAAGACTGTTGAATTATAATGGGTACAGCGCAGTGAAGTCTACGTTTTTAGATTGAAAGATGATTCCGATTGTCATGGATGGATTTACAGCACAGATCTCATTGCTCAGTTCTCACCACCTATAATGACTGAAATGAGGACTTTTTATTATAGGGCTGAAAGCCTGAAATCATAAACTGTCGCTGAATTATTGCTCTATGGGCCTGGTAGTTTGTTATGGGCTCTAAGTTCTATACAAATATAAGAAGTTCAAAATATTACGGTTTTGGCGAAATCTTTTTTAATCTGTTTTAGGCAAAAATTCACTCTGGTAGTCCACTATCCGCCAATAACCAGTTTTCTTCCAAACTGTCGAGACACAGAGATGACCTTGCAGCTATCAGGACTGTGATTACCCTGTCCTAACATCCCCACTCACTTTGTTCAGCGTCGAACCTCTCCAGACCCAATCCCCAAACTTTCTCCAACAAAAACATCTCTCACAGCCACCGCTTCTCTCTGCTCTCATCTCACCATCCAGGCAAGCTCTTATTTATCCCCAACTCTTAATCCATGATTTCGTGTTTTCAGTTTCTTTGTAAGATTATATTATTCCAATCCCAACTCAATGACAAAATGTTGCAGATTATCGGTGGAAAAACTCCATCGTGTCGTGAAAATGGCAGTGTCACTGTCGATGGCTCGGTTGAAGATGAAATTGATTGGGATGAAATGAATGCTCATCTTTACTACTGGACCAGGCAACTCGGTCCAGTCCCAGGTATATGTTGGTGACTTTGTGGTTGTTTATTTTCATTAAATTTTTGATGAGCCTTAAAATGATTTTTTTTTTTTTTTTTGAGATATGGGGTGTTTTGGCAAATGGTATGTTGGTACCCTGGTCATATTGCAAAAACAGAAAAAGAACTAAAAGAGCAATTCAAGTTGATGGATGTTGTTATGGAAGTACGAGATGCTAGAATTCCTTTGTCTACTACTCACCCTCAGGTTAGCTTTTTCTTGTTATTTGTTTATTGCATTTTTAGCAGAAGTACATTTTTACTTTTAGCTGCGTGTGTAAACTTGTTATGTGCTGAGTTTGCAATGAGCACAGATGGATTTATGGCTTGGTAATCGAAAGAAGGGTTTAGTTTTAAACAGAGAAGACATGATATCCACTGCTGATAGGAATGCTTGGGCAATATATTTCTCAAGGCAAGGGACAAAGGTTGTCTTCTCGAATGGGCAACTTGGAATGGTATTCGAATTAAGATATTCTATTTTGAGCATATTCTTTTGTAGTTTGAGCATTGCTCGGGTAAGTAAGTTATATACGTTTGGCAAACACAGGGGACTATGAAGCTAGGTCGGTTGGCAAAGTCTTTAGCAGCAGGTGTAAATGTTAAACGCAAAGCCAAAGGACTCCTTCCTTGTCTGGTGGCTTTTGCGGCAATTTTAGCATGCCTGTTTTTTCATTCTTGAGTAGTGTCTTAGCTTCTGTGATTCACTGCATTTTGCAAGTTTTCTCTGTTGTTTATTTGTGTTTCTAAACTTTTTTTTGTAAGTAGTGATCGGGATGTTTACAAGTTTTATATTTCTAAATACAGACAGGTATGATTAGGTCTCTGGAAATGGTAGAATTATTTAAATAATCTCTTTTATGTAACTATGTCTATTATTGGTCAGTCTAGTTTTACTGTGGAATGATATAAATGCTGAACCCATATTCTAAAGCTTCAAATCAAACATTCATATACTTGATGGTTTTTAAATTATTGTCCAGGTTTGAGCTGGAGTAGTTGGGTATCCAAACGTTGTGAAATCATCTTTGATTAATCGTTTGCTGAAACGAAGAATGTGTCCAGCAGCTCCTAGACCTGGAGTTACAAGAGAACTGAATTATGTGTTCTGGTGGTTTTTGTTTCTTTGCTATCATATAGATGTGAAACTATTGTGAAGGGGAAGGGGTGAGGGTTTGAAAGGCAGAGTGTTCAATGAGTTTGAAAAGTTCTAATTCTGCATCTTGAAATCCTAAGAAATTCACAGTTTTGTCATCGTTGAAAGTATCTCTTACAATTTCAATGGTTAGAAATTTTGTTTAAACTCTTTGTGTATGCTATAATAATTTCTTTCTTTTTTGGATAAATATACTATAAGAATACCTGAATTAAAGAGTTCGCATATCCATCTAAATAGAACAACATTTCGTTTTTCTTCTGTGATGACAAAACAACTTTTTCAAATTGCTTGTAAGCTTAGCATGATAAACATCTTTTGAATTTCTCATTTGTTTTTCTCTTTTACTTTTTGAAAGGTGGGCTCACTTTGGGAAATATCTTGAGTTGCTCGACTCTCCAGTAACACTCCCAATGCGAATTAGTGATCACGCAGCTGCAATAAAGCTTGCCATATGTGATGACATTGGAGAGAGGTCCTATGACGTTGCTGATGTTGCAGCTATTCTTGTGCAGATGTTAGCAAAGCTTCCAACAGTAGGGATGTAGTTACATAATTTTTTGTTCATTCAGTGGCTTTTCTTTTCCTTGTTTGTCAAGAAAGCACTCTAGTTTCATAGCCAGGGCTTTTGTTTCAAGCTGAAATTTACTAAAAATTTCAGTTTGCTTCACAAATTGCAAAGAAATAAACTGAAATACTGGTTGTTATTGGCGTCTTTTATGTTAGTGAACGAGACTTGATAATAACTTTTGTGGTATAATTATTCTAATTAAAAGTATGGATTGCGAGAACAAAGAACTAATAATTTTTGAGAAAATTATTTTTCTTTCTTTTTTGTTTGATCAAGATGGTATAATGAGACCATTAGATATATGGGACTTTAAATAGCTGTGGGAACCTGAAGTGATGAAGTTAGTGGATAACAGAGATTCAAAATGGGGAAAGGGTATCTCAATAGGGCCATTTCACGAAGCGACGACTACTTTTCCTTGTTTATTTTTGCAGGAGGAATATAACGGATGCATTTTGTAAATTTTTCCTCCCTCAAAGCATTTTGCGTATAAGCTGATGGTAGCTTTTCCTATGCCGTATATATTGAGGATTTTAAGAAAAAAAGCAGGGAAAATGAATGATTTTAAGTAAATAAAATTCGATGCAGCTATTTTCTTCATAGAAGGCTGTAGAAACAATGCACTATAAACAATGTGGTATAATCATTTGGTAATTGAAGAGCTAAATATAGCAAGGGAACTTTTTGGTTGGTTGTTTAATTGCAATTCTCAATTGCATAACTTAGTTCTTTACCTTTGAGGCTCCTTTGCTGTTTGCAACAATTTATGACTGGATTTCAAGCTTTCAACTTTTGGCTGAAGCTAGCTGCTGTTGACAGATTATAATTTTGTGCTTGCCAGGGATGAGAGCTTTTCAAAACCGCTACAAGGTCGATGTGGATGGTCAATGCGGTAAAATGTATGTCTTAATCTGGCACCTTATAATTTTCACTTGAAAAAAAAAAGCTGATGATCTGGATCCAAAAGCCCATTCAGGAAGAACAAGCCGACCAGATAAATAAGCAACCCAGTTGCCACTATAAGCAAATAAAACCTGTCTTACGCACTGAAAAAGGATATGGCTTGGGTTTCATTAGGAAGCTTGCCACGGAGTTAAAGGTCATCCTGACATTTCATTTTACTGTTTTACATAAATTCCTGATTGATTTGGTTTTTAATTGTCTGAATTTCAGATTTATTGAGAAGCAAGCCCTTTTCTTGTTCAATGGGGATGTCCACCAAGCAGCATTCGGTATCCTGTCTGATTTTCGAAAAGGACAGTTAGGTTGGGTTGCACGGGAGAGGTGTCATGGTCAGGCCTTGGTCCTGCCATCCTGGATCAAGCAGCGGTCGAGATCGAGCTGACGAGAAAGCGGTTCTAAGGAATGCGGGCGTACATTCGGAGCTTGGGAACATGATGCTAACATGTTGTAGGGGCAATGGGAGCCCTAAGCCGCAAGATACGCGAGGAAGTTCGGGACAGTGGTTGGACACCCTCGAGCCAAGTAGCCTGGCGGGTGCCATCTATGGAAGCTATGTGCGGGCGTTCCGAGCATGGGAATAGGTTAGGGACATTGTGTGTGGACGGCCCATGCCCTAAACCCCGAGATATGCAGGTAAGTATAAGGCATTACGCCGGTGCCCTAGGACCAACTAGCCAGATAGGTGCTGTCGGTCGAAGCCATGTGCAGACACCTTCGAGTGGGTTGGTAGAGCAACGAGCAGAATCAAGGAGCATTGGTGACCAAGAGGAAGGTTACGGGGCCTTGAGTTAGCCGGAGAAAGGCCCTGAGGGGGTTGGGCAGAAAAGTGTCCCCGTTTCAAACATTCTTACGGTCACTGGTAGCATATTGGGAAAATCTCTAACGCTCTTTATAGAGGGACGATTGGTGTTAGCTCTCCACCATCCCCTTGGCTAGCGGGCAGGTGGGGGCCTGGCTAGTCTGAAGTGAGCTACTCCTAGGCACTCAAGGTGTCTAGGTGGGCGGACATCGTAGGGTCACGAGCGTGGCACGATGTTTCCTCGGGTAAGGTAAACTCGGGGGCGGTTGGGGTCGGTGGCCCTCGTATCCCGCCTTTGCGTTGAACCATGGGGTTGGACGGTAGAGACCGTTAGGTCCCTCGGTTTCCCCTCCTCGAGCCGAAAGGATCAAGTGATGGTGTTTACGTAAGAGGGATACCATTGAGCCAAAGGGATGCGCGGGCTAGCTAGCGGCCACGCTGCTAGACCCTTGTGGCCAGTCGGGCTGGTGGGCTGCAGCTAGGGCAGTCCACCCAAAGACCCTTGCGGGACTGGACCACGCGATGGTATCCATGTAGGAGGGATGCCATTGAGTCGAGAGGATGTGCAGGCTAGCAGGCAGGCACGCTGCTAGGCCCCTGTGGCCAGTCGGGCAGCTGGTGTGCTGCAGCTGAGGCAGTCCACCTGAATCCCCTTGCGGGACTAGCATGATGTTGGGTGTCAATCATGCGTGCGGGCAGCTAATACTGATGCTAAAGGGTGTAAGCCCTAAGAACCGAGTCCCGTTGGACGAATTGAGCCTAGAGGCTCCGAGCTGGCTGCTGACCAGCGTGAAGGGGATGCTTGCGTAAACTTGATACGGGAGCTTGCGTATCATACGTGCGGGCGTGGTGTTGGGTTCTCACCATGCCAAGATGTAATAACATCAAGAGAACTGGGGCTGTGTGTCCCTACGAGATTCGAGGGTTGGGGCTCAAAGCATTAAGCCTTGCGGCCAGAGCTAGGTGCTCGCGGTCACTGGGAGAACCGTGGGCCGATGCGCGATGAGAGATAGGTTCCTCTTTATAGAGTTCCGAATAAGCAACCCTACAGGGACAAAAGTAAGAAAAGGCTTGTGGGCATGCGGCTTGAAGGGTCGGATTTTGTTGGTCCGCGAAGAAAAATGAACATGATGAAGGTTGATTTTGACTATGAGTAGTCTTGGTATCGTACGATCGCGTGATTTCAGTAAAAGAAACGCGTGGATCGTGACAAGAGGCCTCCCAGGTAATGCTGTTGGATGTATCTCGCTGGCAAGTCTTAAATTGTCTCAAGTTCGGGATACAACAGCTGTCAGAAACAGACATCAGAAACTTTTGGCATATTAATGTTGGAAAAATGAGGTGCCATGCAGAGGATACAGCTTTATATTGGGGGAAATTATAACAACATTGATTAAATAGAAGCTGCTTGGCTGTTGGGAAATTTTGAATGACCTAAAAGTGCAAAGAAATCCTTGAAAATGTATATTCATGTCGTGTAAGATTGGGTTTTCAATTTTCCAACCTTTGCTACAAGAACCTCAGTCAATTTTGTACTCGTCTCATTATGTATAGGAAATTAGCAATTACATGCAAATTATTCCCTATTCTTTTGCTGCAAGATGCATTTATCAATGGTACAATCCTAACATATGATTTCATTTCTATCTCAAATGAAAATAAAAAAGGGAAATGGCAAGTCATTTGGAAGGGTGAAAACCATGACCACAACTTGAAAAAATATAAATGGGCTGGGGGTGGTAGGGGAACTGAAGCAACTAATTTTCATGACCACAAAGTCAATCTTTAATATACAACATGCCTTTTGCACAAGTGTACTACAAAGGATAAACACAAGGTGCAGCACCTCAAAGGTGCACGCTAAGAAATAACCAACTGCGTCAAAGATGGAAACAATCATGCTGACTAATGGCATAAAAATTGATGCAAGGGAGTAAGCTTGCTGTTTCTTCAAGAATCATCACTAAAACTACATTTGGCATCTGTATCCATTATCCAAATTCTCTAGCTTGATTGTATTCAAGCATCACGTGGGATTTTACTGATACAATGAGATTACTTGTATATTCATCTTGCAATTGTGGGAGCACACTGTGTATCACTTTTGTTTGGCCAACTCTCTTTAATTCCACAAGCTCGGATAGGACGTTCAATTTGATGGCCTTCCAAAGATTCCTTTTGCAGCTGAGAACAGTATCTTTGAAATGTATTGACGTTTACTTGAAGTCTGAAATCTAGACTAAACAAAAATTTCATCTCCAACCTGTTCAACTCAGCTGTGCTCACCCCACCAACTCTAGCATAATATGCATTGTTGAAACACCTGCAAAAGACAATGGAATGTACTTTCTTCTAATCAAGCCGGTTCATCTTTATCAGGAAATCCATGCTTAAATGATAATGTAAGCATTTCCACCCAAGAAACCATCGTTTTTAAACTGTGAGAATGAGTTCATTATCAGTAATCAGTTGTAGAAAGGTTAACACTTACGCATCATCAATAAATTTTGCTGCTATCATAACACTGGTTATAAGGAGCCGATGAACATTAAGGGAAGTCAAATGCACATCAGTTTGTTGAACGAATCTATCCACGTAAATGTATGCAACAAGAAAGCACGAAGGACTGCAGCCAGCATACTTAAAGATGCGATCAATATATTGCTGAATGCTTATGGTGGGAGCCCTTAACCCATGAAAGATTGCAACATTATCCTTCATGTTCTTAGTCTCTGATTGCATCTCATTTTTTTGGACAGATTTCTCAAGAAGTGAAGAAAGAAGTGATAAAATCCGTGGAGTTCCAATAGGTCCTTTACCCAATTCTTTCAATCCCAAAGCAAGGTATATATCTGAGTCCACACCCTCGGTATTAATTGCAAGAGTTCCCATAGCCAGCCTGAACTGCAAAAGATTCACATTAAAGAGCTCATTAGTCTTAACTCTCAAAAAGTAACAAAAGCGTCATCCTTCATTCAATATTCATTAGGGAAAAATATGAGACAGTGAGAGATTGTATCGTGTGAAATAATATACAATGTCCCCTACTTGCTGGATCTACAAATAACCCACATTAACATGAAGTAGGAGGCATGTTATAAGGCTATTTGCAGTGCCAGAAAAAAGGGTGCTAAATCCAGTTTGCAAATGAAAACCTGTAGCTTCGCGCCACGTTAATCTTCTTTCTAGACGACCAAGTTAAGTATCAGATCTCATTGCCACACGTCACTGAAATATGTGACAAATTAAGTGTATAAGCTTTTGAACTGAATAACCTCGCCATCTTCACAGGGCTCAAAATTCAACACCCAACAACCATCCCTATTCTCAAAGAAACAAATTAACCAGCAAACCTAGCGAAATACTACAGAAATCCCCTGAAAATTGAAGATGCTTAGGTCACACACAAGAGTTCAAAAATCATTATGACAAAATCAAGCAAAACCCATCAAATCAAATCTGATTAAAACACTTTATCCATAAAAAATTCAAACAAAAACTAGAAAACTAAACCCACACCCAAATTCACAAAAGAACAAGCTTTCACTACACGTGGCAACCCGTTCGAAGAAAAAGAAAAAGACGGAACCGAACAAATATGTAAAAAAAAATTAAAAAAAAACTTACAGAATCTTTAGAAACTTCTTCACAGTGTCCCCGGAATCTGCTTCTTCATACAAAGAAGATAAACAGAAGAGAGAGATCGATCAAGATCTTATCCTTACTCTCTCTCTCTCTCTCTCTCTGCTTCTTTCTTCCACTTTATTGCAGAGACAAAGAGAGAAAAAATAAGTTTTTTCCGGTATATTTATTTTTAATTTTCACAATTTCTTCCCTATCGATCTTTGCATTTTATTGGAAAGTCTGCGTTGGTGTCTCAATCTGTCCTTTGCTTTTCTCTCTCTTACTTACTGTTGCTTTGCTTTGTTTGAAGCTTTTAGCTTTACACGGAAGACAGTCGGTAGTGGATTTCACCCATTCTTAACTGTGGACACTAGGAAAGTAAGGATAAACTTAAAACTTCTAACCCCGTTGCCTTTCGCTTTGGTTAAGCTAGGGCCCCACTATGTATGGGGATCCCACCATTATTTCCACCCTCATCATTGCCGTCCATTTTGGATCTTCAAATTCATCCAAAAATTTATACTCTAATACTACTATTAATTAAATTAAAATCAGGAATGATCGTATTGATTTCCAGATTTTGTTAGAATTTGTATACTCCAAATATTTTAATACTTCCGTTAATAACTTCCTTTATTAAATCGTTAAGTGTTTGGTCTTGTGTAAAAAAGATAATTGAGTATAAAATATTTAAAATAATCATATAAAATATTTTATATAAAATAAAATAACAATTTTACTTTATATTAAATGAATAATTTAGAAAATAATAATTTGTTGTTATGTAAAAAATTAAAACCATTAATTAATTTTAATGAGAATAATTATTTAAGAACATTTATTCGAAGTCGTAAACCTGCTTAAAATAATCAAGATTACTTAGATTGATATGAAATTTAACTAGTTAAATAAATTTATTATCTTTTTCGAACAAAACATTTGGATTTTTGTTTATAAAAATAAATTTTAAAAAATGTGTTTATTTCGATTATTATTAGGGAAAATTTGTTATAAAAATTTTAAAAAATACTTTCTACTAATATTAAAAATGTCACATAAATTTTCCAATTTACTATCAAACAAAATGATTTAATTAATGAGTGTAAATATCCTTAAGCTAATGAGATTTTTTGCTTAATGATAAATAAGAGATTTTAGAAATTTAGTTTTGTATTCAAATTTTTTTATATTATGATTGATTTGATTGTTTAATTATATTATAATTTGATGATTTATTGTTTATTTTGCATAATTTATGAAGAAAGAGGTGAAAGTTTTGGTTCAAAATAAAGATCTTTATATTATTTTAAAAAAATATTAAATCAATAAATTAGAGATGATTGATTATTTAATGATATATTATTATATAAACATAATAATTAATTATGATTATATATATTTTTTATACTTATAATTAAAAAAAAAATTTCCCTTAATTTTTACAACGACCAACTCATGTCACACGTTGTCTTAAAGAGAAGGATCTGTGGTGCTTGCTGGCTGGTTTTAGTAGAAGACGCAACATATTCCACATGTTTTCATAAGCAAAGGTATTAAATTATGCCGCAAGATTAGGTACCGTCGGTGGGGTTCACTCATTCCCATAAATCAAAGATTTCTTTACTTTCGTCGTTAACTTTGCTTAATGGTAGGTAAAATATTTTAAAATTTTGAGGCTTAATGGTAGGTAAAAGATTTAAAAATTTTTGAGTCATATAATGTTTGATTTTAGTTGTTTAACTATGTTTTAAATTATTAATTAACTTTTTATTATATGTAAATGTAATAAATAATTGTAATTATAATTTTTTATTTGTAAATTAAAAAAATAAAGTAATTAAATTTAATACTTTTTATTGTGAGAATTATGAGAATTACTTTGAGCTTTTATTTTTCATCTTTACTTATATTATATGTAAATGTAATAGGATTCAGGGGTTTGATTGGACCACACCAACGCGTTTGAGTTTTTTAATTTTTAATTTTTAAAATTTTGTTAGACTTTCAATGTTCTTGAAATAGTGATGGAATGTTACAAAAAAAAAAAAAAAATCAAATTGGGTACATTGAAAAAAAGTAACATATCAATCTAAATGCTCATGTCAATACACATGTTTCACCGTTAAAAAGAAAACTACGCATTTCACACAAATATTAAAATTCGTTCATTTTGAGAATGGACAACATTACCAGCAACAAAATAATATACCTACGTGCTAAAACAATTTTTTATTTAAATTCAAAATGGAAACATTATTGCTATATAATGCAAATTATGAAAATATTATTTTGTATTTGATAACAAAGCATTAATACTGCATTTTTTTACAATAAAGATAGTAGTTTAAATATTAAAGGAATAGATTGTAGATATTAATATTTAAAATTTATCGTATTAAATGATACTTTTTAAAAATTGATTGTATGAATAATTAAATTAAAATATAAATTTAAAATTCATAAATTCTTTTTTCACTTATTATTTCATCATTCTATAAAACCAAAAAAATTTTTTTTTTGATGTGTGGAATATTAATAATGTCTTGCCTTTGAAGTAAGAAATGGATTTTAAAATCTTAAAAATTGTAAACTTAAATATAATTATATATGAATTTGAATTAATTTTATGTTAAATTTATTTAATTATGTATTGATTTGTTGATTTATCACTTATTCATTTTATCATTATGAGAAAAACATATGTGATGCACATGTAATTACTTGTTGATGATTACATATAGTATATTTCACAAATACATGTATAATAACCAAAAAAAATATTTTCTCACAGCATTATTAAATATTAATAATATATATAAGACCCAAAGAAAGTAGTATATATATCGACAACGTAGCATATTAAATACATAAAATTTGTTTTTTTCCATGCTTTATAATATAAAGGTGAAAACAGTTGGAATATAATGGTGAAAATGGTTGGTATGTCTATTTCATGAGCTACATCCGCATCCTGCCAAAGCCATCCATACCATATACTATACTATTTTATAGACAAAGACCATGTTACTTTACAGCTGGCAAAGTGTCGGTTTCACGTAGGATCATGTTATGCCATCATGCCATGTAATAATCTCTGTCACATGTAAACTTCAATTATATAAAAATAAATAAATAAATAGAAATGGTAGAATCTTTAAGAAAGCCAACGTCCTCCAGGGTTAAAATGGATTTTGGAAGGACACAAACCAAACAAATATTGGTGCTTCGATTATGAGTTTTGGGCAGCCTAAAAGCAACTGTGTTTGGTGGTTGTGTCAGGTCATGTTTTTTTTTTTTTTTTTTTAAATCGTATCAGGTCAATGTTAGTTAGGTGTTAGCAATTACAGGATAGAAATAGAAGCTGTGGTTTTAGGTTTTTTTTTTTTGGTTTCATCTAATTTGTCAGCGAAATATTATTTCCTATCCTAGAACAGCTCGTCACTACTTACTGTCCTATGCTACTCCTTGCTTGCTTCTCGTTAATTCAATAATTAATAATATTTCTAATAAATATTTAATTATACGTAGTTCTCTTTTCCTAGCTACTCGCTTTTAAAAATATTATGTACCTCGTGATATTTCAAAATTATTTGTCAAATCTTAGATTATTTTAAAAGTAAATTGAGATTTAATTTCTTTACGTTTATTTGATAAATTAAACAGTTATATAAAGAATTTTGGTCAAAAAAATTATTTTAATGACAATAATGTAATATAATTAATTTTTTATAACTACAAAATAATCATATTATTAATTTTTAAAATTATAATAAATAAAAATTAATTTAAAATGACAAAAAACAAATTTAATGAACAAAATACTTGCTTTCACATCCATATTTTTATAAAATTATAAAAATATCAATTATAATAAATAGAAAAAAATAAAATAATTAATATTTTATAGAAAAATACTTAATCAAGTAATTAAAAACCTATCATTAACTCAGATAAAATACAATTACATGAAGAAGTAAGATCTAGTCTTTCAGAGTAAGAAGCCAGGCTTCTGTTTCTCTCAAAATACCATTTCCTAGATATTCATTTAAAAAAACTTTTTTTTTTTTTTTTTATAAAAAGAAAAAATCAAATTGAGTTAATCGAATCATGGCCCGTACCACATATAAAACAATATATTTCTAAAGATAGGCCCTAATATTTGGATCAGGTTTAAGCCCAAATTACAAAGCCCAGAATTACTCAGGACAAGAAAGTAGGGGCAAAATAGGAAATTGAAATTGGAAGCGGAAAACATACGCATCTTTGGCTCCCAAATCATAATTTTAGTTTTGAAGTAATTGAAAAGCCATCATTTCCCTCCAATTTCCACACGCACTCCTTTGATATTTCTTATCACCATTTTCATCATTTCTCTGTAACACTCCTTAACTACTGTTCAAAAGCTTCTCTCCCTCTCCCATTCTCCTTTAAAAACCAAAACTTCAAAAAGGAAAAAGTAAAAGAAAAAGAGACAAGGTATTTAATTCTTCATTCTCTATGGAACCCATCCCTGTTTTTTCCATTCTAGGGTTTGTTATTCTTCGTTTGTTTCTCGAGAAAAAAAAAACAGTCTAGGGTTTTTTATTTCTCTTTTGATTCTTTTATTCGTTTAGTTGGTTTATAGAATTGGAAACAACTAGAAAATTGAGTGGATAAATTTTGGATTTAAAAAAAAATTTTTTTGTTACAGGTTTTCAGTGAATAGACTGGTGTCAGATTATTATTTTTTTTCAAATTTAATTTACTAAACCAGGCGTTATCAGAGGTAATAAAATTGAAGCATTATTTAAATTTATTTATTTATTTTTTTAAAGGCAATCTAATTTTCTAATCAGTAATTTTGTGTGTAAATTTGCATTTTAGGGTTTTGTGCACTATTCCTTGTTTCCCTTTTCTTTATAATGCCTTTTTTCACTCTAGTTTCTCATTTTTCTGTTTGTCTAGTTGACGACGAATCTTAAAGCCCAACGTTAGGTTGTATAATATTAACTGTAATTTTATTTATACTTTTTGTAAGATTTCTTTATTTTACTTCATTTTTGTATGATCTCATAACGACCTAATGATGGATTTTAGATATATTTAGCCTCCGCTTATGATGGAAAAAAGTGATAAGCAGTTTTTATGTGCATTATTCTGACTGCTAATCAGATGTGGGGGGTTAGGGACAATATTATTGATAGTCATATGGGGGCATTGGAAGACATACTATATTAGTACATTAATTTGAAGTAGGGTTGAGATGACTTTTGTTATAAGTTCAATCATTCATGAGTGTTGATATGCTTTGCTTAATAACAATAGAATTTTGGAAGAAAGGTTGTATTATTATTACACCCCAGGTGTGCACAAGAGCCTAAACTCTCTATTTTTTATTGGGTAATCTGTTGTCAAAAGCAGAAGTTTTAACTTGCTTGTACTGTATGATATAGCTATTAAAAATGTTCATGGAACAAAAATACAGTCAGTCTGGGTCAATATATAAGTTTGTTTATTGGCTAGTTTCAAGTTATTTTGCTCAAGGGAATGTAACGTATCTACCTTCCTCCGGAATTAGCATATTCTTTAGTGTAGCACTTTTTGTTCTTTCCATCTAAATGGTGGCTTGTGGCATCCAGCATTACCACTCTGCCATCATTGACAATGCTTATCCATTTGTCTGGTCTTTTGTTGGCCCCACGCTATCACAATCACTACTAGTAACACTATTTTGGTGATTTTTTCTGTTGAAAGTTGAAACAATCTTTGCAATGAATTGATGCCTTGCTGCTTTAGTTAGAATTAAACAAGATTGCTTCTGGTTATTTCTCACAAAAGTTGCTTAAACTGATTCCGTAGGAATTGGCTGATAGATCTATCATGATAGGAATTTCATAGCATAACATATTTGATGCTGTTCATAAGGGATGGATTTGTAAATTAAAATCTGTATTTAATAGAAATTTTTTTTTGAGATTTGATTTCTTCAGATATTGTTCTTTCCATTCCCCTTTTAGGTGTTGCAGTTAAACATAGGGTTTCATTATGTTCTATGATCACTTCATTTAATAATAGTTGCTTAATTAGAAGTCCAGCTTTGTTTTTCATTTAATTTTTTTTTACACTTATGGCTCATTTATTTTGTCATTCCATCTTTGTTGATTGTTTATGTCATTTAATGTTGTTTTTCTAAATTTTTTGTAAGTGCTCTTCACATAAGAATTTTGTTGGCTAAGTTGCCTGCAAGCTCTAGGTTGTGGCATGAAAAATATTGACCAATCAGCAGTTCTACTTGGATGATTATATTGCTGCATTTCTAAAATTATGGTATGTAATTTTGAGCAATGGTTGCAAATCTCTGTGGCTATCAGATTCAAATGGTTAATTAACATGTTACTCATTCTTTGTCTTGTTTATGCACCAGCATTTATCCTGGTTTTGTTGTAATGTATTTGCAATATGTGATGGTCCTAGGTTGATTAAAAATGGAATCTGGGGCACAAGCTTTCCAACACCGCTTGCTGTCAGTGAAATTGTGGCCCCCTAGTCATAGTACCAGGCTAATGCTTGTAGAGCGGATGACAAAGAATCTTACAACTCCATCCATTTTCTCTAGAAAGTATGGCCTATTAAGTAATAAAGAGGCTGAGGAGGATGCCAAGAAAATAGAAGAGTTAGCTTTTGCTGCTGCAGATCAACACTACAAGAAGGAGCCTGATGGTGATGGAAGTTCTGCAGTACAGATATATGCCAAAGAATCCAGTAGACTGATGCTGGAAATTATTAAAAGAGGCCCTACAGTAAAGGATGGAGAGGTAGCTGATAAAACTAGTGTTCTTCATGAAACTGTCTTTGATATATCTGGAGGTCGTCGGGCATTTATAGATGCAGAGGAGGCTGAGGGCCTTTTGAAACCACTTAGAGAGCCTGGAAATTCCTATACTAAGATATGTTTTAGCAACAGAAGTTTTGGCTTGGATGCAGCAAATGTTGCTGTGCCCATCTTGTCATCCATTAAGGATCAATTGATGGAGGTAGACCTTTCAGACTTTATTGCAGGAAGGCCAGAGTCAGAAGCACTTGAAGTCATGAATATTTTTTCATCAGTCCTAGAAGGTTGTCACTTGAGGTACCTGAACCTTTCAAACAATGCTCTGGGTGAAAAGGGTGTCCGGGCATTTTCGGCACTCCTGAAGTCACAGAATAATTTGGAGGAACTTTATTTGATGAATGATGGTATCTCAGAAGAAGCTGCACTTGCAGTTTCTGAGCTAATTCCTTCTACTGAGAAGCTGAAAGTACTTCAGTTTCACAATAACATGACAGGGGATGAAGGTGCAATTGCTATTGCTGAGATTGTGAAACGCTCCTACGTATTGGAGGATTTCCGGTGTTCTTCTACAAGAGTTGGCACAATTGGTGGTTTGGCTCTAGCTGAAGCACTAAAGACATGTACCCATTTGAAGAAGCTTGATCTGCGTGACAACATGTTTGGTGTGGAAGCTGGAGTTGCTTTGAGCAAAGCACTCTCTCTGTTTGCAAATCTTACTGAGGTTTACCTCAGTTATTTGAACCTGGAGGATGAGGGGGCAGAAGCACTTGCCAATGCTCTGAAGGAGTCTGCATCATCACTTGAAGTTCTGGAAATGGCTGGAAATGACATTACAGGCAAAGGTGCAGCTTCTTTAGCAGCCTGTATTGCATCAAAGCAATTCCTCACTAAATTAAACCTGGCTGAGAATGAATTTAAGGATGAAGGTGCTATTGTGATTGGTAGGGCATTAGGAGAGGGTCATGGTCAGTTGAATGAAGTTGATATGAGCACAAATGCCATTAGGAGAGCCGGGGCAAGGCTTTTGGCTCAAGTGGTTGTGGAAAAACCTGGATTTAAGTTGCTGAATATCAATGGAAATTTCATATCTGATGAAGGGATAGATGAGGTGAAGGAATTATTTAAAAGTTCCCCTGATATGCTTGGTCCTTTGGATGAGAATGATCCTGAAGGAGAAGAAGAAGAAGATGATGATGATGATGAGGATGACAAAGAGAATGCTGAAAATGGGAATGAATTGGAATCCAAGCTTAAGGATCTCAAGATCGAGCAAGGAGAATAGTCATGCTTTCTGTCTGATGTTTTTGTCATCAGGCTGAAAATTATCTAAAGGGTCTTTCTATTTTCAATTTTGCTTATTATAAGCTAGCGTAGCTGCAACAATGGTGTGGTTTCCATCCATTGTAGGTTAAGTTTGTGAAGACTAATTCCTCAAAGTAAGATATGGAAACATCCTGAGTTTAATAGTTGTAGCTCTATTTAGCTGGGAAGTCGATTTAGTTTAAACTTCTACTTAGTTGGGCAGCATATTATCGTTCCTTTGTTGTAGCTGTAATGTGCCTGGGATATAGCAGTCATCTGTATCAGATATCATTGTTCAATGGTTTAGCATGGATATTTTTTTCAAATGCTTTCTGAAATTTTATATGAAATAACAAGTACTAATAGTTAAGACAGGTATTACTTTCGCTCTGGCATATCATTTGAATCGAATAAAGAATTCAGCATGTCATTTTTCTTTCCTAATTATCTGATAACATATTATGCCTCTGTGCTGGTATCTTGTTTAATTATGTTTGTAATATATTCTTGGAGCTTCAGTGTGCCGGATGCCACAAATCGATCATGAGTACCCTTTTTCTGTTGTGGAACTTGGCTCTTTGACTGCTTTATAAGTTGGATCCTATCTTGACGTACAAGCACATCCACCACAATTCTTTTGGATGACCCAGTTGCTGTCCTATGTTGTTTGCATTCATTTCTGCTCTGGTCATTGCTTTGATTATAAATTACCACGAGTCTTACATATTGTTCTTCTGATTTCTTTATACATATAACCCCGTTTCAGTTGAGTTCTGACAGGCATCTTGCAACGAAGTTTACCTTAGCTACCACACCAGTATATGCAATGCTACATAGCTATGAATTATGATCTATAACATAGAGATGACATGCAGAGGACAGAGACAAAAAATGCACTCGTACAGTCTTGTACAATAGACTGGTTTGAGTTTAAAGTACCACTTGATTATGGTCGATCAAACAGGTACTGGAACTTTAAGGGACTCTAGTATCTTATCATCTATCTCGAATTGCATAGGTTTCTTGTCTCGCCCGATCTTTACATACTCGTCGAATCTCTCCTTCAAGTCTTCTGGAAGGTTTGTGGTGCCATTCCACCCTAATATGTCCTTTGCAGCTCTTGGTTCGGCATAAAAGTGCTGCACGGTAAAAGGATGAAGGTGATTATCTACAGTTCACATCAGTTTTTGGATCAGGATTTGTGGACAGTAGACTTCACATTAATCATCTAAATTGGTGGTCTTGAGATGAAAAACTAAGGTTTATATAAAACGTTTGCACTTATTGCAGTGAATCGATTTTTGCTTGAAAGATAGTCTGCTTAGCTTAACAAATATCATTACCATATTACGGAATGGAAAAGCTTTCTTTGCATCAATTCCAACAGCTTTTGGATCATAATGAACAATTTCAACTGGTAAGCCAGCAGCTTCAGCACATAATCTTGCCATTCCATCCAGAGTCACAGCACGGTCGCTCACACAATTGAAGATATTACATGATGCTGCTTCTGGTTTCTCAACAGCTAGAGTAAGCATAGAGGACAAGTCCCTGCAATGGGCGATGTTTGTAAGTTGCATCCCTGAACCGGGGATCGGCACTGGCCTCTTTCGAACAATTCCTGTTGAGAAGAAATGTCATTCACTTTTTTAAGACCTAAGAAGGATAGCAAGTAAAACTGATACCAATTTTAGAACTCCAAGAGACCGGATTGAAGCCTTGAAAGAGTTGATGGAATCATATATGTACATTGAAAGGAAATAATTTACGGCAATATTAGCTCCAAACCATGTCAAATTTGATGGTGGAATTGTTCTACGGCTAAGAAGTTCAAAAGATTGCTTCACTTACTATCGAAGAACCACTCCTCACAGTCTTTGTTGTTTCCAGATCCAATCATGTATTGTGGCCGGAATATTGTCCAACTACTGAAAATTTCGGCAATGTATTTCTCGACTCCAACATGGCCAGCATCTGCTTTAACAACATCCTGCAATAGTGAATATTCTGTTTGAGTAGATCCGGGAATGTTGTTCGTGCTTGTGGCATTTTAAACACATTTTATTATACCCCTTCAACATGAGGAGGCTCGTCCGTTGGCTTATAAATACCAGCACTGCTTATGTACAAGAATTGCTTCACTCCAGTGCTCTTTGCCCAATCTGCCACAGGCCTATGTGAGAAGATTGAAATTAGAACTGTTTTTTTGCCCTTAAAAGGAAATGCTTCAAAGTACTTGCCGTTATGCAGTTTCTTACATGCCTAGAACTTACCATATCGGCAAATCCTTGTCTTACAACTCCTAAATGAAAATATAACTTCTAAACTACATAATTCAAGGATGAGTTCCCGGAATTAATGCAACAAACCTCACGGTGTCCAGGTCCTTTCCGTTGTTATCTAAAACCACATCAAATGTTGCCCCTGCAACAATCTTCCCAACATCTGCGGGGTCTCCCCAGACTGTCTTCCCTCCAGCACTTACAATTTCCTATAAACATTCCATTAAAAGCCAGTGATTACAAAAACCAGAAAACAAGGGGTAATTGATCTTACAGAGAATCCGTTGAATGGGGGCTTCTTCATTTTATCTGAGCCCTCTTCTCCAACGGTCAAGATAGTGACCTCATGCCCAGAACCCATGAGCTCTTTTGCAAAGTAGAAACCAATAACAGCATGTGCGCCACTATTTGTATTAACTATAAGGACCTTCTTTGTCTCTGCAGCACTGGCCCTGACAGTGAAGGAAGAGGCAGAGTATCTTCTAGAGCTTGTGGGATAGGCAAGGAAGGAAGGAGTAATAGAAAGGGAAGAAGAAGAAGAAGAAGAAGAAGTGGAAAGACACAAGCGTGGAAGAGGACAGACAGAAGTTGAAGGAAGCTTGGAAGGTGGGGAGAAGAAGAGGAGAGAGGAGGATGAGGAAGCAGCAAGAGCAGCCATTGGCCGTTAGTTTTTGCGCTTGTTTCAGAACCAGCAATTTCTTTGTTATGGATAAAAGGTAGTAGTTGTTGGCCAATCCAGTTGATTTTGGCCATCTGGTCCTTCCATTTATTACGGTTGTATCATATTCAAAATTAAATTTTATAATTGTATTTCAATTTCCTTTATTTTTTAATACTCCTATAAAATTATATGAACATTAGTCATTTTAATTTTATTATTTTTATTTAAAAATCAATAACATTAAAATTATAATAATAAAACTTACCATTTGAATTAATAAAAATTTTATATGGAATGTTACGATTTTATTACTTTTTGTCTAAAAATCAATTAATTTAAAAAATATAATGATAAAATTCAATTTTAATCCATTGACCAAATTCACCTTCATCCCTTAATTTATTTTATTGTTTTTGAATTTTACATAAATAGGAGGGAGGGAAGGCAAACTTTGGGCTTGAGCCCAAATCTTTTGATAAGTCCAGATTCCATCGAGGCAAACTTATAGCAATAAAGAAAGGGGATAGTCAAGTCAAAGTCAACAATGCCCAAATTCAATGCAGGATCTGCAAACAAACAAAATCCCAATAGTTTTGTGGATGATAAACAAACAAAGTATGTTACTGCATCATATCAGCCCACACCCAAAAGGATATCGTCCACTGAAACCAGGGGCCGCCAAAATCCATCAAGAAACCAGAGCCTTTGGATTCTCTACATGTCCCCACTCGGCGCATTGAAGAAATTAACTTCTAGAACGCTAACCCCGATCACCAATCGCCGCACCTTTTTTAAATTCTCAGAATCATCAGCTTCCCTCATAAACTAGCCGTTACCCTTTGCTTCTTTCTCTGTCTTTTTGCTTTTCTCCCATGGCTGCTTCAGTCGACAGTCCATCTCCACCTCTTCTCACCAAGGTTCTTTCTCCTTTTCTACCCTTTCCTCCCAACTTTTTCTCAGTTTTAATCGGGCGTTATTTATTTTTTCTGATATATCTTTTAATTGGTTCTGATACATTAACAGGAGTCCACAAGCCTGATGGCTTCCTCATCTCCTCTCTTCAGTCCTGCTTCAGACAAGCGTTTTTGGAGCATCCTACGTACCCGGGTCGATGCGCTCATTGATGATCGAAATGCCAAGATCTACGCCTTCCAAACACAGACTGTAAGCTTTCTTTATTCTTCAGCTTTTTGAAGCTAAATTTCTATGCTGTGAAAGTTTGCTTATGGGGTTGATGTTAAATTGAAAAGGTTTTTGTTCTAATTTTTTGAGCAGAATTCAGGAAAATCCAACAGAGCTAAGCGATTGAAGGAGGATTCGTTGCTTTTACTTAGAGGGTTTGATTCCATCTCACAAACACTCTCTCAGCTATCTAACAATCTCGATAATGCTCTTCAGGTAATTTTAATCAATTCCAAATATAATGCAAAACGCCCTTTAAGTTATTAATTACTACGGGATTAACTTTAGTTTTGTAGCTCTTGCTATAAGAAATTTGCAAACGTGCTGATGTTACTGTTTTCTGTTTGCTCTGTTCTTAAGGGAGCTCGAGAGCTAGCTAAACCTCCCACATTGACCGATATATTACATAGTAACCTGAAGAATTCAGAGACTAAAGAGGAAGATCCAAAACAAAAACGAGTCGAAGAAGGCGGTAAAATAGGTTTGAAGAGGAAATTTGATTCCAGTCAATGCTCAGATGAGAATAAAGGAGATGAGTCGCAAAAGGAAACTGAGCAAAGCCCCAAAAACAAGAAGATGATGAAGAAAGCAAAAAATGTCGGTTTTTCCTTTTCTTTTACTTGGTCAGGGACAACATGTAGTAAGCCCAGCCGTCAAGTTCCTAACCCCCTTTCTTCCTATTTTGCAGCTTGCAATTTCCATGGCAACCAAAGCGGCTTCACTTGCCAGAGAGTTGAAGTCCATAAAATCTGATTTATGTTTTATGCAAGAGCACTGCGGTCTGCTTGAGGAAGAAAACAGAAGGCTTCGAGATGGATTCACTACGGGGATCCGACCTGAGGAAGATGATCTGGTAAGTTTCTTATTGACTTGAGCTAGAAACAAAATTTTCTTATCTCAGCACATTGGCGAGTTCTGATCCAAATGTTGCTTTCATGAAAGGTGAGGCTTCAATTGGAAGCACTGCTTGCAGAGAAATCCAGACTAGCTAATGAAAATGCAAATCTAGTCAGGGAAAATCAGTGCCTTCACCAGCTTCTGGAGTACCATCAAATGACTTCCCAAGATCTATCTGCTTCATATGAGGAAGTGATAAGAGGAATGTGCTTGGACTTTTCATCTCCCATAGCAGAAGAGGAAATCAAGGAAGATTGTGATGATGCTGATAATAGAGTTATGCAAACACCTCGACCCGATATCTTTGGCTTAGCCACTTCCCTTGATGAGTACTTTGATGAGGTGCAGCATTAGGCACAAGTAAACCGATGAGTATATTTTGCATCCACTTCCATCAATCTAGGTGGAAGTTTAATGTCTCCTTACGAGGGTAGATAGTTTGGCTGTCAAACAAAAAAAATTATGATGAGTAATTAATATCTCAAATAACACAACTCCTGTTGTGCAGAGTATTACAACACAATACCCCCCAAATGGCCACCATTGTATTAGAGAACAAAACATTGTTTTCTATCTGCTATTAAGACATGTTTATCACCACTACAGCTAAATCATGGTAACTTCACTTAACTGTAACAGTATTTGAAGATATCCCCTTAAGACAAGTTTTTCTAACCATTGAATCTTCCTATTTACTTGCCAGGGCAACTAACTTAAAATGTAGGATGCAAGTGAAAAGAATATCAGCAGCAACAAACTTGTTATGAACTTCCATGTTCAAAGAAATTAGCATCAACTAATGTCAAATAAAGTACTAGCATTATAAACCAAAAGTAAAAAGTTCGGATAAAGTACTGACGTCATATACTTATAAAGATCTTCCATAATACAGTAATCAACCAAACGCTTATGATCTGACTAAGATTATCTAGAATGAGGCCTATTTGCTAGTATGGGGTTTCTTTCTTTTAGCATTAGTTTTGGCCTCAGTACCAGCATCCTTTGAAGGAAAGGCTTGAGAAGACAAATTCACTGCTGTTTCAGTTGCTCTTGTCAAATTTGTTACCAAGATCATATCCTTCATTTTTTCCAATCCTTTAGAAAATTCACAGATCCCATTCTCGTACTGCAAGAAAACACAAGATGTAATTAGTTTACAAAAAAAAAAAAGGCTCAATTTTTAAATTTTACAGCGGAAGCACCATCTATCTTATTTTTAAGAATCATTACTAGAAATAATGATGCCTTGAAAGTCCACAAAAAAGGCCTAAAAGGTTATTGGCAAGAGGAGCTGGAGTGAGGGCTGCAGGGGTACTGCCGGACGGGGAGGGAGGGAGGCAGCTGGAAACATGCGACTAGAGCCTGGAAGAGGAAGGGGCAGCAAGGACAGGAGATGGAGATGCGGCTGTTAAGAGAATAAAAAGAGGAAGAATAGAAGAGCAGGGTCTATTAAGCTTACATTTTTTTTTAATAAAAAATTAATAAAAAAAGACCAAACACCATAAATGATAAACCCTTATAGTTTTCATAAATTTTGGTCAATTTTAGATAAAATTAGTTATTTTCTAATTATAGAATAAACCCATAACCAAAATATTCTCAAAATCTCTTCAGATAATCAGCCAAATTTATTTCAGTCACAAACTGATTAATCAAATTAATTCAGTTCGGTCAGTTAATTGGATTTTAACTGAATTATGGATTCCCCTAGTCAGCATCAACCTAGTACAATAAATATCAAACAATCTAATAAATGCTTATGTATGTGCTGTGTAAAGAGACGGTTCTTTTCTTGTAATGGTAATACAGCTCTATGGCAGCATATTTGCATTAAGTTAGTGTTATGAGACATACTGCTTCAATTTTGCCAAGAGCACGCTCCAACTTGAGAGCAACGTGGTGATTTTCATCTATCAGGGCTTCAATCTGCATTTAGGCAGGAAAAAAGTAAAATACATCATAACTTAAACTTTTTAAAAAATGAGCAAGACTTCAATCTCCATTTAGGGGGGAGACCATAACTTGAACCTTTTAAAAAAGTATGGAAGTGGAAAAAATTACCTTCTTTTGGGAGTCAAAATACAAGTTTCTATATCTGACATCTGCTGCTGTAGGGTTTCCAGTAGGAGTTGGGGAAGAGTCCCTTGTAATCTGTTTTAATGTCAAAAAACATTTTACTAAAATTCAGTGGGTTTCACCTTTAGAAGCATATTTTATGATCTGGAAAAAGTAATACATTAAGGAAAAGAAGTACCGAATACCTTCAATTTTAATGCTTTTATGGCCTTTTCTTGTTCTTCAAGTTGCTTTAAAAGATAATCAACTTTTTCTTCCAAGCTCTTTCGGATCAACATTGGCTCTGGTAGTTTCCCCTCCCCAAGATTAAGTGGCTCCTCATCCTTCTCACTTTCACTCATTGTTATCTCTTCAATTATATGCTCGATATCATTGTCTTGAGAAGGAGTAGCTGCATCTTGAAGACGTTGGGACCTCCTAACCATAGCAAGAGCAATGCGTTTCTTTGCCTTTGTAACTGAAGATAAATCGGCAGAATTTGTTTGTGTTTTAGGCTGTCGTTCTATTGCCTCCAAGGGAGGATTTGATTTCTCAGATTGTAATTTTGCTCGCTCTGATGAAGGATTTGAGCTTTCAGGTTGCTTTTCCACTCCCCCAGACGGGTCCCTAAACTCAGGCTTAGATAAGAGTTTCACAATAAAAATGAGATAGAATCCTATGATCCTCTTCATTGGAAAAGAATATATTGTCCAAATGCTAAATTTCGTTTCTATTGCGTAAAATAGTAGCAAGTAAAGCACAATGAAAGAACATACAAATGCCAATAAGATTCAGATACAAGGAGAACTTGTATGCAGAAATGAACACAAATCTACATGGAAATTTTTTTCTCTGATCAACATCCAACTTGACCTAAGATGTTACTCCGTTGACGAAAAAAAAAACATAAGTTAAGATTCATAAATTGTTTTCGGCCAGGAAAAGCCCAAAAAAATTACAAGTCAGAGCTTCGACCAGAAAAGGCGCTACAAAATCAAATATCAAGAGTCATTTTCATAGTGAAGATAATAAAATGAAGACAAGGCACCTTATTTTACTCGCACAATCTTTTGACATCAAAATCACCCATAACCATAAACAAGCTCTCCTCTTTTTCATTATCCTACCATTACTACACGGCAGTCAAACCCAATAGAAATGAACAGAGGCCAGACAAAACAATCAGTCATTGCCCAAAACACGACCCAAAACAACATATACAACAATCAAGAAAACACCCATAAATTTTTTAAAAAAGTGAACTATGTTAATAAATGTGATATTTAAAAAAAAAAGAAACAAATTAAAAGTGGGTTTGCTTTTACCTTGGCCGTGGGAGCCTTTCCTTGGCGCTTTTGAGTAAGTGGTCTCCTACCCATTTTTTCTCTCACAATGAAGAAGTCCCAAGAAGAACCAAAGCTGTTTATAGAAGATGTGACCCCTTTTAAAATAAAATATGAAAAGAGAACGGTGTTTTTTTGTTAAGGTTGAAGTTGGACACAGCTGGCAATGAATTATTGGCGAATAGTCACATCAACGCAGTTCCGGACGAGATGAAGGTAATTCAACCGCAGTTTAAGACTTATTAGACTTTGGTCATAAGATACCCTTACGGCTTCTTGGCATGTCGACGGTTGGATTGCTAATCTTTGTCATGATGAACGATCTGGATTCTTGATGTTGACATCTCGAGTTAAAAACATTGGGATGACCTTGTTTTTTTTGGAGAGTCCAAGTCGTTAGAGATAGTTGTCCCTGGTCAAAAGTAAAAAGCCCAAGAAGTCGCAATTCGTAAAGGAATTGTAAGGAGCCGGATTTGGATCCAATGGTAATAAATGAGGTAGATTATAGCAAATCGGAGGTGGGGTTCATCGATATCACTCATCACTCCTTTCCTTTTCCTCTCAAATCCTCCAAAGGATAAGAAGATAACGCAGCACATCTCTTAACGGTCACGGACTCCGACTCTATTCTTTCTTCTCTTCCTTTTCCTTTTCCTTTTCATTTCCTTTTTCTTTCCCTCCATAGCCAAAGACGTATTCACGACAGGTAACCCAAACAAATTTCCTTTTTTTCTTTTCCAAGTTCCAAATTTCCATGATCCCTTTCCTTTCCCTCCAGTCCCCTGCTTCTACCTTCACCCCTCTTTTCCTCTTCCCCCCATCTCCGCCCTTTTCCTCTGGCTTCACCAAATCCCCTATACGCCGCTTTATTCCTCCACCAAAATCTTCCCTTTCCAACAACCCTTTCAACTCAACTTCCCAACAACTCGGTCCCCAAGGCCCTCAAAACCGACAGCCTCCCAGAACTCTCTTCCCTGGCGGCTACAAGCGTCCTGAGATCAAGGTCCCAAATTTCGTTCTCCAATTGGACCCCGAGGAGGTCTTGGCTGACGACAATGCGCTAGGTTTCATTGACAAGGCTGTGTCCAAATGGATTGGTCTTGTAGTGCTCAATGGTGGCGAAGGAAGCGGCGGCAGGGTTTATGAAGCTGCCCGTTCCTTAAAGGCGGTTGTTAAAGACCGCGCTTATCTCTTGATCACAGAGCGCGTTGATATTGCCGCTGCTGTTGGTGCTAGTGGCGTGGTCCTCTCTGATCAAGGTGGGTATTTCCTTTTTCTTTTTTGTTATAAAGTTTGCTTATTCAAAGGTCATTTTCTTTTTATTGTTAGACTATTTAAGAAAGAATGCCAAGGATAATCGAAATTTGATATTTTTAAATAACTGATCAGTGTTCAATGTAGTAAAGTTGTCCCTAAATTTAAGCTGTTAAATTTGTCACTCACGCCGAATGCATTGATATCTATATCCAACATCATTGTAATTGTTTACTGGGATTCTTTCCTTTACAGGCCTTCCTGCCATTGTCGCAAGAAACACAATGATGGATTCGAAATCAGATTCAGTCTTTCTCCCCTTGGTAGCTAGGACTGTGCAAACTGCAAGTGCTGCTTTAAATGCTTCGAGTTCGGAAGGCGCTGATTTTCTTATATATGATCTGGGTGAACAAGAGTATGTGGATACGGTGATGAAGTCTGTTTATGGGAATGTGAAGATACCTATCTTTATTGTTAATAGTAATTCACAAGCAAAGGTTACATCATATGCCGAGGGGTCAAAGATTCTCAAATCAGGTGCTAGTGGTTTAGTTCTGTCTTTGGAAGATTTGAGGTTGTTAACTGATGATGTTCTAAGCCAGTTGTTTAACATTGTGTCGACAATAAATAACAAACCTCGAGGTGAGAGCATAGATGAACTAAAAATGGCTGATATAGATCATGATTCCCATCAGAAAATGGGTGTGGCGGGCTTTATTAAAGTGGAGGATAGAGAAAAACAGCTTATTGAGAAGGAGAGATCAGTATTAATTGAAGCCATAAATGTCTTCCAGAAAGCTGCTCCCCTGGTGATCTTTTAATTAAGCTTTGGTAGTTGAAGTTTTTTTCCATATGGATTATGAGATTGATCAATTCTTTTGTTGTTTACTGTTTTTGTTGAATCTCTATGGTTTTTAAATGACAGATGGAGGAGATATCACTTCTTATTGATGCTGTTGCTCAAATTGATGAGCCATTTCTACTGGCTATAGTGGTAATTGTGTGCTGAACTTCAACAAATTCTGGTTGCAGGGATATACATTGGTATTTGCTCTAAATTTCAAACGAACGCCTATCTCTTTATTTGAAAACATATACCAATACAGTGACTATTTTATCTTCTATCCACGTTTGATTTAGGGCATATTAAATTAATAAATGCTTAAGTTTATGTCTTTAGTTTTGGTTGATGCATGCTGTGCATATCTCATCGGTCATCAGAGTGGCTTCAGGAAATGGGTCATATGTCATAGGCATTGATATTCAATGGAATGTCACATGAACACTAGGAATAAACTGTATTGACTTTGTTTTACCCTTGTTTGTGTTTAGTACTTGAGTTAAATTCTTATTTAGTTTTATCCTTCTTCCTGTTTTAGTGATAAAACAATAATACTACTTTTCTGTCATATTTGACAGAATGTCCCTTGTGAATCATCTTAGAATCTTCTATTAATTTTGCTTCATTTCAGAAGATATTGACTTGAATGAATTCATTACTTGTGTCTTTTCTTGCCTGTGTTGAGTATTTGTGATTAGATTTTATCTTTCTTACTGTTTCATTATGACTGTTCCCTATTCATTATTTTAAGATCTTGCAATAGCATTGTCCATCTCTAAGATATTGACCTTATGTTTAATGAATGAAATAAATAAGTTCTGCAGTGGGGAAATTAAACATTTTATGGAAATCATTCTTTTATTCATGCGATAAAATTTTGCTTGATGCTGTTAAAGGTTTTGGCTTTTCCATGACTTATTCATTTTTCATTTTCTTTTTTTTTTTTTTTGAATTCTCAGGGTGAGTTCAATTCTGGTAAATCCACAGTCATTAATGCTCTTCTTGGGGAAAGATACCTTAAAGAGGGGGTTGTTCCTACAACTAATGAAATCACTTTCTTGCGCTACTCTGAGTTGGATGGCAAGGACCTGCAGCGTTGTGAAAGGCACCCAGATGGTCAATTAATATGTTACCTTCCTGCTCCAATTCTCAAAGAAGTGAGTACTTTTGGTTTTTCCATATTTTTTCTCCTGAATTTAAGTTCCGAGATCCTCTGGCTATGTCTGTGGTTGGTTTCTATATAGCTATTAACAATAATTCTTGTATTTGTGCATGCATTGGTATACAAGCATGCTAAATGTGAGTTAGTTTAGAAGCATAAATTCCATGCAGATAGTTGTTAGTTGACTCTTCAAAATTTTGATCCTTTCAGGTGTTTGTGTTCTTCATATTGCTTAAAGTTGCTGGTGAAATTAACTTTGTCTTCTCTATATGTTATAATTGTTAACCTTGTTAGAATTTTATATGATCACCAGATATGTCCACCTTGCTGATCTTCATTTGTGTCAAGTCGCCTTTATTTTAAAAAAAATCCAGAATCTCTTTTGATGGATTGTACACAATTCTTGAATGTGATATGCAATTTTAATTGTGAATAATCCTTGTGAAGATGTTGTATCTATTACATGGGGATTAAATCACTTGCGGTTTTACTTAATAATAGGTAACAGGCACAATTTTTCATAATGATAGCTGCTTAAAAGTGAGCTTACAGTCCATGATACAAATGAAAATTTTGAGATGTATGCTGTGAATCATCTAGGTCAAGCATATCAACCAAATATCAATGAGAAAAAGCAAAGATTGATAATTTGAAAAGTTTAGTGGAAGTAAACACCACTTAGATAGCTGATTATCTTTTTTCTGCTGCTTGTTTTCCTCATTGTATTTTCTTTCCTGGAAATAGGATCTCTGTGCCATTGTATTTTATGAAAATAATTTTGGATAATTCCTCTTGGACACAGATGAATATTGTTGATACACCAGGAACAAATGTGATTCTTCAAAGGCAACAACGCCTTACAGAGGAATTTGTGCCTCGTGCAGATTTGCTTTTTTTTGTTATTTCTGCTGATCGCCCATTAACTGAGAGTGAGGTATGATTATTGTGCATGTAATGTGGAATAGCATACTTCTTATTGTTCTCCATTACTTCTGTGAGACAATAAATTAAAACTCTGTTGGCACTGAGTTCTTTAGTCAATGCTGCTTGTTGTGTAGGAACACAATACTTAATACTATATGGGACTAGAAAAGTTTTTCCATCATACGACTATTGCCATGAAAAAAGTTATTCTACCATTTTGAATTTCTATCAAGGGTATTTTCTTTTAACCTCCAGGGAATTTTTTAAGAACACTATTAACTCTCTTTTTTTTTTAAATTGTTAGGAAATGAATCCAAAGGTTCATTAAGCGAAGGCATAATGCCAGTCTAGATATTAAAGAGTATCCTATGATTTACTAAGATTGATTTGGGAAATGTAGCATTGCCCATAAATGCTTTGGCTTCATGAATATCAATCTTTTTCCTTTTTCACATTTATCTTTTTGAATTTCATAAAATTATAAAAAATAGCCAACTAAAATGGATTAATTCGTAATTTTATGAGTTGATCCAAAGTGAACTGAATTCCTTTTGCATGTGCTGTTCTTATTCAGGTTGCTTTTCTTCGTTATACTCAGCAGTGGAAGAAGAAAGTTGTGATTGTGTTGAACAAAGCTGATCTTTATCAGAATGCTGAAGAGGTTTAATTTCTCACCTCCCAGTGATTGTTAATACCACTATTAAAGTCAGTTACTTCATTTAAGTTTTCCTACCAAGTCACTTTTGGAGTGTTCTATTATTAATCTTTGTTTATTGCAGCTAGAGGAGGCAATTTCATTCATCAAAGAGAATACACAAAAGTTGCTGAACACGGAAGATGTAACATTGTATCCAGTGGCTGCACGATCTGTTCTTGAAGAGAAGCATTCAGCTACTTCTGGTGTTGGAAAAGAATATAGAGACTTATCAGTCTCTGATTCAAATTGGAGAACCATTAGCTTTTACAAGCTTGAAAACTTCTTGTATAGTTTTCTAGATGGATCAACTAGTACAGGAGTGGAGAGAATGAAGCTCAAACTTGGGACACCTATTGCAATTGCAGAGAGAATACTTTCTGCTTGTGAAATTCTTAATAGAAAAGACTGCCAATCTGCAGAGCAGGACTTGACTTCTGCTAATGAAATTGTCAGTGGTGTGAAAGAGTATGTCATAAAGATGGAAAATGAAAGCATCTCTTGGAGAAGACGAACTTTGTCAATGGTATACTTTTAGAAAGGGCTCGTTTTTTATGTATTGCCTGTGGAGTTTTTAAATGCAACAAGTGGGGTGAAAAGATTGTCATGTGACTTTTTTTTTAATCAGTTTTTTTAATATACTCTAAAGGGATACATAACAACCATCTAACCCTGTTGGTGGAGTTAAAACGGCGATGTGATAATTTCTTTTTAGAAATACAAACTTTTTGAGTCAGAGGCAAGTATGTGACTTTATTTCTTTTGCATGGTATTGCAGATTGATACTACAAAATCACGTATTCTGGAGCTCATAGAATCTACCCTACAGTTATCAAATCTTGATATCGTTGCCTTATACTTTCTCAAGGGGGGTTCGTCAGCCACACTGCCAGCCACTTCAAGGGTTCAAAATGACATACTTGGTCCTGCACTTGCTGATGCACAGGTGAGTTGATGTCTCAAACCTATTCATGATCTGGTTTGTGGGAAAATCAGATGTCTACTTATAGTTATAGGAGCCCATCTTTTTACAGCTTCATAAGTTATTTTCTTATGACTCTAGATTTATTGTTTGTAACTGCATACAGAACTTGCTTGGAGACTATGTGACATGGTTACAATCAAATAATGCTCGTGAAGGAAGGCTTTATGAGGAATCTTTTGAGAAAAGATGGCCATCCCTGGCCTACTCAGACAAACAGTACCATCTAGAGACCTATGAACTGCTAAGAAAGTTGGATCAACTCAGCCTGAGAGTAATAGAGAACTTCAGTGCCAATGCTGCTTCCAAACTATTTGAGCAAGAAGTTCGTGAAGCGGTGAGTAAAGAATTCCTCAAAATCTAACATAAAATGAAAGTTGTCTACAAGCATAGGCGGGGTTGACATTTGGTCGAGATATAGGTGAAATTTTTAGATTTTTGAAGTGTGGTATGGACATTTTAAGTGAGTCTTTTGTAATATTTTGGTTCTTTTGTTGGGAGCTACCCATGGGTAGCAACATGGAAGTAGGGGGTGGCTATGGGTGGGAAACAGGGTGTTAATTGGAGGGTGAAGCCAAGTGGGTGTGGAATGTGATTTTTCTTGAATAGAGGATTTGAGGTAGGTTTAACTTATGCTAATCTATTAGCTTTTGGTTTATATGAAACATGCAAATTTCTTATTAATATATACACTAAGTTACTAACTATACATTTCATGTTATCATTTGGTATATGAATACATCATATAAATAAAAATAATAATAACAAAAAAATGCAACAAAGTGTGGATTCCACCGTAGTAACAATAAAACTTGTCCAAACTAATAATGGAAGATACTGGTAACAAAGCAGCAATCTCTCTGATGCCTCAATGTAAGGCGTTGGACAGAAACTCTAACCATATTAATATTGGAAGGGTGGCACGCAAGCATGTGATAAAGCAACTCTATACTCCTTGTTCTTCCTTTTACTGGGTTATTGATGATAGTCAACGTTTTCATTGTATCATTATTTATTGTAATTGGATGTTTAAGACAAAAAAAGTTTGAAGAAACTTTACAAAGAATGAATGTTTAACGTCCCTACAAAAACTCCAGATGGCCTATTGTTCTTGTTTGGGCTCCCATTTTTTTGCATAGCATGGGAAAAAAAATGTAATGTATACATTTATGTAATTCTTGGGTTGCCAGAAAGATTATATTGATAGTTGTTTGTAATTGAATATTCTTTGGAACTTCTTTTTTAAAATGTCTGCCCTTTTAGTGTTGCTATAGTTTGATTAATTTCCTGGTGCTAAATTTTGTTTTTTTAATTGTTAATTTAAATATGATTCAGTTTACCTGAATGGAAATACTTTTTTTCAACCTCAGTTTTTGGGGACTTTTGGCGGACTTGGAGCAGCTGGTTTGTCTGCTTCGCTTCTAACGTCCATATTACCTACCACTTTAGAAGATCTTCTTGCTCTAGGCCTATGTTCTGCTGGAGGGTATGTATCATCCTGAATTTTTATTTTCCTATTTCTTCTTGATTTATTTGTTTTCTTCAAGCTGCGTATCTTAGTTTTCCTAAGAAAGTTGGTAAGCTGTGTGACTTAAGGTCTCTACTGTATTAGACCTATTCACCTTTCTCTCCTAAGTGACCTACAACTCGGCAGCCAGACTTCGTTCTGTATGCTATTAGATTTTACTCTCTTTGCCTATAGTGATCTACAACTTGGTTACAAGACTTTTTTTTGTATGCTATTGGCTTTTTCTTTCTTTTGACATAAATAATTCAGAATGGATTTCATATTTTCAATCAGTTATTGAATGGATACTCTTATGATAGGTTTATAGCCATTTCAAATTTCCCAGCCCGTAGACAAGAAATGATAGAAAAGGTGAAAAAGACAGCAAATGCATTGGCACGGGAGCTTGAAGATGCAATGCAGAAGGATCTTTATGAAACTACTGAGAATTTGGAGAAGTTTGTGAGAATTATTGGGAAGCCTTATCGAGATGCAGCACAAAATAGACTGGACAAACTTCTAGAGATAAAAGATGAACTTTCAAATACGAGGGAAACACTTCAAATGCTACAAGTAGAAATCCAAAATCTTCATGTATCATGACACCAATTTTATTGAGTAGATTTGTTTCCAGCGTTTTTCCATCCATTTCTACCCTCTGTTCTTGGGGGTCAAGTGCCGTACAATATCTTCATGTAATAATAAAAAATAAGCAATTTTCAGCCAAGTGCCCGCATCTTCGACTGGCCAGCAGGTGTCATTGAATGTTCCAACGGAATACTTTAGGAATTGTATTCAGCTGCAGATATAAGCAGTGTAAGTAAGCATCTTATGCTGCTTCAACATTTTAGATTGGATGAGAGGTTTTAAGTGAAGAATAGTGGATGCTTTGAATTAGAATTTGATTAAAGATTATTCTTTTTGTCATGTTTATTTTATTTACTTTATATTTATATGTGAAAGTCTTCCTCTAATTTTGTCTTCGGCACTTAGTAGGAACATATGTCTCAGATCAATATTTATTTCAGCCGGTTCTTGGCGCAGGATATGCCTATTTTAAGAAATATTTTTATTTTAAATATTTGAATAGTTACTTATGTTGTATGAATTTATATTTGATACACGATCAGTATATAAATTTTATACACTATCGATGAATCGGATGATAATAATTCATTAATAAGTAAATATTAATTTTTAAAATAAATACAAATAAATTAAAATAATTTATTCATTAATGAGATATTATTATTTGATTCATGTTATTAATGAGTTATCATAATTTGATTTATTGATAATGTATAAATTTTGATATATTAATAATATATCAAATATAAATTTTGATGTTATTTTTTAATAAAATAGATCGTGATGTGATGATAAAAACAAAAGTTATAAGTATTAAAATTTAAAATTTAAATTTAAAAATATACTTTTTAAAAATAATTGCATTACTAACTAAATTAAATTTTGGGATCGGTTCATATTATAAGTTTTGACATCAATTGTAAAAATCTGTTGTGCTTCATGATTAAGACATAATCTAAAATAGTAGTAGTATAATTAAATAATAGTGAGTGTCGGTTCAGATTCGAGCTTAATGGGTCAACAATGATATCCATGTGCCGTCCATAAAGTTTGTTGTCAACCCCTTGTATTTAATATTTGGTAAATGAATAAACATAGCTTCAACCATTAATCAGAAGAGCATGTTTGCTTGATTTAAACTTTAATTTAATTGTTTTAAGAAACTAGCTTATAAAACAATGGAAGAAATAGTCAAAAAAGTTATGCACTAAATCAATGCGCGTCCTGGGTTGACATGTTTACTTAAGCCATGAATTTTGATTCCATCATTTAAAGTGGAAAGGAGACAAATAAACAAAACATGTCTTCAATGAGGGAAAGAGCAAAACAGACCGAACTTTGGGGTTTTTTTTTTTGAACTTCGACAAATGGCAAATGGGGCATGACCATGCCTTTTCCTTAATATTTAAGAGTCTCTCTTCTCCGTTGGTTGGCTAACCTAAAAAGAGAGCAAATAAGTTAAAAAAAGGGAGATTTTGAAAGCAAATTCGATGGTTAGGGGAAAGAGTGTGTGCAATTGGCACATATTCTTTGTCACTCTCCCTAGCCTATATTAAACCTATCCTAGAGCTTTATCCTAGATCCACCAAGACTGCCCAAGCAACTCTACTTCTGTTGATAAATGAGAGAGGAGGAATTCAGATCACTGAGACAAAATCTTTGTACAAAAAGATCTAAAGAGTACTCCAAATAATTATACATTTTAAAGAAAAATTATTTCAATCACTCGATCAAATGTTGAAATCCCTTTTACATAATTGTATTATTGTTTTTTTTTTTTTATTTGTTTGGAATCACACGATGATAATTCTAGTCACCACTTACTACATATCAATATCTTTCTAAATGCATGCATATAAACATGTTGTAGCTATTAAAGGATGGATTTGGTTGATTGAACAATGTATCGCATATTTACACAGCTTTTTATAAAGTTTTTGATTGCTTGTTTTAGAACTTTGGTCAGGTATGAGTTGGCCTTCCATGTCCGCCAATGCTTGAGAAGGGGGCGGATAATCCAAGGAAATTTTGGTGATCACACTCATTCATTTGTATATTCCCTGCTTGCCTGTCTCGTTGATTTACTATGGAATTTGGATTGTTCCAAGTTGGGATTCCAACATGCAGCTAATTTTGACTTTTGGTTCAAGTTGCATTCTTGTAATAATTATTATGGAGGTACGAAGCAAATTTAAGGATTATACTTAAATAAGGGGTAAGTTTAAATTACATTTATAAGTACATTATCAACAACAATTAAATAAAAATTTAAAAAACGAGATAAATATTAAAATTAAAACAAATTAAAAGTTAAAAAATTAAAAAAAATAGAATGAAATTTCTCTTTTTAAAAATAAATACTTATTGTTTGATTCGGATGAGAATGATATTTTTAATTACTTTTTTTTAAGAATTGAATTTGTATAAAAAATTTCGTGTTTAAAAATTAAAACAAAAAATAATCAAATAAGATTAAAAGTGTGAAGTATTATCTTTGAAAAATTTTAAATAAAAAAAATCTTTTGATTCTTTTATTTTTTTAAAAATTGTTCTAATAATCTTGATGATTTGATATTAAATTTAACAAAATTGTACCTCAAAACAAAAGAAAAAAGGAAAAAAAAATTATATAGCATTATGTGGTTCTGATATTTAAGCATAGCAAATCTTTTGATTCCATTAATTTCTATATAATGAAAAATTCTCCAGCTTACGTTTTTGTCCATTGTTTCCTCATTAGCGAACAGCAGCATGAACCATTGCATGATGATTAATGGTGCAACAACGAGGGTCTCCCTATTCATGGATAAATACGAGGACCAAACTAAATAGAAAAGAGGAGGGCTGCAGCCCTATTATCAGAAAACCATCTTTTCAGTTCTTCCCTTTAACATTAGGTACCTTCATGTCTTTCGGTGGAGGATGAATAGGAGACAAATTAAACATGCTTTTTAATTGCTACTAGATAAAAATATCAATGGATAAGATATGAAACGGATAAAACAGTTTTTATCTTCATTCTTAATTTTTTATATTATATTTATCCACATATCTTTATTCAAAAAGTATTTCAAATCTATTTCTATTTTTATTTTTGTAGATTATTAATCGATATGGGTAATTTTTGTACCTTAATTTTTTTAAAAAATTAAATTAAACTTTTTAGTTTTTTATTTTATTTTGCATATCTAAATAATTTTTTATAAATATGTATATTTTAAATACAAATATATTAATTTTAATAAATCTAAAATAAAATTTATATTATTAAATAAAAATTAATTTATTAAATATATGAATATATATGATATGGGTATAACATGGGTACTATATTACCTGTTCCCATACATATATCCTATATCTTATAAAAAAAAATTAAAACTATACTTATCCCTATTTTCATCTCTAAAATTTAATATCTATCTCCATTTTCATTAATATAAAAAAGTTTAAGTAAAAGTGACACCTAGCTTTTACATGATTGGGTAAATTACAACTGGGCATATGTTCCAGATGAGCCCCCATCTTCCACAAATCTCGCATGCTTTCCATTGTTAATTACTGATTACTTGTTTTTTTTTCTTTTTACTTTTTGCATGAAAAGTAAAAAAAAAAAAAAAAAAATAGAAGCAAAAGCATGATCAAATGAAACCTAAGAAAAGTCGATGCCTCCTCCCTTGATGACAACAATAGCAAGAGAGTTGTTACCATGAACTTGTGACTTATATATGATCGTCTTGAGTGTTTGATTCTTAAAATGAACGAACGCGACTTAAAACATTTAAAAATGTTTTAAACTTAGAAGTGAATAGTGATTGTAAGCATTTAATTGACAACAACTTTTGATTAATGTCACTCACATTCATATTAGTGTTTTTGTAAATTTGTAATAACTTTCCGATGCCTATAATTAATTTCTATTTTGGTGTTAATGTATGCTCAAGTAATTGTGATTAAAAACTTTATATCTTACTAGAAAAAAATGCAAATATATTTATTTTCAATTCCCCATCATTCGATCTTAAAGAAGAAAAGAAATAAGAGTATTTTTTTATATTAAAATTTATACGTATTTCTTGCTTGTTTCAAGTTTTTTGTAGATTGATAAGGTTCTTATGAGTCATGTGATATGATGAGTCATATAAACATGTATTTATTTGAGTTGAAAATATTTTATGAGACTAAAAAAGAATGAAAAGCCCATGAGTAAGGTTTTATTTGGGAGTAAGGGTTGATGATTGATTTGTTTGTAATTTTTTATAATTAGTTAATATATTTTTTTATTTATGAACATAAGCTTGTTAAGTTGAATCACGTCAAATTATTATTTTTATATGATTGATTAATTATTTGATTATATTTTTATTAAATTATTTAATTAAATTAAAACTTTTTAATTTAACAACTGAAAACAAAATTATAATGATCATAATATTTTCTCTTACGCTTAATAACAATGTGGGTTTAAGGTTTATATATAGAGCATATAAAAAAATTTCTCCGCGTCCAAATCAACATTATAATTAGTGAAATTAAAAAAAAAAAATTGTAGTTAGTGGAAAAGATTTTCTTTCCCTTTATGCCAAAGATTTTGAAATAATTTGAAGGATAAAAGTTTTGTTACTAGCATTTTAAACCAAACAAACCAATCCGTACTCGTTTTTGGCATTTACTTAACAAATAAAATATAATATTTGTCCATTACAAAGGTCAAATGAAAAAGCAAGCTGATGTTGCGTTGCTTTGCTCCACATAGAAAAATAATAATAGCGGAAGTATTAATTTGAAGTGAGATTTAAGGTTGTGATATGTGAGCTTTTATGATTGCTGAAAGCAAAGTTGTGGAAGACCTCTTGCCTTAGAAGACATTAAAAGTAAAATTTAGTATCACTGCCAATATGTTTAGTGTTTTTCTCATTTGGCCGGCTGTTTTACATATAATTTCAGTTGATCACACTTACTAAGAGGATTATTGGTCTCTTTCTAGCATCCAATCCAATTAAAATAGGATTTTGCAAACATTACTCAACATTTATTAATTTAGAGTCTGTTTGGGATTTCGATTTGAAAACTCCCATCACATAAAAAATGCATCTTATGACTGAATACTTAATCTTTCAAACATAAATATTCGCAAGATATTTGCAATTTTGCTGTGTGAGAATTGGGAAAATGAGGGCATTCTCATAAATGTTGCTATGAAAAGGAAGTAACTTCAAAAAATCTAATTTAAAACTTCCAAATTAAATTATTTTGTTTCCAAATCCTATTAATCAACCTCAGAGAAAGAGAAAGAGGAGGCAGAAAGGAGGAACAAAAAATATATTTTTTTTTTGAGTGCAAAATAAATTATCATGAGTAGCATGCAAACTCATATATCAGTTTCATTTTGTGAATTAAGGGTGAATGTAACTTTTAGTTATTGAAGAGCAAAGAATTACAGGTTTCGTGTCCTTTCACTTAAATGCAATTTATGTTTGGTTTGTTTAACTAGAATTGAGAGTGAATAACATTAAAAAAAAAAAAAAAAAAGGCAAACTTTTTCAACGGGTAAAACTGTAAAAAAAGATTCAATCCTTGTCCCTCTGGTTGCCTTTTTTTTGTTTCCTTTTAATAGTAAAAGAAATGCACAAAAAGACTTAGTTGAAATTGTTTAAATAAAGTATGAGAAATTTTTATTTAAAAATAATTAAATAAAAAATAAAATTGATAGATTAAAAAATCTTATTACATAGATTAAGTGTATAAAATTTGAAAAAATTTTAATAAATTTTGATATATTTTTTAGATAATCATTTTTAGTAAAATTTTGATAGAATTTTTAATTTTGAACAAATATTAATCAAATTTGAATTATAAATGATATTTTCAATAATGTTTTTATATATTATTGATTTTCTCATCGAATTCTATCAATCTATCTATTTGAATTTTTTATTAAAATTTTAATTGAATAATTTATATTAAAAATTTTTATGAATTTCACTAAAAAAACTTTATTTTAGTTTTCCTTAAAAACACACATCTCATAATAACTTATTTTGGTTAAAATAAAATTTTAAAGATAAAATCATATATACACATAAGTAGGAATTTGGCTTTGGGTATTTTTGCAACTAGGTTTTTTTTTTTTTTTTTAAAACCTAAAAAGAGAAAGAAGCTAAACTTATGGTCATTTCTAACAGCAAAGATGTCTTTAAAAATTTTCAATAAAAGTTTACCACAATTTACTTATACTTTATCTCTTGTTTCTCTTTTTGCTATGGAATGTGTGGTAGAGTGAAAAATTTTTAGTGGGCTGAACAGGTTATGACCTCTCCTGTGTCTCCAAGTTCTGCACCTATAAATCATCCCCCAACCCTTTCACCTTTCTTTCATGTTCACCGCTTTGTTTCTTGCCTCTTTCTCTCCCTCCCTCAAGCCACCCATCTTCTTTTACAACCAAATAACGAATATATTGGTTTTTTTTAATAGAGGTTTTCTCTTTCATCTACATCCCCCCCTCCCCATTTGATCTCAGAAAACTCCAAAAAGAGGTGAGGAAAAAATTTTTTTTTTCATTTAAGCTCCCCTGTTTCCTCTGTTTCCCAACATTTTGTTGTGGACAAGAAAATGTCCTCAAGTGTCTGTCAAGGGTTGCAATCATGCCTGGATCCAAGGCTCTTCGAATCACGTTTTTTGAGGCTGAAACTGGCTCCACCGAAAACCAAATTTCCTGGCTCCATTGCTCCTACGTCCTGTTTCACTAACCCTGCCCCTAATGAGCCCGAACCTATGCCGTATAATGAAGAAAAAAACACCACCATCACTAACAACAAGAACAACAGCAGTGATTGCAAACTGATAGGCAATCAAAATACTGATATGGGTGGCTGGAGTTTCCTCCAGTCCCTCGCCAATGCCAAAGATTCTACCGAGCGTGACAAAATTTACGTGCACCCTCTTGTTAAGCGTTCAGCTTCTACCCTAAGTGAAAAGAGTCTTGCAATGTGCACCGAAAGCTTAGGTAGTGAAACCGGAAGTGAAGTTAGCGAGAGCAGCGATGACATTTCCTTGCTTTCATTACAAAATGTGGTTTGCAATCCATCAAAACCAAGGGAAATTTTGGTGACTAGAAAAATAAGTCGTAGCAGCAGCTTTCCACCTCCTTTGACATCCATTAGCGGTTCAAATGGTGTTCAAGTCAAGTCTCACCGCCAAGGCGGCCGCCTAGTTCTTCAAGCCGTTACTATCCCTCCTTGTCAGAGTTACTTCCGTGCAGAAAGAAGTGAGGGAAGGCTTAGGCTTTCCCTTTTGAAGGATGCTACCCCCATTTTCGACGATGACGAAGACGTGGAAGAGGAAGACCAAGAAGAGGTAGTAGAAGAAGATGAACATGGTGAACTAGTTTATGAAGAAAATGGAGTAGTAGAAGGAGAAGTTGAAGAAGGAGAAGAGGAAGAGTGTTACAGAGGAGGTGAGGATATGGAAGAAAACAGTGGGAATGTTGGAGGTGAAATTGGGACAGGGAAGTTGCCAAGGCCAAGCAGCTGCAAAGAAAGTGGGCATGGGCACAAAGGTTTGCTTAATTGGAAGCCATTCTTGGTGGCTACTTAAAAGCTAAAAGTTGGAAAAATTTTCTCAACCCAACGGAGAGAATTACTCTTGTTGAATTCCCTAATTACCCAATTTTCTCCTTTTCACTTTTTATTTCTGATTTTCAGTTAGTAAAAGCTTGAGATTACCGTACCATGAATTTCCTAAAATATGCTTATGGTAGTTATTATCGTTATGGGACCACCTCGTCCTTCCCCCCCCCCCCCTTCTCTCCTATGTTGCTTTCTCACTCTCCTCCTTTCTGCTCATGCTTACTTTTTAAATTTTATTTTATGTTCTCCATTTTCTATATATCTTGTTTATCTTTCCCGTACAAAACTTTAATTACTTCATTCCATGATCAATTAATACTTTAAGCAAGAATTACACAAACAAATGACATCTTTTGTGAATTATACATACCGACATTAATCGTGACAAAACTTGCATGAATATATATTTTTTTAATTTGTGAAGTTTTTTTAATGATTAAATAAAAATTTTAAATCGATAAATTAATAAAATTTTAATATAAAAATTAATAATATGTAAAAAATTATTAAAAGTATTGTTTAAAATTTAAATTTGATCGATATTTAACAGTAAAATTTATGTTAATATTTTTATTAAAAATATTTATCTAAAGATTTATTTATTTTTTTAAAATTTTACACATTTAATTTATATAATGAAACTTTTTAATCTATTAATTTTAATTTTTATTTAATCATTTTTAATAAAAAATTTCATAAATTTTTACCTCAAAATTTCATTTAAGTTTTTTTCTCATATATACTTATAAAGTATATAGTAGCCTAATTTTTCAACCACCAAGAATATTGAATTGGCTGGTCCCAGCCAAGCACGAGGTTCCTCTATTTTTTTGTGCTCATCG